>NC_074666.1:24573971-25799606 GCF_029448725.1 Salvelinus fontinalis
GATTGGAGTCCACCTGTGGTAAATCCAATTGATTGGACATGATTTAGAAAGACACACGCCTGTCTATATAAGGTCCCACAGTTGACAGTGCATGTTAGAGCAAAAACCAAGCCGAGGTCGAAGGAATTGTCCGTAGAGCTCCGAGACAGGATTGTGTCAAAGCACAGATCTGGGGAAGGGTACCAAAACATTTCTGCAGCATTTACTGTCCCCAAGAACACAGTGGCCTCCATCATTCTTAAATGGAACAAGTTTGGAGCCACAAAGACACTTCCTAGAGCTGGCCGCCCGGCCAAAATGAGCAATCGGGGGAGAAGGGCCTTGGTCAGGGAGGTGATCAAGAACCCGATGGTCACTTTGACAAAGCTCCAGATTTCCTCTGTGGAGATGGGAGAACCTTCCAGAAGGACATCTCTGCAGGACTCCACCAATTAGGCCTTTATGGTAGTGGTCAGACGGAAGCCACTCCTCAGTAAAAGGCACATGCATGACAGCCTGCTTGGAGTTTGCCAAAAGGCACCTAAAGACTCTCAAACCATGAGAAACAAGATTGGACTGATAAAGCCAAGATTTAACTATTTGGCATGAATAGTGTCATGTCTGGAGGCAACCTAACACCATCCCTATGGTGAAGCGTGGTCGTGGCAGCATCATGTTGTGTGGATGTTTTTCAGCGGCAGGGACTGAGAGACTAGTCAGGATCGAGGCAAAGAGGAACGGAGCAAAGTACAGAGAGATCATTGATGAAAACCTGCACCAGATCGCTCAGGACCTCAGACTGGGGCGGATGTTCACCTTCCAACAAGACAACGACCCTAAGCACACAGCCAAGACAATGCAGGAGTGGCTTCGGGGCAAATGTCTCTGAATGTCCTTGAGTGGCCCAGCCAGAACCGGACTTGAACTCGATCAAACATCTCTGGAGAGACCTGAAAATAGCTGTGCAGCGATGCTCCCCATCCAACCTGACAGAGCTTGAGAAGAGAAGAATGGGAGAAACTCCCCAAATACAGGTGTGCCAAGCTTGTAGCGTCATACCCAAGAAGACTCCAGGCTATGATAAAAAAAAATCCTCTGAGGTCAAAATGACCCCAGTCGGCAGTATGAGGGTTAAATAATATTTTCAAAAGAAATATTGAACATCTAATAGTAAAATCCTAGCGTAAAAGCAGGTGAGCTGATTCTACTATTTTTGGCCATTTTCTGATGTTTTGTGGTGGGAAACTGAGCGGTCAAGCATAACACGTCAAGCCTGTCACCCACAGCTAGACAAGCTAGAAATGTTTCAACAATATAAATATTTTTGTGAAGCTTGCATTGAATTGCCCCTCCCTGTTCCACACAGCAACCTTCCATTCCCCCTGTCATAGGGGAATTTATGGCTGATTTAAGTTGAAATCGCCAACCATGTTACCTTATTTGGCACTTAGTAGGCACTTACTATCGTCTTTTTTTCCTTCTTTTTTTTTAACCTCTTGAGACGGAAATCATGTTTTTATGAATTTGACCATGTGGTATTTATACCAAAATGTTAAAAATATCTGAAATAAAACGTTTTTTTCCCCACCAAGTTAGACTACCGAAAAGGAAGTCAATAGTTCCTGATAGCCACTCTGGCACAGGTGGGATTGCAAAAGTTAATATACACGTGCAAAACAAACCACTGTCCAAAATTGAATCTTTCCAAAGTTGGATCATTTGCCCATTAATTAGCAGTAAAGATATGACATACCATTAATCCTTACAGGCAAACTACCTTAGGCGCAATCCATACCTCCAATGTTTAAACGATGAGCACGGTAGTATGCTCTCCATGCCTACATCCATTCTCACTGGTGACCTGTCTGGATATATAGCCTACAAGTTACCAGTGACCCATGACCCGACATACCCATGACCCTCTAATGTACAAAGTGGAAAGTGGAATATACAAAGACAGACAACCACAACACAACAACCACATTGTCTATCGAAATGGAATTTAAACTGTTTGAAAACAACATTTGTAGAAAAATATACAATAGGCTAATATAGAATTAGACATAATAAAGTTATCGGCATACCTTCTCTGTGTTGGGAAGCGTTCGTGTCCTTTGAAAAGTGTCTCCTCCATTAATACTGATCAACTCACCATCAGCAGGTGGAAACGGCGTGGGGAAAACTACTACGTCACTCTTCATTGTGTCAGAGCTGAAACACACGTCATACTGCTGAGTAGATTTGGAGTAAGACCAGCTCCCGTCAGGGTGTGTAGTGATCATTGGGGCGCTGCACCTGCTGAAACTGCCGTCTGTCCTGTGGCATTTTACAACTATTAAACTGATGAGGCTCAGTAGAAATATCACTGATACTGACACAATGGCTACGAGCAGATACAGATTTAAATCAGAGAAACTCTCCTCCTTTACAGGCAGATGTCTGAAAGATGTCTGTGTGTCACCTGTACTTTCACCGACCACAACATCAACAGACACAGTCGCAGACAGGGAAGGTTCTCCATTATCAGACACCAGAATGACCAACGGGTGAGTTTTTAAGTCATTGTCACTCATGAGTCTCTTAGTCCGTATTTCTCCGTTGCTGGTTCCTATTCTGAATAGATTGGTCCCCTTTGGTTCAGAGATGTGATAAGAAAGCAGCGCATTGTAACCAGAGTCGGCGTCTACAGCCCTGATCTTGGCCACAAAGTATCCCGCTTCAGCAGAATAAGGAATGTTCTCAGAATTAACGGAGCCGTGATAAGAATAGGGCGGGAGAATCACAGGACTGTTGTCATTCTCATCCTGGATAAAAACGTTGACAGTGACGTTGCTGCTTAGTGGAGGAACACCAGAGTCTGTGGCCTGAACTTGGAACTGGAACTGTTTTACTTCTTCATAGTTAAATGACTGCATGCTATATATCTCACCTGTGGCATAATTCACATTGACAGGTGTCTGCGAAGCTGTAGGCCTATTTCTGGGCTCTAGTAAATTATATGTTATCTGAGCGTTTGCTTTTGAATCTGGATCCAGCGCAGTCACAGAAGATATCACAGATCTTGCTGGACTATTTTCTTTTAAGAACACGTTAACAGAGGGTTCTGGAAAGCGTGGCGTATTGTCATTGACATCAGAAACATGGACAGTAATAATGCTAGTACTGGACAGAGGAGGGGTCCCTTCATCTCTGGCTATGATTGTGACATTATACTGAGAGTTGATTTCCCTGTCCAGCGTTTCTCCAAGGACCATGGAGTAGTATTTACCCTGAGATGACTCCAATAGAAACGGCGAGACACCAGATATGGTACAATGCACATTCCCGTTTTTACCGCCATCCTTATCAATAATCGTGATTAGCGCAATTGCCGTACCCTTCTTTGCGTCCTCTCTCACATTCTCCAAAAGCGATGAGAGTTTGATGTCCGGGGCATTATCGTTTACGTCAACTACCTCTACCAACACTTTGCAATGTGAGGCCAGAGGTGAGTGGCCTCGGTCCTGGGCTTCTACACGAATCTCATACGCACTGGTCACCTCATAATCTAAAGGTCCCGCTACTGTCATTTCCCCATTGCTCTGATTGATTGCAAATGTACCATAACCCCCCTTTTGTCCTTGTTTGCTGAACAAATACATTATTTCACCGTTCAAGCCTTCATCTAGGTCTGTTGCATTAAGCCTTAGAAAAGCAGTGCCAATTGGCGCAGTCTCTAAGACTTTTCCCTTATACAGGGCTTTGGAAAACACTGGCGCATTATCGTTTGCATCGAGTATGTTGACAATGATTTCTGTACTCCCTGATCTGGGAGGCTTTCCTCCATCAATAGCGGTCAGTGTTAGCTTGATCACAGGCTGTTTCTCTCGGTCTAAAGCTTGATTTAGAATTAACTCTGCTGATGGACCACTATCAGCCTCAGTGTGTATGTCTAGATTGAAAAAGGCATTTGTGGAGAGTTTATATGCGTCAATAGAGTTGCTCCCTACATCCATATCGTCAGCTGTAGACAGAGGAAATCTTGCTCCAGGTGAAGTATGCTCAGAAATACGAATAATCTGGGAATTCACAGGAAATTGTGGTGCGTTGTCGTTTATGTCTAGTACATTTACTTCAACATTGTACATTCGTAAAGGATTATTAACAATAACCTCCAAGCTTTCAGTACAAACAAGGCTGTTGGGACAAAGCTTCTCTCGGTCTATGGCTTCGCTAACGAAGAGAACGCCAGTTTTCAAATTTACCTCAAAATGTTTCTTATATGATCCAGATTCAATCTGAATCCTGCGTGCCTCCAGTTCAATCAGTTTTAGATTTAAATCCTTAGCCAAATTCCCAACAAATGTCCCCGGTTTTACCTCCTCGGAAATAGAATAGGTAATTTGTCTAGAAACAGAATCCTGAAAACAAAGCAACAGCCAAAACATATTCACAATCCAACCCCACTCACGGTTCTCGAGTACAGCCATTGTTATATAATCCTTTTTAGAATGTAATCCATAGAATGTGACGGAGAACAAAGAGAACCCAAGTAAAGCAATGGATTTTTTTTTTTTTAAGAAAGAGAAACATAATCCTCATATGTCCGTGCGCCACCTCATTAAGATTTCACTGACAGTCGGCGATGAGTGGGATGTTTGCTATTGTGCCAGGATCTAGGTGGAGTTCAAGAGTAAATTGGTCTTGCTGGTAGACACTGACACCGTGTGAATAAGAACTGGTCCAACATAAGAGCGTACATGCAAGAAAACCGTAAACTCAAAAACTGGCATAGACTAGAAAGGGAGGGTAAGACAGAAAAGCATTTCTGCACAACAAATCACTGTAAATTCGCATGAAAGGGGAAATTATGAGGTATAATAAACTAATTGGCACATAGCCTAGTGAAAGATAAGTGTCCAGGGCTGAAATAGATTTCTATAACTCTCAGGGAAATATAGGCTACAGTAAAATGTGTTATGCAATGATTGTACCTTAACACAATTCACTTGATATTTGAGACGTTCTCACTTTAATGTCCTAAATACATGTCTAGTGGCTATGAACTGTAAAAAATCTGTGGAAGAGAAAGGGGAAATAAAATATGACTAATGAAAATGAAGAACCCCCCCCCCCCCAGAAAACGTCTTAAATAAAGAAACCACTCTGAGTTACGCGGGAATCGGAATTCAGAACCATAGACAGCTCCTGGTTCCAGAGATATGTAAATAACGACGAGATGTCTCTGCCCTAACAATGGGAGTCGTTGTCCCAAAGACGGGAAGCCAGACGATAGGCGTAGGTCCAAAATAAGCCCATAGAAACGCATTGGATTTATTTTTGGAAAGACTTTGGCGAGAGTGAAACCTCTCGCTTCGCCTCTTCCTCTCTGCTGATACACAGTCAGATTGTGGTTAAACCAGGACACAGGAGCGGCGCTCAGAGGCCAGATAAGTAAATGATCGCGCCATAGGACAAGCACACAGTTCTACATGGAGAATTTCCCCCCATTCAATAGAAACAACACCGCAAACAGCAATGTAAGCACACGTTGCCATCATTAATCCCGTATTGCGTTATATAGTTTATACATGCAATGTTAATACTGTAGTCGCACAAACATGCAGACAGGATAGAGCGCACAGGATAAAAACACAAGCAGTGTTTTTTACTCATACTAACCTTTAATTACTCAGTAAAATTCATCAATCATAGGACATCTCTTTCAAATCTAGAATTCTCACATAGGAACGAACATAATGTAACATGATCACTGTCGAAGTATCACCAAGGTAGCCAACTCCTAATTATTGTTTATGTTTTCACTTAACTCCTTCCTTTTGCTAGTCAGATGTGTTCTAAATATCTACCATGAGGATGGGCTTCCTCTCTAGTCTGAGGAGCATATTTCGCTCTATGAGTGTTTCTGGAGTCTCTTTTCTGAAAGGTTCAAGTCAGTATGATCATGTACTGTAGTGATGATCAGATTATCAGTAGTGTTCAGATATTCCTCAGGGCAGACTATACCCAGGCTGCTGCCTGCTCACTTTATGTAGGCCAGGCATCAGCCAGAGCCTCATCAGCAGAAGATAAAGAGAGAGGAAGAGGGAGAGAGAGAGAGAGGGTGGGAGAGAGCTGAGCCATAGACCCAGAGAGGGCAGCATTCAGATAAAACAGAGAGCTGAGACACAGACCAGTAAAAGTCTGCCTATCAGCTATACAATGGAATGAATAAGCAATGGTGCACTGTAAGAGCTTAGGGGTATATTTAAGCAATATGGCCAGAGGAGGTGTGGTATATGGCCAATAAGGCACCTCGGGTTTGTGATATATGGCCAATATACCACAGGTAAGGGCTGATCTTATGCACAACGCTACGTGGAGTGCCTGGACACAGCCCTTAGCCGTGGTATATTGGCCATATATCACAAACCCGAGATGCCTTATTGCTATTATAAACTGGTTACCAACGTAATTAGAGCAGTAAAAATAAATGTTTTGTCATACCCATGATATACGGTCTGTCAGCTAATACCATCGCTGTCAGCTAATCAGCATTCAGGGCTCGAACCACCCAGATTATAATTACACTTAGTGCAACATGCACAAGACTCCAGTGGAGGCTCCTCAGAGGAGGAAGGGGAGGACCATTCCAGGGCTGGCATTATGGGTGGGTCTTAGGGGGCCTGTCCCGCCCTACCGTACCTACTTGCCCATCCAAATAAAACATTGAAATGTTGATAATTTATTTGACCGAAACAGCGCTCCTCTTTCTCAGTCCGTGTAGCCATGTATCTGATGCTGTCTGGACCAAAAGAGTATGGCATGTTATATTATTTCTGGTCAGACAGCATCAGATATATGGGCTACATATAGTAAAACAGAGGGGGCGCTGTTTCGCTCACTCGGATGCTTTATCCGGTGATAAAGTTTCAGCAGCAAGGAAGGACTCACTCTCGCCAGAATTTGTCCAGAATAAGCCCAATATGTTTCTATGCGCATAATATGCAGACCTAAGCATGTCGTCTGCCTTCACACCTTTTGGACAACGACTCCAATTGTTAGGGTGAAGACATTGTCATTGTCATTAAATACAGATCTCTGCTTTTAGCCTCTTGGGAATTGGAAAGGAAAGTTGGCGAGTGCACGCACCGTGCACTGTTAGGGTTCTTGCTTCCCCTAAAGCAGTGGTTCCAAAACTTTTTATCGTCCCGTACCCCTTCAAACATTCAACCTCCAGCTGCGTACACCCTCTAGCTCCAGGGTCAGCGCACTCTTAAATGTTTTGTTTTTTGCCATCATTGTAAGCCTGCCACACACATCATACGATACATTCATTAAACATAAGAATGAGTGTGAGTTTTTGTCACAACCCCGCTCGTGGGAAGTGACAAAGTGCTCTTATAGTACCAGGGTACAAATAATAATATAATAATAATCAATCATTTTGCTCTATTTAGCCATCTTACATATAAAACCTTATTTGTTATTCGAAAATTGCGAATAACTCTCCACAGGTTAATGAGAAGGGTGTGCTTGAAAGGATGCACATAACTCTGCAATGTTGGGTTGTAATGGAGAGAGTCTCAGTCTTAAATCATTTTCCACACAAAGTCTGTGCCTGTATTTAGTTTTCATGCAAGTGAGGGCCGAGAATCCACTCTCACATAGGTACATGGTTGCAAAGGGCATCAGTGTCTTAACAGCGCGATTTGCCAAGGCAAAACTCTGAGCGCAGCCCAATCCAGAAATCTGGCAGTGACTTCTGATTAAATTAAATTTTCACAGAACTGCTGGTTGCAATTTTGATGAGGCTCTCTTGTTCAGATATCGGTAAGTGGACTGGAGGCAGGGCATGAAAGGGATAACGAATCCAGTTCTTTGTGCCATTCGTTTCAGGAAAGTACCTGCGTAATTCCGCACCCAACTTGCTCAGGTGCTTCACTAAATCACATTTGACATTGTCCATAAGCTTGAGTTCATTTGCACACAAAAATCCTACAATGATGGAAATACCTGTGTGTTGTCCTTGTTAATGCAGACTGAGAAGAGTTCCAATTTCTTAATCATTGCCTCAATTTTGTCCCACACATTGAATATGGTTGAGGAGAGTCCCTGTAATCCTAGATTCAGATCATTCAAGCGAGAAAAAACATCACCCAGATAAGCCAATCGTGTGAGAAACTCGTCATCATGCAAGCGGTCAGACAAGTGAAAATTATGGTCAGTAAAGAAAACTTTAAGCACATCTCTCAATTTAAAAAAATGTGTCAATACTTTGTCCCTTGATAACCAGCGCTCTTCTGTATGTTGTAAAAGCGTTACATGTTCGCTGCCCTTATCATTGCATAGTGCAGAAAATACACAAGAGTTCAGGGGCCTTGCTTTAACAAAGTTAACCATTTTCACTGTAGTGTCCACGTTGTCAGGCTGTCAGGCATTCCCTTGGCAGCAAGAGCCTCTCGGTGGATTCTGCAGTGTACCCAAGTGGCATCGGGAGCAACTGCTTGCATGCGCATTACCACTCCACTATGTTTCCCTGTCATGGCTTTTGCGCCATCAGTACAGATACTGACACATCTTGACCACCAAAGTCCATTTGATGGCACAAAGCTGTCCAATACTTTACATTACATTTACATTTACATTTAAGTCATTTAGCAGACGCTCTTATCCAGAGCGACTTACAAATTGGTGCATTCACCTTATGATATCCAGTGGAACAACCACTTTACAATAGTGCATCTAACTCTTTTAAGGGGGGGGGGGGGGGAGTTAGAAGGATTACTTTATCCTATCCTAGGTATTCCTTAAAGAGGTGGGGTTTCAGGTGTCTCCGGAAGGTGGTGATTGACTCCGCTGACCTGGCGTCGTGAGGGAGTTTGTTCCACCATTGGGGTGCCAGAGCAGCGAACAGTTTTGACTGGGCTGAGCGGGAACTGTACTTCCTCAGAGGTAGCGAGGCGAGCAGGCCAGAGGTGGATGAACGCAGTGCCCTTGTTTGGGTGTAGGGCCTGATCAGAGCCTGAAGGTACGGAGGTGCCGTTCCCCTCACAGCTCCGTAGGCAAGCACCATGGTCTTGTAGCGGATGCGAGCTTCAACTGGAAGCCAGTGGAGAGAGCGGAGGAGCGGGGTGACGTGAGAGAACTTGGGAACGTTGAACACCAGACGGGCTGCGGTGTTCTGGATGAGTTGTAGGGGTTTAATGGCACAGGCAGGGAGCCCAGCCAACAGCGAGTTGCAGTAATCCAGACGGGAGATGACAAGTGCCTGGATTAGGACCTGCGCCGCTTCCTGCGTGAGGCAGGGTCGTACTCTGCGAATGTTGTAGAGCATGAACCTACAGGAACGGGTCACCGCCTTGATGTTAGTTGAGAACGACAGGGTGTTGTCCAGGATCACGCCAAGGTTCTTAGCACTCTGGGAGGAGGACACAATGGAGTTGTCAACCGTGATGGCGAGATCATGGAACGGGCAGTCCTTCCCCGGGAGGAAGAGCAGCTCCGTCTTGCCGAGGTTCAGCTTGAGGTGGTGATCCGTCATCCACACTGATATGTCTGCCAGACATGCAGAGATGCGATTCACCACCTGGTTATCAGAGGGGGGAAAGGAGAAGATTAATTGTGTGTCGTCTGCATAGCAATGATAGGAGAGACCATGTGAGGATATGACAGAGCCAAGTGACTTGGTGTATAGCGAGAATAGGAGAGGGCCTAGAACAGAGCCCTGGGGGACACCAGTGGTGAGAGCACGTGGTGCGGAGACAGATTCTCGCCACGCCACCTGGTAGGAGCGACCTGTCAGGTAGGACGCAATCCAAGCGTGGGCCGCGCCGGAGATGCCCAGCTCGGAGAGGGTGGAGAGGAGGATCTGATGGTTCACAGTATCAAAGGCAGCCGATAGGTCTAGAAGGATGAGAGCAGAGGAGAGAGAGTTAGCTTTAGCAGTGCGGAGCGCCTCCGTGACACAGAGAAGAGCAGTCTCAGTTGAATGACTAGTCTTGAAACCTGACTGATTTGGATCAAGAAGGTCATTCTGAGAGAGATAGCAGGAGAGCTGGCCAAGGACGGCACGTTCAAGAGTTTTGGAGAGAAAAGAAAGAAGGGATACTGGTCTGTAGTTGTTGACATCGGAGGGATCGAGTGTAGGTTTTTTCAGAAGGGGTGCAACTCTCGCTCTCTTGAAGACGGAAGGGACGTAGCCAGCGGTCAAGGATGAGTTGATGAGCGAGGTGAGGTAAGGGAGAAGGTCTCCGGAAATGGTCTGGAGAAGAGAGGAGGGGATAGGGTCAAGCGGGCAGGTTGTTGGGCGGCCGGCCGTCACAAGACGCGAGATTTCATCTGGAGAGAGAGGGGAGAAAGAGGTCAAAGCACAGGGTAGGGCAGTGTGAGCAGAACCAGCGGTGTCGTTTGACTTAGCAAACGAGGATCGGATGTCGTCGACCTTCTTTTCAAAATGGTTGACGAAGTCATCAGCAGAGAGGGAGGAGGGGGGAGGAGGGGGAGGAGGATTCAGGAGGGAGGAGAAGGTGGCAAAGAGCTTCCTAGGGTTAGAGGCAGATGCTTGGAATTTAGAGTGGTAGAAATTGGCTTTAGCAGCAGAGACAGAAGAGGAGAATGTAGAGAGGAGGGAGTGAAAGGATGCCAGGTCCGCAGGGAGGCGAGTTTTCCTCCATTTCCGCTCGGCTGCCCGGAGCCCTGTTCTGTGAGCTCGCAATGAGTCGTCGAGCCACGGAGCAGGAGGGGAGGACCGAGCCGGCCTGGAGGATAGGGGACATAGAGAGTCAAAGGATGCAGAAAGGGAGGAGAGGAGGGTTGAGGAGGCAGAATCAGGAGATAGGTTGGAGAAGGTTTGAGCAGAGGGAAGAGATGATAGGATGGAAGAGGAGAGAGTAGCGGGGGAGAGAGAGCGAAGGTTGGGACGGCGCGATACCATCCGAGTAGGGGCAGTGTGGGAAGTGTTGGATGAGAGCGAGAGGGAAAAGGATACAAGGTAGTGGTCGGAGACTTGGAGGGGAGTTGCAATGAGATTAGTGGAAGAACAGCATCTAGTAAAGATGAGGTCAAGGGTATTGCCTGCCTTGTGAGTAGGGGGGGAAGGTGAGAGGGTGAGGTCAAAAGAGGAGAGGAGTGGAAAGAAGGAGGCAGAGAGGAATGAGTCAAAGGTAGACGTGGGGAGGTTAAAGTCACCCAGAACTGTGAGAGGTGAGCCATCCTCAGGAAAGGAACTTATCAGGGCGTCAAGCTCATTGATGAACTCTCCAAGGGAACCTGGAGGGCGATAAATGATAAGGATGTTAAGCTTGAAAGGGCTGGTAACTGTGACAGCATGGAATTCAAAGGAGGCGATAGACAGATGGGTCAGGGGAGAAAGAGAGAATGTCCACTTGGGAGAGATGAGGATCCCAGTGCCACCACCCCGCTGACCAGAAGCTCTCGGGGTGTGCGAGAACACGTGGGCAGACGAGGAGAGAGCAGTAGGAGTAGCAGTGTTATCAGTGGTAATCCATGTTTCCGTCAGTGCCAAGAAGTCGAGGGACTGGAGGGAAGCATAGGCTGAGATGAACTCTGCCTTGTTGGCCGCAGATCGGCAGTTCCAGAGGCTGCCTGAGACCTGGAACTCCACGTGGGTCGTGCGCGCTGGGACCACCAGGTTAGAGTAGCAGCGGCCACGCGGTGTGAAGCGTTTGTATGGTCTGTGCAGAGAGGAGAGAACAGGGATAGACAGACACATAGTTGACAGGCTACAGAAGAGGCTACGCTAATGCAAAGGAGATTGGAATGACAAGTGGACTACACGTCTCGAATGTTCAGAAAGTTAAGCTTACGTTGCAAAAAATCTTATTGACTAAAATGATATAGTACTGCTGGCTGGTGAAATAGGCTAGCTAGCAGTGGCTGCGTTGTTGACTTTGTTTGAAAGTGTAGCTGGCTAGGTAACCTCTAACTGGCTAGGTAACCTCGACAATTACTCTAGACTACACAATTATCTTGGATACAAAGACGGCTATGTAGCCAGCTAAGATCAAACAAATCAAACTGTTGTACTGTAATGAAATGAAATGTAATACTACCTGTGGAGCAAAGCGGAATGCAACTACTCGCTCCAACCCGGAAGTGCGTATCGTAGAGGGAGAGGCAATAGAAGTGTTGTTTCTTGTATTATTGTCTTTTGTGTCTTTAGAGGACTGCTTCACCTTAATGTCCCCTTTCCCCCCTTTCCCATTTCTTCTGTCCTTATTTTGTCCCACTTTGTCCCTTCTTTGTCCCTTCTTCTCTTCTGCCAACTAGACACTCCTTGTTAGCTAGCTAGCTTCTTCCAGGAATGTCCCTAGCAACTGCCTAGCAACAGGTAAACAACTTAGCTAGCTAAGAAAACGGTATAATTTTATGAAAAAATTGTTACTTTTTCAAAAGCCTTTCTTCTTTGTTTGCTGCTTGTTTGGTCTCCTATTCAGTTTGCAGTTTTCTTTAGATTTTTTTTTCGATGTACTTTACTCTAAAAAAAAACATTTAAATTTCAATATTTGTAGGAGCTCATCTTTTCAGCTGCTGCTGCTTAATTTGGAACTCCGGAACAATAAACTTTAAAAATATCCTCTCCTGTTGTCCTGGTTTCCAGAAGAGGATGTCTTCCTTAATTGACCCCCCATAAACGTAACGGACAGACACCAGGAGCTGTGCCAGGCCCGCCACGTCCGTTGACTCATCCAGCTGTAACTCATAGAATTCACTGGCTTTTATGCAAAGCAGTAATTGTTTCAAAACATCTCCTGCCATGTCACTGATGTGTCATGAAAACGTGTTGTTTGATGAAGGAATTTTCTGTAGTTTTTTGGCATTTTCCCTCAGCATTGTCCCAGCCATATCCACGGCAGCTGGAAGAATTAAATCCTCCACAATAGTATGGGGCTTGCCTGTCCTAGCCACTCGGTAGCTCACCATATAAGACGCTTCCAGCCCCTTCTTATTAATTGTATCTGTTGCTTTTATACTTGTCTTACGACTCAAAAGTCGTCTTAATTGTCGCTCAAAAACTCCTGTGGTTTATTTTTCAAATTGGCATGTTTTGTTTCTAAATGTCTGCGCAAGAGTGAAGGTTCCATCGAGTTGTCAGATAGTACTTCTGCACATATAACACACTGTGGCTGAGGAAAGGCAATACTCCCAATATAAGTGAACTCTAAATAAATGTATTTCTCATCATATTTGCGCCTCTTCGATGGTCCAACGTCCCAGTCTGTTGTTCGGTGCTTTCCCAGGTAAGGGGGCAGTAGCTCTTTGGCTGCATCAGATTCACAACAGTCAGTGTCCATGCTAGCTGGGCTAACAACACATGTAGAATTACTGATCCTAGCATTGGATGTGCTCGTGGAAGCAGAACAACTTGTGTCGTCGACAGGTGCAGTACTGCTGGAAGTAGCAGTACTACCAGTAGAACTGGTATGTGTCTCTATGGACGCGGGCCTTACGTTTTTGAACTATTTATCTATTTTCGAGCAAACGGAATGAGCAGCAACTACATTTGGCTACATACGGACCGTAAGTGGAATTCCCACGAGAGAGTAATGATTAATGTGATTGGATGATAATTATTTGACTAGGCTACCTGTATTTGACATTGTGTTATTATTTTGCTAAACACGAGATGGTTAAAAAAAAAATTGGCAGTGAAACGAGGCTACTCAGGCGAGAAAAAAACCTCACCCAAATGTATAGTCCTGTTGGAAAATATAAATGGACTGAGTCATTTATTAGTATTATTTATTTATTTATTGTGAATTACATTTTTATTTGTCGTACCCACGATGGCATTGCATGTACCCTTGGGGGTACGCGTACCCCAGTTTTGGAATACCTGCTTTAAAGTAAATGGATGTTTAGCCCACATTATATATTTACTCCTATCTAAATAAAATCATTCAAAATACTTCACCAGAGAGCATGACTTGGTCACATAAGGATCATTATCTTATTTTCTCCTAAATAGCTGTGTATTGTTTCACAACACAAGTGCCTATTTGGAAATCCCGTCATTTGGTTACACAGATTTCTGTTAATGCATGTATTAATTCAATTAATTTACCTGGCTTACTGCGTGCAAATGTAGGAAAGTGCCCATTTGGCAATGTCTGTTTTCTGGTTATCTTAACTCACCACGTCCACCACTAATTTCTCAGTCATTTTTTGTTCACCTCACACGTTGTAAACAAAGTCTGCTTTTTTTTCACATCCATTGCAAATGATAGTTCCTCAGTATTTGAAAAATCTTTCCAACAATCTCGGCCTCGATAATGATCAAGCCTTTGTGTGAAAGAGCAAAATATTATGATCTGATGATCCCATATATCCAGTGGAAACAGCTGTCTGTCCTGAGCTCACTGGTGTGGGAAACTCTGAGGGCCCCAATTAGGCTAGTTGATACAATGTTGTAAGTTCGCTAGCAACAGCTTCTGCCCAGACCCAGTTGATGATTTGACACAATGTTGCACTTCACTAGCAATTGCTCAATTTAAAGAGAGGCAGGAAGGTGGAGTAGAGAGATTAATGTGATTGAAAGAACCAGAATTTTCATCAAGATATTTTCTAAAGTTTTTATTTGTCGGTTTTAGGCCTATGTATTTTATTTAGTTGGCCATGGAAGTTATAGGCCTACTGCTGCATTGGCCTATAGGCGATCTCTGAGTTCTATGCACTCATTTCTTTAGCCACCAACGGACCGCAGTGTATCAATTTGTGTCCAAATGGCAGAGGCTTATTATTTTACTTCAGATGTGTATGATTAACCACATACAATGACTTTGACAAACTAAACTGTTATTATTGAAATTCAACTTTTCCACAAAAATGCGCATTTAAAAATAATCATAACTGTCACGCAGATTGGTAGTATAAATTGTAAGCTTCCCCAAACTTGAAACTCACAAGCTGCCTATGGTCTTTACTATAACACCAATTAAAATAAATTGTGAACACTCATGCACAAGCACAAATAGGAGGTCTCGTGAAAAAACGTGCCCGCCTATGGATATCATAGGCCAATCCAACTGATTCGTTCTGGCGCCGGCCCTGGACCATCCTACTCAGTGAATTTCATATAAATAGTCAAACATTAGAAACATTATCCTTTTTAGATATAATGAATTTAATACTCAAAGCATAAGCAAATTTTTTTTTTTTTATTCATTTTATTTCACCTTTATTTAACCAGGTAGGCTAGTTGAGAACAAGTTCTCATTTGCAACTGCGACCTGGCCAAGATAAAGCATAGCAGTGTGAACAGACAACAACACAGAGTTACACATGGAGTAGACAATAAACAAGTCAATAACATGGTAGAAAAAAAGAGAATCTATATACAATGTGTGCAAAAGGCATGAGGTAGGCAATAAATCGAATAATTACAATTTAGCAGATTAACACTGGAGTGATAAATCATCAGATGTGCAAGTAGAGATACTGGTGTGCAAAAGAACAGAAAAGTAAATAAATAAAAGCAGTATGGGGGTGAGGTAGGTAAATTGGGTGGGCTATATACTGATGGACTATGTACAGCTGCAGCGATCGGTTAGCTGCTCGGATAGCAGATGTTTAAAGTTGTTGAGGGAGATAAAAGTCTCCAACTTCAGAGATTTTTGCAATTCGTTCCAGTCGCAGGCAGCAGAGAACTGGAAGGAAAGGCGTCCAAATGAGGTTTTGGCTTTAGGGATGATCAGTGAGATACACCTGCTGGAGCGCGTGCTACGGGTGGGTGTAGCCATAATGTGTGGTGAGTAGTTGACTCAAAGAGAGAGAAACACAATAGTTGAACAGTTTTGAACAAATACAATTCTTAAGAAGTAGCAGAGAGAGAGCTAGCTATATTTTCTAGTATTTTTTTTCTTCTGAAAGAAATGATATTTATGTTAGTCAGCTGGCTAAGGCTATCCAACACTGCAACTCTTCCAAGTCAGGGTAAGCTCTTGGTTTTGTTAATTTTTTGCCACCGGGGCCCACTCGTATAACTGCTAAACTGCTTACTGCACTGTATTGTGTGATTGTAGACATGGATTGCATTGAGGGTTTACTCACGCATTAGTCCTAGTTTGTTGATTATGACGTCAGGGGCGAAAATCTGAGATCAACCTTGGAGGGGACAATTACATTAAATTTTCTCAAGAGCAATTCCTGAGGGGGACACCAAAAGTAGTGCTGTAACACATAGCATACGTTGTTAAATGTATATTGAGGAACCATAATTCCTACAACTGGATAATTGATAGGTACAGTAGTTAACTGAAGGGTTTTCCCAACTTGTTCAAATGTTTAAATCATTATAATTCTACTACTAATAATAGTTATTGCAGTGCTCCTTACCAGTCCAGTATGTATGCAGGTATTCGTACTTACAACCAGCAATATCAAGAAAGGTCAGTAGGTGACAATGGTACTGTACACTGTATGGGTGTAGTTTTCATAAATACAATGAACATGGTGTGATCACATCTAAAAGAATCTCCATTGAGAACCATCACAAAGTTGGTCTCCGTATTGAATTGACCTTTTAATTTGACTTTTTCTGATACATTTATATAGTCATTAAATATGTGCACCTGGCCTGAGTCTACAATATCTTTGCAAGAACAAAAAGCTTAAAATAAGTACAGTTCTAAAAGAAAAATAACTACTTCAATGAAAAACCCAAATAAATCAAACAAAATATCCTTCAGTGTCTCAACTCTTCAAACAGCAGCTATGGACAAGTATGTCGCACAAAGTATGCCATTTTAAATAAAATAACATGAAATAAATCATTTGTAAGTGTACTGAAAACTACTAAACAAAAGAACAACTATCAATTACACCATGGGTTCTCAAACAGGGCTCCATGGACTAATTGCAAGGGGTCCGTGAAATAAAAAAGTGTAATGAATGTAGTCAGTACCACAAGGTTTCCAGTAAGTTTACATATAATATAGAGGGGGTGGAGGTCCCTGAGGACCGCTCAAAACCTTGCCTGCCTTGCCTCAAAATATGCAGGGGTTCCAGTACCCCAAAAAGGTTGAGAACCACTGCTATACACACTACTGAACAAAAGAACCGAGCATATGTTTGCGGGTTTCCTCAACAACACATCAGTTGGCACTTTCGCAATGCCCTCGCCTGTTGTCTCCGACACCCTGTATAGCCCAATAAACTCCTTGTGAGGGACATGGTCATGGTCAACATAACGCAGACAGACATTCTCCTGTTCAGCACTAGAGACATCTTGAGTACCATCAACAATTAATGAAAATTGTACAATCGGAAGAGACCTAATCTCAGCTGCAATGCCTCGAATGACTATTGGCCATGATGTTCAGAATTTCATTCTGTGCTTTTGGGCCTGTGTACATTGTGGTACGCTCTGTTAACCACTTCAGTAAAATGGGATCATCCTCTTCTGCCCTAAGTTTCAAAATCTGGTATAAATTCCCACTGTCATCCGTGTGGCCTCTAAAGGCTTGTCCCTGTCTTACTACATGCCGCACCGAACTAACAATTTTCATCAAGCAATGCCTTGCGTCATCCTGCAGTTTACCCCACGCGCTGGACATAACTGGACACTGATTGGATTTAGCTGGTGTGCTGTTACAATTACAAAGTGGCGGTGGGTTTGGCAATTTTGATGTGCTGTGAATTTTTCAATGCCTTTTCTCCAGTTCCTAAATCCTGCACTAATGAAGGCAGCATCAGCTCTTTGGCCAAAAGATGGCTGGCTTGAAAACCCTTGGCTACAGTGAAAACACAACACTCCTTTTATTGATGGATTATAATGTAGCCAGGGGAAATCGCGAAACCATCTCTCTTGAAACGTCAACACTCTGTTGGCAAGAGTTTGCGGTTCTATAAATTGTGGGTGTGGCTGATATGGTTTTGTGCCATCACTGTGGTAACTGGACAATGCTGTGCCACTGTCCCCTATACTGGTGCTGCTGGCAACAAGGGTGACACTTGGTCCTGCCGTGGCTGTGACACTGTCCTCTGAAGTCTCTCTCCCTGGCTCTTTCCCTTTCACCACCCTAACTGACTCAGTCTGTCTCCTAGAAAATAAATAAGGTGTTTGCCGTACTCCTAACTACCGGTACCCAAAACTACACAATTAATCACAACAGCAATACCATTGCCGTAAACAAATCTTAGTTTAGTCACCAGTTTAAGTTGAGAGTGGGGGTATCCATGGCATTTTCCAATTATGTCCCTATTTTACAAGTCAAAAAAATTGAGAACCTTTCATAATGTTGCCAAACAAAGACTCAACAAACTTACCTGAGACTCCCTGTCTGCCAATCTGTCCCTGCATATCTGTCCCCAACTCTGCTGTCTGTGTGCCATCTGTTGCCTGCTCTGCCTAATGACATCATTGTGAAACATTTCCATTAGCATTTCACTTCTTTCTTATGAACATTTTATCAACTAGTCTTTGAGATATTAGGATACTAGAGTTCTTACTATGCGTTTTGGTGTACTGACAAATACTCTGATGTCCGTCTTCTTACTTTTTTCTGCCATTTTTCTACCTGGCTGGCTGGCTGGCTGGCCTAGCTGCACACACACACATTTACACAACACATACTGCAACCTTTTGTAATTTAAATAGTTTGTTTCATATTGGCTGGCTTCCAACAATAGCTGAATTTGTAAAGCTAGCGAGCACCAATTCTGTTTCTGTGTGTTTGCTATAATCTTTGCTACCTGGTTAAATAAAGGTGAAATAAAATAAAATAAAAAAAGTTCACTAGCGACAATTTATCTTTTGCAACGAGACCATTATATATATTTAAGACAATGGTAGAAGAGAGTGTAGTTCTGTTCTGTTCAGTTTGGACTTCAGTTTATTGCTAACCTTATCACAGGGACGTCGAAGCACTACAGCTGCATGCTGATCTTGGAATAAACTGACGATAGCAAAGATTCCATCTTTGACGACGCCACATAAATGGAATAGGTACTAGCTAGCTTGATAGTTAATGTTTGCTTTAGTTTGCGCGCTAGCTCTGCAAATTCCCCTAGTGTGTGAACCCTGCCAACATAAAAATAAATAAATAACATTGCTATGGACCTGCTATGGATTGACTGAATTGACCTCACGTCAGTTACGTACATGTCCCTTTCGGACAGTAGATACGAACTCTCTATTACCTTGCCAGCTAAAGAACTGGCAGTGGATCAAACCATTGTGAGGCAAAGGGCGGGGGGGGGTCGCAATCTTTTGAAATTTAAATGCGCTATTAAGTGTCTATAATCAGCACAAGTGCTTTCATTGCGTATTATTAATATTATTGAAATTACATAGTTATGTTTACAGTGATATATTGGGGGGGACAAATCATATTTTTCCCAAGATGGGGGGGTCGTGTCCCCCCCGTCCCCCCTGGGATTTCCGCCTATGTATGACGTTAATATGGTGACAACGATGTAGGCTGTGTAGTGGTTAGTGGTTATGGGATGAAGGTTTGGCTTGTAGAGGTTTTTTTTGCCTGGTGACAGAGCTGTTGTGTGTACTCTGAAGTCCACATGCGAAGGGAAAAGGTGAGGGAAGGAGAGCGCGTTGATGCAATGTGGCTGCTATGAAAGTGAACCGTGTGTGTGGGTGATGAGGGTTGTAGTCATTCAGCCGATTCTGTTGCAAAACCTTTCTTAAACAGAAGCAAATGGAATGAAACGGGGAGGGTCTTGGCTGAATTTGTCCAATAGAAATTCTCGTTTTAGTCTTGACTAATGATTACACTCCTGATCAGATAGATGCAGGCAAGAGTGTGCAGTGCAGTATTGAATGTGCCACTGTCTCTCACCTTGATGACTCCAATTTATCCTACTATCCTACTTCCGGCGCCGACCGAGATGGCCGCCGAGATGGCCGCCTCGCTTCGCGTTCCTTGGAAAATATGCAGTATTTTGTTTTTTTTAATGTGTTATTCCTTACATTGGTACCCCAGGTAATCTTAGGTTTCATTACATACAGTCGGGAGGAACTACTGAATATAAGAGCAACGTCAACTAACCATCATTCCAACCAGGAATATGACTTTCCCGAAACGGATCCAGTGTTTTGCCTTCCACCCAATACAATGGATCTGATCGCAGCCGGCGACCCTATGCAACGCCAAAAAAGGGGAAACGTAGCGGTCTCCTGGTCAGGCTTCGGAGACGGGCACATCGCGCTCCACTCACTAGCATACTACTCGCCAATGTCCAGTCTCTTGACAATAAGGTTGATGAAATCCGAGCACGGGTAACATTCCAGAAAGACGTCAGAGATTGTAACGTTCTCTGCTTCACGGAAACATGGCTAACTCAAGAGACGCTAACGGAGTCGGTGCAGCCAGCTGGTTTCTTCACGCATCGCGCCGACAGAAACATACATCTTTCTGGTAAGAAGAGGGGTGGGGGTGTATGCCTTATGATTAACGAGACGTGGTGTGATCATAACAACATACAGGAACTCAAGTCATTCTGTTCAACTGATCTAGAACTCCTCACAATCAAATGTCGACCGCATTATCTTCCAAGGGAATTCTCTTCGATTATAACCACATATTCCATATATAACCATATATTCCCCCCCAAGCAGACACATCGATTCCCCTGAACGAACTTTATCTGACTCTTTGTAAACTGGAAACCACACACTCTGAGGCTGCATTCATCGTAGCTGGGGATTTTAACAAGGCTAATCTGAAAACTAAACTCCCTAAATTCTATCAGCATATCGATTGTGCTACCAGGGCTTGTAAAACCTTGGATCATTGTTATACTAACTTCCGCGACGCATATAAGGCCCTCCCCCGCCCTCCTTTTGGATAAGCTGACCACGACTAAATTTTGTTGCTTCCAGCCTACAAACAGAAACTAAAACAACAAGCTCCCTCGCTCAGGTCTGTTCAACGCTGGTCCGACCAATCTGATTCCACGCTTCAAGACTGCTTCGATCACGCGGATTGGAATATGTTCCGCATTGCGTCCATCAACAACATTGACGAATATGCTGATTCGGTGAACGAGTTCATTAGAAAGTGCATTGACGATGTCGTACCCACAGCAACGATTAAAACATTCCCAAACCAGAAACCGTGGATTGACGGCAGCATTCGCGTGAAACTGAAAGCGCGAACCACTGCTTTTAACCAGGGCAAGGTGACCGGAAACATGACCGAATACAAACAGTGTAGCTATTCTCTCCGCAAGGCAATCAAACAAGCTAAGTCCCAGTACAGAGACAAAATAGAGTCGCAATTCAACAGCTCAGACACAAGAGGTATGTGGCAGGGTCTACAGTCAATCACGGATTACAAAAAGAAAACCAGCCCCGTCGCGGACCAGGATGTCTTGCTCCCAGACAGGCTAAATAACTTTTTTGCTCGCTTTGAGGACAATACAGTGCCACTGACACGGCCCGCTATCAAAACCTGTGAGCTATCCTTCACTGCAGCCGAGGTGAGTAAAACATTTAAACGCGTTAACCCTCGCAAGGCTGCAGGCCCAGACGGCATTCCCAGCCGCGTCCTCAGAGCATGCGCAGACCACCTCGCTGGTGTGTTTACGGACATATTCAATCAATCCTTATCCCAGTCTGCTGTTCCCACATGCTTCAAGAGGGCCACCATTGTTCCTGTTCCCAAGAAAGCTAAGGTAACTGAGCTAAACGACTACCGCCCCGTAGCACTCACTTCCGTCATCATGAAGTGCTTTGAGAGACTAGTCAAGGACCATATCACCTCCACCCTACCGGACACCCTAGACCCACTCCAATTTGCTTACTGACCCAATAGGTCCACAGACGACGCAATCGCAACCACACTGCACACTGCCCTAACCCATCTGGACAAGAGGAATACCTATGTGAGAATGCTGTTCATCAACTACAGCTCAGCATTTAACACCATAGTACCCTCCAAACTCGTCATCAAGCTCGAGACCCTGGGTCTCGACCCCGCCCTGTGCAACTGGGTCCTGGACTTCCTGACGGGCCGCCCCCAGGTGGTGAGGGTAGGTAACAACATCTCCACCCTCTGATCCTCAACACTGGGGCCCCACAAGGGTGCGTTCTGAGCCCTCTCCTGTACTCCCTGTTCACCCACGACTGCGTGGCCATGCACGCCTCCAACTCAATCATCAAGTTTGCGGATGACACTACAGTGGTAGGCTTGATTACCAACAACGACGAGACGGCCTACAGGGAGGAGGTGAGGGCCCTCGGAGTGTGGTGTCAGGAGAATAACCTCACATTCAACGTCAACAAAACAAAGGAGATGATTGTGGACTTCAGGAAAGAGCAGAGGGAGCACCCCCCTATCCACATCGACGGGTCAGTAGTGGAGAAGGTGGAAAGTTTTAAGTTCCTCGGTGTACACATCACGGACAAACTGAATTGGTCCACCCACACAGACAGCGTTGTGAAGAAAGCGCAGCAGCGCCTCTTCAACCTCAGGAGGCTGAAGAAATTTGGCTTGTCACCAAAAGCACCCACAAACTTCTACAGATGCACAATCGAGAGCATCCTGTCGGGCTGTATCACCGCCTGGTACGGCAACTGCTCCGCCCACAACCGTAAGGCTCTCCAGAGGGTAGTGAGGTCTGCACAACGCATCACCGGGGGCAAACTACCTACCCTCCAGGACACCTACACCACCCGATGTCACAGCAAGGCCATAAAGATCATCAAGGACAACAACCACCCGAGCCACTGCCTGTTCACCCCGCTGTCATCCAGAAGGCGAGGTCAGTACAGGTGCATCAAAGCAGGGACCGAGAGACTGAAAAACAGCTTCTATCTCAAGGCCATCAGACTGTTGAACAGCCACCACTAACATTTAGTGGCCGCTGCCAACATACTGACTCAACTCCAGCCACTTTAATAATGGGAATTGATGGAAATTATGTAAAAATGTACCACTAGCCACTTTAAACAATGCCACTTAATATAATGTTTACATACCCTATATTACTCATCTCATATGTATATGTATATACTGTACTCTATATCATCTACTGCCTCTTGCCATCTTTATGTAATACATGTATCACTACCCACTTTAAACTATGCCACTTTATGTTTACATACCCTATATTACTCATCTCATATGTATATACTGTACTCTATACCATCTACTGCATCTTGCCTATGCCGTTCTGTACCATCACTCATTCATATATCTTTATGTACATATTCTTTATCCCTTTACACTTGTGTGTATAAGGTAGTAGTTGTGGAATTGTTAGGTTAGATTACTTGTTGGTTATTACTGCATTGTCGGAACTAGAAGCACAAGCATTTCGCTACACTCGCATTAACATCTGCTAACCATGTGTATGTGACAAATAAAATTTGATTTTAATTTGTTTCTCTCGACTTGTGCACTTGTAGGGTAGGTAGGCTAGGTTGTAGCAACCTCATGATGGGAGTAGGGCAAATTAGAGTATTGTGTAGCCTAAACCTATCCATGTTACATTGAGCTGGGTGAATGGAATATGAAGTCATCCAATATGTTGTAATAGAAGAACAAAAATATGTCCTCCCTAATCTTAAACGGCACCAACCGCCCTACACTGAACTAATGCTCCTTGATCACACACGTGGAGAGGCAGACAACGGATCAAGAGCTCCCCCTAGTGGCTCATTGTTTGCATAGATGCAAACAGTACACGATGAAGGCATATACACTGGGTGAACATACTATTAGGAACACCTGCTCTTTCATGACATAGACTGACCAGTTGAATCCAGGTGAAAGCTATGCTCCCTTGTCGATGTCACTTGTTGAATTCACTTAAATCAGTGTAGATGAAGGGGAGGAGACAGGTTAAATAATGGTTTTTAAGCCTTGAGACAATTGAGACATGGATTGTGTATGTGTGCCATTCAGAGGGTGAATGGGCATGACAAAAGATGTAAGTGCATTTGAACAGGGTATGGTAGTAGCTGCCATGCATACCGGTTTGAGTGTGTGAAGAACTGCAGCGCTGCTGGGTTTTTCACGCTCAACAGTTTCCCTTGTGTATCAAGAATGGTCCACCACCCAAAATACATCCAGCCAACTTGACACAACTGTGGGAAGCATTGGAGTCAACATGGGCCAGTATCCCTATGGAATGCTTCTCGACACCTTGTAGAGTCCATGCCCCAACAAATTGAGGCTGTCCTGAGGTCAAAAGGGGGTGCAACTCAATATTAGGAAGATGTTCCTAATGTTTTATACACTCAGTGTACTTTTTAAAGCATGCATGGTCAGCTTGATGAACAGTTTAATGAGTAAACATCCAGGTGATGAAGAGCATATGTCTGGGTCAGAGTCAGACATTGGAAATTACCTATAGAAAGAGAGGGGGGAGAAGAGAGGGTGGAGTAAGTTAGACAGAAAGAAGAGAGTGGAAAATAGAATGTGAGGAAAGTTAGAGGAAGAGAAACTGTAGAAAAAGATATGTGCTGACTCTAGTCCCCATACTTTACCACAATCCCCGTCCACTTTTTTTGCTTCAACTCCTCAGATGCTGAGTGCAAGTCAATACAGGAGTTTCAAACATCCAAAACCCAGAAAAATATACAAGTCAGTGGGCATGTCATATGCAACTTTTGTCATTTTAATATGTGGCTACATAAATTATGTACAATGAGCAGCAACCTGTCAGGTCATAAATCATTGGTTCAATACAATAATTGGTAGGCTTCAACTTAGACAATTAAGATATGACAAAGTAGCTTTCCGAATGTGTAGGCTTACCCCCACAAAGAGGAAGCTAATATAGACAGTGAGTGCTGGGCAAACTATTGGAGTTCTTGAAATACAGTGGGTTGCGAAAGTATTCAGCCTACTTTGCAGTTTTCTATTTTGTTGCCTTAAAACCTGGAATTAAAATGGAAATTTTGGGGGTTTGTGTCATTTGATTTACACAACATGCCTACCACTTTGAAGACGCTAAATCTTTTTCATTGTGTAACAAACAAGAAATAAGACAATAAAACAGATAACTTGAGCATGCATAACTATTCACCCCCCCCCCCCCCCAAGTCAATACGTTGTAGAGCCAATTTTTGCAGCAATTACAGCTGCAAGTCTCTTGGGGTACGTCTCCATAAGCTTGGCACATGTAGCCACTGGGATTGTTGCCCATTCTTCAAGGCAAAACTGCTCTAGCTCCTTCAAGTTGGATGGGTTCCGCTGGTGTACGGCAGTCTTTAAGTCATACCACAGAGTCTCAATTGGATTGAGATCTGGGCTTTGACTAGGCCATTCCAAGACATTTAAATGCTTCCCCTTAAACCACCTGAGTGTTGCTTTAGCAGTATGATTAGGGTAATTTTCCTGCTGGAAGGTGAACCTCCGTCCCAGTCTCAAATCTCTGGAAGATTGAAACAGGTTTCCCTCAAGAATTTCCCTGCATTTAGCGTCATCCATCATTCCTTCAATTCGGACCAGTTTCCCAGTCCCTGCTGATGAAAAACATCCCCACAGCATGATGCTGCCACCACCATGTTTCACTGTGGGGATGGTGTTCTCAGGGTACTGAGAGCTGTTGGGTTAGCGCCAAACATAGAATTTTCCTTGATGGCCAAAAAGCTACATTTTTGTCGCATCTGACCATAGTACTGGCTAAATATTCGGTGAACAGATGAAACTAAAGGTGTGTTGTTTGGAAGGAACACACAACACTATGTGTGGAGAGAAAAAAAGCACAAACCTCATCCCAGGTGTAAAGTATGGTGGAGGGAGCATCATGGTTTGTGCTGCCTTAGGGCCTGGACAGCTTGCTATCATCGATGGAAAAATGTATTCCCAAGCTTATTAAGACATTTTGCCAGAGAATGTAAGGCTATCTGTCCGCCAATTGAAGCTCAACAGTTGAGTGATGCAACAGGACAACATCCCAAAACACAGAAGTAAATCAACAGAAAAACAATACCCCTTCTGGAGTGGCCCAGTCAGAGTCCTGACCTCAACCCTATTGAGATGCTGTGGCATGACCTCAAAAGAGCGGTTCACACCAAACATTCCAAGAATATTGCTGAACTGAAACAGTTTTGTAAAGAGGAATCTTCGAAAATTCCTCCTGACCGTTGTACAGGTCTGATCCGCAACTACAGAAAACATTTGGTTGAGGTTATTGCTGCCAAAGGAGGGTCAATCAGTTATTAAATCCAAGGGTTCACATACTTTTCCCACTCTGCACTGTGAATGCTTACATGGTGTGTTCAATAAAGACTTGAAAAATGATAATTGTTTGTGTGTTATTAGTTTAAGCAGACTGTTTGTCTGTTGTGACTTAGATGAAGATCAGATCAAATTTTACATACTTTTTCTTGCCACTGTACTGTATATAATAGAGTAATCTGTTGTCATAATGTAGTTATCTTTGTCCAGTGTAAGAAAAACAACAATTAATTCTTCAGTTGCTAGAAAATTAGCCTATTATTTGCGTGTATGTGTGACTATGTAACATTTTTCAGGCATGGACATTTTTGAATTTGGGGTTGGCAGGGTATATGTTCCTTTCAATTAATGTATGATGTCTTGCTGACTTCTTGTGAAAAATGAGAGATATGACCTCTCCCTCGTGCTCTCTCTCGATCTCTATTGCGGCACAGCTTGTCTCCATAGCAATAGGAGTTTGAGGTGGGTCGCTATCCATGGTGCTGAACCTCAAGAGCTATCATTGGGGAAAATGCTGCCGATAGAAAGAGGAATGTAAGTGTGTGTGTGTGGGCACACACGTACTTGCTCATGTGCACGTCAGCATATTGGTGTGTATGTCAGTGCACATGCATATGTATGTATGAGAGAGAGGGACTGAGAATGGTTGGCGATAGAGGGAGGGAGAGCAAGAGAGCAGAGGTTTGTGGGGGTTGGTACTACAGATAAAAGGTGCTGATCGTTGTAACTGGAGCACTCTGCAGGGGTTAGAATATGATTACTGAAATACTGGAGTGTCAAACAATAGTTAGTATGAATTGAAGGTTACTTCATTATCAGTGCCCAAGAGATTGTGTCATGATTTCAGAAATATTTTGTGCAAAGACAATCACATGGCAGAAACATTCAATTAGCGAGGGACAGAACAGCCAAAAGGAGAGAGGGAATGATGGAGACAAAATAGAAAGCAGGGTGTTCATGATAATCCCCTCCTCCGTAATCACAGGAAGGTGGTGTGGTTGTCATAGCAACCATTTCCTAGGTGCCGGGTGGTTCCTGGCAACCAGCCACTCCCATCAATCGTTTGCAGCGGACTGCAGGGTAGAGGCTGTCTCTGTGCCGTCACAATGGAGATCATCCATCAGTGTTATACTGTGCAGTGTGGGCAGTCTTTAAGACAAGAAAATGACCAGGAAAGCTGTGTTTCTACCTGATACTTCCTTCATATTAACCTCTCCCTCAGTTTAATACTCAATCTCCCTGATTTAGCATGGAGTACCGAAGTGAGAAACTGGGTCATCATAAAATGTCTGACGATTTAAGTATCCAAACAACACCGATAACTTCAATAATGGCCTTCAGAAAGACAGGAACCCACAGAACCACATATCTTAAAGCTTTATTGACACCAGCATCTACAAGCAGGATATTTAAGCAACAGAAACAACATCCAAACTGTTATTGAATAAAAAATGTAAGCAATGCCATTCTCTCTCACTCACTTTTTAACTCACATCTGCCAATCAGGTTTGTGGATTGTGTCCCCGCCCCCCACCCACCTATAACTAACACAGGAAGCCCTACAGAAAGGGAGGCAGATACAGTCAGACCATAGAATCATAATGCAGGAATAAGCAGTGTAGCTACACAACAGAGACAGACATGATCTGCATGATACTTAAGCAAGCACCACAGACACCCTCCTGTACCATCAAGCCAAGTGCAGAGATCACATCAGATATAAAAAGTATATTGTATTTTTAAAAAAAGTACAAAGTAGATACGCCGATACAGGTTTTAAACCCCATCCACTGTCAAAGTAGAGCTTAAGGTCTCAGGTCATTTCACACAATCACCCAGCCACTGGCAGCTTGGGAGATTTTCTCCAAATGCCTGGGATCTAAATGAATCCAGATGACATCTTATCCCTTGCAATAATCATGACTTGAATCTGCATTTAGAACCATCATCTCATTCTCCTCAAGTCACATGTATTGGTATAATGCAGGAGACCCATAAAGAGCTCATGACGTCTGAATTTAGTTTCATATTTTCTGTTACCTAAATGTGTAATAAATGTGTCTTCATACAAGGCTCAGGCAGCATATTCTCCCCACAGGCAGAGCAGGCAGTGCCCACATCATTAGTGTTGCAATCAGACAGCTGTGTGTCCAACACCATCAGCCCTCAGACCCACACAGTGACAGTGACCTCACATTGTGACGGGAGGTGAGGTCATGATTCACACAGGGCTTTAAATAGGAAGAGAGCAATAAAGAGTTGGGGAGTTAATTACAACTTCAAACTATGACTGCACTGCAGCCTGTGGTAGAGGAGTAGTGTAGCCAGATCTGGATTCAGTGGAAATCACTGTGAAAAGGAATAGCTTATTGTTTTTACCATTAAACCTACATGATTGAGATATATACAGTAGTATTTAAGTTCAGTATTTCATTTCAAATGAAGACTGGATGGATTGTGAGTGCAGGGCCTATAAGGTCATGCATGCACTGACGTCAAAGGAACCCCCTTTCTGTCTCACTCGTCTTCAGTTTCTTTCTCCTTATCGCTCTCTCCTTCTTTTGGCCCTTTCCCTTCATTGTGACGTGTATATAATGCTGTCTGTTCTAGTTTCTCATTTCTAAGACCTAATGCCTTGCATTAAATCTCTGCACTTCAGGGCATTGCTGGGAGAAGATATACTCTGTTTGTCTATAAATTTAAAATAACATTTTGGCTAAATTCTTAATCAGGGGAGCGCTACATTCAAATTTCATAAAATAATTTAGATTGTTTGTCTGTACACTGTATCAGATAAAAGATTTGAATGATGTATTGCAATACAAATGTCATACAGTAGGCTACACAATGCACTTGAATAAGTCACATAAAAAGCAGTGTTAACAATTGTTAGGTCAAAATATCCAATAAAAACATGACAATTCATAAAACATTGTAAACTTTAAAAACATGGCCAGAGTATTGTATTGCACCATGCCAACATAAATACATTTCAAATATACAATAAATACTTTTTTTTAAACAGTCTTATTTTTTTAAGTGAATATAGTAACATTTCTTATATAAAGTACACATGGTTTCTTCCTCTAAGCTTCCTGTTTAACACTGAATTCTCCTTTAGCTGATGATCTGAGGTTTGTTCACAGTGGCAGGGACACTGGGAGTGTGGGATGGAGTAAGTGTTACAGTGATTGAAACCTGGCAGAGGCCTGTGCAGTTTAGTTGAGAAGGCTCAGACAGAGGTATGATAAATTGTTGTAAAGTGAACCCCTTTAGTGCCTCGGATATTCTACATACAGTGTTGGCTACATTTGACCCTCATATTGTCCTGCTTAGGCAGGTAGGAACTAAATCTGGGTGTTTCTCGCTGTCCTGAGTTTTTCCTTGGACATGATTCTCACACAAAAAATGGATTCTAGTCTGTGCTTTATATATACATGCTGAGCAGGAAATGTTTCTCATCAAAATATACTAAATATAGCATCAGTGTCAAATGTGATCATGAAGATTTGAACCGTGAGAATATATTAGCTATCTCTGTCTGCAATGTGAAGTGGAGTAAGATGGGGTACTTCTCTCCTACCTGGCTCATTGAATGACAGGTATGAGGTATTGATCTATCTTGTGACCAACTCAACATGCACATCCCATACCATGTCTCAGGAGATAAATAATCCCATAACATAGGCTGATGTTCAGAGTCAAAAACATAATTCAACACATTCAAGAAAATTGGTAAGGTCTAGAAAGCCAAATGATGAAAAATGTTAGTCTTATTTCTAAACAAAATGTACAAAAGTTATCTATGCACACTACACATTCACAGATGAATAAAGATAGTTATTTCACTAGCTAACAGCTAACAGATGGCATTGACCATATTGTGACCTCTCACACATACCCCTAATGCATTGACATCACAATGATGAGGAACCCTCACAATAACTAAACAGAATATCCCTTTTGTGTAATGTGTTTCTTGGAGAGGTAAGGTAGGATTTTGGAAGATATTGAGTGCCTGGTCCCACATTTACAGTCAAAAGTCCCAGGGAGGGTGCTGTGCATAATGACATCAGTCCAAAGTTGTCTGAAAGACCTTATGTTTGATGTTCCTTTCTTCTTTATGATATTTTCTAAATACAAGTACCTGTTGATGTAGCCATGCAGATTCATGCTTGATGGAAGATGATAAAGGTAGTCTATAGTTGCTGAGGTGGTTGGTGTGGTATGTCTGGGCAGAGGGTTCGACGAGCTGTCCCCAGAGGTAACTGTTGGATCCCAGTGATTGAAGGAGGGGTGTTGGTCACTCTTAACTTCTTTGAACGTTCTGCAGCCGAATACCCCAGATTGAGGACATCATGGCAGGTCACTGCTGGCTCTGGAATCCTGCCAATAAATAGAAAACACAGTCAGCCAATAGGAGGTGGAGAGAGGAAGGGGATCAGCTTGACTGACAGCCTATGAGGAGTCACAATTCATGCAACTGTTAAGATCTCCAACTGGGGCTTGACTGGTTATTTCCGCCATCAATCAAACATGAGTGGGCATTAGATACCAAGTTGTTTACTTTTACGGTCATAAACAATTAACATGCCTCTGGATTATGCAAGGAGGTGTGCATGGTATATTCTATAAAATTATCTACATGGGCTATTTCTCAAATCATTATCTTTTATTGTCCCCACAGGAATTGAGAAATTACAGAATGGACAAATTGCAGAATGGATCTATCATGTGCATCTAGGTCAGATTAAAAAGCAAGCAAGTGAAATTTGAATAAAACCAAAAAAAGGACAAAAATAGGGCAACAGAAAGGGAGATGTACCATAGAGACATGCACATCACAGTCTGTAGGAGTGAGGGATAGGCAGGCTGGTGTTTGAACTACTTTAGTGCAATTGTTTATGTGTGGTGTGTGTGTATGTGTATGTGTATGTGTGTGTGTGTGTGCGTGCGTGTGTGCATACGTGCAGAGCTAAAGGTAATATGTCTATGGAGGCCACAGTTAGTCTGTGTTAGACAGTGGCCGACAGGCATTGAGCAGCTCATCATTTCATTATTTCTCCCTGTATTGGGCCAATGATAAGATGTGGCTGCTGGGGAGCAGGGGCAGAGCCAAAATATGCAGGGATGTGTGTGGGTGTGACAGAGGGGCTGGATGCAGCCGCTGCTCTGAAGGTGGTGTGCACACTGAGCTTTGGACCAAGACAGTGCATACCTTAATCCTATCCTTTATCTGTGCTAGTTAGCACTTTACCCTGAGTCTCTGCCAAACAAACCACATATTGTCATTACTGCTCTGACCTGGCAGCCACTTTGGGCCTAATCTCAGCTGTCAGTGATTGGTTTCCCGCTTTACAGAGATTTCCCAATCTAATCACAGATGCATCACAATGAAGGTCAATGGGAAGAAGAGTGTGCAGTGTGTGTCAGGGGAGGGGGACAGAAAACAAATAGAGAAAGAGACCAGGAATTCAACCCTCTCTCTGCATCCTCTCTGGAAATCAATGTATGTCGGCTCTTTGCTGACATTTTATAATCCATGCCCCCTTTTACAAAGGAGACTGGACTCTGCCCACACAGAGTCAAACCCACATTAGGGGTGATAAAGTGACAATTAGACCTATCATTAGAGCAGGACAGCGACACTTGCACAAAAAAACAGTGAAACACAATTCTAGATTGAGCTACACCAATCACAGTGCTCCTACATCATGTTACCAGCAACCAGCATACCTCCAGCTGTAGAATGGGCTTCCTTTCATTTTGAGTACTTTAGAACAGAAAAAGAGACAGGTTCAATGGTCAGAGTCCAACACACACACACACACACACACACACACACACACACACACACACACACACACACACACACACACACACACACACACACACACACACACACACACACACACACACTTTTCCAAAACACAAGATCCACTAATCCAATCCAAATCTCTTGTTTGTTTTCATGTCATGTCAGTACAATAGAGAGGAGACTGCCTTGTCCCTAAGACAGAGCTAAAATTAAAACAGTACGTCAGTTAGACAAGGTTAGCCTCTTATTGGACCTGGAAAAGAAAATTCACACAGACCAGACAAACACATCAACACAAAAGGAATTAGAATAAACTAACAATGTCATACAATGTTTAGCCTACACCTGCATTCCCATTGTACTGTATACTGTATAGAGCTCACATCAGTCCATTCTTTTCCCCCAGGTTAGTTTTATTATTACACAAACCCCGGTCCTGGTTTTTGCAATTCAGCTCAGAGAGTTGTAGTGTCTGAGACAACAGCAGACAGACGTTCTTGGAAAGCTATTTTTTGTTATTAAAATTGCATGAACTGCAAGCAAAGAATGAAAGGAAGTGGCACTAACATGACTTGGGAATTAGCATGGCTCAATGACTTAAATAAGCAAACTGAGCCAAACCCCAGTAGAGTGAATGACTGCAGGGCAAATTAAAAGCAAAGAAGTTTTCTGTTATGTCTGCATAACACTTTCACAGTAATAGCCTAGCTGTGTTCATACACCACAGGACTGGAACAGAGCTTAAATGGATACTGTGATATTCTTGTTCTACTTTCCCAGAGTCTTGTGAACTTGTGGATACTATGTTTATGTGTGCTGTATAAAGGAAGCTAGCGGTATTTCCCCGGGCCAATGCTAACTAGCGGTAGTGCATTTACCGGAACAGGTACTGGAGCAATGCTACTCACTGTATCACTCAGCGAAACACTAGAGAACCTGCAGATATCCTATACATAGAGGACATTTCGGCAAAATACATAGAGGATTTATTAAACAAACCAAAATCAACCCTGGTCAGATTAGTAGTAGAGTACTACTGTATTGGTTTATTAACTGGAGTGTAACCTGTCAGATAAGTAGTTATAAGTAGTACAGTACTACTGTATTGGTTAATTAACTGGAGTGTAACCTGTCAGATAAGTAGTTATAAGTAGTACAGTACTACTGTTTTTGTTTATTAACTGGAGTGTAACCTGTCAGATAAGTAGTTATAAGTAGTACAGTACTACTGTATTGGTTCATTAACTGGAGTGTAACCTGTCAGATAAGTAGTTATAAGTAGTACAGTACTACTGTATTTGTTCATTAACTGGAGTGTAACCTGTCAGTAAACATAAAAGGCTGAGAGCTGCACCGAGGTGACACAGGGTCTATAGGCTCCTCCTCAGAGGAATATGATAGTGTAAAATGGGTCAAACGGTCAGTCAGTCTGAAGGATGCGCAGTGGAAACGCATAGAAAATGGCAGAGGTGGCTTTGGTCTCAAAAATAATGCAGAGGTGGCTCTGGTATAAAAACATTTTCTTTACAAAACAAGGTCCTGTTTGAATAGTATTTGAATGCGTCCTTCATTCATGTAATCAGTGACTACATGATAGTCACTATGAAAGCAGGGCTACTGCTTTCATCAATCCAACCTTGTCAGGTGTGTGATTACATGAAGGATGGAAGAGTATGCATTTCATATAAGGAAGGATATGTCAGAGGAAAACTGCTCCGGGCCTCCATCTCCGCGGCGCACATACCTGTAGCGTGGATGCTCTCGAGTCGCTGGTCTCTGTAGGCCCTGTGCTTCTGGGTATACTGGACACAAAGTAGCCTGCTCCCTTCGGTACTATAGGCTGTCGGACAACCACCTTGCCTTTCCTGGTCTCTGCTAGAAACAGGCTGTACCAGTAGGCATCACTGGAGATGAGGGTGGAATCGGCTATGGTAGAGCTCCTCTGGCTGATGATACTGTTTCTGCTGATCACACTGTTCCTGTTTAGACTGTTCAGATTCATATTCATAGCAGGAGGCATCTTCATGGGGTTCGGTTTCTGACACTTCAGCACGATGACCACCAATATGGTGATCAATAGCAGAAAGGATACTGAGCCCAAACCAATGACCAAATACAGATTTAAGTCTGTGAACAAGTCATATTCCAAAGGCACCTCAGTAGTTTCTGAGAATGGCGTCACCATGTGTTCTACTGTTGATATCTTGATGGTGACTGTAGCGGAAAGAGCGGGGTCTCCATTGTCTTTGGCGACAACAACCAGCCTCTGATGACGGGGGTCCCTATAGCTGAACATTCTCGTGGTCCGGATCTCCCCATTGTACTGATCTAGACTGAAGAGGCTAGAGTCACTGATCTGTAGAAGCTGATATGTGACCCGTGAATTCTGTAATGAGTCTGCGTCAATGGCGATTACTTTGGCAACTAGGAATCCTTTCTCAGTGGACCTCGGTATCACCTCTTCAATAACCGAGCCCTGCGCACGCCAAGGTGACACTATGAGCGGGGTGTTGTCATTCTGATCCAGAATGATGATGTGAACTGTCACATTGCTGTTCAGTGGAGGTACCCCAGAGTCTCTGGCCTCTATGTGGAAAAGGAACTCCCTCTCCCTCTCAAAGTCAAAGGTCTTTAGAGCGTAAAGGTTGCCATTCTCTGGATTAATGGAGAAAAGCATGGACATAGATGTGTTGATGATCTCCTTCTCCATGATAAAATACACCAGATACTGGTTCTCATGGAGGTCCGGGTCGAAAGCACTGAGTGACGTCAACAGTGCACCGGGGACGTTGTTCTCTACAACATGGATTGTGTAGAACGACTGGGGGAATATTGGCGAGTTATCGTTGACATCCAGTATCTCCAAGGTGATTGTCTCATTGTCAGATAAGCGAGGTGTTCCTTTGTCTGTGACTATGAAAGTGATGTCATATCTTGGAATTGTCTCACGGTCCAGTGGTTCTGAAACATGCAGAGCAAAGTAATCCTCCGAAGACTTATTAAGAACGAAGGGTAGGGATGTTTGTTGGTTCAAAGTGAGCTCAACTTCACCGTTGTCCCCGGAGTCCCTGTCGCTTATACTGATCACTGCTATTAATGTTCCTATGGCAACATCTTCCTTGAGCGTGCTTTTAAAAGATTTAATGGTAACCTCGGGATAGTTGTCATTCAGATCGGTAATAAATACCATTATTTTACAATCTCCGGATAACGAATTAGATCCTTGGTCTCTGGCTTGAATATATATATCGAAACCGTGGCTCTCCTCAAAATCAATCACATCCTTAACCTTTATTTCCCCTGTATTCGAATTTAGAGAGAACTTTTCTTGTGTCTTCTCGGATGTATATAACGTGTATGAATATATCATCTCTGCGTTAGTGCCCTCGTCCAAGTCTGTTGCGTTCAAGGTCATTACTAGAGTTCCAATTGGGGAGTTCTCAGTTACATTAATAGCATATATCGGCTGGTTAAAAAAAGGGGCGTTGTCATTGATATCCAGAACCCTAACGATGATGCTGGCTGTGCCTGAGCGTGCAGGGACCCCGCCATCTACAGCGGTTAGTATTAAATGATGAACCGCCTGTTCCTCTCTGTCTAAATTACTGTTGAGAACCAAATCTACGTATTTAGATCCATCGCTTCCCGTCTGTATGTCAATTGTAAAAGACTTGCTTTCGCTTAAATAATAAGTCTTAATAGAATTCGCACCGACATCTGCATCCACAGCATTTGTCAAAGAGAATCTCTCTCCTGCAGCGGTAGATTCTGAAATATCCAAGTGCATTGTCTCCCTTCGAAAGACCGGTGCATTGTCATTTATGTCCATAATTTCAAGCTCAATGTTAAAGATTCGAATGGGATTTTCAAATATGACATCCATTTTCAGAAAACAAGACGTTGTCTTGCTCGAGCATATAGATTCCCTATCTATCTTTTCAAGTATGAACAGGTCTCCCGTTTCTTTGTTAATGTCCAGATATTTGTTTCTGTGGATGATATCAAGCTTTGCCTTGCGTGTTATCAGAGTGCGAAGGTCAAGTCCCAAATCCGTAGCCAGGTTTGCAACAACGGAACCCTCTTGCATTTCCTCGGGAATAGAGTAGCGATTAATGGACAAAGCAATTCCCCACATCGCGCTGAATACAAAGAGAACGGTGACGCACCTTGTCCATACAGTTGCAATGGAAAGCGCCATTATTGCAAAGAAATGTGGTAAATTATGTCAATACTTGAAGCAATCCGTTAAAGACGAATAACTTTACATCTACGAGCTATTGCCTACGTGAGAAACAATCCGTAGCCTTCTCTTCTGCACCGGGGAAATCATGCCGAGCTTCCACGCCGTACAACTGCGGTGCGCTGCTCTCACAATCGTGATGACGTCTGCTGGGTAGTCGTCATTGAAAAGGAACAGCGACATGATGTGTGCTATGTAAAATGGTTGTACCTTATTATGAATGTTATGGTTACGAACGTAACGTTAATTAATGTTTACAGACGAAAAGTAATATTTCGAAAGGTTATTGCAATAAGCCCTGGTAAACCATTTCCTATGTGAGGAACTAACGGCTGCCTGTTTAAAAAGTTTGCAGATGCACATTGTCTGAGATTCTGTGGTTGCACTCTAATTCTTTGGTTGTTCTCTTTTTTCGACTAATGTATGAATACCAATTTAATGAAGTACAACAAATCCAACGCAAGTCCTCAATAGTAATTTTAGCACCACACAGCATGCCTTCAAAAAATATTGTTTGAATGGGGAACTCTATAATGACCAGAAGTGTTATTAATATTGAAGTAGAAAGCCAAAGTTATTTCCACTAGTATGGCCTAGTGTGATGAAGGAACATTAGCACAGTGTCCAATATTGGTCTATAAAACATTCAAAACAAATAGGCCTAAACAAGTGAAAGTATAGCATTTCAATTATTCTGCATACCCTCATATCTTTAAAAGCTGCAATTTGTGATAATCAGCACCTCAAAGCCACCACTTTACGGCTCCTGTACATTAGCACACGGTTAATTGCTGCGTGCCGCTTCGACCGCCCATAATGGCTCGCCTGTGGCCGTGCTGGCAGAATATGGCAGCAAATAGTTAGCAGCAGTTGGTTGTGCATCAAGAATAAAGCATAGTACATTTGTATGAAGGTCTGGTTATTAAATTAATAGGTTCTCCACATGGTTTGGAGAACCTATTCAAGTAAGTAAATACTTTTCGAAAATGTAAAAAAAGAAAAGAAAGATGTATTATTAGCTAACTATCTACTGTGCAGGCTAACTAAAATGAGCTGCTAATATAGCTAGCTAGTTATATAGACAACTTTACACACTGTATAGCTAGCTAGCTAGGTGAATTAAATATCACCAGCTACCTAACTTCATATTAGCTAACTATCTTAATTTTTTACAATGATAAATACATCAACTCCAAATGCATTTGTTGGTAGGTAGCTAACAGCCATGGAGGAGGGTGAAAGGATAGCCGCTCCAACTGTAAAAGAAGGGCGAGAGTAGGATATTCTGGATAGGGCAGGTACTGTTGTGTAGTTCCAAACTGCAAGTGGTATGTATGTATTAATTTGTGATGCTATCCTTGATATGATCCTGCTCTCTTCACATGCTACACATGCATGTATGTGCACATGCATCTATCTATCAAATGTTATCATGATTTGTTATAAGAGACATTATAGTTTAGTAGTCCACAATGACCTGGTGATGTAAAAGTCTAATAATGACATTATCTTCCATATTCCTACAGACTGGAGATTCCTTCAAAATGATTGCCTAAAGCTAGTGTAGGGCACTGCACAGTTGGGTGAGCAGGGCCATCTGGGTCTGCCTCGTGGGGGAAATCAGGCGTGTGTGAAGGCTACCTGTGTCCTGCATAACTCATGAGGATGGACATGAGGACCAGGAGGGGATCTGCAGCTTGCCGCCATGTGACAGAGGAGAGGTCTGCTGCTCTGCGTGATGTTTCAAGGATGGGGGCTAACAATGAGGCAATCTGCACGGGAGGCAATCCGTGTGCGGGAGATATTCACCTCCTACTTTTTCAAATAGGGTGCTGTTCCCTGGCAACACCATAGACTACACTATGCACTACCAAAGGCTCTTTTAAGAGGGTGCTGTTCCCTGGCAACACCATAGACTACACTATGCACAACCAAAGGCTCTTTTAAGAGCCATCCACATTGCAATAAGAGTATTCTTTAATTTACTTAGCTATGTTAACTGCAGTTATTCAATTCCCAGTTTATCTCCCATTGATTTCTACTTCTCAGGTGATGTCTGTACAAAAACAAAACAGGCTATTTTAAGAGTCACCCATATTGAAAATATTTAGAACAATTAGACACCCTATAACCCACACCTATGCATTCGTGTATCAATCTGATGGATGGATTATGTTGTGTTGTGCAGTAAGCAGGCTCAGTTGTATAACTGTGGCTCCTTCCACCTTCAAATAATAGGCAAGAGGACCAACCATGGAGAATAGTTAGACACTTCATTATTTCTATTTATATAACTCTGCCATATTGTTTGCCTCACGTGTCTGTGCATATTTTTCAGTATAATGTACTCTGCAGGCACTGAGTGTGGACACCAGGTGAGGTCACACACACACATTCCTGTTGAACAGTCTCTGTAACTACCTTATTTTCTCAATAACAGTCTCTCCTTCACTTCATCCCTCTCCCCCTTCTCCCTAAATCCTCTAGGTTATATCAGCTGTGTCGGTGAACCCCTCCTGCATCTGAACTGGCTGACACATAGAGGGCACAGCATGATCAGAGGTGAGAAGTCACTTGGTCGGGTCAAGAGGAAGTATTATTAAATAGATGCTTTACATTGAAATACAGATAGAGATGTAGTATTCCCAGAGTTAATGATCCAAGGTCAGTTTTGTGATGATTGATGACTGGCAGTGATAGTATGATTAAGCCTTGTGTTTTTTTTTAATTCTCTTGTCTGCAGATATGTTTTGATGTGAGAGAGGATGCCAACCCCCAGTCTCATCATCGCCACCTCACTCTTAAGATAACCTTCAGGTCAACTGGGGGGTCCAAGGCTGGTTAGGAGACACCGCTAGAGACACTGTTATGTAATTGTGATGACCTGAGAGAATTGTAGCACTGTAATTAATGAATCATATGCTGTCTCCTCTGTTCTTACCTCTTTTCCCTTTCTGTCTTTAACACTCTCTCACACCTCTCTCCCCACTTTTACAGCACTCCAGCCGAAGCTTGACATTGCACATGGTGATCTTAGTCTTGTGTGCGGCTGCTCGGCCATGGAAATCCATTTCATAAAGCACCCATTGAACAGCTCTTGTGGTGATTTTGCTTCCAGAGGCAGTTTGGAACTCGGTAGTGAGTGTTGCAACCGAGGACAGACGATTTTTATGCGCTACACGGTTCAGCACTCAGCAGTCTAATTCTGTGAGCAAGTGTGGCCTACCACTTGTTGCTCCTAGAAGTTTCCACTTCACAATAACAGCACTTACAATTGATTGGGGTAGCTCTAGCAGGGCAGAAATTTGACGAACTGACTTGTTGGAAAGGTGGATCTAATGACAGAGCCACGTTTAAAGTTACTGAGCTCTTCAGTATGGGCCATTCTACTGCCAATGTTATCCTATGGAGATTTCAGCCACAATCTCCGCAATAGCCGAATCTACTAATTTGGCCATGTATTGTAGATGGGGCCCATTTTCTTCAAAGCAATGCTCCCATGACTTGTTCAAAAGGCAAAACAATATTCAGAAAAAATAAATCAAAGCATGGCCATAAAATAAAAGGTCTGAGATCGAGTTCCTCATTAAGGCCCCCCCAATCTAAAATAATTGGACGTGGGATTCTATTTCCTATTTATTTTATTTTCAGAACCCTTGCAGAATAAATTCCTCAACTTTTCTGGCCGTGATGGGTTCATATTCCCATAGTAACCGTACAACAAATTAGCATGCATCTCTCATTTAATTGAGCCTATGTAAATAGATAACTAGAAATATATAGCCTTTCTGTATGTGATCGCATAGTCAATGCGGATTAGCCTACAGACTAATTTAACAGGTGAACATCAAGACAGTTGATCTTTTACTTTGAAGTATGTATGCTACTACTGCATACCCAGCCGTCACCATGTCTTGAGACATTTTGTCTTGAGACATAAAAATGAAGACATCTATAGACACATCTTGGAAATACCAATGTATTGAGACATCCATCTTAAGGCATCTCGAGACATTTTATAATTTGTTGTTTTCATGTTTTACTAGGTATGAATACTAATCATTCACTTTCTCATGCACATTCATAGCAAACATTGTACTGCTTACCCAATCACAGTAATCAAGATTTATCCACCAAAATATCTTGTCTGGATAATAGACCATCTTTGGTATGGCGTCTAGGGCGTGCACCAAGTTTATAAATCTAAACATTTTAAGATGTAGCCCACTTATTGTTTTCAGAAATGGAGCATGCAGATATTTATTGTAAGATTTAGGCTACGGTTTTAAATGATGCACCAGAATGTGATTATTAATCTCAATGTCGATATCAAGCCACAGTTATTGGCCACAGTTATTAGCCTCTGTCTGTATGACGATGACGGATATTCTAAAAGGAACAGCGACTATCATTTGTTTTTCGACTAGACAATGACCCAACACACCTCCAGGCTGTGTAAGGGCTATTTGACCAGGAAGGAGAGTGATTGAGTGCTGCATCAGATGACCTGGCCTCCACATTCCCCTGACCTCAATCCAATTGAGATGGTTTGGGATGAATTGGACTGCAGAGTGAAGGAAAAGCAGCCAACAAGTGCTCAGCATATGTGGGAACTCCTTCAAGACTGTTAGAAAAGCATTCCAGGTGAAGCTGGTTGAGAGAATGCCAACAATGCAAAGTTGTCATCAAGGCAAAGGGTGGCTAGTTTGAAGAACCTCAAATATAAAATATATCTGGATTTGTTTAACACTTTTTTGGTTACTACATGATTTCATATTTGTCATTTCATAGTTTTGATGACTTCACTATTATTCTACAATGTAGAAAATAGTAAAAATAAAGAAAGATCCTTGAATGAGTAGGTGTGTCCAAACTTTGACTGGTACTAATATACACTGCTCAAAAAAATAAAGGGAACACTTAAACAACACAATGTAACTCCAAGTCAATCACACTTCTGTGAAATCAAACTGTCCACTTAGGAAGCAACACTGATTGACAATAAATTTCACATGCTGTTGTACAAATGGAATAGACAAAAGGTGGAAATTATAGGCAATTAGCAAGACACCCCCAAAAAAGGAGTGATTCTGCAGGTGGTGACCACAGACCACTTCTCAGTTCCTATGCTTCCTGGCTGATGTTTTGGTCACTTTTGAATGCTGGCGGTGCTCTCACTCTAGTGGTAGCATGAGACGGAGTCTACAACCCACACAAGTGGCTCAGGTAGTGCAGTTCATCCAGGATGGCACATCAATGCGAGCTGTGGCAAAAAGGTTTGCTGTGTCTGTCAGCGTAGTATCCAGAGCATGTACCTTTGTACTGTACCTTTCAAATTCTTCTTATGTATTCATAAAAGACGTGCATGTTCAAGGTAGCATGCAAAGCTCACAGGTCCGTGGACATCTTCACAATTGCTATAATAATCTGCACAGAATCTCAAACATTGATCAATTGCACTTTTAATGTAATTTCAACTGCAATCCAGCTCATGTGGTTGTGCTATTAGATGAAGCACAGTAATAGCATATTAAGTTGTATAAATACAAAATATCAGATATTGTATTACCATTTGAACATAGTTTTGCTTTTAAAATGGTTGAAAGTGCAGTGATAACACACTTAAATGACTACACCAAAAATAAAAATAAAGTTTTTCAAATTGGAATTTGGTTGTACTTTGTGCTTTTTTGTCGCATTGATAAACGTTTCAACCAAATATTATCCAAATTGGCAACTCTTTATATCAAGGGTTCGTCGTAAATCACTTATAAGCCATTAATAAATTGAGTTCACCATTTATTAATCATTACTCCCACATAAAAATGTACTAAAGTCAAAAAGATAAACCTGCCATTGGTAGACATTCCTTCTGTACCTGGTAAAAAAAAAAGCACACAACACAGGATGTTTAAGTAACTTTATATACATGTGTGAATAACTAGCTAACTAGCATTTACAAATGATTAATAAATGGTGAGCAAGCTGTTTGTAAATGCCTTATAATTGAGTTAAATGGTTTATTACCCCCAAATTTCCACATTGAAATGTGCCCAGTGGGATGTCTCTGAATCCCAGGGCAACATAATAGAATTACTAACTTTTGATGCAATAATCTCAGATGTTAACGTCACAGCAATTGTCTATGAGTAAATTCTGCACCATATCGCATGGACAGCGCCACACTGCAGGTCTACGTCCCAGACTGAATCATAAGGCTGTTTGTGTCCAGTAAACCCGACCTAACACATTGATCAAAATAAAATCAGCATACATGATAGAAATGTTTATGAAGCCAAACATAAGGTATAAAGTAAAACAATATGATATATAGTGCCTTCAAAAAGTATTCAGATCCCTTGACTTGTTCCACATTGATGCATTACAGCCTTGTTCTATAATTGATTAAATAGCAAAAATTCCTCAGCAATCTACACACAATAGGTTGAGAAATGTTTTTTTCAATAATTTATAAAAATAAAAGTACTTAAGTATTCAGACTCTTTGCTATGGACTCCAAATTGAGCTCAGGTGCATCCTGTTTCCATTGATCATCCTTGAGATGTTTCTACAACTTGTACTCCACCGGTGATAAATTCAATTGATTGGACAGGATTTGGAAAGGCACACACACACACCTGTCTATATGAGGTCCCACAGTTGACAGTGCACATCAGAGCAAAAACCAAGCCATTAGGTCAAAGGAATTGTCCGTAGAGCTCCGAGACAGGATTATGTTAAGACACAAATCTGGGGAAGGGTACCAAAATATATCTGCAGCATTTACATTCCCCAAGAACACAGTGGCCTCCATCATTCTTAAATGGAAGAAGTTTGGAACCACAGAGACTCTTAATTGAGCTGGCCGCCCAGCCAAACTGAGCAACTTGGAGAGAAGGGCCTTGATCAGGGAGGTGACCAAGAACCCGATGGTCACTCAGAGAACTCTGGAATTCCTCTGTGGAGATGGGAGAACCTTCCAGAAAGACAACCATCTCTGCAGCACTCCACCAATCAGGTCTTTATAGTAGAGTGGCCAGACGGAAACCACTCCTCAATAAAATGCACATGACAGCCCACTTGGAGTTTGCCAAAAGGCACCTAAAGGACTCAGACAATGAGAAACAATATTCTCTGCTCTGATGAAACCAAGATTCAACTCTTTGGCCTGAATGCCAAGCGTCACATCTGAAGGAAACCTGGCACCACCCCTAAGGTGAAGCATGGTTGTGGCAGCATCATGCTTGGGGGGGGGGGGGGGGGGCGTTCAGCAGCAGGGACTGGGAGACTAGACAGGATCGAGGCAAAGATGAGCGGATAAAATTAGAGATCCTTGATGAAAACCTGCTCCAGAGCGGACGTTCACCTTCCAACAGGACAACGACCCTAAGCACACAGCCAAGACAATGCAGGAGTGCCTTCGGGACAAGTCTCTGAATGTCCTTGAGTGGCCCAGCCAGAGCCCGGACTTGAACCCGATCAAACATCTCTGGAGTGACCTGAAAATAGCTGTGCAGCAACGCTCCCCATCCAACCTGACAGAGCTTGAGAAGATCTGCAGAGAAGATTGGGAGAAAATCCCCAAATACAGGTGTACCAAGCTTGTAGCATCATAGCCAAGAAGACTCGAGGCTGTAATTGCTGCCAAAGGTGCTTCAACAAAGTATAGAGTAAAGGGTCTGAATACTTAAGTGTGATATTTCAGTTGTTTGTTTAATACATTGCAAAAGTTTCTACAAACCTCTTTTTGCATTGTCAATGTGGGGTATTGTGTGTAGATTGATGAGAATTTTTTTTTAAAATAAATTTTAGAATAAGGCTGTACTGTAATGTAAAAACATGTGGAAGGCACTGTGCATACCTGTAAATAATTGCATCAGAATGCAATGCTTAATCTGTAGATGGAATATCCTCAGATCATTTTCACCACAAGTGGCTATAGTCGCCATTACAATCATCATCACCACCCTCATCCTAAACTAGTATTGCACATATGAATTAAAAGGGATAGCATTATGACAGACACGGCTGTATTGAGACAAAATACTATGGTGTAATGTTGTAAATTACACGTTCGAAGGAGCATGGATTCAAACAGACAAAATATTTTCATTATTCACAGAGGGTTATGATTTAAGGGTTGTTGATATTAATAGTTAGTGAGCATTCACCAAAAAATGACCTTGAATTGTATGCACAGTCTGTCCCACTATACATTTAGAAAAGTCACTGTTGATCAGATTGTCCTCTCTGCTCAAGCTTGGGTCATAGCTAGAGACGGACCTCTTCTTTCCAAATGTAGAAAATGAGTTCAGTTCTCCTCTGGGCACAGGCTTCAGTGTGCAGTAGCCATGTGCTGAATTTTCAGTCAATGTTCGCTTGCTTGAGCGGAAAATTGAAACAGTAAGGTTAACAGCAGAAAAAAATAGACCACATTAATTACATATAATTGCCAGAAAATAAATTTGATTCTGTGAGAAACATTACATTATTTAATATGCAGTGGATAGTTTAAATTGCTATTTGGAAGAAAGAAATACACACTAGTACTACAATGAATCGGAAAACGGGCAGTAGAGTTGTTTCATTCTTGCAATACACTACAGTTAATTAATATACCCATGTACGCAGCTATTGCCCCCCTGCGGCACAATGGAGCATCCCTAGGAAGAGGCAGATTATCTAAAGTTGCAAGTGAGACACCATCCCCAGTCAGTAATTGCAAATATGTATGCAAATCTGTATTTTTTTTAAATGATGTAGTACTTGAATTACTTTTATTCGGATGCATTCATTATTTTATTTATAATGTATGAGTTCCACACGTCATGCACTACTAACTCGAAAGGCCTTGCAACGTCAGTTTATTCTTCAGCAAACAAATTGATATTGTTGGATTGTTGAGGTAATTAGCATAACAATACACTACATTGTTTTGCTTATTACACGGAATACTTCACATGACCTCTTTATATAAGTCTATAAAATATACAATTATATTATATTCAAATTATTAGTGGATAGGCTTCCCATGAACTATCTAGGTCTAGGCCCATGATTAAAAACTCGAGTCTCGTTCGCTCATGATGCTTACTCACTCGCTCCTGATAGTAGGCTATTTTCTTCAATATAGAATCTTCACGCATAATTCTAATAGTATGACTTCTAAAAAAATAAAAAATCTACATAGCTACAGCGTTTCTGACTCATGCATACTTGTTTTCCATTCGTTTTATCCCATCTTTGCAATGCTTCTTATTTGTTGAAAAAGCATGACAAATCACCGAAACAGGATACAAATAAAATGCATTACAATTTAATGCTACTTCTAATCTTGAAGTAGTATGCCTGTGAAAGGGGGCCGTTGCATTTTTGCCTCATCGCAGTTCGCGGATCATTTGGCGCCTGTGGTTATCTGCAAATTCAGGTTGGACTTCTCATCAGCCTCAGATCGGAACACACAGCATCCACTCAGAGATATTAAATCCTCGAATGGAAGGTCTGTCCCTGTATGCCCTTATCCGGGCCAAAACGATAATAGCCATCAAACGTGAACGAGATAGTAGTGTCTCTGGTCGCTAAGCACGGCGTATTTTGGTCCAAAATAAAGACAGTCACAGTAACATTGTTGCTCAGGGGAAAGAAACCGGCATCTTGTGCTTGGACTAAAATGTGAAAGTTTCTTAGCTGCTCATTGTCAAAAGAACGCAGGGCGTACATATTTCCATTGTCTGAGTTAATGAAGACGTAGGTGGACACCGGCATTCCCTGTATATCACCTTCCAGAATAGAGTAAGAAGATAGGCATTTGTCCGAATCTGGATCCAGGGCAGTAACCGAACAAATTGAGGCTCCTGGTGCGTTATTCTCTCTCAAATATACGGTGTATGATGGCTGCTTGAATCGGGGTGCGTTGTCATTCATGTCTGACACTTGCACTGAAATAGTTGTCCTTGTGAACAAGGGAGACGCGCCCATTTCCCGTGCTGTGAGAGTGATGTTGTAGTCAGGAATGGTGTCTTGGTCCCCCCAAAAAATCAGTTACCAAAGTGTAATAATTCTTAAAAGAGGAGTGGAGCTGGGACATGATCTGGAATTTCAGTCAACGTTCCCATTTTCACCTGAGTCCTTGTCCATGACAGCAATCAGTCCCGGGTGGTCCGTCCTCTTGGACAGGTGTGGACACTGATGTCAAAATCACCTCCGGGAGGTTGTCATTCACATCTATGATATTCACCAGAATCGTACAGTGCACGGCCACTGCCGAGGAGCCCTTGTCCCTGGCTTGCACATATATTTAATGTATCCTGTCTTTTTCGTAATCTACGACCCCTTTCACTCTGATCTCTCCAGTGCGCGAATCCATGCTGAAAATCTCGCGCACAGAAATGGGTGCATGCCCGCTGAAAGTGTATGTGATTTCCGCGTTTGGACCCTCATCCAAATCCGATGCGTTTAGTTTAATCACAAGTGTCCTTCGGTGCGTTTTCCACAGGCTTCCCTCTGTAGAAAGACTGGTCGAACACAGGCGCGTTGTCATTTGCATCTTTAACTGCTATATTGATCTGCGCTGTCCTGGACCTCTGGCGAGCTTCCATCCACAGCCGTCAGCACCATTTGGTGCGTATTCTGCTGCTCTGTGGCCAACGGGCTCTCCAGGACCAACTCCGCAAACTTACTGCTAACGCTAGGCGTCCAGGACGAAATGGCCGTTCACACTCAGCAGATAGGAGCGTAAAGAGTCGCTGCCAACGTCTAAGTCCGGCGAACTCTCCCACGGGGGAAACGGGACCCGGGTATGAGGTCAATTTCAATTCAAAATAAAATAAATCGTGAACATGAAAAATAAAGTTGAGAATGTAAACATATTGTCGAGGACGGGTGAAATAATGGATGTTGAAATCAAAAACTGTAAAGCAAAAAGTATAGAATTGTAATCAAAAGTAAGATATCAAAAGCAACCCAAAAACTTGTACGCAAATCATTTTAAAGCGAGAACAAAACTATAACATATATTTGTATCATTTATTTGAAAACGAACGCAATTTTTTCGGTTAAACTTTCTCAGCAACCAATCCTATTGAATACATTTTGCTTACGCTCTTGCCTGCATGTATATATAAGAATTTGTTCTTAACTGACTTGCCTCGTTAAATAAAGTTTTACAACATTTAATAAAATGTACGACCTTTAGGTTACGCTACTCGTATCTTAGCATTCGATGTCTGTTTGTGCTTTCACTGACATTCTTTCTGATTGCGAGTTGTTGGCATGTTGTTCCGTGAAGGGCGGGGTTTAGAGGGAAGCCTAGACAATGAGTCTCCATTGGTCCGCTAGTTTTGGAGAAACGGTTTGTCTATTTTATTTTGAATTCAATACAAATTGACCCCATACCCGGGTACCGCCACCTCGGATATATCTTGATTAAACTCGCTCCACGGAAAACTGGGAGAGTTATCGTTTACATCTAAAATATCCACCTCAACCCTGAATATTTCCAAAGGATTTTCGATTACCATGGCAAATGGAAAGAGCAAGAGAGACTTTACACAGCTCCTCTCTATCAATTATTTCGTCTACAAATAAAATACAATTTTCTAAATTCACCTCAAAGTATTTTTGTGCCCGAAACTATTCTGAACCTGCGCACAGTCTCTCCACGTCTAAACCCAAGCCCAAATCCTCGGCTATATTTCCAACATAAACCACATGTTCCAGTTCCTCAGGGATTGAATTAACGATTCTGAGACCAAACAAAATCCAGGAAACATACGATGAGAGCTATGCCATGTCCCCGCCAGCCGTTTCTTCGCGCCTCGGAGGTCCATCTGAGCGACGCACTATATATACAAAAATGCGCAGTCCATGACCAAAAAGGGTTTGAGTTAGAAAATAGCCACATTTACATCTATGTTTTTCTGTAAACAATCATCTGAATTGTCCTCTTTCCTTCACAAAGTGGAGCCGTTGAAGTGGAGACGTTGTGTTTGCCCTAGCGGAGTGAGTGAAAGAGCATATTTCTTTCCCACAATTATAACTCAATTACAAAGAATTTGAAACTATAAAAGATGAAGAAAAAAATCAAATATTTATTGGGTGAAAAGCCAAAATGTGCAGTTTTGGCAGCCAAATATGTGTCCTCCTGCCACAACCTGAGGGACAGCCAGTGAAAAATGCAAAGTAATATTGATAATATTTCCCATTTAGCTTAGTTTTGTTTTGTCTTTCATACCAGGTCATATGTCTTCTCAAGTCATATTGACACTGGTCTACTACTGTTGTGTAAATTTATTGTTGTTCGGATTAATATTGTTGTTGTAGTTGTTGTTAATGGTAATCCCATGTCTACTACTACTGTTATTATTGCTGTTGGTCCCACCATTTATTTATATATAAATATATATATATACATATATATTTGATTTTTATTTTTCGATATGTATACTTTGACAATGTAAGTAATAACGAACTTACCATGTCAATAAAGTCAATTGAATTGAATTGAAAGAAGGAGGGGTGTGGGGAGGAGGTTGCTGTCTCTGATCAGCATTTTGATACTCGCTAGCGTGTGTGTGCGTGTGCGTACGAATGTGTGTTAATTGGCGCAATCCCAGTATTCCGATAGGGAGAATCGACAACTGCTCTGATTCCAATTTGAGCACCTCACCACCATAATCTTTTTCACTAATAAAATCCAGCGAAAGTGTTATTTAGCCCAAATTCTACAGAACGGGAGATAAAATGACAGGCTATCATAGTTCAGTTCAATTGTACTAATGTATACCTTGTGAAGGTTAAAAGACAATTAGCCTGTATTGTCCATGAGACATTGGTAATAGCATTATTTCATTTTTCAAAAAGTTTCGTTTACATTTTAGGGTTGAGTTACAAATATGGATCATGTTTATTTGATCCTCAATTATCCCAATAGGTTGCACAGCATAGGCTAGGCCTACTGCAGCACCTTCATTCAAATAGCCTATTAAAATGAAATTACTGGCTACAACGAACATGGAAATTCGATATATTTTAAGTTCAAATAAGTAATATCCAACTAAAGTAAAACGTGTATTCAAAATAAAATATATATATACAGTACCAGTCAAAAGTTGACACCTACTCATTCAAGGGTTTTTCTTTTTATTACTATTTTCTACATTGTAGAATAATAGTGAAGATATCAAAAACGATTAAATAACACATGGAATCATGCCGTAACCAAAAGTGTTAAACAAATGGGATGGCGTATCGCTGCAGAATGCTGTGGTAGCCAGCTGGTTAAGTGTGCCTTGAATTCTACATAAAATCACTAACAGCGTCACAAGCAAAGCACCCCCATATCATCACACCTCCTCCTCCATGCTTCACGGTGGGAACCACACATGCGGAGATCATCCGTTTACCTACTCTGCGTCTCACAAAGACACGGTGGTTGGCACCAAAAATCTCTAATTTGCACTCAGACCAAAGGACAGATTTCCACATGGTCTAATGTCCATTGCTTGTGTTTCTTGGCCCAAGGTGTCCTTTAGTAGTAGTTTCGTTGCAGAAATTCGACCATGAAGGCCTGATTCACGCAGTCTCCTCTGAAAAGTTGATGTTGAGATGTGTCTGTTACTTTCTCTATGAAGCATTTATTTGGGCTGCAATTTCTGAGGTGCAGTTAACTCTAATGAACGTATCCTCTGCAGCAGAGGTAACTTTGGGTCTTCTTTTCCTGTGGCCCTCGAGGCAATTTTATCATAGTGCTTGATGGTTTTTGCGAACGCATTAAGGAAAAATTCCACAAATTAACAAGGCTCACCTGTTAATTTAAATGCATTCCAGGCGACTACCTCATGAAGCTGGTTGAGAGAAGGCCAAGAATGTGCAAATGTGTTGTTTCATAGTTTTATTGTCTTCACTATTATTCTACATTGTAGAAAATAGTAAATAAAAACCCTTGAATGAGTAGGTGTACCAAATCTTTTGACTGGCACTGTACACACGTTGAAAAAAATACAAAAAGTAAAGCGGGGGATCAACCCATCTGGTCTTGGTCCTAATTATGGAAAACCTATAAAACTGCAGACGTGGTAAGCCGGGTAAAATCAGTGTAAATCCTAATCTTTCATTTCAAATTATATTTATAGAAATTCTCATCAATAATTTCAACGTTATACTGGCTGGTAGTGTGTTACTTGCTATGAGAAATGCGAGGGGGAAACGATTGTCTCTGCGCCATCTGATGGATCAAATTCAAAAAGCTGTACAGCCTACCTTTGAAGGCAGCGGTGCTCAACGGAATTTACAGGAAGGGTAGATGCAAATGCATGATACAGTATTTTGTTTCAGTACATGTGGAGGCCAGTAGAGAGAGACAGAGACTTTAGATTTGGATAATTAGAGTCAATGGGAAGCTCTCTCTCTCTCTCTGCAGAGATGGAGCAGGGTGCCACAAACAGGGAATGTCAGGATTAACACTCATGTTCAATGTATGCTGTCATGTCAGTGGCTAATGGGAAGAGGGTGTCTGAAAAGAGAAGAACCTCAAGGAGATACCTTGGTAAGGAGAGAGGGAGAGGCAGAGGGCAAGAGAAGGATAGTGGGTGATGGCAAAAGCAGTGGGGAAGATGAAGAGTACAGAAGGGAGAGAGAGCAAGGAAGGAGGGGATAGAGGACTATAGGGGCAGCCACAGCACCTGTTACTCAGTTGTGTAAACCAGAGGATTCCCACAGAAGGGCATATACTGTATATAAATAGGAAAGTGCTGAACGTCTGTCTCACCCCTTCACAGTCAGAGCTCGCACACAAAGTCAGAGTGTATGGTGGTGAATCAAAACATGTGTTATGTAAAAGATGGCCTAAGGTCACTTTGTGTGAAGTACAGATGACAGCTGGGTTAGTTCATAAAGATATCTTTATGAACTAGAAATTAGTTAAAGATATGGGAAGGGTTAGATAGAATATGGACAGACTTCTAAAGGACTGGCATAACATACTGTAAAATGGTGTGGCTTGCAGAACTACAGTAGTTTTGGATGGTTGGCTAATTGATGTGCAGTTCCACTGTGTTCCTCAGTGGCAGCACTGATGCCTACAGTCTCACCTGGCTGTTTGTCAGCAGTGTTCATTATCTCATGTTAATATCACTTCCTTGTACTCCAACGCAACTACAGTGTAGTGACCTTAATGTACTCTGACACTAAGGGATTCCAATGAACCCTGATCAAGGCCACAGATTAGAGATTATTATCCAAGGTCAAATGTTCACCTGTTGTCCTATTCCCTTACTGTTGTGTGCATTTTTCCACCACACTTTTTATCCACAGCAGCCTATGTTTTTGTGTGAAAAATGAGGATTGTGAAATGTTACATGATTGAATAACACCCATGGTGCATCGGAGAACATGCACCATGGAATATGTCTCAAACTCCTGTGTTCAAATAAGGGCTACATGCAATAGCCCATCTGATGTCTGAGTATGTTTCCAGTCGCAACAGTTGTGTGTTTTTACCCAAAAGCTCAACTACAATCCTTCACTACTAGGCTCATACTTCAACACACAATGCACATTTGTGGCCTGCTGGAGGTCATTTTGCAGGGCGCTGGCAGTGCACCTCCTTGCACAAAGGCGGAGGTAGCGGTCCTGCTGCTGGGTTGTTGCCCTCCTACGGCCTCCTCCACGTCTCCTGATGTACTGGCCTGTCTCCTGGTAGCACCTCCATGCTCTGGACACTACGCTGACAGACACGGCAAACCTTCTTGCCACAGCTCGCATTGATGCGCCATCCTGGATGAACTGCACTACCTGAGCCACTTGTGGGTTGTAGACTCCGTCTCATGCTACCACTAGAGTGAGAGCACCGCCAGAATTCAAAAGTGGCCAAAAAATCAGCCAGGAAGCATAGGAACTGAGAAGTGGTCTGTGGTCACCACCTGCAGAGTCACTCCTTTTTTGGGGGTGTCTTGCTAATTGCCTATAATTTCCACCTTTTGTCTATTCCATTTGCACAACAGCATGTGAAATTTATTGTCAATCAGTGTTGCTTCCTAAGTGGACAGTTTGATTTCACAGAAGTGTGATTGACTTGGAGTTACATTGTGTTGTTTAAGTGTTCCCTTTATTTTTTGGAGCAGTGTAATTATTGCACATGCTGAAGTTGGACACAACAGGGAATAAGTCACTGGAGACATTGAAGGCCTTCTATCCTATATGCCGATATTCTATTGTCTATTTCCTTATTCTCTCCTTGGTCCTGCCAATCCATCTTCTATTTTAAGCTCATTTCAGGTAAGAATATCTTCACTGCTCTGAGAAACAACAGTGGCAAGAAAAAGTATGTGAACCCTTTGGAATTACCTGGATTTTTGCATAAATTGGTCATCAAATTCGATCTGATCTTCATCTAAGTCACAACAATAGACAAATATAGTGTGCTTAAACAGAAATTGTATTTCTCTTGTCTATATTGAATACATAATATAAACATTCACAGTGTACTGTAGGTTGGAAAAAGTATGTGAACCCATAGTCGAATTACTTCTCCAAAAGCTAATTGAAGTCAGGTGTCAGCTAACCTGGAGTCCAATCAATGAGACGAGAATGGAGAAGTTGGTTAGATCTGCCTTGCCCAATAAAAAAAACACAAAATTTGAGATTGTGATTCACAAGAAGCATTGCCTGATGTGAACCATGCCTAGATGAAAAGATCTCAGTAGATCTAAGAATTGTTGACTTGCATAAAGCTGGAAAGGGTTACAAAAGTATCTAAAAGCCTTGACGTTCTTCAGTCCATGGTTAAACAAATTGTCTATAAAATGGAGAAAGTTCAGCACTGTTGCTACTTTCCCTAGGAGTGACTGTCCTGCAAAGATGACTGCAAGAGCACAGCGCAGAATGCTCAATGAGGTTAAGAAGAATCCTATAGTGTCAGCTAAAGACTTACAGAAATCTCTGGAACATGCTAAGAAGTCTACGATATGTAAAACACTAAACAAGAATGGTGTTCATGGGAGGACACCCCGGAAGAAGCCACTGCTGTCCAAAAAAAACATTGTTGCATGTCTGAAGTTTGCCAAAGTGCACCTGGATGTTTCACAGTACTACTGGCGAAATATTCCGTGGACAGATGAAACTACTGTTGAGTTGTTTGGAAGGAACACACGTGTGCCTTTTTTTCTCCACAGCACATCAACATCAAAACCTCATCCCAACTGTAAAGTATGGTAGATGGAGCATCATGGTTTGGGGCTGCTTTGCTGCCTCAGGGCCTGGACAGCTTGCTATCATCGACGGAAAAATGAATTCCCAAGTTTATCAAGACATTTTGCAGGAGAATGTTAGGCTATCTGTCTACCAATTGAAGCTCAACAGAAGTTGGATGATGCAACAGGACAATGACTCAAAAGTAATTCAACAACAGAATGTCTTCAACACAAGAAAATACCCCTTCTGGAGTGGCCCAGTCAGAGTCCTGACCTCAACCCTATTGAGATGCTGTGGCATGACCTCAAGAGCAGTTCACACCATGCATCCCAATATTGCTGAACTGAAACAGTTTTGTAAAGAGGAATGGTCAAATTCCTCCTGACTGTTGTGCAGGTCTGAACCGCAACTACAGAAAACATTTGGTTGAGGTTATTGCTGCCAAAGGAGGGTCAACCAATTATTAAATCCAAGGGTTCACATACTTGTCCCACCCTGCACTGTGAATGTTTACATGGTGTGTTCAATAAAGACATTAAAACATGTAATTGTATGTTAGTTTTAAATTGACTGTGTCTATTGTTGTGACCTAGATGAAGATCAGGTCAAATTTGATAACCAATTTAAGCAGAAATCCAGGTATTTCCAAAGGGTTCAAATACTTTGCCACTGTAGATGTTACCTTTGACACATTACATTTCAGTGTTGTGAATATATCCTGAAAAAAAACCCAATGGTGTTGGTTGGGGGTTTACAGTCTTCCTGGAGAGAGAGATGAGTGCCTACCCAGGTGGAGGCATCATAAACATATTGCTCAGTGCCAACAAAAGAGGGGGAAAGGTATAGAGCAGGATCAAAAGTGACCTTGGGTTTGCATGGTGTGGGTGTGCGTGGGTGTTCCTCTAAAGTTCTGAATGCTACAGTACAGATGTGAAATTAAATCATCGACCTAAAATACAGAAAATAACCACGCAGTTATTCTTACTTTCTCACTGTATTTTTTGCAAATTACCTCAGGTGGTTAAGTTGAACTGCCCCATTTTGTAATGACCAGCTGCAAACCACCATCAGCATACAGTGCTTGATTATGCTAGTACATCATGCTTTGCATATAAGAGGTGAGTGTTGTTTATGTAGTACTCACTCCTTTTTCCAATATTACATACCGCTACCGTCACGGCCATTTAAAGGAGTGGACCAAGGCGCAACGGTTTGAGCGTACATACTTCTTTATTTAACGATGTCTCCAACAAAACAATAACTATCCAACCGCCAACGTAGTGCATCCAGGCAACTAAACATGGACAACTACCCACAAAACCAACATGGTAAATGGCAACCTAAATAGGCTCCCCAATCAGAGACAACGATAAACAGCTGTCTCTGATTGGGAACCCATTCAGGCCACCATAAACCTACATACCCCTAAACAATACAAAATCCCCATAGATAACCAAAAAACCCTAGACAATACCAAAACTAAACAAACCACCCTTGTCACACCCTGACCTAACCAAATAATAAAGAAAGCAAATATAACTAAAGTCAGGGCGTGACAGCTAAACTGCTCCAAATGGGATAATTTGCAATGGACTTGTTTCTGGGGAAATCAGAAACTTAATTTGCATTGTCTATTCACACTAATTTATTTCTCATTCATCCCTTTTACGATATCCATCTGCCTACAGTATCTGTGTGTCAGTCCGTGTTTCTATGATTGTCGCTTTGGATAAAAGCGTGTGCTAAATGCCATTATTCATTTATTTATATGCATACATCGCTCTGTGTATTGTAGTGTTGGCCTACAGATGTAGGATCTTAATTTGATCACTCTTTTGTTGCTGAGAATTTTCAGCAACAAAATGCAGAGCTTCATGATTTACATAAATTCACTGAAAATCTGCACTAAAACACATTTGATTATATAAACAGTATTCCACTTTTCATGTAGCCTCCTTTTGACCAGCTAATAGCCTAACCATCAATCAAGCAACATTATGGACTAAACTGTAACATCCTGTTGCTGCAGGATTATTTTGCTGCAACAATACAGGTCAAATTAAGATCCTACATCTGTATACAAGTCTCTGTTCTACCAAAGATCACAGCACTGGCAACAAAACAGCCCAGCACAGTTCAGCAACACAACTCCCTGAGCACACTACAACCCTAGAGGCCAACCACACAGTGGCAGAGTATTGTACTCTTTCCCAGTAGACCAAGCCCACACCACCTCCTGAACACACAGGGCAACCTTCTGCCACAACACAGGCCTTCAACACAACCCCCGAGCACAGTGCTGTTCAACAACACAGCTCCACAGCCAGGCAGCACTGCACTTCTTCCTCTACTGGGCGGGTGCCAGCGGCCCTTAGCCAATCATGTTGTGGCTCTAATAAGATGACTGACAAAAGGCCTCTATGTCAAGACCAAACAGGGTCAGGGAATTCAAGCTGCCATGGTAGACATCCCTGTCTGAATGTTAAACACATTTCCCACAAAGCTCAAAGAAACTACACTTTTTTTTTTGCAATTCATAAAATGCATATTTCCCTTCTCCTTTTTGTTTGAAGTTACTCCAACAGATAAATAGCAAATAGCAAGTAAAATCCTTCCATTAGATTGGGTTGTGTTCCTGCCTAACCGGCTGGTTTAGATCAGTCCAGCTTATTCCTCTTGTCATGGTCATGCAGAGGCAAACGCACGGTTCCACACTTAGATTTCATAACATAATCTCCTATCTCTTTCATATCTCTCACACTAACCAACTTATCATTCATCTGCTGCTGATAGACTTCTCACCCCTAGCCCAGGAGTGTGTGTGTGTGTGTGTGTGTATGTGTGTGTGTGTGTGTGTGTGTGTGTGTGTGTGTGCGTGTGTGTGTGTGTGTGTGTGTGTGTGTGTGTGTGTGTTATAATGACAGCCAGCTAGAATGAAAGAGTTGAAAGAGTTGGACATGGCAGGGAAGACAGGTATGTTAAAAGATTGTCAGTAGAAAGCCAATCAATAGATGTATCTAAGTAGAAGGAAGGTGTGTTTGAAACTAGGCAGTTAATATAGAGAAGTATTCCACCAGAATAGTCAGCTAAGATAAGTTCATCTCCTTCAGCCCAATGTGTCCCTAGTCTCCTTATACCTCATTATGTCTCTCTGTCACTTCAGCTCACCCTTTCACTCTCTGTTGCTAATCTATTCCAGAGGGAAGGCTACCATGGAAAACACATAATAAGTGCACATACTTCTCCTCCAGCCAAGAAAGAAATAACACAGGGAAGGGAAATGGGAGTGGGGGCAGAAAGAAAGGGTGGGAGAGATATTATTTATTCTAACTCAAAGTTTGATATTTTGTTTTGGTGGGGACCTGTCTTATATTAGACTTCTGAACTCCCTTCAAAGTCTGGAAAGACAGAGTATGAGCCAAGACAGTTTGTTTGTGCACGTGTCTGAGACATTGAGTGAGACAGAGACAGAGACAGAGAGACAGAGAGAGAGAGAGAGAGAATTGCCCATGTATCCCAACAATAGCCTGAAACACAGTTATCTGGCACAGGGCCTTGCTGAGTATGCTGATATAGTATATATTGATATTTAACATATGTACTGAGATGAGATGGACATCTTACTAGATACCAACATACACATGCAAAACATAAAACTCTTCTATGAGATAGATACTGTGCTCGGCCTGACATACAGTATATGCATAATGTACACTATTCTGAGGTAACACAATGGAGAACAATGGCTTATACACTGTAACAGAAAAAAATAGCATTCATCTTTCTTTGCACTGTGGAGATTGAGCTTGTTTAAAATGGGTCCAGTTTTCCATTGTTTTGTTTTATTATCCATATTTCAACATTTACAAAAATAACAGTGTCTGGAGCGTGAGACTACTACTGAACACACACAGAGACAGACATAGGGAGGGCGAGGCAAAGGTGAAAAGTATCATTTGTTCGCCGGGACAAAAGGTTATCCAATCACAGCACAGGTGTCAGGTAAAGCATGACAGCTCAAATGAAAGAAGACAGAAAGTGTGTTGGTGGTGCCAGGCCCAGTACTGTGTATCAGCTCAGTCTGTCACAGGCCCAGCAGCCCCATATGGAACCTTTTAAGACCATGAGTCTCTCACAGCACACTTATACTGATGCACTAGTTCATTGGTATATTATGGCTAGTGGCGATGGAGGTGTATATCTGATTCTGCTTTTTATTCAGAACCATATCTCATCCTACATCTGAAACTGAAACCTTGTTCTTATTGAGTCTAAGGTAAAAGGCTAAAGAACTGTTTCTGCAAATAGGCTAATAGATGGCATATGTTCACCTAATTGAGAAACATATTAAAATTACAAAAGGGTCAAACCTGATTTTGGTTTATAACAGTAATAGTGCTTAGGCCTCTAGAAGTCCTTCAGTCTGTGGGTACTGGGTGGGTAGTCTTGGTTTCTGAACGTAGGCTTAATGCCACCAAGCCCTGTTAATCATACAACTATGTATTTCATCTGAGGGGTTCACCATCAGAAATAACATCTGATCTACACAAATCATCTCTACTGCATCCAAACTTACTTGCAAACAAAGGCCCCGAGGACAAACATCTAAGCACAGTAAATATAATTTGACAGTTTAGGTCTACCCCAAAGGACATTCAATTGATGTGATATTGTAGCCTAGCTATTGCAAGGGGGAAATAGCAGAGATTTTCTTGTGGTCGTCTTCCCATTTCGGAAATCGAATAATAAAAAAAATCCCCATAAAAATCTGTCAATTTAAACTAGAGATATGTGTTGTTTTGCAATGGATGCATCTCAATAGACCACATCCACCGATGTCGCACTTCCGCATCTGCGGTGAAAACTGACAGAGCTAGAGCAGTGTTGGTCAGACTGTGAGACATCCCAAAAATTGGCCTTCTCACATAATGGTCTGTAGCGTCCGAACAGTTTGTGCTACACACTAATATGACCCCTCTGCGGAAAGGTGAGACTCTCATGAGCACGATTGTGCTTTGCTCTAGGATGCCCACAGACCTCACAAGACTCGTCTGAAGGTTCCCCAGTACCAGTAGAAAAAATTAATGGAAGTATAATATGGAGACGGATTCATTCCAAAAATAAAGGGTTAAATACATGTAAAAAAAAAAATGATATAATAATAATTGTTTCCTGATCTTTCTTATATCTTTCGGATAAGAAAGGAAAGACACTTCAGAACAAACTTCCTTTAGATTTTTTTGGAGGGGGACTATCTGTTGTTCCATGTTGTGAAACTATTATTCAATGCGTTTGTATGTGCTAATACTGCAGTAAATAAAACCTAATAAAAACATCTGTCTCATCCAGGACCAGACTCTACGCAGACAAGTGCACCATAGCCATCAGAGGTACAGTAGGCTTATATGCAAACAAGCAATTTACCAGAAGGGCATGCCATCATTCATTTTGACTGTGTGTTTACAGGCAGTTGCAACAGCACAACCTTAGATCATTAGATCGCATTCGGCAAAAGACACAAAATACACTTGAATGGAATTCTGCAATTATATAGCTAAATACCATGGGAGTCCTCTTAAATTTAGGAAATGTACAGTCCTATTGATCAAACAAATCAAATCAAATTGTATTTGTCACATGCGCCGAATACAATACAACCTTACAGTGAAATGCTTACTTACAAGCCCTCAACCAACAATGCAGTTTTAAGAAAATACAAACAAAAACAAAAGTAAGAGATAAGAATAACAAATAATTAAAGAGCATCCGTAAATAACAATAGCGGGGCTATATTCAGGGGGCACCGGTACAGAGTCAAAGTGCAGGTGCACCGGTGTCGAGGTAATTGAGGTAATATGTACATGTAGGTAGAGTTATTAAATTACTATGCATAGATAATAACAGAGAGTAGCAGCAGCGTAAAAGAGGGTGGGATGGGGGGGTGGGGGGCAATGCAAATAGTCCGGGTTGCCATTTGATTAGCTGTTCAGGCTTGGGTGTAGAAGCTGTTTAGAAGCCTCTTGGACCTAGACTTGGCGCTCCGGTGCCACTTGCCATGTGGTAGCAGAGAGAACAGTCTATGACTAGGGTGGCTGGAGTCTTTGACAATTTTTAGGGCTTTCCTCTGACACCGCCTGGTATAAAGGTCCTGGATGGCAGGAAGCTTGGCCCCAGTGATGTACTGGGCCGTACACACTACCCTCTGTAGTGCCTTGAGATCGGGGGTCGAGCAGTTGCCATACCAGGCAGTGATGCAACCCGTCAGGATGCTCTCGATGGTGCAGCTGTAAAACCATTTGAGGATCTGAGGGCCCATACTAAATCTTTTCAGTCTCCTGAGGGGGAATAGGCTTTGTCGTGCCCTCTTCACAACTGTCTTCGTGTGCTTGGACCATGTTAGTTTGTTGGTGATGTGGACGCCAAGGAACTTGAAGCTCTCAACTTGCTCCACCCCAGCCCCATCGATGAGAATGGGGGCGTGCTCGATCCTCCTTTTCCTGTAGTCCATGATCATCTCCTTTGTCTTGATCACGTTGAGGGAGAGGTTGTCCTTGCACCACACGGTCAGGTCTCTGACCTCCTCCCTATAGGCTGTCTCATCATTGTCGGTGATCAGGCCTACCACTGTTGTGTCATCAGCAAACTTAATTATGGTGTTGTAGTCATGCTTGGCCGTGCAGTCATGAGAGAACCGGGAGTACAGGAGGGGACTGAGCAGGCAACACTGAGGGGCCCCCGTGTTGAGGATCAGCATGGCGGATGTGTTGTTACCTACCCTCACCACCTGGGGGCGGCCTGTCAGGAAGTTCGGGATCCAGTTGCAAAGGGAGGTGTTTAGTCCCAGAGTACTTAGCTTAGTGATGAGCTTTGAGGGCACTATGGTGTTGAAAACTGAGCTGTAGTCAATGAATAGTATTCTCACATAGGTGTTCCTTTTGTCCAGGTGTGAAAGGGCAGTGTGGAGTGCAATAGAGATTGCATCATCTGTGGATCATCTGTGGATCTGTATGCAAATTGGAGTGAGTCCAGAGTTTCTGGGATAATGGTGTTCATGTGAGCCATGACCAGCCTTTCAAAGCATTTCATGGCTACAGATGTGAGTGCTACGGGTCCGTAGTCATTTAGGCAGGTTAGTGTTCTTGGGCACAGGGACTATGGTGGTCTGTTTGAAACGTGTTGGTATTACAGACTCAGACAGGGAGAGGTTGAAAATGTCAGTGAAGACACTTGCCAGTTGGTAAACAATCATAAAAAGGTAGGCTATATTTCCCTATATACACATTAAGAACAACAAGATCAACAACTAAATCTAGCCAGAGCAAGATGAACTAAAATCTAACAAAGGAACATTAGATAAACCCTCTCAAACTTTTTAGCTAGTTGTCCGTCAAAATTTCACTGATAAATGATGGGGAATAGGCTGCTCATCCTTTGTCCCAACCAAGCTAACTGGCAAAAGTTGGCTAGCTTGCTAGCTAGCTACTTCCAGACACAAATTAGAGAATACCTCACTGACCATTTTACTCACCCTAGCAGAGTTGGTTAGGCTGTTACATGTTATCTAGAGCGTTTGTGACTAACTATTACTTTTTTTGCCTACGTTTATTGACACTGGTCATATTCAGCGGGAATTGTGCGTTCGTAAATTCATCCCTTATTCTGCTCTCTGCCACACTCAGACAAGACAAGAGTGTTTTGAAATTGGAGTAGATAGCTAGTCAGAATGAATTTGCAAACGCAAGAGATATGATAACTGGATAACGGTCATTCAGCATAGCTAGCTAGCAAAGTGAATCGCATTTCTTGCTAGCTAACCAAATGACACGTGCATCTCCAACTGTGTAGCCACTGAAAAACGAAACGAGGGGAAAAAGTCACTCACCCACTCCTCCAACGAAATGACGTCGTCCTAGCAGCTAGCTAGCTAATGTTAGGCTCTGTGTTATTAGCTTGCTACATAAATAGATATCAATCAATCAAATGTATTTATAAAGCCCTTCTTACATCAGCTGATACCACAAAGTGCTGTACAGAAACCCAGCCTAAAACCCCAAACAGCATGCAATGCAGGTGTAGAAGCACGGTGGCTAGGAAAAACTCCCTAGAAAAGCCAGAACCTAGGAAGAAACCTAGAGAGGAACCAGGGTATGAGGGGTGGCCAGTCCTCTTCTGGCTGTGCCGGGTGGAGATTATAACAGAACATGGCCAAGATGTTCAAATGTTCATAGATGACCAGCAGCGTCAAATAATAATAATCACAGTGGTTGTCGAGGGTGCAACAGGTCAGCACCTCAGGAGAAAATGTCAGTTGGCTTTTCATAGCCAATCATTCAGAGTATCTCTACCACTCCTGCTGTCTCTAGAGAGTTGAAAACAGCAGGTCTGGGACAGGTACCACGTCAGGTGAACAGGTCAGGGTTCCATAGCCACAGACAAAACAGTTGAAACTGGAACAGCAGCACGGCCAGGTGGACTGGGGACAGCAAGGAGTCATCAGGCCAGGTAGTCCTAAGGCATGGTCCTAGGGCTCAGGTCCTCCGAGAGAGAGAAAAAAGAGATAGGCTAGAATATTAGCCACGTTATGACTGACTTGTGAACATTGCCCTTGCTAGTTTGATTGTATTGAATTTGACATTTCTAGCCTTGGTTACATTCGTCCAAAATACTCAGTAACGGAAACAGTGCATCCTGAATGGAGGCAGCAAACAATGTACCAGGCCAGCTGTGATTTACAACCTGAGCAATATGTTTTGGACCACCAAGAAATGTATTGGTTAATTATTTAATCATGCATTGAAATGCATCCATCTATTCTGCCAACAATGCCTTAGTGTACATCCTGGAATGTTGAGTCAAATAGAACCTATTTTAAAACCTCTTATGAAGTTGGTTTTGTAGCATAAACTGGGATATTTATTTTTTACTGATATTATGATTTTATGTTTGTTTCTTAATAACTGCAAAGTATTTAAAACACTGTCAGTTCCACTATCATGCCAAGCTAAACCAAGACAGCAATCTTGAAGTTGAAGTGATTTTGAAGTTGATTAGCTTCCCATATCGCCATGTGAAATAATCAGATAGCCTATTATGCCCTGGCAAATATTTGTATATTTGCCAGAGTAACCTACAACTTTATCTCAGTTTGATATGCTGCTTGAAAGTATTCATTCCCATATTAGTTAAAAATAGAATGTCATCATGTTTTGGTATCTGTATCTTGCAGCTGGTTTTACCAATAGCCTGGAATCACTAGTTATTACTCAAATTTAAATTAAATGTTTTTTGAGGAGGATTCTAATAAGGCTACAATGCTGTTTGGTTTATTGTTTGAACAGTAGCTGAGGTTATATTTTCTTATCAATGCAAACTAGGCTACTTTGATGCATAGCCTATAGATCAGATCAAGGAACCAAGCGAGATTCACTGCCAACACAGCAATGCTCCCACAGCTACGCAAGGAATGATAAGGCACGTTACAATTTTCTTGTGGCACGGGAGTATGTCGAATGTTGGAGTGCACTACAAGGAGCCGCCCGCTTTGTGACTAAAATGCTCGGTAAGTCATAAATCTGCCATAAAGCAGTCTGCATAGTCTACACTACTGCAGCAGAACAAGATGGCTTCTCCTATGGACCCAATATGCCTAAGATACTAACCAAATGAGACCATGCACTTGATATTGGCTTGCCTAGTTAAATAAAGGTTAAATAAATAAAAATATAAATATTACAAGGATATGTTGGAATGACACCTACAGACAAGAGACATTTGAATATTTGAATATTCTGGATCTGGGAGTGCATGACATACGCACTCATTTTACACTCAAAAACTCTGGATAGAATGAAATGTGTAACATAAACTCTATTGACCCTGAACTGACCTCTACCTCAGATGCCAGCTAAGAGAGTTCGTCATCCTTAAAGTGAGGGGGGAAAAACATGGATTGATCTCTGTCTGTCTGTCTGTCTGTCTGTCTGTCTGTCTGTCTGTCTGTCTGTCTGTCTGTCTGTCTGTCGGAGAGAGAGACAGACAGACAGAGAGAGAGAGAGAGAGAGAGAGAGAGAGACAGACAGAGAGAGAGAGAGACAGACAGACAGAGTGAGGGGGGGCGTGGTAGGGGTTAGTATGGTTGGCTGACCATATGTCTGCGGTTCTGTGGTGAATGAGGATCTGGCGGTGTTGTTAAATCCCTGAGAAATGTTCATTTTGGATCCCACTCTTTGCTTACATACCTTATGCACTCCCACCCTCCCTCCCTCCCTCCTACATTTCCAATGTTCCCATTCCCTTTCCTTTTCCATTATGTATTTCAGAATCTTAACGGAACTTAAAACGAAATAAGACAAACCATAAACAGTTCTTCAATGTACCCATCATGTTTGTGTAGTGCAAATGCAATGGAGGCTTACTCTCCAGTCATCACCACACTTCACACACATATGGAAATCTTTAAGGTCTATAGGAGAGAGGGAAAGGTTGGTCAGGTAAGCTACCAAAACAACATCCAGACTGTATGGAGGAAGGGCACTAGTCTTGCTGACACCAGCCTCTCTAGCTCGCTGTTTAGTCACGTGGGCTGCGCGTCAGCCAGGCTAGAAGGGCACCAGGCAGGTGTCTCATTTCACCTGTAGAACACCTGAAGTAAAGGTGTCTGCATTGTATTGGGCTGGTCTTCTCAGTCTATGCTGACAGACATTTTAGTACAGCGTACTGGAAAAAGGACGTCTAGCGGGGAAAGGATGTCCAGTTCACAGTGTGATGCCTAAACCACTTTTCACCCCACCCTCACAATCAATGGACAGTCTGCTATCTCACTGGGTTCTCTGAAATTCGCATTGCCCTTGCTTGTGGACTCCTTGATCTACTTGGTATTTCTATGACCCTGCCAAGCGGTCTCGTTTACCGTGGGACCAACCTAGATCATTACTTGGATTACACGAGCCGCGTATCGCCTACCCCTTCCCCGCCGCTACTCCACTCATGCCCCACACTCACTCTCTAAATACAGACTTTCCGTAACACTGGGAATGGATGTTTCCCTGAACGACTATAACTGATCAATTGACATAGATTATCGGAAAAAGAAAATTAATAAAGCCTACAGAAGAAATTAAAGAAGACAAGGGAAACTAATGGACAATGGGAATAATTAAGCATATTTTAAATGTTTCTTATATAAACATTGTAGACCTAGTTTTAGAAACAGATCAAGTAAAAAAAAAGGCAAACCTGCGAACAGTTCTATCTTGCCCAACACCTGTCATGATTTCGGTGAATTGAGGTGTTGGATAAACGGAACATACACTGCGCGTATTCGCTCACATTTTGGCTACAAGATACCAGAGAAAACCCATTCCCCTCCGCCAGCATCCTAACTGATGTGCCCGGAGTGCTCTGCTGATGCTCGCGGGAATTGTTGCATTCCCCCAACGAACGGATTACAGACAGTACCAGTTGAGAGATCCTGACGGTGCCCGACTTTCCCTGGCACGGGTAACTGCGCGGGATGAGAGATGAGTTACCTCCTCTCTACACTGGTGGTGTTGTAAGTTAAATGTGCAGTAACACTTGATGCGCAGTAACCCTTGATGCGCAATTTAAGATTTTCTGGAGTGAAACGAGTGCAAGTAGCCCGTGTTACATGAATGGTGTGTGTGTATGTGTGTCTGTGCACATGTGTTTCTCTTCATGCATGCTCCGACTATCATTCCAGCACCTGTTAACAGGTGTGGTGTTAGACACGTTAGATAGCGTCCACGTTCTCCTTTAGACATTTGATTAATAAAAAAAAAATATCTGGACAGCCAACTATGGTATAGAAATTGCACATGCATGCTTCTGTTTTTCCAATATCATGTGGTGGTGAAATCTTGTGTTTTTTATCTGTGCAATTCCTCTGAGGCTGTTCCACATGGTCATACAGCCTATAAAACTATCATGTCAGCTCCTGCAGCATTGCTCCTCTGGTCACTCAACCATGTCCCATAACCTCTTTTTATTCTCCCCAGACTGAAAGACCAGCCGTTTGTCACTGACAAAAGGTCTGCTAACAGGTTATGAATTAACAAGAGGAATACAGTATGACTCTACCTTATTAGTGCCTTCGACTGGGTGTTTGACAGGATTGTGATTAGTTAAGTGGATAATCAGTAACTACCTCTTCCCCAAATTTGGGCACCAATCCGCTTTAACCAAGCATAAAGCAATTCTATCAGACTCGTTAACGAGTCTTCCATTTACTGTTAAAAACGATCCCGTTTCCCTCTGTAAAGTGCCCCTGTCAACCCCATTTTGGTCATGTATCTCTCAACCTTACTCTCCACTTCTCAAACAGAGAAGAGGTCAGGTTTTTAGAGGTAACACGGAGATAGAACAAAAGTAGATGAGGAGCAGAAGTGGAGCAGCAGACATCTGTGTGCAGTTTGCACCAGCTGTAGGCTGTGTTCCAGGCATCTGGACAGCACAGGGGGTATAGGGGTCTCCTAATGAGCACACAGCCAGACGGTACTGGGAAGCTGAAACAACACTCTACTGGTAACGTTTCTCCTGCTCTCCCCCCTCTATTTTAAGATGGAGTTCAGCATTGTATTGCAATCTATGTATCTATGCATGTGCTGTGTGTGCCGGAGAAGGATAAGAACTTGAAGTGCTTAGATAGATTGCTGGATGGATTAATGAATATTGATATCCTGTTAGCTCACCATAGATATGAGCTGAGCTCAGCAGCCGTCCCTAGAGAGAGACAGCATGGCCACTGTCTCTTGTTGTGAGGGTTTCATCTAAAAAATATTTTTTGGTGAGGCATAGAGACTGGTTTAAAATTGGTGGTGGAGGCAGAAAAGAGGCAGGGCCATGGCAGCCAGACTGCTTTTGTATTCATTTGGGATGAAAAATACCACATGTAATCTCAAGGCAGATCCATTCTCCCCTTCTCTCAGATCTGTCCAGGCTTTACTGGTGGTCTGCAACCCCCTGCAGGTAAATGTGTGTATAGAATTGTATCCCTTTAGTTTTTTTTATATCCAATTCTGGATAAAGTCTCTCATTCTAACCACATGCCTGTATGTTTTTTGGTGGTACAGGTCTTAGCTGTGGACAATGTTAATTTCAGCGTATACGTGGAGAATCAGACACGAGGTCGAGACGCCATGAGCCGTCGGCAGCACAGAGTGTACCAGCTGTACAGCAGGACAAGCGGCAAACACGTGCAGGTGATGGGAAGGAGAATCAGTGCCAAGGGAGACGATGGGGATAAATATGGTGAGATATAATAGTTGACTCTTAGAAAAAAGGGTTCTTCGGCTTTCCCCATAGGAGTAGTTCCATGTAGAACCCTCTGTGGAAAGAGTTCTTACATGGAGCCCAAAAAGGTTCTACCTGGAACCAAAAAGGGTTCTTCTAAGGGTTTTCCTATGTGGACAGCCGAAGAACCCTTTTAGATAGCACCATTTTTTTTCTCCTAGGAGTGTACTTCCTATTAACATACACTGCTCCAAAAAATAAAGGCAACACTTAAACAACACACTGTAACTCCAAGTCAATCACACTTCTGTGAAATCAAACTGTCCACTTAGGAAGCAACACTGATTGACAATAAATTTCACATGCTGTTGCGCAAATGGAATAGACAAAAGGTGGAAATTATAGGCAATTAGCAAGACACCCCCAAAAAAGGAGTGATTCTGCAGGTGGTGACCACAGACCACTTCTCAGTTCCTATGCTTCCTGGCTGATGTTTTGGTCACTTTTGAATGCTGGCGGTGCTCTCACTCTAGTGGTAGCATGAGACGGAGTCTACAACCCACACAAGTGGCTCAGGTAGCGCAGTTCATCCAGGATGGCACATCAATGGGAGCTGTGGCAAAAAGGTTTGCTGTGTCTGTCAGCGTAGTGTCCAGAGCATGGAGGCGCTACCAGGAGACAGGCCAGTACATCAGGAGACGTGGAGGAGGCCGTAGGAGGGCAACAACCCAGCAGCAGGACCGTTACCTCCGCCTTTGTGCAAGGAGGTGCACTGCCAGAGCCCTGCAAAATGACCTCCAGTAGGCCACAAATGTGCATGTGTCAGCATATGGTCTCACAAGGGGTCTGAGGATCTCATCTCGGTACCTATATGCAGTCAGGCTACCTCTGGCGAGCACATGGAGGGCTGTGCGGCCCCACAAAGAAATGCCACCCCACACCATGACTGACCCATCGCCAAACCGGTCATGCTGGAGGATGTTGCAGGCAGCAGAACGTTCTCCACGGCGTCTCCAGACTCTGTCACATCTGTCACATGTGCTCATGTGCTCAGTGTGAACCTGCTTTCATCTGTGAAGAGCACAGGGCGCCAGTGGCGAATTTGCCAATCTTGGTGTTCTCTGGCAAATGCCAAACGTCCTGCACGGTGTTGGGCTTTAAGCACAACCCCCACCTGTGGACGTCGGGCCCTCATACCACCCTCATGGAGTCTGTTTCTGACCGTTTGAGCAGACACATGCACATTTGTGGCCTGCTGGAGGTCATTTTGCAGGGCGCTGGCTGTGCACCTCCTTGCACAAAGGCGGAGGTAGCGGTCCTGCTGCTGAGTTGTTGCCCTCCTACGGCCTCCTCCACGTCTCCTGATGTACTGGCCTGTCTCCTGGTAGCGCCTCCATGCTCTGGACACTACGCTGACAGACACAGCAAACCTTTTTGCCACAGCTCGCATTGATGTGCCATCCTGGATGAACTGCACTACCTGAGCCACTTGTGTGGGTTGTAGACTCCGTCTCATGCTACCACTAGCGTGAGAGCACCGCCACCATTCAAAAGTGACCAAAACATCAGCCAGGAAGCATAGGAACTGAGAAGTGGTCTGTGGTCACCACCTGCAGAATCACTCCTTTTTTGGAGGTGTCTTGCTAATTGCCTATAATTTCCACCTTTTGTCTATTCCATTTGCACAACAGCATGTGAAATTTATTGTCAATCAGTGTTGCTTCCTAAGTGGACAGTTTGATTTCACAGAAGTGTGATTGACTTGGAGTTACATTGTGTTGTTTAAGTGTTCCCTTTATTTTTTTGAGCAGTGTATTTAACATTCACATGAATATACAGAACACTCCAATACAAATCAGAATCAGCTAGAACCAAACAGTAATTCCCTGTATGTTATCATACCTACAGTACATGGCCCTCAAATTCATAAACTATCAAATGGACAGACAAGCCCTTTGGCTACTGATGACAGCACGGAAAGTGGTACCGGAGCACCAAGTCTAGGTCCAAGAGGCTTCTAAGCAGCTTCTACCCACAAGCCATAAGACTCCTGAACAGCTAATCAAATGGTTACCCAGACTACTTGCATTGGCCCCCCTCCTCTTCAATGCTGCTACTACTGCTGCTACTGCTCAGTTATTATCTATGCATAGTCACTTTAATACCTCTACCTACATGTACATATTACCTCAATTACCTCGACACCGGTACCCCCTGTATATAGCCTCACAATTTTTATTTAACTCTTATTTTTAATTATTTGTTATTCTTATCTCTTACTTTTGTTTTTGTTGGTATTTTCTTAAAACTGCATTGTTGGTTAAGGGCTTGTAAGTAAGCATTTCACTGTAAGGTGAATACCTGTTGTATTCGGCGCATGTGACAAATACAATTTGATTTGATTAACAGACCCTAACATGAGAAATAGAAAGAGGAAAAAGATGGAGCAGCAGTTTCTCTGTGTTAGACTCAGTCTCACTAAACGCCATTGATAAGGTCATCGGTTTTCCATTTACCCTGCTTTGTTGCTTTGTTGGAGGGGGATCGATGGGGTTTGGGGTAGGTAGTGAGAGGGAGATAGAGAAGGAATGTATGTTATTGATTGGGTTTGACCTCTGCATTATGTTGTTGGGCTACATCAATGATCTAATTGCATTTAACAATCCCCCCATCCCGTCCTACAGTATATTCTCAATTTCTATGCCCTCTTACAATCTGTCTTTTTGGGCCTCCGTCTCCTTCCAAGCCCAGCTTGTTGTGGAGGCTGATACCTTTGGAAGTCAGGTGAGAATCCGTGGTAAAGAAACCAACTTCTACCTGTGCATGAACCATCGAGGCAAGCTTGTGGGGAAGGTGAGACAAACACAATTTTTATTCTGACTCTCGCTATACTTTCCTTTCAATGTGGAGTTTAACCTGGAGTTATTCACTTTCATCTTGTATTGACATGATCATGTATGTGTGTCTCCCAGAAGGCTAGTAATCGCAGTGCAGACTGTGTCTTCATTGAGATGGTATTGGAGAACCACTACACAGCTCTGAGGTCAGCATGCTATACGGGATGGTACGTGGGCTTCACCAAGAGGGGACGTCCCAGGAGAGGCCCTCAGACACTGCCCAACCAGCAGGACGTTCACTTCATGAAGCGCCTGCCCCCCGGGGAGCAGCCCGACCTGCAGCCCTTCCGCTTCACCAGTCAGCAAGAGGAAAAAGAGAGTGAGAGGGACCCGACCAACAGCAACTACAGCACCTAGATAGTCAACTGTCCTTCCCCCAGTGAATAGAATGTTAGTTTGCTTGGCTGAGCCCAGGTAAAGAGCTTATTGGTGTATACAGAATGTACTTCAAAAGACTTGGAATTAAACAATCTGACCACATGATGTCAGTGGTTGGTGCTGTGGAAGTGACCAGGGAAAAATGGCCTTGCCTTTTTCCTCCCCATTCCAAAGACACAATGTTGTTTCAAAGTCTGTTGAATTACAATTTACAGTGCCAACCATTCTAGTTAGGCTACAGAAGATAGCTAAATTCACTGTTTGCTACGACAGGGGTTAAAGATGTGCTACCAAAGACGACTGAACCAGAGTTCAATACCAAATATTCATGTTTTGAACATCCTAAAGACAACTGACCCATGGAGTTCAATACCAAATATTCATGTTTTGAACATCCTAAAGACAACTGACCCATGGAGTTCAATACCAAATATTCATGTTTTGAACATCCTAAAGACAACTGACCCATGGAGTTCAATACCAAATATTCATGTTTTGAACATCCTAAAGACAACTGACCCATGGAGTTCAATACCAAATATTCATGTTTTGAACATCCTAAAGACAACTGAACCATGGAGTTCAATACCAAATATTCATGTTTTGAACATCCCAAAGATGAATGGTCAACCTTTCAGTAACAAACACAAGAACCACCAAAGACGACTGGACTATAATGTGTAGCCAACACAGAGGGTCAGTCATGGTTTCCCAAGACATTTCTTGTATGTTTCTCTTCATATTTGATTCCGGAACTACTGTTGCTGCCTATTCACTCAATACAGAAAGCTGCTGTAACGTAGTTAGTACAATATCTTCAGTTTGACTCATTGGAAAATATTTAAGAAATTGAAAAATTATATAATGGATTTTATTACAATCGTTATCGTTATTACAATTATTTATTCAACTTGATGGTATGACAGCTGTTTTATACCAATGGTATTGCCTTAATTGAATACATACACTGAGTGAACAAAACATTAGGAACAACTTCCTAATATTGAGTTGCACTCCCCTTTGCCCTCAGAACAGCCTCAATTCATCGGGGCATGGACTTCACAAGGTATCGAATACGTTCCACAGAGATGCTGGCTCATGTTGACTCCAATGCTTCCCACAGTTGTGTCAAGTTGGCTGGACGTCATTTGGGTGGTGGACCATTCTTGATACACACGGGAAACTGTTGAGCGTGAAAAACCCAGCAGCGTTGCAGTTCTTGACACACATACACAATCCATGTCTCAATTGTCTCAAGGCCTAAAAAGCCTTATTAAACCCGTCTCCTCCCCTTCATCTACACCAATGGAAGTGGATTTAACAAGTGACATCAATAAGGGATCAAAGCTTTCACCTGGTCAGTCTATGTCAGGGATGGTCAACTTTGATGGGGGTGGGGGCCACACAAAAACAGATCTCATCATGAGGGGCCGCAGTGGCTTGTGGATCTGCGTACCCACATCCATACACCCCAGCTTGCGAGCAAGACATTTTAGTGGCCCACCTCATCACAGAGAAAACATTTTAAGTTTTTAAAATTAATTTCCTGCAATTCTACACATTTTGCCATGGGGAGTAGAGAAAATGTTGCCGGTTTAAAGCAAGTTTGCTGCAATTCTACACATTTTGCCATGATGCAGAGAACATTTGGCATTTTTATAACTCATTTCATGCAATTCTACTCATTTTGTCATGGGGCAGAGGCAAATGTTTGCAGTTTTTAATTATATCTGATAATCAATAGGCCCCACCCCGGTCAGTAGTTCGACCATGCTTACTAGTTTAGACTAATTTACCAGTCTAGCTGCCAGCAATCTAAAAACATTTAGCTGACGTGGGCTAATTGAGTGACTGCTGATGCACAACCAAATTTCTAGATTGCACCTTGTGTATTCTATCTCTCAACAGTAAGTGGAGCCCCGACCTGAGTTCCCCCCCAAAAATAATTGAAATTGGTCCGCGGACAACTCATAACCTAGACATTGCTGGCACCATGCTCGGAGTCATTGCTGCTGTGTTCCATACAAATAAAAAAGTGTACAAGTTCCATTTGGTGGTCACTGGGAGCATCTGCACGGAACACAGAATATGTGCCAAACCACAGGATTAAGTCAATTGATTCTTCCTTTGGAAAACAAGCTGAGCCTATGGAGACTTTCTCGGATGGGATGCACCTGCCAATACATAGAATCAATGGTGATCAGGTTAGTACACAACTACTAAAGTCTTGATAAATGGGAAATGAGCTTAAACAGAGTACCTACACACTAACATATTAGTGTGTTATAGATGTATCTACTTGTGAGCAGTGCAGCCTTCCATAACTGGATGGTGGCCTCATTGAGGGCCACATCCATAATCATGATAATTTCCTGCAGCTGGGACTCACAGGCATGTGTGCCCTGTGGCAAATATGGTGGATAAAAGATGTTGTATAAATGATCACGGTTCGTGTCTGTGTAAGTGAGTGTTCCCTCGCTCACAGTTCCTCCATAATCTCTGGCATGCTCACGCGAGAGGGAACGTCCCATTTAGACAGGATTTTTTTTCAGTGTGAAACTGCCCAATAAACAGCCTGCTCTGGTCTACTTATTCCACCCCCCTTGTGTTCTCTTCCATTTCTGCCCTGTAGTACTGAGGAGGGAGGGGCAAGAGGTACAGCCTCTCATTGTGGCAGGTAGCTTAGTGGTTAAGAGCATTGGGCCAGTAACCGAAAGATCACTGGTTCGAATTCCCAAGGTGGAAAACTCTGACGTTCTGCCCTTGAGCAAGGCAGTTTACCCCCAACAACTGCTCCCTGGGCGCCGATGACATTAAGGCAGCCCACTGCACCTCTGAGGGGTCGTGATAAATGCAGAAGACCAATTTCAGTTGAATGCATTCTAATATGCAATTGACTAGAACATTTCCTTGAGAGAATGGGAGGATTCGATTATGCGGAGCAACAGGCTAAGGCCGTTACGTCATTGGGCGAAAGTGGGGCGGGGGGGGCTCCCTTCTCAAATGGAACAGTAATCTGTGCCACTCGGTCAGCATGGTGCATCGTCTAGAAACATACATTTATTTTCCATAAAATTTATGTTTGAATTTAACTAGTTTTCAATGGCAGATAAAGCTCAAAAGTTTTGCATGTGAGAAAACACGCCCGGGCGAGATTAATCGAACCACCTCAATGTGTGCAAGGCAGAGAATGGGCTGGATGTGTAGAGGAAAGTGGGTTCCAGTGCATTCCTGATCACCTTTGTGCTCCAGAATTCCCCGTCTGCAGACTAACCCATGATTTTCCCCTCGATACACTACACCAGTGTTTCCCAAACTCGGTCCTGGGGATACCAAGGGGTGCACGTTTCGTTTTTTGCCCTAGCACTACACAGCCAATTCAAATAATCAACTCATCTAAAAGCTTTACTTAAAATCAGAGGTGTAGCGCTAGGGCAAAAACCAAAACGTGCACCCCCTGGGTCCCCAGGACCGAGTTTGGGAAACACTGCACTACACACACCAATTCAGAGTTAATAAAATATATCCTCAATTCACTAATTTCTGGCCAATTTCCAGAGGCACACTCATTAAACTCAAATGCTACACACAACAAGTCCTGCTTCAGTCATTCTCAGACCAGGACTTTATCAGGATTCTTTTAAATAGACTAACAATGAGGTCAGAGTCGTGGTTTGGTCTGTACATACAGTACCGATGGCATAGTTACATGATATTGAACAAACACTGCTCATACACGCTGGTTTACACTCCTTCACAGTCAAGTACTTTATTTGTATTAATGGTTTTTCTTTCTTTAAAAAAATCATTTCAATATACAACACCATTTTAGACGAGACAATGCTGTTTACAACTAATTTCCGCTCAGTTAGGGGTCATTCAGAACCTAGACAGGCAGACAGCAAGAGGACAGAACAAGACAGGGAGAGAAAGTGAAAGAGGGACGCAAGGTAGAGAACTAGGGATATGAGAGGGTTAATTTGAGAGGGGTTTGGAAAGAGAAACTACAATTCTTAGTACAATGTAACAAAGAAAGCTAAATTAAAAGTCCCAAATAAAAAGTAAAAGTTAGAAAAACAAATAGGTCACTAGCACACGGTTGTCCCATCATTCATCCATGCAGTAAAGTAATGTACACGTCAGCATTCTCTCTTCCAGTCTTTTTTCTTTCTTCCACCAAACAAAATGAGAAAATAACAATATTGATACAGTCCTTGGGTCCAAGGGGCAGGCCTGAGGTATCTGTCACTCAGTCAGGATGAGAAGAGTTGAGCCCCGGGACCGCCTCTTTTTTCCACCCCAGGGCATCTTTAACAGGCCATCTCCAGCCCCCTCCTCCAGCTATTCAGTTCAGATTCCTTCATGTCCAGGCCTCTGTCTTGAGGGAGCAGAGTAAGGGGAGGTGGGGCTTAGAGTGTGACCTAATAGACTCCGCTCTGTGTGTGAGAGTATGTGTGTTTGTGTGATTTTCAGGGGGGTAAGGGGAAGTGTGTTTGAGCACTGAATGGCCGAATGGGGATGGATGACCCCTCCACATGAACACCAGGAGGACGACAGAGATGGTGCAAAAAGAATGATGGAGGAATGGGGAAGGGAGGGTGGGTCCTTTCCTTGACCTCTGACCCTGACACATTGACTTGGCAATCAGGACTGTCCTCGGACACACACACGCACGCCACCGGGCCTGCCCTGCAGAGAGAGACGCACACACTCAGCACACTATTCATGTATTCTTGTAGGTGTATTAGATTTAGGTCAGTAGTCCCGCCACCAAGCGAAACATTTTGGAGTTGTACATGAGCTGCAGAGCTTACCCAAACAAGTGCTGTAGACTGAAGATCAATAGAATAAATAGGATGGCTGCCTTAAAAAGGTAGAGTCAGCAACATATAAAGTAAACAGAAATATAGAGCAGCCTTAAAGGCTTTGGTCTCTGCATGTTCCGCAATTGCATCACACCCTCCATACGAAGCCTCCGATCCCCTCTTCGGATCAAGTATAAAATTGGCTTTTACGTAAATAATACAAATTGAGAGGCTGGTATGGACCCACAGCTATCATGCACAGATATTTTTTTACGTCTTGCATCGCACCCATCTGAAATATCTGCAGTTCATCCTGCTGCTACTGGCAACGGCATATTGATGAGTTTCAACAAATAAGACTCAGAAAAGGCAACTTGTATTTTTTTGCGTGTGCACTCCATTTGCACTATTGATCCTGTTGGTGTGTCACTTCATTTACATGTCTGTAGGACAACATGCGTGTTCTGGATGAGTTCAAGTTTTTACAAATCGATTAGTTGATGGTTGCTAGGGCCAATAGATTAATCTATTACATTTCAGATTATTTTTGATTATTTTTTAACATATCCAGCCAAATAAAGTAAGACATAAGCGTGCATACTAGACATCTATTGAAATGCCACATTTTGAATCAGATCCAAATCTTGATTATAAAAATAAAAATAAAATGTTTTGTTTTCATCTCCAGTTTGTGTTAGTTCTAGTGAGTGTATGCAGGTGTGTACTCAACTGAATGTGTGCAAGTCATGAATACCTGCTATCTGGAGATGTATGTATACGTGCGAGAGGGCGACCGGCCCTCAGTCTGTCCATTGGTCGACACGTTCAGGAAATCCCAGATGAGGATGGTGTCGTCATGGGAACTGCTGATGATCTGGAACTCATCAAACTGTAGTCGGAATACACGCCCAGAATGCTCCTGAAAAACAACATTCATCAGTATCATCTACAATAACTATCCTTATAATCATTGCCACAATTGCCATGTTCTAGATCCAGGCTAGACTCACCACCAGTGTGCGCAGACAGAGGGTGCTGGCAGGGGCACGAGGGTCCAGAGCAGCTTGCAGGTCCCATACTTTGATTTTACTACAAAGAAAGAACACAGACATACTATCTTAACATAATTTGAACGGCCCGCTACCAAAACCTGCGGGCTCTCCTTCACTGCAGCCAACGTGAGTAAAACATTTAAACGTGTTAATCTTCGCAAGGCTGCCGGCCCAGACAGCATCCCCAGCCGCGTCCTCAGAGCATGCGCAGACCAGCTGGCTGGTGTGTTTACGGACATATTCAATCAAGCCTTATCCCAGTCTGCTGTTCCCACATGCTTCAAGAGGGCCACCATTGTTCGTGTTCCCAAGAAAGCTAAGGTAACTGAGCTAAATGACTATCGCCGCGTAGCACTCACTTCCGTCATCATGAAGTGCTTTGAGAGACTAGTCAAGGACCATATCCCCTCTACCTTACCTGACACCCTGGACCAGGGGTGTCAAACTCATTCCACGGAGGGCCTAGTGTCTGCAGGTTTTTGGTTTTTCCTTTCAATAAAGCCCTAGACAACCAGGTGTGGGGAGTTCCTAACTAATTAGTGATGTTAATTCATCAATCAAGTACAAGGGAGGAGCGAAAACCCGCAGACACTCGGCCCCCCGTGGAATGAGTTTGACACCTGTGCCCTAGACCCACTCCAATTTGCTTAACGCCCCAATAGGTCCACAGACGACGCAATCTTAATCACACTGCCCTAACCCATCTGGACAAGAGGAATACCTATGTGAGAATGCTGTTCATCAACTACAGCTCAGCATTTAACACCATAGTACTCTCCAAACTCGTCATCAAGCTCGAGACCCTGGGTCTCGACCCCGCCCTGTGCAACTGGGTCCTGGACTTCCTGACGAGCCGCCCCCAGGTGGTGAGGGTAGGTAACAACATCTCAACCCCGCTGATCCTCAACACTGGGGCCCCACAAGGGTGCGTTCTCAGCCCTCTCCTGTACTCCCTGTTCACCCATGACTGTGTGGCCATGCACGCCTCCAACTCAATCATCAAGTTTGCAGACGACACTACAGTGGTAGGCTTGATTACCAACAACGACGAGACGGCCGACAGCGAGGAGGTGAGGGGCCTCGGAGTGTGGTGTCAGGAAAATAACCTCACACTCAACGGCAACAAAACAAAAGGAGATGATCACGGACTTCAGGAAACAGCAGAGGGAGCAGCCCCCTATCCACATCGACGGGACAGTAGTGGAGGGATTGTGCGTATAAGGTAGTTGCTTGTATAAGGTAGTTGTTGTGAAATTGTTAGGTTAGATTCCTTGTTAGATATTACTGCATGGTCGGAACTAGAAGCACAAGCATTTCGCTACACTCACATTAACATCTGCTAACCATGTGTATGTGACAAATAAGATTTGATTTGAACAACAGTCTCCCAAGTCTTGTCAGTGCATAATTTCATTCCCAGACACCTCTGCCCAAATGCGAAGAGTCTGGTGGACCAACGAGTCAAACTTGGCCTTCGTTTGCCAATACAGAGAACTGGGAGATGGGATAAAGGTGTTGTGGTAGATTAAGCCAATGCCTAACCCTCCCCGTGCATTAGCACACCACAAGAACAGAGCCACGCCTTGCAGTCGTGCGATTTGCTAAAGTTAAATGACATACTTTACACAGTAGGTCACTCCCATAGAATGTTCTGGTCACTCCTACTAAGGCCAACATTGAGTGGTTGAGATTGCAGGCTTACAAAATCACCAAAAAAAGAAACATCCCTTTTTCAGGACCCTGCCTTTCAAAGATAATTCGTAAAAATCAAAATAACTTCACAGATACCCATTGTAAAGGGTTTAACACTGTTTCCTATGCTTGTTCAATGACCCATAGACAATTAAAATGAACTTGCACCTGTGGAACGGTCGTTAACACACTAACCACTTACAGACGGTAGACAATTAAGGTCACAGTTATGAAAACCTAGGACACTAAAGAGGCCTTTCTACTGACTCTGAAAAACACCAAAAGAAAGATGCCCAGGGTTCCTGCTCATCTGCATGAACGTGCCTTAGGCATGCTGCAAGGAGGCATGAGGAACGCAGATGTGGCCAGGTCAATAAATTGCAATGTCCGCACTGTGAGATGCTTAAGACACCGCTACAGGGAGACAGGACGGACAGCTGATCGTCCTCGCAGTGGCAGACCACGTGTAACAACACCTGCACAGGATCGCTACATCCGAACATCACACCTGCCCGAGGTACAGGATGGCAACAACTGCCCGAGTTACACCAGGAACGCACAATCCCTCCATCAGTGCTCACTGTCAGCGAGGCTGGACTGAGGGCTTGTAGGCCTGTTGTAAGGCAGGTCCTCACCAGATATCACCGGCAACAAGTCGCCTATGGCCACAAACCCACCGTTGCTGGACCAGACAGGAGTGGCAAAAAGTGCTCTTCTCTGATGAGTCGCAGTATTGTCTCACCAGGGGTGATGGTCGGGTTCGCGTTTATCGTTGAAGGAATGAGCGTTACACCGAGGCCTGTACTCTGAAGCGGGATCGATGTGGAGGTGGAGGGGCCGTCATGGTCTGGGGCAGTGTGTCACAGCATCATCCGACTGAGATTGATGTCATTGCAGGCAATCTCAACGCTGTGCGTTACAGGGAAGACATCCTCCTCCCTCATGTGGTCCCCTCCTGCAGGTTCATCCTGACATGACCCTCCAGCATGACAATTCCACCAGCCATACTGCTCATTCTGTGCGTGATTTCCTGCAAGACAGGAATGTCAGTGTTCTGCCATGGCCAGCGAAGAGCCCGGATCTCAATCCCATTGAGCACATCTGGGACCTGTTGGATCGGAGGGTGAGGGCTAGGGCCATTTCCCCCCAGAAATGTCCGGGAACTTGCAGGTGGCTTGGTGGAAGAGTGTGGTAACATCTCACAGCAAGAACTAGCAAATCTGGTGCAGTCCGTGAGGAGGAGATGCACTGCAGTACTTAATGCAGCTGGTGGCCACACCAGATAGTGACCGTTACTGTTGATTTTGACCACCCCTTTGCTCAGGGATACATTATTCCATTTCTGTTAGTCACATGTCTGTGGAACTTGTTTAGTTTATGTTTCAGTTGTTGAATCTTGTTATGTTCATACAAATATTTACACATGTTAAATTTGCTGAAAATAAACACAGTTGACAGTGAGAGGACATTTCTTTTTTTGCTGAGTTTATGAGCTGTAAGCAATAGACTTGAGACGAAGTTATGTTATCCCTTTGGCCTTTTAAAGAGTTTGAGTAACAGCCTAATGGATTTATTATGATTAACTGGCCGAGACTGGGATTGATATTGGGAGATCAAGAGTCAGATTAGCAGTGAGAGAATAACAAGGATAAACAATGGCCAAGTGCAGGATTAGAGTGAGGGAATAAACCCATTCAGGGTCAGATCTCCATTAGTGAGACATCAGCTCAGGCTAACGCCTGTCACAAAGGGATAAAGCCTCTCACCCATCGTAGGCTCCACTAACGATCCTTTTGTTGTCGAATCGAATGCAGCGGACCAACTCTTCATGGCCTTCCAATACGCGCAAACATGCCCCGCACTCAATATCCCACAACCTGAGGAGAAAAATAATCAGTTTTAGTTTAGTAACATTTGAGAGAACAGTCATGACAAATTATGTTCAACTCCAGATTACAGTTCTATAAATATAGACCAGTGTATCAACACAGCTGACAGATTTCGCCCTCATGAACAAACATACACTCACCGGATAGTGTTGTCAGATGAGCCACTGACCACTAGTCGGTCTCTGTACTGCAGACAGGCAATGCCTCTCTTATGGCCGTTCAGCGTGCGAACAAACTCACACGTGCTGGTGCTCCACACCTGCAGGGGAGACAAGGCAAAACATGAGCGAACACACACAACCCCATGGGGCCAACACAAACAGGACATAATCCTTCATGTCGACAAACTTCACATCTCTTAACCTCATCCTTCTGGTTTTCCTTCATTAGAATGCATCTGTACTAGTCACTGTCTGGACACACACTCACATGTCAGAGAGAATGATACCGTGCTGCTGGATGAGCACATTAATGTAAACACATATACAGCACCAGTCAAAAGTTTGGACACACCTACTCATTCCAGGGCTTTTCTTTATTTTTACTCATTTATATATTGTAGAATAATAGTGAAGTCATCAAAACTATGAAATAACATGTGGAATCATGTAGAAAACAAAAGTGTTAAAATCAAAATAGATTTTATATTTGAGATTCTTCAATGTAGCCACCTTTTGCCTTAATGACAGCTTTACACTGTTGGCACTCAGAAAAGCATTCCAGGTGAAGCTGGTTAACAGTCTTGAAGGAGTTCCCACATATGCTGAGCACTTGTGGGCTGCTTTTCAATCCCTCTGCGGTCCAACTCATCCCAAACCATCTCAATTGGGTTGAGGTCAGGTGATTGTGGAGGCCAGGTCATCTGATGCAGCACTCCATCATGCTCCTTCTTGGTCATATAGCCCTTAGACAGGAGGTGTGTTGGGTCATTGTCCTGTTGAAAAACAAATTATAGACGTGTTTCTTGGCCCAAGCAAGTCTCTTGTCCTCATTTGTATTTATTATGGATCCCTATTAGCTGCTGCCAAAGCAATAGCTACTCTTCCTGGAGTCCAGCAAAATTAAGGCAGTTTATACAATAAAAAAATACATTCACAACACACTGTGTGCCCTCAGGCCCCAACCACATGACTACAGTAGTAAATCCATGTGTATGTATAGTGCGTATGTTACCGTGTGTGTGTGTGCGCCAATGTTTGTGTTGCTTCAAAGTCCCTGCTGTTCCATAAGGTGTTTTTTAATCTGTTTTCTAATTCTAATTTTACTGCTTGTGTCAGTTACTTGATGTGGAATAGAGTTCCATGTAGTCATGGCTCTATGTAGTAATGTGTGCCTCCCACAGTCTCTTCTGGACTTGGGGACTGAAGTGACCTCTGGTGGCATGTCTCGTGGGGTACGCATGGGTGTCTGAGCTGTGTACCAGTAGTTTAGACAGACAGCTCGGTGCATTCAACATCAATACCTCTCATAAATAAAAATAGCAATGAAGTCAATCTCTCCTCCACTTTCAGCCAGGAGAGATTGACATGAATATTATTAATATTAGCTCTCTGTGTACAGCCGTGCTGCCCTGTCCTGAACCATTTGCAATTTTCCTAAGCCCTTTTTTTTTGGCACCTCACCACACAACTGAACAGTAGTCAAGGTGCGACAAAACTAGGGCCTGTAGGACCTGCCTTGTTAAGGCAGCGCATGGCATTATTAGACAGACTTCTCCCAATCTTAGCTAATTCTGCATGAATATGTTTTGACCATGGCAGTTTACCATCTAGGGTTACTCCAAACAGTTTAGTCATCTCAACTTGCTCAATATCCACATTATTTATTACAAGATTTAGTTGAGGTTCAGGGTTTAGTGAGTGTTTGGTTCCAAATACAATGCTTTTAGTTTTAGAAATATTTAGGGCTAACTTAATCCTTGCCACCCACTCAAACTAACTGTTTGTTGAGTATTGCAGTCATTTCAGGCGCTGTAGTAGCGTGTATAGTGTTGAGTCGCATACATAGGCTTTACTAAACAGCTACCCTGGGGAATTCCTGATTCTAACTGGATTATATTTCAGAGGCTTCCATTAAAGAACACCCTCTGTTCTTTTAGACAAGTAACTCTTTACCCACATTCTAGCAGGTGGTGTAAAGCCATAACAAGTTTTTCTAGCAGCAGATTATGATTTATAGAGTCAAAAGCTGCACTGAAGTCTAACAAGACAGCCCCCACAATCATTTTGTCAATTTCTCTCAGCCAATCATCAGTAATTTGTGTAAGTGCTGTGCTTGTTTTGTGTCCTTACCTATAAGCATGCTGAAATTCTGTTGTCAATTTGTTTACTGTAAAATAGCATTGTATCTGGTCAAACACATTTTTCCGCCAGAAGTTAGTAAGGGTTAGTAACAGGCTGATTGGTCGGCTATTTGAGCCAGTAAAGGGTGCTTTACTATTCTTGGGTAGCGGAATGACTTCAGCTTCCCCTGAGGTTACACGCTCTCTAGTAGGCTTAAATTGAAGATGTGGCAAATAGGAGTGGCAATATCATCTGCTATTATCCTCAGTAATTTTCCATCCAGATTGTCAGACCCCAGTGGCTTGTCATTGATGATAGACAACAATTTTCCCCTTTTCAACACTGACTTTACAGAATTCAAAAGTACAACTCTTGTCCTTCATAATTTGGTTCGATATACTTAGGATTTGTAGTGTCAGCGTTTGTTGCTGGCATGTCATCCCTAACTTTGCTTATCATGCCAATGAAAGTCATTAAAGTAGTTTGCAATATCAGTGGGATTTGTGATGAATGAGCCATCTGATTCAATGAATGGAGCAGAGTGGCTTTTTCCCCCCAAAATGTAATTCTTCTTCTTAAGGCTAGGCGGCAGTATCCGGAATTTCCGGATGACCGATGTGCCCAAAGTAAACTGACTGTTACTCAGGCCCAGAAGTTAGGATATGCATATAATTGGTAGAATTGGATAGAAAACACTGAAGTTTCTAAAACTGTTAAAATAATGTATGCGAGTATAACAGAACTGATATGGCTGGTGAAAACCGAGGAAAATCCATCCATCCAGATTATTATTATTTTTTTCTTTTTTTAGGTCACAGTCCTTTTCAATGCAAGCCTATGGGATATACAAAAAAAATAGCTCCCAGATTGCAGTTCCTATGGGTTCCACTAGATCACATATGTCAGAGTCAAGGCCCGCGGGCCACATCCGGCCCGCGAGAAGGTTTTTTACGGCCCCTGGGATGATCTTGATAGAACCGGCCCGCAGACCGCAGCAAGCCGGCAGCCCGCAGATCTTTTACACGCACCAATACTACATTTCCCACAATGCAACGGTGACGCACCGAGCAGTAGGCTGCTTCATTTCAATATTTATTGGCACAGCAGTCGTCAGCATCACAGTAAAATTAACTTTCAGATACCCATCAAAAATGGCAAAACGGAAGGTGGACACTGAGAACCGGGGGTTTCAAACAAGGTGGGAGTCGGAGTATATGTTCACGGAGGTAGCTGGAAAACCTGTGTGTCTTCTGTGTGGAGAAAGTGTGGCGGTACTGAAAGAGTATAATCTGAGACGACATTATGAAACGAAACACGCGGACAAAAACAAGAATATGGACATGGAACAAAGGCTACAAAAGGCAGAGGAATTAAAACGAGGTCTCAAATCTCGACAGGCTCTGTTCAAAAAAGCCAAATCACAAGGCCAGGCTGCTGTCAAGGCCAGTTTTATTTTGGCAGAAGAGATCGCTAAATCAGCCCGGCCATTTACGGAGGGGGATTTCATCAAAAACTGCACGATTAAAGTTTGTGACGAAGTTTGCCCAGAAAAAAGGCAACTCTTTTTAAATGTGAGTCTGAGCAGAAACACCATTGCCGAGAGAGTAGACCAGTTGTCCATCAATCTAAAAGAGCAGCTTGTGAAAAAGGGAAAAGATTTCATTGCATATTCCTTGGCTGTGGATGAGAGCACCGACATTTCTGACATTGCCCAGTTGTCAATTTTCATCCGCGGAGTGGACTCCAGCCTAAGCGTGACAGAGGAGTTTTTGGCTTTACGTCCTATGCATGGCACAACTACGGGGCATGATTTGTATGAAGAGGTGTATGAAGAGGTGTCAAGATGTGTAAATGAGATGGAGCTGCCTTGGGAAAAACTCGTGGGTTTGACAACCGACGGAGCACCTGCGATGTGTGGACACAGGAGCGGACTGGTGGCGAAGATACGGGAAAAGATGCAAGAGGAAAACGCGACAGGTGAGCTGACAGCTTATCATTGTATCATACACCAGGAAGCGTTGTGCGGTAAAGCCTTGAAAATGGAGCATGTAATGAGCATCATCACGCACACAGTTAACTTTATCAGAGCCAAAGGTTTGAATCACCGCCAGTTCAAGGCATTTCTGACGGAGTTAGAAACGGAGCATGGTGATTTGCCTTATCACACAGAGGTGCGATGGCTAAGCCAGGGAAAGGTGCTTCAAAGATGTTTCGAGCTTCGTGAGGAGATTTGTCTGTTCTTGGACAGCAAAGGGAAAGACACAACACAACTCCGAGACGAAATGTTTCTGTGTGAAATGGCTTTTCTGTGTGACATTACGAGTCATCTGAATGCAATGAACTTGCAGCTGCAGGGTCGGGATCATGTCATCTCTGATATGTACAGTACAGTGAAGGCATTTAAAACCAAACTGACTCTGTGGGAGACGCAGATGCGGAAAGAAAATTTGAGCCACTTTCCCAGCTGCCAGACCATGAAAGAGAAGCTCTCTACCAGTGCGTTCCCGAGCGCACAGTTGGCTGATAAAATAGGTATGCTTGCCGCTGACTTTCGACGCCGATTTGCTGACTTTGAAGCACAAAAAAGCAGGTTGGAACTGCTCGGTAACCCATTTGCTGTTGACGTGGAAAGCTCACCACCAAACCTCCAAATGGAGTTGATTGACCTCCAATGCAATGATGCACTGAGGGCAAAATATGCGGCAGTGGGTGCTGCGGAGTTCGCCCGTTTCCTCCCCGACACAATGCCCCAGCTGCGCATCCAGGCTGCTCAAACGTTGTCTATGTTTGGCAGCACATACCTGTGTGAACAACTGTTTTCTTTGATGAACCTGAACAAAACATCACACAGAAGTCGACTTACTGCTGAACACTTCCACTCAATTCTGAGGATTTCCTCAGCTCAGAGCCTTACCCCGAACATTGATGAACTTGTGGAAAAGATGGGACACCACCAAGTATCACCCTCAACCTCAAACAAGTGAACATTACTGTGCAATCACATATTTAGAGTTTTTACTCAGTTCAAGTTTAAAAGTTCAAGTTTAATATTTGTTTTCACTGCATGTTACTTCTCCTTAAACAAAGTGTTGTTTTTGATTAATAGATTTTTGCACTTTATTTTATTGTATTTCAATCCAATTATATTTTAAAAATATTTCAGTTGAGTGGATGATAGAAAATTGCTATTATTGTTTTTTTCTTTGAAGTAAATTTAGCCCACTTTTGCTAAAATAGAAAATATAGGCTACTGATGGTGCCTTGAATACCGGTTTCTTTCATTTAATGTTCATGTTATGGGGATTTTTATATAAAGGAAATTTGTCTTTTGTGTCTGTTGAAAATTAAAGATTACTGACAGAGCCATAAGAAAATATTGCTTTATTTATCTGATCATATTGGAATATATTTGTTAGGTTTTCAGTAGGTTCAATTAGGTTCACTAGACTATATGCGTCATTTAAATTTTTTTCAATGAACATTCGAACAGTCCGGCCCTCGGCTTGTAGCTAAATTTTTTATTTGGCCCTCCGTCCATTTGACTTTGACACCCCTGCACTAGATCAACAGTCTTTATCGATGGTTTCAGGCTTGTTTCTTGAAAAACGAACAAGTAGGTGTAGTTTATCCAAGGTGTTCTCAACAGGAAGGTAGGCTTTTGGCCAGCGTGAATGAGGGCGCGCTCATCATTATTTTCCTTTTCTATTGAACACTGTTCATTCCGTCTGAAATATTGTTTATTTACATATTAGGGTACCTGAGGATTGATTAGAAACATTGTTTGACTTGTTTGGACGAAGTTTACCGTTAGCTTTTTGGATTCCTTTGTATGCATGTTGAAGGAGTGGATTACTGAAATCAATGGCACCAACTAAACTGACTTTTTGGGATATAAAGAAGGACTTTATCGAACATTAATGTGTAGCTGGGACCCTTGGGATTGCTAACAGAGGAAGATCTTCAAAAAGGTAAGTGATTTATTTTATCGCTATTTGTGATTTTTGTGAAACCGGTGCTGGTTGAAAAAGTATTTATGTGGGGCGCTGTCCTCAGATAATCGCACGGTATGCTTTCGCCATAAAGCCTTTTTGAAATCTGACAAAGCGGTTGGATTAACAAGAAGTGAAACTTTTAAATGATGTAAGACACTTGTATGTTCATGAATGTTTAATATTTCGATTTTCTTATTTTGAATTTGGTGCTCCGCAATTTCACCGGATGTTGTCACAGGTGGACCGCTAGCGGTCCGCAATCCCTAAGAGGTGCCCCAAAGCTGTTTACTATCATTCTTTATATAATGTATTTGTTTCATATTGTAGTTTTTTAAAATTTAGTTCAGTCCTATGATTTCTTCAATTTGCAGTACATTTGCCAATCAGTTGGGCTGCCAGACTTAATTGGCATACCTTTTGCCTCATCCCTATCAACTATACAATTCCTCATCAATCCAAGGGGATTTAACAGTTTTTACAGTCATTTTCTTAACGGGTGCGTGCTTATTAGTAACTGAAATTAGTAGTTTCATAAATGCGTCAAGAGCAGCGTCTGGTTCATCCTCATTACACACCACAGACCAACAAAGATTCTTTACATCAACAACATATAGTGTATAATTGGTCACTACAAAACTTATTGCATGACCTCTTATACACTATTAGGCCCAGCCTTTGGAACTTTGGTTTTCCTAGATATGGCTATTATATTGTGATCACTATATCCGATGGATTTGGATACTGCTTTAAAGCAAATATCTGCAGCATTAGTAAAGATGTGATCAATACATGTTGATGATTTCATTCCTGTGCTGTTTGTAACTACCCTGGTTGGTTGACTGACAACCTGATCCAGGTTGCAGGCAATGGTTACAGTTTGAAGTTTTTTCCTGAGTGGACAGCTTGATGATAGCCAGTCTATTTATTTTTTAATTTAATTTTTAAATAACCAGAAAATATACATCTCTGTTGATATCACATACATTATCAAGCATTTCACACATATTATCCAGATACTGACTGTTAGCACTTGGTGGTCTATAGCAGCTTCCCACAATAATGGGCTTTAGGTGAGGCAGATGAACCTGTAGCCATATTACGTTACAGGAATGTGGTTCTGAATATAGACCGCAACACCGCCTCGTTGGCATTTCTGTCTTTTCGGTAGATGTTCTAACCATGCATTGCTACCACTGTATCATCTAAAGGTATTATCTATCTAGACGGAATCTGGCAGGATCCTGGGACAGATAGCAGCGCTCACAGCAATTTTGCACAACAGAGCCCCAGGTTTCAAAATAAAATAAAAGTATAGAAAAATACTGTCAGCTTTTAAACCGAGGTCGTTAGTTCAGGTTTCAGCGTTCGACAGCGTGTAACAAAAACCATGTTGCGTTCTGATGACGTAGTGTCCTTTACTAGTGGTTTCTTTGCAGCAATTCAACCATGAAGGCCTGATTCACACCGTCTCCTCTGAACAGTTGATGAGATGTGTCTGTTACTTGAACTCGGTGAAGCATTTATTTGGCCTGCAATACCTGAGGTTGGTAACTAATGAACTTATCCTGAAGCAGAGGTAACTCTGGGTCTTCCGTTACTGTGACGGTCCTCATGAGAGCCAGTTTCATCATAGCGCTTGATGGTTTTTGCGACTGCACTTGAAGAAATTGTCAAAGTTCTAGAAATTTTCCGGATTGACTGACTTAAAATAATAATGGACTGTCGTTTCTCTTTGCTTTGAGCGGTTCTTGCCATAATATGGGCTTGGTCTTTTACCAAATAGGGCTACCTTCTGTATACCACCCCTACCTTGTCACAACACAACTGATTGGCTCAAAATCATTAAGAAGAAAATAAATTCCACAAATTAACGAGGCACACCTGTTAACTGAAATGCATTCCAGATGATTACCTCATGACGCTGTTTAAGAAAAAGCCAAGAATGCGCAAAGCTGTTAAGGCAAAGGGTGGCTACCTTGAAGAATATAAAATATATTTTGATTTAACAGTTTTTTGGTTACTACATGATTCCATGTGTGTTATTTCATAGTTTGATGTCTTCACTATTATTCTACAATGTAAAAAGAAAAGAAAAACCCCTGGAATGAGTAGGTGTCCAAACGTTTGACTGGTACTGTAGGTATAATAGTAACACCCATATTTTGGGTGTAGAGTAACATTCACTCTCCTAAACGCACACATATTGCAGTCCCTCAATTATTTATTGGGGAATGTTTTCAGAGCACTGGGACGTTGTGTGTGGGAGGCAGCTCAGTACGGAATGCCTTGGCCCGTCTCCCAGGGCGATGGGTGGGCTAACTAGGGTCTCTTTGTTCCTGGCTGCCCACAAATCCACTGTCTGGAAGACAGGGGCAAGCAGGTACAGGGCCGGAGCTGGGGCTAAGACTAGGGTTGTGGCTGAGACTGGGGACGGGGCTGAGGTGAGGAGACATGCCCACAGTTTGGCCCTAGGAGGAGGAGAGACGTCAGCTCTGAACTCTGGGTTTAGTCAGTGCTTCCCACAGCCTGCATCACACGGTGGGCTAACTCCTCTATACTGTACTCAACTGGACACTTCACAGAACAACTGCACTCAACTAGAATGAGAGGATTTGGTAACTTTGGGTAGGGGGCACTTCATAAGCATGGCTGGCTTTTAATTCAACTATCTTCTGTGAATGAATGATGACAAGCAGTGATGGGGAAGGTAACTAGCTTTGGATTAAAACAGCCATGCTCACATACAGAGCAGGGGGAAAGAACTAAAGCCCCCCATCAATTTAACTTACAGGAAGTACCATACACACTATATGACAAGCCAAAAAAATTAAAGCCTGGTTAAATATAAGGCAGGATGTGCAGTCAGTAGACTCTGAACCATACAAAACTAGTGACTTTACAATGCTTTCGCAGAGTGCTGGAGGATCACTAAGACACATGAACAGGGTTGATGCCAAATGCTTGTCTTTGCAAGATCTGCAACATTTACTGGCCGAACAAGATCTCTAAAGCATGTAAAACAGGATGTAAAAATATGGCTGTTGAGATGAAGATGCACAGGATCCATTGGGTTAGACAGGTGCTGAGGATGTCTCAAGAAAGGATCCATAAAGTAGCGCACAAATGGACACCAACTGTAAAATACAAGGCACACCAAAGACAATGTGGCGACAGACAGTGGTGGCTGAGCTGGATCTCTCAGGGGACCCAAGCTATAGCAAGAGACTAGTGGCAGAGATCGAGGTCTTAGGTCCCAATACGGACGAAGAAGACCAAGTCTTGTGTCACCGCAAAAGTACTAGAACATATGCTTGCTGAGATGGTGACATGCTTGAGGTTCTAGTGAGCTGACCCTGGGTCTTCGGGGCAGACTTGCCTTGATGGTACGGTCACCGGATGCTGACACAATGTACTTGTCATCGAAGTCCACCACATTGACTGCTGCTCTGTGTCCGACCAGCACGCGGCGCAGACTGATGTCGGTGGGTGAGGCCATGTCCCACACGGCAATGGAACGGTCCTTAGAGCATGTCACCATCAGACCGTTACAGAACCGCAAGTGGAGGACCGCCTCATTGTGGTGGATCAGAGTGTTCAGCACCTCCCCAGTGTTCACATCCCACACCCTGAGACAAAGAGAAATCATCAATATCAAACACAATATACAACATGCATATGCCACTCTTCTCTTCGATAAAAAAAGTTTTGGGGCTTCCGGAGCACAGATAAGAAGGCAGAGGACAACAGCAGAAGAGAGGAAGTGGTGCTGACCTGACGGTGGAGTCTGAGGAGCCGGTGACGATGACCCGCTCATCATACTGCAGGCACAACACTGAGCCTGTATGACCCGTCAGGATCTTCAGACACTCCAAAGACTGCTTATCCCAGATCTACACAGACAAGGCGGTGAGATGTTTTTATTACAAAATATGATCTATAAAAAATTGACTAGATGTTGTAATGACACTTTGTAAGGCACTGTGTTCAAAATATGGATCTTGTATTCAAAATATCCAGTAGGCATTAGAATATTTCCCCCCCTTCATTCTAGAATAAACAGGAACACCAACCTTAATGGAGTTGTCTCGGAGGCCGCTGATGATCTTGTCGTCGTCATACTGCAGACAGTAAACCCCCTTACTGTTCTCTGAGCGACACTGGATCCGCTGCAGATTGTGCCGACCACACCTCCAGTTAGCCTCGATTGTCTGCATGGAGGGAGAGGGGCGTGGAGCCAGGTCAGTGAATGGGAACCACAGGAAAGATCAGTGAGAGTAAGGTTAATGAGAGTGGGCAAGGGGAACAGCAGCAGAACTCACTTCTATGTCCTGGATGATTTTGGGGTAAAGGGAGCGGTAGTAGGAGTTTGGTGGGACTTCTGTGGTTCGATTTTTGAACAGGTACTTCTCCCTAGGAGAGAAAACACATTCACTATGAATTTTGGTTTTTTAAATGCACAAATATATTAATGTCAACAACATCAATTGTATTTTGATAAAGGTGAGGACACTTGGATACAGTTTTGGAAACAGTCTATTATGTAGGTTCTTGAGAACAAATGGAAAGATAGTGATCCATGGTAGCCCAGCCAGTGGTCCCAGTCCGTACTCACCACTGGTGCCTCTCTGACAGGCCTTTCCAGAGGGGGTCTGTACGGACCATACGCTCTATGAGTTTCTTCCACAGCATTCCCTCTGAGATGACCCTCTGCCACTCCTTACACACCAGCTCTGCCGAGCAGAGAGAACGCGCATCCAAGAACGACAGGATGTTCTCCGCTATGTGGTCAAGACCCTGAGCTATAACCACAAGGAGAGACAGTGCAACACAGTTTAACACAATGATTAGAAGTACATGTGTGTATTGCGAATGTTTGGATGAACCGAGTCTGTAAAGCGGTTTCCCTTGGAGCATGCAGTGGTGGTGAGGTTATATATTATGTGTATGTGCATTAATTTGGGGCACTAAATACAATTAGCTGTTGAAAGTCTTGAGTGATTATTTAAAAAGAAAACACTTTTAATTCCATCTCCATTTTTTCACCCAAAAGTCTGTTTCCACACGGACCCTTTTAAGCGCAACACAATGCACTCTGTCCTCTTCGTTGGCAGTAGCTACAGTCTCTTGTGGTGCTAAAACATCCACTATGTGCGCAGCTTTGAATAACACATTTGAAGGAAAACTTACAGAAAGTTCAACCATAAAACACATTCACAAGCATTTCTTTAGGTAACAGGAAAAATCATTTGCACAGAAATAACTAGTTAGTTATGCTAATGTTAGCTAGCTACCTAACCAAACGAAAATGGTTAGAATACCATGGCTGAATGCCTCTAGAGATTCAACTCTATTATTCACATGATAATTATTATTATTATTTTTTTAAATCAGAACTTAACATTCCATTTAGCTACAGTTTGTGTTGTAGTTCTCAGGTGAAGTTTTAAGCAACTTTTCCCAATACTAGTAGCCGGCAGCAGCTTGACTAGTTCATGTTGAAGAACATGGATGAGAAGTAGCCAAGACTAGATCTAATAGTGGTATGATATTTTTCATCAACCTGGCTGATCTACTGTCTTAGAAGAGTTTATTTTCTGTTTTCTTCCCTTATAATCCAAATAGGTAATACCTACAAACCAACATGATGTGACTTAAAATTGAAACATCGTTAATAATCTGGGGCGGCAGGGTAGCCTAGTGGTTAGAGCGTTGGGCCAGTAACCGAAAGGTTGCAAGTTCAAATCCCCGAGCTGACAAGGTACAAATCTGTCGTTCTGCCGCTGAACAAGGCACTGTTCCTAGGCCGTCATTGAAAATAAGAATTTGTTCTTAATTAACTGACTGGCCTAGTTAAATTAAGGTCAGATTTGAACAATAAAACATATGATTAATCGTAGTTGACTACAGACAACCATGGGATTAACTCAATTATTTGAATCGTTTAACAGCCCTAGCTATAATATGGTAATGCTAACAACGCAATATCAAAACTGCAGTGTGTACCAAGCCCATTCATACTATCTTTATTCACGAAGTTATCTTCTAGCTGTTTTTTCTGTTAAGGGTCTGAAGGTTAACACGCATCATGCACGATAAGGTTTTGGAAACATAAGGAATGCATCTTCCATATCAGCAAGAAATAAATGTTCTAAAAACAAACAGTTAAATTACTATTAGGGCTGTCCCAGACTTTAAAAAATAAGAAGTTTTAAATGCGTATTTTTCCAACTATAGACACACCATATGCGTTTTAAGAAAATCAACTAGATGCACTGAGTTTGTCTGGTGCTCTCAGCTTATGGTTTGATACCTCAAGGAGGGCATCAGAGATCTAGATAACCAGAATAAAAAAAACTTAACTGAACTATTCTCCTCCCTCTCCTGCTGGCTTTCACAGATTCTGCCATTACTCTCCTGAAGTTGCCAGTAGTGCAGTAACCTTTCTCATGTGGAATGCCAATTTGTCTTACACTTTCTACCGATCTGCGTGACAGTTATGGTTTTCAATATGCACATTTTCATGAAACAGATTAAAATTTATAATAACGTCTTCATTTCAAAAAATCATTGTCATGTGATTAATCAATACTCTATCCAAATAAACTATAAACCTAAAAAGTTACTTATATTGCCAACTAGGTAAAAATAGCCTCCATAAAGCCAACAAATAAAAACATTGCAGCCTGCAGGTAGAAAATATTCTGAAAAATAAAATATCCTATAAATCACATTGTTGCAGACAGGCCATGTCTAGCCAAACTTGAAACATTGTATCAACTATTAACTTAGTTCAGGCCCAAAGCTTGCAACATTGTATAAAATATTCTGGGCCCTCAAAGTTCCCTGCACCAGTGAGCTCGGGACAGACGCAGCTGTAGGCTATTTGCGCAAGGGATAAGACACAGTGCTTGACTTGGACAGGAGCTCCCCGAAGCAGAGTACCGGCACCTCAAATGTTCTACTGTGAGCTCCTGTTCCTCTTTTAGAATATTAGCTCAAAAGTATTGTGGAGCTCCTGCACCTAAATATAAACCAGTACAGGCACCCAAAAAGGAGTACCGGAACACATTTCAGTCCAAGTCAAGAACTGACAAGAAGCCTATTTTATGACTTTTCCACTGGATCAGAGCTTCACATTTATCCCTTTCACGCTGAGTGGTTTTCGAAAGAAAGAGCTGGAAAGATTTTTCAAATATATTGAGGAACTATTGTATTTCTCAATGGATGTAAAAATAGAGACTTTGTTTGCTTGGTGTTTGAGGTGAAGAAAATATTACTTTGCGAGGCTCCACAGTTCAATAGCGCGTTAAGCTAATCAGAAATGCTAACATATCCTCAAATGGGTACATTTATATGCCTACATGTGCACGCAGGCCACGTACCCTATAGACCTACTTCTATGCGTGGGCATCCTTACTCAACATTGACAGGAGTGCTCCAAACAAAAGACAATGACTAAATTGACAGAATCCATAAATGGAATTTTAAAAAACAAAACTTGTTTCTCAGAAGTGTAGCATAGGTTGTGCACTCAGCAAACAATGTGTCCACTCAGTCAATGAGTACAGGAAGACAGGAATAATAATATTGAATGCATTAAAATAACTGTAAATAAAGTAACAAACATTGTAGATGATAAATTATAGGAATTAAAAGGTAAATGTACTACTGGTAATATATGTAATGGGGAATTGATATGAACCAACAATTCCCACAATGAAGTTATGAAACAATGAATATGCACAAATTGGCGAGAGAAATCCCATTCTGGAGAGAAGTGCATTGTGCATCTGGGCGCATGGTCAATCCAACATCTGCATTGGCCATGCAGCATTTTCGGTGATATGGCCTCAGCAGAAGTCAGGGCATTCATATTTCTTGCGCTTCGCAGAGCAGTGCAGAGCTGTTGTCAAGGAAGTGACTGCGTGTTCATACAAGACGTACCGCCCCCACCTACCATCAACCAATCATGTCAATGTGGAGCTATAGAGCCACATTGACACAAAATTTGGGAGGCGCATGGCAATGCAGTACAGAGCTCGATTTGGCCTCCGGATGCCTCAGCAATTGAATTACACCCTCCATATGGAGCCTCAGACCACATTTTCGAATCAAGAATACATTTGCTTTATGTCTAGGCCTCCGCAATGGATTAGTTCACTGAGATGAGTCTAAATAATAATAACAAACACAAAACCAGTCAAGTTTGCTATTTCCTACATTGTACAACAAAGACATAAAAAATATGAAATATCACATATGGAATCATGTAGTAACCAGAAAAAGTGTAAAACAAATCCAAATATATTTTATATTTCAGATTCTTCAAATAGCCACCCTTTGCCTTGATGACAGCATTGCACAGTCTTGGCATTCTCTCAACCAGCTTCATGAGGTCGTCACCTGGAGTGCTTTTCAATTAACAGGTGTGCCTTGCCTTGTAAATTTGTGGAATTTCTTTCCTTCTTAATGCGTTTGAGCCAATCAGTTGTTTTGTGACAACGTAGGGGTGGTATACAGAAGATAGCCCTTTTTGGTAAAAGACCAAGTCGACATTATGGCAAGAACAGCTCAAATGAGCAAAGAGAAACGACAGTCCATTATTACTTTAAGACATGAAGATCAGTCAATACGGAACATTTCAAGAACTTTGAAAGTTTCTTCAAGTGTAGTTGCAAAAACCATCAAGCGCTATGATGAAACTGGCTCTCATGAGGACCGCCATAGGAAAGGAAGACCCTGTGTTACCTCCGCAACAAAGGATAAGTTAATTAGAGTTAACTGCCTCAAATTGCTGCCCAAATAAATGCTTCAGAGTTCAAGTAACAAACTCATCTCAACATCAACTGTCAGGCCTTCATGGTCAAATTGCTGCAAAGAAACCCTTACTAAATGACACCAATAAGAAGAAGGACTTGCTTGGGCCAAGAAACACGAGCAATGGACATTAGCCCGGTGGAAATTTGTCCTTTGGTATGGAGTCCAAATTTGAGATTTTTGGTTCCAACCGCCGTGTCTTTGTGAGACGCGGTGTGGGTGAACAGATGATCTCTGCATGTGTATTTGCATGTGTAGGAGGTGTTATGGTGTGGGGGTGCTTTGCTGGTGACACTGTCAGTGATTTATTTTGAAATCAAGGCACACTTAACCAGCATAGCTACCACAGCATTCTGCAGCGATATGCCACCCATCTGGTTTGGGCTTAGTGGGACTATCATTGGTTTTTCAACAGGATAATGACCCAAAACACACCTCCAGGCTGTGTAAGGGCTATTTGACCAAGAAGGAGAGTGATGGAGTGCTGCATCAGATGACCTGGCCTCCACAATCACCCAACCTCAACCCAATTGAGATGGTTTGGGATGAGTTTGACCGCAGAGTGAAGGAAAAGCAGCCAACAAGTGCTCAGCATATGTGGGAACTCCTTCTAGACTGTTGGAAAAGCATTCCAGGTGAAGCTGGTTGAGAGAATGCCAAGAGATTGCAAAGCTGTCATCAAGGGAAAGGGTGGCTAGTTTGAAGAACCTCAAATATAAAATATATTTAGATTAACAATTTTATGGGTTACTACATGACTCCATATGTGTTACTTCATAGTTGAGATGTCTTCACTATTATTCTACAATGTAGAAAATAGTACAAATAAAGAAAAACCATTGACTGAGTAGGTGTTCTAAAACGTTTGACCGGTGGAGTGTGTGCGCGCGATATATATTTATTTATAAACTGGGTTGTTCGAGCCCTGAATGCTGATTGGCTGACAGCCGTGGTATATCAGACCATATACAAAGGGTATGACAAAACTTTTATTTTTACTGCTCTAATTACATTGGTAACCAGTTTATAATAGCAATAAGGCACCTCGGAGGTTTGTGGTATATGGCTAATATACCACGGCTAAGGGCTGTATGCAGGCACTATTGGCCATATACCACACCTCGTGCATTATTGCTTAAATATATTACTCCTCGACTAAAACAAATCTCGGTTGACCAACAGCCTAATGACCAAACAATCGACCAGTCAACTAATTGGGGGTCAGCCCTAATTACTACAAACACCTTTATAGGGTTCCCACACGGACATATCTCCATGTTATATTGCTTGTTTAAGGAAGACAGAGGCGACAACCTGTGCTAATTAGCTATCTAGCGTGCATGAACGCCTATGTGTAAGCGTAACTGGAGAAGTGCAGTTCGTCAGCTGGAGGTACACACAGCCGTATGGATCTGTGCAAACCTGCTACAGTTAGTGTATATTTTTTATTTGAAAGATTATTTCTCACTGATATGACAGATAAGTTCCATACGTTTCGAAAAACGTATGGAAAGCAATGACTGACATTTCTAATCATTAAAACAGAGCGTCAGGATTGTAGTTCACATGGTCCCATAAGGCATCATGGGTTCTCGAGAGCAAGTGTGTACCATACCTGGCAGTGCAGTGATGAAGTCCCTTTGGAGCATGGGTTTGAGGTAGGAGTTGATGTGGCCGTGTTGGTAGTGGCACATGCGTGAGATCAGGTGTTCCACAAACTCCACCTGGTCAGCCTCAGACCACTGGTCAAACAGCTGGATGCACACTTCCTTCTCCTTCTCATAGTTCCCTTCCGATGGTCGCTTCCTTGAGCCCGTCATCGGACCGTTCGTGATCGTCTGAACACAGAGGAGGATAGGTTATAAACCAGAGCTTCAGTCTACATGGCTCTCTTGTCAAATGAGGGATGGGCTTTTGGCCTTAATCCTGCTAAACAGTGTACAGAATTCTGTGGGCCGGTTTCCCTGACAATCTTATTGTGCATTCTTAAGTCCAGATCTTGCCTTAATCTGTGTCTGGGAAACTGGCTTTATATGTTGAGTACGGTTTTGGTACATGTGGATTGCCTTTTCAAATCGCTGGCTAAGAAGACATTGTGCTATGAGAAAAGTGTTTTTCTGACTAAGGGCTACACTGTAGTCTAGCATTAGTACACTTACTGTTTCACCGAGCACTGTAAACAATGGCTAGATTGTCAAAATTGATAGCACGCGTTTAAGAGAAGTATGAAGACAAAAAAGTGTGGATAAACCATTAGTGTATGTGCTCTTTGAGGTGGACTAGGCTAATAAGCTTCCATTACACTTCAGTGAATGACTGTCTGGCCGTGGACAGTTCGCTCACCTTGAACACTGTGGTTTTCTTTGATCGTTCATCTGTCTGGGAGTCCATGAAAGTGGAGTTCTGAGGGGGAGGAGAGAGAGAGAGACACACAGGCCATTAGTACATCAAGAGACACATACTATTCATTAACAGCCAGCCCGAACGTTCTGGTCCAAACTGCACAACATACAATTTACTATGGGGACCAAATTACAATGCCAGGCTAGGAGGCTTGCCATAAATTCTCATCTGAAGAAGCTGTCAGTCAAAGTAAACTAACTCCTTGAGCGTCAGGAGCTGGATTTAATTTATGTTAGGGGATGCTTTTTGGATATGAGGGAGAGGGAAGAATCCATGGCTGGTCAACAGCTGCCCCTTCTCTAGACCTGCAAAGCCATGTCAATCTGAAATCTGTATTCAAAAGATTGACATGAAATCAGACCTTGTTAGGTTGGCTGTGCAAGGTAATTTATGATTTAGCCTAATAATACCAGATGGACTGATAATAACAGCATTTAAAATATACAATAAAATAAAACTGGGAAATGCTATGGATGGCAACATTTGTATCCTGAGGGGTTTCATTGCCACCCCATTTAAAAAAAAGTATTTTATTTTATTTTTTTTACCCCCTTTTCTCCCCAATTTGTGGTATCCAATCGCTAGTAATTACTATCTTGTCTCATCGCTACAACTCCCGTATGGGCTCGGGAGAGACGAAGGTCGAAAGCCATGCGTCCTCCGAAGCACAACCCAACCAAGCCGCACTGCTTCTTAACACAGCGCGCCTCCAACCCGGAAGCCAGCCGCACCAATGTGTCGAAGGAAACACCGTGCACCTGGCCCCCTCGGTTAGCGCGCACTGCGCCCGGCCCGCCACAGGAGTCGCTGGAGCGCGATGAGACAAGGATATCCCTACCGGCCAAACCCTCACGACTCTGGGCCAATTGTGCGTCGCCCCACGGACCTCCCGGTCGCGGCCGGCTGCGACAGAGCCTGGGCGCGAACCCAGAGACTCTGGTGGCGCAGCGATGCAGTGCCCTAGACCACTGCCCCACCCGGGAGGCCCCTCCACCCCATTTTTATGAGTGTGTGTGGCCTTGCTGTGTCTAAATGTTATCAGCCTTACTGTCCTCCTAAGAAATGTGAAGGTGTTTGTCTGGAGCGACAAATGACCTACAACTGAACCTCCCAGTATATGCGTGTTGCCAAAACACATGCAGTTGATGTTGCATACATTACTCCTGCCTGTATCCAAGGGTTAGGGTTTGGCCGGTAGGGATATCCTTGTCTCAGTATATAAATGTAATAAAATATATGCACTCTACTGTAAGTCGCTCTGGATAAGAGCGTCTGCTAAATGACTAAAATGTAATGTAAATTTTTACGTGAATTTGGTCAGGTCGCCCCCAAAAAAAGTTACATATTGCAAGTTTGAGTGTCAAATGACACTAGCCTAACATATGTCACAAGCTTAGACTGGCATGCTCTGTCCAATACAAAAGCACCGGACTAGGCGGCTAACGTTAGTTTGTAAGATAGTGCCAGTGACATATTGTGTGGAAACAGAGGAATGATCGACATGGACAAAGATTTTCTAAGGTGAGAAAACAGAGAACACTGGCTGGAACAAACACACCGATGGAGGTGCATAACCACTGTCAGTAGCTAGCTAGATTATAAGATACGTGGATGACAGCAATCTATGGATGGCTAAATCAAAAATATTATCTACAGGTAGCTAGCTAATATTAATGCCTGGCTAACCTAACATAGCAGGCCTAAAATAAACTAGCTAGCTGTTACAGAGAGGAAGAGGTGAAGCGAGAGAGATAACTGGGCCCAAAATCTGTCTTCTCCAGCAGGCGACATATTTCTTGCCCACCAAGTGAGAAGTTAAGGTAAAATTTGTTTTTGCATTCTGAAGTTGCTAACCAAGCAGGCTGCTCGCTAGTTATTTCCTCATGTTTTGATCCAATTCTAATTGTATTCATTCAACATTGCTATGCTAAAAAAATCATTGTCATGTCGCTAGCTAGCAGAAATTCAATGATGAGACAAGAACTTTAATATATAACAATAGAATACATTTCCAATAGGCCTACATAGGCAACAACTACTGTTAGCGAGTCAGAACTAACCAAGCTAGTTGGTGAGGTTTGTGACATTTCCATTGATGGCACAAAACTGGAAGAACTATCCATGGTACTGAAGCTGGTTGGTGACAGCCAGCACTTGCCTCTTCTTTGGCGCAGAATGGAATGTCCCACTTATACCATTACCAGCTAAAATGGTACTCCATCACATTCCGATCTCCATGTTAGGGCTGCCAATAACTATTAAGTGAGCTCAAACACCAACTCAGACATTATTTCCCTTGCCTCCAGGCCCGTATCGGATACATTTTGGATGCTGAAGTTGCGACCCAAGCTGGCTGGTCGTTAGTTATTTTCTCATATTTTGACCCAGTCATTAATTCTAAATCATTCTAATCGTATCCAATAGGCCTACACAGGATGCACTGTGCTGGTTAATTAATAAAATGGAACTCTGAGTGTTTATGGTTTCTTAGGGGTAGGGGGATGGCAGTAATGCAATATGTTTTCCAGGGCTAAAATGTAAACACAAAGCAACCAAACTCCTGCTTTAAGTAAAATATTTTGTCCTATAGTTTGGAGAAAACAACACATGACTCTGGGACAGTGGTTGAAACTCATAAAAGACCCAACCTCGTCAACTTACCCTCCCCTTATGCCCTTGGGGGAATCCCCATCACCATCTTGTAGGGCGGTCCAAATGATTAGCCAAGCAAGGGAAGTTTAACGTAAGCCCCTTAGCCCTCGTTTTTAGTAGAGTTTGCGAGTGTACAATTATGTTCACTCCGGGGCCTGAAATGGCCCATAATTCAATTCGCAACAATGGAACATCTGCTAAATATTTTTTTAAATAACATCAATGGAGAAGACAACATACAAGTGTTAGTAAAAGCTCATGTAAAAAAAGGTTAGAAATTGTGCTACTAATGCACAAATACGTCTCGTAAAAGTAATGTTTGGTTAGCTTTCGGAAATTGTAGAAATAAAACATTTCTCTTCAGAAGTTCCAGCTAGGCAGACTAATGTTAGTTAGCTATCATACAGTAGGAGTATATTAATAATTATATAGTAAATAAGTAGACATGCAATCATAATTGACTGTAGCGCATAGAAAGCACCCACAAGCTACCAGTGGCTGAAAACACAATCATCGTGGGATGAACGAGTGACAAATTTCTGCGCAAGGGCGGTCCATTTAAAAATCATTCCTTGAGGGGGCTCAAGATGCCGCATTGGTGGGTGTAACATTTCTAGCTGAGGAACAATTTTAGGCTTCTCTCAGTTGGAATTTTTTGTCTAGCCATACAATGTAGCTATTTGAATAATTTTGTAATTAATCAAACCATTGAAATATATTTGACGATTTCCAACAAACAAAATAGCTATCGAAAAGTTTCAGCATGTTTAGTTAAGTTAGCTAGCTAACGTCTTCATAGCTAGTATCATGGAATCAGGACATGACCAAACTGTTGCTGAGATAATGGATGTTGAAACTTCCAAGGAGAAAAGAGACATCGCTGAAACTCACTCATATGCTTGCAGTGTAAAAAAGGGGGGTGAGTGTGATTCATACCCGAATACCCCAACCAAGGAGCAACTTCCAAAGAAACTGAGAAGTGAACCATCACTGAGCCAGCTACAGGACAACATTGTCCGCGTCCTCAGGGCAAAAATCAAAGATCATGGATTTGGTGAAAAAGAAGACTATCAGCATCGTTAACCTGAAGAAATCGATTGATTTCAATGCTGAGGAAGTAAAAACTCTGAAGCAGCAGAACACAACATTGAAAATTCAGGTTGCATATCAGGAGCAGAAACTCACTGAAATGGAGTCAAAGGTAAAAGGGAATGACCGGTATGGTCGGAGACGGAATCTTCGAATTTATGGAATAGCCGAAAACTCTGACAAGAACATCAAAGCAAGAGTGAAGGACATTTGCTGGGCAATAGTCCTGGAGGAGGGGGCAAAACGTTGTTGCAGGTTCTCTGGATGTAGTGCACCGCCTGGATAGGCTAAAAGATAGGGAAAACAACCAGCCACCAAGACCAGTGATCATGAGATTCATCTCCAGGACAGCGAGGAATCCGACACGGAAAAGTGCAAAGGAAAATGACTATTTAAAGAACAACAAGCTGAGGTTCAAGGAGGATCTGACAGCATTTGACAAAGAAGCTGGGAATCGTCTGTGGCCGATGATTGAGAGAACAAGGAAGGAGGGGAAAAGTGCTTCCTTTGCGGGAGCCAAGGATTTTGTTAATGGAAGGGAAATTCACGCTGACGCCTAGCTTGTTGACTGCTGGATTTATCAAGTGAGTTGTGCAGGACTGAGTATTATTTGCATCTGATAAAACTTTATATTTCTTGAGGAAGAGCATTGTTCGTGTGAGCCAAGTGTTTTTTTTATGGCAGAGTGTTTTTTTTAAGTGTCACACCGACACTTAATGTTAGCTTGATGGCTATTCGTTTCACCAATCAATGGCACAATGTTATTTGCAATTGTATGGAAATACACTGCTCAAAAAAATAAAGGGAACACTTAAATAACACAATGTAACTCCAAGTCAATCACACTTCTGTGAAATCAAACTGTCCACTTAGGAAGCAACACTGATTGACAATACATTTCACATGCTGTTGTGCAAATGGAATAGACAAAAGGTGGAAATTATAGGCAATTAGCAAGACACCCCCAATAAAGGAGTGCTTCTGCAGGTGATGACCACATACCACTTCTCAGTTCCTATGCTTCCTGGCTGATGTTTTGGTCACTTTTGAATGCTGGCGGTGCTCTCACTCTAGTGGTAGCATGAAACGGAGTCTACAACCCACACAAGTGCCCCAGGTAGTGCAGCTCATCCAGGATGGCACATCAATGCGAGCTGAAGCAAGAAGGTTTGCTGTGTCTGTCAGCGTAGTGTCCAGAGCATGGAGGCACTACCAGGAGACAGGCCAGTACATCAGGAGACGTGGAGGAGGCCGTAGGAGGGCAACAACCCAGCAGCAGGATCGCTACCTCCGCCTTTGTGCAAGGCGGAGCACTGCCAGAGCCCTGCTCCAAAATTGCCATAAAAAAGCCAAACTACGGTTTGCAACTGCACATGGGGACAAAGAGAGTACTTTTTGGAGAAATGTCCTCTGGTCTGATGAAACTAAAATAGAACTGTTTGGCCATAATGACCATCGTTATGTTTGGAGGAAAAAGGGGGAGGCTTGCAAGCCGAAGAACACCATCCCAACCGTGAAGCATGGGGATGGCAGCATCATGTTGTGGGGGTGCTTTGCTGCAGGGGGGACTGGTACAATTAATTCACAAAATAGATGGCATCATGAGGTAGGAAAATGATGTGGATATATTGAAGCAACATCAAGACATCAGTCAAGAAGTTAAAGCTTGGTCACAAATGGGCCTTGCAAATGGACAATGACCCCAAGCATACTTCCAAAGTTGTGGCAAAATGGCTTAAGGACAACACAGTCAAGGTTTTGGAGAGGCCATCACAAAGCCCTGACCTCAATCCCATTTAAAATTTGTGGGCATAATTGAAAAAGCGAGTGCAAGCAAGGCGGCCTACAAACTTGCCTCTGTTACACCAACTCTGTCAGGAGGAATGAGCCAAAATTCACCCAACTTATTGTGGGAAGCTTGTGTAAGGCTACCTGAAACATTTGACCCAAGTAAAACAATTTAAAAGGCAATGCTACCCAATACTAATTGAGTGTATGTAAACTTCTGATCTGCTGGGAATGTGATGAAAGAAATAAAAGCTGAAATAAATCACTCTATTATTCTGACATTTCACATTCTTAAAATAAAGTGGTGATCCTAACTGACCTAAGACAGGAAATGTTTACTATGATTAAATGTCAGGAATTGTGAAAAACTGAGTTTAAATGTATTTGGCCAAGGTGTATGTAAACTTCTGACTTCAACTGTGTATGTATGTATGTATGTATGTATGTATGTATGTATGTATGTATGTATGTATGTATGTATGTATGTATGTATGTATGTATGTATGTATGTATGTATGTATGTATGTATGTATGTATGTATGTATGTATGTATGTACAGTATATCACAAAAGTGAGTACGCCCCTCACATTTTTGTAAATATTTGAGTATATCTTTTCATGTGACAACACTGAAGAAATGACACTTTGCTACAATGTAAAGTAGTGAGTGTACAGCTTGTATAACAGTGTACATTTGCTGTCCCCTCAAAATAACTCAACACACAGCCATTAATGCCTAAACCGCTGGCAACAAAAGTGAGTACACCCCTAAGTGAAAATGTCCAAATTGGGCCCAATTAGCCATTTTCCCTCCCCGGTGTAATGTGACTCTTTAGTGTGACAAGGTCTCAGGTGTGAATGGGGAGCAGGTGTGTTAAATTTGGCGTCATCGCTCTCACACTCCCTCATACTGACTGGTCACTGGAAGTTCAACATGGCACCTCATGGCAAAGAACTCTCTGAGGATCTGAAAAAAAGAATTGTTGATCTACATAAAGATGGCCTGGGCTATAAGAAGATTGCCAAGACCCTGAAACTGAGCTGCAGCACGGTGAACAAGACCATACAGAGGTTTAACTGGACAGGTTCCACTCAGAACAGGCCTCGCCATGGTCGACCAAAGAAGTTGAGTGCACGTGCTTGGCGTCATATCCAGAGGTTGTCTTTGGGAAATAGACGTATGAGTGCTGCCAGCATTGCTGCAGAGGTTGAAGGGGTGGGGGTCAGCCTGTTAGTGCTCAGACCATACGCCGTACACTGCATCAAATTGGTCTGCATGGCTGTGGTCCCAGAAGGAAGCCTCTTCTTAAGATGATGCACAAGAAAGCCCGCAAACAGTTTGCTGAAGACAAGCAGACTAAGGACATGGATTACTGGAACCATGTCCTGTGGTCTGATGAGACCAAGATAAAAGTATTTGGTTCAGATGGTGTCAAGCGTGTCTGGCGGCAACCAGGTGAGGAGTACAAAGACAAGTGTGTCTTGCCTACAGTCAAGCATGGTGGTGGGAATGTCATGGTCTGGGGCTGCATGAGTGCTGCCGGCATTGGGGAGCTACAGTTCATTGAGGGAACCATGAATGCCAACATGTACTGTGACATACTGAAGCAGAGCATGATCCCCTCCCTTCGGAGACTGGGCCGCAGGGCAGTATTCCAACATGATAACGACCCCAAACACACCTCCAAGACCACCACTGCCTTGCTAAAGAAGCTGAGGGTAAAGGTGATGGACTGGCCAAGCATGTCTACAGACCTAAACCCTATTGAGCATCTGTGGTGCATCCTCAAACGGAAGGTGGAGGAGTGCAAGCTCTCTAACATCCACCAGCTCCGTTATGTCGTCATGGAGGAGTGGAAGAGGACTCCAGTGGCAACCTGTGAAGCTCTGGTGAACTCCATGCCCAAGAGGGTTAAGGCAGTGCTGGAAAATGATGGTGGCCACACAAAATATTGACACTTTGGGACCAATTTGGACATTTTCACTTAGGGGTGTACTCACTTTTGTTGCCAGCGGTTTAGACATTAATGGCTGTGTGTTGAGTTATTTGGAGGGGACAGCAAATGTACACTGTTATACAAGCTGTACACTCACTACTTTACATTGTAGCAAAGTGTCATTTCTTCAGTGTTGTCACATGAAAAGATATACTCAAATATTTACAAAAATGTGAGGGGTGTACTCACTTTTGTGATATACTGTATGTATGTATGTATGTATGTATGTATGTATGTATGTATGTATGTATGTATGTATGTATGTATGTATATATATATATATATATATATATATATATATATATATATGTAGGTCAACCACTTGCGTGGTGCAAAGGACTGTTTTTATTTGCAACTAGTAAGAACTTTTCTTTGTGAGAACCCACTTCATGTGAACCTATACAAGTTTAATATTCTTCATATAGCCACTGTAATAGTAAATGTCCATTTCTGTTTTTTCTATTAAATGCCAGGGGAATCCATAATATTTTGAAAAGGACATTTTTATTTTTGTATTGTAAGGGTACGAGTGCCGACTTGTATTTCATTCAAGAAACTCATGCCTGTTCCACAGATACTGTGTTTTGGAAGTGTCAATGGGGGAATGATATTTGGTACTAATCGGTCTGCAGGTGTCGCTATTTTAAAAAGCAACTTTAAGGGTCATATATTGAGTCATGAAGCAGATAATGAGATGGATTATATTATTGGTGTCAACCACATTCAATTCATTGTTGTAAATATTTATGCTACCAATAACAAGTCAAGTAACTATTTTATTTAGAGACATTGAGAGGAAAATAAGTACAATTATGTCTAAAATTTCCATTGGCCAAAGTAAAAAGGGTGGAGATTTTAATACAGTATTACATGATAATCTAGATAGATGGCCTCCTAAGGATAGCAATTCTGTTTGTGAGATAAGGAATATACGTCTACGGTTAGGTGTTCTAGATATTTGTAGATCTAAGAACCCAGATAAGATGATGTTTACATGGAGTACCAAAGATGTATCAATACAATTCCGTATTGATTTCTGGCTGATATCTGAAGATTTGGCTGACAAGGTTGATACAGACTCAATTGAACCATCGATTTTAACAGACCACAAAAGGATCTCAATAAAGATAAATATGCATGGTTTGTAAACAAAAAAATGTTCGTAAAGGTTACTGGAAAATTAATAAGACTTCTAGAGAATTAAGTATTTAAGAAGGATGTAGCAGGAATTGCTGATAAATACTGGAATTGTGCCTGTGTTATGAATACGTTTAGAAGTTACTGTGGGCTAATGAAATTTGATATAAGGCTTTTTGGCTATTTTAATGGGGAAAGAAATTGCTTGTGCCAAGAGAGAGAGAGAATATGACATCATAAAAGGGAATAATGGATTATACTAAAAAAACTGAACTAACTAATCAGGAATTACTGGAGCTATCATCATTGCAAATGCAGTTAGACTGTATCTACAAGGAAAAGGCCCGGGGAGCGTTTGTAAGACAAAGACAAAATTGGATGGAAGAGGGAGAAAAATACAAAATATTTATTTAATTTAGAAAAAAGGGCAGACAAAAAAACTTCCATATGTAAATTACTGATCAATAATACTCCCAATGAAAATCCAAAAGAAAGCTCTCAGCATGTTGCCCAGTTTAATCAGAATCTGGATACATCAGCCCAGTCAACTTCCAATACAGATATTTTCTTAGACAACATAGTGAACATTGCTAAGATAGATAATGATTTCAGGGATTTTTGTGAAGAGTTATCTGAAATTGAGATGAGACTGTATTAAAAGCCTTACGGACAATAGGTCCCCTGGAAATGGTTTAATAAGCACGTTTTATAAAGCATTCAATAATAAATTGATCCCTTTCATTCTTGCTATGTTCCAAGAATCAATAGAAAAAAGGGAGTTACCGGCTTCCTTAAAGCAAGGTGTAATTACTTTGATTCCCAAACCAAATAAGGATAGTCTTTATATAGACAACTGGAGACCCATTAGTTGAATAATGGGAAACGATTTGCCCTTGTATTTGCTAATAGGTTGAAACAAGGCTTGCATCATAATTGATGAAGAACAATCTGGTTTAATGCATGGTTGACACATTAGTAATAACATCAGGTTGATCTTAGATATGATTGACTAAAATGACCTCATCCTTGATGATAGCTTTATAAAAATCAACACACATAAGAAAACTTTTTACACTGTAGAACACGAGTTTATGTTCAAAGCAATACGATTTTCGGGGGTTTGGTGACTTTTTTTTGAAAGCAGTCCAAACTTTATTTTGTCATTGTACTAGCTCTGTAAAATTAGCTCACAGGACATCCAAAATATGTAATATTGGGCGTGGTATTAGGCAGGGCTGCCCAATTAGTCAATTTGTATTGGTTACTCAAATTATGGCTCTTCATATCAAGAAAGGGATTTTTCAAGGTGTTTCAGCACTTGGCAATGAATTTAAACTATATCAACTGGCTGATGATACCACCATATTTTGAGACAGGAATGAGGTCTCTAAAGCAGTTTCCTGTATTGAAGACTTCTCCTTAGTTTCGGGTTTGAAAATTGATATCAATAAGTCAGTCATATTTCCACTGAAGGATTGGGTTTTACAGGAAGTATATGGTATCCCAATTAAAGATAAGGTTACTTATCTTGGAATTGTTACATGCAAGGATGAAAAACAAAGGAGTGAATTAAACTTTAACCCCATTGGAAAAAACTAAAAAGAAATTGAACCTCTGGTTACTGAGAGATGTTTCGTTATACGGTCGGTTTTTATTGTCTAAAGCTGAAGGGTTATCCAGATGGGTTTATGTCTCGTTATCACTTGACTTATCCCCTAAAATTGTAAAGGACTTAGATAAGATTCTTTATAATTTTATTTGGAGGAACAAACCTCACTATCTACGGAAAGATATTATCACTAATACCCAAGAACAAGGTCTTGAGGTTTTAGATTTCAATACTCTAAATAATACTTTTAAAATAAATTGGATTCTGAAGTATATTAAGAACCAGAACAGTATTTGGAATGTCTTCCCTAAGTATTTATTTGACTCTGTTGGTGGCTTAGAATTTTTGCTTCAATGTCATTTTGATGTTGATAAAATCCCAGTAAAATTGGCCAAATTCCATAAGCAGGCAATTTTAGCTTGGATGTTAGCAGATAAACACAATTTTCTCCCTCACAGATACTTTCTATGAAACAACAGAGATATACGATTTAAAAGTAAGTATTTTTTTCCATAACTGGTTTGAGAAAATTATTTTGGTTGGTCAGTTACTGAATGAGGATGAATATCAACTCTCATATGGGGAATTTCTTGATAAGTTTAAAATCCCAACCCCCCCGAAAAAACATGCTATTGCTTTTGATGCGATTCCCAGCGGGGGGTTGTATATTTTTGATTTCCTCTGTGGTTGATGTAAGTAACAGAGATTTACATAAAAATAAATGAATTGGCAATATTAACATCAAAGATAAATGTAGTAATATACAGATTAGGAATATTGTTTGTGATACTACAATTCCCTCAACAAGATTATTTTGGTCAAATATCTATGGTGATATACAATTGGGGAAAGCATGGAAAATTGCTAACAAATATTGTATCAGTAACAAGGTAAAGGAAGTTTCATTTAAATTGATATAGAATTTATCCTGTGAAACATGTATTGGAAAGATTCAAGCTGAACATTGACTATAAATGTGATTTCTGTGGAATGGAGGAGGATACAATTTTGCATTTGTTTTTTTGCCTGTATTCATTGTAGATTTTTATGGATTGACATAGAATTATTATTATTTTTTTTTTTAAATAGGACTGGTTGTACAAGTTAATGGTTTTGATTTGATTATTTCAGAAATTCTGACATTGATAAAGATGTAGTATATTTAACTGAACTGCTAATAATATTAAGTAAATTTCATATTCACAAATGCAAATGGTCCAATTCAAAACCTAACTTTTTTCACTATATAAATTAATTTAAACAATATGGCACTACTTTTACTAAAATGAAAAACAAAAAAGGCAAGTAAAACTCATTGTATTATTAATGAATATGATTTGTTTGTTTATGATTCCTGGCAATGTAAATATGTTGTATGTATGCTTGTTTGCATGCGAGTATTCATTTTATCTGTTGATATTTGTTAATACATTTTTTTTTTTATCATTCCTTCCTCCCTCTGCAAGTGTATACTCGTCAGACGTCATCAGAAGTCTCCACTTAATTTGAGGGCTGGGGGGATAGGGTGTCTTTTAAGTGCATGGACTGCAGCCTAGATTACAACATAGGGCTGTTTCCTAAAGAAGTTAAATCCACTTCCGCTTTGTTGCAGCGATACTAAATAGTATTGAGATACTGGTGTCCAGGCCCTTCGAATTATTAGTTTCACCTTCATTCTTGGGCTTGCTTGCCTACTGCAGTGGGAGAGAACACGTATGTAAAATGATACATTGTTGTACAGGTCGTAGTGATAAACAGGTAGGTTGAGACAAACCCAACTGTTGCAAACCAAATAGTAGTATGGAAAAAATATTGTGTAGACGCTTTTTTCCGGTGAAGATTATGAATTTCCTGCCTGTCCTGCGGGACAGTGGACATACCACGTCGTCGGCTGGTATGGCGGCGGAAGTTGTCCCACAAGCAACATCCACGATCCAAATAACCCTTTGTATCATTCTGAATAACAAACCCAGTTAGCCTTGCTAATTTTTTCCTGATAAGATTGTCATACGGACTTGCTACCTACCTACTCGTAAAATGTAACTAACTCCGTCCGTTTGCTTCAACATAACGTAGTAGTGACTTAGTAAATTGACGTTCGCTTTACTGGTAGTTAACCAACGTTACTCCCTTCTGCGCAGCTTTAAAATGCCACTTATTCACAATGCCAGATACTGGACTCCAGTGCTCGGGTGGGGAGTGTCTGTTTAAGCTAAGATTAGCAAGTAATACATTTCTGAGTAGCTATTTTACCTAACAAGACAAATCGTTAGTTAGGTGCTCAATAACCGGTACATTAATCTGAAGCCTAACTTTAGGTTTGATCTGATAACTTGTTTGAGTTAGACAAATGGCGCAGCGGAGACTCCGTGAGATCCAATCGCCTAGTTTACTTTCCTACATAACGAGTTAAACTGGTTAACTGTAACTAGCTAGCATCTGACGGGGCCACTTCACGGCCCTCTCTATTATTACTTGCCGACTCAATCTTCGTCACGTCGACCTTTAAATTACCATTCGGATGATAATCACTCGGTTCCCAGTCATTCCCAAAAACATTATGCTGTTAACTAGAATAATTAATCATAAGCCACTGGTTAATGTTAGATCACGGACATTGGGCCCTACCTCTGCTCGCTAGCCTAGGTAACTACTAGCTAACGCTAGTTAGCATCTATTTTGTCTGTCATCTCGACCCTCCGGTCGGTTCCAAATCCTTTCGATCGAAACCGCTCTCGGGTGATACTACCATATCACGTCCTCCGACACACGTTCACATCAATATGAGGCAGCGAGTAATCCGATTCAAAACTCACCATCTGCTCCAACGTTTTGTCCTCCATCTCCGGCTCCATATTCTTGTTCCCCGAAACTCACTCGCTGCGAAAAATGGAAACCCAGCCCAGCGTCGGCCTGCAGCTGATATGACGTCACAGAAGACAGGATTGGGGAGGGGTTCACTCAAGCATAGATGCACTTGGTTGGTCGAAACATTATAATGAAGGTGTTGTTGTCATGTGCTATTTCGTGGTTGGCTCTTTTCTGCTGCTAAGCCATAGAGGTTGTGTGCTTGTTCGAGGGTCTACCTGAGCATGTTGCTGCGCAGATTGTGTGATCTATAAATGACTTCCACTTCGAAAAGACTAGTTACAACAATCCTTCATGATGTAAAGAGTAGCGAATCTATACTGTGCCTGGGATTGGGGAGATGATTGATCATTAAATAAATACAAATTGGCTTAACTCTTTATAGCTATAGTAGTATAATAATGCATTCTACTTACCAATTATTATGTTGGCAAGGACATTGATTAATATAACACATTTCCCTTTTAGCAGTGAAGAGAATAGTGTATTATTCAAAGATCAGTGATGTACCAATACACTGAACAATTTCTATTGAAAACAATGCAAAAGACAATATTTACTTGGTGTGTACTGAATAAGCTCTGAATTAAACAGCACACCCCTGAAGTAAACACAAGAAAGGGCTAGAGGTGTCACTACTCAATTTGGCCAATGTTCTGAAAGAGCTGCAAAATCTGGACCCCTACAAATCAGCCGTGCTAGACAATCTGGACCCTCTCTTTCTAAAATTATCCGCCACAATTGTTGCAACCCCTATTACTAGCCTGTTCAACCTCTCTTTCGTATCATCTGAGATCCCCAAAGGGGAAACTGCTGCGGTCATCCCCCTCTTCAAAGGGGGAGACAATCTAGACTCAAACTGTTACAGACCTATATCCATCCTACCCTGCCTTTCTAAGGATTTCGAAAGCCAAGTTAACAAACAGATCACCGACCATTTCGAATCCCACCGTACCTTCTCCGCTATGCAATCTGGTTTCCGAGCTGGTCATGGGTGCACCTCAGCCACGCTCAATGTCCTAAATGATATCATAACCGCCATCGATAAGAGACAATACTGTGCAGCTGTATTCATCGACCTGGCCAAGGCTTTCGACTCTGTCAATCACCACATCCTCATCGGCAGACTCGACAGCCTTGGTTTCTCAAATGACTACCTCGCCTGCTTCACCAACTACTTCTCAAATAGAGTTCAGTGTGTCAAATCGGAGGGCCTGTTGTCCGGACCTCTGGCAGTCTCTATGGGGGTGCCATAGGGTTCAATCCTCGGGCCGACTCTCTTCTCTGTATACATCAATGATGTTGCTCTTGCTGCTGGTGATTCTCTGATCCACCTCTATGCAGACAACACCATTCTGTATACTTCTGGCCCCTCTTTGGACACTGTGTTAACTAACCTCCAGACGAGCTTCAATGCCATACAAATCTCCTTCCGTGGCCTCCAACTGCTCTTAAACGCAAGTAAAACTAAATGTATGCTATTCAACGGATCACTGCCCGCACCTGCACCCCCGTCCAGCATCACTACTCTGGACAGCTCTGACTTAGAATACGTGGACAACTACAAATACCTAGGTGTCTGGTTAGACTGTAAACTCTACTTCCAGACTCACATTAAGCATCTCCAATCCAAAATTACATCTAGAATTTTGCTTCCTATATCGCAACAAAGCATCATTCACTCATGCTGGCAAACATACCCTCGTAGAACTGACCATCCTACCGATCCTCGACTTCGGTGATGTCATCTATAAAATTGCCTCCAACACTCTACTCAGCAAATTGGATGCAGTCTATCACAGTGCTATCCGTTTTGTCACCAAATCCCCATATACTACCCACCACTGCGACTTGTATGCTCTCGTTGGCTGGCCCTCGCTTCATATTCATCGCCAAACCCACTGGCTCCAGGTCATCTAAGTCTTTGCTAAGTAAAGCCCCACCTTCTCTCAGCTCACTGGTCACCATAGCAGTACCCACCCGTAGCACACGCTCCAGTAGGTGTCACTGGTCACCCCCAAAGCCAATTCCTCCTGGAATTGCACCTGTACATAACCCATCTGTAAATAGCCAATCCAACCACCTCATCCCCATAATGTTTTTTTTTGCTCCTTTGCACCCCATTATCTCTACTTGCACATTCATCTTCTGCACATCTATCACTCCAGTGTTTAATTGCCATTATTTCTCCACTATGGCCTATTTATTGCCTTACCTCCCTTATCTTACCTCATTTGCACACACTGTATATATATTGTGTTATTGACTGTGTTTTGTTTATTCCATGTGTAACTGTGTTATTTGTGTCGCACTGCTTTGCTTTATCTTGGCCAGGTCACAGTTGTAAACGAGAATTGTTCTCAACTGGCCTACCTGGTTAAATAAAGGTGGGCAAATTTTTTTAGACCCTGGTTCGATTCCAGGTTGTATCACAACTGGCCATGATTGGGAGTCGCATAAGGCAGCAGACAATTGGCCCAGCGTCATCTGGGTTAGGGTTTGTCCAGGGTAAGCAGTCATTGTAAGAATTTGTTCTTAACTGACTTGTCTAAAATAAAGGTAAAAAAAAGGTAATATACAGAAATAGCTCCCACAATCTTAAATTTTCTGAAAATATAGGACATCCACTGGGACAACCAAAAGTCTTGACACCAGACTTGCAAACAATGAGGACATTTAATACATCTCATACAAAATGGTGACAGATGAATAGATGACATCTAGAAAATGTCATAATATGGGCTTGATGTTGCAAAGTAGACATCACATTCATAACTAGATAAAACTGCTCACTGTGCCCCAAAAGGAACTATGAAGAACCATCACAACACACCATTCTTACGTGCCAGATTCAGACAATAGTCAAGGTACTTAAAGCTTTTTTTTCTCTTTTTATATAGCTCACATTCAGGCTGACAATTTCTTTTTTTAGACCATGCAAGCCACAAAGACCCCCAAATAAACATCCAGTGCCTCTGACCAAAATGTTCTGTGACTTAACTTTTTTTGGTAGGAAGAAACATAGCTAGGCAGGAGTCTTCCAACCCAACAGTATGCAACAGTAGGGGAAAGATGAGAGACAGTGTTCAGATGTTCTTGGGGGGGGGGGGGTAAGAGGGGCTGCACTCAACTTTTGTATTGGCAGTATCCACACAGTTCACATCCAGTACAATCATACTCCAAATAATAAAACTGGACAGGTTTCAATTTATGTCGATAGTACTTGAGGATTACTCATACCAGTAATATGCCTGGAAGTCAAGCCACACACAACACTGCCTGACAACAACCACACTAGCTCTCAGATTGGTCAGTTTCTGTCACTGTGCAATTCAGACAATCAATCACAGTTAACATTGGACACAGATGCCTCTGGGGAACATGAAAGTATGCATGGTGCACAGCACTGAGGGCATGGTTCATTATACTGAATGAGACAGATTGGTGAGGGTGTGTAGTGTACAAGGCAATATAAAAACAGACGATGTAGCTGTACAATTCTAAATCTCAGCTCTGGGAAGTCTGTATGCGTAATAAAGGACACAGGTCCTCAAAATGAAAACAGGTACAAGAGAACAGTATAGGTTCAGAGTACAGCACCTGTAACAGTGGATCAATTACCAGAGGGGAAAATGGGACAAAACAAAGCAGGTACTGAGTTAAAGATAGGAGGCAGGATATGGAAGTCAAGCAGTTCCAATTGAATTATTTTTTCCCCTGCCCACTACATACATTTTATTTTAAAAAGGAAAACTCAATAATCAGAATCTCATAAAACACAACAGCAGCAAGTACCAGTAAAAAAAAGACAAAAAGATAGATAAGGAAATTGAGTTGGTAAGAAGAAAGTAGGGAGTGATGAGAAAAACAGGTTTCTATCAGTGTGGCCTAGAGCAGGCCAAGCAGGCAGGAGGAGCATGGCCTTGCTGTCAGTCACTTTGAATCCATCATTAAGTGGAGAGAAACAAACCAAGATAAGCTCCCTCCAAACAGGAGATGGAGTCACTGCTTCAAGTCAGGGATCCATTGATATACGGTATCACGTCTATCTCTTTTGTTTGAAGGTCTAGGTCTCTCTCCTGACGACTTGCTTTCCCTCCACCAGTCTCGGTCAAATCAGGGAAAGCCTTCCAATTGATGAATAATTTTTTCCCCTCGCGTCAGTCTCAACTACCTAGTAGTCATCCAAATCAAATAACTCATCGTCTTCTCCTTGGTACTCTATGGCCTGGAAATCCACCCTGTACCGCAAGATCCCTGTAAAAATTAAATTAAAAAGGAATAGTCAGTCTTACAATAAAAATAAACAAACATGTAAAGTCCCTTGTTTATTGAGCTAAAATAAAAGATCCCAGAAATCCATACGCACAAAAAGCTTATTTCTCTCTAATGTTGTGCACAAATTGTTTACACCCCTGTTAGTGATAATTTCTTCTTTGCCAAAATAATCCAGCCACCTGACAGGAAGAAGCTGATTAAACAGCATGATCATTACACAGATGCACCTTGTGCTAGGGACAATAAAAGGCCACTAAAATGTGCAGTTTTGTTCCACAACACAATGCCAGATGTCTCAAGTTGAGGGAGCGTACAATTGGCATGCGGAATGCAGGAATGTCCACCGGAACGCTTGCCAGAGAATTGAATGTTCATTTCTTTACCATAAGCCACCTCCGTAGTTTTAGAGAATTTGGCAGTACGTCCAACAGGCCTCACAACCGCAGTCCACGTGTATGGTATCATGTGGGCGAGTGATTTGCTGATGTCAACATTGTAAACAGAGTGCCCCATGGTGGGGTTATGGTATGGGCAAGCATAAGCTACAGACAACAAAAACAATTGCATTTTGAGAGGCCCATTTTTAAGGTATCTGTATTACCAGTCATGTGAAATCCATGATTAGGGCCCAATGTATTCATTTAAATTGACTGATTTCCTTATATGAACTGTAACTCAGTAAAATCTTTGAAACGGTTGCATTTATATTTTTGTTCAGTATAATTGCTCTGCAGAGGTGCATTACACTGCCAATCTACACTGACATTTTTATTAATTTGCATGAACCCAGAATAAACCCACCCAAAATAGTAAAAGCATTTAGTTATGAATGTATACTTAAACCCTTACCACCAATTCCACCAAAGCCTTTGACAAACTGGGATCCTTCTTGGCTCTTGTCAGTGACAATCTCCAGACAGGCTCCAAACTTCTTATAGCTGTTGGCAAACCATTCAAGTAATGGCAAGCTCTCGATCAGCTCATGGTCCTGACCAGTCTGTAGAAATAAACCCACAATCAAAAAGTTGAACAGGAAAAATTGGAGATCCTTTTGTGATGAGAATTCTCCATGTAAAAGTGGTGGATGCGAACACAGGAAGTAGATGTAATTTCTTTTCAATTTTGCTTACATAACATTTTACAAGGTCCTCTAGAAAATCTGGGACCACAACAGAAATTCCTTCATACACTTGTGTTGGTTATGGAAAGAGAATGACTCCTCACTGACCTCTTTGTCTGTGAAGTGAGACTTGTCTTTCTCCTGCTCTGGCGTCAAATACAACGTCTTCTCATCTGGATCAGTAGAAGGGGTTGAACAGAACAGAAAGGGGCAAGAAATAAAAACATGTTAAGACAAGAATCCCTCAACTGGATGCATTTTGTAGTGCGTGTCGAGCACATTTACATACCGGTACCCTTCTCCGCCATAGCAAGTCCCTCTGCTCCGTGGCAACGTAGGATGTATCTCATGGTATCCAGGTTCTCATAAACAATCAGGATCTCAACAGCACCCATTTCCATGGCTTTCAGTGTGTCTTCCACCCCAAAGCAGTACTTCCCCGTATCCTGGCTGATCTCATCAAAGTATCGTCCTGAGAGAAAAGGTCCTCTATATTATCAATATGACAACAGGATGGATCATGTCTATGCCAGAGAGACACTCAAGCACTCATGACAGATATCAGAGTAGACATTCATGCAAATTAACAACAGATCAGCTGTACTGAATACAAGTACCTATTAGTTTCTTCTCCTGGATGAATTTGACATTGGTAAGCACTTCTGCGGACAGTTCAATGGCCTGGTTGAACCCATTCTCCCCACCATATGATATATCAACCAGCTTCAGGATCTTAGCTTGAAGCCTCTGAATGGACACAAGTCAGACATTCATCAGACAACAAACAGATCACATATCAGCCATATAAATGCTACAATGGCAATGCTGACAATGGCACCAGAAAGACCTGGAATGGTGGGTCTGGAGTTACTGACCGGGTCAAACATGTCTGACTGGCTGAGCTCCGTCTTGAAGTCAGCAGAACCAGCTAAGACCATGCCTGCTACATTGACCTTGTCGTTGCACAAAAAAAGCGTGGCTGCCGTCTCTGCCACCTTCCGCACATAGTTATGTCTCTTTTCCATCCTCAAACGAGCAAAACGCAAGGCAGACTGTCCTCCTCTGCCTGAAAGAGAACTGTTTGTTATACATGGTTGTGTGGGGACAGGCTGTAATTGTGTTCATGAGTGTATGTGAATGTAGGGCTTTTACCATGCTTCTTGGGTAGGTCCACTGTGAACTTATGCAGCACCTCCCTGGTGTTGCCCTGTAGGGTTCCGAAGAGGGCGCCACTTCCATCAATCACAATGAAACCAAACTTGCTGTCATCTGAGAGCAATGCTGTTAGAGCCTGGGAGAGAGACGGAAGATGCATGTAATATCATTTTTTAAAATCTAATTAGAAAGGTGGTCAATATTTTGACTGTTTTGGCTATACCTAACTTCACTCTACACACACACAAAGCCAAGTTTCTTCACCAAAACAAGCAACACAATCTTGATACCGTTAGAAGTGTTGTTTCGATAGTGCAATGCAATCCAAATGCAATACTCCGTATTTCCCAGTCAAATAGGCTAATGAGAAATATATAGTGAGGTGGGAAAATAATGGACAGAGGGGTGTTGAACAACCTTACCTCTGTGTGGAACTTGTTATCACAGAGATACAGAGAAGTGTTGATGGGTTTAAAAGGCTCAAAGTCGATATTGACTTTTTTCTCTTTGCCCTCATCAGTCACAATGGTGCCACAGTACACAACCAAGCCGTTGGGAGGCACTGCAGGGTAAAGAAATAAGTTGGAGCTCAGAGATGAAATCAAATTTATTGGTCACATACACGTGTTTAGCAGATGTTATTGCGGGTGTAGCGAAATGCTTGTATTATAGACCACTAGAATGAATGGAGAAATGGCCATAACCCAGCCAGGACCACCCCAAATTACTTCATACAGGAGAGATAGTAGTAACAACCTGACTTCACACACCTTTATGGTAGAGTTTGAGTCTCTGCTGTACAGAGGTGATGGCTCCAAGCACAGAGAGCCTGTTGACTCTGCTTTTAATGTTGGATGCAGTGCCAAACTCATCAGCCAACATCTTGGCCACTCTGGAGATCTGGTCCTTTGGCGGGATGATCAGGGATATCATACTCGTGCCATTCCTGAGAGGAGATCAATTGCATTAAACCCACTTTTAAAAACAAGGCATATTCTAACACTTCCTTTGAGTTGTAACATAAGCTGCAAAGTAACTCAGGCAAAATGATGTCTGCAAGCTATTTATTTAAACTTTTACAACTTTATATAAACAGGGAACATGGGTCTCCCGAGTGGCGTAGCGGTCTAACGCACTGGTTTGCAGTGCTTGAGGCGTCACTACAGATTAGAGTTCGATCCCGGCCTGTGTTACAGCCAGCCGCGACCAGTAGACCCATGAGGCGGCGCACAATTGGCCCAGCGCTGCCTGGGTTAGGGGAGGGTTTGGCTGGCCGGGATGTCCTTGTCCCATCGAGCTCTGGCATGCATGCTGACACGGTCGCCTGTTGTACGGTGTTTCCTTGAACACATTGGTGTGGCTGGCTTCCGGGTTAAGCGAGCACGGAGTCAAGAATCAGCGCGGCTTGGCAGAGTCGTGTTTCGGAGGACGCATGGCTCTCTACCTTCGCCTCTCCCGAGTTCGTTCGGGAGTTGCAGCGATGGGAAAAGACTAACTACCAATTGGATTTCACAAAAAAGTACACAAAAAAACAATATATAAATATATTTTCAAAAAAGGAACCACAGGTTGTCTTGCTTAACCTGCCTTTCATGTAGAGTCCTGTTTAGCAAAGCATGTCCTTTTCATACAAGTATAGCATCAAACGGACTGCTCTAAAGCAAGTTCTTAAGACCGGTTTTCAGTTGAGGAAATTACTAAAGTAGGTGAAGGTCACGCCATGGCTAGCATCTACATTAAAAAAATATATATTTTTACAGGCTTACAAATGTAACAGAGTTGGTAACAGAGTTACAAATGTTCTCAACACAAGAATGTGAGCAGTTTTAATATATTAGGTTTCTGCAAATGCTTCTAAAATGAGGTAGTTCTACACAAGGTGAACTCAACACAAGATAATTAACATCAATCAGATCAAGCTTGCAGGGAACATATCTAAGCCCAGCAGCGATTTTCCTCCTCGCCATATCTCGCACGCGTATGTACAGACATGCACGCGTGTGTACAGACATGCACGCGTGTGCGCGTCCAGACTGACTTAATTACCAACCAGAGATTTTTTGCATGACCGATATTTGAACAATTACTTGTTAGTACTGTATTAAAGCACTAACACATACCTACAAAAACATACATAGCATTAAGACTTGGCCCTGATTGTAAAAAGATACGGACATTTTTATAGTGAGAGTGTGACCTTGCCCAAGTAGTATTTCCAAGTTTTTTGGGTTTTGACCACCATGTTGACATTACAAACTTGTTGCTGTACCTAGTCAAGAGGGTGAAGGTCACAGTAGTTTGTGCACTGAGTAAACTCATTAAACAACTTGACCCACTGGGCTATACAGAAACCACAGGTCATGACTTGCTTAACCTGCCCTAGATGTAGATATATCCTGTTTTTCCAAGCAAGCCAGGCATGTCCTTTTTATTTAACTATAGCATCAAACCCGGCCGCTCTAAGGCGAGCTCTTATGGCAGGTTCAGATGAGGACATTACTACAGGCCTAATGGGAGCGTGACCTTCCCAGTTTTCATACTTCCACATTTTTGTTTTGCCCACCATGTTGACAATACAAACTTGTTGCTGTTCCTAGTCAAGGGGGTGAAGGTCACATTATTCTGTACACTGACTGAGTTCATTAAACAATTTGACCCACTGGACTATATAGATAATCACCCAGGGCGAAAGAGTGCTCATGCACAGGTCAGGTGTGGAATTTAGCTAAGCGAAGTTCCCGAGTTGGATGCAGGGTCAAACAGGTCAAAGTTATGCTTAGGAATTGCTTGACCCTTTGCTCTAAATTAAACTACATTGTCAGCTACTCTGGCTGGGTGACAGGTCTATTGCCAGCTAATAAAGGCCTATTTATGTGACACTGACTGGTAAAGACTTGGTCAGCAAAAACCTGCCTGAAATTACATCACATTTTACTTTAAAGCAGCAAAATTGCCCACTGTCACTAATTTTTTTAATGTAAAGACTAGATAGATAGCGTTGGCCATCAGCTATGACATTGTTAAAATCAAAACAAAGTGTAGATTCAGATTGTATTATCAGCTAGCGAACTGTGAATGTCAGATACCCATAGTACGCATTGCCAGCTTGGTAGCTGAAGGTAAAGAAGTCATTCTAGTTGCACAACTAATAGCAAGCTAGCTAACGTTACGTAACGTAGATCAACGCCAAGTTATCTAGCTGGTTAGCTAACTAGCTAGTTATGCGTTGAACTAAATACTAAAACTATTAACGTCATTTGCTAGCTAGATAACGTTAATTTGTATGGGCCTTGTACTAGCTTCTACATAGGTAGTAGCTAGTTAGCTACTAAGTTAGCCCCTTGTTTAGTGGTTCAATGAGACGAATCAAGTCACTGACAACCCCATGCACTTGTCATGTCCACACGTACCCCCGAGCAGCTTCCAGACTTTTGATCAACTTCTTTATCTTCCATATCTCCACGTTCCTATCCGCTGCGTTGGGGTCGTCCGCCATTTCTTCCGTTGTCTATTCTGGACCTGGAAGGGTAGTAGTAGTAGCAGCAGCATTAAAAGATGGACTGCGATAACGAGTAAACACGGGCGACTTGTGGTAAGGCTCAAGACAAATATAGCAACATTTTAAAAAATCTAACTATTTCCACAACTGCAAGGACGATAATATTGGTCACATTGATCTAGTCAGCAACCGGGTGATGTGTCTGTCTCGGTTGGAAAATGTCCTGGCTTTAAAATCCTACTCAGGCCCTAGAGTCCACCTGCTCAAGTATTGCTGAATAATGTCAAAGTTATTAGAAAGATAATGATGCATATGGACCAAACACCAAATCCCCAAAATGACCACTCAAAAACACGCAACTGTACTTGCCCCAAAGCGCCGTTCTGTCTGCACTTTATCTCTCAAATGACAGCTATTTAGTAGTTGTCGTCAGCCCTGACGTTGTTGAGTAGTAGCTCTACTCAAGCCGGTTTGTTCTTGCTAGTACGCATGGTGCGATGGGCCCTCATGTCATGTTGGGGAGGCGGTTGGAATAATTCCGGTCGGGGATCACTTCCTGGAAACGCCATAGTTACGGTTGATTTGGAGATTTTTCATTGGGCTAAACAGTGGGTGGGTGGAGCAGAGAAAAAATAAGTACCAATAACAATGGTTTCCACTAGTTACCACAACCACAAAGTCAAATTGGCAAAATGGTAAAGATTTATGAAAACAAAAATGTGCTTTTTGGGCTTAATTTAAGTTTAGGGTTAGCCATAAGGTTCGTAGTGTGGTTAAAGTTAGGGTTGAGGTCAGGTTTATGTTTAAAACCCAATGTTAAGAAGAGTAATCAATGCGCTCGTTTGCGTGGTAAGGCTGAAGCAACCGACTCAGAGCTGGCACCACAGGTTCAAAAGTGATTGTGCAAAATTCATACGTCTTTTCAGGGGGCTGGAGTTTTTCCTGTTCTTTTGACCTGGTAAGGTAAAACTCTGTGTTCTATTCATAGGCTATGACAGGGTCAAATGTTAACTGCTTTTCTCACTGTCCCAATCACAATTTCTACTGGACTTGACATGTTGTAGTTTTGAAATGCATTGGGATCATGAAGGGCCTATAGAGAGCAATAGTAATGGCGTCTTTTTGTAGACACTAAATCCACAAAGGCTTGTTGGCCAAGGCCTATGTGGAAATTAATGGAGTTTTTTGTAGGGTTTTTGGATAATAGCTGAAAAATAAGGTCTGTGGTAAACACAAGCTTAGGAGATTTGATACGTTTTGATCTATGAGATCATCTTCATCAGCTAAGGTCACTTATGTGAATTTTGAAGCATTTATGTAATCAAATAAAACACTAAAGGCTTTACCACAGGAGGTTGGGGGCACCTTAATTGGGAAGGACATGCTCGTGGTAATGGCTGGAAATGGAGTGGAATTAGTGGAATGGTATCAAACAAATGGTTTCTATGTGTTTGATGCCATTGATGCCATAAGATCTCATAAGCCTGTCTTTCGGCATTAATGCCAAAACCTATTCTTTCCTCATACATTTTCCCTATAGGAATGGCTGAACGAACCAGAGGTAACTAATTTCTGTTTTTTAGGACTACAAGCTGTCAAGCTCTACGTTGGCATCCTTTCTCTATATATGCAGTTATTAATAGACTATATTTGGTTATATGTATTAGCTGTTTAATGTAATTTAGCCATGCATCTATGTTTTGAAAAATTGCATTAGTTGCATTCAGTTTTGTTTCTGAAGTATGTCATTTTGAGAATAATAGGACGCTGCCCCTTTAAGACAACTGCGATCCAAGGTATCAGCCTTGCCACAGGTTTCCATTAGATAGCACACCCACGAAGTCAAAATTGTCTATATCGTCAAAATGTATGAAAACTATTTAAGGTTAGGATTAGACATAAGGTTAGTAGTGTGGTTAGGTTAAAGTACAATTTTAATAAGCTACATTTAATAAATGGGCGTATTTTATAACTTTGTGGCTGTGGTTACTTACGACCCTACAGTAGCCTAGCCAAGGTTAATGTGTATTTCTTATTAGCTTTTTTTTCAGACTGTCGACAGTCAGTGGCGACTAGTCATTCAGGGCAGGTGCGGCAGAGCCCCACCTGTTTTGATCCCCACCTATTTAGTAAAACATTTAATAAAACAATTTATATATACAGTACCAGCCAAAAGTTTGGGCACACCTAATCATTCAAGGGTTTTTCTTTATTTGTACTATTTTCTACATTGTAGAATAATAGTGAAGACATCAAAACTATGAAATAACACATGGAATCATGTAGTAACCAAAAAAGTGTTAAACAAATCAAAATATATTTTATATTTGAGATTCTTCCATGTAGACACCCTTTGCCTTGATGACAGCTTTGCACACTCTTGGTATTCTCTCAACCAGCTTCACCTGGAATGCTTTTCCAACAGTCATGAAGGAGTTCCCACATATTCTGAGCACTTGTTGGCTGCTTTTCCTTCACTCTGCGGTCCAACTCATCCCAAACCATCTCAATTGGATTGAGGTCAGGGGATTGTGGAGGCCAGGTCATCTGATGCAGCACTCCATCACTCCTTCTTGGTCAAATAGCCCTTACACAGCCTGGAGGTGTGTTGGGTCATTGTCCTGTTGAAAAACAAATGTTAGTCCCACTAAGAGCAAACCAGATGGGATGGCGTATTGCTGCAGAATGGTGTTGTTGCCATGCTGGTTAAGTGTACCTTGAATTCTAAATAAATCACTGACAGTGTCACCAGAAAAGCACCCCCACACCATCACACCTCCTCCTGCATGCTTCACGGTGGGAACCACACTTCCGGAGATCATCCGTTCATCTACTCTGTGTTTCACAAAGACACGGCGGCTGGAACCAATAATCTCACCAATAATCTCACATTTGGACTCATCAGACCAAAGGACAGATTTCCACCGGTCTAATGTCCATTGCTCGTGTTTCTTGGCCCAAGCAAGTATCTTCTTCTTATTGGTGTCCTTTAATAGTGGTTTCTTTGCAGCAATTCGACCATGAAGGCCTGATTTACACAGTCTCCTCTGAACAGTTGATGTTGAGATGTGTCTGTTACTAATTCTGTGAAGCATTTATTTGGCCTGCAATTTCTGAGTCTGATACCGTAACTCTAATGAACTTATCCTCTGCAGCATAGGTAACTCTGGGTCTTCCTTTCCTGTGGTGGTCCTCATGACAGCCAGTTTCATCATAGCGCTTGATGGTTTTTGGGACTGCACTTGAAGAAACTGTCAAAGAAATTTTCCGCATTTACTGACCTTCTTGTCTTAAAGTAATGACTGTTTCTCTTGGCTAATTTGAGCTGTTCTTGCCATAATATGGACTTGGTATTTTACCAAATAGGGCTATCTTCTGTATGCCACCCTTACCTTGTCACAACACAACTGATTGGCTGAAACACATAAAGATGGAAAGAAATTCCACAAATTAACTTTTAACAAGGCACACCTGTTAATTGAAATGCATTCCACCTCATGAAGCTGGTTGAGAGAATGCTAAGAGTGTGCAAAGCTGTCATCAAGGCAAAGGGTGGCTACTTTGAAGAATATAAAATATATTTTGATTTGTTTAACACTTTTTTTTGGTTACTACTTGATTCCATGTATGTTATTTGACAGTTTTTATGTCTTCACTATTATTCCAAAATGATGAAAATAGTACAAATTAAGAAAAACCCTGGAATGGGTAGGTGTGTCCAAACTTTTGACTGAGACTGTATGTCATTATATTTTTTTGTTGTTGCCTGTTTTGCGTGATGTTTTTGCATTAATGTGTCACATCAGTTTGCATACAATGTAAAAAATAAAATCACTGACTTAATAAAGCTGCATACAAACATGGTCTCTATTTTGCTTTCTTGATTAAGGCAGCTCCAAAATACAGGTGTTTCAGCCTATCTCAGTTCTTTCTGTGGTGGTGGGGCAGCCAGAGGAAAATACAGAGCGTAGGGGTTGCTAATGATCTCTAGTTGCACTGATTGGCTCAGTATCCCCATGAGTGACAGAACACTATGTCAACGCAAAACCTACCGGGAGAGCTTAAATTCAAGCCCCTTGGGTGCTGCCATAGAGTTACATTAGAAGTGCCCATCCAAGAAGGCTCAAGGTCATTGGCCACAGATAAAACTACGTCGAATCACGTTATATCTACTGTAGTTTTGATTGGACTGATCATGTCAACATCATACTTTCAAAACTTAGCTAGTCAAGCAGTCATCATGAATCAAGTCGACAATCTACTGGCAAATCCTTTTCAACCCTTGTCATATGAGAGAAATTATAGATAAAACCAAACGGTGCTCATAGGACAAAAACATTACACAAATTGGAAATCAAATTCAACAATGAGTGTTTTGTAAGGAATCAGTGGTAAACTGCAATCATTCATTGCAAATCAATCACTAGCCTGTTATTCAGTGGAGTAGGTGTGCGATTTAAACCTGGGTTTAAGGGTCTCTTTTCCAAGCTTAAAAGGATAAACATTCAACATTGGCCATGCTGTCAATCCAGCACGACTTCTGCCACGTTCAAATATCTGGAAACTCAGAACTGTGAAATCTCAGACTTCAGTGAGTTCAAGACAACTGGGAACTCTGAAAAAAACAACTCAAATCAATGAGCCCAATCAGTCCTCCATGACAACAAAATCATAAACAACAGAGTAGGGCTGGCTAATAAGTCCTTAGTTTTACCTGAGCATAACACAAAAACTATTTGGATAATCTATACTTCCATATTTCCAAGTTCAATTCTTGAAAATCAAAGGGTATAACATTTATTGGAATGACTGGAATTCTGATAGACTTTGTTTTTGAATGTACAGATATAATTTAATAATATTATATGTATTAGAAAGCGATGGGTTAGAAGAAGCCTACATAACCAACCCATAAAGTAAAATGTAACATCCATATATGGCCAGCTATGTAAACTTTGACATTGATTTATCCTGCAATAGATGTCGTTCAATTGGTAACATACATGTTTGTCTTCTTCTAATGTCTCTTAATTAAGGGGAAAGTAATCTAAAAGTAATGGAATGCAATTAGATTACGTTACTGAGTTCTGAGTATTGATTTCAATTTTGGACAGGTAACTAGTAACTAACGGATTACATTTAGAAAGTAACCTACCCAACCCTGCTTATTTAATGAAACACTGGCTGTTTATGTCCTAGGTCAGGGTGGAGAGCTACCTTCCTGTAGGTTTTCGCGCCAACCCCAGGATAACTAACCTGATTCAGTTTATCATCAAAATAATTATTTAATCAGATGCGCTAGATTAGGCTTGGAGTGAAAACCTACCGGATGGTAGCTCTCCCCGAACCGGATGGTCAAGGCCTGTCCTTGGCAATAGATCGCAAAACAGGGCATCGCGGCTAAACCTTTTAGGAATGTCAAATTCACCTTCTCATCCATATAAACGCATGTCAAGTGGAAATACGGTTCAGCAGCTCAAATCAACAGTATTGGGGGCATTGTTATTAGGGGAATGACGTCTACCATGGATCGCTAAAATAATGATTATGATCACACATAATTTTTAAATATTATGGGGACACCTATACATTTGGCAGCCAAGCACGAGTTATCAGTGTCGCCTATTATAGTTTTGACATGACTTTGATATATCTTCAAGCCTAGTAAAAACCTCCAGGCTTCCGTCATAAAAGTTCATTCAATTTTTAAAAAATTACAGGGGGCAGTTTGGAAAAATTAATCCTGTGTGAATCATTCTCTGGAATAATGCACATGCTTGGATAATGACATAACCAACGTCTTTAGTAATACCAGGGGTTATAACATGACATATGATAGGTTTATCAGCCTAGGCATAGGCTTCTGGGCATCAAACCAAGGGATCTAACAAGGCTGGAAACAGCAGAAATATCACTGAAATATTGTATTTCCTACACATCACCTTTTATATTGAAACAAAATAGGCCTTTTATAGGCTAAGTTCGTGAAGAAATGGGCAGTATCATGCTCATGCCAGTCCTCTAGAACACAAATGTAGCCTTTCTAGTAGGATTCTGTGGGGGGTGATTAATGCCAGAATTAAGCCTTGTGAAGCTACTGATACCTCTCAAGTCACCTAACGTCTTCCTAGCGCCATAAAATACCACCATGAATTAACATGGACTTTCAATGGAGACAACCCAGCTAGCAATGAGGAATCGGCCCAGAAGTGGCCCTCTTCCGGGTGGCAGGAATTGATTGAATCGGGACAGAATCGGGTGTTGGACTCGGCCCAGAATCAAAATCAATGACTGCCCAGAATCAGCCCAAGTACAGTGGCCCGATGCAAATTTAAATGAATGTATACAAAATTACCCAATTTTAAATATTAGTATTATACATTTTATGCATACAAATTATACCCATCCACAAAAAAAGATGTTGTGTCGGAGGAAACACCATATACCTGCTAACCATGTCAGCGTGCATGCACCTGGCCCGCCACGGGAGTCGCTACAGCGTGATGGGACAAGGACATCCCGGCCGGCCAAACCCTCACCTAACTCGGACTACGCTGGGCGAATTGTGCATCGCCTCATTGGTCTCCCAGCCGTGGCCGGCACGGGACTCGAACCAGCATCTGTAGCAACGCAGTTTGTACTGCGATGCAGTGTCTTAGACCACTGCGGACTCGGGAGGCTCCATCCACAAAGTTTTTAATGCTTATCAATTTCCTTGCACAAAGTATCAAAATACTATACAGGACTCTTAAAGAATTTAATTTAAATGTTCATTGTATTTTTGGATCACATAAACAATGAGAAAATATGGAAAAATAAATAATGAAACGTTAATTATATAAAGCAGCCCGTGTAATCATCTGCCAGAGAGTAGCCCTAATCGGCCGGAGCCCCAAAGTAATACATTTGGGCCAGATAACTCTCACCGGAATCGGCCCGAGCCCCAAGTAATATATACATTTGGGCCAGATGACTCACACCGAAATGGGCCCGAGCTCCATCCACGCATCCTAACCATAAGTAATACTGCTAAAGGCGGCCCAAACTTGGGCCACATGACGTCGGCTGAGTCTGACTCTCAGCCGACTGCCCCGACTCTCAGCCGGAATCAGCCCAGATCCACTGTGCTAGCTGGGAAGTTTGCGTCAAGACTCCCGATGCGTTCACGTCACGTGACACATACACGTCATGTAGACATGGTGTTCACGTGGTGTTCACGTTGCGTAACGTGTCACTGACACGTCACGTGTCAGTTTGCGTGTAAGTTTGTTATGAATGATCTTACCATTAATGCCTTAAAAACGTCTACATGTGTTACGCATCACGTGTTAGTTTAAGTGTCTGTTTAGTTTATTATTAAAGATCTTACCATGAACGGCTTACAAACATCTACATGTACATGATTTTGCAAAACATATTTTTCACTGCTAGAGTAATCTAATCAATTTCATTTGTTGAATTAGCAAAAATAGGGCTATCACCTCAATACAAAACTTATTAGGCTAGTTTATATCGCAGCCAGCCACCACTACTGTGTAGATATGCCTATTTCTCACATCAATACAGACACAAGGGCTTTTTTGTTGTAGGTAGCCCTATTCAGAAACAAGAGGTAACCTAGGTCTCTAGTGGAGCATTCAAATCATCCTGGAAGTCGTCAATCTCTGACTTCCGACTAAGGTGCGTTCAAGACAACCGGGAACTCAAACTCAAACTTGGATTTTTTTGTATTTTGAACGGTCATCCAACTCGGAATTCCAATTCAGAATCTTTCTCTGAACTTCAAATCACTGATGTCATGATTTGACCTCGTTTTTTTCCCCAGTTTACCGGATTAATAGACACAATCACTGTCACCATGCAATTCTTAGGCTATACATTTCTGTGGAGATGTCTTATGGTTAAAAGCAGGGTTCGAATTGAGGGGGTATGTGAGGATATAGACCTAACCCTTGTTATAGAGACCAGCAAAAAGCATATGCTACCACTTGTTTTCTTAGCCATAGGAAAAGCAACGTTCCAGATTATATAAAGCGATCTAGGCTATAACAATGATTAACTCCACAATTACTTCCGCATAGTCTACTAGCCTATAGGTCTTGCTCAGACTCAACATCGCAGGAAAATGTGGTTGGTTTATTAAATGCTCTGCGATTTAGAGCTACAGTAAGTATCATAAAAAGTCAGAAATCTCAGGAGGGGCGATGTGTTGCGGGCCCTCTGGAAAGTAATAAAATATACCCCTGACCGCCGTGGTGGAGAAGGACGCAGAGTATGGACTAAGCTGCCACAACATTCGTCAACTAGTACCATCAAAATACTTTTCGCCAGCAGAGTCCACGAAGTTTCTTCAATAATGCCCTTTTCTAGTTCGATAAAGTTGTAAAGTGCTGATTCTCTTCACTGCAGATCTGACCCATCACACAACTTTTCAAGAGGGCCACTACGCTCCAGATCCCCTTCTGCGCTCAGAGGTCCTTGATGAGTATTTATCCCATCATACCACTCTTATTAGTCATTACTCAAATAAAGCTATGGGCCTGTATTTACCCTGTCCCAGTCTTTCTATGCATGTAATATCGGTGGGTGAATTATGAAACAATTACTGTATGCAGTTGTAAAAAAAAAATGTAAAGTAGATCTATTTTAAATGTAAGAATATGTTGCAGATTAACTTTTAATTGGTGACTATGAAAACCAATAGAAATGCAATGAACAATGTTTTCAATATCCAACTTTATCCGTACACTCTGAGAAAAAAATATGCTATCTAGAACCTTAGTGTTATTTGGCGGTTCCCATAGGAGAACCCTTTAAAAAAAACTTTTTGGTTCCAGGTAGAATCCTTTTGGTTCCAGGTAGAATCCTTTTGGTTTCAGGTAGAACCCTTTTGGGTTCTATGTAGGACCCTTTCCACAGAGGGTTGTACATGGAAACCAAAAGGATTCTACGTTGAACCAAAAGGGATTCTCCTTGCAACCAAAAAGGGTTATTCTATGGAGACAGCCGATGAACCCTTTTTTCTAAGAGTGTAGGTAATAAGCTGTATTCAGGTGGTCAGTACCAGGTTATGATGCGGTCTTAACTATGACCGGTAGGCTACATAATATAGCACATAATATAGTGGTCAGAATTATGACAAGCTGGTCAGATAGAGGTCACAGTTATGGCCAAAATACGTCCTATATTCTGGTCAGTAAAAATACCTTAAAAAAAACTCCACCCCTTTTCAACAAGTTTGCGACCAGAATAAGAAATCAAAAAACACTTCGATGGTCACCGACTGGACAAAACATATACACATTTATCTTGGGAGAATGTAGATAGATACATATGTATATATTGTTTGCAGTGGTCAGTTTAGGCTGCCGGAAAATATATTACTCATTTAACATTAGATATGCTACATATACAAAAGTATGTGGAAACCCCTTCAAATTAGTGGATTTGGCTATTTCAACCACACCCGGTGTTGAAAGCTGTATAAATTTGAGCACACAGCCATGAAATCTCCTTAGACAGATATTGGCAGTAGAATGGCCTGTACTGAAGAGCTCAGTGACTGTCAATGTGGCACCGTCATAGGATGCCACCTTTCCAACAAGTCAGTTCATCAAATTTCTGCACTGCTAGAGCTGTCCTGGTCAACTGTAAGTGCTGCTATTGTGAAGTGGAAAGCCTAGGAGCAACAACAGCTCAGCCACAAAGTTGTAGGCTGCACACACTCACAGAATGGGACTGCTGAAGAGCATAAAAATCATCTGTCCTCGGTTGCAACATTCACTACCACGTTTCAAACTGCCTCTAGAAGCAACGTCAGCACAAGAACTGTTCATCAGGAGCTTCATGAAATGGGTTTCCATGGCCGAGCAGCCGCACACAAGCCTTGCGCAATGCCAAGCGTTGGCTGGAGTGGTGTAAACTCCATATTAATGCCCATGATTTTGGAATGAGATGTTCAATGAGCAGGTGTCCACATACTTTTGGTCATGTTTTTTTTTTTTCACATGTTCATCCTCTTTTTTTTCTTTCTTTAAAAAAAAAAATGATGAACACAACAAATACAAAAAAACTGAAATATACAAACAAGAATACATAAACCTAACAGATGGGTATTACATATCAAGATTCATTTTCAATTTGTTAAATACTTTTATGGTGCATATTGCTTTTTTGTTTTTACATTTACTGATCATTTCAAAATAATATTTTAATTCTATCTTAAATAATGTGAAAGGGGGTTTGTTCTATGCCCATTTCATTTTATGGACGAACAATCTTCCATGAAAGATAAACAAATTAACAATGAAAGTTAAATCAGTGTCCATATCATTTGGTTCAAAATAAAACATAATATCAGAGTCTTTCAAATTAACATTAATAGTTGTTTCTTTTAAAATAAAATCTTCTAACTCACACCAAAATCTTCTGACATAAGAGCAGTACCAAAATGAAATGGTCAAGAGTCTCTGGGTCCCAATCACAAAATACACATTTGTTATCAATAGCTATTTTAAATCTGTGTATAATAAAGTCTTTACAGGGTAGATTCTATGAATGAGTTTGTATGATACTTCTTTCACCTTATTAGATATACAATATTTACCAGATAACAACGAAACTTTGTTCCGGTTCACTTGTCCTATTGCTGCATTCCAGTACATTTTAGCACTGGGAATAATAACATATTGACATAGTTTCCTTATATACATGTTATTACATTTATAGTTTAAAATGTCAATTCCTTCTAGTTGTATTGAGGCTACAAAATCCTCAACAGTTGCACTTGGAGTATAGTTATATTCTTCTAAAAGAAGAATAGCACCTTTAGGGACAGCTCTAACAACTATTTGATACTCCTCAGGAGTGAATGTAACATTGTGTGTTCTAATACATTCTGGATAATCATATAGTTGCCCATCATTATTCCATAATTGTTTAACCCAAATAATGTTGTCAAAACAGTTCTGGAAAAACAAAGACTTGTTTTTGTATTTTATGTCTTTATTATTCCAGATTGTATACCTATGAGGGGAAAAATGTGTTTGTACATGAGGTTCCAAGTTAGAAGTACTTATTTATGAAAGTTTGCAAGCTTAATATCAAAGTTGCATTTCAGTAAGAATTCTAGACCACCAATTTGTTGGAATATTAAATTAGGGATGATATTCCAGATGCAATCCTTATTTCTTAAATAGTTTTGTATCCATTTAATCTGAAATATTATATCAGAGGTTTTAAAATCCAGAGAATTCAACCCTCCCTCACCTTGGGTGCTACATATTACCGCTTTTCTTAAATAATGAGGTTTATTCTTCCATATGAAGTTAAATAATTTAGTATCAACCATTTTAGTTACTGACAGAGGAACATCCAAGGCAAGGGAGGTAAAAACTATTCTGGACAGACCTTCAGATTTTGATAAAAGTACACGTCCAGATAAAGAAAGATCTCTTAATAACCAGGAGCTAAATCTCTTTTTTTCTCTACAATATGAGATGAGAGAAATATGAGAGAAATGTAAGTTGGCCCTTTCTTTCTGATATTTTCTAACTGTAATACCAAGATACTGTATGTGATCACATCTTTTACAGGGATATTACATACTGAGTTTAAGTCACATCTTTTCAACGCAAATAATTCACATTTTCTAATATTCAGAGATAAACCTGATACATGTGTGAAGGCATTAATACACTCAATAGCTTTTTTGACTTCATTATGATCTTTCAAAAAAAAGGTGGTGTTGTCGGCCAATTGTGAACATTTTATCACTTTGTCTTGTATCTGAATATCCCTAAAACTATCCTTATTTATATGAAGTGCCATAACTTGTGTGACCAATAAAAATAAGAAAGGAGAAATTGGGCATCCTTGTTTAACTCCACGTCTAATGTCAAATCTTAAATTATCTCCATGGGATAATTTAACAGAGCTGTTACTATTATTGTAAAGTGTCTTAATTACAATTTGAAAATATTGACCAAAACCAAAATATCGAAGAGTCTCAAAAATAAAATAATGTTCAACTGTATCAAATGCCTTGTAAAAGTCTACAAATAAAATAAAGCTATCTTCCATAATGTGCTCATTGTAGTCTATCAAGTCCAATACTAGTCGAATATTATTACATATATGTCTGCCCTTCATAAAACCAGACTGGGTATCGTCAATGATTTGGTCAAGACCTTTTTTAAGTCTTTCTGCAAAGATGGATGCAAGTATCTTTCCATCATTGTTCATTCATGTGATTGGTCTCCAATTTTCTAACATCATAGAATCTTTGTTTGGTTTGGGTATTACAGAAATTAGGCCTTGTGTCATAGAAACAGGCAGGACCCCTAAATCAACTGCCTCCTTAAAAACATTAAATATAAATTCAATAATATCCTCCTGAAAATATTTCTAGAATTCACTGATAATGCCATTATTCCCTGGAGATTTGTTCTCTTTTAACTTGCTGATACATTTTTTTATTTCTTTAATAGAAATCATTTCATCACAAGACTTTTGGAAGTCTTCATCTATGAATTTTGTACAGTCTTTGACAGAGTCTAGAAAGGCAGATATGTCACTAGTAGGACAGGCATTACTGGTATAAAGGTTACCATAGAATTCTGAAACATATTTTGAAATATCTTTGGGGTTTTCATTTTCTTTGCCATCTATATTGAGCTTATGAATAGATGTAAATTCCAAATTCTTTCTTTCTAAATTGTAAAAGTATTTTGTATTTTTTTCACCTTCCTCCAACCATCTCCTTCTTGATCTTACAAATGCCCCTTTTGCTCTCTCTTCATACATTCGGTCCATTTCTAGTTGTAAAGAGAATAATTGGGCTTTCCTCCAATTGTCTTGTATAATATCTTTGGCATCCAACTTGAAATTATCATCTTCCAACAGTCTACTATTGAGTTTCCAATAACTCCGATTCGGTTTAACTTCAGATCCATTCATATTTAAAAATAAGAATATAACTTTATGATCAGTAAGAATTGATGGTTCAATTCATACCTTGACTACAGAATTATCTAATGAATTAGAAATCAACCAGAAGTCAATTGTTGACTGTCTGGACATGTCATTTTACATTTACATTTACATTTTACATTTTAGTCATTTAGCAGACGCTCTTATCCAGAGCGACTTACAGTAGAGTGCATACATTTTACATACTGAGACAAGGATATCCCTACCGGCCAAACCCGGACGACGCTATGCCAATTGTGCGTCGCCCCACGGACCTCCCGGTTGCGGCCGGCTGCGACAGAGCCTGGGCGCGAACCCAGCCCAGCCTGGGCGCGAACCCAGAGACTCTGGTGGCGCAGCTAGCACTGCGATGCAGTGCCCTAGACCACTGCGCCACCCGCCACCATGTCCTTGTTACTCCAAGTGAAGTCCTTTTTATCAGGATATTTAGATCTCCAAATATCGACTAATCCAAGAACAAGACATAGGTTATTAAACTCAGGATTAACTATGCTGGATCTGTTAGGAGGGGGATATCTGTCAATCATCACATTAGATACAGAATTAAAATCTCTACCTAAGATAATTTTGATATCCTGAAATACAGCTATAACTCTATTAATTTCTTCATCAAATTCTTGAAATAATATCCTGTTGTTTTGTTTGTTGTTGGATGCATAAATATTCAATAAACATATTTCACTTTTGAAATTTACTGTTAAAATTAACCAACGTCCAGAGTGGTGAGACTTACTACTGATGACCTTCCCTTTAAATGCACCTCTTAAAATTGCTACACCTGCAGAGTGGTTGTTGCCATATGATAACCAGATATCATTACCCCATTGATTTTTCCAAAAAGATTGATCGGAAGAACAAGCATGAGTCTCTTGTAAAAAGTAAAAGTCTGCATTAAACCTGTAACGGCTTTCGTTGGTGGAAGGAGAGGAGGACCAAAATGCAGCGTGGTACGCATCCATAATAACTTTTAATGAGAATGAATACAAAATACAAAAAGAACAAGAGAATCAAAAATAAAAACCGAAACAATCCCAAATGGTGAAAACACTAAAACGGAAAACAACTACCCACAACCCATAGTGGGAAAAGTAGGCTACATAAGTACGATTCTCAATCAGAGACAACGATCGACACCTGCCTCTGATTGAGAACCATACTAGGCCAAACACATAGAAATATAACGTATAGAACAAAACATAGAAAAACAACATAGAATGCCCACCCCAACTCACGCCCTGACCAAACTAAAATAAAGACATTAAAAAGGAACTAGGGTCAGAACGTGACAGTACCCCCCCCCCCCCAAAGGTGCGGACTCCGGCCGCAAAACCTGAACCTATAGGGGAGGGCCTGGGTGGGCATTTACCGCGGTGGCGGTTCTGGGGCGGGACGAGGACCCCACTCCACCATAGTCTCGGCCCACTTTTGTGACACCTTAGAAGAGGCGACCCTCGTCACCGACCCTGGATTGGAGACCCCAGTAAAGGGCACCACTGGACTGAGGGGCAGCTCCGGACAGTAGGGCGACTCCGGCGGCTCCGGACAGGAGGGCGACTCCGGACAGGAAGGCGGCTCCGGACAGGAGGGCGGCTCCGGACAGGAGGGCGGCTCCGGACAGGAGGGCGGCTCCGGACAGGAGGGCGGCTCCGGACAGGAGGGCGGCTCCGGACAGGAGGGCGGCTCCGGACAGGAGGGCGGCTCCGGACAGGAGGGCGGCTCCGGACAGGAGGGCGGCTCCGGACAGGAGGGCGGCTCCGGACAGGAGGGCGGCTCCGGACAGGAGGGCGGCTCCGGACAGGAGGGCGGCTCCGGACAGGAGGGCGGCTCCGGACAGGAGGGCGACTCCGGACAGGAGGGCGACTCCGGACAGGAGGGCGACTCCGGACAGGAGGGCGACTCCGGACAGGAGGGCGACTCCGGCGGCTCCGGACAGGAGGGCGACTCCGGCGGCTCCGGACAGGAGGGCGACTCCGGCGGCTCCGGACAGGAGGGCGACTCCGGCGGCTCCGGACAGGAGGGCGACTCCGGCGGCTCCGGACAGGAGGGCGACTCCGGCGGCTCCGGACAGGAGGGCGACTCCGGCGGCTCCGGACAGGAGGGCGACTCCGGCGGCTCCGGACAGGAGGGCGACTCCGGCGGCTCCGGACAGGAGGGCGACTCCGGCGGCTCCGGACAGGAGGGCGACTCCGGCGGCTCCGGACAGGAGGGCGACTCCGGCGGCTCCGGACAGGAGGGCGACTCCGGCGGCTCCGGACAGGAGGGCGACTCCGGCGGCTCCGGACAGGAGGGCGACTCCGGCGGCTCCGGACAGGAGGGCGACTCCGGCGGCTCCGGACAGGAGGGCGACTCCGGCGGCTCCGGACAGGAGGGCGACTCCGGCGGCTCCGGACAGGAGGGCGACTCCGGCGGCTCCGGACAGGAGGGCGACTCCGGCGGCTCCGGACAGGAGGGCGACTCCGGCGGCTCCGGACAGGAGGGCGACTCCGGCGGCTCCGGACAGGAGGGCGACTCCGGCGGCGCCGGACAGACGGGCGGCTCTGGCCTGGAGAGAGAACCTGGAGGGAGGAGACGGAGAGACAGCCTGGTGCGTGGGGCTGCCACAGGACCCACCAGGCTGGGGAGACCTACAGGAGGCCTGGTGCTTAGAGGAGGCACAGGATGGACCGGGCTGTGGGGGAGCACTGGAGCTCTGGTGCGCAGCCTTGGCACCACTCCTCCAGGCTGGATGTCCATTTTAGCCCGGACCCTCCAGAGTGCAGGCACAGGTTGAACCGGGCTGTGGGTGAGCACTGGAGATCTGGTGCATACTACTCGCACCTCTCCCTTAGGCTCAATGCCCACATTCGCCCGGCATGAGCGGAGCGCAGGCATAGGACGCACTGCACCCTCCCAGCGACCCGGAGACACAGCACGCAGAGCCGGCGCAGGATACCCTGGGCCGAAACGGCGTACCGGAGACCAGACACGCTGACCCAATTGGCACAATTTAATAACTGGTAGACTTGTGTACGTGCTGCTGTGCGGTTTGTTGCTAACCTTACTTTGCTACCTGCCAGCTTTATCGGTTTTTACATTTTAATTACCGTTTATATTTTTGTGTTCTTCCCTCGCTCGACTTTTTTCATTAAACTTTTTCACTCCGGACGCTTTATCTGGACGTGGTTCGTCGGGACCTCCACCAGCCGAAGCTAAGTAGTAACATTAAAATGATGCCTTCTAATTGCATTCGCTGTACTCATAATATACAAGAGAACGATCGCCTTACGGCGAGGATAGCTCTACTGCAAGCCCAGCTTCAGACGCAATCGTTAGGCAACGGTAATTTAAATGTAGGGAACGATGAAACCGCGTCGGTGCCACCAGTAAGCACAGATAGTAGTATATATCCCCTCGCACAGTCCCCGCAGCCGAACAATTTTCTCATGGCTTCTGGAAGGAAATGCTGTAGGAATGATCTACCGGTGTCGCTCATGCAGCTGACAAACTTTCAACCGGTTCTCCCCATTAAGCAGCAAGTCGGAGTCAGAGGCCGAGCCTTCTCTGGTCTCTACTCCCGTTACGGGGTCTGAAACGCCGAAGCCTCCCACCATTAGCTCTGACAAGTTGAAAACCCCATGTCATTGGCGACTCCATTACCCGCAGTATTAGACTTAAAACGAATCATCCAGCGATCATACACTGTTTACCAGGGGGCAGGGCTACCGACCTTATGGCTAATATGAAGATGGTGCTGGCTAAAGCTAAAACTGGCGAGTGTAGAGAGTATAGGGATATTGTTATCCACGTCGGCACCAACGATGTTAGGATGAAACAGTGAGAGGTCACCAAGCGCAACATAGCTTCAGCGTGTAAATCAGCTAGAAAGATGTATCGGCATCGAGTAATTGTCTCTGGCCCCCTCCCAGTAAGGGGGAGTGATGAGCTCTACAGCAGAGTCTCAAAACTCAATCGCTGGTTGAAAACGTTTTTCTGACACTCCCAAAAGATAGAATTTATAGGTAATTGGCCCTCTTTCTGGGACTCCCTCACAAACAGGACCAAGCCTGGGCTGTTGAAGAGTGACGGACTCTATCCTAGCTGGAGGGGTGCTCTCATCTTATCTACGAACATAGACGGGGCACTAACTCCCCTAGCTCCACAATGAGATAGGGTGCAGGCCAGGCAGCAGACTGTTAGCCAGCCTGCCAGCTTAGTGGAGATGCCACTAGCACAGTCAATGTAGTCAGCTCAGCTATCCCAATTGAGACCGTGTCTGTGCCTCGACCTAGGTTGGGCAAAACTAAACATGGTGGTGTTCGCCTTAGCAATCTAACTGGAATAAAGACCTCCTCCATTCCTGCCATTATTGAAAGAGATTGTGATACCTAACATCTCAAAATATGGCTACTTAATGTTAGATCCCTCACTTCCAAAGCAGTTATAGTCAATGAACTAATCACTGATCATAATCTTGATGTGATTGGCCTGACTGAAACAGGGCTTAAGCCTGATGAATTTACTGTGTTAAATGAGGCCTCTTCTCCTGGTTACACTAGTGACCATATTCCCCGCACATATTCAAATTTTTTGTGACTTTAATATTGTAGGAGAAAGATTAGACACTTGGATAACTTATAAAGACATAAGACAGCTGAACAGTAAAATAACAGACCACATGAAGAGAAGAGACACATAGTATGCTGATTCCATTGTGCTGACAGACTGACTAGACATGTCGGCGCCTGGGCGCTTGGACACACTAGATTTATAGTCTACCCATTCCACTAAAAAAAACATACATGTCAGACAGATAGGCGCTTAAAGTAATTGGACACTAGACACATAGTCTGCTGATTCTTTTAAGAGATACACCTGTCAGAGAAATATGTGTTTAGGGAACTTAGACCCACTAGACATATAGTCTGACCATTCCATTACGTATGTGTCAGACACCTAGGCGCCTGAAGCAATTGGACACACTAAGATAGAGGGTCTGGCCACTATTATAATTTAACTGAAAGCAGATAATGGGCGTTAGTATGCGTGAACAAGCAGGAAGCCTGAACTAAAAAGATAATGATGGCAGGAAGAATTAGGAAAGGAAGTGCTTATTTGCATATGGGGTGGACTCATATGCTATTTGGGTATAAAGAGCGAACCAGTACTCTGGGAGGGTGTGTGTTCCGCGGGACATTCCAGATGGTTATACAATTGTAAATAAAAGCATGTTTTGATTTCACAAGTTCTGATAAAGCGTTATATTTGAACCAAGTTTCCACGACATATTTGGCGAGCTTGCCAGGAGGGACAGGGACTGAGGAATGGCGTTCAGGGCTGGAGATAGTTTCTTTGGACAATCTTGCAAACACTATGGCCACAACTATAAAAAGGTAAGCTTGTTCTTACATAGTTGAAATGTTTGTAAGGATTACTTCAGAGATCCTGTCTCAGCGAGAGGGGCGCCATGTAAGTCTCTCTTTCAAATTTCCTAAAAAGAAACCAGTAAAAACGAAAGAACTTTTGAATTCAAATGAATTTGCATGTATGTGTAATTTGGGGAATTGTATTAAATATAAATGCATGCGCATGTATAGAGACTGAGTGAATAGGCGATGTGAACTTTGCTTGTGTTAGGTGTTTAGCGGAGTGGACATGCATGCGCTCGTTCTGATCAGACCGTTCGAATGTGTAGCTTAACCTGTCTAGGATGAGGGTGCCGCTAGCGGCACTCCCCCCCCACCCCCACTGAAAAGGCAGAGCCGCGAAATTCAAAAAAAATATTTTTTTAAAATATTTAACTTTCACACATTAAAGTCCAATACAGCTAATGAAAGACACAGATCTTGTGAATCCAGCCAACATGTCCGATTTTTAAAATGTTTTACAGGGAAGACACAATATGTAAAGATGTAAATCTATTAGCTAAAAACACATTAGCATAATCCACCATCTTTTCTTTGTCCACCAACAACAGTAGCTATCACTAATTTGGCTAAACTAAGATATTTATAGCCCCTAACCAAGAAAAAAACTCATCAGATGACAGTCTGATAACATATTTATGGTATGGGATAGGTTTTGTTAGAAAAATGTGCATATTTCAGGTAGATGGCATAGGTTACAATTGCACCCACCGTCACAAATGGACTAGAATAACTACATAGAGCAACGTGTTTACCTACTTACTAATCATCAAACATTTCGTAAAAATACACAGCATACACTAATCGAAAGACACAGATCCTGTGAATACAGACAATATTTCAGATTTTCTAAGTGTCTTACAGCGAAAACACAATAAATCGTTATATTAGCATAGCACATGTGCAAACATTACCCCAGCATTAATTCTAGCCAAAGTGAGCGATAACGTAAACATCGCCAAAATATATTATTTTTTTCACTAACCTTCTCAGAATTCTTCAGATGACACCCCTGTAACATCACATTACAACATGCATATACAGTTTGTTCGAAAATGTGCATATTTAGCCACCAAAATCATGGTTAGACAATGGGGAAAGTAGCCCAGCTGGTGAGAAAATGTCTGTGCGCCATATTAGACAGAGATCTACTCGTATACATAAATACTCATAAACGTGACTAAAAAATATAGGGTGGACAGCGATTGATAGACAATTTAATTCTTAATACAATCGCGGAATTACATTTTTTAAATTATCCTTACTTTTCAATACAGTTTGCGCCAAGCGAAGCTACGTCAAAAAAAAAAAGCTACGTCAAAAAAACATGGCACAAACACCTCCGCGCTCAGGCAACAACATATCTACTGCGATTCTATTCTGAAATGCCATCAGGGATGTAGCGGCCAATTGGCCATGGACCGCCTCGAAGCCTTGTTGAGTCCAAAATCCCACATTATTAACCAAAAAACGAGAAAATGAATGTTAAACCCTCAGGTCCATCCCTCTATACAACCTGTACCAGGTGGGCTCGTCGCCACCCGGGAACTTCAAACCTTCACAACAGGGAGGACAAACATCACTTTTTATTCATTCGACAACATCAATTGCAGCAAACCAAGGGTCCTCCTCTGTCAGGCCCTCTCTCCTGCGAAAGCTTGATTCCGTATCAGCCTCTCCAACTGGAGCATCAAGCAACGGCATCATACCAGAGGTCCTTGCCACATCTGTAACAGACTTCTTCAAACAAGGTATGATACAGGCAGCACAGCACATGAGCATAAGAAAAACAACAACTAGGGACACCGAAATCCAGTATTCATCATTGTAGTGTACTTACCAAACCAACCACCCAGGGGAACAGTCCACTCTCCTCCACACCTGCAAGACCCTCCATCTCCACCGATAACCTTACCAACCCACTCAGAGCTTTTTTTAAATGCTCCCATCCGGACTAGTATTGTTAGGGACAAACTTGCAATACTGTTCTCCAATCATTTTACATACACCTCCCTGGTTGGCCAGTATCATGTCTAGTGCTAGCCTATTCTGTCTAGCAGTTCGAGAGGTGGCATCCAATTGTTCAGCCATCCCCCTAAGTGCAGTGTGGGTGTAGTTGACAAATCATTGTTGATTATAGTAGATATAATTGATCCAGGCATTTTGTTTAGTATCAACAATAGCTGGACCAAGAATGGTGGGCATCAGATGCCACAGACCATCATTTCTGTTTAATGCCTGGAATTCGTGGGGGGACCCCTATTAGGACCCCCAAGAGGTTGGTGTGGATGTTATCTGTACCCTCGGACCAAGTAGCTTTCCAATGTACACATCCAACCTTCCCCATTACTTAGGGCAAATGGGTGAGCAGCCAGAATAGGTCTGGCATGTCCACATACGACACAGTCCTTTCTATTTATTGTTTTGTAGGCCAACCACATATTCTCCCTTTCCTCATATTCAGTTTAAGTCCCCAATTGGTCACTATCTGAGATGTCTTTTACATTTATTACCTGTACCAGATTGGAGAGCTTAGGTGGTGGTGTGGGAGTTGGTCTTGAAGTGGTGGAGGAGGCCGGCTGAATCCCTGGTCCGTTGGAACTGGTGGTTGTTCTGGCAGTACTGTGATGGTAACATCCCCATCGTATCCTAATCAGACAGCTCAGGACCACAAGCAGTCCTGAAAAACCCCATCCTCTCCCAGAGAACACATCATCAGCCAGAGATCAAGCAACACTTTCACTTATATGAACGTTCACAGTGATGACAGGTCGGGGTCAGGGAATTCTTCATTAAGGAGTTGACCCCTGAGCTTTATTAGCAACAGTTCTTCTCCTTAACTCTGTGATCATTCGGCAGTGCCAGTGTGTCTCACCCTCCAAGTGCGATATGCCCCCAGGTCAAGTGAATCACCTTCTCCTTTAATTCATCTGTAACGCATAAAATCCTGGACATACAGGTTCGGTTAACCACCAGTTTCTCATTTGTTTTATCTGATTGTATATTTAACTTCTATACCTATTTGTTAGCTATAATTATTATTATTATTTATTTTTTAATTATTATTATTATTTATTTTTTAATTATTATTATTATTTTTTTAATAATTAGTTTATTATCCAATAGGCCCCATCCTATCCTAGACCACAATGTACCCATCCCCCTCTTGATACCTGGCTCTAGCCAGGTAACAACCTTACCTATTCTAAATAATGACTTAGGTAAGAATAGTAAAATATTCTTATGTTCTACATTATCATTGTAGGAGCGCCCCTTTCATGTCTCCATTCAGTAACTGTTATCTACCCATTCTGTTATCCATGTCCTGGCGCCCCTTCCGAAACTCCCCTCTCTGCTCTCAAACCTTCAAGGTCTCAGCAGTGTAGGGAGGGCCTGTCTGTCTGCCCTTTCCCTTATCTGTCTGTAACAACTGTTTTGTTTCCAAATTTTAACTAAATGTCTCACTGTTTGGCTTCATCTAAACTCATGGATTTTTAGAAAAACATGTCTATGGTGGCAATTTCTAGAGTCCTTACATATTAATTTACCTCAAAACCAGTATACCAAATGACCACAAATGCATTATCTACATGGCCCTCCCCCGAAGCTGATCAGACTTCAAGAGACAGCCATGATGCAGGTCAAAGGTTACAACACCCCCTTACATTCGTGTTCCATACCATGTCTAGACCTATTAAAGAACCCCTTATCTTTAAAAATTAAAAATTTCCTTGTCTAATTAAAACTCAGAAAATAAAACTCTGAATATTCCATATATGAGTGTGCCCCTTTAAGATACCTTGTCTCTGGGAACATGTAAATCCCCTTAATTAACCCAAACGTTTACTACAAACAAAACATAATTACATAGTTATCCTGTTGGGGATGGGGGCGCTGTTTAGACTATTTATGCTAATGTGGCTAATTTTTTAAACGGCTTTCCACAAAATCCTTGATCGTACAATATGCATATTATTATTATTATTGGATAGAAAACAGTCTATAGTTTCTATAGGAGTTGAAATTTTGTCTCTAAGTGGAACAGAGCCCATTCTACAGCAATTTCCCTGACATGGAGTCAGATTTGAGAAATGTTGGGCACTTTTCTGAAGTCAGTTAAAAGGGCACTGTCGTTGCTATGACTATACGGACACTTCTTACGTCTTCCCCTGGATGCCTTTACGTGATGACGATTCCAACGGGCTCGATTGCTCGTTCACAGGCCCTACAAATGAAAAAAACCTTTAGCTAGCAAGTCTTTTCTTGCTGCGTAACGCGCGTGGAAGACACCGACCCTCTCCTGTTCCAAGCGTTAGTTTAGCCTGTTATATTTCTCCGGTCATCTTTTCACTCGTTATAGGAGTTACAAACATCACAAAGTAGTTAATTTAAAGCGTTTTATAGCAATTTATATCCGTTTAGTGCGATTTTGGGACATTTATTTTTGCAACGATGTGAAAAGTTGGGCACGCTTTTCAGTTCATCCCGAACGTAGTTGACATTTCCACATGGCAAGAGGACAGCTTTCCACCAAAAGACGATTTCTCCCAAGAAAGGATCCTTTGCCCAAGATACTGATGGAAGAACAGCTCAAGGTAGGACATTTTTATTATGATAAATCGTGTTTCTGTCGAAACATTTTAGTGGCTTAGGACGCCATGTTTTTTGACGTAGCTTCGCTTGGCGCAAACTGTATTGAAAAGTAAGGATAAATTAAAAAATGTAATAACGCAATTGTATTAAGAATTAAATTGTCTATCAATCCCTGTCCACCCTATATTTTTTAGTCACGTTTATGAGTATTTATGTATAAGAGTAGATCACTGTCTAAGTGGCGCAAGGACAAATTCTGACCAGCCGAGTTACATTTCACATTGTCTAACCATGATTTTGGTGGCTAAATATAAACATTTTCGATCAAACTGTATATGCATGTTGTAATGTGATGTTACAGGAGTGTCATCGGAAGAATTCTGAGAAGGTTAGTGAAAAAATTAATATCTTTTGGCGATGTTGACTTTTATCGCTCACTTTGGCTAGAATCAATGCTGGGCTGCTAATTGCTATGTGCTAAGCTAATATAACGATTTATTGTGTTTTCGCTGTAAGACACTTAGAAAATCTGAAATATTGTCTGTATTCACAGGATCTGTGTCTTTCGATTCGTGTATGCTGTGTATTTTTACGAAATGTTTGATGATTAGTAGTTAGGTAAACACGTTGCTCATTGTAATTATTCTAGTCCATTTGTGATGGTGGGTGCAATTGTAAACTATGCCATATACCTGAAAAATGCACTTTTTTCTAACAAAACCTATCCCATACCATAAATATGTTATCAGACTGTCATCTAATGAGTTTTTTTGTTGGTTAGGGGCTATAAATATCTTAGTTTAGCCGAATTGGTGATGGCTACTGGTGTTGGTGGACAAATAAAAGATGGTGGATTATGCTAATGTGTTTTTAGGTAATAGATGTACATCTTTACATATTGTGTCTTCCCTGTAAAACATTTTAAAAATCGGAAATGTTGACTGGATTCACAAGATCTGTGTCTTTCATTAGCTGTATTGGACTTTAATGTGTGAAAGTTAAATATTTTAAAAAAATATTTTTTTTGAATTTCGCGGCACTGGTTTTTCAGTGGGGGGGGGGGGGGGGTGTGCCGCTAGCGCCACGCGGATCCAAGACAGGTTATACCTGTCACAAGAATTTAAAACATGGCCAAGAGGATTAAGTCCTCACCACATTAAAGCTCAGGCTTGGACTTAGGTACCGAGCGGCGACCAGTTAAAAAATAGTTATTAACCTTACCCGGATTTGCCAATTCAGCACGAGCTCCCGAATGATCAAGCTCAGTTTAATTCCGATGCTACCTAGAAGGGTGTCCGAGGCGTGTACGAGGTTGCCAACAACTTACATCTTCAACTTACACTAACTTCTAGTCCCGGACACTGATACAACTTGAACAGACACTTCAACCGTGCAGGATCCTTCTAGTTCTAGCAACTAGGCCCGCTTCTACGGTGGTCAATCATTTCTCATTTCTCATTACTCATTTCATCTCTTTTCATTCTTAGACTATATGACAAATATCTTTGCATCAATGCCTTAGTATGCAACTTATATAATAAATTTAACGGAAATTCATACTCACACTCAGTCACTGATCTTAAATTTGGTTATCTCTATAATACAATATGCAGATTTTTGATTTAACCGGCTCTGCTTACCTTTTGTTTAGTCGACTTTTAGATCAGATTCCTGAGGTGAGATGAATCCCCGGCAGCTCCTTTTCAGGTCACCCGTCTCTCTGGATTTGTCTCCAACTTCTCTCTCTCTTCTCATCATCCTCCTATGGACCGAATTCAGGTTCTTAGAAAACCGTCCTCTGCTACCATGTTAAAGATTGATGATATTTACTAGAAGAGAGAGACCAAGTTGAGACGCTAGACCAGGTGGATAAGGTATGATATTTAAGGCAGTTTAATAAGTTGCAAAGATATCTGACAACACGTGCACGGGCTCGTCCATTTAGCTCAGAGGGAGCTAGCAGGAGGAGCCCCGACTCATATTGTGCAATACATTTTATACAGTGAAATGACGTAGGTAGATTCTAGTAGTTCTGCTCTCCTGACTGGTCGCTGTGAGTGGAGGGCGGTCCCCTTCAGGCTAATAACAATGTTCCATTGGTTCTCAGTAGTGTTCTTTGTCCTTGGAACTCCCGCCTGAAACAGGGGTTTGTGTGTGTGTGTGTGTGTGTGTGTATGCATGCGCATGCTCGTTGAGTGCCATGCCGGTCTGGGTTGTCTCTTGTATTGACAAGATGTTGAAGCAGACACCAGCAACTGGCGCCTGAGGTCAGAGCGCCCCCCTGAGGTCAGAGCGCCCCCCTGCCTTATCAGTGCTCATAAATGGTTTGTGTCAGCCATCTCTCTCTGTGTGTGTGTGGGAGTAAGGTTAGTATCTGGCACAGGCAGAACTGGTTCATCTGTGGGGTGCAGCAAAGTGTTACAACCACGTCTGCTTTAATAATGAAGGCATTATAACAATATTATAGCTAACAGATACCTCTTCAATAAAATTAGTAGAAGGAATGCTTGGACAGGTTACTTATGGATGCGGCTCTAAAAAGAGAGAGCTGCATAAATAAGTAGTTAGGAAGCCACGATACCGCTCTTTAAAAAAGGAACATTTTTGAAGAGGTCTGCTTGGGTGGGATATTTACGGCAGAATAGTCTGTGGGTGGATATTTAGTAAATAAATACTTCATGGCTACCGCCCCAGAACGGGGGACTGAACGGATGAATATTTAGGACGCAGGAAAAACGTTTGCCCGATTGTGCGGCGTTCAACTGCAAAAGTAGCTTATAAATATTAGGTTGTAGGAAAAACGTTTGCCCGATTGTGCGGCGTTCAAATGCAAAAGAAATCCTGCGAATAAAAAAACGCTCTGTCTAGCTAACAGGGTTTTGTAATTCAGTAGGTCACGCCACAATACTACTCTAATAATAGAAGTAAAGATCAGTATTGGGGGGTGAATAGAATATGAAGACAAGCTGATCCGATTAGACAGTAGTCTCGTCATATTGTAGAAATCCTAGAAGTCTAGGCTTATGTAGGAGGAAGTGAATTAAGTCAATAAAGAAAGGATGGGTTGTGTATGTGTGTAGGCAGAGCGTCCAGACGAGGGAGCGCGCAGCCCTCCTGTGACAGAGTAGAAAGTTGAGGAAGGGTGCCTCTAACTACTGTTAGGCAGAGGGAGCGAAATTAAGGAACATCGAAGTAAAATAAGTTATAATCAAGGATAAAAAAAATTGACGTGATAATGTGTTAAAAGAGCATTGTAAAAATACAATAGGTGTTAAAGGGGTATTAAACTGAGGCACGAATAGTATATAAAAGGAAAGAACGTTTAAAATAAACTGAAATTATACTGTGAGGTTAAAATAAATCTAGGCAGTTTAGAATGACAAAAATACACAAGAAACACCAAAACATAAGTCTAGAACTCATATTGAAGATATCACGAAGCAGTGTAAATTGTAGGAAAACAGCAAGAGATCAGCTGCTCTGTACCCACAGAGACTGCGGTCTAAAAATAGCCTGAAAGACAGAGACCAGAATATGAGAGGTTTGTTTCACTAAAACCGTGAATCGGGAATTAAACAGTAAAATGGGATAAAAGACAATGAAATAATAAGAATATAGAGAAGAGGTAAGAAAGTATAGACAAAATAAATTAATAAAGGTAAAAGTAAGACGTTAGATAGAGATTTTAACGGAGCGGGCAGTGGACCTGTGTGGCTCAGTTGGTAGAGCATGGTGCTTACAACGCCAGGGTTGAGGGTTCAATTCCCACGGGGGGACCAGGATGAATATGTATGAACTTTCCAATTTGTAAGTCGCTCTGGATAAGAGCATTTGCTAAATGACTTAAATGTAATCATAAAATTGATTAGAACTATAAAATGAATAAATAATGATATCTGTAAAGGGAAAAACACAGTGACATTTGACGTACTGTACTAGAATAAGACATTAAGTCATCTGTAGTATTCAGAAATAATGTCTGTACTATATAGAGAAAGCTTTGATAAGAGAAATTAAGTGATGTGACAAATGAATTTTTAATTGGAAAGGGGATTAGCTCTACCTTGGAAAAATAGTAAATAAAAGGTGTATAATACATGGGAGTATTTAGGAAAAATAAATAAATAATTAGTGGCATGACAACAAAATGACTGTTTCCATAGAATAGAGAGAGAAGGACACTATTACCTGATAAACAGGATGAATAGAATAAGGGAGGCACAGTCGCATGGGACCAAAATGTGAAGCTCGATTTGCAGGCGTTCTGATGTCAACATTCTATCATCAGAAAATACATTGCGATGAGGTACAAATGTGGTTCCTCTAGTCCTCGCAGACGTGCGGGTGATTAGCAGAACTATTGAAAATATCTAAGAACAAATAAGAAAATAGCTCTCTGTTTTGAATATGGGTATATCGGGTATGGGGCAAATTAGTGTAATGTGACACTAGAACTTAGTGCGGTAGCAGGAAATGCCGCTATACAAGAGTTTATATCCTTGTCAAAATAACAAACAACTAATCGGTTTGAGGTTAGTGAGAATGGAATTTTTTACTTGGCGGTGTGTAGTCTCTGAGCGAACACCGAGTACCGATGGAATTTTAATTGTTAGACATTCTATACCACAATTCTCTGAAACTGTTAAAGACGCTTTAGAATAAAATCTATGGATAAGTAAAATTATTGGTTTGCTGACTAAAAGGTAACATTGTGAATATTAACGATATGTACACTTTCTTTTCCAGAAAGAATAAGGAAAAAAAGGGGTTTTTAATCTTCTCTGGTCAAAAATGTCATTGGAGACTGCATTACTGTGGAAAGCAGTTAATTAAAGTCAGCCGCTTTAAAAATAAAAATATCTGGATAAGGCTAAAACATGGAGTTCTGGATGAGTGAGTCCAGTCTCTTTGCGTTATTGGCTTATGGTTCAGTAGTAAGTACACCATGTACTGGGAATGAATATGCATTAGTAGATTTATTGGAAGGGTTTTTTCTAATTTAGTTTCAAATTGGGTATGCAAAAGGATGGACATGTTTTTGAAAAATGTATTTAAGTTGTTCCTAAAGAAAGGGGGAGTGGAAACATATTAATGGTGTCAAAATGCCCTGAATCCTAAGAATTTCCTGTGAAAGACTGATCACCTTTTACTAGAAATTGTTGGAACAGGTGGGATTTACTTATAAAATGTTTAAAAGACACCAGACTCTATTCAAACTGTATAATTACTTTGAAAATCTATTATGTCCCTGGGAAAATTATGAAGAGTTGTACCCTTAAATTGAATAAGTTATTCGAATAGGTTTATTTTAATTTTAATTTTGATATAACATGGGTTCATAGGTAAAACTATCAGTTCCTTGGGGTTATGGTCTTTGGGTAAATACACAAATGTGTTTTGTTCATTCTGCATATAAAAAGTGATGAAAGTTACTCCAAAGGGTTTATTGGAGTATGGGTCTCTGTGAGGGTTTTGTGGATAAATACCTCATCTGTAATTCATCTGAGAAGATCACCAGTAGAATAAGGGAATTATCATAAAAGGTGACGTCAGAATGCTTTAAGGCATGGGAGAGAATATCACCACAAGTGGGTGTGGAGCTCAAACCCACCCTAACCGACTGAATAGTGAGGGACAACTGTGTCTGATGACCTGTGAACTGTATCTAAAAATAGACATGCTGACATTATATTTGTTGGGAGAATAATGACTTAAAGGAATTGGGGTACTGACCTTTTTATTATCAGGCCACTCATGAGAGAAAAACTGAGATAAAAGGGCTATTGTAAAATAGATAATACTGGTATTTAAAGTGTTTAGTATAAATGTTAATTATTAAAGGGATGTTGTGTATTGAATAGATAAGGTCAAATTTGAGTTAAAGTAAACACTAAGGACTGTTATCCTGAATATTGGGTTGGAAAATGTATTTAAGAAATAACTGTTTAGTTATTTAGATATAGAACTGTTTAAATTTAATAGGCCTAGGGAAGCTCTGGAAACTAATCCTGAGACAAGGAGGTTGACAAAACTTACAGAATATTAGATTACAGGTTTGTTTCTTTTGTTTTATAATGTCATTGGAATTGGAATGATAAAATCTAATGTTTAATTGAATAAAAAGGTAGTCTGTTGTGCGATGATACCCATGAATGAAGAAGAGACCAATAATAACATGGGCATAGAATGAAACAGATGGACGTTTTCTCCAGGTTTAATTACATTACAAATAGTGGTAATTTATTGCAAATGAGTAATTATTATATATTTTTTCTCTTTTTCTCATTTGGTCAATTTATTTTTGGTTTGAGGAACATAAGGTTGTGTATATGTTCCTGAGGAGGGACTGATACTGATATAAATGATATATAAATTGACTTAAGGATGTTTTAAGTATGTATCAAACAATGGCTGTTTTGGGTTAGGGATCTCATAAATGAAGGTAATGAAGGGGTGTTATTTCTAGAAACTATGTATAGTAATAGAGATAATTCACAGAAAAGGAAAGACAGCTGGCTGTGTAAAATATAGGGACAATTCTAAAGTGAATAGAACAATTCACATATGGTAAAATGGTAAAAAGGTGAAAATAATAAGTGGTGGCATTTTGAACATTAGAGCAAAAGTTTAAGAAACTTATGACGTAGTTTTGTTAGGATTGGATATTAATCCAACTGGAAGACGCTTGAATGATTATACGTTATTTTACAGCAGTTGCTGTAGGGACAATCATTTGACTATCATTATGAATATTTCTGTGGCAGGAGGCCAGATATTTGAGGCAGAATGGTTACATAGGGCTGTTATTAAAAATTAAGATTTAGTGATCTTGCTAATGTTGTCAGGAAATAACCCATGTGTTAGTGTGTATGTCCTCAGGAAAAAACAGCCAGAAATGGAAGGGCTTGGGCTGCATTCTGGAGACTGAGTGTACATCAAGATACACCAGGCTGGTGGTATACTTCTTACAACACTGCAGTGGTAAAGTTCTTCATGTCTCTCTTTGGTGGGTACATAAGTCTCACGAGAAGTGAGGTCCAGCTGAATAATGGGTGAGCTTGAAAACACCATGACAGAGGATGTGGAATCAGAGAGAGAAAGAGAGAGAGATTAGATTCCACTATAGACATACTGGGTTGAGTTTGGAGGCTACTTGTTTTATTTTTAATACATCATGTGAAAGAGAATGGATGATAGGATATTATACTCTAAACAAACATGTTAAAGGGATTGATATGAAAGCATATACAGTGTTGAATTAATTCAAGAAGAGATAATGTTAATTGTAGGTTATGCACATGATTATCAGTTGAAATGGAGCAGATGGGAAACTAAGTAAAAATGACATGATTTGGGAACACCTCTCAGAACCTGGGGCCGAAAGGGGAAGACTGGGTGGAAGCATGAGGAAGCTTTTTAGGGCTTTTATTTTTGTGGAGTCCAGCAGAAAAGTATCCTGGAGGCATAGAGTCAGGTAAAGAGAGAGTGGGAATTGTCATGGTCTCAGATTTCAGTTTGCATGAATATATTTATGCATAACACATAACATTGTCAATGCTGTTATGTTTTGTCTGTTGTTTTCCAAGTCTTATGTTTAGGAAAACAGAAGGAGAAGGGTTCGCCTGCTTAAGCTGGAATGTCAGTTTGTTGTGTGATGAGTGATGGGAGTAAGAGGATGTATGGTGCAATCATAGAACAGAGGCCATAAGTCTCTAAGTATGAATGCCTCACAGAAAGAAGGCAGAAACCTGAACCAGGACGAGAGGTTCTGCGTCTGATGATCCAAGGGGACCAGAAGGACCTCTCCCAGTGACACCAGGAGATCTAGTCCACGTTTGAGTGTTCAGAAGGAAGTGGGATCAGCCGAGGAGAGAAGGACCCTACGAGGTGGCAACAGCCACAAAAACAGCAGTCCAAGTGAAAGGAAGCCAGACGTGGTACCATCTGAACCACTGCAGCTGAGTCCCAACAGAGAGAAGGATACAGCCATATAGAGATGAGGACACAGAGGATGCTGATTCACCAGGGAGGAGCCAAGAAAACAGTAAATCAAGTGAAAGCCAAAATGTGACAGGTGCACCGACTAATGCACCCAGAAGAGGAGGAGAGGCCTCACAAGGAACAGAATGAGAACATTTCTTCCCTAAAATTGAAACCCTTCCAGATGGAAGCTAAGTCCGGCCTGAGGAGGGAGCATCAGGTGAAGAAAGAGGAGGAAAGTCCCGCAAGCTGAAGAAAATGGGGATTACCCCACAATTGACTTTTAAACTTTTGAATGACCTCCTTTACAGACAATTGATGTTAGAACAACAAAAGAATAATGACATTGACATAACAGAAGTAACAGTGAATGCTAGTATAGAAACAACAGACTAATGCACAATCAAGATGTATGGTGGGAGCAGGAAGAGAAGAAAGGAATCAGCCGAACAATCCAAAAAGACTGACAAGGTTAGAATCTCTGTTCCACCTCAACTTATAACAGAAGCAGGAGAACTGAAGTCTATCTCAATCATAAGGATCAAACCCTTACCGGAGATGGCACTCTGTGGATGGACACATCACCAAACAAAGGGACAAGTCGTTTGGGATCCGAAAGGATGTGACCTGACATTAATCAAAGAAAAAGACGAGAGGGTGCTCATCATGAATCAGATTGAACCAGTTGAAGGTGAAGAATTAATAGTTGAAATAACAAGAACAACAGTGACCGAAGGGAGTAGCACCACGGTCATTAAGATTGATCCTACCCCTGCACCTGAACAGGAAGAACCTGTGACAACAAGGGTGGCGGCTGCTGTGACGACCACAGTAGCTACCACTAGATGACATCGACTGCCCTTACCAAGCAGACCACCGTACCCACAAAGCAACCTGAGACATCAGTCAGGAGAGTTTTTTACTGACATTTGGAACTTTCTGATAGACTCTAATGATCTACCTCAAGATAAGAACATTGAAAAAGCAACAGAATTAGATATATCAGAATCAGAACCACTCAAGGACACCACACGAGAAGAAGTAGTGAAGAAGAAGTGATACGAATGGGCTAAGTATATGGCAAACAGACACAGAATGGACAATTGTATTTTGTGAAGAAAATCACCTTTGTCTGATCTTTTAATAGTCTCTGAACCAGCATCATTTAAAAACTGTGTAAGTTGGAAAAATGACTATTGTAACAATAGAAAGTATTCTATTCCCTTGTGTGACATAAAATGTAGGATTGCTCTGGGTAAGCACTAGGGGTAAAACTATGTTGAATAAGACCATGCTGGGAGACAATGATTGTGCTGCCTATAATATTAGAACTGAATCAAATGGACCTCAATTAGACAGAAGTACCGTGGTTAAAGGAAAATATGAATGTTTTTACAGACACCACTCCGAAGGAATTGATGTAGGAAACACCACTGTAGAATGTGATACTATTTGGGTGTTAGAGAATGCGGGAGTTCGTAAAAGTAATGATAAAGGGTTGATTATGAATAGAAAAGGGTTGTGTAGTTACATAACTCAGGTTGCGCCATCTCTTACTATGTTGAAAAATCAAGACAGAGGTATTGCTGATAGTTTTTTCCACACATCCAGAAACTAACTGTTGAATGTATTGCCTGATGGATGGATTGGTCCTTGTGCCTTAGTTAGAGCAATTAAATAGGTTACTATTATTGAATCACTCCATGATGACTATGTTAAACCTAGAGTTAAAAGGGCTTATGAGAAGGATCCTGAGGTATACCTTAATGCAATTGGACTGCTTAGAGGTCTACCTAGGGATTTCAAGGCCAGAGATGAGGTTAAATCAGGATTTGAATCTATATTTTTTCTGGATAACACCAAATAAGAACTTAGAGTGGATTAATTATATATGCTATAACCAACAGGGATTCATTAACTATACTTAATTGGCTCTTAGTGGAGAAGGGTGGAGTTTGTGTCATGTTTGGGGATGACTGTTGCACCTTTATTCACAATATTGCTATGGCCAAACTCAAAGGATTACGAGCAGAAGTAAAGGCTAATGCTGATGTAAATGTAATGAAAATGTTTAGACTCTCATGTATGCGTTTGGTTGGATCTAGCATTATGAAAGTGGGGAGCCATGTTTGCTAGGATGGCCATCATGTTGGGAGGAGGGTTGTTGGCTTTGGGTATTGCATTTTGTTGTGTTATACCCCTGGTAAAGTCAATTGTGGTTCAGACAACAGTTAAATAGATGTCTGTAAGGAGAGATGACCCTCCTGTGGTGATTGATCCTGTACCGGGTAGCCCAGGCAAGTATACTAATAAGTATGGAAAGCCTTGTAATGCGGTCGGTGGACCTTTGGACTGCCCCTTTGGGAATCCAAACTGTCTATATAGAGTAGTTCCTGGAGGTGGTTATGCTTGCCATGATTTTCGTAAGGATGGTCTACCTGTATATGCTGTATTCCCAAATTCAGGCGAATGTCTACTTGTACATGTCCACAAAAAGTGTCATTTGCGCCGTAAGTGCAAGTGGTGCACAAAATTTAATGTGGAAGGCCATGATCATCACGGAGACCCCGTGTTTTGCGCGAAATGTCAAAAAGGAGATTGTAGAATCTGTAAGGATGAGGACTGTGCTCCTATGTAAGGATTTTAGTATATCTATTTTTGTTTAAGGCCTTGTGTTTTTGTATGTTTGATTGAATTTTTAGATATGTATATCAATTAATATATTTGGTTTCCTTTAATTAAAGCTAGTTATGCCTTCTAAAAAACTAGGTTACTTTCAAAAACATGTTAGGTAACAGAGGGTATTCTGGTTACAAGTGTCTATGGACCATGTCCTTAATCTTCTTAACAAAGGTTGGTATCATTGATATCACTTTATTAGAGAGGTGTCTGCAAGGGAGGATCATGTTGAAATGCTTAAATTTAGAATGATGTTGTGTCAATTTTCTTTTGTAACTGCATGTAGGTCTTTGATTTTCTCATATTCAATTTATTATTATATTCATTGTATTATTATTTTTTTTTATACCAAATTAGATCTTTTACTCTTATGAAAATTGGAGATGTTTGGTCTAGTTAGGTTTTCTTTACTGTTTCTGATTGGATCTTTTACTCCTATTTCACATTGGAGATGTTTGGTCCAGTTGGTTTATGTGTTTTACTCTGTTTTTGTATTTTCTTGTTTATCATAGGTATTATCATTTACTATCCCAAAGTCATGTTTGTATAATTTATGTGGCTAATTAGCCTCAGAGGAGGGATTGTAGGAGAAAGATTAGACACATGGATAACTTATAAAGACATAAGACAGCTGAACAGTAAAATAACAGACCACATGAAGAGAAGAGACACATAGTATGCTGATTCCATTGTGCTGACAGACTGACTAGACATGTCGGCGCCTGGGCGCTTGGACACACTAGATTTATAGTCTACCCATTCCACTAAAAAAAAACATACATGTCAGACAGATAGGCGCTTAAAGTAATTGGACACTAGACACATAGTCTGCTGATTCTTTTAAGAGATACACCTGTCAGAGAAATATGTGTTTAGGGAACTTAGACCCACTAGACATATAGTCTGACCATTCCATTACGTATGTGTCAGACACCTAGGCGCCTGAAGCAATTGGACACACTAAGATAGAGGGTCTGGCCACTATTATAATTTAACTGAAAGCAGATAATGGGCGTTAGTATGCGTGAACAAGCAGGAAGCCTGAACTAAAAAGATAATGATGGCAGGAAGAATTAGGGGAAGTATGCTTATTTGCATATGGGGTGGACTCATATGTTATTTGGGTATAAAGAGCGAACCAGTGCTCTGGGAGGGTGTGTGTTCTGCGGGACATTCCAGATGGTTATACAATTGTAAATAAAAGCATGTTTTGATTTCACAAGTTCTGATAAAGCGTTATATTTGAACCAAGTTTCCACGACAATATTCACATGAAAAAGTCCACAGACCCACTCCAAAAGGCTTTCGGAGCCATCATCGACTCAGTGGGTTTTGTCCAACATGTCTCCGGATCTACTCACTGCCACAGTCATACTCTCGACCTAGTTTTGTCCTGTGGAATAAATATTGTGGATCTTAACGTTTTTCCTCATAATACTGGACTATCGGACCACCATATTACGTTTGCAATCGCAACAAATAATCTGCTCAGACCCCAACCAAGGATCATCAAAAGTCGTGCTATAAATTCTCGGACAACCCAAAGATTCCTAGACGCCATTCCAGACTCCCTCTGCCTACCCAAGTATGTCAGAGTACAAAAATCAGTTAACCACCTCACTGAGGAACTCAATTTAACATTGCACAATGCCTTAGATGCAGTCGCACCCCTAAAAACAAAAAACATTTGTCATAAGAAACTAGCTCCCTGGTATACAGAAAATACCTGAGCTCTGAAGCAAGCTCCCAGAAAATTGGAACGGAAATGCAAACTGGAAGTCTTCCGACTAGTTTGGAAAGACAGTACCGTGCAGTATCGAAGAGCCCTCGCTGCTGCTCGATCATCCTATTTTTCCAACTCAATTGAGGAAAATAAGAACAATCCAACATTTATTTTTGAAACTGTCGCAAAGCTAACTAAAAAGCAGCAATCCCCAAGAGAGGATGGCTTTCACTTTAGCAGTGATAAATTCATGAACTTCTTTGAGGAAAAGATCATGATCATTAGAAAGCAAATTACGGACTCCTCTTTAAATCTGCGTATTCCTCCAAAGCTCAGTTATCCTGAGTCTGCACAACTCTGCCAGGACCTATGAACAAGGGAGACACTTAAGTGTTTTAGTACTATATCTCTTGACACAATGATGAAAATGATCATGGCCTCTAAACCTTCAAACTGCATACTGAACCCTATTCCAACTAAACTACTGAAAGAGCTGCTTCCTCTGCTTGGCCCTTCTATTATTGAACATAATAAACGGCTCTCTATCCACCGGCTGTGTACCAAAATCACTAAAAGTGGCAGTAATAAAGCCTCTCTTGAAAAAGCCAAACCTTGACCCAGAAAATATAAAAAAAACTATCGGCCTATATCGAATCTCCCATTCCTCTTAAGCATTTTAGAAAAATCTGTTGCGCTGCAACTCACTGCCTTCACTGCCTTCCACGGCTGCTGAAGACACACAATGTATACGAAACGCTTCAGTCTGGTTTTAGACCCCATCATAGCACTGAGACTGCACTTGTAAATGTGGTAAATTACTTTTTAATAGCGTCAGACCGAGGCTCTCCATCTGTCCTCATGCTCCTAGACCTTAGTGCTGCTTTTGATACCATCGATCACCACATTCTTTTGGAGAGATTGGAAACCCAAATTGGTCTACACGGACAAGTTCTTGCCTGGTTTAGATCATATCTGTTGGAAAGATATCAGTTTGTCTCTGTGAATGGTTTGTCCTCTGACAAATCAACTGGAAATTTGTGTTCCTGAAGGCTCCGTTTTATTTTACCTCTTTGTGATGTCATTCGGAAACATAATGTTAACTTTTACTGCTATGCAGATGACACCCAGCGGTACATTTCGATGAAACATGGTGAAGCCCCAAAATTGCCCTCCCTGGAAGCCTGTGTTTCCGACATAAGGAAGTGGATGGTGGCAAATATTCTACTTTTAAACTCGGAAAAAACAGAGATGCTTGTTCTAGGTCCCAAGAAACAAAGGGATCTTCTGTTGAATCTGACCATTAATCTTGATGGTTGCACAGTCATCTCAATTAAAACTGTGAAGGACCTCTGCGTTACTCTGGACCCTGATCTCTCTTTTGATGAACATATCAAGACTGTTCCAAGGAAAGCTTTTTTCCATCTACGTAACATTGCAAAAATCTGAAACTTTCTGTCCAGAAATGATGCATAAAAATGTATCCATGCTTGTCACTTCTAGGTTAGACTACTGTAATGCTCCACTTTCCGGCTACCTTGATTAAGCACTAAATAAACTTCAGTTAGTGCTAAACACGGCTGCTAGAATCTTAACTAGAACCCCCCAAAAATATCATATTACTCCAGTGCTAGCATCTCTACACTGGCTTCCTGTTAAGGCAAGGGCTGATTTCAAGGTTTTACTGCTAACCTACAAAGCTTTACATGGGCTTGCTCCTACCTATCTTTCCAATTTGGTCCTGCCGTACACGTACGCTACGGTCACAAGACGCAGGCCTCCTAATTGTCCCTAGAATTTCTAAGCGAACAGCTGGAGGCAGGGCTTTGTCCTATAGAGCTCCATTTTTAAAGAATGGTCTGCCTATCCATGTGAAAGACGCAGACTCGGTCTCGACCTTTAAGTTATATTGAAGACTCATCTCTTCAGTAGGTCCTATGATTGAGTGTAGTCTGGCCCAGGAGTGTGAAGGTGAATGGAAAGGCACTGGCGCAACGAACCGCCCTTGCTGTCTCTGCCTGGCCGGTTCCCCTTTCTCCACTGAGATTCTCTGCCTCTAACCCTATTACAGGGGCTGAGTCACTGGCTTACTGGTGCTCTTCCATGCCGTCCCTAGCAGGGGTGCGTCACTTGAGTGGGTTGAGTCACTGACGTGATCTTCCTGTCTGGGTTGGCGCCCCAATTGGGTTGGCGGAGATCTTTGTGGGCTATACTTGTCTTTGTCTCAGGTTGGTAAGTTGGTGGTTGAAGATATCCCTCTAGTGGTGTGGGGGCTGTGCTTTGGCAAACTGGGTGGGGATATATCCTGCCTGTTTGGCCGTCCGGGGGTATCGTCAGATGGGGCCACAGTGTCTCCCGGGCTAGGGTCAGTCTGTTATATCTGGAGTATTTCTCCTGTATTATCCGGTGTCCTGTGTGAATTTAAGTATGCTCTCTCTAATTCTCTTTCTTTCTCTCTCTCGGAGGACCTGAGCCCTAGGACCATGCCTCAGGACTACCTGGCATGATGACTCCTTGCTGTCCCCAGTCCACCTGGCCGTGCTGCTGCTCCAGTTTCAACTGTTCTGTCTGCGGCTATGGAACCCTGACCTGTTCACCGGACCTGCTGTTTTCAACTCTCTATAGAGACAGCAAGAGCAGTAGAGACACTCTGAATGATCGGCTATGAAAAGCCATCTGACATTTACTCCTGAGGTGCTGACCTGTTGCACCCTCGACAACCACTGATTATTATTATTTGACCCTGCTGGTCATCTTTGAACATTTGAATATCTTGGCCATGTTCTGTTATAATCTCCACCCGGCACAGCCAGAAGAGGACTGACCACCCCGCATACCCTGGTTCCTCTCTCGGTTTCTTCCTAGGTTCTGGCCTTTCTAGGAAGTTTTTCCTAGCCATAGCTGACATCAGCTGATGTAAGAAGGGCTTTATAAATACATTTGATTTGATCAATAATACAGGCAGGCCTACTTAATAATAATGATTTTATTACTAAAATTCTAAATATTTCAATAAGCATTTTGTATATATATATATATTATATAAAGTAAAATATTACTGTCTACACACATCCCATTAAAATAACGCCTAGGTTATCCTACTATTTTACAATCAGAATGATTAATGTGAATATATATTTAAAATCTATAGAGGAACACAACTACAAGTAGCCTACCCTACCTCAATGCGGAGTGCAATCCCATAATCTAACTGTCACATCTGCTCCTGCAATACCCTCTACTGCTCATCATGTGTCTCCACTCCCCCAGCACTCTCTCCCTCTTGCTGTGCGTGTGTGTGATTGTGTGGACGGAGACAGGTGTGCTGGAGTCAGAGCAGATCCCCACCAGCTGCAACCTGTCCATAATCAAGACCTCTACAAATCCTCAGTCCTGCCACTTCCACCCTGCCAAATCATAATCTCTGCTCAGTCAGTCTATGCTTCTAGCCATTTGTTACTATTAGATCCTGTTGTGCCTGTTTTCCTTGCCTGATGCTGTTTTCCTCTCCGCTACAGTTCCGCCCGCTCTGACTCTGGTCCCTGTCTCGTAATCCTGCTACTCTGTCCTGGATTCCCCACTCTACTACTCCCTTGGATTCCCCTCCGGACGTGCTTACCCTGTCCCAACCACTCTCGCTCCAGCCTCAGCCTCCGCACCTGGTTTCCTGCAATCCACCCGAGCTTCCCCTGGCCTGCATTCCATCTTCCCCGTGTTTCAAGAAATACCTTAGTTACTTCATCCCAGTCCCCTCGTCTGACTCTGCTCTTGGGTTCCCCTGTTCCACTCTGTGTAACACTAACAACATACTATGAATCTAAGTTTGAAGGTTTTATACAAAGCTCTTATACAGAGGACACCCCTCAACTTCCATCAAGGTTTCTTGGCATTCTTGCTAAGCTTGTCACCAAGCTGTTGGATCAAGTCAGCTAGTTCTTCTGTGGCCTGAGACTTCTCTTCCAGAAGCTCATATCGCAGGCTGGAGATGTCCTGCTTGATCTCCTTCAGCTCCCCTGCAAATGATGCACCACAGGTTATTAATCACTCAATCCACTACAGCTTCATGTCACGGCCTTGCATTTGTAAGAATGATCAGTCTTCTGTTAAGAGGGCACAACAGCTTTCTGATCTTACATATGGATTAGAGGTCGACCGATTAATCGGAATGGCCGATTAATCGGGGCCGATTTCAAGTTTTCATTACAATCGGAAATCGTTATTTTCTGAATTTTTTTACACCTTTATTTAACTAGGCAAGTCAGTTAAGAACACATTCTTATTTTCAATGACGGCCTAGGAACGTTCTGCCTCGTTCAGGGGCAGAACGACAGATTTTTAACCTTGTCAGCTCGGGAGATCCAACCTTGCAACCTTACAGTTAACTAGTCCAATGCTCTAACACCTGATTACATTGAACTCCACGAAGAGCCTGCCTGTTAGCGAATGCAGTAAGCTAAGGTAAGTTGCTAGCTAGCATTAACTTCTTGAGAATACAGGGGGTGCTGTTTCGCATTAGCATAATTGCCTCTACAGATTAAACTGCCTCTTATTCAATTATTGCTGTTACTATATGCATATAACCATATACCATTGGATAGAAAACAAGCTATGGTTTCTAAAACCGTTCCAATTTCGTCTCTGAGTGAAACACAGGTCATTTCACAGCACTTTCCCTGAGCCAGAAGAAGATTGCAAGATGTGTATGCTCGCTTCAACGCTCTGCCTATATATGGTCATGCCACCTATGACCCGAAACACACTTCATTCTTCTTCCTCTGGGTGTCAGGAAGTTGTCAGAGGAGAAATTTTTTGTTTATCTTGTACTGACGTGAAATAAGACCTATTTCTTTAGCGTGACCGACAACTTCCGGTTTTCTCAGACGCGCGTCTTAGAGGTGCCATTGTCTTTTGTTATGCTGACGTTACGGATGAAAACTATCTCCGTCTCGAAGTTTGTTTGATACATGTGACCATATCACCGTAATGTATGTTTTTTCAATATAGTTTAATCAGATTATTAGAATTTTTTCGGGAGTTTTGCCGTGTTCCGTTCTTTGAGTTTTTTAACTTTGGTCAGGGACCGTGCCAGTCGACCAGTACCCAGGCTAAATGAAGAGGGGAAGTTGCCATTGTGAATGGATTGAACGACTCATCAGGACTAAGGACACCTTGATCAACATTCTGATGAAAGATCAGCAATAGTAAGAACCAATTTACGATGTTATTTCATATATCTGTCGTGCATGTGAACTGGTCGGGCGCGTCCAGCTGGTTCTGGCTGGCCTGGTTATGCTAATTTAGCGCTACATTTTGTTTTCGCTATAAAACATTTAAAAAATCTGAAATATTGTTTGGATTCACCAGATGTTGGGCTTTCAATGTCTGTACGCTGTGTATTTTTTCTGAAATGTTTTAAGACAAGTAATTAGTTATATAACGTTGGTCTCTGTAATTGTTCTAGCTGCATCAGCACTATATCAGATTGCAGCTGCAATGTAGAACTGTGATTTATACCTGAAAAATGCACATTTAAAAAAAAAAAACTATGCTATACCATAAATATGTTATCAGACTGTCATCTTATGAATTTGTTTGTTGGTTAGTGGCTATCAATATCTTAGTTTAGCCGAATTGGTGATAGCACCTGATGGAGTAAGAAACTGTTGGAGTAAGAAAATGGTGTCTTTTGCTAACGTGTTTAGCTAATAGATTTACATATTGTGTCTTCCCTGTAAAACATTAAAAAAATCTGAAATGGTGGTTTTATTCACAAGATCTGTGTCTTTCATTGGGTGTCTTGGACTTGTGATTTAATGATATTTAGATGCTACTATTTAATTGTGACGCTATGCTAGCGATGCTAATCAGTGTGGGGGGGTGGGGGGTGCTCCCGGATCCGGGTTAGGTACTCTGTAGAGGTTAAACTTATAAAAAACAATCAATCAATGACTGTCATTGCTCCAATGTGTACTTAACCATAAACATCAATGCCTTTCTTAAAATCAATACACAAGTATATATTTTTAAACCTGCATATTTAGCTAAAAGAAATCCAGGTTAGCAGGCAATATTAACCAGGTGAAATTGTGTCATTTCTCTTGCGTTCATTGCATGCAGAGTCAGGGTATATGCAACAGTTTGGGCCGCCTGGCTCTGCGAACTAATTTGCCAGAATTTTACGTAATTATGACAACATTGAAGGTTGTGCAATGTAACAGGAATATTTAGACTCATGGATGCCACCCGTTAGATAAAATACGGAACGGAATAAACGTTTTGTTTTCGAGATGATAGTTTCCGGATTAGTCAAAGGTATATGGTTTAGAGAGAAATAGTCGACGTGTTATAATTCCAGTAATAACTTGCGTCTGAACTTGAAAGGGGTTCCTTCGTTATTTTACCGTTCATGTCTTCCATAGAGAATGTCTTGATCTACTTCAAATAAGGTCTGTGTTTCGTGCAGGCTCAAACCGCCTCGACGTTTTGATACCCGTGTAAATCTCACTAGGATAAGGTAACGTTTGTCAACATATTTTCATAAATCCACTCTACAAAAAAAATGATCTTCGCTTATATTTAGCCAATATTGATCAGAGTTACCTTGTCCTATGGATATCTACACAGTTATAAAATTGGCACGGTGGTGTAAGCCTACACGAAACACAGACCTTATTTTAAGTGAATCTAAAAATATCCTATGGAATGAAGGAACCGCTTTTCAGATTTTGCTAGAAGGTGTCATGGGAATTATGACTCACACTTTGGTTGTCAATTCTTACCATGCCCATTATTAAAATAGGATTTCCTGCATATAGAAATTAAAGTTTTTGTTTTCAACATTCATCACAGGTAACTTAAACTCTATTTTTATTCAAACAGTTGAGAGTATTTGTCTCCTAAGCAGACTCTTCAGTATCATTGTCACTTCAGTGCTGTGTGTGTGTGTATTTATGTATTATATTAAGTTAAAATAAAAGTGTTCATTGTTCATTCAGTATTGTTGCAATTGTCATTATTACAAAAATGTGTGCGTGTGTATGATATATATATTAAAAAAATATATATATATATTTAAAATTGGCCGATTAATCGGTATTGGCTTTTTTTTGTCCTCCAATAATCGGTATCGGCATCTAATATGAATCATAAATCACCTTCGTTGATTTCGTCATTTTCACTGTCAACCTGAGCCTTTAGCACATATTGCTTAATGAGCCTCTTCATCAGTTTCTGTCAAGAAAAGAGAGGATCTTAAGACAACAGTTCAAAATGTAGCACTTCTGAGTATCGTCTGATCTTGCTAATTAATCAAATTGACTGGTATGGAGGAAGTACCTGGTATCGAGTAGGATGTTTAATGGTGAAGTCATCTTGCCCTGGTGTCCTCGTTTGAGGTCTGTACTGCTTGATCTGAAACAGAACAGAAACCACACCCGCATTAAAAAATCCATTAAAGACTGACAACATCTAACGAGGCAGATATACAAATCGGCTACAGCCACTCCCTCAAAGCCGACTTCTGACCTTAAATCGCAAATTGATCTTGGCCGTCTCCCGCTGGTTGTCTTGGAGACAGGCTTTGGCCTTGCACAGCCTCACCAGACAAGCCCTTGTGCGCAGGACTAGGTAGTAGAAGGACTTGGGGCTGGGAACCAGGTTAAATGGTGGGGGAAGAGTATGTCCCTCGTCAAAGTAGGACAGCCAGAGTTTAGCACGGGCAAACTTCCACTCCACATCAGCATCCTCCTGTTGAGATTGAGACAGACCTCCAGTGAGAGCATAATTGGAGAGTGATAGGAGAGAGGCAATGACTCATTTATTTTAACTAATCTAGTATGGTCTGATTATTTTACAAAACTGCTCGCAACATTACACTCATAAAATGGTACATGAATACAACATGAACATAATAGTATAATACTCACACATACTCTAAATGGACATTATTCCCCTTTGAACTCAAAATCGTGATTATTGACATTTGATTTCCTGTGAATTCCCTTGTGGTGTTCAGGCATATTGCTTCCTAGTCTCACCTCAATCTCCTGATAGGAGTGATTGATCATTGCAATCAGCATGTTGAGCAGTACGATTACCATGGTTACATTGTAGATGCCAAAGAGAACGTAACCAATGTTCTCTATGAACTTATGGTCATACTTCAAGACCACAGAGATAACTTCAGACAAGCCGAAGATGGACCAAAATAGAGTCTTAAAGCTCTCCTCCACTCTGTGAACACATATAAACACAAATAATCAAACACAACACACACAGACTCACGCACACACACACACACACACGGTATACGTATGGACACAGACATTAACACATAACACACAAAATGAATAAATACACATACATCTCTACTTAAAGCATTTCATTTACAAGAATAGGCAGGAGGGTACTTACGTGGTGAATGCAGGGTTGTACTTGGCACCAAGGTAATAAGAATATAGATTGAACATGCCAATCATGAAAGCCAGGAAGACCATTATGAAAATGACCATGAACTTGACGATGTCCTTGACCGTCCGGCCTAGGGAGATTTGATATGGGCCGAAGCTCTCATTGGCAGGCAAGATGTATGCAATGCGGGAGAAACTGAGCACCACTGCAATGGAGTACAAACCCTCGGAGATGAGCTGAGGATCGGAGGGTAACCACCGGTTCCTTGCTGAGAGAGCGAGAGAGAAACGGTGGCAGCACTTGTTCGTTTTATGACACAAAGGTTACTGTAATGCTACATACACACCATGTTAGCCTGTAGACAGAGTTGGACCTATGCTATTATTATAATCATCTTTTAATAAAAACGTATCACTTTCACTCACCATGGGTGTAATAGGCTACATTTGGAGGCAGTGAGGCGTTGCTCAGGTCTATGTTGGGCATGTTGGGAACATACATGTCCACATACAACTGGGCCTCAGAGGCCCTCAGGAAGGCCATGAGCCGAGCCATGAAGGATGCCACGAAGATGGACAGCATGCCAAAGTCTAGTACGTTCCAGAGGTGCATGATATACTCCCTTGGCCCATCAGCCCAGATCTCCTTACACTCCGACCAGATCATCCCTAACAAAGAGAAGAGTGCTTTTCAGTGCAAAAGCCATCTGTTTGGAGCATACGAGTGAAATTATTTCAGTACATTCAGATTTCATTCAGATTATACCGTGGTAAAGAGATATGAACAAGGATATATGAATAGACTGGATAATAATGTCTCTCCCACAAAAGCAGCTCTTTGTAAATCAGAGTCATTTACCAATCACCCAATTCATGATGAGCATCTCAGTCCAGGAGAATTGACTGGTTTTGACCCTGAACACCTGAAGAGGGTGGTCTGTTATAGTCTCGTTGGGAAGGTTCTTTACTCCCTCGAAGCGGTCCGAGGCATTGATTACCAGCAGTCCAAGAAAGATGGTGAATAAAACAGCATGGGCCACAAACTTCATGAAGGGGCTATGGAGAATCTGACCGAACTGATACAGAGGAAATCAACCACATAAACAGCAACCATCAACCTCATGATATATACCAAAATCAAATCAAATTTTAATTGTCACATGCACCGAATACAAAAGGTGTAGACCTTACAGTGAGATGCTTACTTACAAGCCCTTAACCAACAATGAGGTTAAGAAAAATAAGTGTTAAGAAAAAAATAAAAATAACATAATTAAAGAGCAGCAGTAAAATAACTATAGCGAGTGGATATACAGGGGGTACGGGTACAGAGTCAATGTGCGGGGGCACAGGTTAGTCTAGGTAATTGAGGTAATATGTACATGTAGGTAGAGGTAAAACATGTATTTAAAAAAAATATATTATTATTATTATTTTCTGTTTTGTTTTTATTTAACCTTTGTTTAACTAGGCAAGTCAGTTAAGAACAAATTCTTATTTACAATGACGGCCTACCCCGGCCAAACCCGGACGACGCTGGGCCGATTGTGCGTCGCCCTGTGGGACTCCCAGTCACGGCTGGATGTGATGCAGCCTGGATCATGTGTTAATGAGTGATTCTGAGAAGACATTAAAAAGGGGATTGTGTATGTACCTTACTGCAGGGCACTATCCAGTATGCGATTGAGAGGAAAGGAAGGCCAATAGCCACTCCCAGGACTATCCAGCATTTCACCCCAGCAGACTGCTGCCTAAGTCCAGCTAGGTTCTCATACCTCATACCACAGGGTCAGGAGCTGCTGCTGGCAGTTAGGATGGGCCACAAACTGTGGACATAATGAAAAATAACTTTGACATACTACAACATTGATAACCAGAGGCAGAGGTTGTCTGTTTTGTCATACCTTGCATGTTATTGCATTGTAGAATCCCTACATTGGTGGTTGTTAAACAGCTGTAAAACACCTATTTCATTTAGGCCCCATTCCAGTTTTTCTTTATAATAAACACTTTATAGGGGACGGGTAGAATGGGAAAATGTACTCAAAAGTGTGTTTCTCATTGTGCCCTTGAGATTGATTGCTATTCAAATGAAGACTACTGAGTGTTGTTAAAGACAATTACAGACACACACAAACACCAGAGGGAGATTAACATTTAAAATGGCCTTTTGAAAAAAATATGTTTGATTCAGCTTGAGTGATTCAGCTAACCTTCTTGACCTTGTACTTAATGGCCAGTTTGACCCGACTGAGGCAGGGTCGACTGTGATCGCCGGGCAGAGCTTGGTCCACATCCCCATTCAAAATGGCCTCCACCTCCTCCGTGTTTCTGCATAAGTCAAGCACTCCCACCACAAAGTCCTTACACTGCATGGACAGCTTCCTGTAGTCATTCTACACAGAGAGAAGAGAGAGAGAGAATTATGTAAGAATGATTGAAAATTATGCAAACTCCAGGGGTCACAACTTTTGATGGATTGCTATTATGTGTCAGTCTCTCACTTTGTGGTCTGCATGTAAAATATTCTAATAGAAACCTGGAACACCACAGATCAACCATTTCTGCACTGACAAACCCTGCATATATTATCTTCTCTCATGAAGGTAGGGTGTGTGAGAGTTGGCGTTTGAATGCCAATGTTTGTCACACATTTTGGTTCTTTATAATGAGCATAAATTGTGCATTTGTGCGCACACATTTCTACATGTCTTTCTGAGGCTGTTCCTCAGAAAGAGGATAAACTGTATGTGTGCTTGTGAGTGTGTCTTTGTGACTAACTTCATACCCATGTTAATCCTCAACCCAAACCACTTTTTGGTTTGATTAGCTTGATTACTGAGAGGTCAGTAGTCAGGACAAAATAACAAAAATATTACACAGAACTCTCTGTGGATTACTTTTAATGAACAGCTCCCTCATACAGTAACAGAAGGATTCATAGTCGGCCCTAGGCGCCCCAGCCGCTAGGGGTCCTCCGACCATTTGTTGTTGCAGAATCTCTCCGTCCCATGGGAAAATGTGTAGAATTGCTGCAAACTTGCTTTAAAAAAATCACTTAGGGCCAAAAAAGGCTTGGGCCGGCCCTGCCAGGAGTCAACAGACTGGATATAAAAATCCTTGATTAATATTGTTCTTCTCTCACTGATTCTGAGAATTTAATTCCCCTTTGAGTGAATGTGGCTTATCTACAGGCACGTGCACAGATAGAGGTCTAAGGGTGCCTGAGCACCTGTCCTTTTGCCCTCCTATGAGAAAAGTGCCCTTCAGATTGGTGGCATTTTAAAATTATTACATTTTTATTTCCCTTATAGTCTATTTTCTCTCTTGTTAATGAAATACAATGGCTTTCAAACTAGCTATAGTTATTTCTCATGTTTTAATCTTGGAGTGTCCACAGGCAGACGCTACCGGCGATGAACAATAGTGTAGTGGCTTCTACCTTTTAAATTGCGTGTCATATCACAGTAAGGAACAGGGCAGGCTTTAATTTGACTGTTTGTTAGTAGGCCTAAAAGGCAGATGTCAGTAGCAGAACAAATTCCAATCACTGACCCCAGGAAGACTAGCTGTCGCCATTGGCATCGGATAATGGGGATCCCAACAAAATCTAAAGACTAGTTAGATTGTTTCAACAGAATAGATAACTAGCTAGCTACATTTGCATTTGCTTGGATCAGCTTATCAGGCCACATCAGCCCACCGCTGTTTTCCCTCTCTTTGAGCAGTAGGCTAATTTCTAACCATGTCACAAGGTCAATGACTGATTTGAGCACGTTCACAATTTTCATTTTCTCAGAGAGGGTTCCAATAATATAAGAGTGTTTAATTTGCGGGAGTGTACTGAACATGAACTATATCTAGAGAGAGAGGAAAAGGGAAAGAGATGTGTGAGAATGATTGAAATGGGTCCCATGGGTCAGTCTCTCCCTTTATGTTCTGCATCTAAAATATTCCAATAGAAACCTGGAAACCCAGAGACCAACCTTTTCTGCATTGACAAATACTGTGTATATTTTCTTACCTCATTAAGGCAGGGTGTGAGAGTACGAGTTTGCATGCCAATGTTAGTGTTTGTCACACATAATGGTTCTTTATAATGAGCATGAACTGTGTGTGTGCGTCTGTGTGTGTTGGCGTGCGTCTACATTTTTGTGTTCTGTGTGGCTCAGTTGGTAGAGCATGGAGCATGCAACACCAGGGTTGTGGGCTCAATTCCCACAGGGGACCAGTAAGAAAATAAAAAATGTATTAAAATGTATGCACTCACAACTGTAAGTCACTCTGGATAAGAGTGTCTGATAAATTATTAAAATGTATGAGGAGATACTATATTTGTGTGTCTATATTCATACCCATCAATTTGAAACCTCAACACAATATTTGGAGAGGTCAGTAATCAGGATCAAATTGATTAGACAGACCTGTGGAGTATTTTTATGAACAGCTCCAACAATACCAGGAGTCAACAAACTGGATAGGAAAATCCCTGATTAGACTTATTCTTGAAAAAGCTACATGAATTTTGTGGGTGGGTAATATGTTGCAAAGCCTGACATACAGTACACTCAGATATTGCAATAATTTCTAAACATGTCACAAGGTCAATGACTCATTTGGGCGTGTTCCCAATCTTAATTTTCTCAAAGCGGTTCCAATAATATAAGTGTGTCATCACTCCAATAATATTTGAGCGTAGTGCACGTGTATTACCTGATTTGATCTCTGCCCAATGTATCATGTCTGTGTGATCAAAAGACTGAAATCAGCTCTTTCAGAAATATCGGCACAAAGCTTTGTGCCCATATTGTTAAATTAGTGAGAGGGTGGAGAGCATTTGAGAGAGAAAGGAAGCCAATACATTACACCGATGAAAATATTATTTAACAGTAAACCCCCTTCTTCCAATCCTCAAGCTTGGTCTTTGTGTTTCTCACCTTGAACTCAGTCTCGATGTTGGCGAGGCGAGCCAGCTCGTTGCTGAGCTCCAGAGCGGTGAATACAGGGTCCTCACTAGACAGGGACAGGTAGGCAGCGCTGGCTAGCGCTTTATAAGCATTCATCCTGGAGCGGGAGTGGCTGAACGAGTCACGGCACTGCTTGTCATGACACTCGCTACACTTACAGAAGTAGTCATGGGGCTTCTCGATACGGGCTCCCTTCATCAACAGAGTGTGCACTATCTCGTACTCCTGGCAGTGTGCAGCCAGGATGACCAGGGGTCACGTCATGGGAGAAACGCGTGCCATCTTCGTCGTAGGCATAAAAGTCATCATCTCGTAGCTCCTGCTCCAGGGGGCTTAAAGTGAGGCGTAGCCCACCTCCGAATGCAGGGTGGGCCAGGATAGCCTCTACGATACGCACATAGCCCTTACTGATGGCCAAGAGGAGACCATCGCCCACACGAGCAAGACTCTCCTTCTTCAGCAGTAGTTCTGTCACTTCCAAGTGCTCATTACCCACGGCCAACTGCAGTGCATTCTGGCCCATGTAGTCCACACAGTTGACGTTGAGGGTCTTGGACTCTTCCTGCATCTTACGCACCACTGGGACGTTCCCATACTCAGCAGAGTCTAGGAAGCGCTCCTCATCTGAAGTGAGACTGGTGCCCCGCTCCCTGAACATGTAGGCTGGTCCACGGATAGCCTGCCGACGACCCTTCTCTCGCACAGTAGTTTTTCTATGGTGCATGGTCTCAAATCTGAATGGAGAAAGACGGTGACAAAAGAACTATTCAGACCAGAAGGAAGATCACAGGAATTGAAGAGAAAAGTAAGTCGAAAAAAACATAACATTCAGAGCAGATGTTTACACTTTTCAAAATGATAGTTAAGGAGTGCTTGGATACTTTTTGTTTTCTACAATGGCATTTTATGGTATTTCAGCATGTATAATTAAGCAATAAGACTCGAGGAGGTGTGGTATATGGCCAATAAACCCCGACTAAGAGCTGTTCTTATGCACTACACAACGTGCCTGGACACAGCCTGGACAAATACCACCATCCCTGAGGTGCCTTATTACTATTATACACCGGTTACCAACGTAATTAGAGTATAAATGTTTTGTCGTACCTGTGGTATACGGTCTGATATACCACGGCTGTCAGCCAATCAGCATTTAGGGCTTGAACAACCCAGTTTATAATACACAACATCCTTGGTCTGCTGAGTTTTTTTATTGAGCAACTGGATGACAGGTGTCAGTCTCTCTATGGAGAGAGGTGTAATCGGCATCTGTTGAATTCTGACGGCTTTGATTGGAAGCCAAACGTTTGCTGTACAGTACTAGCTAAGCAAAACATATCCTGAAGTCCTGATGGGGACTTCTGTCTCAATCCAGTCCTCTCTATATAGGGTTCATATGCTCAGTTAAATAAATGCTGCCTCATGGTGTTCTTTAAGTAACCTACACTCAGAAAGCTGTACAATCTGTTCAGTCCAATGCAAGCTGCCCAGCTACTTGTAAAATGAAGCGGAAGGATGGGCCCGGGGATATGTTACCACCATTCATAGCCCCAATTCATAAATGGGGCTATGAATGCAGGCCTGACAGTCCATGTGATCAACAGGATACAATAGTTTTACACATATTTGGCTATATTATGTTTGTTTGCAAATGTTCAAAATGAGAGCGTTATAAATAATATATCATAAACAGGCCTACTCATAATTTGAATTATATAAAGGTAAGACAGGTGTAGGAAGATAGTTGTACTAGACTCATGAGCAGTGCCGACACGTCATTCAGGGCAGGTGGGGCTCCCAAAAATACACTGCTCAAAAAAATAAAGGGAACACTTAAACAACACAATGTAACTCCAAGTCAATCACACTTCTGTGAAATCAAACTGTCCACTTAGGAAGCAACACTGATTGACAATAAATTTCACATGCTGTTGTGCAAATGGAATAGACAAAAGGTGGAAATTATAGGCAATTAGCAAGACACCCCCCAAAAAAGGAGTGATTCTGCAGGTGGTGACCACAGACCACTTCTCAGTTCCTATGCTTCCTGGCTGATGTTTTGGTCACTTTTGAATGCTGGCGGTGCTCTCACTCTAGTGGTAGCATGAGACGGAGTCTACAACCCACACAAGTGGCTCAGGTAGTGCAGTTCATCCAGGATGGCACATCAATCCGAACTGTGGCAAAAAGGTTTGCTGTGTCTGTCAGCGTAGTGTCCAGAGCATGCAGCCGCTACCAGGAGACAGGCCAGTACATCAGGAGACGTGGAGGAGGCCGTAGGAGGGCAACAACCCAGCAGCAGGACCGCTACCTCCGCCTTTGTGCAAGGAGGTGCACTGCCAGCTCCCTGCAAAATGACCTCCAGCAGGCCACAAATGTGCATGACCGGTTTGGCGATGGGTCAGTCATGGTGTGGGGTGGCATTTCTTTGTGGGGCAGCACAGAACTCCATGTGCTCGCCAGAGGTAGCCTGACTGCCAATAGGTACCGAGATGAGATCTTCAGACCCCTTGTGAGACCATATGCTGACACATGCACATTTGTGGCCTGCTGGAGGTCATTTTGCAGGGAGCTGGCAGTGCACCTCCTTGCACAAAGGCGGAGGTAGCGGTCCTGCTGCTGGGTTGTTGCCCTCCTACGGCCTCCTCCACGTCTCCTGATGTACTGGCCTGTCTCCTGGTAGCGCCTGCATGCTCTGGACACTACGCTGACAGACACAGCAAACCTTTTTGCCACAGTTCGCATTGATGTGCCATCCTGGATGAACTGCACTACCTGAGCCACTTGTGTGGGTTGTAGACTCCGTCTCATGCTACCACTAGAGTGAGAGCACCGCCAGCATTCAAAAGTGACAAAAACATCAGCCAGGAAGCATAGGAACTGAGAAGTGGTCTGTGGTCACCACCTGCAGAATCACTCCTTTTTTGGGGGGTGTCTTGCTAATTGCCTATAATTTCCACCTTTTGTCTATTCCATTTGCACAACAGCATGTAAAATTTATTGTCAATCAGTGTTGCTTCCTAAGTGGACAGTTTGATTTCACAGAAGTGTGATTGACTTGGAGTTACATTGTGTTGTTTAAGTGTTCCCTTTATTTTTTTGAGCAGTGTATATACACAGTTGAAGTCGGAAGTTTACATACACCTTAGCCAATTACATTTAAACTCAGTATTTCACAATTCCTGACATTTAATCCTAGTAAATAATTCCCTGTTTTAGGCCAGTTAGGATCACCACTTTTATTTTAGAATGTGAAATGTCAGAATAATAGTAGAGAGAATGATTTATTTCTACATTTGTTTCTTATATCACATTCCCAGTGGGTCAGAAGTTTACATAGACTCAATTATTATTTGGTAGCATTGCCTTTAAATTGTTTAACTTGGGTCAAACGTTTCGGGTAGCCTTCCACAAGCTTCCCAAAATAAGTTGGGTGAATTGTGGCCCACTCCTCCTGACAGAGCTGGTGTAACTGAGTCAGGTTTGTAGGCCTCTTTGCTCGCACACGCTTTTTCAGTTCTGCCCACACATTTTCTATGGGATTGAGGTCAGGGCTTTGTGATGGCCACTCCAATAACTTTACTTTGTGGTCCTTAAGCCATTTTACCACAATTTTGAAAGTATGCTTGGGGTCATTGTCCATTTGGAAGACCCATTTGCGACCAAGCTTTAACTTCCTGACTGATGTCTTGAGATGTTGCTTCAATATATTCACATGATTTTCCGTCTTCATGATGCCATCTATTTTGTGAAGTGCACCAGTCCCCCCTGCAGCAAAGCACCCCCACAACATGATGCTGCCAACTCCGTGCTTCACGGTTGGGATGGTGTTCTTCGGCTTGCAAGCCTCCCCCTTTTTCCTCCAAACATAACGATGGTCATTATGGCCAAACAGTTCTATTTTTGTTTCATTTGACCAGAGGACATTTCTCCAAAAAGTACGATCTTTTGTCCCCATGTGCAGTTGCAAACCAGGGTCTGGCATTTTATTGCGGTTTTGGAGCAGTGGCATCTTCCTTGCTGAGCGGTTTTTCAGTTTGTCGAAAAAGAGCTTGTTTTACTGTGGATATACATACTTCTGTACCTGTTTCCTCCAGCATCTTCACAAGGTCATTTGTTGTTGTTGTGGGATTGATTTGCACTTTTCGCACCAAAGTATGTTCATCTCTAGGAGACAGAATGCATCTCCTTCCTGAGCGGCATACCGACTGCGTGGTCCCATAGTGTTTATACTTGCAAACTATTGTTTGTACAGATGAACGTGGTACCTTCAGGCATTTGGAAATTGCTCCCATGGATGAACCAGACTTGTGGAGGTCTAAAAATAAAATTGACTAATTTCTTTTGATTTTCCCATGATGTCAAGCAAAGAGGCACTGAGTTTGAAGGTAGGCCTTGAAATACATCCACATGTACACCTCCAATTGAGTCAAATGATGTCAATTAGCCTATCATAAGCTTCTAAAGCCATGACATCATTTTCTGGAATTTTCCAAGCTGTTTAAAGGCACAGTCAACTTAGTGAATGTAAACTTCTGACCCACTGGAATTGTGATACGGTGAATTATAAGTGAAATAATCTGTCTGTAAACAATTGTAAAAATTACTTGTTTCATGCACAAATTAGATGTCCTAACCGACTTGCCAAAACTATAGTTTGTTAACAAGAAACTTGTGGAGTGGTTGAAAAACGAGTTTTAATGACTCCAACCTAAGTGTATGTAAACTTCCGACTTCAACTGTACAGTGCTTTCGGAAAGTATTCAGACCCCTTGACTTTTTCCACATTTTGTTACGTTACAGCCTTATTCTAAAATAGATTTTTAAAAATAATTCCCCCTTATCAATCTACACACAATACCCCATAATGACAAAGCAAAAACAGTTTTTTAGAAATATTTGCAAATTTATAAAAACTCATATCACATTTACATAAGTATTCAGACACTACTCAGTGCTTTGTTGAAGAACCTTTGGCAGCAATTACAGCCTTGAGTCGTCTTGGGTATGACGCTACAAGCTTGGCACACCTGTATTTGGGGAGTTTCTTCCATTCTTCTCTGCAGATCCTCAAGCTCTGTCAGGTTGGATGGGGAGCATTGCCGCACAACTATTTTCAGGTCACTCCAGAGATGTTCAATCGGGTTCAAGTCCGGGCCCTGGCTGGGCAATTCAAGGACATTCAGAGACTTGTCTTAAAGCCACTCCTGCGTTGTCTTGGCTGCATGTTCATCGTTGTTGACCTGTTGGAAGTTGAACCATCGCCCCAGTCTGAGGTCCTGAGCGCTCTGGAGCAGGTTTTCATCAAGGATCTATCTGTACTTTGCTCTGTTCATCTTTGTCTCAATCCTGACTAAAACAGCATGATGCTGCCACCACCATGCTTCACTGTAGGCATGGTGCCAGGTTTCCTATAGATGTGACGCTTGGCATTCAGGACAAAGAGTTCAATCTTGGTTTCATCAGACTAGAGAATCTTGTTTCTCATGGTCTGAGAGTCCTTTAGGTGCCTTTTGGCAAACTCCAAGCGGGCTGTCATGTACCTTTTACTGAGGAGTGGCTTCTGTCTGGCCACTCTACCATAAAGGCCTGATTGGTAGTGCTGCAGAGATGGTTGTTCTTCTGGAAGGTTCTCCCATCTCTACAGAGGAACTCTAGAGCAATGTCAGAGTGACCATCGGGTTCTTGGTCACCTCCCAGACCAAGGCACTTCTCCCCTGATTGCTCAGTTTAGCCGGGCGGCCAGCTCTAGGAAGAGTCTTCTTCAAAACCTCTTCCACTTAAGAATGATGGCGACTACAGTGGTCTTAGGTACTTTCAATGCTGCAGACATTTTTTGGTATCCTTCCCCAGACATAATCCTGTTTCTGAGCTTTAAGGACAATTGCTTTGACCTCAGGGCTTGGTTTTTGCTCTGACATGCACTGTCAACTGTGGGACCTTATATAGACAGATGTGTGCCTTTCCAAATCATGTCCAATCATTTGAATCTACCACAGGTGGACTCCAATCAAGTTGTAGAAACATTTCAAGGATGATCGATGGAAACAAGATGCACTTGAGCTCAATTGAGTCTCATAGCAAAGTGTCTGAATACTTATGTAAATGTGATCCGTTTTTTATTTTGAATTGAAAATCCTGTTTTCACTTTGTCATTATGGGGTATTGTGTGCTGATTGCTGAGGATTTTTATTTATTTAATCCATTTTAGAATAAGGCTGTAACGTAACAAAATGTGGAAAAGGTTAAGGGGTCTGAATACTTTCCGAAGGCACTGTATATATCTATATATTTTTTTTCCTTCTTCTTCTGTTTTGCATGTTATTTTGGAATTGATATGTGTCACATACCAGTTTGCAAACAATGTATCATTGAGTTAAAACCTTTCTAGGACAGGGGTGCCGCTAGCGGCACTCCTCCCACATTCCATTGAAAAGGCAGAGCGGCAAATTCAAAAAATACATTTTTTTTAAATATTTAACTTTCACACATTAACAAGTCCAATACAGCATATGAAAGGCAGACATCTTGTGAATCTAGCCAACATGTCCGATTTTTAAAATGTTTTACAGGGAAGACAAAATATGTAAATCTATTAGCTAACCACCTTAGCAAAAGACACCACTTTCTAACACCAATCAGTTTTTACGTCCATCACCAGCTATCACTAATTCGACCAAATGAAGATATATATAGCCACTAACCAAGAAACAACTTCATAAGATGACAGTCTGATAACATATTTATTGTATAGCATATGTTTTTTTTGAAAAATGTGCATATTTATGGTATAAATCATAAATTACATTTCAGCTACAATCAGAAATTGCACCGAAAGCAGCCATAACATTTACAGACACCAACATCAAATACCTAATTACTCCTCATAAAACATTTCTGAGAAATACATACTGTGCAGCAATTGAAAAACAGGATTCTTGTGATTCCAGACAATATTTCCGATTTATTAAATGTTTTACATCGAAAACTAAATGTAGCGCTAAATTAGCATAGCCACGCCAGACAGACACACTTGGGCGCGCGCGACCAGTTGACATGCACGACAGATATATGAAATAACATTATAAATTTGGTCTTACTTTGGCTGATCTTTCATCAGAATGTTGATCAAGTTGTCCTTAGTCCAGAAGAGTCGTTCAATCCATTCAGAATGGCAACTTTCCATCTTCATTTAGCAGGGGTACTAGTCGAGTGGCACGGATCTCTCCAACGTAAACAAAGTAAACATTACGGAACACGGCAAAACTCCCGAAAAAATTCAAATAATCTGATTAAACTATATTGAAAAAACATACATTACGATGACATGGTCTCATTTATCAAATCAAATCCGAGCTGGAGATAGTTCACATCAGAAACGGCAGCAAAACAAAACATGATATCTCTCCCAAGTCGCGCGCTTCTGACTTCCTGAAATTGACGGCCACGTCAAAGAAATAGGTCTTATTTCACGTCAGAACAAGATAAACGCAAGATTTCTCCTCTGACGTCCTCTTGACACCCAGAGGAAGGCGTACGAGGTGTGTTTCGGGTCATAGGTGGCATGACCATGTATAGGCAGAACGTTGAAGCGAGCATAAACATCTTGCATTTTACTTCCTGGTCGGGGAAAGTGCTGCCAAAGGACTTGTGTTCCACTCAGAGAAAAAATTAAAACGGTTTTAGAAACTAGAGACTCTTTTCTATCCAATAGTATTAACAATATGCATATTGTAAGAGCAAAAATTGATTAAGAGGCCGTTTGAAAATTTGCACATATTTTCCAGTTTTTCCAATACGCCCCCTATAGCCCTAACAGGTTATTAATAAAGCTACATACAAACGCTTTTTTGCTTTCTTGATTAAGGCAGCTCCAAAATACTGGTATTTCAGCCTAGCTCAGTGCTTTCTGTGGTGGTGGTGCAGCCAACACAAAATACGGAGCTTAGAGGTTGGTAATGTTCTCTAGATCCGTCGTGATTGGCTTAGTGTTCTGTCACTCATGGGGACACTGTCACCACAAAATCTATGGGAGAGCTCGAACATTCAAGCCCCTTGGGTGCTGCCATAGATTTACATTAGAAGTGCCCATCCAAGAAGGCTCAAGGTCATTGGCCACAGATAAAATGATGGTTATATCTACCGTAGCTTTGATTGTGCTGATCATGTCAACATCATACTTTCAAAATCTTAGCTAGCGAGCTAGTCAAGCAATCATCGTCATGAATCAAGTTGACAATCTACTGGCAAATCCTTTTCAAACCTTATCATATGAAGAGAAATTATAGATAAAACGTATCTGTGCTAATCGGCCATTGGACATAAATATTACACAACAAGTTGGAAATCGCAAATTCAACAATGAGTGGGTTGGAAGGAATCAGTGGCTAACTGCAAGCATTGCAAAGCAATCACTAGCTTGCTATTCAGTGGAGTGGGTGTGCAGTCCAAGTCTGGGTTTAAGGGTCTCTTTTCCAAGTTTAAAAGGATAAACATTCAATACCATGGGCCAGAAAAGGTTGAATACATTGGCCATGCTGTCAATCCAGCATGACTTCTGCCGCGTTCAAAACAACTGGAAACTCGGAACTGGGAAATCTCAGACTTCATTGAGTTCAAGACAACTGAGAACTCTGAAAAAACTAGCTCTGACTGGGAAAATATGTTTTGAACGGTCATCCATCCAATTCCAAGTTGGGAACTCTAGAGCTGCAACCTGAAGATCACTGACGTCATGATTCAACCTTGTTTTTTCCCCCAGAGTTCCCAGTTGTCTTGAAAGCACCACGAATCCAGAGAATGCCACACTTTGATGACAAAATTTGCCCCCAAAGACCTCAGCGCCGCCTTCCTGTTCAAGAGAGCACAGCACAACAAGGTGAGTTCAAAAATGTCTTGTATGCTGTTGCATAAATTATATAATATGCCAGGGAGATATGTATAGTGTAGCTAAGAAAGTAATACTCAGTGTATGTTGTGTAGTAAGCTGTTAGTAGCTCATGTGCCTCACCATAATAATTTGGTCCCTTTCCACCTCATAATTTAGCCTAATGGTCTGACTTGGTGGTGCACATGTAGCCTATAGCCTGTTTTAGAGAAATGTCATCATTGAAAATTTTCAGAGCTTTCATTGTCTGCTTATATGCCCCCTTTGTTTATCCCGTGGTTCTGACTTGGTGTACAGAAGAATACTGTAAGAACGGCCCATGCTCTGAATTCTGTCGCTGTACATTTCAGAATTGCTGAACAAATAGTTATATTGTCCATCCTAGCTCGCTAATTAATGTTGTCATCAAAATTACGGATTGCCTATTATCCGCTCATCGTCCCCTTATGCCATAGTTTGTATATCTCAATTGTCAGTAGAAACCCCATTTGTTTAAGCAAGTCAGCCATATCAGCTATGTTTTTTTAAAAGCCAGTAAATTAGGCTGAATGAACTGTTTCGCTGCCAGACAAGGCTCCGCTGATAGCCAGGTGTAGTGGTGGTAAAGATTCACTCCATGGTGCTGAAAAGAACGCTCTGCTGTTGGGACAGCTTTATGTAGGCCCTAACAATTTGTGGGCACTGTTATAGTGCAATTCATGTATTGTTCAGTGTTGTGTTGTGTAGTGGCTTTGCTGGCATGCATTTAAAATATATAGTTTTTGGTTTGCCCCACCAAGATTTACATACTAAAATCGCCACTCCTCATCAGAAATGTATACACCGTGTTATCATACCACTCTCCTCTCGGATTCTGTCGTCTGTACAAAGCATCCGGAACAAGAGTCATACATCGGGTTAAAGATGGGGGATTTAAAAGCGGAGTATCATCGACAACAGTTGATGGCAACGGTTGGGGATCAACCTCCCACTGCTCAGGTGCGCTCTCATGAACTTCGTCTCTATTGGGTGGGGAGAAAACCGCGGCTGCCCTCATCATGAGTGTGTGGCTTCAGTGTGGTTCCAACAGTCTTTTCCTAGTTTAGTCCTGGTTCTGAAACAAAAATATGCACCAAATAGCTACCAATACATCACTCTTGAGCAGTCACAATAAATTAGGGGGAGCAAATCTGATGTAAACCGATGTAAACTGAAATCCAAATCAATTGAGATACTTTTGTCTGTCAGCTAGTGGTAATCAAAATGGGGTTTTGTTTTTCATCAACTCATCTCCAAAAAGGTTGACAAACTCAACTACTGTGTGATCTATAATGGAGAAGGCCCTTTTAACATGTCAGACAATCCCTGTTGTGTGATCTAGTGGAGCAGGTACCCATATATAACATGTCAGCTGCAATAATTTTCGTCTGTGAACTGCCAAATTTTCCATGATGAATTGGGGCTGTCTGTTGAATCCCAACATCCTACTTTTGGGCTTTGGTCCACTTCAAAAGCAAACAGGGCTATCAAGACTGGTGTGTTCTGTAGTGCAGCAGGTAGCGCATTATGCTAATCTAATGTGACACACTATCCACGCAAACACAATTTTGTCTATGCCAGAGAATGTAACTCATTTGGCCCGACAGCTTTCTCGTTTCAGCATTGAGCATTGAGAGATATTTCATTACCGAAGGTTGTATTTAGATTCATTACTTAAATGTTATGTGCTTATTTAGATTCATTACTTAAATGTTATGTGCTTGGGCACTGATCTTGTCTTGTGTGAGAATTAATAACAAATCATATGTATGCAATCTTGCTTGCACCCATCGGTGGCATATCACGCAGTTTCGCAAGGCCCCCGCAAGGTTTTTGTAATTTTTTTGTTTGTTGCGGAAAACAGCTAACTGCCTGCAATTATACACATTTTGCCATGGGGCAGAGAGAAAATGTTGAGATGTATAGCTAATTTCCTGTAAATCTAAACATTTTGCCATGGTTTATGACGTGTTCATATTGGGGAGAAGGACCGACGTTCAGACCCTAACAAATAAACAAATTATATATATATATATATATATATATATAATATATATATATATATATTTATAGTATTAGTGGTACATCAGTGGAACCCATTCATGCCATTATTTTCAGTGGATTAGATTACAATAACACATCTGTGCCTATATGGGTTGTATATGCAGCTTTAACAAATAAAAATAATTGAAGACAAAGAAAATAGGAAAAGTACAGAATAATGTGCTGGGCAAATCAGTGAAAAACAACAAGAGTACAGAGTCCAGGTATTTAAAGGATACCTCTGGTTTAGCCTAATAAATGGCCTTGCATGACCCTTAGATGCCAGGATCAATGGCTTTGATTATTGGAGGAACACCTTTGTCATGAGTGTCGAACGCCCACACTGCTCAATGCTGCTTGATGGAGAGCCCTCCGTGCCTGGTTACCAAGGTGCTCTGACAAATGTGGAGCTCCAGGAAAACATTCCCACAAACTTACTGTGAAAATGTGAAGTTTATGAAACAGAGTATCATAATATAAATGGAGGCTACTTAACATATGTTATATCACTGGGATATGAGAAAATGTATAATGAGTAATGGTGGTATAGTCCTACATGCTGTAAACATGTATAGACACAGAATGCCTGATATTTAAAATTAACTAAGCTGCATAATTAATCTTTTGAAGATCTTCTTTGAGTATCGAAGACAATGTAACTAAACTACCACATAACAATATACAAAAATACATTTTTTCCAGCTTCACACGATTCTGTAAATCCATCACTGATTATAATGCTGTTTCTGTCTGTCTGTCTGACAGGAAGCTGTCTAGCACACACCCTCCCTCCCACCCACGCACGCACGCACACCCCACCTAAAGCAATAACGTTTGATCGTCATATTAAAATAATTTACCCCATGTGAGGCCAGTCAAGTGTGTTTCACTCATTAAAATATATAGTTTTTTTAAAGAAAGACCATGAAACCATAGTGTGTAATTTCCGTCAGTTAAATTAAGACAGGATATTGAATTTTAGTGTAAACTACTACCCATCAAGCCCAAAAGAACCACCATCTATTTAAAAAGTCACAGTTCTTGAGGTGGGGTAGAATATGCCTAGTCATGGTAAAATCTGAATAGCGTACTCCTTCCTACTGCTCAAAGCCCATTGGAGGATAAGGTCAGAGGGGAGGGACCTCTGGCTTTCTCATCCAATGGGTTTTGAGAATAAGGCGAGGCGAGAGGACGCTTGGAGTATGCAATTGAGATTCATCATGGTGTTGATTACATAAGGTGACTGGCAAGTCTTTATTGCTTTCACAATGTGCTCACTGCTCTACTCTGACTGACACATTTACCCCTCAAGCCTTCAGTAGAATATAACCCAACGGAGATTGTCTGGTATGGGGTTAATTAGTGAAAATCAATTTCTAATAATTTTGATATTGGATAAGCTGTCCGAAAATAGTTAACCACATCACCACACGAATAACCTCATGTTACTGGTGAGGTGATGCGACCAAGGAATGTATCAGAGTTGGTCCATTTACCTGTGAATCAAAATTGCATTGCCGTAGTGGCCTACCAATTTCAAAGACAGATTTCCGAGAGATATATCTATGTGAGGAAGATAAACATACGTAATGTTAGTCCAGTCATACATTCACTATGGCACATGGTTCTTTACAGTTTAATTAATGTTTGTTATAGGTTGTTGACAATTATGCTTTCCAGCTCTCATGGAGTAAGCTTGTTCAAGTCCAATAAAATAGCACCCTCTATTGATCAACATAACACATTGTTTTCTGTATGGACTGAATTGATGATGCGTATCAAATATATGCCCAGGATGATATAATGCTGAATTTATCATCGTCCATAGCTAGATTTCCATACAATTGGCGACAGATTATTATGCGAATATTCTAAAGTCCGCATGAACAAAACATGTGCATTTTCACACCAGAGACGTATTTCCATCATATGGACTTGTTGCGGATACAAGTCTGTGCGTGATGACATAACTTTTGTGGTTAAATTCCCACGTACTGAATAAAAAATACAAGTTAAATGGGTTTCCGTTGCATTTTAAACTCTACTGATATTTTTGTCACAAAATAATGTTGCGTTACGTAGCCAATGTGCCCATTCTGGTATTGGAATGTGCGCTCTAGCCAAAACGATGACATTATTATGGACAAAAGAGGGATATTATTTTATTTGTCAAATGTTAGTCAATCATTGATATCACCAGAATAAGACCGTCGACATTTATTGGAAAGGAGCGTCAAGCACATACCGTGCATTTTCACCACCCTGTGAAGTTCATTATCATGTATTTCATATGTAGCCTAATAAAGTGCATGCTTTCCCGACGAGCAGTAGTGGGAGGACCACACACCATATCATTGCGTGAATCACAAGTTTACTTCGATATGATGGTTATTTTATGAATATTTTCGCATAAAGTCGTTTCCACCGACATTACTCGCATAGTTAATTTTACCGGCACAAAAGATCCACCATGTCTAGGTTATTTTGTTTCGTGGAAATTGTGAAAGTTTACCGACAAAATGTTCTGTTTCCATCAGGCCTGTTATGACATTTCCTATCCGACGTACCTTACTCACATAAAACGTTTGGATGGAAACCCGGTTCATGTTCGAGATATGTCGAGACGGGTGTACTGGCCAATCAGTTAACCTACAGCCAACAAACTAGAAACTCTTGTGAGAGGACTTGTGTTGACAGAGAAGAAACACCTGCTGCAAATGTTCAAATTAGGGGTGAATTTCAATAGTCCTCTTTTCCTCAATCTGCATTGATTTTTAACTGCTGGTAAGAAGTGACAGCTAGACTATTGAGATCTACACCCTGTTCATGAATTAAGTCTTGTTAGAAAGGGCAGGTGCTGATTGGTTTGGGGGAGTGTATAGTAACTTGGTAAATCAGTATAAGAAGGGAATGAGCTGTTCAGCAAAGCAACTTGAAATAATCAAACATGAAGAGTTTTGCTGCAAAGTATATCAGTGTCCATGCTGTGATTTTGGGACTGCTGCTACCTCAGGTAAAAATACAATTAATCAGTGGGCTCCACTAATTTGAGCAGTGTAACAATACAGATCATGTAGTAGATAGAAATCTGAGACTTGATTTTACTTCCTGTTTTAAATATACTACGTTATGAAGTGTGTCTGCTATTATTGACACAGTAGTAGTGACCTTATTTTGCATGTGTTCTTCTAGGCAATCCCATGCAATGTGACGGGAGTGTGGCGAAATGAGCTGGGCTCTGTGCTTGATATTGAGGCGGTCGGTTCTGAGCTCCGAGGCCTTTATCAGAGTGCAGTGGAGACTGCTCCAGGAGTCACGGGTCCAGAACAACAGGCCAAGTTACTGGGTGTGACTAGTAATCGGGGTCTGCGAACCTCTGTGGCTTTCTCTGTGTTATGGGAGGCAGGTGTGTAAACCCTGGAATGTGTTCAGCAAGGCATTTTATTTTTATTTCACCTTTATTTAACCAGGTAGGCTAGTTGAGAACAAGTTCTCATTTGCAACTGCGACCTGGCCAAGAGGAAGCAAAGCAGTTTGGCACGTACAACAGGGTCACACATGGAATAAACAAACATACAGTAGAAAAAGTCTATATACAGCATGTGCAAATGAGGTAGGTTAAGGGAGGTAAGGCCATGGTGGCAAAGTAATTACAATATAGCAAATTAAGACTAATGGTAGAGATACTGGGGTGCGAAGGAGCAAGATAAATGCAGCATAATGTTGTGCAACGTTAGGAAATATATTTTGTACCACTAATTGCACCACTTCTATCTCCAACCTTCCACAATGTGGCCCTAGTCTCAATCTGAATGACCTTGACTGTAACAATGGCTGTGATGCAATTGCATCATATTGCCTGTCCCCCCCCAGGTTCCTGTAGCGCTTGGGTTGGTCAGTGTTTCCAACTGCCTGATGGGAAGCGAGTGCTGAAGACCCTGTGGATGCTGCGCTCTGTGGCTTCATGCCCTGCAGACAACTGGAAGAGTACCAGGTAGGCTACAGCTCCTCACTACTTAGCGTGGGGGGGGGGTTACTGTAGAACACAATTGCCCTTCACTAAAAGCCTACTGACATGAGAGCTACAGGGGTAAACTCAATGTTTTTAGAGCTAATTCCTATATGGACTTTGAGCATATTTGTATACCACTTGTTTTTGAGACTTTCTTTTTATCATTAGGATGGGAGAGGACACTTTCATCTTCATTGCCTGAAAGCAGAATGTACTGATCATCTGGCAATGTTGCATTTGGTTTGCTGCCCTCTACTGAATGTTCTTTGAACTCTCCATAGAAATAATCTGTTTTATACTCCCTGAGCTGATCTCTCATCCATGCCATAAACTATGAAACTTGTTCAATTCATGAATAAAAATGTGTTATTTACCTTGCCTGACATAAATAAAAGTTTAAACTCAGATGGGGATATGTTTGTTTATTCTCCAACAAACGGTCTGTCAAATGAACATGGGTGGTACCAACGTGGGATAAACTATTGTTTCAGACATTACAGAGCACTGGTGCATTAGGCTTGAGTTTCTATGCCAAGGTAACAAACCTATTGACCACGTTTTCATGCGCACAAATTTCCTGTACTCTTCGGGGTACTCGTGTATTCTACTTGAGTTGACGCATATAAACATATCCCGTTTACATTGACCTGAAAAAGCTTGTATCCCGGTTTAGATTTTTGGCGGGGGTGGGCTACTGTGGCATGTACAAATCTTATCCAGTTTGCTGTTTTTTGCAGGGTGTGCAGGCCCAGTTTTGCATAATGTGGGTTCTGTGATGTCAAACATCCCTTCAAAAAGTAGGCTACCTGTGCAGGTCAATCCACTGTAAATTATTTTGTTGATACTCTGTCCTGTACCGTAGCTTAGTGGCTACCTTCACCCCTAATTTAGAGACCTTTCTACTTATTGAAATTTCAGGTAGGCCATAGTTAGGCCTACATGTAGCTTCTGTCAACTTGTTGCCCCAGACATGAGTGCTCACCAGAATGTCTTTGATAATTATTGCATTAGTAATCACCAGTAAAGTTGCCTGTTTCGTTTAGGCACTGGGGTTGAAACATGTCTTGAGCAAAATGTCCATGTCATGTTTGACCGGTTTTAAGGAAATTAAAATAACATGACTTGACTTGGGTGCGTTTTGTGGTTGATACTGTCTGCAGAAGTGTCTACACATGCATTTGAATTTTTTCGGTGCTGAAAAATCCTTTCTCCACTCACGTTTCCAAGATGAATAAGCATTTGACAGATGCATATTTCTGCAGGAGTAAAATGCTATAGGCCTACAGTAAGTGTTCATATTTCAGTTACTACTCTATGTAGCCCATATGAACTTAACAGGAATATTCTGTTTATTCAGGGTTACTCGTTAGCGGGAAATGAAAGGTGTGTGTAAACAGCTTATCCTGAATAAGGCCTTAAGCGGGATACTGTCCGCATGTAATCGTGGTCAATGATTCCGGTCCCTACACTGCATAGGATAACTTTATCCACAGAGGTACACTATAAACCTCTAATTACATGGTGACTCATCTTCAGTCAGTATTTAAAAACTACATGATAAAAACAATTAGGTTTGCAATAGATTAACCAATGTGCCACTGGATTATTTGTCAGCATTTTGTACAATCAAGCAACTGATTTCAGGCACTTCTGTAACTTGTCGATGCAAATCTTTAATTTTATTCAATGTACTCAGTGACTGTGATAAAACATTTGACCCATTTGACCTTCCAAAAATGTCAGGTGTTCTCATGTACAAACACGCCCAGTACTCACATCTCTGTGCTCACCCCGCAAAGAACAGGAAGCCACTGAATGAGTTATGGTTGAGTATCATCATAGACTTTTTGCTTAGGACCCAAGCGCATGTTGACCGTGTCCCATTTCTGCAGCTGTAGTGTGATCACACTGGAGAAATGATCAAGGCCTGTGACTGTAACGGCTTGTGCTCTCCTCATCCTCGGATGAGGTGAGGAGAGAAGGATCTTCAGACCAAAACCAACATAGAAACAAATAACATAGACTGCCCACCCAAAACTAACGCCCTGACCATAAACACATAAAAACAACATAAAACAGGTCAGGACTGTTACAGTGACTCTCATTGTCTAAAATATACATCATCGTAGCGGTGTTCTTAATAAGTGCTGCACCCCTGCTGGATGCACTGTCAGCCCCTGCAACATATCTGAAGTAGTATGCTCCTCTCACTGGTGCGGTGAATTTACCTGTTTCAGAGAAGAGACATAATCACCATCCTTAATTCAACAATGGGTTACTGTGCTATACTTTCATGTGCTATAATTGAAAGTCCAGTGCCTCTGAAGCTCATTGTGGTGGCTTTACATACTCATTTATAGGTCCTTATGAATATATGATATGCTGTGTAGATTATCCCACAGCAAGAAGATATGGCCTAATACTTTATAAAGATTTAAAACAATGCAATATATTTGCTGTATAAGAAACACAACAATGGATAGGGAATATACATATGAATGCAGCAGGGTACCTGTGGATGTACTGTAAGCATCGCCGATGTTTACATCTACTCACTTGTAGATCAGGTCATAATAGTAAATAATAGTAAATGTCGTTGAGGAAGGGTCCAAAGTAGCCACCAATTCCTAAAGATGCAGAGAATGACAACTTTGGTGTGTCTGTGAGCACAATGTCATCACAAGGTAAAAATGTTGTGGCACAACTAATTATCGATGCACGGATTGTTACGCTACTGTAAAGTCAACAACTCAAAGCACTATATGTAATGATGGCTAATGTGTGCACTTCTCCATACATGAACTTGCTTTCTTCAGCTCGTCAACCTCTCCTCTAAGCTCCACCACCTCTGACTCCTGCTCTTGTAGCTGGATCTCAGTGTTGTTTGACTCGGCATTAAGGGCCTTCAGTTCCCGGGCTTGACCCAAAGGAAATATATCACAATTAATACACTAACTCCCAACGACAACATTACCAAAAACCATGGTGTTGTTTTTGAGATTAATCCTTTAATTTGTTCTCTTCAGCAGTAACAGACTTTGTATTGTCACTGCCAGAGGAGATTGTAGACCTGTAAACAAGAGGGTCTGCACTGTGTGTATGTACCAACATGCTCACTCCACAGTTGCACTACTTCTGTTTTCTGACGTGTCAGGTCCTTCTTCTGTTCCCCGGCCTCAGCCACAGTGCTGTTCAGCCTGACATCAAGGACCACTAGTTCCTGGGCTTGCAATTATACACATTTTGCTATGGGGCAGAGAGAAAATATTGCAGTTTTAAAGCGAATTTCCTGTAAATCTAAACATTTTGCCATGGCTTATGACGTGTTCATATTGGGGAGGGGCCCGACCTCCAGGGGACCCTAACAAAAAAACAAATAATATATATATATTTATAGTATTAGTGGTAGATCAGTGACACCCATTCAATGTCATTATTTTCAGTGGATTAGATTACAATTACACATCTGTGCCTATTTGGGTTGTATATGCAGCTTTAACAAATAAAAATCATTGAAGTTGACAAAGAAAATAGGAAAAGTACAGAAAAATGTGCTGGGCAAATCAGTGAAAAACAACAAGAGTTCAGAGTCCAGGTTATTAAAGGATCCCTCTGGTTTAGCCTAATCAATGGCCTTGCATGACCCTTAGATGCCAGGATCAATGGCTTTGATTATTGGAGGAACACCTCTGTCATGAGTGTCGAACGCCCACACTGCTCAATGCTGCTTGATGGAGAGCCCTCCGTGCCTGGTTACCAAGGTGCTCCGAGGAAAACATTTCCCACAAAATTAGAGTGAAAATGTGAAGTTTATGAAACAGAGTATCATAATATAAATGGAGGCTACTTAACATATGTTATATCACTGAGATATGGGAAAATGTATAATGAGTAATGGTGGTATAGTCCTACATGCTGTAAACATGGATAGACACAGAATGCCTGATATTTAAAATTAACTAAGCTGCATTATGAATCTTTTGAAGATCTTTGAGTATCAAAGACAATGTAAATCAACTACCACATAAAAATAAACAAAAAGCTCATTTTTCCAGCTTCACACGATTCTGTAAATCGATCACTGTTTATAATGCTGTTTCTGTCTGTCTGACAGGAACCTGTCTGCCCCCCCCCCCCCCCCCCAACTCTCCACACCTAATGCAATAAAGTTTGATCATCATAATAAAATAATTTACCCCATGTGAGGCCAGTCAAGTGTGTTTCACTCATTAAAATATATAGTTTTTTAAAAAGTAAGACCATAAAACCATAGTGTGTAATTTCTGTCAGTTAAATTAAGACAGGATATTGAATTTTAGTGTAAACTACTACCCATCAAGCCCAAAAGAACCACCATCTATTTTAAAAGTCACAGTCCTTGAGGTGGGGTAGAATATGCCTAGTCATGGGAAAATCTAAATAGCGTACTCCTTCCTACTGCTCAAAGCCCATTGGTGGATAAGGTCAAAGGGGAGGGACCTCTGGCTTTCTCATCCAATGGGTTTTTCCAATGAGGCGAGGTCATGCTTGGAGTATGCAATTGAGATTCTTTCATGGTGTTGATTACATAAGGTGACTGGCAAGTCTTTATTGCTTTCACAATGTGCTCACTGCTCTACTCTGACTGACACATTTACCCCTCAAGCCTTCAGTAGAATATAACCCGACGAAGAGTGTCTGGTATGGGGTTTATTAATGAAAAAGTGAAAATCAATTTCGAAAAATGTTGATATTGGATAAGCTGTTAGAAAATAGTTAACCACATCACCACACAGTAACCTTATGTTACTGGTGAGGTGATGTGACCAAGGAATGTATCTGAGTTGGTCCATTTACCTATGAATCAAAATTGCATCGCTGTAGTGGCCTACCAATTTCAAAGACAGAATTATATATATTTGCTAACCTGCTAGGCCTGCTACCTACCTAGAGCTACTTGGAACACTACTAACTCCACGACTGGTTTATCGACGTCACCGCACGAAGAGGCAAAAACAGACTTACCCCCATCGCGACGTCCCCCAAAGGCTAACTTGCTAGCCCCGGTCTACTAACTGCTAGCTTGCCTGCCCCGGTCTGCTAACTGCTAGCACCTGCTAACTGCTTGCTTGCTAACCCGGTCTGCTAACTGCTAGCTTGTCAGCCCCGGTCTGCTAACTGCTAGGTTGTTTAGCCCCGGCCTACTAACTGTTAGCGTGTTAGCATCGGCCTGCTAACTTGTGTAAGAAAGTGTAGTTCCAAGAAGGCGTAGCAGTCGGACGTGTATTTGTCTTGTCTTGTCCCGCGTAAATAGTCCTCGTATTTTTTGTATACATTTCGTATATATTTTAATTTCACTTTCCATCTTGGAACTGAATATACATTCCCGCAACCCGCCTCACCCAATGTGGTACGGATCTGTTATTTTTTATACTTTAGAACCGTAACCCCAATCAGAAGCTAGCCAGATAACTAGCTACTAGCTAGTAGTCAGTTAGCCACTGCTGCGGTCTTCGCCCTTAACTCGGACACCAGCCATCTTCAGCTCGGGCAAATACCTGCCAGTCTGCAGGCGCGATATCAACCCAGAGAATATAGGACTGCTTTTTCTCTACCACATCACCGGATTCCTGACGCAAGCTCTGGACAATTACACCGGATCATCGTCGCTAGCTAGCTGCAACCAGGTGGCTACTACTGGCTAATACCTCTGTCCCGAAACAAGCACCAGTTAGCCTTGAGCTAGCCTCGAGCTAGGCCCATCTGCCGGCTAGCCGAAGAGGCCTACCAGCGAATTATTGGGCTACAATACCTCTTTTGCCAATTGGACTGGACCCTTTATTGCCGACACAGAGCCCCGCCGATCCATCACGACTGGTCTGCCGACGTAATTGTCCGAGGTGGTTTCAACAGGCTTTTCCATTGCGACGTTTCTGAATACCCATCTGCTAATTATTAGCTGTCTTATCTGCTGCTATCTAAATAAATATACCGGACAATTTATTTATTTTTTATTTATTTTTTCCTGGGTCACTATATCTATTTTGCCAATTGGATCGATCCCCTCTACCACACGGAACCCCACTAATCTACCGACGGAAACGAACGAGGTGACAAAAAAATAAAAAAATAAAATAAAATAAAAACAGACCTCCATCCTATGTTATCTTGCTACCGATAGCCAGCTACCCGGCCAGCTGTCTGGATCGCCGTGCCCCCAACCAACCTCTACTCACTGGACCCTTATGATCACTCGATTAAGCATGCCTCTCCTTAATGTAAATATGCCTTGTCCATTGCTGTTCTGGTTAGTGTTTATTGGCTTATTTCACTGTAGAGCCTCTAGCCCTGCTCACTATATATCCAACCTCTCAGTTCCACCACCCACATATGCGATGACATCACCTGGTTTCAATGATGTTTCTAGAGACTATATCTCTCTCATCATCACCCATTACCTAGGTTTACCTCCACTGTATTCACATCCTACCATACGTTTGTCTGTACATTATTCCTTGATGCTATTTTATCGCCCCCAGAAACTTCCTTTTACTCTCTGTTCTAGACGTTCCAAACGACCAATTCTCATAGCTTTTAGCCGTACCCTTATCCTACTCCTCCTCTGTTCCTCTGGTGATGTAGAGGTGAATCCAGGCCCTGCAGTACCTAGCTCCACTCCTATTCCCCAGGCGCTCTCTTTTGATGACTTCTGTAACCGTAATAGCCTTGGTTTCATGCATGTTAACATTAGAAGCCTCCTCCCTAAGTTTGTTTTGTTCACTGCTTTAGCACACTCTACCAACCCAGATGTTTTAGCCGTGTCTGAATCCTGGCTTAGGAAGACCACAAAAAATTCTGACATTTTCATCCCTAACTACAAGATTTTCAGACAAGATAGAACGGCCAAAGGGGGCGGTGTTGCAATCTACTGCAAGGATTGCCTGCAGAGTTCTGTTTTACTATCCAGGTCTGTTCCGAAACAATTTGAACTCCTACTTTTAAAAATCCACCTCTCTAAAAACAAGTCTCTCACTGTTGCCGCCTGCTATAGACCACCCTCTGCCCCCAGCTGTGCTCTGGACACCATATGTGAACTGATTGCCCCCCATCTATCTTCAGAGCTTGTGCTGCTAGGCGACCTAAATTGGAACATGCTTAACACCCCGGCCATCCTACAATCCAAGCTTGATGCCCTCAATCTCACACAAATTATCAATGAACCTACCAGGTACAACTCCAAATCCGTAAACACGGGCACCCTCATCGATGTCATCCTAACTAACTCACCCTCCAAATACACCTCTGCTGTTTTCAATCAAGACCTCAGAGATCACTGCCTCATTGCCTGCATCCGTAATGGGTCTGCGACCAAACGCCCACCCCTCATCACTGTCAAACGCTCCCTAAACACTTCTGCAAGCAGGCCTTTCTAATCGACCTGGCCGGGGTATCCTGGAATGACATTGACCTCATCCCGTCAGTAGATGATGCCTGGCTATTCTTTAAAAGTGCCTTCCTCTCCATCTTAAATAAGCATGCCCCATTCAAAAAATGTAGAACTAGGAATAGATATAGTCCTTGGTTCACTCCAGACCTGTCTGCCCTTGACAACCACAAAAACATCCTGTGGCATTCTGCATTAGCATCGAACATCCCCCTTGATATGCAACTTTTCAGGGAAGTTAGTAACAAATATACACAGGCAGCTAGGACAGCTAAGGCTAGCTTTTTCAAACAGAAATTTGCATCCTGTAGTACTAACTTAAAAAAGTTCTGGGACACTGAAAAGTCCATGGAGAATAAGAGCACCTCCTCCCAGCTGCCCACTGCTCTGAGGCTAGGAAACACTGTCACCACTGATAAATCCACTATAATTGAGAATTTCAATAAACATTTCTCTACAGCTGGCCATGCTTTCCATCTGGCTACCCCTACCCCGGTCAACTGCCCGGCACCCTCCACAGCAACCCGCCAAAGCCCCCACCATTTCTCCTTCACCCAAATCCAGATAGCTGATGTTCTGAAAGAGCTGCAAAATCTGGACCCCTACAAATCAGCCGGGCTAGACAATATGGACCCACTCTTTCTAAAATGATCTACCGAAATTGTTGCAACCCCTATTACTAGCCTGTTCAACCTCTCTTTCGTATCGTCTGAGGTTCCCAAAGATTGTAAAGCTGCCGCGGTCATCCCCCTCTTCAAAGGGGGTGACACTCTAGACCCAAACTGCTACAGACCTATATCTATCCTACCCTGTCTTTCTAAGGTCTTCGAAAGCCAAGTTAACAAACAGATTGCCGACCATTTTGAATCCCACCGTACCTTCTCCGCTATGCAATCTGGTTTCAGAGCTGGTCATGGGTGCACCTCAGCCACGTTCAAGGTCCTAAACGACATCATAACCGCCATCGATAAGAGACATTACTGTGCAGCCGTATCCATCGACCTGGCCAAGGCTTTTGACACTGTCAATCACCACATTCTTACTGGCAGACTCGACAGCCTTGGTTTCTCAAATGATTGCCTCCCCTGGTTTACCAACTACTTCTCTGGTAGAGTTCAGTGTGTCAAATCGGAGGGCCTGTTGTCCGGACCTCTGGCAGTCTCTATGGGGGTGCCACAGGGTTCAATCCCCGGGCCGACTCTCTTCTCTGTATACATCAATGATGTTGCTCTTGCTGCTGGTGATTCTCTGATCCACCTCTATGCAGACAACACCATTCTGTATACTTCTGGCCCCTCTTTGGACACTGTGTTACCCAACCTCCAGACGAGCTTCAATGCCATACAACTCTCCTTCCGTGGCCTCCAACTGCTCTTAAACGCAAGTAAAACTAAATGTATGCTATTCAACCAATCACTGCCCGCACCTGCACGCCCGTCCAGCATCACTACTCTGGACGGCTCTGACTTAGAATACGTGGACAACTACAAATACCTAGGTGTCTGGTTAGACTGTAAACTCTCCTTCCAGACTCACATTAAGCATCTCCAATCCAAAATTACATCTAGAATTTTGCATCCTATATCACAACAAAGCATCCTTCACTCATGCTGGCAAACATACCCTCGTAAAACTGACCATCCTACTGATCTTCGACTTCGGTGATGTCATCTATAAAATTGCCTCCAACACTCTACTCAACAAACTGGATGCAGTCTATCACAGTGCCATCCGTTTTGTCACCAAAGCCCCATATACTACCCACCATTGCGACCTGTACGCTCTCGTTGATTGGCCCTCGCTTCATACTCGTCGCCAAACCCACTGGCTACAGATTATCTACACGTCTCTGCTAGGTAAAGCCCCACCTTATCTCAGCTCACTTCTCACCATAGCAGCACCCACTCGTAGCACGCGCTCCAGCAGGTATATCTCACTGGTCACCCCCAAAGCCATTTCCTCCTTTGGTCGTCTTTCCTTCCAGTTCTCTGCTGCCAATGACTGGAACGAACTGCAAAAATCTCTGAAGCTGGAGACTCATATCTCCCTCACTAGCTTTAAGCACCAGCTGTCAGAGCAGCTCACAGATCACTGCACCTGTACATAGCCCATCTGTAAACAGCCCATCTATCTACCTACCTCATCCCCATACTGTATTTATTCATTTATTTATTTATTTTAATTTTATTTATTTAACCTTTATTTAACCAGGTAGGCAAATTGAGAACACGTTCTCATTTACAATTGCGACCTGGCCAAGATAAAGCAAAGCAGTTCGACACATACAACAACACATAGTTACACATGGAGTAAAAACAAACATATAGTCAATAATACAGTGAAAAAAAATAAGTCTATATACAATGTGAGCAAGTGAGGTGAGATAAGGGAGGTGAAGGCAAACAGATATATGTATAAATAAATAAAATATAAAAAGGCCATGGAGGCGAAGTGAGTACAACACAGCAAGTAAAATAAAAACTAAAAAACACTGGAATGGTTGGTTTGCATTGGAAGAAAGTGCAAAGTAGAGACAGAAATAATGGGGTGCAAGGGAGCAAAATAAATTAATAAATAAATACAGTAGGTAAAGAGGTAGTTGTTTGGGCTAAATTGTAGATGGGTTATGTACAGGTGCAGTGATCTATGAGCTGCTCTGACAGCTGGTGCTTAAAGCTAGTGAGGGAGATAGGTGTTTCCAGTTTCAGAGATTTTTGTAGTTCGTTCCAGTCATTGGCAGCAGAGAACTGGAAGGAGAGGCGTCCAAAGGAAGAATTGGTTTTGGGGGTGACTAGAGAGATATACCTGCTGGAGCGCGTGCTACAGGTAGGTGCTGCTATGGTGACCAGCGAGCTGAGATAAGGGGGGACTTTACCTAGCAGGGTCTTGTAGATGACCTGGAACCAGTGGGTTTGGCGACGAGTATGAAGCGAGGGCCAGCCAACGAGAGTGTACAGGTCGCAGTGGTGGGTAGTATATGGGGCTTTGGTGACAAAACGGATGGCACTGTGATAGACTGCATCCAATTTATTGAGTAGGGTTTTGGAGGCTATTTTGTAAATGACATCACCGAAGTCGAGGATTGGTAGGATGGTCAGTTTTACAAGGGTATGTTTGGCAGCATGAGTAAAGGATGCTTTGTTGCGGAATAGGAAGCCAATTCTAGATTTGACTTTGGATTGGAGATGTTTGATGTGGGTCTGGAAGGAGAGTTTACAGTCTAACCAGACACCTAGGTATTTGTAGTTGTCCACATATTCTAAGTCAGAGCCGTCCAAAGTAGTGATGTTGGACAGGCGGGCAGGAGCAGGCAGCGATCGGTTGAAGAGCATGCATTTGGTTTTACTTGTATTTAAGAGCAGTTGGAGGCCACGGAAGGAGAGTTGTATGGCATTGAAGCTCGCCTGGAGGGTTGTTAACACAGTGTCAAAAGAAGGGCCAGAAGTATACAGAATAGTGTCGTCTGCGTAGAGGTGGATCAGAGAATCACCAGCAGCAAGAGCGACATCATTGATGTAAACAGAGAAGAGAGTCGGTCCAAGAATTGAACCCTGTGGCACCCCCATAGAGACTGCCAGAGGCCCGGACAACAGACCCTCCGATTTGACACACTGAACTCTATCAGAGAAGTAGTTGGTGAACCAGGCGAGGCAATCATTAGAGAAACCAAGGCTGTCGAGTCTGCCAATGAGGATGTGGTGATTGACAGAGTCAAAAGCCTTGGCCAGGTCAATGAATACGGCTGCACAGTATTGTTTCCTATCGATGGCGGTTACGATATCGTTTATGACCTTGAGCGTGGCTGAGGTGCACCCATGACCAGCTCTGAAACCAGATTGCATAGCGGAGAAGGTGTGGTGTGATTCGAAATGGTCGGTAATCTGTTTGTTGACTTGGCTTTCGAAGACCTTAGAAAGGCAGGGTAGGATAGATATAGGTCTGTAGCAGTTAGGGTCAAGGGTGTCCCCCCCTTTGAAGAGGGGGATAACTGCAGCTGCTTTCCAATCTTTGGGGATCTCAGACGACACGAAAGAGAGGTTGAAGAGGCTAGTAATAGGGGTGGCAACAATTTCAGCAGATAGTTTTAGAAAGAAAGGGTCCAGATTATCTAGCCCGGCTGATTTGTAAGGGTCCAGATTTTGCAGCTCATTAAGAACATCAGCTGACTGTATTTGGGAGAAAGAGAAATGGGGAAGGCTTGGGCGAGTAGCAGAGGGGAGGGCAGTGCTGTTGTCCGGGGTAGGGGTAGCCAGGTGGAAAGCATGGCCAGCCGTAGAAAAATGCTTATTGAAATTCTCAATTATAGTGGATTTGTCGGTGGTGACAGTGTTTCCTATCTTCAGAGCGGTTGGAAGCTGGGAGGAGGTGTTCTTATTCTCCATGGACTTTACGGTGTCCCAGAACTTTTTTGAATTTGTGTTGCAGGAAGCAAATTTCTGCTTGAAAAAGCTAGCCTTGGCTGTTCTAACTGCCTGTGTATATTGGTTTCTGGCTTCCCTGAAAAGTTGCATATCACGGGGGCTGTTCGATGCTAATGCAGAACGCCATAGGATGTTTTTCTGTTGGTTAAGGGCAGTCAGGTCAGGAGAGAACCAAGGGCTATATCTGTTCCTGGTTCTAAATTTCTTGAATGGGGCATGCTTATTCAAGATGGTGAGGAAGGCATTTTAAAAAAAATGACCAGGCATCCTCTACTGACGGGATGAGATCAATATCCTTCCAGGATACCCCGGCCAGGTCGATTAGGAAGGCCTGCTCGCTGAAGTGTTTCAGGGAGCGTTTGACAGTGATGAGTGGAGGTCGTTTGACCGCTGACCCATTACGGATGCAGGCAATGAGGCAGTGATCGCTGAGATCTTGGTTGAAAACAGCAGAGGTGTATTTGGAGGGCAAGTTTGTTAGGATGATATCTATGAGGGTACCCGTGTTTACGGAATTGGGGTGGTACCTGGTAGGTTCATTGATAATTTGTGTGAGATTGAGGGCATCAAGCTTAGATTGTAGGGTGGCTGGGGTGTTGAGCATGTTCAAATTTAGGTCGCCTAGCAGCACGAGCTCTGAAGATAGATGGGGGGCAATCAGTTCACATATAGTGTCCAGAGCACAGCTGGGGGCAGAGGGTGGTCTATAGCAGGCGGCAACGGTGAGAGACTTGTTTTTAGAGAGGTGGATTTTTAAAAGTAGAAGTTCAAATTGTTTGGGAACAGACCTGGATAGTATAACAGAACTCTGCAGGCAGTCTTTGCAGTAGATTGCAACACCGCCCCCTTTGGCCGTTCTATCTTGTCTGAAAATATTGTAATTGGGGATAAAAATGTCTGAATTTTTGGTGGTCTTTCTAAGCCAGGATTCAGACACGGCTAAAACATCCGGGTTGGTAGAGTGTGCTAAAGCAGTGAACAAAACAAACTTAGGGAGGAGGCTTCTAATGTGAACATGCATGAAGCCAAGGCTATTACGGTTACAGAAGTCATAAAAAGAGAGCGCCTGGGGAATAGGAGTGGAGCCAGGTACTGCAGGGCCTGGATTCACCTCTACATCACCAGAGGAACAGAGGAGAAGTAGGATAATGGTACGGCTAAAAGCTATGAGAATTGGTCGCCTAGAGCTACTAGAGCAGAGAGTAAAAGGAAGTTTCTGGGGGCGATAAAATAGTTTAAAGGAATAATGTACAGACAAAGGTATGGTAGGATGTGAATACAGTGGAGGTAAACCTAGGTATTGAGTGATGATGAGAGAGATCTTGTCTCTAGAAACATCATTGAAACCAGGTGATGTCATCGCATATGTGGGTGGTGGAACTGAGAGGTTGGATATGGTATAGAGAGCAGGGCTAGAATCTCTACAGTGAAATAAGCCAATAAACACTAACCAGAACAGCAATGGACAAGGCATATTTACATTAAGGAGAGGCATGCTTAATCGAGTGATCAGTAAGGGTCCAGTGAGTAGAGGTTGGTTGGGGTCGTGGCGATCCAGACAGCTGGCCGGGTATATGGCTATCGGTAGCAGCATAGGATGGAGGTGTGTTTGTAGATACCTCGTGCGTTTCCGTCGGTAGGTTCCGTGTAGTGGGGTTTTGTTCAGATAGCAGCCGATAGGACAGCTAACGATTAGCGGGCCTCAGGTGAGCGTTCAGGTAACGTCGGGACGGATTTGCCGGTTGGATAAATCCCTCGGGCAGATAACGTCGGCAGTCAGTCGTGAAGGCCCGGTGGGGTTCCGTATCTGCAGCAGCAACAAAAGAAACGGGTCCGGATGGTGATGGAACTCCTCAGCTGGCTAGCTCCAGCATGATTTGAGTTTGCTCCGGGGTCGACGTAAGCCAATAGTCACACGGTATGCAGCTAGCTAGCTGCAAAATCAAGGTGCAAGTGTCCAGAGCCTGCGGTTGGAATTCGGGGAAACTGAGAGAAAAAAAATCCCGGAATGCTCCGGTCCGAGTCGCGTTGCACAAAAGTGCCGGTAGATTATCGAGCTAAAGGAATAGCTGATGACCGCAAAACGTGGGCAGCTGAAACACCAACGCTAGCTAGCAAACCGGCTAATTTCGGGGCAGCTACAGATTAGCTTCTGGCTAGCTATCGGAGTAGCTTCTGGTTAGCTTTCAGGCTAGCTTCTGAATTAGCCCCTGGCTATCTTCCACGATGGATTTTCAGATTGAGGTAAATAATACTTATTGTAGTTGGTGAAGCGGGTTGCAGGAAAGCTTTTGCAGGAAAGCTTTTGTAGTTGAGTTCTTGGATAATAAAATAAATAAAAGATATGTGAAGAAAAGGTGTAAATATATATATATACAGGACACGACAAGACAATACGGAAAAGTCGTAACTGCTAAGCCACCTTGGTCTCTCTCTCATTTATCTTGCTCCTTTGCACCCCAGTATCTCTACTTGCACATTCATCTTCTGCACATCTACCATTCCAGTGTTTTAATTGCTATATTGTAATTTCTTCGCCACCATGGCCTATTTATTGCCTCAACTCCTGTATCTTACCTCATTTGCACTCAAAGTATATCAACTTTTTGTTTTCTTTTTGTTCTACTGTATTATTGACTATGTTTTGTTTATTCCATGTGTAACTCTGTGTTGTTGTATGTGTCGAATTGCTATGCTTTATCTTGGCCAGGTCACAGTTGCAAATGAGAACTTGTTCTCAACTAGCCTACCTGGTTAAATAAAAGGTTAAATAAAAAAATAAAAATCTATGTGTGGAAGATATACAAACGTAATGTTAGTCCAGTCATACATTCACTATGGCACATGGTTCTTTACAGTTTAATTAATGTTTGTTATAGGTTGTTGACAATTATGCTTTCCAGCTCTCATGGAGTAAGCTTGTTCAAGTCCAATAAAATAGCACCCTCTATTGATCAACATAACACATTGTTTTCTGTATGGACTGAATTGATGATGCGTATCAAATATATGCCCAGGATGATATAATGCTGAATTTATCATCGTCCATAGCTAGATTTCCATACAATTGGCGACAGATTATTATGCGAATATTCTAAAGTCCGCATGAACAAAACATGTGCATTTTCACACCAGAGACGTATTTCCATCATATGGACTTGTTGCGGATACAAGTCTGTGCGTGATGACATAACTTTTGTGGTTAAATTCCCACGTACTGAATAAAAAATACAAGTTAAATGGGTTTCCGTTGCATTTTAAACTCTACTGATGTTTTTGTCACAAAATAATGTTGCGTTACGTAGCCAATGTGCCCATTCTGGTATTGGCACGTGCGCTCTAGCCAAAACGGTGATATTATTATGGACAAAAGAGGGATATTATTTTATTTGTCAAATGTTAGTCAATCATTGATATCACCAGAATAAAACCGTCGACATTTATTGGAAAGGAGCGTCAAGCACATACCGTGCATTTTCACCACCCTGTGAAGTTCATTATCATGTATTTCATATGTAGCCTAATAAAGTGCATGCTTCCCCGACGAGTAGTAGTGGGAGAACCACACACCATATCATTGCGTGAATCACAAGTTTACTTCGATATGATGGTTATTTTATGAATATTTTCGCATAAAGTCGTTTCCACCGACATTACTCGCATAGTTAATTTTACCGGCACAAAAGATCCACCATGTCTAGGTTATTTTGTTTCGTGGAAATTGTGAAAGTTTACCGACAAAATGTTCTGTTTCCATCAGGCCTGTTATGACATTTCCTATCCGACGTACCTTACTCACATAAAACGTTTGGATGGAAACCCGGTTCATGTTCGAGATATGTCGAGACGGGTGTACTGGCCAATCAGTTAACCTACAGCCAACAAACTAGAAACTCTTGTGAGAGGACTTGTGTTGACAGAGAAGAAACACCTGCTGCAAATGTTCAAATTAGGGGTGAATTTCAATAGTCCTCTTTTCCTCAATCTGCATTGATTTTTAACTGCTGGTAAGAAGTGACAGCTAGACTATTGAGATCTACACCCTGTTCATGAATTAAGTCTTGTTAGAAAGGGCAGGTGCTGATTGGTTTGGGGGAGTGTATAGTAACTTGGTAAATCAGTATAAGAAGGGAATGAGCTGTTCAGCAAAGCAACTTGAAATAATCAAACATGAAGAGTTTTGTTGCAAAGTATATCAGTGTCCATGCTGTGATTTTGGGACTGCTGCTACATCAGGTAAAAATACAATTAATCAGTGGGCTCCACTAATTTGAGCAGTGTAACAATACAGATCATGTAGTAGATAGAAATCTGAGACTTGATTTTAATTCCTGTTTTAAATATACTACGTTATGAAGTGTGTCTGCTATTATTGACACAGTAGTAGTGACCTTATTTTGCATGTGTTCTTCTAGGCAATCCCATGCAATGTGACGGGAGTGTGGCGAAATGAGCTGGGCTCTGTGCTTGATATTGAGGCGGTCGGTTCTGAGCTCCGAGGCCTTTATCAGAGTGCAGTGGAGACTGCTCCAGGAGTCACGGGTCCAGAACAACAGGCCAAGTTACTGGGTGTGACTAGTAATCGGGGTCTGCGAACCTCTGTGGCTTTCTCTGTGTTATGGGAGGCAGGTGTGTAAACCCTGGAATGTGTTCAGCAAGGCATTTTATTTTTATTTCACCTTTATTTAACCAGGTAGGCTAGTTGAGAACAAGTTCTCATTTGCAACTGCGACCTGGCCAAGAGGAAGCAAAGCAGTTTGGCACGTACAACAGGGTCACACATGGAATAAACAAACATACAGTAGAAAAAGTCTATATACAGCATGTGCAAATGAGGTAGGTTAAGGGAGGTAAGGCCATGGTGGCAAAGTAATTACAATATAGCAAATTAAGACTAATGGTAGAGATACTGGGGTGCGAAGGAGCAAGATAAATGCAGCATAATGTTGTGCAACGTTAGGAAATATATTTTGTACCACTAATTGCACCACTTCTATCTCCAACCTTCCACAATGTGGCCCTAGTCTCAATCTGAATGACCTTGACTGTAACAATGGCTGTGATGCAATTGCATCATATTGCCTGTCCCCCCCCAGGTTCCTGTAGCGCTTGGGTTGGTCAGTGTTTCCAACTGCCTGATGGGAAGCGAGTGCTGAAGACCCTGTGGATGCTGCGCTCTGTGGCTTCATGCCCTGCAGACAACTGGAAGAGTACCAGGTAGGCTACAGCTCCTCACTACTTAGCGTGGGGGGGGGTTACTGTAGAACACAATTGCCCTTCACTAAAAGCCTACTGACATGAGAGCTACAGGGGTAAACTCAATGTTTTTAGAGCTAATTCCTATATGGACTTTGAGCATATTTGTATACCACTTGTTTTTGAGACTTTCTTTTTATCATTAGGATGGGAGAGGACACTTTCATCTTCATTGCCTGAAAGCAGAATGTACTGATCATCTGGCAATGTTGCATTTGGTTTGCTGCCCTCTACTGAATGTTCTTTGAACTCTCCATAGAAATAATCTGTTTTATACTCCCTGAGCTGATCTCTCATCCATGCCATAAACTATGAAACTTGTTCAATTCATGAATAAAAATGTGTTATTTACCTTGCCTGACATAAATAAAAGTTTAAACTCAGATGGGGATATGTTTGTTTATTCTCCAACAAACGGTCTGTCAAATGAACATGGGTGGTACCAACGTGGGATAAACTATTGTTTCAGACATTACAGAGCACTGGTGCATTAGGCTTGAGTTTCTATGCCAAGGTAACAAACCTATTGACCACGTTTTCATGCGCACAAATTTCCTGTACTCTTCGGGGTACTCGTGTATTCTACTTGAGTTGACGCATATAAACATATCCCGTTTACATTGACCTGAAAAAGCTTGTATCCCGGTTTAGATTTTTGGCGGGGGTGGGCTACTGTGGCATGTACAAATCTTATCCAGTTTGCTGTTTTTTGCAGGGTGTGCAGGCCCAGTTTTGCATAATGTGGGTTCTGTGATGTCAAACATCCCTTCAAAAAGTAGGCTACCTGTGCAGGTCAATCCACTGTAAATTATTTTGTTGATACTCTGTCCTGTACCGTAGCTTAGTGGCTACCTTCACCCCTAATTTAGAGACCTTTCTACTTATTGAAATTTCAGGTAGGCCATAGTTAGGCCTACATGTAGCTTCTGTCAACTTGTTGCCCCAGACATGAGTGCTCACCAGAATGTCTTTGATAATTATTGCATTAGTAATCACCAGTAAAGTTGCCTGTTTCGTTTAGGCACTGGGGTTGAAACATGTCTTGAGCAAAATGTCCATGTCATGTTTGACCGGTTTTAAGGAAATTAAAATAACATGACTTGACTTGGGTGCGTTTTGTGGTTGATACTGTCTGCAGAAGTGTCTACACATGCATTTGAATTTTTTCGGTGCTGAAAAATCCTTTCTCCACTCACGTTTCCAAGATGAATAAGCATTTGACAGATGCATATTTCTGCAGGAGTAAAATGCTATAGGCCTACAGTAAGTGTTCATATTTCAGTTACTACTCTATGTAGCCCATATGAACTTAACAGGAATATTCTGTTTATTCAGGGTTACTCGTTAGCGGGAAATGAAAGGTGTGTGTAAACAGCTTATCCTGAATAAGGCCTTAAGCGGGATACTGTCCGCATGTAATCGTGGTCAATGATTCCGGTCCCTACACTGCATAGGATAACTTTATCCACAGAGGTACACTATAAACCTCTAATTACATGGTGACTCATCTTCAGTCAGTATTTAAAAACTACATGATAAACAATTAGGTTTGCAATAGATTAACCAATGTGCCACTGGATTATTTGTCAGCATTTTGTACAATCAAGCAACTGATTTCAGGCACTTCTGTAACTTGTCGATGCAAATCTTTAATTTTATTCAATGTACTCAGTGACTGTGATAAAACATTTGACCCATTTGACCTTCCAAAAATGTCAGGTGTTCTCATGTACAAACACGCCCAGTACTCACATCTCTGTGCTCACCCCGCAAAGAACAGGAAGCCACTGAATGAGTTATGGTTGAGTATCATCATAGACTTTTTGCTTAGGACCCAAGCGCATGTTGACCGTGTCCCATTTCTGCAGCTGTAGTGTGATCACACTGGAGAAATGATCAAGGCCTGTGACTGTAACGGCTTGTGCTCTCCTCATCCTCGGATGAGGTGAGGAGAGAAGGATCTTCAGACCAAAACCAACATAGAAACAAATAACATAGACTGCCCACCCAAAACTAACGCCCTGACCATAAACACATAAAAACAACATAAAACAGGTCAGGACTGTTACAGTGACTCTCATTGTCTAAAATATACATCATCGTAGCGGTGTTCTTAATAAGTGCTGCACCCCTGCTGGATGCACTGTCAGCCCCTGCAACATATCTGAAGTAGTATGCTCCTCTCACTGGTGCGGTGAATTTACCTGTTTCAGAGAAGAGACATAATCACCATCCTTAATTCAACAATGGGTTACTGTGCTATACTTTCATGTGCTATAATTGAAAGTCCAGTGCCTCTGAAGCTCATTGTGGTGGCTTTACATACTCATTTATAGGTCCTTATGAATATATGATATGCTGTGTAGATTATCCCACAGCAAGAAGATATGGCCTAATACTTTATAAAGATTTAAAACAATGCAATATATTTGCTGTATAAGAAACACAACAATGGATAGGGAATATACATATGAATGCAGCAGGGTACCTGTGGATGTACTGTAAGCATCGCCGATGTTTACATCTACTCACTTGTAGATCAGGTCATAATAGTAAATAATAGTAAATGTCGTTGAGGAAGGGTCCAAAGTAGCCACCAATTCCTAAAGATGCAGAGAATGACAACTTTGGTGTGTCTGTGAGCACAATGTCATCACAAGGTAAAAATGTTGTGGCACAACTAATTATCGATGCACGGATTGTTACGCTACTGTAAAGTCAACAACTCAAAGCACTATATGTAATGATGGCTAATGTGTGCACTTCTCCATACATGAACTTGCTTTCTTCAGCTCGTCAACCTCTCCTCTAAGCTCCACCACCTCTGACTCCTGCTCTTGTAGCTGGATCTCAGTGTTGTTTGACTCGGCATTAAGGGCCTTCAGTTCCCGGGCTTGACCCAAAGGAAATATATCACAATTAATACACTAACTCCCAACGACAACATTACCAAAAACCATGGTGTTGTTTTTGAGATTAATCCTTTAATTTGTTCTCTTCAGCAGTAACAGACTTTGTATTGTCACTGCCAGAGGAGATTGTAGACCTGTAAACAAGAGGGTCTGCACTGTGTGTATGTACCAACATGCTCACTCCACAGTTGCACTACTTCTGTTTTCTGACGTGTCAGGTCCTTCTTCTGTTCCCCGGCCTCAGCCACAGTGCTGTTCAGCCTGACATCAAGGACCACTAGTTCCTGGGCTTGCAATTATACACATTTTGCTATGGGGCAGAGAGAAAATATTGCAGTTTTAAAGCGAATTTCCTGTAAATCTAAACATTTTGCCATGGCTTATGACGTGTTCATATTGGGGAGGGGCCCGACCTCCAGGGGACCCTAACAAAAAAACAAATAATATATATATATTTATAGTATTAGTGGTAGATCAGTGACACCCATTCAATGTCATTATTTTCAGTGGATTAGATTACAATTACACATCTGTGCCTATATGGGTTGTATATGCAGCTTTAACAAATAAAAATCATTGAAGTTGACAAAGAAAATAGGAAAAGTACAGAAAAATGTGCTGGGCAAATCAGTGAAAAACAACAAGAGTTCAGAGTCCAGGTTATTAAAGGATCCCTCTGGTTTAGCCTAATCAATGGCCTTGCATGACCCTTAGATGCCAGGATCAATGGCTTTGATTATTGGAGGAACACCTCTGTCATGAGTGTCGAACGCCCACACTGCTCAATGCTGCTTGATGGAGAGCCCTCCGTGCCTGGTTACCAAGGTGCTCCGAGGAAAACATTTCCCACAAAATTAGAGTGAAAATGTGAAGTTTATGAAACAGAGTATCATAATATAAATGGAGGCTACTTAACATATGTTATATCACTGAGATATGGGAAAATGTATAATGAGTAATGGTGGTATAGTCCTACATGCTGTAAACATGGATAGACACAGAATGCCTGATATTTAAAATTAACTAAGCTACATTATGAATCTTTTGAAGATCTTTGAGTATCAAAGACAATGTAAATAAACTACCACATAAAAATAAACAAAAAGCTCATTTTTCCAGCTTCACACGATTCTGTAAATCCATCCACTGTTTATAATGCTGTTTCTGTCTGTTTAGCACACACCCCCCCCCACTCTCCACACCTAAAGCAATAAAGTTTGATCATCATAATAAAATAATTTACCCCATGTGAGGCCAGTCAAGTGTGTTTCACTCATTAAAATATATAGTTTTTTAAAAAGAAAGACCATAAAACCATAGTGTGTAATTTCCGTCAGTTCAATTAAGACAGGATATTGAATTTTAGTGTAAACTACTACCCATCAAGCCCAAAAGAACCACCATCTATTTTAAAAGTCACAGTTCTTGAGGTGGGGTAGAATATGCCTAGTCATGGGAAAATCTAAATAGCGTACTCCTTCCTACTGCTCAAAGCCCATTGGTGGATAAGGTCAAAGGGGAGGGACCTCTGGCTTTCTCATCCAATGGGTTTTTCCAATGAGGCGAGGTCATGCTTGGAGTATGCAATTGAGATTCTTTCATGGTGTTGATTACATAAGGTGACTGGCAAGTCTTTATTGCTTTCACATTGTGCTCACTGCTCTACTCTGACTGACACATTTACCCCTCAAGCCTTCAGTAGAATATAACCCGACGAAGAGTGTCTGGTATGGGGTTTATTAATGAAAAAGTGAAAATCAATTTCGAAAAATGTTGATATTGGATAAGCTGTTAGAAAATAGTTAACCACATCACCACACAGTAACCTTATGTTACTGGTGAGGTGATGCGACCAAGGAATGTATCTGAGTTGGTCCATTTACCTATGAATCAAAATTGCATCGCTGTAGTGGCCTACCAATTTCAAAGACAGATTTCAGAATGATATATATTTGCTAACCTGCTAGGCCTGCTACCTACCTAGAGCTACTTGGAACCCTACTAACTCCACGACTGGTTTATCGACGTCACCGCACGAAGAGGCAAAAACAGACTTACCCCCATCGCGACGTCCCCCAAAGGCTAACTTGCTAGCCCCGGTCTACTAACTGCTAGCTTGCCTGCCCCGGTCTGCTAACTGCTAGCCCCTGCTAACTGCTTGCTTGCTAACCCGGTCTGCTAATTGCTAGCTTGTCAGTCCCGGTCTGCTAACTGCTAGGTTGTTTAGCCCCGGCCTACTAACTGTTAGCGTGTTAGCATCGGCCTGCTAACTTGTGTAAGAAAGTGTAGTTCCAAGAAGGCGTAGCAGTCGGACGTGTATTTGTCTTGTCTTGTCCCGTCTTGTCCCGCGTAAATAGTCCTCGTATTTTTTGTATACATTTCGTATATATTTTAATTTCACTTTCCATCTTGGAACTGAATATACATTCCCGCAACCCGCCTCACCCAATGTGGTACGGATCTGCTATTTTTTATACTTTAGAACCGTAACCCCAATCAGAAGCTAGCCAGATAACTAGCTACTAGCTAGTAGTCAGTTAGCCACTGCTGCGGTCTTCGCCCTTAACTCGGACACCAGCCATCTTCAGCTCGGGCAAATACCTGCCAGTCTGCAGGCGCGATATCAACCCAGAGAATATAGGACTGCTTTTTCTCTACCACATCACCGGATTCCTGACGCAAGCTCTGGACAATTACACCGGATCATCGTCGCTAGCTAGCTGCAACCAGGTGGCTACTACTGGCTAATACCTCTGTCCCGAAACAAGCACCAGTTAGCCTTGAGCTAGCCTCGAGCTAGGCCCATCTGCCGGCTAGCCGAAGAGGCCTACCAGCGAATTATTGGGCTACAATACCTCTTTTGCCAATTGGACTGGACCCTTTATTGCCGACACGGAGCCCCGCCGATCCATCACGACTGGTCTGCCGACGTAATTGTCCGAGGTGGTTTCAACAGGCTTTTCCATTGCGACGTTTCTGAATACCCATCTGCTAATTATTAGCTGTCTTATCTGCTGCTATCTAAATAAATATACCGGACAATTTAATTTTTTTTTATTTTTTTTCCCCTGGGTCACTATATCTATTTTGCCAATTGGATCGATCCCCTCTACCACACGGAACCCCACTAATCTACCGACGGAAACGAACGAGGTGACAAAAAATTAAAAAATAAAATAAAATAAAAACAGACCTCCATCCTATGTTATCTTGCTACCGATAGCCAGCTACCCGGCCAGCTGTCTGGATCGCCGTGCCCCCAACCAACCTCTACTCACTGGACCCTTATGATCACTCGATTAAGCATGCCTCTCCTTAATGTAAATATGCCTTGTCCATTGCTGTTCTGGTTAGTGTTTATTGGCTTATTTCACTGTAGAGCCTCTAGCCCTGCTCACTATATATCCAACCTCTCAGTTCCACCACCCACATATGCGATGACATCACCTGGTTTCAATGATGTTTCTAGAGACTATATCTCTCTCATCATCACCCATTACCTAGATTTACCTCCACTGTATTCACATCCTACCATACGTTTGTCTGTACATTATTCCTTGATGCTATTTTATCGCCCCCAGAAACTTCCTTTTACTCTCTGTTCTAGACGTTCCAAACGACCAATTCTCATAGCTTTTAGCCGTACCCTTATCCTACTCCTCCTCTGTTCCTCTGGTGATGTAGAGGTGAATCCAGGCCCTGCAGCACCTAGCTCCACTCCTATTCCCCAGGCGCTCTCTTTTGATGACTTCTGTAACCGTAATAGCCTTGGTTTCATGCATGTTAACATTAGAAGCCTCCTCCCTAAGTTTGTTTTGTTCACTGCTTTAGCACACTCTGCCAACCCAGATGTTTTAGCCGTGTCTGAATCCTGGCTTAGGAAGACCACCAAAAATTCTGACATTTTCATCCCTAACTACAAGATTTTCAGACAAGATAGAACGGCCAAAGGGGGCGGTGTTGCAATCTACTGCAAGGATTGCCTGCAGAGTTCTGTTTTACTATCCAGGTCTGTTCCGAAACAATTTGAACTCCTACTTTTAAAAATCCACCTCTCTAAAAACAAGTCTCTCACTGTTGCCGCCTGCTATAGACCACCCTCTGCCCCCAGCTGTGCTCTGGACACCATATGTGAACTGATTGCCCCCCATCTATCTTCAGAGCTTGTGCTGCTAGGCGACCTAAATTGGAACATGCTTAACACCCCAGCCATCCTACAATCTAAGCTTGATGCCCTCAATCTCACACAAATTATCAATGAACCTACCAGGTATCACCCCAATTCCGTAAACACGGGTACCCTCATAGACATCATCCTAACCAACTTGCCCTCCAAATACACCTCTGCTGTTTTCAACCAAGATCTCAGCGATCACTGCCTCATTGCCTGTATCCGTAATGGGTCAGCGATCAAACGACCTCCACTCATCACTGTCAAACGCTCCCTGAAACACTTCAGCGAGCAGGCCTTTCTAATCGACCTGGCCGAGGTATCCTGGAAGGATATTGATCTCATCCCGTCAGTAGAGGATGCCTGGATATTTTTTAAAAATGCCTTCCTCACCATCTTGAATAAGCATGCCCCATTCAAGAAATTTAGAACCAGGAACAGATATAGCCCTTGGTTCTCTCCTGACCTGACTGCCCTTAACCAACAGAAAAACATCCTATGGCGTTCTGCATTAGCATCGAACAGCCCCCGTGATATGCAACTTTTCAGGGAAGCTAGAAACCAGTATACACAGGCAGTTAGAAAAGCCAAGGCTAGCTTTTTCAAGCAGAAATTTGCTTCCTGCAACACAAACTCAAAAAAGTTCTGGGACACTGTAAAGTCCATGGAGAATAAGAACACCTCCTCCCAGCTTCCAACTGCACTGAAGATAGGAAATACTGTCACCACCGACAAATCCATTATAATTGAGAATTTCAATAAGCATTTTTCTACGGCTTGCCATGCTTTCCACCTGGCTACCCCTACCCCGGTCAGCAGCACTGCCCTCCCCTCTGCTACTCGCCCAAGCCTTCCCCATTTCTCTTTCTCCCAAATACAGTCAGCTGATGTTCTGAAAGAGCTGCAAAATCTGGACCCTTACAAATCAGCCGGGCTAGATAATCTGGACCCTTTCTTTCTAAAACTATCTGCTGAAATTGTTGCCACCCCTATTACCAGCCTTTTCAACCTCTCTTTCGTGTCGTCTGAGATTCTCAAAGATTGGAAAGCAGCCGCGGTTATCCCCCTCTTCAAAGGGGGAGACACTCTAGACCCAAACTGCTACAGACCTATATCTATCCTACCCTGCCTTTCTAAGGTCTTCGAAAGCCAAGTCAACAAACAGATTACCGACCATCTCGAATCCCACCATACCTTCTCCGCTATGCAATCTGGTTTCAGAGCTGGTCATGGGTGCACCTCAGCCACGCTCAAGGTCATAAACGATATCTTAACCGCTATCGATAGGAAACAGTACTGTGCAGCCATATTCATTGACCTGGCCAAGGCTTTTGACTCTGTCAATCACCACATCCTCATCGGCAGACTCGACAGCCTTGGTTTCTCTAATGATTGCCTCGCCTGGTTCACCAACTACTTCTCTGATCGAGTTCAGTGTGTCAAATCGGAGGGTCTGTTGTCCGGACCTCTGGCAGTCTCTATGGGGGTGCCACAGGGTTCAATTCTTGGACCGACTCTCTTCTCTGTATACATCAATGATGTCGCTCTTGCTGCTGGTGAGTCTCTGATCCACCTCTACGCAGACGACACTATTCTGTATACTTCTGGCCCTTCTCTTGACACTGTGTTAACAACCCTCCAGGCGAGCTTCAATGCCATACAACTCTCCTTCCGTGGCCTCCAATTTCTCTTAAATACAAGTAAAACTAAATGCATGCTCTTCAACCGATCGCTGCCTGCACCTGCCCGCCTGTCCAGCATCACTACTCTGGACGGCTCTGACTTAGAATATGTGGACAACTACAAATACCTAGGTGTCTGGTTAGACTGTAAACTCTCCTTCCAGACTCACATCAAGCATCTCCAATCCAAAGTTAAATCTAGAATCGGCTTCCTATTCCGCAACAAAGCATCCTTCACTCATGCTGCCAAACATACCCTTGTAAAACTGACCATCCTACCAATCCTCGACTTCGGTGATGTCATTTACAAAATAGCCTCCAAAACCCTACTCAATAAATTGGATGCAGTCTATCACAGTGCCATCCGTTTTGTCACCAAAGCCCCATATACTACCCACCACTGCGACCTGTACGCTCTCGTTGGCTGGCCCTCGCTTCACACTCGTCGCCAAACCCACTGGCTCCAGGTCATCTACAAGACCCTGCTAGGTAAAGTCCCCCCTTATCTCAGCTCGCTGGTCACCATAGCAACGCCCACCCGTAGCACGCGCTCCAGCAGGTATATCTCTCTGGTCACCCCCAAAACCAATTATTCCTTTGGCCGCCTCTCCTTCCAGTTCTCTGCTGCCAATGACTGGAACGAACTACAAAAATCTCTGAAACTGGAAACACTTATCTCCCTCACTAGCTTTAAGCACCAGCTGTCAGAGCAGCTCATAGATTACTGCACCTGTACATAGCCCATCTATAATTTAGCCCAAACAACTACCTCTTTACCTACTGTATTTTTTTTTTTTGCTCCTTTGCAACCCATTATTTCTATCTCTACTTTGCACCTTCTTCCACTGCAAACCAACCATTCCAGTGTTATTTTTTTTACTTGCTATATTGTATTTACTTCGCCACCATGGCCTTTTTATATTTTTATTTATTTATTTATATATATATATATTTTGTTTGCCTTCACCTCCCTTATCTCACCTCACTTGCTCATATTGTATATAGACTTATTTTCACTGTATTATTGACTGTATGTTTGTTTTACTCCATGTGTAACTATGTGTTGTTGTATGTGTCGAACTGCTTTGCTTTATCTTGGCCAGGTCGCAATTGTAAATGAGAACGTGTTCTCAATTTGCCTACCTGGTTAAATAAAGGTGAAATAAATAAAAATAAATAAATAAAAACTGTGAATCGCTGTGTCCCCAGTCACCCCAACCACTCACTGGACCCATATGTTCACTTGGCTACGCATGCCTCTCTCTAATATCAATATGCCTCGTCCGTTACCGTCCTGGTTAGTGATTACTGTCTTATTTCACTGTAGAGCCTCTAACCCTGCTCAATATGCCTTAACCAACCATGTTGTGCCACCTCCTACATATGCGACGACATCACCTGGTTTAAACGTCTCTAGAGACTATATCTCTCTCATCATTACTCAATGCCTAAGTTTACCTCCAATGTACGCACATCCTACCTTACCTTTGTCTGTACACTATGCCTTGAATCTATGCTATCGTGCCCAGAAACCTGCTCCTTTTACTCTCTGTTCCGAACGTGCTAGACGGCCAGTTTAGCCGTACCCTTATCCTACTTCACTTCTGTTCCTCTGGTGATGTAGAGGTTAATCCAGGTCCTGCAGTGCCTAGCTCCACTCCCACTCCCCAGGTGCCCTCAATTGTTGACTTCTGTAACCGTAAAAGCCTTGGTTTCATGCATGTTAACATTAGAAGCCTACTCCTTAAGTTTGTTTTACTCACTGCTTTACCACACTCTGCTAACCTAGATGTGTTAGCCGTGTCAGAATCCTGGCTTGGAAAACCACCAAAAACCCTGAAATCTCCAACGCTAACTATAACATTTTCCACCAAGATAGAACTGCCAAAGGGGGCGGTGTTGCAATCTACTGCAAAGATAGCCTGCAGAGTTCTGTATTACTATCTAAGTCTGTACCCAAACAATTCGAGCTTCTACTTCTAAAAATTCACCTTTCCAGAAACAAGTCTCTCACTGTTGCCACTTGCTATAGACCTCCCTCTGCCCCCAGCTGTACCCTCGATACCATATGTGAATTGATTGCCCCCATCTATCTTCTGAGCTCGTGCTACTAGGTGACCTAAACTGGGACATGCTTAACACCCCGGCCATCCTACAATCCAAGCTTGATGCCCTCAATCTCACACAAATTATCAATGAACCTACCAGGTACAACTCCAAATCCGTAAACACGGGCACCCTCATCGATGTCATCCTAACTAACTCACCCTCCAAATACACCTCTGCTGTTTTCAATCAAGACCTCAGAGATCACTGCCTCATTGCCTGCATCCGTAATGGGTCTGCGACCAAACGCCCAACCCTCATCACTGTCAAACGCTCCCTAAAACACTTCTGCGAGCAGGCCTTTCTAATCGACCTGGCCGGGGTATCCTGGAATGACATTGACCTCATCCCGTCAGTAGATGATGCCTGGCTATTCTTTAAAAGTGCCTTCCTCACCATCTTAAATAAGCATGCCCCATTCAAAAAATGTAGAACTAGGAATAGATATAGTCCTTGGTTCACTCCAGACCTGTCTGCCCTTGACAACCACAAAAACATCCTGTGGCATTCTGCATTAGCATCGAACAGCCCCCTTGATATGCAACTTTTCAGGGAAGTTAGTAACAAATATACACAGGCAGCTAGGACAGCTAAGGCTAGCTTTTTCATACAGAGATTTGCATCCTGTAGTACTAACTCAAAAAAGTTCTGGGACACTGAAAAGTCCATGGAGAATAAGAGCACCTCCTCCCAGCTGCCCACTGCTCTGAGGCTAGGAAACACTGTCACCACTGATGAATCCACTATAATTGAGAATTTCAATAAACATTTCTCTACGGCTGGCCATGCTTTCCATCTGGCTACCCCTACCCCGGTCAACTGCCCGGCACCCTCCACAGCAACCCGCCAAAGCCCCCACCATTTCTCCTTCACCCAAATCCAGATAGCTGATGTTCTGAAAGAGCTGCAAAATCTGGACCCCTACAAATCAGCCGGGCTAGACAATATGGACCCACTCTTTCTAAAATGATCTGCCGAAATTGTTGCAACCCCTATTACTAGCCTGTTCAACCTCTCTTTCGTATCGTCTGAGGTTCCCAAAGATTGGAAAGCTGCCGCGGTCATCCCCCTCTTCAAAGGGGGTGACACTCTAGACCCAAACTGCTACAGACCTATATCTATCCTACCCTGTCTTTCTAATGTCTTCGAAAGCCAAGTTAACAAACAGATTTCCGACCATTTTGAATCCCACCGTACCTTCTCCGCTATGCAATCTGGTTTCAGAGCTGGTCATGGGTGCACCTCAGCCACGTTCAAGGTCCTAAACGACATCATAACCGCCATCGATAAGAGACATTATTGTGCAGCCGTATTCATCGACCTGGCCAAGGCTTTTGACACTGTCAATCACCACATTCTTATTGGCAGACTCGACAGCCTTGGTTTCTCAAATGATTGCCTCGCCTGGTTTACCAACTACTTCTCTGGTAGAGTTCAGTGTGTCAAATCGGAGGGCCTGTTGTCCAGACCTCTGGCAGTCTCTATGGGGGTGCCACAGGGTTCAATCCTCGGGCCGACTCTCTTCTCTGTATACATCAATGATGTTGCTCTTGCTGCTGGTGATTCTCTGATCCACCTCTATGCAGACAACACCATTCTGTATACTTCTGGCCCCTCTTTGGACACTGTGTTAACTAACCCCCAGACGAGCTTCAATGCCATACAACTCTCCTTCCGTGGCCTCCAACTGCTCTTAAACGCAAATAAAACTAAATGTATGCTATTCAACCGATCACTGCCCGCACCTGCACGCCCGTCCAGCATCACTACTCTGGACGGCTCTGACTTAGAATACGTGGACAACTACAAATACCTAGGTGTCTGGTTAGACTGTAAACTCTCCTTCCAGACTCACATTAAGCATCTCCAATCCAAAATAACATCTAGAATTACTCCTGTACTCCTGTATCTTACCTCATTTGCACTCAAAGTATATCAACTTTTTGTTTTCTTTTTGTTCTACTGTATTATTGACTATGTTTTGTTTATTCCATGTGTAACTCTGTGTTGTTGTATGTGTCGAATTGCTATGCTTTATCTTGGCCAGGTCACAGTTGCAAATGAGAACTTGTTCTCAACTAGCCTACCTGGTTAAATAAAAGGTTAAATAAAAAAATAAAAATCTATGTGTGGAAGATATACAAACGTAATGTTAGTCCAGTCATACATTCACTATGGCACATGGTTCTTTACAGTTTAATTAATGTTTGTTAAAGGTTGTTGACAATTATGCTTTCCAGCTCTCATGGAGTAAGCTTGTTCAAGTCCAATAAAATAGCACCCTCTATTGATCAACATAACACATTGTTTTCTGTTTGGACTGAATTGACGATGCGTATCAAATATATGCCCAGGATGATATAATGCTCATCATCGTCCATAGCTAGATTTCCATACAATTGGCGACAGATTATTATGCGAATATTCTAAAGTCCGCATGAACAAAACATGTGCATTTTCACACCAGACGTATTTCCATCATATGGACTTGTTGCGGATACAAGTCTGTGCGTGATGACATAACTTTTGTGGTTAAATTCCCACGTACTGAATAAAAAATACAAGTTAAATGGGTTTCCGTTGCATTTTAAACTCTACTGATGTTTTTGTCACAAAATAATGTTGCGTTACGTAGCCAATGTGCCCATTCTGGTATTGGCACGTGCGCTCTAGCCAAAACGATGACATTATTATGGACAAAAGAGGGATATTATTTTATTTGTCAAATGTTAGTCAATCATTGATATCACCAGAATAAGACCGTCGACATTTATTGGAAAGGAGCGTCAAGCACATACCGTGCATTTTCACCACCCTGTGAAGTTCATTATCATGTATTTCATATGTAGCCTAATAAAGTGCATGCTTTCCCGACGAGCAGTAGTGGGAGGACCACACACCATATCATTGCGTGAATCACAAGTTTACTTCGATATGATGGTTATTTTATGAATATTTTCGCATAAAGTCGTTTCCACCGACATTGCTCGCATAGTTAATTTTACCGGCACAAAAGATCCACCATGTCTAGGTTATTTTGTTTCGTGGAAATTGTGAAAGTTCACCGACAAAATGTTCTGTTTCCATCAGGCCTGTTATGACATTTCCTATCCGACGTACCTTACTCACATAAAACGTTTGGATGGAAACCCGGTTCATGTTCGAGATATGTCGAGACGGGTGTACTGGCCAATCAGTTAACCTACAGCCAACAAACTAGAAACTCTTGTGAGAGGACTTGTGTTGACAGAGAAGAAACACCTGCTGCAAATGTTCAAATTAGGGGTGAATTTCAATAGTCCTCTTTTCCTCAATCTGCATTGATTTTTAACTGCTGGTAAGAAGTGACAGCTAGACTATTGAGATCTACACCCTGTTCATGAATTAAGTCTTGTTAGAAAGGGCAGGTGCTGATTGGTTTGGGGGAGTGTATAGTAACTTGGTAAATCAGTATAAGAAGGGAATGAGCTGTTCAGCAAAGCAACTTGAAATAATCAAACATGAAGAGTTTTGTTGCAAAGTATATCAGTGTCCATGCTGTGATTTTGGGACTGCTGCTACATCAGGTAAAAATACAATTAATCAGTGGGCTCCACTAATTTGAGCAGTGTAACAATACAGATCATGTAGTAGATAGAAATCTGAGACTTGATTTTACTTCCTGTTTTAAATATACTACGTTATGAAGTGTGTCTGCTATTATTGACACAGTAGTAGTGACCTTATTTTGCATGTGTTCTTCTAGGCAATCCCATGCAATGTGACGGGAGTGTGGCGAAATGAGCTGGGCTCTGTGCTTGATATTGAGGCGGTCGGTTCTGAGCTCCGAGGCCTTTATCAGAGTGCAGTGGAGACTGCTCCAGGAGTCACGGGTCCAGAACAACAGGCCAAGTTACTGGGTGTGACTAGTAATCGGGGTCTGCGAACCTCTGTGGCTTTCTCTGTGTTATGGGAGGCAGGTGTGTAAACCCTGGAATGTGTTTAGCAAGGCATTTTATTTTATTTCACCTTTATTTAACCAGGTAGGCTAGTTGAGAACAAGTTCTCATTTGCAACTGCGACCTGGCCAAGAGGAAGCAAAGCACTTTGACATGTACAACAACAGGGTCACACATGGAATAAACAAACATACAGTAGAAAAAGTCTATATACAGCATGTGCAAATGAGGTAGGTTAAGGGAGGTAAGGCAATACATAGGCCATGGTGGCAAAGTAATTACAATATAGCAAATTAAGACTAATGGTAGAGATACTGGGGTGCAAAGGAGCAAGATAAATGCAGCATAATGTTGTGCAACGTTAGGAAATATATTTTGCACCACTAATTGCACCACTTCTATCTCCAACCTTCCACAATGTGGCCCTAGTCTCAATCTGAATGACCTTGACTGTAACAATGGCTGTGATGCAATTGCATCATATTGCCTGTCCCCCCCAGGTTCCTGTAGCGCTTGGGTTGGTCAGTGTTTCCAACTGCCTGATGGGAAGCGAGTGCTGAAGACCCTGTGGATGCTGCGCTCTGTGGCTTCATGCCCTGCAGACAACTGGAAGAGTACCAGGTAGGCTACAGCTCCTCACTACTTAGCGTGGGGTGGGGGGGTTACTGTAGAACACAATTGCCCTTCACTAAAAGCCTACTGACATGAGAGCTAATTCCTATATGGACATTGAGCATATTTGTTTTTGAGACTTTCTTTTTATCATTAGGATGGGAGAGGACACTTTCATCTTCATTGCCTGAAAGCAGAATGTACTGATCATCTGGCAATGTTGCATTTGGTTTGCTGCCCTCTACTGAACTTTCTTTGAACTCTACATAGAAATAATCTGTTTTATACTCCCTGAGCTGATCTCTCATCCATGCCATAAACTATGAAACTTGTTCAATTCATGAATAAAAATGTGTTATTTACCTTGCCTGACATAAATAAAAGTTTAAACTCGGATGGGGATATGTTTGTTTGTTCTCCAACAAACGGTCTGTCAAATGAACATGGGTGGTACCAACGTGGGATAAACTATTGTTTCAGACATTACAGAGCACTGGTGCATTAGGCTTGGGTTTCTATGCCAAGGTAACAAATGTATTGACCACGTTTACATGCGCACAAATTTCCTGTACTCTTCGGGGTACTCGTGTATTCTACTTGAGTTGACGCATATAAACATATCCCGTTTACATTGACCCGAAAAAGCTTGTATCCCGGTTTAGATTTTTGGCGGGGGTGGGCTACTGTGGCATGTACAAATCTTATCCAGTTTGCTGTTTTTTGCAGGGTGTGCAGGCCCAGTTTTGCATATCGTGGGTTCTGTGATGTCAAACAAATCACTTCAAAAAGTAGGCTACCTGTGCAGGTCAATCCACTGTAAATTATATTGTTGATACTCTGTCCTGTACCGTAGCTTAGTGGCTACCTTCACCCCTAATTTAGAGAACTTTCTACTTATTGAAATTTCAGGTAGGCCACAGTTAGGCCTACATGTAGCTTCTGTCAACTTGTTGCCCCAGACATGAGTGCTCACCAGAATGTCTTGCATTGATAATTATTGCATTAGTAATCACCAGTAAAGTTGCCTGTTTCGTTTAGGCACTGGGGTTGAAACATGTCTTGAGCAAAATGTCCATGTCATGTTTGACCGGTTTTAAGGAAATTAAAATAACATGACTTGACTTGGGTGCGTTTTGTGGTTGATACTGTCTGCACATGCATTTGAATTTTCTCGGTGCTGAAAAATCCTTTCTCCACTCCAGTTTCCAAGATGAATAAACATTTTACTGACAGATGCATATTTCTGCAGGAGTAAAATGCTGTGCGATATAGGCCTACAGTAAGTGTTCATATTTCAGTTACTACTCTATGTAGCCCATATGAACTTAACAGGAATATTCTGTTTATTCAGGGTTACTCGTTAGCGGGAAATGAAAGGTGTGTGTAAACAGCTTATCCTGAATAAGGCCTTAAGCGGGATACTGTCCGCATGTAATCGTGGTCAATGATTCCGGTCCCTACACTGCATAGGATAACTTTATCCACAGAGGTACACTATAAACCTCTAATTACATGGTGACTCATCTTCAGTCTTATTTAAAAACTACATGATAAAAACAATTGGTTAATCTATTGCAAACCTAATGTGCCACTGGATTATTTGTCAGCATTTTGTACAATCAAGCAACTGATTTCAGGCACTTCTGTAACTTGTCGATGCAAATCTTTAATTTTATTCAATGTACTCAGTGACTGTGATAAAACATTTATTGACCCATTTGACCTTCCAAAAATGTCAGATGTTCTCATGTACAAACACGCCCAGTTCTCACATCTCTGTGCTCACCCCGCAAAGAGCAGGAAGCCACTGAATGAGTTATGGTTGAGTATCATCATAGACTTTTTGCTTAGGACCCAAGCGCATGTTGACCGTGTCCCATTTCTGCAGCTGTAGTGTGATCACACTGGAGAAATGATCAAGGCCTGTGACTCTCATTGTCTAAAATATACATCATCGTAGCGGTGTTCTTAATAAGTGCTGCACCCCTGCTGGATGCACTGTCAGCCCCTGCAACAGTATATCTGAAGTAGTATGCTCCTCTCACTGGTGCGGTGAATTTACCTGTATCAGAGAAGAGACATAATCACCATCTTTAATTCAACAATGTGGGTTACTGTGCTATACTTTCATGTGCTATAATTGAAAGTCCAGTGCCTCTGAAGCTCATTGTGGTGGCTCTACATACTCATTTATAGGTCCTTATGAATATATGATATGCTGTGTAGATTATCCCACAGCAAGAAGATATGGCCTAATACTTTATAAAGATTTAAAACAATGCAATATATTTGCTGTATAAGAAACACAATGGATAGGGAATATACATATGAATGCAGCAGGGTACCTGTGGATGTACTGTAAGCATCGCCGATGTTTACATCTACTCACTTGTAGATCAGGTCATAATAGTAAATAATAGTAAATGTCGTTGAGGAAGGGTCCAAAGTAGCCACCAATTCCTAAAGATGCAGAGAATGACAACTTTGGTGTGTCTGTGAGCACAATGTCATCACAAGGTAAAAATGTTGTGGCACAACTAATTATCGATGGACGGATTGTTACGCTACTGTAAAGTCAACAACTCAAAGCACTATATGTAATGATGGCTAATGTGTACACTTCTCCATACATGAACTTGCTTTCTTCAGCTCGTCAACCTCTCCTCTAAGCTCCACCACCTCTGACTCCTGCTTTTGTAGCTGGATCTCAGTGTTGTTTGACTTGGCATTAAGGGCCTTCAGTTCCCGGGCTTGACCCAAAGGAAATATATCACAATTAATACACTAACTCCCAACGACAACATTACCAAAAACCATGGTGTTGTTTTTGAGATTAATCCTTTAATTTGTTCTCTTCAGCAGTAACAGACTTTGTATTGTCACTGCCAGAGGAGATTGTAGACCTGTAAACAAGAGGGTCTGCACTGTGTGTATGTACCAAAATGCTCACTCCACAGTTGCACTACTTCTGTTTTCTGACGTGTCAGGTCCTTCTTCTGTTCCCCGGCCTCAGCCACAGTGCTGTTCAGCCTGACATCAAGGACCACTAGTTCCTGGGCTTGCAATTATACACATTTTGCTATGGGGCAGAGAGAAAATATTGCAGTTTTAAAGCGAATTTCCTGTAAATCTAAACATTTTGCCATGGCTTATGACGTGTTCATATTGGGGAGGGGCCCGACCTCCAGGGGACCCTAACAAAAAGACAAATAATATATATATATTTATAGTATTAGTGGTAGATCAGTGACACCCATTCAATGTCATTATTTTCAGTGGATTAGATTACAATAACACATCTGTGCCTATATGGGTTGTATATGCAGCTTTAACAAATAAAAATCATTGAAGTTGACAAAGAAAATAGGAAAAGTACAGAAAAATGTGCTGGGCAAATCAGTGAAAAACAACAAGAGTTCAGAGTCCAGGTTATTAAAGGATCCCTCTGGTTTAGCCTAATCAATGGCCTTGCATGACCCTTAGATGCCAGGATCAATGGCTTTGATTATTGGAGGAACACCTCTGTCATGAGTGTCGAACGCCCACACTGCTCAATGCTGCTTGATGGAGAGCCCTCCGTGCCTGGTTACCAAGGTGCTCCGAGGAAAACATTTCCCACAAAATTAGAGTGAAAATGTGAAGTTTATGAAACAGAGTATCATAATATAAATGGAGGCTACTTAACATATGTTATATCACTGAGATATGGGAAAATGTATAATGAGTAATGGTGGTATAGTCCTACATGCTGTAAACATGGATAGACACAGAATACCTGATATTTAAAATTAACTAAGCTACATTATGAATCTTTTGAAGATCTTTGAGTATCAAAGACAATGTAAATAAACTACCACATAAAAATAAACAAAAAGCTCATTTTTCCAGCTTCACACGATTCTGTAAATCCATCACTGTTTATAATGCTGTTTCTGTCTGTTTAGCACACCCCCCCCCCCCCCACTCTCCACACCTAAAGCAATAAAGTTTGATCATCATAATAAAATAATTTACCCCATGTGAGGCCAGTCAAGTGTGTTTCACTCATTAAAATATATAGTTTTTTAAAAAGAAAGACCATAAAACCATAGTGTGTAATTTCCGTCAGTTCAATTAAGACAGGATATTGAATTTTAGTGTAAACTACTACCCATCAAGCCCAAAAGAACCACCATCTATTTTAAAAGTCACAGTTCTTGAGGTGGGGTAGAATATGCCTAGTCATGGGAAAATCTAAATAGCGTACTCCTTCCTACTGCTCAAAGCCCATTGGTGGATAAGGTCAAAGGGGAGGGACCTCTGGCTTTCTCATCCAATGGGTTTTTCCAATGAGGCGAGGTCATGCTTGGAGTATGCAATTGAGATTCTTTCATGGTGTTGATTACATAAGGTGACTGGCAAGTCTTTATTGCTTTCACATTGTGCTCACTGCTCTACTCTGACTGACACATTTACCCCTCAAGCCTTCAGTAGAATATAACCCGACGAAGAGTGTCTGGTATGGGGTTTATTAATGAAAAAGTGAAAATCAATTTCGAAAAATGTTGATATTGGATAAGCTGTCCGAAAACCTCATGTTACTGGTGAGGTGATGTGACCAAGGAATGTATCTGAGTTGGTCCATTTACCTATGAATCAAAATTGCATCGCTGTAGTGGCCTACCAATTTCAAAGACAGATTTCAGAATTATATATATTTGCTAACCTGCTAGGCCTGCTACCTACCTAGAGCTACTTGGAACCCTACTAACTCCACGACTGGTTTATCGACGTCACCGCACGAAGAGGCAAAAACAGACTTACCCCCATCGCGACGTCCCCCAAAGGCTAACTTGCTAGCCCCGGTCTACTAACTGCTAGCTTGCCTTCCCCGGTCTGCTAACTGCTAGCCCCTGCTAACTGCTTGCTTGCTAACCCGGTCTGCTAACTGCTAGCTTGTCAGCCCCGGTCTGCTAACTGCTAGGTTGTTTAGCCCCGGCCTACTAACTGTTAGCGTGTTAGCATCGGCCTGCTAACTTGTGTAAGAAAGTGTAGTTCCAAGAAGGCGTAGCAGTCGGACGTGTATTTGTCTTGTCTTGTCCCGTCTTGTCCCGCGTAAATAGTCCTCGTATTTTTTGTATACATTTCGTATATATTTTAATTTCACTTTCCATCTTGGAACTGAATATACATTCCCGCAACCCGCCTCACCCAATGTGGTACGGATCTGCTATTTTTTATACTTTAGAACCGTAACCCCAATCAGAAGCTAGCCAGATAACTAGCTACTAGCTAGTAGTCAGTTAGCCACTGCTGCGGTCTTCGCCCTTAACCTGTTGGGGATGGGGGCGCTGTTTAGACTATTTATGCTAATGTGGCTAATTTTTTAAACGGCTTCCCACAAAATCCTTGATCGTACAATATGCATATTATTATTATTATTGGATAGAAAACAGTCTATAGTTTCTATAGGAGTTGAAATTTTGTCTCTAAGTGGAACAGAGCCCATTCTACAGCAATTTCCCTGACATGGAGTCAGATTTGAGAAACGTTGGCCACTTTTCTGAAGTCATTTAAACGGGCACTGTCGTTGCTATGACTATACGGACACTTCTTACGTCTTCCCCTGGATGCCTTTACGTGATGACGATTCCAACGGGCTCGATTGCTCGTTCACAGGCCCTACAAATGAAAAAAACCTTTAGCTAGCAAGTCTTTTCTTGCTGCGTAACGCGCGTGGAAGACACCGACCCTCTCCTGTTCCAAGCATTAGTTTAGCCTGTTATATTTCTCCGGTCATCTTTTCACTCGTTATAGGAGTTACAAACATCACAAAGTAGTTAATTTAAAGCGTTTTATAGCAATTTATATCCGTTTAGTGCGATTTTGGGACATTTATTTTTGCAACGATGTGAAAAGTTGGTCACGCTTTTCAGTTCATCCCGAACGTAGTTGACATTTCCACATGGCAAGAGGACAGCTTTCCACCAAAAGACGATTTCTCCCAAGAAAGGATCCTTTGCCCAAGATACTGATGGAAGAACAGCTCAAGGTAGGACATTTTTATTATGATAAATCGTGTTTCTGTCGAAACATTTTAGTGGCTTAGGACGCCATGTTTTTTGACGTAGCTTCGCTTGGCGCAAACTGTATTGAAAAGTAAGGATAAATTAAAAAATGTAATAACGCAATTGTATTAAGAATTAAATTGTCTATCAATCCCTGTCCACCCTATATTTTTTAGTCACGTTTATGAGTATTTATGTATAAGAGTAGATCACTGTCTAAGTGGCGCAAGGACGTTTTCTTTACCAGCTTGTCTACATTTCACATTGTCTAACCATGATTTTGGTGGCTAAATATAAACATTTTCGATCAAACTGTATATGCATGTTGTAATGTGATGTTACAGGAGTGTCATCGGAAGAATTCTGAGAAGGTTAGTGAAAAAATTAATATCTTTTGGCGATGTTGACTTTTATCGCTCACTTTGGCTAGAATCAATGCTGGGCTGCTAATTGCTATGTGCTAAGCTAATATAACGATTTATTGTGTTTTCGCTGTAAGACACTTAGAAAATCTGAAATATTGTCTGTATTCACAGGATCTGTGTCTTTCGATTCGTGTATGCTGTGTATTTTTACGAAATGTTTGATGATTAGTAGTTAGGTAAACACGTTGCTCATTGTAATTATTCTAGTCCATTTGTGATGGTGGGTGCAATTGTAAACTATGCCATCTACCTGAAATATGCACTTTTTTCTAACAAAACCTATCCCATACCATAAATATGTTATCAGACTGTCATCTAATGAGTTTTTTTGTTGGTTAGGGGCTATAAATATCTTAGTTTAGCCGAATTGGTGATGGCTACTGGTGTTGGTGGACAAATAAAAGATGGTGGAATATGCTAATGTGTTTTTAGGTAATAGATGTACATCTTTACATATTGTGTCTTCCCTGTAAAACATTTTAAAAATCGGAAATGTTGACTGGATTCATAAGATCTGTGTCTTTCATTAGCTGTATTGGACTTTAATGTGTGAAAGTTAAATATTTTAAAAAAATATTTTTTTTGAATTTCGCGGCACTGGTTTTTCAGTGGGGGGGGGGGGGGAGTGCCGCTAGCGGCACGCTGATCCTAGACAGGTTAACTCGGACACCAGCCATCTTCAGCTCGGGCAAATACCTGCCAGTCTGCAGGCGCGATATCAACCCAGAGAATATAGGACTGCTTTTTCTCTACCACATCACCGGATTCCTGACGCAAGCTCTGGACAATTACACCGGATCATCGTCGCTAGCTAGCTGCAACCAGGTGGCTACTACTGGCTAATACCTCTGTCCCGAAACAAGCACCAGTTAGCCTTGAGCTAGCCTCGAGCTAGGCCCATCTGCCGGCTAGCCGAAGAGGCCTACCAGCGAATTATTGGGCTACAATACCTCTTTTGCCAATTGGACTGGACCCTTTATTGCCGACACGGAGCCCCGCCGATCCATCACGACTGGTCTGCCGACGTAATTGTCCGAGGTGGTTTCAACAGGCTTTTCCATTGCGACGTTTCTGAATACCCATCTGCTAATTATTAGCTGTCTTATCTGCTGCTATCTAAATAAATATACCGGACAATTTAATTTTTTTTTATTTTTTTTTCCCTGGGTCACTATATCTATTTTGCCAATTGGATCGATCCCCTCTACCACACGGAACCCCACTAATCTACCGACGGAAACGAACGAGGTGACAAAAAATAAAAAAATAAAATAAAATAAAAACAGACCTCCATCCTATGTTATCTTGCTACCGATAGCCAGCTACCCGGCCAGCTGTCTGGATCGCCGTGCCCCCAACCAACCTCTACTCACTGGACCCTTATGATCACTCGATTAAGCATGCCTCTCCTTAATGTAAATATGCCTTGTCCATTGCTGTTCTGGTTAGTGTTTATTGGCTTATTTCACTGTAGAGCCTCTAGCCCTGCTCACTATATATCCAACCTCTCAGTTCCACCACCCACATATGCGATGACATCACCTGGTTTCAATGATGTTTCTAGAGACTATATCTCTCTCATCATCACCCATTACCTAGATTTACCTCCACTGTATTCACATCCTACCATACGTTTGTCTGTACATTATTCCTTGATGCTATTTTATCGCCCCCAGAAACTTCCTTTTACTCTCTGTTCTAGACGTTCCAAACGACCAATTCTCATAGCTTTTAGCCGTACCCTTATCCTACTCCTCCTCTGTTCCTCTGGTGATGTAGAGGTGAATCCAGGCCCTGCAGCACCTAGCTCCACTCCTATTCCCCAGGCGCTCTCTTTTGATGACTTCTGTAACCGTAATAGCCTTGGTTTCATGCATGTTAACATTAGAAGCCTCCTCCCTAAGTTTGTTTTGTTCACTGCTTTAGCACACTCTGCCAACCCAGATGTTTTAGCCGTGTCTGAATCCTGGCTTAGGAAGACCACCAAAAATTCTGACATTTTCATCCCTAACTACAAGATTTTCAGACAAGATAGAACGGCCAAAGGGGGCGGTGTTGCAATCTACTGCAAGGATTGCCTGCAGAGTTCTGTTTTACTATCCAGGTCTGTTCCGAAACAATTTGAACTCCTACTTTTAAAAATCCACCTCTCTAAAAACAAGTCTCTCACTGTTGCCGCCTGCTATAGACCACCCTCTGCCCCCAGCTGTGCTCTGGACACCATATGTGAACTGATTGCCCCCCATCTATCTTCAGAGCTTGTGCTGCTAGGCGACCTAAATTGGAACATGCTTAACACCCCAGCCATCCTACAATCTAAGCTTGATGCCCTCAATCTCACACAAATTATCAATGAACCTACCAGGTATCACCCCAATTCCGTAAACACGGGTACCCTCATAGACATCATCCTAACCAACTTGCCCTCCAAATACACCTCTGCTGTTTTCAACCAAGATCTCAGCGATCACTGCCTCATTGCCTGTATCCGTAATGGGTCAGCGATCAAACGACCTCCACTCATCACTGTCAAACGTTCCCTGAAACACTTCAGCGAGCAGGCCTTTCTAATCGACCTGGCCGAGGTATCCTGGAAGGATATTGATCTCATCCCGTCAGTAGAGGATGCCTGGATATTTTTAAAAAATGCCTTCCTCACCATCTTGAATAAGCATGCCCCATTCAAGAAATTTAGAACCAGGAACAGATATAGCCCTTGGTTCTCTCCTGACCTGACTGCCCTTAACCAACAGAAAAACATCCTATGGCGTTCTGCATTAGCATCGAACAGCCCCCGTGATATGCAACTTTTCAGGGAAGCTAGAAACCAGTATACACAGGCAGTTAGAAAAGCCAAGGCTAGCTTTTTCAAGCAGAAATTTGCTTCCTGCAACACAAACTCAAAAAAGTTCTGGGACACTGTAAAGTCCATGGAGAATAAGAACACCTCCTCCCAGCTTCCAACTGCACTGAAGATAGGAAATACTGTCACCACCGACAAATCCATTATAATTGAGAATTTCAATAAGCATTTTTCTACGGCTTGCCATGCTTTCCACCTGGCTACCCCTACCCCGGTCAACAGCACTGCCCTCCCCTCTGCTACTCGCCCAAGCCTTCCCCATTTCTCTTTCTCCCAAATACAGTCAGCTGATGTTCTGAAAGAGCTGCAAAATCTGGACCCTTACAAATCAGCCGGGCTAGATAATCTGGACCCTTTCTTTCTAAAACTATCTGCTGAAATTGTTGCCACCCCTATTACCAGCCTTTTCAACCTCTCTTTCGTGTCGTCTGAGATTCCCAAAGATTGGAAAGCAGCTGCGGTTATCCCCCTCTTCAAAGGGGAGACACTCTAGACCCAAACTGCTACAGACCTATATCTATCCTACCCTGCCTTTCTAAGGTCTTCGAAAGCCAAGTCAACAAACAGATTACCGACCATCTCGAATCCCACCATACCTTCTCCGCTATGCAATCTGGTTTCAGAGCTGGTCATGGGTGCACCTCAGCCACGCTCAAGGTCATAAACGATATCTTAACCGCTATCGATAGGAAACAGTACTGTGCAGCCATATTCATTGACCTGGCCAAGGCTTTTGACTCTGTCAATCACCACATCCTCATCGGCAGACTCGACAGCCTTGGTTTCTCTAATGATTACCTCGCCTGGTTCACCAACTACTTCTCTGATCGAGTTCAGTGTGTCAAATCGGAGGGTCTGTTGTCCGGACCTCTGGCAGTCTCTATGGGGGTGCCACAGGGTTCAATTCTTGGACCGACTCTCTTCTCTGTATACATCAATGATGTCGCTCTTGCTGCTGGTGAGTCTCTGATCCACCTCTACGCAGACGACACTATTCTGTATACTTCTGGCCCTTCTCTTGACACTGTGTTAACAACCCTCCAGGCGAGCTTCAATGCCATACAACTCTCCTTCCGTGGCCTCCAATTGCTCTTAAATACAAGTAAAACTAAATGCATGCTCTTCAACCGATCGCTGCCTGCACCTGCCCGCCTGTCCAGCATCACTACTCTGGAAGGCTCTGACTTAGAATATGTGGACAACTACAAATACCTAGGTGTCTGGTTAGACTGTAAACTCTCCTTCCAGACTCACATCAAGCATCTCCAATCCAAAGTTAAATCTAGAATCGGCTTCCTATTCCGCAACAAAGCATCCTTCACTCATGCTGCCAAACATACCCTTGTAAAACTGACCATCCTACCAATCCTCGACTTCGGTGATGTCATTTACAAAATAGCCTCCAAAACCCTACTCAATAAATTGGATGCAGTCTATCACAGTGCCATCCGTTTTGTCACCAAAGCCCCATATACTACCCACCACTGCGACCTGTACGCTCTCGTTGGCTGGCCCTCGCTTCACACTCGTCGCCAAACCCACTGGCTCCAGGTCATCTACAAGACCCTGCTAGGTAAAGTCCCCCCTTATCTCAGCTCGCTGGTCACCATAGCAACGCCCACCCGTAGCACGCGCTCCAGCAGGTATATCTCTCTGGTCACCCCCAAAACCAATTATTCCTTTGGCCGCCTCTCCTTCCAGTTCTCTGCTGCCAATGACTGGAACGAACTACAAAAATCTCTGAAACTGGAAACACTTATCTCCCTCACTAGCTTTAAGCACCAGCTGTCAGAGCAGCTCATAGATTACTGCACCTGTACATAGCCCATCTATAATTTAGCCCAAACAACTACCTCTTTACCTACTGTATTTTTTTTTTTTGCTCCTTTGCAACCCATTATTTCTATCTCTACTTTGCACCTTCTTCCACTGCAAACCAACCATTCCAGTGTTATTTTTTTTACTTGCTATATTGTATTTACTTCGCCACCATGGCCTTTTTATATTTTATTTATTTATTTATATAATATTTTGTTTGCCTTCACCTCCCTTATCTCACCTCACTTGCTCATATTGTATATAGACTTATTTTCACTGTATTATTGACTGTATGTTTGTTTTACTCCATGTGTAACTATGTGTTGTTGTATGTGTCGAACTGCTTTGCTTTATCTTGGCCAGGTCGCAATTGTAAATGAGAACGTGTTCTCAATTTGCCTACCTGGTTAAATAAAGGTGAAATAAATAAAAATAAATAAATAAAAACTGTGAATCGCTGTGTCCCCAGTCACCCCAACCACTCACTGGACCCATATGTTCACTTGGCTACGCATGCCTCTCTCTAATATCAATATGCCTCGTCCGTTACCGTCCTGGTTAGTGATTACTGTCTTATTTCACTGTAGAGCCTCTAGCCCTGCTCAATATGCCTTAACCAACCATGTTGTGCCACCTCCTACATATGCGACGACATCACCTGGTTTAAACGTCTCTAGAGACTATATCTCTCTCATCATTACTCAATGCCTAAGTTTACCTCCAATGTACGCACATCCTACCTTACCTTTGTCTGTACACTATGCCTTGAATCTATGCTATCGTGCCCAGAAACCTGCTCCTTTTACTCTCTGTTCCGAACGTGCTAGACGGCCAGTTTAGCCGTACCCTTATCCTACTTCACTTCTGTTCCTCTGGTGATGTAGAGGTTAATCCAGGTCCTGCAGTGCCTAGCTCCACTCCCACTCCCCAGGTGCCCTCAATTGTTGACTTCTGTAACCGTAAAAACCTTGGTTTCATGCATGTTAACATTAGAAGCCTACTCCTTAAGTTTGTTTTACTCACTGCTTTACCACACTCTGCTAACCTAGATGTGTTAGCCGTGTCAGAATCCTGGCTTGGAAAACCACCAAAAACCCTGAAATCTCCAACGCTAACTATAACATTTTCCACCAAGATAGAACTGCCAAAGGGGGCGGTGTTGCAATCTACTGCAAAGATAGCCTGCAGAGTTCTGTATTACTATCTAAGTCTGTACCCAAACAATTCGAGCTTCTACTTCTAAAAATTCACCTTTCCAGAAACAAGTCTCTCACTGTTGCCACTTGCTATAGACCTCCCTCTGCCCCCAGCTGTACCCTCGATACCATATGTGAATTGATTGCCCCCATCTATCTTCTGAGCTCGTGCTACTAGGTGACCTAAACTGGGACATGCTTAACACCCCGGCCATCCTACAATCCAAGCTTGATGCCCTCAATCTCACACAAATTATCAATGAAGCTACCAGGTACAACTCCAAATCCGTAAACACGGGCACCCTCATCGATGTCATCCTAACTAACTCACCCTCCAAATACACCTCTGCTGTTTTCAATCAAGACCTCAGAGATCACTGCCTCATTGCCTGCATCCGTAATGGGTCTGCGACCAAACGCCCACCCCTCATCACTGTCAAACGCTCCCTAAACACTTCTGCGAGCAGGCCTTTCTAATCGACCTGGCCGGGGTATCCTGGAATGACATTGACCTCATCCCGTCAGTAGATGATGCCTGGCTATTCTTTAAAAGTGCCTTCCTCACCATCTTAAATAAGCATGCCCCATTCAAAAAATGTAGAACTAGGAATAGATATAGTCCTTGGTTCACTCCAGACCTGTCTGCCCTTGACAACCACAAAAGCATCCTGTGGCATTCTGCATTAGCATCGAACAGCCCCCTTGATATGCAACTTTTCAGGGAAGTTAGTAACAAATATACACAGGCAGCTAGGACAGCTAAGGCTAGCTTTTTCAAACAGAAATTTGCATCCTGTAGTACTAACTCAAAAAAGTTCTGGGACACTGAAAATTCCATGGAGAATAAGAGCACCTCCTCCCAGCTGCCCACTGCTCTGAGGCTAGGAAACACTGTCACCACTGATAAATCCACTATAATTGAGAATTTCAATAAACATTTCTCTACAGCTGGCCATGCTTTCCATCTGGCTACCCCTACCCCGGTCAACTGCCCGGCACCCTCCACAGCAACCCGCCAAAGCCCCCACCATTTCTCCTTCACCCAAATCCAGATAGCTGATGTTCTGAAAGAGCTGCAAAATCTGGACCCCTACAAATCAGCCGGGCTAGACAATATGGACCCACTCTTTCTAAAATGATCTACCGAAATTGTTGCAACCCCTATTACTAGCCTGTTCAACCTCTCTTTCGTATCGTCTGAGGTTCCCAAAGATTGGAAAGCTGCCGCGGTCATCCCCCTCTTCAAAGGGGGTGACACTCTAGACCCAAACTGCTACAGACCTATATCTATCCTACCCTGTCTTTCTAATGTCTTCGAAAGCCAAGTTAACAAACAGATTGCCGACCATTTTGAATCCCACCGTACCTTCTCCGCTATGCAATCTGGTTTCAGAGCTGGTCATGGGTGCACCTCAGCCACGTTCAAGGTCCTAAACGACATCATAACCGCCATCGATAAGAGACATTACTGTGCAGCCGTATTCATCGACCTGGCCAAGGCTTTTGACACTGTCAATCACCACATTCTTACTGGCAGACTCGACAGCCTTGGTTTCTCAAATGATTGCCTCCCCTGGTTTACCAACTACTTCTCTGGTAGAGTTCAGTGTGTCAAATCGGAGGGCCTGTTGTCCGGGCCTCTGGCAGTCTCTATGGGGGTGCCACAGGGTTCAATCCCCGGGCCGACTCTCTTCTCTGTATACATCAATGATGTTGCTCTTGCTGCTGGTGATTCTCTGATCCACCTCTATGCAGACAACACCATTCTGTATACTTCTGGCCCCTCTTTGGACACTGTGTTAACTAACCCCCAGACGAGCTTCAATGCCATACAACTCTCCTTCCGTGGCCTCCAACTGCTCTTAAACGCAAATAAAACTAAATGTATGCTATTCAACCGATCACTGCCCGCACCTGCACGCCCGTCCAGCATCACTACTCTGGACGGCTCTGACTTAGAATACGTGGACAACTACAAATACCTAGGTGTCTGGTTAGACTGTAAACTCTCCTTCCAGACTCACATTAAGCATCTCCAATCCAAAATAACATCTAGAATTTTGCTTCCTATATCGCAACAAAGCATCCTTCACTCATGCTGGCAAACATACCCTCGTAAAACTGACCATCCTACTGATCCTCGACTTCGGTGATGTCCTCTATAAAATTGCCTCCAACACTCTACTCAACAAACTGGATGCAGTCTATCACAGTGCCATCCGTTTTGTCACCAAAGCCCCATATACTACCCACCATTGCGACCTGTACGCTCTCGTTGATTGGCCCTCGCTTCATACTCGTCGCCAAACCCACTGGCTACAGATTATCTACACGTCTCTGCTAGGTAAAGCCCCACCTTATCTCAGCTCACTTCTCACCATAGCAGCACCCACTCGTAGCACGCGCTCCAGCAGGTATATCTCACTGGTCACCCCCAAAGCCATTTCCTCCTTTGGTCATCTTTCCTTCCAGTTCTCTGCTGCCAATGACTGGAACGAACTGCAAAAATCTCTGAAGCTGGAGACTCATATCTCCCTCACTAGCTTTAATATTAAGCACCAGCTGTCAGAGCAGCTCACAGATCACTGCACCTGTACATAGCCCATCTGTAAACAGCCCATCTATCTACCTACCTCATCCCCATACTGTATTTATTAATTTATTTATTTATCTTGCTCCTTTGCACCCCAGTATCTCTACTTGCACATTCATCTTCTGCACATCTACCATTCCAGTGTTTTAATTGCTATATTGTAATTTCTTCACCACCATGGCCTATTTATTGCCTCAACTCCTGTATCTTACCTCATTTGCACTCAAAGTATATCAACTTTTTGTTTTCTTTTTGTTCTACTGTATTATTGACTATGTTTTGTTTATTCCATGTGTAACTCTGTGTTGTTGTATGTGTCGAATTGCTATGCTTTATCTTGGCCAGGTCACAGTTGCAAATGAGAACTTGTTCTCAACTAGCCTACCTGGTTAAATAAAAGGTTAAATAAAAAAATAAAAATCTATGTGTGGAAGATATACAAACGTAATGTTAGTCCAGTCATACATTCACTATGGCACATGGTTCTTTACAGTTTAATTAATGTTTGTTATAGGTTGTTGACAATTATGCTTTCCAGCTCTCATGGAGTAAGCTTGTTCAAGTCCAATAAAATAGCACCCTCTATTGATCAACATAACACATTGTTTTCTGTATGGACTGAATTGATGATGCGTATCAAATATATTGTAATGACCCGGTATTGTGTTCTGTGTTTGTGGGTGTGTTATGGTTCTCATGGCTACTAGCAGGGGTTAAATATGTCAGGGCAGATGGAAAGGTTGGGGGGGTATGATGGGTAATACCGCGGGATTTGGAAATGCATAAATAGGGATTACTGTCTCATTGTTCTCTCTCTTCTGTTCGTGCCTTGATCTGTTCCTATGAGAGTGACTCTTGACCCGACAGGGTAACATTGTGTACGTTCGGCATTTAGCGGCGTGGGTTGTGGCCGGAACAATAGCCCAGTTTATGAATAAACCTGTGTTCTGACCTGCACACCTAGAGTCCGTCTCTTTTCCCTTTATGACCCAGCCGGGTCATTACAATATGCCCAGGATGATATAATGCTGAATTTATCATCGTCCATAGCTAGATTTCCATACAATTGGCGACAGATTATTATGCGAATATTCTAAAGTCCGCATGAACAAAACATGTGCATTTTCACACCAGAGACGTATTTCCATCATATGGACTTGTTGCGGATACAAGTCTGTGCGTGATGACATAACTTTTGTGGTTAAATTCCCACGTACTGAATAAAAAATACAAGTTAAATGGGTTTCCGTTGCATTTTAAACTCTACTGATGTTTTTGTCACAAAATAATGTTGCGTTACGTAGCCAATGTGCCCATTCTGGTATTGGCACGTGCGCTCTAGCCAAAACGGTGATATTATTATGGACAAAAGAGGGATATTATTTTATTTGTCAAATGTTAGTCAATCATTGATATCACCAGAATAAGACCGTCGACATTTATTGGAAAGGAGCGTCAAGCACATACCGTGCATTTTCACCACCCTGTGAAGTTCATTATCATGTATTTCATATGTAGCCTAATAAAGTGCATGCTTTCCCGACGAGCAGTAGTGGGAGGACCACACACCATATCATTGCGTGAATCACAAGTTTACTTCGATATGATGGTTATTTTATGAATATTTTCGCATAAAGTCGTTTCCACCGACATTGCTCGCATAGTTAATTTTACCGGCACAAAAGATCCACCATGTCTAGGTTATTTTGTTTCGTGGAAATTGTGAAAGTTCACCGACAAAATGTTCTGTTTCCATCAGGCCTGTTATGACATTTCCTATCCGACGTACCTTACTCACATAAAACGTTTGGATGGAAACCCGGTTCATGTTCGAGATATGTCGAGACGGGTGTACTGGCCAATCAGTTAACCTACAGCCAACAAACTAGAAACTCTTGTGAGAGGACTTGTGTTGACAGAGAAGAAACACCTGCTGCAAATGTTCAAATTAGGGGTGAATTTCAATAGTCCTCTTTTCCTCAATCTGCATTGATTTTTAACTGCTGGTAAGAAGTGACAGCTAGACTATTGAGATCTACACCCTGTTCATGAATTAAGTCTTGTTAGAAAGGGCAGGTGCTGATTGGTTTGGGGGAGTGTATAGTAACTTGGTAAATCAGTATAAGAAGGGAATGAGCTGTTCAGCAAAGCAACTTGAAATAATCAAACATGAAGAGTTTTGTTGCAAAGTATATCAGTGTCCATGCTGTGATTTTGGGACTGCTGCTACCTCAGGTAAAAATACAATTAATCAGTGGGCTCCACTAATTTGAGCAGTGTAACAATACAGATCATGTAGTAGATAGAAATCTGAGACTTGATTTTACTTCCTGTTTTAAATATACTACGTTATGAAGTGTGTCTGCTATTATTGACACAGTAGTAGTGACCTTATTTTGCATGTGTTCTTCTAGGCAATCCCATGCAATGTGACGGGAGTGTGGCGAAATGAGCTGGGCTCTGTGCTTGATATTGAGGCGGTCGGTTCTGAGCTCCGAGGCCTTTATCAGAGTGCAGTGGAGACTGCTCCAGGAGTCACGGGTCCAGAACAACAGGCCAAGTTACTGGGTGTGACTAGTAATCGGGGTCTGCGAACCTCTGTGGCTTTCTCTGTGTTATGGGAGGCAGGTGTGTAAACCCTGGAATGTGTTTAGCAAGGCATTTTATTTTATTTCACCTTTATTTAACCAGGTAGGCTAGTTGAGAACAAGTTCTCATTTGCAACTGCGACCTGGCCAAGAGGAAGCAAAGCAGTTTGACACATACAACAACATGGAATAAACAAACATACAGTAGAAAAAGTCTATATACAGCATGTGCAAATGAGGTAGGTTAAGGGAGGTAAGGCAATAAATAGGCCATGATGGCAAAGTAATTACAATATAGCAAATTAAGACTAATGGTAGAGATACTGGGGTGCAAAGGAGCAAGATAAATGCAGCATAATGTTGTGCAACGTTAGGAAATATATTTTGCACCACTTCTATCTCCAACCTTCCACAATGTGGCCCTAGTCTCAATCTGAATGACCTTGACTGTAACAATGGCTGTGATGCAATTGCATCATATTGCCTGTCCCCCCCAGGTTCCTGTAGCGCTTGGGTTGGTCAGTGTTTCCAACTGCCTGATGGGAAGCGAGTGCTGAAGACCCTGTGGATGCTGCGCTCTGTGGCTTCATGCCCTGCAGACAACTGGAAGAGTACCAGGTAGGCTACAGCTCCTCACTACTTAGCGTGGGGTGGGGGGGTTACTGTAGAACACAATTGCCCTTCACTAAAAGCCTACTGACATGAGAGCTAATTCCTATATGGACATTGAGCATATTTGTTTTTGAGACTTTCTTTTTATCATTAGGATGGGAGAGGACACTTTCATCTTCATTGCCTGAAAGCAGAATGTACTGATCTGGCAATGTTGCATTTGGTTTGCTGCCCTCTACTGAATGTTCTTTGAACTCTCCATAGAAATAATCTGTTTTATACTCCCTGAGCTGATCTCTCATCCATGCCATAAACTATGAAACTTGTTCAATTCATGAATAAAAATGTGTTATTTACCTTGTCTTGCCTGACATAAATAAAAGTTTAAACTCAGATGGGGATATGTTTGTTTATTCTCCAACAAACGGTCTGTCAAATGAACATGGGTGGTACCAACGTGGGATAAACTATTGTTTCAGACATTACAGAGCACTGGTGCATTAGGCTTGGGTTTCTATGCCAAGGTAAAAAACCTATTGACCACGTTTACATGCGCACAAATTTCCTGTAATTTTCGGGGTACTCCTGTATTCTACTTGAGTTGACGCATATTAACATATCCCGTTTACATTGACCCGAAAAAGCTTGTATTGAGATTTTTGGCGGGGTGGGCTACTGTGGCATGTACAAATCTGATCCAGTTTGCTGTTTTTTGCAAATCGTGGGTGATTTTTGTGATAGTCAAACAAATCACTTCAAAAAGTAGGTTACCTGTGCAGGTCAATCCACCATAATTTATTTTGTTGATACTCTGTACTGGACCGTAGCTTGCTGGCTACCTTTACGCCAAATTTATAGAACTTTCTGCTTATTGAAATTTCGCTAGGCCATATTTCTGATATTAGTCAACTAGTTAAGCCTACATGTCCCTCCTGTCAACTTGTTGCCCCAGAAGACTGGTCTCACCAGAATGTCTTGCATTGATAATACATTAATCACCAGAAAAGGTGCCTGTTTCGTTTAGGCACCAGGGAGAAAACACAGTGGAACGATAGTCTTGAGCAAGATGTCATGTTGGTTTTAAGGAAATTAAAAATATCTTCTTGGGTGCATATTTTGTGGTTGATACTGTCTGCATAAGTGTCAACACATTTCACATGCATTTTCTCTGTGCTGAAAAAGATCTCCACTCCAGTTTCCATGACATCAATATTTGTGTATATTTACTGCAAGAGTTAATATATGCCGATGTAAGTCTACAGTCAGTGTCCATATTTCAGGTAGTCTTTTAACCCATATGAATTATGAGGAATATTCAGTTTATTCAGGGATACTTGTTAGTGGGATATCAAAGGTGTGTGTAAACGGCTTATCCTGAATAAGACCTTAAGCCGATATGAGCTATTAACTGGAAAACTGTCCGCATGCAATTGTGGTCAATGATTCCGGTCCTTACCCACAATAGGGGAGGTACACTATAAACATCTAACATGGTGACTCCTCTTCAGTCTTAGTATTTAAAAACTACATGCTAAAAATTAGTTTTGCAATAGGTGCACCAATGTGCCGCTGGATTATTTGTTAGTGTTGTACTTTCAGGCCCTTCTAACTTATCAATGAATTTTTATTTAATTGTATTCAATGTACTCAATGTATTCAATGCGACTGATAACTAAACATGTAACTTTTATTGACCTTCCAAAAATGTCAGGTGTTCTCATGTACAAACAAGCCCAGTTCTCACATCTCTGTGCTCACCACGCAAAGAGCAGGAAACGACTGAATGAGTTATGGTTGAGTATCATCAACTTTTTGCTTTTGCTTAGGACCCAAGCGCATGTTGACCGTGTCCCATTTCTGCAGCTGTAGTGTGATCACACTGGAGAAATGATCAAGGCCTGTGACTCTCATTGTCTAAAATATACATCATCGTAGCGGTGTTCTTAATAAGTGCTGCACCCCTGCTGGATGCACTGTCAGCCCCTGCAACAGTATATCTGAAGTAGTATGCTCCTCTCACTGGTGCGGTGAATTTACCTGTATCAGAGAAGAGACATCTCTATCTTTAATTCAACAATGTGGGTTACTGTGCTATACTTTCATGTGCTGTAATTGAAAGTCCAGTGCCTCTGAAGCTCATTGTGGTGGCTTTACATACTCATTTATAGGTCCTTATGAATATATGATATGCTGTGTAGATTATCCCACAGCAAGAAGATATGGCCTAATATTTTATAAAGATTTAAAACGATGCAGTACATTTGCTGTATAAGAAATACTCTTAACAATGGAAAGGGAATATACATATAAACGCGTCACATCCACATGGTTAGCAGATGTTAATGCAAGTGTAGAGAATTGCTTGTGCTTCTAGTTCTGACAATGCAGTAATATATAACAAGGAATCTAAAAAATTCACAACAGCTACATTACACACACAAATGTAAAGGGATGAAAAAGAATATGTACATATAAATATATGGATGAGCGATGGCCGTGCAGCATGGGCAAGATGCAGTAGCTGGTATAGAGCAGTATATACATAAACTCAGCAAAAAAAGAAATATCCCTTTTTCAGGACCCTGTCTTTCAAAGATAATTCATAAAAATCCAAATAACTTCACAGATCTTCATTGTAAAGGGTTTAAACACTGTTTCCCATGCTTGTTCAATGAACAGTAAACAATTAATGAACATGCACCTGTGAAACGGTCGTTAAGACACTAACAGCTTACAGACGGTAGGCAATTAAGGTCACAGTTATGAAAACCTAGGACACTAAAGAGGTCTTTCTACTGACTGAAAAACAAACAAAAAAGATGCCCAGGGTCCCTGCTCATCTGTGTGAACGTGCCTTAGGCATGCTGCAAGGAGGCATCAGGACTGCAGATGTGGCCAGGGCAATAAATTGCAATGTCCGTACTGTGAGACACCTAAGACAGGGCTACAGGGAGACAGGATGGAGAGATGATCGTCCTCGCAGTGGCAGACCACGTGTAACAACACCTGCACAGGATCGCTACATCCGAACATCACACCTGCGGGACAGGTAGAGGGTGGCAACAACATCTGCCCAAGTTACACCAGGAACGCACAATCCCTCCATCAGTGCTCAGACTGAGAGAGGCTGGACAGGGCTTGTAGGCCTATTGTAAGGCTGGTCCTCACCAGACATCACCGGCAACAACGTCGCCAATGGGCACAAACCCACTGTCTCTGGACCAGACATGACTGGCAAAAAGTGCTCTTATCTGACGAGTCGCAGCATTGTCTCACCAGGCGTGATGGTCGGATTCGCGTTAATCGTCGAAGGAATGAGCGTTACACCGAGGCCTGTACTCTGGAGCGGGATCGATTTGGAGGTGAAGGGTTCATCATGGTCTGGGGCGGTGTGTCACAGCATCATCGGACTGAGCTTGTTATCATTGCAGGCAATCTCAACGCTGTGCGTTACAGGTAAGACATCCTCCTCCCTCATGTGGTACGATTCCTGCAGGCTCATCCTGACATGACCCTCCGCATGACAATGCCACCAGCCATACTGCTCGTTCTTTGCGTGATTTCCTGCAAGACAGGAATGTCAGTGTTCTGCCATGGCCAGCGAAGAGCCTGGATCTCAATCCCATTGAGCACGTCTGGGACCTGTTGGAGCGTGGGGTAACATCTCACAGGAAGAACTGGCAAATCTGGTGCAGTCCATGAGGAGGAGATGCACTGCAGTACTAAATGAAGCTGGTGGTCACACCAGATACTGACTGTTACTTTTGATTTTGACCCCCCCCCTTTGTTCAGGGACACATTATTCCATTTATGTTAGTCACATGTCTGTGGAACTTGTTCAGTTTATGTCTCAGTTGTGGAATCTTGTGTTCATTCAAATATTTACTTATGTTAAGTTTGCTGAAAATAAACACAGTTGACAGTGAGAGGACATTTCTTTTTTTGCTGAGTTTATGAGATGAGTAATGTACAGTCGTGGCCAAAAGTTGATAATGACACAAATTTTAATTTTCACAAAGTTTGCTACTTCAGTGTCTTTAGATGTCTTTGTCAGATGTTACTATGGAATACTGAAGTATAATTACAAGCATTTCATAAGTGTCAAAGGCTTTTATTGACAATTACATGAAGTTGATACAAAGAGTCAATATTTGCAGTGTTGACCCTTCTTTTTCAAGACCTCTGCAATCCGCCCTGGCATGCCGTCAATTAACTTCTTGGCCACATCCTGACTGAAGGCAGCCCATTCTTGCATAATCAATGCTTGGAGTTTGTCAGAATTTGTGGGTTTTTGTTTGTCCACCCGTTTCTTGAGGATTGACCACAAGTTCTCAATGGGATTAAGGTTTGGTGAGTTTCCTGGCCATGGACCCAAAATATCGATGTTTTGTTCCCCAAGCCACTTAGTTATCACTTAGGACTTATGGCAAGGTGCTCCATCATGCTGGAAAAAGCATTTTTCATCACCAAACTGTTCCTGGATGGTTGGGAGAAGTTTCTCTCAGAGGATGTCTTGGTACCATTCTTTATTCATGGCTGTGTTCTTAGGCAAAATTGTGAGTGAGCCCACTCCATTGGCTGAGAAGTAACCCCACACATAAATGTTCTCAGGATGCTTTACTGTTGGCATGACACAGGACTGATGGTAGCGCTCACCTTGTCTTCTCCGGACAAGCTTTTTTCCGGATGCCCAAATCAATTGGAAAGGGGATTCATCAGAGACAATGACTTTACCCCAGTCCTCAGCAGTCCAATCCCTGTACCTTTTGCAGAATGTCAGCCTGTCCCTGATGTTTTTCCTGGAGAGAAGTGGCTTCTTTGATGCCCTTCTTGACACTAGGCCATCCTCCAAAAGTCTACGCCTCACTGTGCGTGCAGATGCACTCACACCTGCCTGCCTCTATTCCTGAGCAAGCTCTGTACTGGTGGTGCCCCGATCACGCAGCTGAGTCAACTTTAGGAGACGGTCCTGGCGCTTGCTGGACGTTTTGGGTGCCATGAAGCCTTCTTCACAACAATTGAACCGCTCTCCTTGAAGTTCTTGATGATCCGATAAATGGTTGATTTAGGTGCAATCTTACTGGCAGCAATATCCTTGCCTGTGAAGCCCTTTTTGTGCAAAGCAATGATGACGGCACGTGTTTCCTTGCAGGTAACCATGGATGACAGAGGAAGAACAATGATTCCAAGCACCACCCTCCTTTTGAAGCTTCCAGTCTGTCATTCGAACTCAATCAGCATGACAGAGTGATCTCCAGCCTTGTCCTCGTCAACACTCACACCTGTGTTAACAAGAAAGTCACTGACATGATGTCAGATGGTCCTTTTGTGGCAGGGCTGAAATGCAGTGGAAATGTTTTTGGGGGATTCAGTTCATTTGCTTGGCAAAGAGGGACTTTGCAATTAATTGCAATTCATCTGATCACTCTTCATAACATTCTGGAGTATAAGTAAATTGCCATCATACAAACTGAGGAAGCAGAATTTGTGAAAATGTATATTTATGTCATTCTCAAAACATTTGGCCACGACTGTGGGATATGTAAACATTATTAAAGTAGCGTTATTTAAAGTGACTAATGATAGGCATAGGCAAGATGCAGTAGATGGTAAAGAACAGTATATGCATATGAGATGAGTAATGTAGGATATGTAAACATTATTAAAGTGGCGTTATTTAAGGTGACTAGTGATATCTTTTAGTAAGTCCATTTATTAAAGTTGTCAGAGATTTGAGTCTGCATGTTGACAGCAGCCTCTCTATGTTAGTGATGGCTGTTTAACAGTCTGATGGCCTTGAGATCTCTTGGTCCCAGCTTTGATGCACCTGTACTGACCTCGCCTTCTGGATAATAGCGGGGTGAACAGGCAGTGGCTTGGGTGGTTGTTGTCCTTGATGATCTTTTTGGCCTTCCTGTGACATCGGGTGCTGTAGGTGTCCTGGAGGGGAGGTAGTTTAACCCCGGCGATGCGTTGTGCAGACCTCACTACCCTCTGGGGAGCCTTACGGTTGTGGCCGGAGCAGTTGCCGTACCAAGCGGTGATACAGCACGACAGGATGCTCTCGATTGTGCATCTGTAAAAGTTTGTGAGTGTTTTAGGTGACAAGCCAAATTTCTTCAGCCTCCTGAGGTTGAAGAGGCGCTGTTGCGCCTTCTTCACCACGGTGTCTGTGTGGGTGGAACATTTCAGTTTGTCCGTGATGTGCACACCGAGGAACTTAACTTTCACCTTCTCCACTACTGTCCTGTCGATGTGGATGGGGGGGTGCTCCCTCTGCTGTTTCCTGAAGTCCACGATCATCTCCTTTGTTTTGTTGACGTTGAGTGAGAGATTATTTTACTGATACCACACTCCGAGGGCCCTCACCTCCTCCCTGTAGGCCGTCTCGTCATTGTTGGTAATCAAGCCCACCACTGTAGTGTCGTCTGCAAACTTGATGATTGAGCTGGAGGCGTGCATGGCCACGCAGTCATGGGTGAAAAGGGAGTACAGGGGAGGGCTGAGAACGCACCCTTGTGGGGCACCAGTGTTGAGGATCAGCGGGGTGGATATGTTGTTTCCTACCTTCACCATCTGGGGGTGGCCCGTCAGAAAGTCCAGGACCCATTTGCACGGGTTTGGAGGGTATTATGGTATTAAATGCTGAGTTGTAGTTAATGAACAGCATTCTTACATAGGTATTCCTCTTGTCTAGATGGGATAGGGCAGTGTACAGTGTGATGACGATTGCATCGTCAGTGGACCTATTGGGGCGGTAAGCAAATTCGAGTGGCTCTATGGTATCAGGTAGGGTGGAGGTGATTTGCTCCTTGACTAGTCTCTCAAAGCACTTCATGATGACAGAAGTGAGTGCACCGGGGAAATAGTCATTTAGTTCAGTTACCTTAGCTTTCTTGGGAACAGGAACAATGGTGGCCATCTTGAAGCATGTGGAGACAACAGACTGGGATAGGGATTGATTGAATATGTCCGTAAACACACCAGCCAGCTGTCCTGCGCATGCTCTGAGGACACGGCTAGGGATGCCGTCTCGGCCGGCAGCCTTGCGAGGGTTAACACGTTTAAATGTTTTGCTCATGTTGGCCACGGAGAAGAAGAGCCCACAGACTTTGGTAGCAGGCCATGTCAGAGGCACTGTGTTGTCCTCAAAGCGAGCAAAGAAGTTGTTTAATTTGTTTGGGAGCAAGACGTCGATGTCCGCGACGGGGCTATTTTTCTTTTTGTAATCCGTGACTGACTGTAGACCCTGCCACATACGTCTCGTGTTTGAGCCATTGAAATGCGACTCTACTTTGTCTCTATGCTGACGCTTTGCTTGTTTGATTGCCTTGCGGAGGGAATTGCCACACTGTTTGTATTCGGTCATGTTTCCAGTCACCTTGCCATGATTAAAAGCGGTGGTTCGCACTTTCAGTTTTGCGTGAATGCTGCCATTAATCCACGGTTTCTGGTTAGGAAATGTTTTAATAGTCACAGTGGGTACAATATCTCTGATGCACTTGCTAATAAAGTCACTCACCGAGTCAGCATATACATCAATGTTGTTGTCTGAGGCTATCCGGAACATATCCCAGTGATCCACGTGATCTTAGCAATCCTGAAGCGTGGAATTCGATTGGTCAGACCAGCGTTGGAGAGAACTGAGCACGGGTGTTTCCTGTTTTAGTTTCTGTCTATGGGCTGGGAGCAACAAAATGGAGTCATGGTCAGATTTGCCGAAGGCAGTTCGGGGGAGAGCTTTGTATGCATCGTGGAAGTTGGAGAAGCAATGATCCAGAATACTAGCAGCCTGTGTCGCTCATTAGGTATGCTGATAGAATTTAGGAAGTCTCGTTCTCAGGTTAGCTTTGTTAAAATCCCAGCTACAATAAATGCAGCCTCAGGATGTATGGTTTCCAGTCTACATAGAGTCCAGTGAAGTTCTTTCAGGGCCGATGAAGTATCTGCTTGGGGGTGGGGGTATACATGGCTGTGACTATAATCAAAGAGAATTCTCTTGGAAGATAATAAGGTCGGCATTTGATTGTAAGGAATTCTAGGTCAGGTGAACAAAATGACTTAAGTTCCTGTATGTTATTGTGATTACACCATGAGTTGTTAATCATAAGGCAAACACCCCCGCCCTTCTCCTTACCAGAGAGATGTTTGTTTCTGTCGGCGCAGAAGGAATGAAGGAACCGGGTGGCTGTGCCGACTCTGACAACATATCCCGTGTGAGCCATGTTTCCGTGAAACAGAGATTGTTACAATCTCTGATGTCTCTCTGGAAGGCAACTCGTGCCCTAATTTTGTCCACCTTGTTATCTAGAGATTGGACATTGGCGAGTAATATGCTCGGGAGCGGCGGATGGTGTGCTCGCCTTCTGAGTCTAGGCCACTACGTCTGCCTCTCCTGTGGCGACCGCATTGTTTTGGGTTGGCCTCTGGGATTAGATCCCATGTCCAGGATGGAGGTCCGAACAAAGGAGCTGCTTGGGAAAGACGTATTCCTGGTCGTAATGTTGGTAAGTTGTCATTGCTTTTATATCCAATAGTTCTTCCCGACTGTATGTAATAACACTTGAGATTTCCTGGCCTAACAATGTAAGAAATAATACATAAAACAATACATAGAAAACAAATAACTGCATAGTTTCCTAAGGATCTGAAGCGAGGCGACCATCTCTGTCGGTGCCATTTCCGATGTTTACATGTACTCTCTTGGAGATCAGGTCATAATAGTACATAATAGTAAATGTCGTTGAGGAAGGGTCCAAAGTAGGCATCAATTCCTAAAGATGCAGAGAATGACACCTTTGGTGTGTCTGTGAACACAATGTCATCACAAGGTAAAAACATTGTGGCACAAGTCATTATCGATGCACGGATTGTTACGCTACTGTAAAGTCAACAACTCAAAGCACTATATGTAATGATGGCTAATGTGTACACTTCTCCATACATGAACTTGCTTTCTTCAGCTCGTCAACCTCTCCTCTAAGCTCCACCGCCTCTGACTCCTGCTCTTGTAGCTGGATCTCAGTGTTGTTTGACCTGGTAATAAGGACCTCCAGTTCCCGGGCTTGAACTAAGGGAAAGATATCACACTTCCTCCCATGACAACATTACCAAATAACATCTGTGTAATCATGTATTGTTCTCTTTAGCAGTACCACAAACCTTTTTTTGTATGACAGAGGTCATTTTTGACTTAAATGTAAAATAGCACGTACCATAATGCTCCCTCCACAGTGCTACTACTTCAACTTTCTTCAGGTTATCCACCATAGCTCTCAGCTTCCCCACTTCTGCCCCCTGCTCCTCTAGCTGGATCTCAGTGTTGTTTGACTTGGCATTAAGGGCCTTCAGTTCCCGAGCTTGACCCAAAGGAAATATATCACAATTCATACACTAACTCCCAACGAGAACATTACCAAAAACCATGGTGTTGTTTTTGAGATTAATCCTTTAATTTGTTCTCTATAGCAGTAACATACTTTGTATTGTCACTGCCAGAGGAGATTGTAGACCTGTAAACAAGAGGGTCTGCACTGTGTGTACGTACCAAAATGCTCACTCCACAGTTGCACTACTTCTCTTTTCTGACGTGTTAGGTCCTTCTTCTGTTCCCCGGCCTCAGCCACAGTGCTGTTCAGCCTGACATCAAGGACCACTAGTTCCTGGGCTTGACCTGAAATCAGATAAATAGCCTTAAAAAATTGCTTCAAGTTCCCAGGTCAAATCCCTAATAATTTTAGTTATGATAGTTTTCTTTCCTTCATCCTCCCTCCACAGATTGAGTACTTCAATTGTCAGCTTCACCACCTTCATCTTCTGTTCCTCCAGTTGGATGTCGATAGCGTTTGACCTCATGGTGAGGGCCTCCAGTTCGTCTGATTGAACTTTATATAGGTTCCATTAGAAAGCAGCCACAGTGAGTGGAAAAATAAATTGGATGGCCTTGAGGCAGTTTAATAAATGTGGACCCCTGATACAATAATTTTTTTCAGACCACAACATCCTGACCTTTAATCAACCTATGTGTACAATGTAATGACTGTTGGCTATAATAAACAACATACTGTACCTTCACTCTCTCTTCAGCTCCTTCACCTCAGCTTTCAGCTCAGTCAAATCCACCCGCTGTTCTCCCACCTCTTTATACGGCAAAGAGAATATACATCTCACCATCAGTTCATGTCTTTAAGAATGTGAAATGTCAGAATAATAGTAGAGATAATGATTTATTTAAGCTTTATTTCTTTCATCACATTCCCAGTGGGTCAGAAGTTTAATTAGTATTTGGTAGCATTACCTTTAAATTGTTTAACTTGGGTCAAAAGTTTCGGGTAGCCTTCCACAGTTTGGGTGATTTTTGGCCAATTTCTCCTGACAGAGCTGGCGTAACTGAGTCAGGTTTGTAGGCCTCCTTGCTCGCGCATGCTTTTTCACTTCTGCCCACACATTTTCTATAGGATTGAGGTCAGGGCTTTGTGATGGCCACTCCAATACCTTGATTTTGCTGTCCTTAAGCCATTTTGCCACAACTTTGGAAGTATGCTTGGGGTCATTGTCTATTTGGAAGACCCATTTGCGACCAAGCTTTAACTTCCTGACTGATGTCTTGAGATGTTGCTTCAATATATCCACATAATTTTCCATCCTCATGATGCCATCTATTTTGTTGAGTACCAGTACCTCCTGCAGCAAAGCACCCCCACAACATGATGCTGCCACCCCCGTAATTCACAGTTGGGATGGTGTTCTTTGGCTTGCAAGCGTCCCCCTTTTTCCTCCAAAAATAGCGATGGTCATTATGGCCAAGCAGTTCTATTTTTGTTTCATCAGACCAGAGGACATTTCTACCAAAAAGTATGATTTGTCCCTATGTGCAGTTGCAAACCTTAGCCTGGCTTTTTTATGGTGGTTTTGGAGCAGTGGCTTTTTCCTTGTTGAGTGGCCTTTCAGGTTATGTCGATATAGGACTCGTTTTACTGCTGATATAGATACTTTTGTACCTGTTTCCATCCAGCATCTTCACAAGGTCCTTTGCTGTTGTTCTGGGATTGATTTGAACTTTTTGCACCAAAGTATTTATCTCTAGGAGACAGAAGGTGTCTCCTTCCTGAGTGGTATGACGGCTGCGTTGTCCCATGGTGTTTATACTTGCGAACTATTGTTTGTACAGATGAAAGTGGTACCTTCAGGTGTTTGGAAATTGCTCCCAAGGATGAACCAGACTTGTGGAGTTCTCCAATTTGTTTTCTACGGTCTTGGCTGATTTCTTTTGATTTTCCCATGATGTCAAGCGAAGAGGCACTGAGTTTGAAGGTAGGCCTTGAAATACATCCACAGGTACACCTGCAATTGACTCAAATGATGTCACTTAGCCTATCAGAAGCTTCTAAAGCGATGACATCATTTTCTGGAATTTTCTAAGCTGTTTAACCTGTCTAGGATCAGCGTGGCGCTAGCGGCACACCCCCCCCCCCCCACTGAAAAACCAGTGCCGCGAAATTCAAAAAAAATATTTTTTTAAAATATTTAACTTTCACACATTAAAGTCCAATACAGCTAATGAAAGACACAGATCTTGTGAATCCAGTCAACATTTCCGATTTTTAAAATGTTTTACAGGGAAGACACAATATGTAAAGATGTACATCTATTACCTAAAAACACATTAGCATAATCCACCATCTTTTATTTGTCCACCAACACCAGTAGCCATCACCAATTCGGCTAAACTAAGATATTTATAGCCCCTAACCAACAAAAAAACTCATTAGATGACAGTCTGATAACATATTTATGGTATGGGATAGGTTTTGTTAGAAAAAAGTGCATATTTCAGGTAGATGGCATAGTTTACAATTGCACCCACCATCACAAATGGACTAGAATAATTACAATGAGCAACGTGTTTACCTAACTACTAATCATCAAACATTTCGTAAAAATACACAGCATACACGAATCGAAAGACACAGATCCTGTGAATACAGACAATATTTCAGATTTTCTAAGTGTCTTACAGCGAAAACACAATAAATCGTTATATTAGCTTAGCACATAGCAATTAGCAGCCCAGCATTGATTCTAGCCAAAGTGAGCGATAAAAGTCAACATCGCCAAAAGATATTAATTTTTTCACTAACCTTCTCAGAATTCTTCCGATGACACTCCTGTAACATCACATTACAACATGCATATACAGTTTGATCGAAAATGTTTATATTTAGCCACCAAAATCATGGTTAGACAATGTGAAATGTAGCTCAGCTGGTCAGAAAATGTCCTTGCGCCACTTAGACAGTGATCTACTCTTATACATAAATACTCATAAACGTGACTAAAAAATATAGGGTGGACAGGGATTGATAGACAATTTAATTCTTAATACAATTGCGTTATTACATTTTTTAATTTATCCTTACTTTTCAATACAGTTTGCGCCAAGCGAAGCTACGTCAAAAAACATGGCGTCCTAAGCCACTAAAATGTTTCGACAGAAACACGATTTATCATCATAAAAATGTCCTACCTTGAGCTGTTCTTCCATCAGTATCTTGGGCAAAGGATCCTTTCTTGGGAGAAATCGTCTTTTGGTGGAAAGCTGTCCTCTTGCCATGTGGAAATGTCAACTGCGTTCGGGATGAACTGAAAAGCGTGCCCAACTTTTCACATCGTTGCAAAAATAAATGTCCCAAAATCGCACTAAACGGATATAAATTGCTATAAAACGCTTTAAATTAACTACTTTATGATGTTTGTAACTCCTATAACGAGTGAAAAGATGACCGGAGAAATATAACAGGCTAAACTAACGCTTGGAACAGGAGAGGGTCGGTGTCTTCCACGCGCGTTACGCAGCAAGAAAAGACTTGCTAGCTAAAGGTTTTTTTCATTTGTAGGGCCTGTGAACGCGCAATCGACCCCGTTGGAATCGTCATCACGTAAAGGCATCCAGGGGAAGACGTAAGAAGTGTCCGTATAGTCATAGCAACGACAGTGCCCTTTTAACTGACTTCAGAAAAGTGGCCAACATTTCTCAAATCTGACTCCATGTCAGGGAAATTGCTGTAGAATGGGCTCTGTTCCACTTAGAGACAAAATTTCAACTCCTATAGAAACTATAGACTGTTTTCTATCCAATAATAATAATAATATGCATATTGTACGATCAAGGATTTTGTGGGAAGCCGTTTAAAAAATTAGCCAAATTAGCATAAATAGTCTAAACAGCGCCCCCATCCCCAACAGGTTATTAATAAAGGCACTGTCAACTTAGTGCATGTAAACTTCTGACCCAATGGAATTGTGATACAGTGAATTATAAGTGAAATAGTCTGTCTGTAAACAACTGTTGGAAAAATTACTTGTGTCATGCACAAAGTAGATGTCCTAACCGACTTACCAAAACTATAGTTTGTTAACAAGACATTTGTGGAGTGGTTGAAAAACGAGTTTTAATGACTCCAACATAAGTGTATGTAAACTTCCGACTTCAGCTGTATTTGGACTGAAAATATAATTATTGATTGAGTTTGTGATGTAAGCTTTTACATTTTGCTGCACTGTATTTTCTCTATTTTCTTTGTACATTACCTTCAGTCACCTTCTTAATTTCATTGATCTCTCTCTCATTGGCCATTATCTATGTTTCCAAGGCTGAAATGTACCACAAAAAAAATGTAAGTGCATTATAAAATTCAGTCAATTTCCAAATGGAATGGTGTTGCTCTACAATAGACTGGACATGAACATGGCAGTTGCAGGATCAAACAATGGATAATGATGAATTACAACAGCATTATTGTTGATAATAGAAATAATACCGGAGTTGCCTAAGTTCCTTAGTGTACTTCTTCTGAGCTTGCAGCTTCATCTGTGCAATGCTCAGTTTAATTTTTAAATCAACCATGCTGGTGCTGTGCTCCTGTAGCATTCTCTCGCCCATCTGGAACTTTGCCTCCATTGCCTTCAGCTCAGAGTGGGTGATGCTCAGCCTCACTGCCTGCTCTACCATCATGGTCTTCTGACTCTCCAACTGACTCTAACTAGCTCTCAGTCTAGCTCCCAGGGCTGTCACTTGTGACCTAGCGGCTGTCAACTCCATTTTGAGCTCCACCGCCACAGCCCCTATTTTCTTCACTCCAGCTCTCAGCTCAGTCCAGATGTCAGCTTGGCTGGTTGTCTGTTTGTCAGAAGCACCAGCTTCATTTATTCTTGTCTCATCTTCACTGACCGTTATCTGTGTCTGTGCTCCACATAGAGAGATCACCAACACCATGCAGCCACACTATAACAGCCCTCATCTTCAGCTATACTTCAATGCAATTAGCTTCGAGTGGCTAGTGATACTGATTGCCCTCCTCATATACACATCCTCTAGTTAAACATTGATTGTACTTTTTCTCTCAAGGGTAAAACTGGGGATAGTTGATCATGGTAAAGGTACTTGAGGGGATGTCTGTGAGAATTACGAAGCTGCTACTTTGGCTCTGACTAAATATAACAGTGCCACTGTGCTGAACTCTCTGGTGCACAATTCCCACACAGGAAAAATACAAAACACATTTACAGTAAATGGTACACTGGCATAGTATGATAAAAGACAGCAATATAGCTATTATGTAGCCGTCATTCAAGGGATAACGATAAAGGAATAATCTGGGGAATTACCATGTACAAAGTGGAAGAGACACTTACACTGTACTTACCAATTGAATCAATGGTATTTTTCCAGAAAAACAAGAGTAAAAAATATTGTACTTTGCCATTTAACAGACACTCTTATCCAGAGCAACTTAAAGTTAGCGCATTCCTTTTAAGGTAGCTAAGAGAGACAACTGCAAATCACAGTCATATTAATTCTTATGGCTGCAATCCCGTTAACGGGATGATATGACAACAGCCAGTGAAAATATGTATTTATTTATTTTTAAGCTGCATTGTTGGTTAGGGGCTCGTAAGTAAGCATTTCAAGGCAACTTTTTTGTGTTGCTTTTAAGTCTTTTAATTTTTAAAATCTTGTTAATAACACTTTATTCTCGCTAGCTATTTGTGTAGGTAGCTAACAAGTAAACAAAATTGTTATATTCGGCGCATGTGACTAATACAATTTTATTTTATTTTATTAATCAAGATTCTCTTTGAATAAGTAGGTTTTCAGATACCTACCTACATGACCTTATGGTAACCCAATGTAACATACTGTTATTTTATTATTATGTTATGTGCTACAGAATCCCCCTGCCGAGGGCGCTGTTGGACTAATTTCCAGCGTGTGTGTTTATTTACAACTGATTGGCGCCGCATTGTCTAGCTCTCTTCCTCATGTAAGATATTGATCACCCCCAGCTTGTGTCTTCTACAAATCAGACTCTCCCATGCACCCCACAATCTGGCCATGCACTGATCATACATTCTCTGATTGGTCAGATTCTCATAGCTAGCCCTACACTGGTCAGACGGGTCCGTTGCACACTCCCTCAAGGGTATAGCTACTTCTCTGAACCTGACAGTGGTATCGTGGAGTTAGGTGCATCGGATGCTTATACAAAAACCATCCCCATGTTCATCTTCCTTAGTGTGTGTAAGTAAAGTTCCTGTGTGTGTCAACTCTTGGGTTGCCTTATTCCTCTCTAACCAGGGGCAGTGTCAGTGTGTCACAAATGAGTAGAATACGTAGACCCGAGTCGATCTTTCATGGTCCTATGTCCCGCTGGATTTGTGACTTTGCTTACACCACTATTATTATGCCGGTCCACAAAGACTACAAAGGGTACTTTCCACACTGCCCACACTGAGGTCCAGTGGATTATGGCTCCGGGGTATCCAGTGGACTACTACCGTGTGGATTATACCCCCTCTCTGGAGCCTATTGGAGCCCCACGCCTGCCAACGGTACAGCATGGACCCTATGGCCCCTCTCCTCCATCTGTGGGATGCTACCCAGCACAAAGTGGGACTGCAGTAGCACCCAATTTGGGGTCTACCAGGGAGTCACATTGCTGCATCCGTAGTAATGGTTTCCTTTTTCCGGTGGAGTACAGGAAACACGTTTGGCTCGTATGGAGCAGAATATACAGAGGTTTCTTCACATCTTGCAACAGAAGGCCATATCCCGGGCTTCCTCCGGTCAGGGGAGCCCTCTCCGACAGGTTGCAGTGGAGGACAAGGGACAGTCATATGGAGTTCAGCAGCAGGACGCCACCTCTCAAGCCCGGCAACGTTACTGGCTACGACTGTGACTTTAGTGTGTGAATATTCTGCCTCTTTGGCCCCGGCACCGTTGTCGGGCACGGCTGCGACTGGGACCAGGCAGGGACACGCAATGTGTCCAGCCACCACTGGTCCTCAGGAGTTGCCTACTACAGAGACTGAGCCCACCCCAGATGTCATTCTCGATCCTCCCTCCACTGTTGTGGAGTCTGGGGGAACCCTCTTACCGGCTCGGGCAGTATATATGACACCAGCACCATCGCCACATGGTAGTGATCCTATGATGCTGACTGGACTCTATTCCTCACTTTCAAAAAACAAATAAAGCAACACCTCATGGCACAACGCCTCTCCCCATGTGACCTGTACTTGTTGTGTGTATGTACTGACATGTATGTGTAACTGATAGATGCGCACACACACACACACTACAGGTTAATGTTTATAAATGTATGTCAATTGAATTATTTTTTTTGTAATGTATTTTTTATTATATGTCGGACCCCAGTAAGACTTGCTGTCACCATTGGCGTTGGCTAATTGGGATCCTACTGAATCAATCAAATCAAATCTGGCCCTGACCTTGGGTCACCCGTTGGGGCCTGCTCTGGGGCCTGCCCTGGGCTCTCCTCTGGTTCCTGCACTGGGGGACTTGCCTGCCTCAGTTGGAGAGCTTAAGCCACCAGGCCTTCTCTCCCCTGCTGGGGCACAGCCCGCCTCTGCGGGGGAACCACTGGCGCACTTGCTTTCCGTTGCTGGCACTGGACATGGGGGCCCTACTGGCCCACTTCTGTAGGGTAGCCCCCCCAGGCACCTGACTTGTTACAGTGGGCTGGCCCTACTACGACGTAGTACCTGCATGGACACCTTATGCCATCTGTCCTCTGGCTGCTCCTGAACTGTAGCTGATGGAGTGGCTGTATGTGGTGGCCACATGGGGTGGCTGGAACCGCCACTACTGGGGAGTTATTTTCTTTTTATAAATATGCTGCACAAATTTAGGGGTGGCTGTATGACTAAAATCCAGTGTGTGTGTGTTGTTTGTTTACATCTTGTTTGCGCCTCGCAGTCTAGCTCTGCCCCTCATGTGAGAGATATCGAGATATATAGCCCCAGCTTTTGGCATTGGCCAATCACTCTTCCCATGCACCCCACAACGCACAAATCGCATCTCTGCATGTCTGGCAGACATATCAGTGTGGATGACGGATCACCACCTCAAGCTGAACCTCGGCAAGACGGAGCTGCTCTTCCTCCCGGGGAAGGACTGCCCGTTCCATGATCTCGCCATCACGGTTGACAACTCCATTGTGTCCTCCTCCCAGAGTGCTAAGAACCTTGGCGTGATCCTGGACAACACCCTGTCGTTCTCAACTAACATCAAGTCGGTGACCCGTTCCTGTAGGTTCATGCTCTACAACATTCGCAGAGTACAACCCTGCCTCACACAGGAAGCGGCGCAGGTCCTAATCCAGGCACTTGTCATCTCCCGTCTGGATTACTGCAACTCGCTGTTGGCTGGGCTCCCTGCCTGTGCCATTAAACCCCTACAACTCATCCAGAACGCCGCAGCCCGTCTGGTGTTCAACCTTCCCAAGTTCTCTCACGTCACCCCGCTCCTCCGCTCTCTCCACTGGCTTCCAGTTGAAGCTCGCATCCGCTACAAGACCATGGTGCTTGCCTACGGAGCTGTGAGGGGAACGGCACCTCCATACCTTCAGGCTCTGATCAGGCCCTACACCCAAACAAGGGCACTTCGTTCATCCACCTCTGGCCTGCTCGCCTCCCTACCTCTGAGGAAGTACAGTTCCCGCTCAGCCCAGTCAAAACTGTTCGCTGCTCTGGCACTGTAAGGGCTGTCGCTCTCCTCATCCTCGGACGAGGAGAGGAGAGAAGGATCATCAGACCAAAATGCAGCATTAGGGAAATAAGCCATCTTTTATTTAACACGACGATGGCAACACGAAAAAACAAAACACTTTCAAAAATACAAAACAAGAAAACGACGTAGACGAAACCTGAACATAAACTTACATAACTAAACGTAACACTTACGGACAGGAAACAGACTACATCGAAACGAAACGAACAACCGAACAGTCCCATATGGTGCAAGACATAACACAGATACGGAAGACAATCACCCACAAACAAACAGTGAGAACACCCTACCTAAATATGACTCTTAATTAGAGGAGAACGCAAAACACCTGCCTCTAATTAAGAGCCATACCAGGCAACCAAAACCAACATAGAAACAGATAACATAGACTGCCCACCCAAAACACACGCCCTGACCATAAACACATACAAAAACAACATAAAACAGGTCAGGACCGTTACAGAACCCCCCCCTCAAGGTGCGAACGCCGGGCGCACCAGCACAAAGTCCAGGGGAGGGTCTGGGTGGGCAGTTGACCACGGTGGTGGCTCCGGCTCTGGACGCTGTCCCCACACCACCATAGTCACTCCCCGCTTCTGTCTTCCCTTCCCAATGACCACCCTCAAGCTAACATCCCCTAAATGAACGGCCAGCACCGGGAGAAGGGGCAGCACCGGGACAAGGGGCAGCACCGGGACAAGGGGCAGCACCGGGACAAGGGGCAGCACCGGGACAAGGGGCAGCACCGGGATAAGGGGCAGCACCGGGACAAGGGGCAGCACCGGGACAAGGGGCAGCACCGGGACAAGGGGCAGCACCGGGACAAGGGGCAGCACCGGGACAAGGGGCAGGTCCCGGCTGTGATACTCTGGCAGATCCCGGCTGAGGGACTCTGGCAGATCCCGGCTGAGGGACTCTGGCAGGTCCCGGCTGAGGGACTCTGGCAGGTCCCGGCTGAGGGACTCTGGCAGGTCCCGGCTGAGGGACTCTGGCAGGTCCCGGCTGAGGGACTCTGGCAGGTCCCGGCTGAGGGACTCTGGCAGGTCCCGGCTGGACGGCTCTGGCAGGTCCTGGCTGAGGGACTCTGGCAGGTCCTGGCTGGACGGCTCTGGCAGGTCCTGGCTGGACGGCTCTGGCAGGCCCTGGCTGGACGGCTCTGGCAGGCCCTGGCTGGACGGCTCTGGCAGGTCATAGCAGGACGGCTCTGGCAGGTCATGGCAGGACGGCTCTGGCAGGTCATGGCAGGACGGCTCTGGCAGGTCATGGCAGGACGGCTCTGGCAGGTCATGGCAGGACGGCTCTGGCTGGTCATGGCAGGACGGCTCTGGCTGGTCATGGCAGGACGGCTCTGGCTGGTCATGGCAGGACGGCTCTGGCTGGTCATGGCAGGACGGCTCTGGCTGGTCATGGCAGGACGGCTCTGGCTGGTCATGGCAGGACGGCTCTGTAGGAAGGAGAAGGAGAGACAGCCTGGTGCGTGGTCTAGGCACTGGCTGCGCTGGAGAGGAGGAAACAGCTGGAGAGAGAACCCGGAGAGACAGCCTGGTACGGGGGGCTGCCACCGGAGGACTGGTACATAGAGGTGGCACCGGGTCTACCGGACCGTGAAGGAGGACACGTGCTCTTGAGCACCGAGCCTCCCCAACCCTACCAGGTTGAATGGTCCCCGTAGCCCTGCCAGTGCGGCGAGGTGGAATAGCCCGCACTGGGCTATGCAGGCGAACCGGGGACACCACCTGTAAGGCTGGTGCCATGTACGCCGGCCCGAGGAGACGTACTGGAGGCCAGATACGTTGGGCCGGCTTCATGACATCCGGCTCGATGCCCAACCTAGCCCTCCCAGTGCGGCGAGGTGGAATAGCCCGCACTGGGCTAAGCACGCGTACTGGGGACACCGTGCGCTTTACCGCATAACACGGTGTCTTACCAGTACGACGCCTTCTACCTCCACGGTAAGCACGGGGAGTTGGCTCGGGTATCCTACCCGGCTTTGCCACACTCCTCGTGTGCCCCCCCCCCCAAGAAATTTTTGGGTCTGACTCACGGGCTCCCAACCGCGTCGCCGCGCTGCCTCCTCATACCAGCGCCTCTCAGCCTTCGCTGCTTCCAACTCCTCCTTGGGACGGCGATATTCCCCTGGCTGAGCCCAAGGTCCTCTACCGTCCAGGATCTCCTCCCAAGTCCAGGAGTCCTTATTGCTCTGTTGAGCACTCCCTTGCCGCTTGGTCCTAGTTTGGTGGGTGATTCTGTAAGGGCTGTCGCTCTCCTCATCCTCGGACGAGGAGAGGAGAGAAGGATCATCAGACCAAAATGCAGCATTAGGGAAATAAGCCATCTTTTATTTAACACGACGATGGCAACACGAAAAAACAAAACACTTTCAAAAATACAAAACAAGAAAACGACGTAGACGAAACCTGAACATAAACTTACATAACTAAACGTAACACTTACGGACAGGAAACAGACTACATCGAAACGAAACGAACAACCGAACAGTCCCATATGGTGCAAGACATAACACAGATACGGAAGACAATCACCCACAAACAAACAGTGAGAACACCCTACCTAAATATGACTCTTAATTAGAGGAGAACGCAAAACACCTGCCTCTAATTAAGAGCCATACCAGGCAACCAAAACCAACATAGAAACAGATAACATAGACTGCCCACCCAAAACACACGCCCTGACCATAAACACATACAAAAACAACATAAAACAGGTCAGGACCGTTACAGGCACCCCAATGGTGGAACAAACTCCCTCACGACGCCAGGTCAGCGGAGTCAATCACCACCTTCCGGAGACACCTGAAACCCCACCTCTTTAAGGAATACCTAGGATAGGACAAAGTAATCCTTCTAACCCCCCCCCCCCCTTAAAAGATTTAGATGCACTATTGTAAAGTGGTTGTTCCACTGGATATCATAAGGTGAATGCACCAATTTGTAAGTCGCTCTGGATAAGAGCGTCTGCTAAATGACTGACCTAAATGTAAATGTAAACGCACGCTCCCACAAGGGTATAAATATTGCCTGACAGTGCTATTGTGGTTGGAGTTTAGGTGCATGGGATGCGTAAGTTATTGTTGTTTAACTTGACTTTGTATGATTCTACATGATAAGTATCATTATTTAACAATTACGACCCTAGTCATAGACTGTTCTCTCTGCTACCACACGGCAAGCGCTACCGGAGCGCCAAGTCTAGGTCCAAGAGGCTTCTAAACAGCTTCTACCCCCAAGCCATAACACTCCTGAACATCTAGTCAAATGGCTACCCAGACAATTCGCAGTGACCCCCCACTCCCCACACCACTGCCACTCTCTGTTGTCATCTATGCATAGTCACTTCAATTAACTCTACCTACATGTACATACTACCTCAACTAACCGCACATTGTCTCTGTACCTGCACCCCCCATATATATTGTTATTTTATTTTTTACTGCTGCTCTTTAATTACTTGTTACTTTTATCTCTTATTCTTATCCGCATTTTTTGAAACTGTGCCGTTGGTTAGGGGCTCGTAAGTAAGCATTTCACTGTAAGGTTGTACCTGTTATATTCGGAGCATGTGATTAATAAAATTTGTTCTGATTTGATTTGACTATGTTATGTATGTGTGTATGAATGCATGTATGTACACTACTGGTCAAAAGTTTTAGAACACCTTCAGGAAATGTTATTTATTTGTATTATTTTCTACATTGTAGAATAATAGTGAAGACATCAAAACTATCAAATAACACATTTGAAATCATGCAGTAACCAAAAAAAGTGTTAACTTCTCGAGGATAGGGGGCAGCATTTTCAGCATATCCAAATTCAACTGCCAGCTACTCATCCCCAGAAGATGAGAAATGCATATTGTTAGTAGATTTGGATGGAAAACACTCTGACATTTCTAAAACTGTTTGAATCCTGTCTGTGAGTATAACAGAACTTATTTAGCAGGCAAAACCCCGAGGACAAACCATTCAGATATATTTCTTTTAGGTCACTCTCTTTTCAATGGAGTTTCATTGGGAATACAGATTTCTAATTAACCTTCTTGCAGTTGCTACCGCTTCCACTGGATGTCAACAGTCTTCAGAAATTATTTGCTGTTTTTTCCTTTGTGTAATGAAGAAGTACGGCCATCTTGAACAAGAGTCACATTAAGTATCCTGTTAGATAGAAGCGCGTGACCAGAAAGCTGGCTATAGTTGGTTTTAATTCTGTATTGAACACAGATCATCCCATCTTCAATTTATCGATTATTAACGTTAAAAAATACCTAAAGTTGTATTACAAAAGTAGTTTGACATTTTTTGGCAAAGTTTACAGGTAACCTTTGAGATATTTTGAAGTCACGTTTGAGCAAGATGGAAGCGGTGTATTTCTGGATCAAACGCGCCAAATAAATGGACATTTTAGATATATATCGACAGAATTAATCAAACAAAAGGACCATTTGTGATGTTTATGGGACATATTGGAGCGCCAACAACAGAAGCTCGTCAAAGGTAAGGCATGAATTATATTTTTATTTCTGCGTTTTGTGTCGCGCCTGCAGGGTTGAAATATGCTTATCTCTCTTTGTTTACAATGGTGCTAACTCAGATAATAGCATCGTTTGCTTTCGCCGAAAAGCCTATTTGAATTCTGACATGTTGGCTGGATTCACAACCAGTGTAGCTTTAATTTGGTATCTTTCATGTGTGAGTTAATGAAAGTTTGATTTTTATAGTAATTAATTTGAATTTGGCGCTCTGCATTTTCTCTGGCTTTTTGCCAAGTAAGACAGTAGCGTCCCTTCTGAACTCAGATTTTTGGATATAAATATGAACTTTACCGAACAAAACATACATGTATTGTGTAACATGAAGTCCTATAAGTGTTATCTGATGAAGATCATCAAAGGTTAGTGATCAATTTTATCTCTATTTCTGCTTTTTGTTACTCCTCTCTTTGGCTGGAAAAATGGCTGTGTTTTTCTGTGGCTATGTACTGACCTAACATAATCGTTTGGTGTGCTTTCGCCGTAAATCCTTTTTGAAATCAGACATGTTGGCTGGATTCACAACAAGTGTAGCTTTAATTTGGTGTCTTTCATGTGTGATTTCACGAAAGTTAGATTTTTATAGTAATATATTTGAATTTGGCGCTCTGCATTTTGGCCAAGTGGGACGTTAGCGTCCCACATATCCTAGAGAAGTTAAACAAATCAAAATATATTTTTCAAATAGCCACCCTATGCCTTGGTGACAGTTTTGCACACTTCTGGCGTTCTCTCAACCAGCTTTATTTTACTAGATAAGTCAGTTAAGAACAAATGTTTATTTTCAATGACGGCCTACGAACAGTGGGTAAACTGCCTTGTTCAGAGGCAGAAGGATTTTTTTTTTACCTTGTCAGCTCGGGGATGCAATCTTGCAACCTTTCGGCTACTAGTCCAACGCTCTAACCACTAGGCTACCTGCCGCCCTGGTAGACATGAGGTAGTCACCTGGAATGCATTTCAATTAACAGGTGTGCCTTGTTAAAAGTTAATTTGTGGAATTTCTTTCCTTAATGCGTTTGAGCCAAGCAGTTGTGACAAGGTGTGGGGGTATACAGAAGATAGCCGTATTTGGTAATAGTTCATATTATGGCAAGAAGAGTTCAAATGAGCAAAAACACGACAGTCCATCATTATTTGAAGACATAAAGATCAGTCAATACGGAAAATTTCAAGAACTTTGAAAGTTTCTTCAAGTGCAGTCACAAAAACCATCAAGCGCAAGCGCTATAATGAAACTGGCTCTCATGAGGACTGCCACAGGAATGGAAGACCTCAAGTTATCTCTGTTGCAGAGGATAAGTTCATTAGAGTTACCAGCCTCAGAAATTGCAGCCCAAATAAATGCTTCACAGAGTTCAAGTAACAGACACATCTCAACATCAACTGTTCAAAGGAGACTGTGTGAATAAGGCCTTCATGACTGAATTGCTGCAAAGAAACCCTTACTAAAGGACACCAATAAGAAGAAGAGACTTGCTTAGGCCAAGAACCACGAGCAATGGACATTAGACCGGTGGAAATTTGTCCTTTGGTCTGATGAGTCCAAATTGGAGATTTTTGGTTCCATTCGCTGTGTCTTTGTGAGACGCGGTGTGGGTGAACGGATGATCTCCACATGTGTATTTCCCACCGTAAAGCAGGGATGAGGAGGTGTGGAAGTGTGGAGGTGCTTTGCTGGTGACACTGTCTGTGATCAATTTAGATTTCAATGCACACTTAACCAGCATGGCTACCACAGCATTCTGCAGCGATATGCCATCCCATCTGGTTTGGACTCAGTGGGACTATCATTTGTTTTTCAACAGAACAATGACCAACACACCCCCTCCAGTCTCTGTTTACCAAGAAGGAGAGTGATGGAGTGCTGCATCAGATGACCTGGCCAGCACAATCCCCTGACCTCAACCAATTTCAGATGGTTTGGGATGAGTCGGACCGCAGAGTGAAGGAAAAGCAGCCAACAAGGGCTCAGCATATGTGGGAACTCTTTCAAGACTGTTGGAAAAGCATTCCATGTGAAGCTGGTTGAGAGAATGCCAAGAGTGTGCAAAGCTGTCATCAAGGCATGGATGGCTATTTGAAGAATCTGAAATATAAATATAAATATGTAAAAAAAAAAATTGTTACTACATGATTCCTTATGTGTTATTTGACAGTTTTGATGTCTTCACTATTATTCTACAATGTAGAAAATAGTAAAAATAAAGAAAAACCCTTGAATGAGTAGGTGTTCTGAAACTTTTGACTGGTAGTGTATCGTATGTATGTATGTATGTCGCTATCTACGTATGTATGTATTTGGAAAATATATTCAGACTTTTTTCACATTTTGTTATGTTACATCCTTATTCTAAAATGGATTAAATACAAACGTTTTGTTTTATCTTAATTACATGGTTATAGCTTATTCATGTATGTTCACTACTCTGTTCTATCCATTGTAGCCTGTATGTGAATATTCATTATTCATTTTTCTGTACCTGTCAGTGAGTCATAAACCAGTAGAATACGTAGAACCAAGTCTCTCTTTTTCATTATGTTATTCTACTATTAGTTACCCTGGTAAATGTACTGTAGGTGATGTGTTGCCAAAAGGACAAACAAACATCAACATGTGTAAAACTGGGGACATTTATTTATTTTTTATTTTCTATTTCACCTTTATTTAACCAGGTAGGCTAGTTGAGAACAAGTTCTCATTTACAACTGCGACCTGGCCAAGATAAAGCAAAGCAGTTCGACACACAACAACTGTAAAGGGGTGCGTAACTGGTGGCATGGAAGTCGAACGCAGGAGGGAGAGCAGAACTACGTAGTAGCCAGAGCAATTTAATCCAAAACCCAATGGCATAAAAATACAACAGACCTTATACAGCAACCAGTAAACATGTGCACAAGCACTTACAACAAACAATTCCACACAAAGACATGAGGGGAACAGAGGGTTAAATACACAACAATGAATGAGGAAAATGGAAACCAGGTGTGTAGGAAAACAAGACAAAACAAAATGAAAAATGGATCGACGATGGCTCGATGACCGGTGACGCCGAACGCTGCCCGAACAAGGAGAGGAAACGACTTTGGTGGAAGTCGTGACAACAACACAGAGTTACACATGGTATAAACAAACATACAGTAGAAAAAGTCTACATACAGTGTGCAAATGAGGTAGGATACGGGAGGTAAGGCAATAAATAGGCCATGGTGGCGAAGTAGTTACAATATAACAATTAAACACTGGAATGGTAGACGTGCAGAAGATGAATGTGCAAGTAGAGATACTGGGGTTCAAAGGATAGATAAAGATAAATAAATAAATACAGTATGGGTATAAGGTATAAGGTAGTTTGATGGGCTATTTACAGATGGGCTATGTACAAGTGCAGTGATCTGTGAGCTGCTCTGACAGCTGGTGCTTAAAGCTAGTGAGGGAGATATGAGTCTCAAGCTTTAGTGATTTTTGCAGTTTGTTCCAGTCATTGGACACAGAGAACTGGAAGGAAAGGTGGCCAAAGGAAGAATTGGCTTTGGGGGTGACCAGTGAGATATACCTGCTGGAGCGCGTGCTATGGGTGGGTGCTGCTATGGTGACCAGTGAGCTGAGATAAGGGGGGGCTTTACCTAGCAGAGACATGTAGATGACCTGGAACCAGTGGGTTTGGCGGCGAGTATGAAGCGAGGGCCAGCCAACGAGAGCGTACAGGTCGCAATGGTGGGTAGTGTATGGGGCTTTGGTGACAAAACAGATGGCACTGTGATAGACTGCATCCAATTTGCTGAGTAGAGTATTGGAGGCTATTTTGTAAATTACGTCACCGAAGTTGAGGATCGGTAGGATGGTCAGTTTTACGAGGGTATGTTTGGCAGCATGAGTGAAGGATGCTTTGTTGCGAAATAGGAAGCCGATTCTAGATTTAATGTAAGTTTGGAAGGAGAGTTTACAGTCTAACCAGACACCTAGGTATTTGTAGTTGTCCACATATTCTAAGTCAGAACAGTCCAGAGTAGTGATGTTGGACGGGAGGGCGGGTGCGAGCAGTGATTGCTGAAGAGCATACATTTAGTTTTACTTGCATTCAAGAGAAGTTGGAGGCCACGGAAGGAGAGTTGTATGGCATTAAAGCTCGTCTGGAGGTTAATTAACAGTGTCCAAAGTAGGGCCAGAGGTATACAGAATGGTGTCGTCTGCGTAGAGGTGGATCAGAGAATCACCAGCAGCAAGAGCGACATCATTGATGTATTTGAACCCTGTGGCACCCCCATGGAGACTGCCAGAGGTACGGACAACAGGCCCTCCGATTTGACAAACTGAACTCTATCAGAGAAGTAGTTGGTGAACCAGGCGAGCCAATCATTTGAAAAACCAAGGCTGTTGAGTCTGCCGATAAGAATGTGGTGATTGACAGAGTCGAAAGGCTTGGCCAGGTCGATGAGTATGGATTCACAGTAATGTCTCTTATCGATGGCGGTTATGATATTGTTTAGGACCTTGACCGTTGCTGAGGTGCACCCATGACCAGCTCTGAAACCAGATTGCATAGCGGAGAAGGTATGGTGGGATTCAAAATGGTCGGTAATCTGTTTGTTAACTTGGCTTTCGAAGACCTTAGAAAGACAGGGTAGGATAGATATAGGTCTGTAGCAGTTTGGGTCTAGAGTGTCACCCCCTTTGAAGAGGGGGATAACCGCAGCAGGTTTCCAATCTTGGGGAATCTCAGACGATATGAAAGAGAGGTTCAACGGGCTAGTAATAGGGGTTGCAACAATTTCGGCAGGTAATTTTAGAAAGAGAGGGTCCAGATTTTCTAGCCCTGCTGATTTGTAGGGGTACAGATTTTGCAGCTCTTTTAGAACATCAGCTATCTGGATTTGGGTGAAGGAGAAATGATGGGGGCTTTGGCGGGTTGCTGTGGAGGGTGCCGGGCAGTTGACTGGGGTAGGGGTAGCCAGATGGAAAGCATGGTCAGCCGTAGAGAAATACTTATTGAAATTCTCAATTATAGTGGATTTATCAGTGGTGACAGTGTTTCCTAGCCTCAGAGCAGTGGGCAGCTGGGAGGAGGTGCTCTTATTCTCCATGGACTGTACAGTGTATCAAAACTTGTTTTGAGTTAGTACTACAGGATGAAAATTTCTGTTTGAAAAAGCTAGCCTTAGCTGTCCTAGCTGCCTGTGTATATTTGTTACTAACTTCCCTGAAAAGTTGCTTATCAAGGGGGCTGTTCGATGCTGATGCAGAACGCCACATGATGTTTTTGTGGTGGTCAAGGGCAGACAGGTCTGGAGTGAACCAAGGACTATATCTATTCCTAATTCAATTTTTTTTGAATGGGGCATGCTTATTTAAGATGGTGAGGAAGGCACTTTTAAAGAATAGCCAGGCATCATCTACTGACGGGATGAGGTCAATGTCATTCCAGGATACCCCGGCCAGGTCGATTAGAAAGGCCTGCTCGCAGAAGTGTTTTAGGGAGCGTTTGACAGTGATGAGGGCTGGTCGTTTGGTCGCAGACCCATTACGGATGCAGGCAATGAGGCAGTGATCGCTGAGGTCTTGATTGAAAACAGCAGAGGTGTATTTGGAGGGCGAGTTAGTTAGGATGACATCTATGAGGGTGCCCGTGTTTATGTATTTGGAGTTGTACCTGGTGGGTTCATTGCTAATTTGTGTGAGATTGAGGGCATCAAGCTTAGATTGTAGGATTGCCGGGGTGTTAAATTTGTCCCAGTTTAGGTCACCTAGCAGCACGAGCTCTGAAAATAGATGTGGGGCAATCAATTCACATATGGTGCCCAGGGCACAACTGGTCTATAGCAAGCCGCAACGGTGAGAGACTTGTTTCTGGAAAGGTGGAGTTTTAAAAGTAGAAGCTCGAAATGTTTGGCTACAGACCTGGAAATGAAGACAGAACTCTGCAGGCTATCTCTGCAGTAGATTGCAACACCGCCCCTTTTGGCAGTTCTATCTTGTCGGAAAATGTTATAGTTAGGGATGTACATTTCTGGGTTTTTGGTGTTCTTCCAAAGCCAGGATTCAGACACGGCTAGGACATCTGGGTTGGCAGAGTGTGCTAAAGCATTGAATAAAACACTGGAGGCTTCTAATGTTAACATGCATGAAACCAAGGCTTTTACGGTTACAGAAGTCAACAAATGAGAGCACCTGTGGAGTAGGAGTGGAGCTAGGCACTGCAGGGCCTGGATTAACCTATACATCACCAGAGGAACATAGGAGGAGTAGGATAAGGGTACGGCTAAAGGCTATCAGAACTGGTCGTCTAGTACGTTCGGAACATAGAGTAAAAGGAACAGGTTTCTGGGTGCGATAGAATAGATTCAAGGCATAATGTACAGACAAAGGTATGGTAGGATGTGAGTACATTGGAGGTAAACCTAGACATTGAGTAATGATGAGCGAGATATTGTCTCTAGTGACGTTTAAACCAGGTTATGTCACCGCATATGTGGGAGGTGGAACTAAATGGTTGGTTAAGGCATATTGAGCAGGGCTAGAGGCTCTACAGTGAAATAAGACAATAATCACTAACCAGGACAGTAATGGACAAGGCATTTTGATATTAGGGAGAGGCATGCGTAGCCAAGTGATCATAGGGGTCTAATGAGGTGTTGGCTGGCTGGAGACCCGGCGATTCAGACAGCTAGCAGGCCGGGACTAGCAAGCTAGCAGAAGGGCCTTAGAGGGACGTCGCGTTGGAGGAAAGTCTGTTTTAGCCTCCGTGTGGGGTGACGTCAATAGACCGGTCATGATGGATTAGTAGGGTTCCGAGTAGCAGAGGGGTCCAAGTCCAATTGACAAAATAGGTATAGTGGCCCAAGAAATTGGCCAATGGATCTATTCAGTTAACAGTCCAATATTCTCTAGACAGCTAGCGGGCCGCGGCTTGCAGCTAGCGGGCCGCGACTAGCAGATGGGCATTCAGGGGACGTCGGGACGTAGGGGCCAGTTGAGTTCCCCCTCGAGCAGGTTACGTCGGTAGTCCAGTCGTGAAGGATCGGCGGGATTCCGTGCCCCGTACCGCCAGTAGAAGGGGTCCGGTTGTTGTAGCCCAGGAGTGGCTGATGGGCCTCTTAAGCTAGGCGGGAGAATGGGCCTAGCATGGGCTAGCTCCAGGCTAATTGGTGCTTGCTTCGGGACAGACGTTAGCCAGGAGTAGTCACTTGGATAGCAGCTAGCTAGCTGCGATGATCCAGTTGAAAAGGTTCAGAGCTTGCGGTAGGAATCCGGGGATATGGAGAGAAAATAGGTCCGGTATGCTCTGGTTTGAGTCGCGTTGTACAAACTGGCGAGAGCTTCCCGAGCTAAAGGTTAGCTGATGACCGCTAGCAGTGGTTAGCTGACTACTAGCTAGTAGCTAGTGAGCTGGCTAGCTTCTGTTGGGGGATTCCAGTTCCGAGGTATATAAAAATACTTTAGAAAAAACAGATCCACGCCACATTGGGTGAGGTGGGATGCAGGAGAGTATTTTGAAGTTGAGGTTTAGAAAAATATAAAAAATATATGCGAAGAAAAATATATAAAAAGATATATACATGGGACACGACAAGATGAATGACAAAGACGTCTGACTGCTACGCCATCTTGGATTGAATCTATCATGGTAATGGTACTTAGAAAAGGCTAGTTGAGGCATATAGCACATGAAGACGTCATATTATAGACCTCCTTGTGGTTGTCCCCCCTATAGCATATAAACATGTCGCTTTAAAACAGCAAAATTATCTCTCAGCCGCCTCATGGCAAAATGTGTAGATTGTAGAAAATGTGTTTTGAAACTGCAAAAATGTTTTCTCAGCGTCATGGCAAAATGTGTAAAATAGCACGTGATTACCTATAAAACTGTAAATGTTTCTCTTGGCACTATGGTAAAATGTGTAGAATTGCAAGAAGTTAGTCATTAAATCCGATGAGCAAATGAAAGGACTTACAATTGGAAAAGGATACCATGTTATATCATTGTATGCGAAGGATGTTATACTCTATCTCCAAGACCCTTCATACTCAATTCCAGTCCTCAGTCACTGCTTGAAGATTTTGGTAAACTATCTGGTTATAAAGTCTGAAAAAGAGTGACACATTGTTGTGGTCTCGGAAAGAGGTGCTGGTATATGTGCAACTGTCCCGGTAAGAGGATGGAAATGACCAGCAGGAGATACAGGGATACAACTCACATTTTATAACCATACACACACTGTAACATGTTTTGTGACACATTTCTATTCGGAGCGCTGTTTTCACCCGTAATTTAATCGTCCCGTGTATGATAGTTTTGGCTGCCTCACTAACGGCGCCTTTTGCCTATTCCCTGCCTGTACTTTAGCCTATCGGATTTCCAGTAATTAACCTATTGCCTGATCTCCCGGCCAACGTTACTAGCCTTTTCCCTGCCTGTACTGTTGCCTTGTTGGACCCCAGTGTATGACTTTCTGCCTGCCCCTGGCCCCAGCAACCTGCTCCTCCTGTGATCCTTTACAAATAAACACCTGCTGTGCCCTGCGCTTGAAACCAGAGAGAGAATACAGTAGACGGCACACGTCAAACGTGTGATTTATGACCCTATGTCATGGGTCACGTGTGTATGCCCATATATGGGCATCCTGTCAGGACATCCTGGCGGGAAGTTATCACGTGCTCTAGGGAGTGCCCATATATGGGCATCCTGTCGTTCCTGTTTTCACGCTTTAGAGTGAGTGTTAATTTATGCATATATTTCATCTGTTCCTTTGAAGCTGTCATGATGATTGATGTGTAGGGACCTCGTTGAACTGGGGGATGTGTTTGAACATTTCAAAGAGTATGGCCCCCACCCTGTTTTAGTGACCTTAGGGCTGTTGTCTATGAAACAGGAATGTCCGGGGGTATTGGGGGGGCAGACGCATTATAAATAAGCCCCAGAACACCACAAGCGCCCCAGAACACTAAACAAGAAATTAAAAATAAACCCAGAACATTAAATTGAAAATTAAACATGTCTCCTAGGCCAATTCTGCGTGTACTTTGTGCCTCGTGTCAAGAACCCAATGACAAAAGCATAGTGGACTTTTTGTGTGAGGCCCCTGAATGTTTTAAAGGAGTTTTGGATATGAGTGATGGACATAATTCTTATATATTCCAACCGGAGGATTCAACTGTGAAGATTTTCACAGACAGCTGCCCCAGTCCCCTTTATCAAGCAAAACCTGGGAGTTTTTCTCCTGCGCTGCGTTTGAGAGAATGGCTTAAGATATGGCTAGCGCTCTGTCAGATCGAACACACCCTGAGTGGTACATCCCTGCCCAGCTACGCGTTGGAAGAGGTGTGCGGGCGCAAGGATTTGAAAGCCATAAGAATCTCTTCAATGGCGTATAGCCCCGACTCCAAAGTGACAATTTTAGCATGTGAACAATATGATAATTCAAATGCTACAAAATCAGTTTTTTCATATGTATTTTCCAAAGCCTGCAGGATGTAAACTATTTTATGCCCGTCTTTAGCTTTAAGTGGGGAGATTATCATATATTCCTGGGCATGATGACAAAGCTGGACAATCTTTTCCAAAATTTTGAACAATTTACGCTGCTGGGTGCTTCTATCCTTAAGACATACCCAGGGTCTACATGCACAACGTTTAATCTATCCATGGAATACAAACTTATGGAACTAGGAGTGTCTGGGATATCTAGCGAGCAAGAGAGCCTGTCTTGATGATGGTGAATTGGAAACGGATGGGTGTCAGGGCTAACCCTATAGCCGGCCCCTTTATCTGTAAGAAAGGAATAGTAAAATTGTTTGTATTAATTATAGCATGTTTTAAAAGTTCTGCACTAAATATTTATAATTAAATAAAGGGTTTTAAAATTGTATCTCACCTTTAACACCTGGAATCTGTCTTTTCTCTGAGAAAATGTTTCAGGAAAGATGCGTGTGTGCATTTCAAAACAATGGGCTTTCGGGAGGGGGGGTGTCTGCAGTTGTTTTAAAACAATGCTTTTTATATGAATACAGTCTTTCCTACAACAGACAATTATAAATAGAACCATTTAAAGGGTAATAAAGTGTAGTACTGTGCCGTAATAACATATGTTGGTAGAGGCCAGGAAGGGACTGGATGTGATGACTTCACTGGTTGGCCATTTTAAATGAGATTTTACATCATGACCCAAAGAGTGTAATGGGGAGAGATTTTACCCGAACATGTAAAGTACCCCTGAACTCGGCTTGGGGGGTATCCAGATTGTCATACCTTCATACAGACCTTGTTCCGTACCGGGATATTCGGTAATACCGGCATTAACCCCACAGCCTCTGTTATCCAAAGATTAGCAATGCTAACAAGTACTGTTGGGAAGTCCAGGGTGGAGGCTTCTCTTGATAGGAAAGGTCCAGTGGTATGTTGTGTGGAGGTGGTGCAAAGTTATTCTGACCTGTTGTCTCTCTGCACCTCTGTGTCCAACTAAAGAAAAAGCAGGAAAAGGGGTCTGTTACCCCACCTGATATGGCTTGTGATTGGCTGACCAGGTCAGCTGACTGAGTGCCCTGGCAACCTGTTCCCTTATACAGATGTGCAGAGAGACAACAGGACAATGGGGTCAGGTTGAGGTAGCCTGTAAAATAAGCGAAAAACCCAGTGCACTGATTAACTTGGACTGAAGTTTGTGGTGCATCGACCTGATAAAGTCAGAAAAAGGTACACTCCACACTCACTTGCAATAATAAATTATAAAGTTTATTCAATTAGGGACACAGGCTTAAGGCTACCTGGTGAACAGAGTGTAGCTCTTATTGGTGGTGAGAAAGTAAAGAAATACAATTTGACTATGTCATAAACCAATAAACCAATAAGGCCAACGCAATGGGAGGGGCACCCATAACAATGACTCATAGGTGTCATTCACAAAAGATAAGATATGAAAAGTAAATGAAAACAAAATATGAAAAAACGAAGGTGGCAATAAAGAGGGTCAAAGACATTGCTTAGATATAAAGCTAATATTCAGATCAAATAGCTCCTAAATGTAATGAGGCATGTAATATGGGAGGTGTGTAAGTTATAGAAAGGGAGATAGCTAAAATTTGAGTCCATTGGGGGAATATTGTCTTGTGTAAAGATTCAAAATGTCTCTCTGCTACCTCAGCAGTAAAAATCTACAAAGTTTGTGTCACTCCCAGGGCCAGAGAGAGTGTTAAGGAGAGAGGGTTTTTAACAAAGTCAATTGGTCCAAGGCAGAGATTATGCCTATATCTACCTTCAACCCAAAACCTTTACAAGACCAATTCAAATGGAAATTGTCCTTGAAGAATATTAAGAACTTAGGAGTTGTGATACCCAGTAATGCAGGGGTTCTCAAACTTTTCTGGGTCGGGGAACCCTTTTGGGATAACACATTTATTAGGGATCCCACTCATAATCAGAACTCGAGTTAGGTAAAAATAGCATACAAGGAGTTTTACTACAACTTCTGCAGTGCATGGCTGGACGAAGCAAATCTCGGGCTCTGCGGGAAAATGTTAAAGCACCACCTCTAGGCATCAGAGAGAACATTGTGTAGTTTTCCCTGCATTCTGAACATTTCAGCTTGGGGCAGAGATATCTTTTGTTGTTGCAGCTTTGAAGCTAATATCCTGCAATTCAACACATTTTGCCACTTTTTGGCAGAGTGAACTTTGCAGTTTTAAGGCTTAAATTACTGTGCATTTAATTTAAAAAAATCTAATTTGGGGAATACAAGAAGTATTTTATAAATTGATGGAGTACTGTGGATACCAATATCCCTGTGAGCCCACCAGGCCCATGTTGCCTAGGGTTAAGAATGTATATTGTAGAGTAATTGTGTTACATTGTATTGTATTACACCATCTTAACTTATTCTACACATAACTTTTGTTTAATGTGTTGTTGCTAGTCATATTCATAAAATAATTGCCGTGGACCTACAGCAGTACCTGTCCGCGTACCCCACTTTCAGAACCCCTGCAGTAATGCACATGATTTGTGTAACTTTAACTACATTCCATCGAAAAGGTTACCAATAACTTGAAAGGAATCAACGTACACTATTGTTCAAAAGAAAAGCAATGTTTTCGTCCATTAAAATAACATCAAATTGATCGTAAGTACAGTGAAGACATTGTTAATGTTGTAAATTACTATTGTAGCTGTAAACGGCTGATTTTGAATGTAATATCTACGTAGGCGTACAGAGGCCCATTACAAGCAACCATCACTCACTCCTGTGTTCCAATGGCACATTGTGTTAGCTAATCCAAGTTGATCATTTTAAAAGGCTAATTGATCATTAGAAAACCCTTTTGCAATTATGTTAGCACAGCTGAAAACTGTTGTTCTCATTAAAGAATAAATAAAACTGGCCTTCTTTAGACTAGTTGAGTATCTGGAGCATCGGCATTTGTGGGTTCGATTACAGGCTCAAAATGGCCAGAAACATAGAACTTTCTTCTGAAACTCGTCAGTCTATTCTTGTGCTGCGAGAAATTGCCAAGAAACTGAAGATCTCTTACAACGCTGTGTACTTCTCCCTTCACAGAATAGTGCAAACTGGCTCTAACCAGAATAGAAAGAGGAGTGGGAGGCCCCGGTGCACAACTGAGCAAGCGGACAAGTACATTAGAGTGTCTAGTTTGAGAAACAGATGCCTCACAAGTCCTCAACTGGCAGCTACATTAAATAGTACCCGCAAAACACCAGTCTCAACGTCAACAGTGAAGATGCGACTCCGAGATGCTGGCCTTCTAGGCAGAGTTCCTGTCCAGTGTCTGTATTCTTTAACCCAACTTAATCTTTTCTTTTTATTGGCCAGTCTGAGATATATACTTTTCTTTGCAACTCTGCCTAGAATGCCAGCCTCCCGGAGTTGCCTCTTCACTATTGACGTTGAGACTGGTGTTTTGCGGGTACTATATAACGAAGCTGCCAGTTGTTTCTCATACTAGACACTCTAATATACTTGTCCTCTTGCTCAGCTTCCACCTGGATTCACCTGGTCAGTCTATGTCATGGAAAGAGCAGATATTCCTAATGTTTAGTACACTCAGTGTATAACATTATAAAAATATAGCTTTGTTTAGGTTTGATAGTGAACGATGTTATGAGTTCCTATAGCTTCTAGAACTGCTGGGTTTCACTTAAAGAAAATGTAATTGCATTAAAGTGAAAAGAACTATAGGCATGGCTTTAAATTAACATGAGGTTGGGGAGCTATTTCGCAAACAAATCTATAACCTAACCTTTTCTTAGAGATTGTTGTGTTTTTCAACCTTTGGAATTTCAAGAGCACTGTCAACTTTCACAATTATCTCTGTAAAATGAGTGTTACTAAGATGCTGAGAGTTCAACCTGCTCCTCTGTTTCCCAAGGGATGGCTAGGGTGAATCACACACTAGATTAGTTCCTTTATGTTTTAAATTGCTGGTTTAATATTAAACTATTAATTTGCCATAATAATGTTCTCCTCAGTGTATTCATTATTATTGAGGAATGGGATAGTTGTAATGAATTACTGGTGCATTATTAATATCTAAGCTTGAATTATTAAATGCACACCGTCCTGCCGAGGGTTTTGTACAATCAGCGTATGTTTCAATTGAAACATGGTTCTCTTGTGGAACCCAAATCATCTAAACTTGATGTCTTCCTGAGTAATAGTGAAAGAACTGTCAAGTGTATTTTTAAAGTTTATCAGTTTTTGTTAGATCATATGGCAGTAGACAAAGTAGACAATGCAGATAGCCCGGTTAGCCAATGTGCAGGAGCACTGGTTGGTCGGCCCAATTGAGGGAGTATGTACATGAATGTATAGTTAAAGTGACTATGCATATAAGATAAACAGAGAGTAGCAGCAGCGTAAAAGAGGGGCTGGGGGGAGGGGGGGCACACAATGCAAATAGTCCGGGTCTCCATTTGATTACCTGTTCAGGAGTCTTATGGCTTGGGGGTAAAAACTGTTGAGAATCCTTTTTGTCCTAGCCTTGGCACTCTGGTACCTCTTGCCATGCGGTAGTAGAGAGAACAGTCTATGACTGGGGTGGCTGGGGTCTTTGACAATTTTTAGGGCCTTCCTCTGACACCGTCTGGTGTAGAGGTCCTGGATGGCAGGCAGCTTAGCCCCGGTGATGTACTGGGCTGTACGCACTCCCCTCTGTAGTGCCTTGCGGTCAGAGGCAAAGCAATTGCCGTACCAGGCAGTGATGAAACCAGTCAGGATGCTCTCAATGTTGCAGCTGTAGAACCTTTTGAGGATCTGAGGACCCATAACAAATCTTTTTAGTTTCCTGAGGCTTTGTCATGCCCTCTTCACGACTTTCTTGGTGTGTTTGGACCATTCTAGTTTGTTGTTGATGTGAACACCAAGGAACTTGAAGCTCTCAACCTGCTCCACTACAGCCCCGTCAATGAGAATGGGGGCGTGCTCGGTCCTTATTTTCCTGTAGTCCACAATCATCTCCATAGTCTTGGTTACGTTGAGGGATAGGTTGTTATTCTGAAACCACACGGCCAGGTCGCTGACCTCATCCCTATAGGTTGTCTCGTCATTGTCGTTGATCAGGCCTACAACTGTTGTGTCGTCTGCAAACTTAATGATGGTGTTGGAGTTTTGCCTGGCCATGCAGTCGTGGGTGAACAAGGAGTACAGAAGGGGACTGAGCACGCATCCCTGGGGAGCTCCAATGTTGAGGATCAGCGGGGCAGATGTGTTGCTACCTACTCTCACCACCTGGGGGCGGCCCGTCAGGAAGTCCAGGATCCAGTTGCAGAGGGAGGTGTTTAGTCCCAGGATCCTTAGCTTAGTGATGAGCTTTGAGGGTACTATGGTGTTGAACGCTGAGCTGTAGTCAATGAATAGCATTCTCACATAAGTGTTCCTTTTGTCCATGTGGGAAAGGGCAGTGTGGAGTGCAATAGAGATTGCATCATCTGTGGATTTGATTGAGCGGTATGCAAATTGGAGTGGGTCTAGGGTTTCTGGGATAATGGTGTTGATGTGAGCCATTACCAACCTTTCAAAGCACTTCATGGCTACGGACGTGAGTGCTACTGTTCTGTAGTAATTTAGGCAGGTTGACTTTGTGTTCTTGGGCACAGGGAATATGGTGGTCTGCTTGAAACATGTTGGTATTACAGACTCACTTGCCTGTTTGATAGATTTCTATCCCCCTTACGCCTCGATTGGAACAAGTATCAGAAAAATAGATTGATATGTATCACGTTTAAACAGTAACAACAGTTTATTAATCGAACAGGGAATGCAAAAAGCAAGTCAAGGGCAGGCAGCGGTCGGTTTGGCGCCAACAGAAATGGACGCCTCGCGTCGCATTCTTAGGAAACTATGCAGTATTTTGTTTTTTTAATGTATTATTTCTTTCACTCTTACCCCAATAAATCTTAAGTCTTATTACGTACAGCCGGGAGGAACTATTGGATATAAGAGCAATGTCAACTTACCAACATTACGACCAGGAATATGACTTTTCCAAAGCGGATCCTCTGTTTGGACCACAACCCAGGACAATGGATCGGATCCCAGTAGGCGACACAAAACAATGGCGCCGCAGAATGGGAAGACGGAGCGGTCTTCTGGTCAGGCTCCGTAGAAGGGCACATCGCCCACCGCTCCCGAGTATACTACTCGCCAATGTCCAGTATCTTGAGAACAAGGTAGATGAAATTCGAGCAAGGGTTGCCTTCCAGAGAGACAGAGATTGTAACATTCTTTGTTTCACGGAAACATGGCTCACTCGGGAAACATTATCAGAGTCGATACAGCCACCCGGTTTCTTCAGCCATCGAGCCGACCGAAACAAACATGATTAACGAGTCGTGGAGTGATCATAACAACATACAGGAACTCAAGTCCTTTTGTTCACCTGATCTAGAATTCCTTACGATCAAATACCGACCGCATTATCTACCAAGAGAATTATCTTCGATTATAATCACAGCCATGTATATCCCCCCCCAAGCAGACACCTCGACGGCCCTGAAAGAACTTCATTGGACTCTATGTGAACTGGAAACCACATATCCTGAGGCTGCATTTATTGTAGCTGGGGATTTTAACAAGGCTAATCTGAAAACAAGGCTCCCTAAATTTTATCAGCATATCGAATGCGCGACCCAGGCTGGTAAAACTCTGGAACATTGCTACTCTAATTTCCGTGATGTATACAAAGCCCTCCCTCTCCCTCCTTTCGGCATTTCTGAACACGACACCATTTTGTTGCTCCCAGCCTATAGACAGAAACTAAAATTGGAAACACCCGTGCTCAGGTCTGTTCAACGCTGGTCCGACCAATCTGATTCCACGCTTTAAGATTGCTTCGATCAGGTGGACTGGGATATGTTCTGGATAGCATTGGACAATAACATTGATGTATACGCTAATTCAGTGAGCAAGTTTATTAACAAGTGCATCGGAGATGCGATATCCATGGTGAATATTAAAACCTTCCCCAACCAGAAACCGTGGATTGATGGCAGCATTCGCGCAAAACTGAAAGCGCAAACCATTGCTTTTAATCATGGCAAGGCGACCGGAAACATAACCGAATACAAACAGTGTAGCTATTCCCTCCGCAAGGCAATCAAACAAGGTATGAGTCAGTATAGAGACAAAGTAGAGTCGCAGTTCAACGGCTCAGACATCAGACGTATTTGGCAGGATCTACAGTCAATCACGGACAACAAAAGAAAACCAGCCCCGCCGCAGACACCGATGTCTTGCTCCCAGACCAACTTAACAACTTCTTTGCTCGCTTTGGGGACAATACAGTGCCACTGACATGGCACCCTTCAAAACCTGCGGGCTCTCCTTCACCGCAGCCAATGTGAGTGAGTAAAACATTTAAACGTGTTCACCCTCGCAAGGCTGCCGGCCCAGACGGCATCCCTAGCCGCGACCTCAGAGCATGCGCAGACCAGCTGGCTGTTGTGTTTACAGACATATTCAATCAATCCCTCTCCCATTCTGCTGTTCCCACATGCTTCAAGAGGGCCACCATTGTTCCTGTTCCCAAGAAAGCTAAGGTAACTGAGCTAAACGACGATCGCCCTGTAGCACTCACTTCCGTCATCATGAAGTGCTTTGAGAGACTAGTCAAGGATCATATCACCTCCACCCTACCTGACACCCTAGACCCACTCCAATGATCGTGGACTTTAGGAAACAGCTCAATCTCTAGCCACTTTAATAATTAATAATTCGATGTAATATATTTATCACTATTTACTTAAACAATGCCACTTTATATAATGTTTACATACCCTGCATTACTCATCTCATATGTATATACTGTACTCTATACCATCTACTGCATCTTGCCTATGGCGTTCGGCCATCGCTCATCCATATATTTATATGTATATATTCTTAATCGTTCCTTTACACTTTTGTGTATAAGGTAGTTGTTGTGAAATTGTTAGATTACTTGTTAGATATTACTGCACGGTCAGAAATAGAAGCACAAGCATTTCGCTACACTTGCATTAACATCTGCTAACCATGTGTATGTGACCAATAAAATTTGATTTGATTTGCGATATCTGGTGCAGGACGGTAGGCAGGCTCAGGGTCAGGGCAGGCAGAATGGTCAAATCTGGGAAAACTAGGCAACAGGAACAATTGAGAGGCAGGAGCAGAGGGAAAACGCTCGTCGGCTTGACGAAACAAAACAAACTGGCAATAGACAAACAGAGAACACAGGTATAATTTCACAGGTGATATTGGGGAAGATGGGCGAAACCTGGAGGGGGGTGAAGACAATCACAAAGACAGGTGAAACAGATCAGGGTGTGACAGTACACCCCCTCTAGGTGCGCCACATGGCGTCCTACCTGGGCGCATACCTGGTAGGAAATCCAGTTGGTGGTGACGTCGGGCACGGGGGTTGCCGCCGATGGAACCGGGAGTGCCTAAGCCAGCTTGTCGGGCTTCCGCGCCCTAGCTGGCTCGAGAGGTTTTCTTGTCCTGGTTGGCTCGGCAGGCGCCCATGCCACGTTTGGCCTCAGCCGGATCGCCAGGGTTTTACACCTCAGCCAGCTCACCAGGCGTCTATGCTTGAGCAAGGCTCATCAGGCTCCCACGTTCCAGCGGGATCACCAGGCTGTCACGCCTCAGCCGGTTCACCAGGCTCCCACGCCCCTGCTGGTTCGTCGTGCTGTCACGCCCCAGTGCCCAGGCCTCGGCCGGTCAGGCTCGCCCAGGTGGGATGCCGAGTGGCACCCCTAGAGGGGGGGGGGGGGGGGTACTGTCCAATGTAACATACTGTTATTCAATTATTATGTTTTGGAACATGTTATTCTACTGGTAGTTACCCTGAAATAAGGCCTTTGTAATGTCAAATCAAATTTGCCAAAAGGACAAATAAACATCAACATGGACATTTTGAGAGTAGTTGGTGCTTTTGATTATCACATCCAACCAATTTAACCATTGGCGGTAAATGCAACTATGCAGCTATGTCCTTAAACTAAAAAGCTGTGTCACGCCTCAAGAGAAGTAGGCTCTACAGGCATCACACCACCAGAGGTCAGTATCTGCCTTGTCTTTTAGCAGTTCATCTGAGAGGTTTTGTATTGGTAGATTAGTGCAAAAGAAACTCATCATTTTGGATGCACTTTTTCCTACTGCAGTAAGCACAGACAGCAAAACAGCATCTAGAAACCTTCAACATAGAGTAATAGTACTGAAAGTATCAGTTTTGAAAAAAGTTCATAAAAACAACAATTCACTAGTAACTACCATATTTGGCAGATGCTTCTCAAACAGACTAGGCCAGCAGACAGTGGACCAGTGTATCACATTAACCAGCCCAGGAGATTAACTGATTTACATACTGCATTATAGGGAGAAATTAGAGGTTTGACAAGACATCCAACCGCATTTCAACTTCCCCATTCAGAGTGCACAGAAATACCTCACTCTCAACGTTCTTAGGATGAATGAAATATAGGCTACTGTCTGTTTTGATAGAGGCTCAGAATTGAAACCGTGATTTATCTTGGAGTGACATATGGTGGGTTGTCTATGGGCGTTGGTGACACTCGTAAGAGATTGTGATTGAGTCTTCTCTTACCAGCATCATTCCAGATAACGCTCTCAGAGAATGCTAAGTATCTCATTTGTTGGATTTCAAGTTTGAAATACCAAATATCAAAGACAGTTGTGGACAACTCATAAATGACTGTTAAATCTTAAATGTCACACACACACACACAGAGAGATAGAGAGGAAAGCTAGCTTTCAAGATGATTTCTGTTATTACCTCCAATGGAATATACGGAATATGTGGAGCGGAGAAAAATATATAAAAAATACCTTAATTTGATCTCTGTTTCTCAGTCAGTGTAGAGCCTATAAATATGTTCTAGTCATTCTGGTAGTCTCTCTTTCTCGCTCTCTCCTCTCTTTCTCGTTCCCTCACTCTCTCTCATATGCTCGCACACAGGCATGTGCTCAAACAGATTTATCTGAAAACCATGGATGGTAGAATCAACCTGTATGCAGCCTGAATGAGGGGTATCAGTAAAGAGCATGATGATAATAGGCTCACCTAGCCCATTGACCTAATGTGGCTGATGGGGGGGTTGGATGGGGGAGCGTTGAATCAATCCAATACACTTTTATCATGATTGGACTCAATTACAGAGATGACAGTGTGGAAGCCAGTTACATGGCTAGCTCAATTCCACTCACTTTGCCACTCATCTCTCTTGCTCATATTCCTGCTATCTGCTCCTTTTCAGAGAGAAAAAAAAGATCCCTGTGAAATCAATGCATCCATGCCCACTGTGGCCCCGATACAGGCATTATGCAGGCCCATAAACACACTCAGAATACTGGTAACAGGCGCCAGACTCACACACACTGACACATTGGGCTTCTGATGGCTCAGTTGGTTAGAGCGTGGTGCTTGTAACATCAGAGTTCAGTGGGTGTGATGCCTTCGATAAAAGTGCCTGCTATCCCATTTCACATTAACATGCCCCCAGATCAACCAACTATTCCAACATATCTCACTGAGTCTAAAGTGCTATTACTCTGCTCTTCAGCAACTCTCGTAAAAACCCTCGGCAGGACGGTGTGTAATTAATAATTCATGCTTTGATACTGTATTACTAATGCACCAGTAATTCATTATAACTATCCCATTCCTCAATAAGAATGACTTCACTGAGGAGTACATTATCATAGCAAATTAATAGTTTAATATGAAACCAGTAATTTAAAACACAAAATAACTAATCTAGTGTGTGATTCACCCTAGCCATCCCCTGGGAAACAGAGGAGCAGGTTGAACTCTTACTACCTTCGTAACACTCATTTTACAGAGATAATTGTGAAAGTTGACGTTGGTTTGGTATTTCAAAAGCAAAGGTTGAAAAATATAACAATCGTTAAGAAATGGTAAGGTTAGAGATTTGTTGCAAAATAGCTCCCCAACCTCATGTTCATTTAAAGTTATGTCTAGAATTTTTTCACTGTTATTGTGATTCCGTTTTCTTTAAGTGAAACCCAGCAGTTCTAAAAGCTATAGGAACTCATATATATTTCACCATTTAACCTAAACCAAGCTATCACTTTATAATGTTATAAACCGAGTGTACTAAACATAAGGAACACCTGCTCCCAAGTGGCGCAGCAGGCAAGGCACTACCGCATCTCAGGAGTCACTACAGACACCCTGGTTCGAATCCAGGCTGTATCACAACTGGCCGGGATTGGGAGTCCCATAGGGCGGCGCACAATTGACCCAGCATCGTCCGGGTTTGGCCGGTGTAGGCTGTCATTGTAAATAAGAATTTGTTCTTAACTGACTTGCCTAGTTAAATTAAGGTAAAATAAAAAGTTCCATGACAGGCTGAATCCAGGTAAAAGCTATCATCCCCTATTGATGTCACTTGTTAAATCCACTTCAACCAGTGTTGACGAAGGGGAGGAGACAGGTTAAAGAAGGATTTTTGCCTTGAGACAACTGAGACATGGATTGTGTATGTGTTCCATTCCGAGGGTGAATGGGCAAGACAAAAGATTGAATTGCTCTTGAACGGGGTATGGTAGTAGGTGCCAGGCACACCAGTTTGAGTATGTCAGTTGGAGCTCAGAGCCTAAGATTTTCACTGTACCCTGCAATCACACCTGCAACCCTGTACATGTGACTATTAAACACTCTGAATCTCTTAATCTGAAGAATTACAACACTGCTGGGTTTTTCATGATCAACAGTTTCCTGTGTGTATCGAGAATGGTCAACCACCAAACAAACATCCAGCCAACTTGACACAACTGTGGAAAGCATTGGAGTCAACATGGGCCAGCATCTCTGTGGAACGCTTTTGTCACCTTGTAGTGCACATGCCCCAATGAATTGAGGCTGTTCTGAAGACAAAGGGAAGTGCAACTCAAAATTAGAAAGGTGTTTTTAATGTTTGTAAACTCAGTGTTCAGTATATTGCTACCCCTGGTGAATCATCACACACTCATTTAAAATGGGATTTACAGCTATGTATATTAAGATTTTTTAAAAATGTTTTCCAACATAGAAATTGAAATAATCTATGAATGTCGTTGAACAGATAATTATGAAATATGAAAAACGTTCAGACTTATACAAATATTATTTTATGGCTATGTTGTTGCAATCTAGTCAAACTTTTTTTTGTATGATGAAACCCACACTTTGATGAGACTGGGGGTGTTTGTTGACTTTGTAGCTGACTTTATAGCCTTGGGAGTGGACCCACATGGGAGCGGACCCGTGGTTCCAATCATCCTCACCGACCTTGCTCCTACTCTAATGAGTCTGGACCATAATTTTGTTTTTGAGGCTTTGAGGCTATCGCTTTTAGTCTTTAAAAGGTGTTATGTGTCTAGTGTATTTTGAAAAGCTACATCTCAATTACTCCTTGTATTGCTCTTTCAATCAGACATTCTCTCTCACTCCTCTTTCCTACTCAGTAGGTAGCTTTAAACACATATTCATTATGCCCTGCAATTTAATTGAAAATGTTTTTACCAAATTTTGATTTGTTTATAAATAACATGCTATGAAGCTAATCGGGGGGTTGGATAATTTCTAGGCATTACACTGGATACCCAAAGAGGGAATTTTCAGATCTGCCAGTGGGATGATAGGTTCTTAGAGAGGGGATTATGTGATTGTGTTTATACGACTACACTATGCAGTACATATGCAGTACTTACACACATTAGTCTGTGGGGGTTGGTTTGACGATATAAGATCAGCCTTATGGAGCACCTAGATGACAGGAGAGGATAAGGTAATGATTCCTGTTCTGTCTCTGAATTAATACTTCATTTGAGGGACTGAATTAAACCCTAAATGAATCAAATAAGACTCAGAATGCATGACTGCATGTATGTCCACTTCACTGCATGGCAGACAATGTGTATATTGTTCCATAGTCCCAGAATATCACACATCAAGTAGTGATGTCATACATTAGAGATGCCCACAGGTGTCAAACCCAAACCCAGTACATGACATCTCTCCTTTTCTGGAAAATAAACGTTCAACCGTGATAACTTACGAACATGTCTCAATCATTTTTACACTTCACCAGTACAGTACATCACTTTTACTTCATCACATAATCAGACATTTTCAGTGGTTCTCTTTTAATGTATTTGTATTTATTATGGATCCACATTAGCTGCTGCTTAGGCAAAATTAAGGCAGTTTATACAATTTTAAAACATTACAATACATTCACAGATTTTACAACACACTGTGTGCCCTCAGGCCCCCACTCCACTACTACCACATATCTACATTACTAAATGAATGTGTATGTATAGTGTGTGTGTGTGTGTGTGTCTTTGTGCCTATGTTTGTGTTGCTTCACAGTCTCCGCTGTTCCATAAGGTGTTTTTTTAATCTGTTTTTTTTTTAAATCAAATGTTACTGCTTGCGTCAGTTACTTCTCTGGAAGGCTCTGACTTAGAATATGTGGATAACTACAAATACCTAGGTGTCTGGTTAGACTGTAAACTCTCCTTCCAGACTCACATTAAGCATCTCCAATCCAAAATTACATCTAGAATCGGCTTCCTATTTTGGAACAAAGCATCCTTCACTCATGCTGCCAAACATACCCTTGTAAAACTGACCAACCTACCTCCTCGACTTTGGCGATGTAATTTATAAAATACCCTCCAACCCTCTACTCAACAAATTGGATGCGGTGTATCACAGTGCCATCTGTTTTGTCACCAAAGCCCCATATACTACCCACCACTGCGACCTGTACGCTCTCGTTGGCTGGCCCTCGCATCACTCTCGTCGCCAAACCCACTGGCTCCAGGTCATCTAAAAGCTAGGTAAAGCCCCGCCTTATCTCAGCTCACTGGTCACCATAGCAGCACCCACACATAGCACGCGCTCCAGCAGGTATATCTCACTGGTCACCTCGGCCTTTCCTTCCAGTTCTCTGCTGCCAATGACAGGAACGAACTGCAAAAATCACTGAAGCTGGAGACTCATATCTCCCTTACTAGCTTTAAGCACCAGCTGTCAGAGCAGCTCACAGATCACTGCACTTGTACATAGCTAATCTGTAAACAGCCCATTCAACTACCTCATCCCCATACTGCATTTATTTATTTATCTTGCTCCTTTGCACTCCATTCATTCATCTTGCTCCTTTGCACCCCACCACATTCATCTTCTGCACATCTACCATTCCAGTGTTTAATTGCTATATTGTTATTACTTCGCCACCATGGCCTATTCTATGCCTTAACTCCCTTATCCTACCTCATTTGCACTCACTGTATACAGACTTTTTGTTTTCCTTATTTTTCTATTGTGTTATTGACTGTACGCTTGTTTATTCCATGTTTAACTCTGTGTTGTTGTATTTGTCTTACTGCTATGCTTTATCTTGGCCATGTCGCAGTTGCAAATGAGAACTTGTTCTCAACTAGCCTACCTGGTTAAATAAAGGTGAAATAAAAAAACAAAAAATAAAAACTTGACGTGGAATAGAGTTCCATGTAGTCATGGCTCAATGTAGTACTGTGTGCCTCCCATAGTCTGTTCTGGACTTGGGGACTGTGAAGTAACCTTTTGTGGCATGTCTTCTGGGGTATGCATGGGTGTCCGAGCTGTGTGCCAGTAGTTTAGACAGACAGCTCGATGCATTCAACATGTCAATACCTCTCATAAATGAATGTAGTGATGAAGTCAATCTCTCCTCCACTTTCAGCCAGGAGAGATTGACATGAAAATTATTAATATTAGCTCTCTGTGTTCATCCAAGGGCCAGCCGTGCTGCCCTGTTCTGAGCCATTTGCAAAAAAGTCATTTTTGTGGCACCTGACCGCACGACTGAACAGTAGTCAAGGTGCAACAAAACTAGGGCCCGTAGGACCTGCCTTGTTGATAGTGTTGGTAAGAAGGCAGAGCATCACTTTATTATAGACAGACTTCTCCCCATCTTAGCTACTACTGCATCAATATGTTTTGACCATGACAGTTCACAATCAAGTGTTCTCCAAGCAGTTTAATCATCTCAACTTGCTCAATTTCCACATTAGTTTAGTGAGTGTTTTGTTCCAAATACAATGCTTTAAGTTTTAGAAATATTTAGGACTAACTTATTCCTTGCCACCCACTCTGAAACTAACTGCAACTCTTTGTTGAGTGTTGCTGACATGTAAAGTGTTGAGTCATCTGCTTACTGTAATGAATTCTTAGGGAGAAAAAGATGTAGATTCCTGCACAGAGCGCGGCAGGTGTTTATTTCGCCTTCGCAGAAGGCAGGAATCGTCGTCATAGGCAGGGAATGGTCATACACAGGTAGGCAAACAGGCAGGTGAATCAAAACTAGGACTGAAGGCTATAACTGGTTCTCACAAACGAGCTAGGAAAAGGCTTAGTAGAGTCAAAACAAACAATACCTCACAAAGGCACAAACAGAATGAACTGAACTAAATAAGGAGCTGATGAGACCAGGTGAGTAACTAACACAGGTGAAATCAATGAATAAAAATGAAAGACAGGGCTACATTCAAGAACACAAAGAAACAGGGCTACGTTCAAGACCACAATGAAACAGAACGCAAGGTTGACTAAGAAAATAAATACAGAGCCTTACACATACATAGAAACTTTGGCTTTACTCAAAGTCAGTGGCATGTCATTAGTAAAAATTGAGAAAAGTAAGGGGCCTAAACAGCTACCCTGGGGAATTCCTGATTCTAACTGGATTATATTTGATAGGCTTCGATTAAAGAACACTCTCTGTGTTCTGTTAGACAAGTAACTCTTTACCCACATTATAGCAGGGGGTGTAAAGCCATAACACATTCGTTTTTTCAGCAGCAGACTATGATCGATAATGTCAAAAGCTGCACTGAAGTCTACCAAGACAGCCCCCACAATCATTTTATCATCAATTTTTCTCAGCCAATCATCAGTCATTTGTGTAAGTGCTGTGCATGTTGAGTGTCCTTCCCGACAAGCATGCTTAAATTCAGTTGTCAATTTATTTGCTGTAAAATAGCATTGTATCTGGTCAAACACATTTTTCCCAGAAGTTGACTATGGGTTGGTAACAGTCTGATTGGTCGGCTATTTGAGCCAGTAAAGGGGGCTTTACTATTCTTGGATAGCGGAATGACTTTAGCTTCCCTCCAGGCCTGAGGGCACACACTCTAGTAAGCTTAAATTGAATGTACAGGCTGAACAGGAGGGTCCCCAGTTTTGACCCTTGGGGCACGCCCACGTCATAGGTGAGAGTGGCCAACATTTATTTTCTTTCTCTGATGCACTGGGGTTTCTGCCTTCAAGGTATGATTTCATCCATCTCTAGGCATTGGGGGAAATGTTGAGTTTTGTGATGAGAACTTCATGGTTAACAGTATCAAAGGCTTTCCTTAGGTCTAGAAGGTCTACAATAGGTCTACAATGTCCCCTTTGTCCATCTTGGACGGCATATTTTCAAGAAGAAAGCAGTTGGCAGTTTCTGTGGAGTGTTTTGCTCTGAAGCCAAAACTGCATGGAGTGTAATGTGAAGGAGCTGTTGTAGAAGTGGGCAATCAGTTGCTCTGCTGTACACTTTCAGCAACCTTAGACAACAGAGGTGGTATACTAATGGCCCTGTAATCATTCACGTCAGTAGGGTCACCTGATTTAAAGATGGGTGTTTTTATGGTCGACTTCAAGACCCTTGGAAACACCCCCTGACTTATAAATGTGTTGGTGACCTTAGTAATTGGGTCAGTGAGTGACTCTTTGTAGTTTTTAAGAAAGGTAGAGTCCAGCCAAAACACATATTTGGCTTTAGTGAACTAATCACCTTGTTCACCTCTGACTCAGAAACCTCCCTTATGGTGAAAACGGTTGAGTGTCATTCACTGGCACTGAGCCCAAGAAACCAGTGGAGGGGTTTTGTGTCAGTACCTTCACAGAGCCAACAAAGTTGGACTTGGAGGTTGTTGCTATTTAGACTGCATCCTATGTTAGACAGTCATTAACCTTGATTTCTAGTCTTTTTGCAGTGTTACTATGTTCTTTCCTGTTAACTTTTTTAGATTCTCCCAGATGTGTGTTGATAAAAAAAAGTTTGCCTTGGCTTGTATGATTTCTTTCATCACCTTATGTCTCAACATGGTAAACCTACGTCTGTCATGCTCTAATTTAGGGCTGTTTTTGGACATGGTCTCGTTCTTTCAACAGTTTCCAGATTTCTCCATTTAGCCAAGGAAGAGTCGCTTTTGGCCAGGTTTGGATTTGCTTTGCTTTCGGAAGCCATTTATTGTGGTCTGGATTGTGGTTTGAAAAACATGACTTTCAGCTTCCACAATTGTATAGAGCAGAAGATCATTCCAGTTAAGTCCCTTAATTGCATTTTCAAATAATTTAATTCACCTTTAGTTATGCTGAGCTGACCAGGCTTTCTAACAGTAGAGAGGTTAATAAAATTGTTCTTAGAAAGCTTTCTGGCTATGACTATCAGATTATAGTCAGACAGCCCAGTAACCATATTGAATAATTTAGTCTCTTTCTCTGGTTTATTACTGAACACCAGCTCATTCTGTGCTTTAGAATAACAAGTCACCCTGGTTGGCCTGTTAACTAGCTGTGTGGGGTCAAAGGTATTAGTGACCCTTTTGAGAGGTTTCCTACAAGACATTTATAATTTAAAAATCTCCCATTAAGACTACCTCTTTTCCAAAATCACATTCCCTAAGCAAAAAAAACAACACTTTTGGTGCAAGGTTTCTCCCTCATCTTTCGATTGAAGAGTATCTTGGCGGGACTCCATCCTGTGGTGGCATGGTCTATGCTCTTGTACACAGCCATATACTTTCTTAGTTAGTTTCCAGTCCAGACCTTCTGTCTGTGCGATTCTGATCCTTTTCATCAGTGATGCATTTTGGTGCTCCACCTTTCTGTTGGCCCGTTTTGTGTTGTTTGCAGGTGTGTGATTCCATTGCTTTCCCAATATTCTTTCCATTCAGTAGATTTGAATTGAGGGCCTCGGTCAGATTTATAGGTCACAGCACAGGCAGTCCATGTCTACTAAAATATTGCTTCACAACTGTCAATCACCTTGTCTGTTGTTTATCGATTTCAGCATGTCATACTCATAATAGCGGTTTATAATAGTCTACCACAACACGTTCAGAGTGCCCTGTTGGCAGGGGATGGTAAGTCCATGGCTACGTCCTGCCAGAGACCTTCAGGTAATGGTGTAGGGCACAGTGGTTCTTGTGCGTCAGGTCTGGTTACTGTTTGACAACTGTGGCTGCCCTTTCGATGCCAGGCCACCAAACCTTGGTTCTGAGATGCTGCTTTGTGCCCACTATTCCTATTCCTTGCTGGTGCAAGTGCTCGTGAATGTAGTGCCTGTGGCAGCACTGTGTGTTCTGCGTACAACTAGATTTCCAACTACACATTCACTCTCTATTGGGGCATAAGCTTTACAGTTCTCAAAAGGTCCACTTGCAATAGCATTACGTACCTTTCTCAGCTCTGGGCCTTTGGCTGAAGCTTCCATTACTTCTCTGGAAGTCAGTGCTTTGGGTGTAGCGCTCACTGCAACAAGCCTCACATACTCATCTGATCTGTGTGAGTGTTTTTCTGGCTGTGCTGTCATTCCAAGCAGGCAGCTTCTCACCTCTGAGATGTTCTCTGGCTCCCTGGCCCCCTTCACAGCTCATATTCTGTCTGCTGTCGGTCCGATGCCTTTGGACTCGTCTACTGTTGGGATAGGATAACGTTCCCTGACAATAGCCTGGTTTGCTCGTCTCATGTCTAAGCATATTCGTACCTCATCATTTGCCTTTGGTACAATGACCAATGGGCTCACCTTTGGGTCAATGTGCAGACTAATCTGCTTTGTTTTTAATTTTCCCACTCCCTGGAACACTTGTGGGTACTGCTGTTGTAGTGACTGCTTGGTGTCTATCATCAGCACTTATTCTCAGAACCCCCAGTTTCATGGCTGTGTCTTTGCCCAGGAGTGGTTATGCATTTCCTTTGATTACAATGAACTCTGCTTGATCAGTTCTATTGCTGTTTGTGATTTCCCATTTGAATGCACCCTTTGAATACAGTTTTCACTCTGTCTGAGGGACATACAGTAACTTGCGAAAGTATTCACCCCCTTGGAATTTTTCCTATTTTGTTGCCTTACAACCTGGAATTAAAATTGATTTTTGGGGGGTTTGTATCACTTGATTTACACAACATGCCTACCACTTTGAAGATAAAACACATTTTTTTTAATAGTGAAACAAACAAGAAATAAGACAAAAAAAATGAAAACTTGAGCGTGCATAACTATCCACCCCCCCAAAGTCAATACTTTGTAGAGCCACCTATTTACATTTACATTTAGCAGACACTCTTATCCAGAGCGACTTACAGTAGTAGTGAGTGCATACATTTTTATACTAGTTTTTCAGCAATTACAGCTGCAAGTCTCTTGGGGTATGTCTCTATAAGCTTAGCACATCTAGTCACTGGGTTTTTTCCCATTCTTCAAGGTAAAACTGTTCCAGCTCCTTCAAATTGGATGGGTTCCACTGGTGTACAGCAATCTTTAAGTCATACCACAGATTTTCAATTGGATTGAGGTCTGGGCTTTTAGGCCATTCCAAGACATTTAAATGTTTCCCCTTAAACCACTCAAGTGTTGCTTTAGCAGTATGCTTAGGGTCATTATCCTGCTGGATGGTTAACTTCCGTCCCAGTCTCAAATCTCTGGAAGACTGAAACAGGTTTCCCTCAAGAATTTCCCTTGTATTTAGCACCATCCATCATTCTTTCAACTCTGACCAGTTTCCCAGTCCCTGCCGATGAAAAACATCCCACAGCATGATGCTGCCACCACCATGTTTCACTGCGAGGATGGTGTTCTCAGGGTACTGAGAGCTGTTGGGTTTGCGCCAGACGTAGCGTTTTCCTTGATGGCCAAAAAGCTACATTTTAGTCTCATCTGACCAGAGTACATTCTTCCATATGTTTGGGGAGTCTCCCACATGCCTTTTGGCAAACACCAAATGTGTTTGCTTATTCTATTTAAGCAATGGATTTTTTCTGGCCACTCTTCTGTAAAGCCCAGCTCTGTGGAGTGTATGGGTTAAAGTGATCCTGTGGACAGATACTGCAATCTCCGCTGTGGAGCTTTGCAGCTCCTTCAGGGTTATCTTTGGTCTCTTTGTTGCCTCTCTGATTAATGCCCTCCTTGCCTGGTCCGTGAGTTTTGGTGGGCGACCCTCTCTTGGCAGGTTTGTTGTGGTGCCATATTCTTTCCATTTAAAAAAAATTGATTTAATGGTGCTCCGTGGAATGTCAAAGTTTCTGAAGTTTTTTTTTAATAACCCAACCCTGATCTGTACTTCTGCACAACTTTGTCCCTGACCTGTTTGGAGAGCTCCTTGTTCTTCATGGTGCCACTTGCTTGGTTGTGCCCCTTGCTTAGTGGTGTTGCAGACTCTGGGGCCTTTCAGAACAGGTGTATATATACTGAGATCATGTGACAGATCATGTGACACTTAGATTGCACACAGGTGGACTTTATTTAACTAATTGTGTGACTTCTGAGGGTAATTAGTTGCACCACATCTTATTTAGGGGCTTCATAGCAAAGGGGGTGAATAGATATGCACGCACCACTTTTCCGCTTTAAATTATTTTATTTTTTTAAGTCATTTCTTTCATTTCACTTCACCACTTTGGACTATTTTCTGTATGTCCATTACATGAAGTCCAAATAAAAATCAATTTCAATTACAGGTTGTAATGCAACAAAATAGGAAAGACACCAAGGGGGATGAATACTTTTGCAAGGCACTGTATGAGTGACACTGTATCTTATCTGAATTCAGTCTTTCTCATGTATTCTCATCTATCACATTACTAGTTGCACCTGAGTCAATCAACTTTCTTATTTTAACTCCCACCACACAAAAAATAAGTAAGTCTATCTGGCATGTCATTCTCATTAACAACAAATGCAAAGTCATATTATTTATTTATTTACTATAATTTACTTATTTTGTCTCTGGTACCACTTAGTAAGATATACCGTCGAGAAATTGCCCTTACCATTGCACTTGTGACATGTACTGCCACGTGTGGGACACTGGGTCTCGCCCCATGTCATCTGTGTGACCACATCTGTAACACTGTCTTTCGTTATGTTGTGACTTTGGCTATGGATCATCCTTGTCCGAGTTCAGTATTTGACTACATCTCTTACATGAGCTAGGTTTCCATTCAGTTGGTGACAAATTTTCATGTGAATATTCTAAAATCCACATAAAAAATATGTGCATTTTCCCACCAGTGGTGTGTTTCCATCAAACTAACTTGTTGCAGATAAAAATCAGTGTGTGATGAAGTAGTGCACAACCATTCTACTTTTTCGCTTAAGTTTTCATATACCCCCAAAAAATCTGAAGTTCAATGTGTTTCCAATGCATTTTCAACTCCACACAAAAACTGTTGTGTTAAATAGCAAATGTGCCCATTCTGGTCTTGGCACATCCGCTCTTGCCAACAGCTCGCAGATACAATGCAGGTATTATGGATAAGAGTGAGAATTTGTCAAACAGCAGTCAAGCATCGATCATCATGTCACCAGAATAAGGCACCTCAATATTTATTGGAAAGGAGCATCAAGCTCATACCGTGCACTTTCACCAACCTGTGAAGATTATCATAATTTATTTAATCTGTAGATAAACTGCATGGTTTCCCAAGTCGTAGTTGGATGACCGAACACCATATTTGACTCAAAGTTACTTCGATTTTATGATTATTATATCAATATTTGCACATAAAGGATTTTCCTCACCATTTCTGGCATAACAAATTTTACAAACAAAAAAAGATCCCACCATGTCGAGCAAACAAATCATCTGTCTGCATTCATACAATTGTTCCCGAAACTCCCTGTTTCCATCAAAGCTGTCATAATTTTTTAAATACGGTGTGACTTTATTCGCATAAAAGCTGTGGATGGAAAGGTGTTTACTGTCTTTTGTTATTTCCCTCATCTGAGTTCGGTTTCCACTTTGAAGTTTGCACGTTTCCCTCCCTTTTGTGCGACACGATTAACAGTCTCTGTCTCCGCCTAAACTGTCATTGACATGGCTGACATCTGTTCTCTTTTCTCTTGCACTGAGAGGCTAGTTGCAATGTGTGGGCTAGCGTTAGCATGGCGCCTTCCTCCAGTAACTTTCTGCACACAGTCTGATGTACATTTGCTAAGAATGGCATTCCTGATCTGAGCCTCATTATCATCTGCAAAATCAGCGTCTCTTGCAGCTTGCCTAAGGTGAATGCTAAATTGTTGTACAGTGTCACCTTCCTTTTGTGCAATTTTTTGAAATGTTTAGTGGGCAAATGCTGCGTTGACTTGAAGAACGAAGTAAAGGTTCAATGCTCTGATCGCGATGCCATAATCCATAACCATCCCCATGGTAGTGCAAAGTGACAGAGACCCCCCCACCAAGGAAATTTTATAAAATTGAAACTCATTTACTGCATTTTTATAAAATAAAAAAACCCTCTAAAATGCAATTTGGGGAACAGCAAAAACAAGGAAAATTTACACCAGCCATCATCACCTTATTGCTGTACAGTAGCTTCATTCACCTCAGTCAATAGGTGACTTAACATTCTACAAAAATGTCATACAATAATTAACTGCTACACACTTGCTCAGCACTGGCAAACTGGCTCTAACCAGAATAGAAAGAGGAGTGGGAGCAAGAGGTCAAGTACAGCTTCATTAAATAGTACCCTCAAAACACCAGTCTCAACGTCAACAGTGAAGAGGCACCTCCAGGATGCTGGCCTTCTAAGTGTCTGTGTTCTTTTGCCCATCTTAATATTTTATTTTTATTGGCCAGGATGAGATGTCTTTTTCTTTCCAACTCTGCCTAGAAGGCCAACATCCTGGAGTCCAGTCTTCACTGTTGACGTTGAGAATGGTGTTTTACCGGTACTATTTAATGAAGCTGTCAGTTGAGGACTTGTGAGGAGTCTGTTTCTTAAACTAGGCACTCTAGTATAGTTTTAACAAGTTAAACAGCAGTTACTTAGCCAAAGCTATCTACTACAGCCATCTTTACCTCTGCACTGTCACGCTGTTCCCTGAAGCTGAGTTGATGCCAGCCATACAAACAGCATTCCTTCCCGCTCCCAGGCATCCGCATTGTCCTAAAGTCAGCCCACTTATACCGCTAAACTGCATTTGATTTTTTTATCGGGATTGGAATGATTTTAGTAGCCTATTTTAAATTGTTACTATTGAACTCGGTTATGACAACTGCCATATCCAATTGACACTCCTGACCACCCCGGTCTCTGGTTGCGTCAAAAAAATATCCTGAACATCTGGTCCTGAGAGATGCAAAAGTAGAGCTCTCTTCCTTTGACGAGTTGCATCCGTTGCTTCATCGTCAGTAATTCTGCTACTCGCCCAAGCCTTCCCCATTTCTCTTTCTCCCAAATACAGTCAGCTGATGTTCTGAAAGAGCTGCAAAATCTGGACCCTTACAAATCAGCCGGGCTAGATAATCTGGACCCTTTCTTTCTAAAACTATCTGCTGAAATTGTTGCCACCCCTATTACCAGCCTTTTCAACCTCTCTTTCGTGTCGTCTGAGATTCCCAAAGATTGGAAAGCAGCTGCGGTTATCCCCCCCTTCAAAGGGGGAGACACTCTAGACCCAAACTGCTACAGACCTATATCTATCCTACCCTGCCTTTCTAAGGTCTTCGAAAGCCAAGTCAACAAACAGATTACCGACCATCTCGAATCCCACCATACCTTCTCCGCTATGCAATCTGGTTTCAGAGCTGGTCATGGGTGCACCTCAGCCACGCTCAAGGTCATAAACGATATCTTAACCGCTATCGATAGGAAACAGTACTGTGCAGCCATATTCATTGACCTGGCCAAGGCTTTTGACTCTGTCAATCACCACATCCTCATCGGCAGACTCGACAGCCTTGGTTTCTCTAATGATTGCCTCGCCTGGTTCACCAACTACTTCTCTGATCGAGTTCAGTGTGTCAAATCGGAGGGTCTGTTGTCAGGACCTCTGGCAGTCTCTATGGGGGTGCCACAGGGTTCAATTCTTGGACCGACTCTCTTCTCTGTATACATCAATGATGTCGCTCTTGCTGCTGGTGAGTCTCTGATCCACCTCTACGCAGACGACACTATTCTGTATACTTCTGGCCCTTCTCTTGACACTGTGTTAACAACCCTCCAGGCGAGCTTCAATGCCATACAACTCTCCTTCCGTGGCCTCCAATTGCTCTTAAATACAAGTAAAACTAAATGCATGCTCTTCAACCGATCGCTGCCTGCACCTGCCCGCCTGTCCAGCATCACTACTCTGGACGGCTCTGACTTAGAATATGTGGACAACTACAAATACCTAGGTGTCTGGTTAGACTGTAAACTCTCCTTCCAGACTCACATCAAGCATCTCCAATCCAAAGTTAAATCTAGAATCGGCTTCCTATTCCGCAACAAAGCATCCTTCACTCATGCTGCCAAACATACCCTTGTAAAACTGACCATCCTACCAATCCTCGACTTCGGTGATGTCATTTACAAAATAGCCTCCAAAACCCTACTCAATAAATTGGATGCAGTCTATCACAGTGCCATCCGTTTTGTCACCAAAGCCCCATATACTACCCACCACTGCGACCTGTACGCTCTCGTTGGCTGGCCCTCGCTTCACACTCGTCGCCAAACCCACTGGCTCCAGGTCATCTACAAGACCCTGCTAGGTAAAGTCCCCCCTTATCTCAGCTCGCTGGTCACCATAGCAATGCCCACCCGTAGCACGCGCTCCAGCAGGTATATCTCTCTGGTCACCCCCAAAACCAATTCTTCCTTTGGCCGCCTCTCCTTCCAGTTCTCTGCTGCCAATGACTGGAACGAACTACAAAAATCTCTGAAACTGGAAACACTTATCTCCCTCACTAGCTTTAAGCACCAGCTGTCAGAGCAGCTCATAGATTACTGCACCTGTACATAGCCCATCTATAATTTAGCCCAAACAACTACCTCTTTACCTACTGTATTTATTTATTTTGCTCCTTTGCACCCCATTATTTCTATCTCTACTTTGCACCTTCTTCCACTGCAAACCAACCATTCCAGTGTTATTTTTTTACTTGCTATATTGTATTTACTTCGCCACCATGGCCTTTTTATATTTTTATTTATTTATATATATATTTTGTTTGCCTTCACCTCCCTTATCTCACCTCACTTGCTCATATTGTATATAGACTTATTTTTCACTGTATTATTGACTGTATGTTTGTTTTACTCCATGTGTAACTATGTGTTGTTGTATGTGTCGAACTGCTTTGCTTTATCTTGGCCAGGTCGCAATTGTAAATGAGAACGTGTTCTCAATTTGCCTACCTGGTTAAATAAAGGTGAAATAAATAAATAAAAATAAATAAAAATTCGTCCATTGATATCGGCATACAGTTCAAATGATTTTAGCCATCTTGTCCATCTTGGGTGTAGCTGGGTTGGAAAAACATGCAAAGTTTTGTATCCTGCTTTTCTCCATGCTAGCTAACCTTACTAAGCTTCTTCAAAAAACAACCTTTCTGATTAATCACACGTAAATTCGGTAATCCTTGTCTCCATTGTTCTGTCTCTGTCTTAATACTTCATTAGACAGACTGAATTAAAAGATAAATGAATCAAATAAGACTCAGACCGCATGACTGCATGTATGTCCACTTTACTGCATGGCACACAATGTGCATCTTTTTTTTAGTTCCAGCATACCACACATCATGTAGTGATGTTATACATGAAGGGTGCCTACAGGTGTCAAACCCAAACCCAGTACATGACAATTTCCACGTTGACAAGTGAGATAAGGGTGGAAGGAAACCAATGAGTGGTGAGAGAAGGGGTGGAGGAGTTTCTGTCGAGCCACATGAGGCAGGGAACATCAGAAAAGTTGAGTTAGGTTGACTGACTTGTCATGGCCCAGTTTAAGGTGGTGTGTGAGGAGGGTGGTCAGTAAATCAACGAGAGTGGTCAGGAGGGAGTTATTGAGAGGATTGATGAGAGTAGTGAGGGAGCTAGTGATGGTCTTAGACCAATCGATGAGGGTGGTGACTGAATATATGAGGCTGGTGACGGAATTAAGTGAAATTATGAGCGGAAAATCGGAGGGGGCACAAAGTACGTTAGGATGGCTGGCAGGTGGACCGAAGGGGGGCTAGGACCCCTGCATGGAAATTGGAGGATTTAGAATTTTTCAAACACCTGAAACAGCTTTTTCCTATGGTCTTTATGCTTAATTTTATGTCAAGAATATCTATATTTTTCTGTAAATATAAGCATACCTGAGCTGTCTGTATCCTCCTGACTGGCGTTTTTCTTTTTTAAAGAAACACAATATGCCTCTCTGCATATGCTACAATCTGTGTAAAGGATTGAAAGGAATGTGAGTCGTATTCTGTATATTTAGTCATTTTTTGTTTTTATAATATCTACTAACCTTACCAGCAGGCATGCCAGCTATGATAGTTAGACAACGTACATACTCTAACTTGATTGATAGCCTGAAATGGCTTCTTGGTAGCTAGTTATGAGATTGGGAACCTATCTGGGCTAGCTAAATCCAACTTCATGTGCACCTGTGTCCCCTATGGGCATGATGCATCTGAGGTTGTGAGAATTTTGAATTCATAACACATTTGATAGCAAACTGATGCTTAGCTCTGTGGAACGTCAATGTAATTTAACCTCAGGTTGATTTTAATAGAGGGCACTATGGCTTTATGCTCCAACAGGTTTTATTCAGAATAGTTCTGAAATGTAAATTGTGATTCTCCCTGAGCACAATAGTTGTCAGAGGAATCATAGTGTCAAGGTGTTCATTTTGGTGGAATGGCAACTTTATTGTTTATGTCTCCATATGAAGAATACCTTCAATAGCTTTTGGATTACTGTCAATTGGAATTCAGCTAGAATATGTTTATAACACTGACATAGAAATAATTTAGCACCTCTTTGTCAAACAATATTTTAGTTTTGATATGAGTACCTGAAATCAAGTGTGAGATACAATCTGTTAATTCTGTTACACACTATCACCATCTCTGAGAGACAGCAGCTCCATGATCATGAGAAATGCGTCATCCTGTAAGGTGTAAATGTAATTCCTGAAGTAACAACTAAAGTGTCTGAAATTACAGTTGTTTGCCATCACAATTGACATTTAAATGTGTTCAGGAAGTCTCAAATTTGTTAAGGATTCGACAATGAACCGACGATTGCTGCAGTGCAAGCTATAGTGCTCTCCGTAATTATTGGGACAGCGAAGAATTTTGGCTTCTTTTGGCTCTATACTCCAAAGGTTTGGATTTGAAATCAAGTAATAACTATGAGGTAAACATAAAAATGTTAAGCTTTAATTTGAGGGTATTTTCATCCATATTAGGGGAACTGTTTTGAACATAAAGCGCATTTTGTACGTAGTTCCTCTATTTTAGAGTACCAAAGGCACACACATACTCACACATACTCTTAATGATCAGCTATGAAAAGCCAACTGAAAATTATTCATGATTATTATTTGACCATGCTTGTCACTTATGAACATTTTTGAACATCTTGGCATAGTTCTGTTATAATCTCCACCCGGCACAGCCAGAAGAGGACTGGCCACCCCTCATAGCCTGGTTCCTCTCTAGGTTTCTTCCTAGGTTTTGGCCTTTCTAGGGAGTTTTTCCTAGCCACCGTGCTTCTACACCTGCATTCTAGCTGTTTGGGGTTTTAGGCTGGGTTTCTGTACAGCACTTCGAGATATTATCTGATGTACGAAGGGCTATATAAAATAAAATTGATTGATTGATACTCGCGCACACACAATTTTACCTCCACACCCTCCCCTAACAGCACATTTCAGAGGTTGTGTGTGATATTACAGCTACTTTCTGGTTGTCTCATTATGTTGGTACAGATTGGAGCTGTTGTATAAGCTACGGTGGCCCCAGAGCCACACACAGACCCCCAGCAGAGAGACAGAACCCAGTTAGTGCATCCTTCCTACCACCTGTCTGCTGATGGCATGTCTCAGTAACACTAGTTCAGTTCATCCCTATGGGGTACTGCCTGTTGGCTCCCTTCCCAAGCAGCCCTTTGTCTCTGTCTGATGACATCGTCCAGTAACCCAACACTCTCCCTTTTTATTTTGTCGTTTTTTAGCAGTTTAGAGTTATTCTCTTGAAAATAAAATGATCAAAAGAAAAATCATATGTCACAACTGTATAGGCCTGCTGTTTAATATTAGATTCCAAAGGCTTCTGTCTCAAGTCAGATTTGAAATACTTATTTATTTAGAAGATGTTCTTATCCAGAGCTACTTACTGTAGTGAGTGCGTGCATTTGCGTACTTTGTCGTACTTAGTCGTACCTGTGGTATTTGAACTTACAACCCAGATGTTGCAAGCGCCATGCTCTACCAAACTGAGCCACTTGCAGTAAATATGCAGTAGATATCTGTTAATAACCAAAAAAACAGTAACCTTGACTGTAAATATCCCGAAGATGTCTTATCCATTGGATTACTCTCAGCCTGAGGCATTCAAAACACCTGCTAAGCTTATCTTTCTTTCAAATAGCCCTTTTTTAAAAACTTTGTCAGCATTCATTTTTTTTTTACCCTGTTGGCATTCACCTTTTACAGTATATAGCCATTGCTTTTGCCTGGAAAGAGCAAGAGACATTCAACTTTGATACTGTTGTAGCTGATTATTGCTTTTATACCATAGCTATAATTAACTAGAAATATATTCATTTGCAGGTAGAAATGTGTTCAACATCCACTGAAGTAGCTATCAAGTTTACTAGATAGCTAGCTCCAGTATTTGCCCTGGTAACCAAACAAACAGACTTGCTAGTTAAGCTAACCAAACCATCAGTCTGTCACGCCCTGACCTTCGAGAGCTTTTTTTGTCTCTATTTGGTTTGGTCAGGGTGTGATTTGGGTTGGGCATTCTATGTTTTGTTTTCTATGATTTTGTGTTTCTATGTTTTGGCCGGGTATGGTTCTCAATCAGGGACAGCTGTCTATCGTTGTCTCTGATTGGGAACCATACTTAGGTAGCCCTTTTTCCCTCCTTTCGTTGTGGGTAGTTGTCTTTGTTTGTGGCACTTTAGCCCTTAAGCTTCACGGTCGTTTTTGTATTGTTTATTGTTTTGTTGGTGACATTCCAAAATAAAAAGGAATATGTACTCTCACCACGCTGCACCTTGGTCTTCTTCCAGCATCGGCCGTGACACAGTCCTAGTTTACTATTATGAAAACCTCACTTTGCTGTATAACCTCCACACCACCATTACCGTAATGTCATCTACAGATGTGAATCATAATTTGAGCCAGTTTGCTACAGCAGCAAAATCATGCAGTAACAGGAAATGTGAATTATTATGTGGAATACAAGTAATGAAACATTTTTGTAGGGGTTGATACATTGTTCATTAGGGCACAACAAGTCTGACATTTTAAAGTGGAAATGACAAAGTTTAGAAGACTTTTAAAACCTTAAATACACTACAAGTTTGCATTTCCTGCTGTTCTCAAATTCTCAGCAACAAAAGTGATCAAATTAAGATGCCACATCTGTATGAATGACAAGCACTCCCTGTTACTCTGCCCTATGATGTAACATGGATGTGACAATTAAATTGACATGCGTAACCTCACCGTTCCTTCATTTCCAATTGGATATGACTGGGTCACAACATTCTCCATAATCAAATCAAATTATATCAAATTGTATTGGTCACATACACATATGTAGCAGATATTATAGTGGGTGTAGCGAAACGCTTGTGTTCCTAGCTCCAACAGTGCAGTAGCATCTAATAATCCACAACAATACACATAAATGTAAAAGTAAAATAATGGAATTAAGAAATGTTGGAGTTGCATTGACTAAAATACAGTAGAATACAGATAATACATAGGAAATTAGTAAATCAGTATGTAAACATTATTAAAGTGACATTATTAAAGTGACCAGTGATTCCAGGTACATAGGGCAGCAGCCTCTACATAGGTGCAGGGTTGAGTAACCGGGTAGTAGCCGGCTAGTGATGGCTATTTTACAGTTTGATGGCCTTGCGATAGAAGCTGTTTTTCAGTCTCTCGGCCCCAGCTTTGATGCACCTGTACTGACCTCACTTTCTAGGCGATAACGGGGTAAACAGGCCGTGGCTCAGGTGGTTGATGTCTTTGATTGTATTTTTGGCCTTCCTGTGACATCGGGTGCTGTAGGTGTTCTTGAGGGCAGGCAGTGTGCCCCCGGTGATGCGTTGGGCAAAAGGCACCACCCTCTGGAGAGCCCTGCGGTTGCGGGCGGTGCAGTTGCGGAACCAGGCGGTGATACAGCCCAACAGAATGCTCTCAATTGTGCATCTGTATGAGTTAGTGAGGGTCTTAGGGGCCAAGCCAAATTTCTTCAGCCTTCTTCACCACATTGTCTGTGTGGGTGGACCATTTCAGATTGTCAGTGCTGTGTACGCCGAGGAACTTGAAGCTTTTCACCTTCACCACTGTGGTCTCGTCGATGTGGATAGGGGAGTGCTCCCTCTGCTGTTTCCTGAAGTCAGCTCCTTCATTTTGTTGACGTTGAGGGAGAGGTTATTTTCCTGCCATCACTCCGCCAGAGCCCCCACCTCCTCCCTACAGGCTGTCTCGTCATTGTTAGTAATCAGGCCTGTTGTATTGTCTGCAAACTTGATGATTGAGTTGGAGGCATGGGTGAACAGGGTGAACAGCATTGTCTGTGGATCTATTGGGGCAGTATGCAAATTGTAGTGGGTCTAGGGTGTCAGGTAAGGTGGAGGTGATATGATCCTTAACTAGCCTCTCAAATCACTTCATGATGACAGAAGTGAGTGCTACGGGGCGATAGTAATTTAGTTAATTTACCTTTTCTTTCTTGAGTACAGGAACAACGGTGGACATTTTGAAGCAAGTGGGGGCAGCAGACTGGGATAGGGAGACACCCGACAGGGCCAACATCCCTGTTATTTGCAAGAGGAAGCGACGCAGATACAGAGGACAAAAGGCCTGGTCGTTCGCACTGAGCCTGGTCAGGACCCGTCAATACTACTCGCCAACGTGCAATCATTGGACAATAAACTAGACGAGGTACGATCACGAATATCCTACCAACGGGACATCAAAAACTGTAATATCCTATGGTTCATGGAATCGTGGCTGAATGACGACATGAATATTCAGCTAGCGGGATATACGCTGCACCGGCAAGATAGAACAGCACACTCCGGTAAGACGAGGGGGGCGGTCTGTGCATATTTGTAAACAACAGCTGTGGCATGAAATCTAAGGAAGTCTCCAGATTTTGCTCGCCTGAAGTAGAGAATATTGTGATAAATTGCAGGCCACACTACTTGCATAGAGAGTTTTCAGCTATACTTCTCGTGGCTGTTTATTTACCACCACAGACAGATGCTGGAACAAAGACCGCACTCAGTCAGCTGTATAAGGAAATAAGCAAACAGGAAACCACTCACGCAGAGGCGGCGCTCCTAGTGGCCGGAGACTGTAATGCAGGGAAACTTAAATCAGTTCTACCAAACTTCCATCAACGTTAAATGTGCAGCCAGAGGGAAAAAAATTATAGATCACCTGTACTCCACACACAGAGACGCTTACAAAGCTCTCCCTCGCCCCCCATTTGGTAAATACGACCACAACTCTATCCTCCTGATTCCTGCTTACAAGCAAAAATTAAAGCAGGACGCACCAGTGTCTCAGTCTACAAAAAAAGTGGTCAGATGAAGCAGATGCTAAACTACAGGACTGTTTTGCTATCACAGACTGGAACGTGTTCCGGAATTCTTCTGATGGCATTGAGGAGTACACCAAATCAGTTATAGGCTTTATCAATAAGTGCATCGAGGATGTCGTCCCCACAGTGACTGTACATACATACCCCAACCAGAAGCTATGGATTACAGGCAACATTCGCACTGAGCTAAAGGGTAAAGCTTCCGCTTTCAAGGTGCGGGACACTAACCTGGACGCTTACAAGAAATCCTGTTATGCCCTGCGACGAACCATCAAACAGGCAAAGTGCCAATACAGGGCTAAGATTGAATCATACTACACCAGCTTCGACGCTCATCTTATGTGGCAGGGATTGCAAACTATTACAGACTACAAAGGGAAGCATAGCCGTGAGCTGCGAGCTGCCATAGTCACTTTAACCAGACATTCATGTACAAACTACCTCAATTGGGCCGACCAACCAGTGCTCCCGCACATTGGCTAACTGGGCTATCTGCATTGTGTCACACCCACCACCCGCCAACCCCTCTTTTACGCTACTGCTACTCTCTGTTCATCATATATGCATAGTCGCTTTAACCATATCTACATGTACATACTACCTCAGTCAGCCTGACTAACCGGTGTCTGTATGTAGCCTCGCTACTTTTATAGCCTCGCTACTGTATATAGCCTGTCTTTTTACTGTTGTTTTATTTCTTTACCTACCTATTGATCACCTAATACATTTTTGCACTATTGGTTAGAGCCTGTAAGTAAGCATTTCACTGTAAGGTCTACACCTGTTGTATCCGGCGCACGTGACAAATAAACTTTGATTTGATTTGATTGAATGTATCTGTAAACACTCCATGATCATGATGACCATATCGTTATCCACCTATAATGACTCTGACTGACATGAACCATCCTTGTTATTAAATGGTGTACTTGGCTCAGTACTCTTACTGTACGCTATATCATGCTCAGTTTATTTACATCTGCAGGAAGTGTATTAACCTTCTAGCTATTGTTCAGGGAGTGGGGATAGGTCATCCAGAGAAAACTGACACCACGGGTACTCCCCATCTGAACCACTTACCCTTAATTTGACCAACGAGCACAACGCTCTTGTAGTACAGAATTTGTGACTGTTATTGGATAAGATTCTAAGGAATTTAACCAGCGAGGTTCATTGGAATTGTCTTCGGTTGATATATAATTTATTGTGCTGATAATGATCATATTTCTCACAAAAATGGGGTAGGTAACTTGAAATATACTGGTATTAAATCTTGGCGAGGGTGTCTGCCAAATAAGCAATTAAAACCTTTTATATCCATTGTTCTCTGAGGGAGGAAGGGTGTAGTGATTGGCTTGAGTATTCTCCTTAAGCTATTCAGCGGGGGAATCAGAGAGGGGAGGGAATCATTTCAGATATTCAGAGGGGCGAGTGTTCTTGTGAATTACCTATTTAATCTTTGGGACATTGGCCGCCCAGATGAATTGTGGTGTCAGGTTTGTATCCATGCTGCCATAGAATCATTAGCTACAACAGTTCCCCAAACTAGCACAGTCGTGGTACTAATCAGTAACTGTAATGGAAGTTTATGGGCCGTAATGGACACACTTCATAACTGTCACTTTCACATGCTAGGTTTTAGGGGACCCGAGCCTGGGGGACTGAGTACACAATATTGTCTGAATGTGGAGAAAGCTTGGGAGATGTACACTGAAAGTACAAAACATTAAGAACACCTTCCTAATACTGACTTGCACTCCCTTTTGCCCTCAGAACAGCCTGAATTCATCAAAGCATGGATTCTACAAGGTGTCAAAAGCATTCCACAGTGATGCTGGCCCATGTTGTCTCCAATGCTTCCCACAGTTGTGCCAAGTTGGCTGAATGCCCTTTGGGTGGTGGACCATTCTTGATACAAACAGGAAACTGCGTTCCAGCAGTTTTGCAGTTCTTGACACACTCAAACCGGTGCTCTTGGCACCTACTACCATATCATGTTCAAAGGCACTTAAATATTTTGTCTTGCCCATTCACTCTCTGAATTCACCCACTAATACCTAGCTAAAGAAACAGCTTTCAAGGAATTACCATCAAAGTAAGGCCTTGCGTGCCAGCGGGAGAGCTTTCACTAGTTGGTCTCAACTATCTCCCAAGTATTCCAAAGGCTCAGGGATGAAGGGGAAGTTAAACTTAACTGGCTCTGTGTTCATCCGTAAATCTTTGACCTTGTTCTTAGGTCCCATAATAATCCCCTCTCAGATTTGTCTGAATCCGTGCCGGGTTTGGGAAGAATCTGTGGTGTAATGCCGGAGGGATAGGGATGTTTCTCCGGGGCCAATGATCTACTCTTCCATCCAGTGCTGTAGGGCTTAATCCTCCCTATCCTCAGCAGGTCAGGTCACTCAGTTAAAATGATGGACTTATGTACAGACAAGGCATCAAAGTATTCAAACACACATTTTTCTGAGTATGATCATCCCCCCAATTCCTTCACGGTCCTCTCTTACATCTCGTTGTGTCCTGTACCACCGCCTTTCAATCATTTCTGTGGCTTCCCATGTGTAGGCTAAGTACTTAAAACCCGTAAAAGAAATGTGATCTTTTAACATCGCAGATCCCTGTTTCAGACTTAAGATATAAACCTGTCTGTACTTGACTGATACATGAGTCAAGGTAATGGTACATCCTTTCACAAAACTTTACATTCCCTTCACTCTCCTCATAAATGGGACTTTTTGTCTCTCTCTCCTTCCACACAATGACAGTCACTATGAGGGACACTTGTGCCGGATTCATCTTAACTTATGTGGTGGATTAATTTCTGTATTACCAAAGAGAGAGAGAGAGAGACAAACTTCACACACCAGTCAGAGTTATACTTAAACTACACCTTTAATAATAATTAAGCTTTGCAATAGCATTTGACTTTCAACAATTCACTCTCTCTAATGAATTGTTGAGAGTGTCAACATAATGGCAACTGAGATCTATTATAGCAAAGATCCACCCCCCTAGTCGACATGACAAACCACAGATAATAGGAACCGTTCACAAAGAAAGACTTTTACTTGAGAGAGGAGTATCCCATAGCCAGATAGCATTCGCTATAAATTATCGTTCAGTTTGGTCTCTAAGACGAGGTTCTAATCTCATTCCTGGTACTTCATAGTACAAAAACACCAACTCATCCAATGGCATATATGAATTGTCAACTCTAGATACTCCCATCTCAAGTAAACCCCCTCTTGACCCCACTCCTGGACAAGTTCACTGAGGGGAGTGAGCCTCCAGGTCATACACTATCCCAAGATAAGTGCAACATCAGAGGGGACATACAATGGTTCCAGACACTGCCATACACCTCCCCCAATGGGAAAAGGAGGGAATGACTGGCGCACAGACATTGTGGAGACAAGTTATTGGTTCCCCATTAATCACGCCATCCCTTCACATGGTTTAAGAATAGGTAAAGACACATTCACATATGAAGACAATGTTCCATTCTGTCCTCTTCCCTTTCTGATATTGTGCATAGCACCAGGGACATGTGAAAGACAAGCCTGACCTCTCCCCTCTCTGGGCCCTAAGTGACTGAGCCCTAGCTGAGATGGGAAAATGCAACTGCCCACACTATAGTCCAAAGGGATACAGTCTAATGACAAGTATCTCACATAAGCATATTATGCAAATAAAACATCTTATCTATGTTACCCAACTAATTCTGATTCATCCGCCACACTTATCAAAGCTCCACAAAAAAGCAGTCCTTGGTAATGTCCTGGGCAGCTTCTTCCCTTTCGTAGCTTAAACAGTTAGGCAACAGCTCACATGCAGTAGCTTCCTGTGGCCCGCGGTAATGCCCCGAAGTACAATGTATGGTACATTTACCTGAGGTTGTCACTCCCATCAGGCCATCATCACTAACAATTTATACTACATGTAGTCTATTATGTATAAGTGTTTTGGGATACATGTTGTCACAGAACAGAGCTTTGTGAAGCTGCAGTCCTAATGCGCACTTCTCGTCCTTTCTCAAAGTATTAAAAAATTATAATGTGAGGAGGGCAAAATAATAATTGGAGTGATAGGAGAACTGTGTCTCTTTGATCACAAACTAAAAAAGTTACACTTAAATCTCTACCCTATGTACAGGCCATAATATCTTAGCACAGATTGGGAATCAACATTCAATTAGAGATGGGAAAACTATTTGAAACCCAATTATGTTGTCATTTCCAATGTTTCAGATATCAGCCCACTCAATGGTACTGTCAGAGAAACCAACAGGAACCGTTGACTGAACTGACACTTTTCATATAGAGAAAGTATGGCTTAAGAGATGTGGCTTTCTCACCAAGGTTTCAGTCTTTCAACAAGGTGCCAATCTACCTAAAAGCCTTTGATAGACTGTGGCTGCTCTACTACAATTCTAACTTTAACCAACTAGCCTAGTTGTAACTCCAAAAGAATGTCTAATTTCACAACGAATGCTTTGTCTATCCCTGTGGTGTTGTAATGCAAGGTTACACTGAGTGGTTAACATTGTTTAGCCATGTTCTTGCCCTGCATGTTCTTGTGGCATTCATTAATATTACGTGACCTGTGCACCCAAAGGTGCTTAACAGCATAATATCCAGGTATATTGAATCCCAATGAATAATGTAGCCTACATATTAGGCTAACAATTTTAACATCAACATTCATGTTCAGCGTTCATCCACCCTTTTTTCTTTACCACTACATTCCAGATAATAACATGCAATTAATTAATAATGGTTTATACAGCCCTCAGTTCTTTTGAATAACATTTTAACAGAGGTCCTGCAAAGTAGATTTCTAGTTGAGGGATATCCACCTGATATCCACCTTGTGTTGAGATAATTGATGCCCTTAGGGAACTGATCCCAGACCAATTTCACCCTTTGGGGTTAGCAAACTAGTTCATTCTTCAGAAGTTTGCAACACCCGTGTGTAGCAACCAAATAATTGTCTGTCTTTCTGTCTGTCTGTCACTTTTTAAATGTGTGTAGCGCACCTGCTAAGAGTTCACTAAGTGAAGTGGAAGGTCTTACTGGCATTTACTGTACACTATAGGCAATATGCAATCCACAGTCACCCACAGGTTGCATGGGCAGATGGAAAACAGAGGTTAGCTGAGCTCAGAAAATAAAATGTACTGTGATCTGTTTCTCCTACAGAGACCCTCACTGAGTGTGCTCTATGGAACAAAGCCCAGTAATCCATATTAGATGCTCCGCTGGTGCTCTCTCCTGTTGGGTGTGTGAGTTGTTGGACTTTGCAGAGCTCTATCTGGACTGAGCACCATGCTGGGTGATTGACAGGCATATTGCTGTGGTCCTCTTTCCTGTGTTGTTATTGTCCAAAGGTTCAGCAGGAGCAGTTATTTAAAGCAGGGGTCTTCAACCTTTTCTTGTCCAGGGACCCCCTCACAGGCAAATCGGCGTCCCAGGGACCCCAATTACACGTTTACAAAATGTTTGTTATTGTGAATGATAATGGCAAGGAGAAGTAATCAACATATTTAAATGAATAGATTTGGTAGATAGTTTTTCACTATTAAAAATTGGAAGAGGAAGTGTAGATGAACATAGCCTATTTGATGTAAAGTTAACTCCAAACATGTTTTCGCTAAGAGCGGCTGTCTAACTGGTTAAACAAAGTTTAGCCATGTGTTGGCAAAAATGTATGTCCAAATCAAGGAAGCTTACCAGGAGCCAGAGGCTATTGCCGCCCGCGCTGGTGCTTTTCAAAGCCTGTCAGATATTCCAGTGATTGTAATTGGCTCAATATTAGGAATTGAGAAATAAAGTTGACATCATTAGAAGGAAAATATTCTCAACTTTTCTACTATATGTATGTAATTGGTATTTTTTTTTTTAATTTTGTCATCGATATTCATAATAACATTGAGGCAATAAAAATCAATTTAAAAATAAAAATGTATTTTCGCGGACCCCTGGGTGGCCGTGGCCCCCCGGTTGAATACCTTTGATATGGTCTTTGGGTTCCTGGGGAATGGAATTGTGGTGGGAGTGCTTGGTGGCTCAGGGCTAGAGCGAATATCTTTAATTTCTGTAGAAAGTACAATCAAAGCCAATGTTTTTTCACCCAATGGTCTTCTGCTTCTTCACAATAAACTAACAACCTGTGTTCCCACACTGTAATCAATGGTGAAGGTGCACCCTTAGTTTTCATCAACCTAACATTTCCAACCCACTTAAATGCTAATCCACTTCCAATATGTGTCATTCAGTCAGGCAGCACATTAACATACAAGTTCTATTGTAGCAAAGGAAAACTTGAAACACTTACAAACTATAAAAAATGATTGGTTATATTTAAGCAAGGTTACAAGATAAACGTTTCAGACAAGTTCATATAGGGCATGGGGAAGACAATTAGGGAGAAAACTAATTTCAGCTGGTGTGCTAATGAGAGAGGGTGTCGTAGAATATACAGGATGGTAGCCAGGGTGTGGGGTATTGTGGTCTGTCTCCACCTAGTGGTAAAATTAAGAAATGGTACCAGTAAAACAATTGGGAAGAGCAAGTATATTTCAACTGCAGTATCAAATCAAATCAAATCAAAGTTTATTGGGTGGCCGGGCCAATTGAGGTAGTATGTACATGAATGTATAGTTAAAGAGACTATGCATAAATGATAAACAGAGAGTAGCAGCAGCGTAAAAAGAGGTGTTGGGGGGGGGGGGGCACACAATGCAAATAGTCCGGGTAGCCATTTGATTACCTGTTCAGGAGTCTTATGGATTGGTAAAAACTATTGAGAATCCTTTTTGTCCTAGATTTGGCTCTCTGGTACCGCTTGCCATGCGATAGTAGAGAGAACAGTCTATGACTGGGGTGGCTGGAGTCTTTGACAATTTTTAGGGCCTTCCTCTGACACATCCTGGTGTAGAGGTCCTGGATGGCAGGCAGTGTTGAGGATCAATGTGGCAGATGTGTTGCTACCAACTCTCACCACTTGGGGGGCAGTCCGTCAGGAAGTCCAGGATCTAGTTGCAGAGGGAGGTGTTTAGTCCCAGGATCCTTAGCTTAGCGATGAGCGTTGAGGGCACTATGGTGTTGAACACTGAGCTGTAGTCAATGAATAGCATTCTCACATAGGTGTTCCTTTTGTCTAGGTGGGAAAGGGCAGTGTGGAGTGCAATAGAGATTGCATCATCTGGGGATCTGTTTGGGCGGTATGCAAATTGGAGTGGGTCTTGGGTTTCTGGGATAATGGTGTTAATGTGAGCCATTATCAGCCTTTCAAAGCACTTCTTGGCTATGGACGTGAGTGCTATGGGTCTGTAGTCATTTAGGCAGGTTGCCTTCGTGTTCTTGGGCACAGGGACTATGGTGGTCTGCTTGAAACATGTTGGTATTATCGTCTCAATCAGGGACATGTTGATAATGTCAGTGAAGACACCTGCCAGTTGGTCAGCACATGCCCAGAGCACACGTCCTGGTGATCCATCTGGCCCCGCAGCCTTGTGAATGTTGACCTGTTTAGAGATCTTACTCACGTCGGCTACGGAGAGCGGGATCACTTGCCTCGAAGCGAGCATAGAAGTGATTTAGCTCATCTGGTAGGCTCGTGTCACTGGGCAGCTCACGGCTGTTCTTCCATTTGTAGTCTGTAATAGTTTGCAATCCCTGCCACATAAGACGAGCGTCGGAGCATGTGTAGTACGATTCAATCTTAGCCCTGTATTGGCGCTTTGCCTGTTTGATGGTTCATCGAAGAGCATAGCACGATTTCTTGTAAGCGTCCGGGTTAGTGTCCCTCACCTTGAAAGCGGCAGCTCTACCCTTTAGCTCAGTACGAATGTTGCCTATAATTCTTGGGTTCTGGTTGGGGTATGTACGTACAGTCACTTTAGGGACGACGTCCTCGATGCACTTATTGATAAAGCCAGTGACTGATGTGGTGTACTCCTCAATGCCATCAGAAGAATCCCGGAACATGTTCCAGTCTGTGATAGCAAAACAGTCCTGTAGTTTAGCATCTGCCTCATCTGACCACTTTTTTATAGACCGAGTCACTGGTGCGTTCTGCTTTAATTTTTGCTTGTAAGCAGGAATCAGGAGGATAGAGTTGTAGTTGGATTTACCAAATGGAAGGCGACGGAGAGCTTTGTAAGCGTCTCTGTGTGTGGAGTACAGGAGATCTAGAATTTTTTCCCTCTGGTTGCACATTTATCATGTTGATGGAAATGAGGTAGAACTGATTTAAGTTTCCCTTCATTATAGTCTCCTGTCCACTTGGAGCGCCGCCTCTGCGTGAGTGGTTTCCTGTTTGCTTATTTCCTTATACAGCTGACTGAGTGTCTTAGTGCCAGCATCCATCTGTGGTGGTAAATAAACAGCCACGAAAGTATAGCTGAAAACTCTCTAGGCAAGTAGTGTGGTCTGCAATTTATCACAAGATACTCTACCTCAGGCGAGCAAAATCTAGAGACTTCTTTAGATTTCATGCCACAGCTGTTGTTTACAAATATGCACAGACCGCCCCCCTCGTCTTACCGGAGTGTGCTGTTCTATCTTGCCGGTGCAGCGTATATCCTGCTAGCTGAATATCCATGTCATCATTCAGCCACGATTCCGTGAACCATAGGATATTACAGTTTTTGATGTCCCGTTGTTAGGATATTCGTCATCGTACCTCGTCTAATTTATTCTCCAATGATTGCACGTTGGTGAGTAATATTGACGGTAACGGCATCTTTCCCACTCGCCTTCTGCCGGACCTCACGAGGCATCCCGCTCTGTGTCATCTGTACCTGCGTCTCTTCCTCTTGCAAATATCTGGGATGTTGGCCTGGTCGGGTGTTTGGAGAATATCCTGTGCCTCCTGCTTGTTGAAGAAAAACTCTTTGTCTAATCCAAGGTGAGGGATCGCTGTCCTGATATCCAGAAGCTCTTTTATGCCGTAAGATACGGTTGCAGAAACATTACGTGCAAATTAAGTTACAAATAACGCGGAAAAACCCCCATAATAGAACCATTGGTTAGGCGCCCGTAAAACTGCTGCCATTTCTTCCGGTGCCATTTTAGGGAGTAGATATCATTTATTTAAAACCTTTACTATAGAAAACAAGTTAGTATTGGGAAATAAACAACAGGGCTAAGAACATTTTGGGATAAAACAGAACATAAAAAAACAAAAGGTCTAACTCAACTGATTTAGACAATACTTAGTGAGCTTTTTTCATGAACAACAGGTACAAGTGGCTCCATCAGCCAACGTCTGACATACTATAGTCTTTCTCTAGGTCAAGACCTCTGGGTACTAAAGTGTCTAAGGAATGGGTCCAGAATGTTTCTCTCGATCTTCGGTGTTTGTCAACATCACCACCATGTTTGTTTTTGCTAACGTGTTCAAATTCCAAATAAAATAACTCACACAGCGAGTGTCTTCTCTCTTTTAAATGGAGGGACACAGGGCTGTTGTGGTCAGTGCGTCGCTAGTGCGTAACCCACTTGAGGGCTCTCCTACGTAAAAAATAAGCCACACGGGCAGTGAATCATGTAGATCACATTGCGAGAATAATAATTGCAATTGAGGGTACTTCTGATTATGTCACAATCTGATCTGGGATGAGAGAAATAAGCAGGTGTTATCAAGGAGGTTGTGGTGGCTAATTTGTTAGCATTACCCTTTTCAAGACTAACTTTCAACAAAAAGTTAAATGTTGTGCAGAGGGGGAGGCCAACACCAGCACTGCCAGGATTGGTGCAACGAGGAAAGAGCTGTGAAAGGCATTTTATAGCTAACAATTATGAGCGCTGAAAGTGAGCAAACCAAGAAGCTGTACTGCTGGCATTGTCTACTCTTCAGCACCGACAAGACGTCAACCTGGGCCAGTACTGGTTTCAAAGAGACCTAGCCAGTATTACAAAGTCAGCTCTGCCCCACCAAGACTCAACTTCACACCTGCGAGCTACAGTGAGTTCAAAAAGTGTAAACCTTCCCCTAAATGAGCAGCAGCGCAGGCAGACTCTTTCTCAGAAAGATAAAGGAAGACAGAACAGGGAGATTCTGAAGTGCTTCATTCACACTATTGTGTTGTTGTGCAAGCAAATATTGGCATTCAGAGGACATGATGAGGGTAAAGAATTTGCTAATAAAGGGAATGTGACAGCCCCCTAAACTGCCATCTTGTTACAGCAACCGTGTTCATTGACATTTCCAGCAAAATCAAGAATGACCTGATCCATGCTGTCGCAGATGTAATGACAGATGTCATGAAGAAGGAGGTGAGGAAAACCTGTCTGGTCTTGATCATTCACATGTCCACTACCACAGTTGAAAGGACATTCTCCTTCCTGAAATGGATTACGACTTAGGCCTACTCCAGGAACACCAGCATACAGGCCCGACTCTCAGCCTTATCTTTGATCTCAATCGAGAAAGTTATTCTCTTAAAATTAAAATCAAAGGGCAAACTATATGACCCTGCCATTGCCCGTTTCATAATGAAGGACCGGAGGATGAACTTCTTTTTCAAATAATTGAGTATAATTGCCACACTTCTAGTTGCCGGGGGGTAATAGTAGGAGGCTGGACTTGTTTTCTGGGAAGTCCAGACCTCCCTCATCATGTTCGATAGTGAATCTCAGGTGTCCTGTAATGGTATTCAGAAATTGGTGAAAGGACATCAGGGAGTTTGAGGCACCCTTGTAGACAACAAAAATGTAATCATTGTAATGTTTCCAAACGACCAGGTTCTCAAAACGTCTTGTTAAGAATGTGAACTTTTTAAACATACCCAAAGTGCAGGTTAGTGAAGTTCGGTGCCAGCCTTGTGCCCATGGTGGTGCCGCTACACTGTTGGAAGTAGGCAATGTTCTATTGTAGCCATCTTTGGATGAGAGGACGCTTAACCTAGGGGTCTAACTATACTCCTCGATGCATGGAAGAGTTAAGAAGTTTGAATTTGATTTCAAAACTGACAAACTGCTCTATATTCCAAAAACAACACACAGCACAAAATAGGCTGGTGTTATTGTAGATGTATTTGCACATCAATTAATAATCTCAATCATAATTTACTGTATTGTACTTTCTCTCGCAACTGAATGTGATGCAATCCACTGACTACGAGATACAACGAATAAGCACCTTACATATAGAGTAGGCCTACAAACCCTGTCATTAAATGTAGAAGTGTCAAAGAAACCAGATTAGGGGAAACCAATTACCTCTTTCTTCAAAGCGGGTTTCCCCTCTAACTGCCAAAGAATAGATGTACTGTAGGCCTATATTATTTCACTTGTGTCTATTGGCATGACAAGAGGGATGTGCGCATGCTTCTTCTAAAGGTCTTCGATTGTCATTCAATATCATTGTTCTCCTGTTTCTGCAAGGTTGCCATGGGAACTAATGTAATAATCACAGTGAAGCTGCCACTAGGTTCCCCACCACAGGGTTGTGAGGGGGTGGGGGTGAGGATAGGGGTAGGGGGAGAGGGGGTTGTAGTGTTTATGTGTTGCATATAAACATCGTCACACACATACACAATACAAACATGAACTTCCATGAAGTGAGCATGCAGTTCATTACTCTGACTACAGTGCTATTTTCTTACTTTGTAACAGCATTGTTGGTAAAGGGCTCTTAAGTAAGAATGTCATGGCAAAGTCTACACTTGTTGTGTTTTCCGCGCATGTGAATTTTTTTGTTGTTGATTTGATTTCAAAATACCTGGATTTATACTGAAAAGACCAATGAGTCTAATATGGTTTTGGGTGGAATTATATTTAAACTAGATATTACAGACACATCTTCAGAGAATGAAGACACAACATTTTCCACTTAATTTATGTAGCCTAGTCAATCCACAAAATATTTATTCAGTTTTATTGTAGGGTTCCATTCAACAACAGAGCACACAGCAGTATTATTTGAGCAAATTACAGTCTCCTGTACTTCACTCAAATTTATATACAGAGAGTTGTTTACAGATTTATTTTCGCTGTGCAACTTTAAGACTTTAAAGCTCAGTCACGTCAGTGTGACATATATATCCAGTGCGCCCAGCTGAGCCTTGAGGACAGTGTGTGTGGTAAACACCACCATCCAGGGGCAGACTTAGTGAATTTGGAGGCTCCAGGCAGAGGCTAGTCTGAGCCCCCCTCTCCTCCTGAAAAAGTGTGATGGGATTTATAGTAAAGACATATAATTGAACTGTAAAAATGTATTACTTTTTAACCCAGAAGAGAAGTAGCTCCGTCGCCTTTCACCGCAGATGCGGAAGTGCAAGATCAGCGGATGTGGTGGATTGAGAAGCAGATATCTCTAGTTTACATGGGCAGATTTTTATGGTGATTTTTGTATTATGCTAATTCGATTTCCACAGGGGCACAGACATCAACTCTAGGGGGTCAAATTAATGTGCCATGAACACAACCAGTCATGTTTTCATTTGATTGTCAAACAAATCACTTCAAAAAGTAGGTTCCCTTTGCACATTCACACAAAAATAATTCCAGCATCCAAGCAGTGCACTGTGCACCCTCCAATTTTCCTTCAGTTTGGGCTTTGTGTAGCCCATACCGTTCAGATGCTACAGAAATGTTTGTGAGAAGACCGATTTTTGGGGATGTCTCGTGGTCTGACAAACACCACTGTAGTTCTGTCACCTTCTACCGCAGATGCGGATGGCCTACGTTGGCAGATGTGGTGGATTGAGACGCGGCCCAAACAGATATCTCTATCTTAAACAGATGGACTGTGATGGATTATTTTCTTCATCTATGTATTATGCCTCAACGGAGCATGCTTATTTTTTTATGCCAAGCTTATGAGGCCCCTTGATGAAGTGAGGCCTGAGACAATTACCTCTTCTGCCTAAAAAGCTCTTCATGGTCAATCCGGAATCTGCAGTGGCCGTACAGCATTTACTTCTTGCGCTTCACAGAGCAGAGCTGTTCTCACGGAAGTTGTCAAGGAAGTAAGTTTGTGTTTATACAGGACCTCCCGCCCCCACCTACTATCATCCAATCATGTCAATGTGGAGCTATACAGAGCCCTCTGCATTGTTGCAAAATTTGGGAGGCACACGGCTCTGCGGTACGAAGGTAGATATGGCCTCCACAAGTCTCGGGAGGCTCAAAAATTGTGTTAAACCCTCCGTAAGGAGCCTCCGAATCACAATACGGAGCAAGCATAAATTGCCTTTAGTGGTAAGTCTGCTAGTGCCACCATCACAGAGGATTCAATTGGTGGCGAACAAAATAGACTATGAGAGAGCAAGATAAGCCTTGCCAGCTGAGAGCAGAGGAGAGTATGAGTCGCACAGATAGGGGAGTTTCAGGCACCCCTCCTTGTCCAATCAGATTAGGCTGGCCTGCAGAGCGATGATTTATTGAGTGTGTGGAGGGGCCTGACAGGCACTGGGACAGACTGAGACGTAATTAGCGGTAACACTGCGGTGATGCAGCTGTTTCCATGGGGAGGAGAAATAAATACCGGGAGCAGAGGGGCCCACACAGTTTCTCAGAAACGGAGCGAGAACAGGGAGCTGCTCCCATGACGTCAGAGGGTGTTTAGTAAATAAAAAAGGTAGACCACACACTTGCTTCACTGAAGGGTCTCCAACAGCAGCTCACCTATAAACATAAAGCTCCCGGTTACCATCAGAACAAATCCACATTGACATTATCCCACCCCCGGTTAGTCACTTTTGGCTTCAAATGCCAAACATAACACAATATCTGCCAATTCATTTCCAGCAATATTTACCGTCTGTCTGTTTGGTGCGTATGTTTGTTTATCACTCCGTATGTAGCCAGTTAGCTATGCTAATGATAACCATTTTGTTGATAGACAGAAAAAAACCTTCTCAATTACGGTAAATGTTAACTGCAGATTATGCTTACCTGAGAGAGCTATATAATGATGATTTTGTATACATTCGGTGGATATTGTTGTGCTACAGTAGTAGGAAACAGAACAGAAACATGCTAGACATACACATTCCTCTCTTGCTAAATGAGCAATTAGAGGGCAATTACACAAAAAAATCCACATTTGTCAGTTTATTTTTTCAGACCTCAACAAATGTTTTCCCTGAGTGCCCAAGGCAAAAAAAACTATTGGATTTATCTCATTTGAACAACTTAGTATCTCGTTAAAACGACTTAGTTTCTCGTTTAAAGACGTAATTGTTATTTTCTCTAATTTGGCCTCATTTGTTATGTAGCTTGTCAGACCGTTTAATGGTTATTGCAGACATTAATTCACTGATTCCATCCATTGACATGATTATTCATTGACAGTTCTTTGATAGCCTAAAGCAGGGCTGCTTTTGAATGCCAGAACATGTAAGTGGCCGACTGTGGAGTGAGAAGCAGAGTGCAATCCTGCTCAAATTTAGCTCTGGTACTGTTAGCCACTAACTCTGGGTATGCTCTGCCTAGCATTTTTTGTTTTCTTTATCACTATCCTTTTAATTACTGTGACCCCACCCACAGTAGCCTATATCTATTTTATATTCTACTTTCTAACATTAGGATATGTCGTTTTTATTTTGAAGGACATCAAATGTATTAACGTATGTTTTAGGTAGGCAGTACATAATACAGTTGTGCCAAGCTTATGGAATCATAGCCAAGAAAACTTGAGGCTGTAATTGTTGCCAAAGGTGCTTCAACAAAGTATTGAGTATAGGGTCTGAATACTTACAGTTGAAGTCGAAAGTTTACATACACTTAGGTTGGAGTCATTAAAACTTGTTTTTCAACCACTCCACAAATTTCTTGTTAACAAACTATAGTTTTGACAAGTCAGTTAGGACATCTACTTTGTGCATGACACAAGGAATTTTTCCAACAATTGTTTACAGACAGATTATTTCACTTATAATTCACTATATCACAATTCCATTGGGTCAGAAGATTACATTCACTAAGTTGACTTTGCCTTTAAACAGCTTGGAAAATTCCAGAAAATGATGCCATGGCTTTAGAAGCATCTGATAGGCTAATTGACATAATTTGAGTCATTTGGAGGTGTAACTGTTGATCTATTTCAAGGCCTACTTTCAAACTTAGAGCCTCTTTCCTTGACATCATGGGAAAATCAAAAGATATCAGCCACCTCAGAAAAAAATTGTAGACCTCCATAAGTTCAACCTTGGGAGCAATTTCCAAGCGGCTGAAGGTACCACGTTCATCTGTACAAACAATAGTACGCAAGGATAAACACCATGGGACCACGGAGCCGTCATACAGCTCAGGAAGGAGACGCATTCTGTCTCCTAGAGATGAACGTACTTTGGTGCGAAAAGTGCAAATCAATCACAGAACAGCAGCAAAGGACCTTGTGAAGATGCTGGAGGAAACAAGTACAAAAGTATCTATATCCACAGTAAAACAAGTCCTATATTGACATAACCTGAAAGGCCGCTCAGCAAGGAAGAAGCCATTGCTCCAAAACCGCCATAAAAAAGCCAGACTACGGTTTGCAACTGCATATGGGGAGAAAGATTGTACTTTTTTGAGAAATGTCCTCTGGTCTGATGAAACAAAAATAGAACTGTTTGGCCATAATGACCATCGTTACGTTTGGAGGAAAAAGGGGGATGCTTGCAAGATGAAGAACACCATCCCAACCGTGACGCACGGGGGTGGCAGCATCATGTTGTGGGGTTGCTTTGCTGGAAGAGGGACTGGTGTACTTCACAAAATAGATGGCATAATGAGGTACGAAAATGATGTGGATATATTGAAGAAACATCTCAAGACATCAGTCAGGAAGTTAAAGCTTGGTCGCAAATGGGTCTTCCAAATGGACAATGACCCCAAGTATACTTCCAAAGTTGTGGCAAAATGGCTTAAGGACAACAAAGTCAAGGTATTGGAGTGGCCATCACAAAGCCCTGACCTCAATCATATAGAACATTTGTGGGCAGAAGTGAAAAAGTGTGTGCGAGCAAGGAGGCCTACAAACCTGATTCAGTTACACCAGCTCTGTCAGGAGGAATGGACCAAAATCCACCCAACTTATTGTGGGAAACATGTGGAAGGCTACCCGAAACGTTTGACCCAAGTTCAACAATTGAAATGCAATGCTACCGTATACTAATTGAGTGTATGTAAACCTCTGACCCTCTGGGAATGTGATGAAAAAAATGAAAGCTGAAATAAATCCTTCTCTATACTATTATTCTGACATTTCACATTCTAAAAATAAAGTGGTGATCCTAACTGACCTAAGCCAGGGAATGTTTACTAGGATTAAATGTCAGGAATTGTGAAAAACTGAGTTTAAATGTATTTGGCTAAGGTATATGTAAACTTCTGACTTCAACTGTATGTAAATGTGATATTTCTGTAAAAAAAGAAAATGTTTTGTTTCGTCATCATGGGGTATTTTAGAATAAGGCTTTAACCTAACTTTCCAAATTTTTACTGTATTCACACACACACACACACACACACACACACACACACACACACACACACACACACACACACACACACACACACACACACACACACACACACACACACACACATATATATATATGTGTGTGTGTATATACAGTAACTTCGAAAAGTTAGGTTAATTAAAGCCTTATTTAAGTAAAAAAGTTAAGTAAAAAATAGATAAGTATACAATAAATATATACATATATATATTATGTATGATAAATGTGTAGGTTAAAAGTCAGTAGTGCAGTATAAGTGTAAATCAGAATTGTGATCCATTAATTGATGGGCAAGTAAGAAAATCTGGCATTGGGAAGATTGGTTTTCTGGAATTATTTTGAATTTCTATGATGTGGTGGAGATGTGTGTTCCCAGTGAGAAGGCCAGTGTTGCAGACTAAGCTCGCAGTAGGGCTCCATAAAGGATTTAATTATTATTGGAATTGTCACTGTCAGAATCATCAGAATGACAATCCTATCCCATATTACAGTTGGCACATTGAGAGGAACACTGACATTGTCATCTACCTTGTGGTTTAAATGCCTCGAGGACAATTTCTTTGGTTATGGTCTCTTTTTTCTATCCAAAATGTATATAAAGTGGATTGTGTGTCAAGCTGACAGATATGGCTGTCATCCCTTTGTCCCTCCCTCCCTTGTCAGTGTGTTTGAACTTGTGATCTTCATTGTGTAAGACTGGCTTGTTAATGAGAGAGGCATGAATAATACAGCAGCAGACTAATAACCTAGTCATTATTAATCCCCCAAATGTTCATTCGGAGCTGCTCTCAGCCTCCTCAGTGCTGGGTGATGTAGCTAATGCTGGCCCCAAATGCTGCCTAGTAAGAGGCACCTACTGAGTACAGAGATATGGGCATGTCTCCATTTTTCTGTTGTACAGATACACATTTTTTATTGCGTTCAGATCTTGTGTTTCTATGATCGATTGACTGATAGATTTATATCTCTGTATTCCCAAATCCTCTCATCTCAAGTGTTATGTCGCTATAAAGGCCACATGTTCACTTTTGAGATGCAGGGGCCGTGATATTTTACTGGTACCAAGTAATGAGATCGACACAGAGACAATGCCAACAAGATAAACCTCAAAGTTCAAACCAAAGGTACTTTAGAGGTGGGGCTGTCCTGGACTTCTCAAGTGACTAGAAAATGGCTCGCAAACAGTCCAGTTGACAGATGTAGTCTCTGACCCCTCAGATTAATGTGCCACTTCACTGCAGGCAAGTCTTCTCCCATGGATACTGTGTATCTCACCTAACTGGGGATCGATTTAACTCAACATCTGCAAACAGTCAGCCATTCATCTTCAGATCAAAGCTGCCAGTGGCCATGCAGCCACACAGAAACACCACCCCAAGTGGTGCATGCTAATAAACAGAGACAGCCATGCAGAAGAGGCATTCCAAATCATATCGTATTTGTCACCTGCGCCAAATAGAACAGGTGTAGACCTTACAGTGAAATGCTTACTTACAAGCCCTTAACCAACAATGCAGTTTTAAGAAAAAAAGTTAAGTAAAAAATATATAAGTATAAAATAAAAAAACATAAAAGAACACGTAATTAAAGAACAGCAGTGAAATAAGCATGTAGTCTAGTGTTTAGAGTGTTGGGCCAGTAACCGGAAGGTTGCTGGATCGAATCCCCAAGCTGACAAAGTAAAAATCTGTTGTTCTGCCCCTGAGCAAGGCAGTTAACTCACAGTTCCCGAGCGCCAAAGACGTGGATGTTGATTAAGGCAGTCAACCGCACCTCTCTGATTCAGAGGGGTTGGGTTAAATGCGGAAGACACATTTCAGTTGAATACATTCAGTTGGACAACTGACTAAGTACCCCCCTTTCCCTTTATACAGGGGGTACCAAGTGTGTGGGGGCACCGGTTAGTTGAGGTAATACAATTGAATTTTGGAATTTGGAAGTTTACATACACTTAGGATGGAGTCATTAAAACTTGTTTTTCAACCACTCCACAAATGTCTTGTTAAAACTAACTATAGTTTTGGCAAGTCGGTTAGGACATCTACATTCTGCATGACACAAGTGATTTTTCCAACAATTGTTTAAGGACAGATTATTTCACTGTATCACAAATGGGTCAGCAGTTTACATACACTAAGTTGACTGCCTTTAAACAGCTTGTAAAATTCCAGAAAATGATGTCATTGCTTTAGAAGCTTCCGTTAGGCTAAATTACATCAATTGAGTTAATTGGAGGTGTACCTGTGGATGTATTTCAAGGCCTACCTTCAAACTAAGTGTCTCTTTGCTTGACATCATGGGAAAATCAAAAGAAATCAGCCAAGACCTCAGGAAAAAAATTGTAGACCTCCACAAGTCTGGTTCATCGTTGGGAGCAATTTCCAAATGCCTGAAGGTACCACATTCATCTGTACAAACAACAGTACGCAAGTATAAACACCATGGGACCACGCAGCTGTCATACCACTCAGGAAGGAGACACGTTCTGTCTCCTAGAGATGAACATATTTTGGTGCGAAAAGTGCAAATCAATCCCAGAACAACAACAAAGGACCTTGTAAAACGAGTCCTATATCGACATAACCTGAAAGGCCGCCCAGCAGGAAAGAAGCCATGACAATTCACATTCTTAAAATAAAGTGGTGATCCTAACTGACCGAAGTCAGGGAAATTTTACTAGGATTAAATGTCAGGAATTGTGAAAAACTGAGTTGAAATGTATTTGGCTAAGGTGTATTTAAACGTCCACCTTCAACTGAATGTACATGTTATCAGTTTTAAAGGTAAAACCCATATGCAGACTGTGTCAAAGTAACAATGCTTATTACAGCAACAGAGGCAGGCAAATGACAGTTCAAGGCAGGCAGGAGTCAATAATCCAGAATAGTGGGGAAAAGGTACAGGTTGGCAGGCAGGGTGGTCAGGCAGGTGAGCTCAGAGACAGGACAGGCAAGGGTCAAAACCAGGAGGGTGAGGAAAAGCAGGAGCTGAGACAAAATGCTGGTTGACTTGACAAACAAGACAAACTGGCACAGACAGACAGAAAACACAGGTATTAGTACCCAAAGGATAATGGGGATGATGAGCGACACCTGGAGGGGGGCGGAGACAAGCGCAAGGACAGGTGAAACAGATCAGAGCATGACACATGTAGGTAGAGTTAAAGTGACTATGCACAGATAATAAACAGAGAGTAGCAGCAGCATAAAGGGGGGGGGGGGGCAATGCAAATAGTCTGGGTAGCCATTTGATTAGCTGTTCAGGAGGCTTGGGGTAGAAGCTGTTAAGAAGTATTTTGGACCTAGACTTGGCCCCAGTGATGTATTGAGCCGTATGCACTACCCTCTGTAGCACACACCTTTCCCTTCTAAGCATCGCTATTGTGCAAATTTTATTGGAGAAAGAAAACAAGTAGGCAGCCAGTACGGTGCAATAAACTTTAGTGAACTATTTACAGAAAATATATACAAAAGAATACATATATGACTGAATCAGCCTGAATATCAGGACAAACAACTCATTCCTATGCACATTGCATCTGAAACTGTTCTCTACCAATCAAAAGTGTGTTTAGGGCTCCATCTACATTAATTCCACCTGGGCCTATTGACCCAGCTTCGAATACGTACTACAGACTGGTGCATAAAGATATATCCTGTTACATCTGCCCCTGCCACGCCCTCTACTTCTCATCCTGTGTCTCCCTAACCTGCTGCCACTCCCCCAGTGCTCTCTCCCTCTCTCTCTCTCTGTGTTGGTGCATGTGATTGTGTGACTGGAGACAGGTGTGCTGGAGGCAGAGCAGAACCCCACCAGCTTCAACTTGTTCCATAATAAAGACCTATATAAATACTCAGCCCTGCCACTTCCATGCGACCAGATAGTAATCTCTGCTCCGTCAGTCTGTACGTTTCAAGCTGTTTGTTCCTGCATAGATCTTGTTATCCTGATGTGCCTGTTTTCCCTAGCCTGACGCTGCTTTTCTCTCTGCTACAGGTCCTTACCCCTGACCGAGGTCCTGCGCAATGGGGAATCCCCAAAGGAACAGGACAAATATTCTTTGCGACATGAGACCAGGTTTGACAGAAGGCATGAAGTGTCACACCCTGGCCTCTGTTATATTGATTTTCTTTATTAGTTTAGTTAGGTCAGGGTGTGACATGGGGGATGTTTGTGTGTTTTGTCTAGTTTAGGGTGTGTGTATTGTTTAAGGGGTTTTTAGTATGTATGGGGTTGTGTTCAGTGTAGGTGTTTAGGAAAGTCTATGGTTGCCTGATTTGGTTCTCAATCAGAGACAGCTGTTTATTGTTGTCTCTGATTGGGAGCCATATTTAAGGCAGCCATAGGCTTTAGGTGTTTGTAAGTAATTGTCTATGTTGAACGTTTGTAGCTTGTGTATGCACTTACGTTTTTGTAGCTTCACGGTCGTTTGTTCTTTTGCTTTGTAAAAGTGTTCGTTTCGTCATCTTTAATAAAAGAAGATGTCTTCATATCCCGCTGCGCCTTGGTCCGCTTATTATGACGATCGTGACATGAAGATCTTTGCTCGGCGTAAATGCAGTTGTTGATAAATATGCCCCTGTCCATTGTAACACTTTTGTTTACCAAGACCCCACCATTAGATATTGAACTTCTTCTCGGTGGTAAGGTTATGGGAAAATAATACAGAAGGAAAATATATTACAAATATATACAGTACCAGACAGAAGTTTTTATACATACTGTATATACACACACGTACATACAGTACCAGTCAAAAGTTTGGACACACCTACTGATTTAAGTGTTTTTCCTTTTTTTACTATTTTCTACATTGTATAATAATAGTGAAGACATCACAACTATAAAATAATTCAAATGTATTCATGTAGTAACCAAAAAAGTGTTATACAAATCAAAAAATATTTGAGATTCTTCAAAGTAGCCATCTTTTGCCTTGACTTTTGACTGGTACTGCATATATTCGTGTGTGTGCATGTATATACAGTATGGGTACTGTATAAGTAATCCGTTGAAATATAGCTTGAGGAGTCATATGTTTGACATCACATACAGTTGTCATGGTATAGCAGCACATGAAAAAAACCTGTGTGGATGTGTGTCAGAATGCTAGATGGCTGGTAAATAAAATTCCAGTAGGAGACATGGTCACGAACAACCATGAACAGGAGGTGAAACTCACACCCTGGAAATCACACTCAGCATTCTTCAATTTTACCCTGTTGTTACTGTATATTATCCCAGTTGGGTGAGACTATTAGTTTACCACATCAGTAGGTCTGCCTCTCAGTCTAAGTTCAAGGTGCTCTCTGAGAGAGAGAGACAGCTGAGTTGGAGAAGGGAGTGGCTGGGTCACTGATCACACTGCTGCGTCGAGCAGAACCACGCTGGGAATCAGCCTGTCACAGATTTATGGGACTGTGGCAGTGCAGTTTACATTTCTATTTAATCTGTCGTCCTTTGTGACACGCGCCTAAGATTCTGTCGTCTGTGATTTCTGCCAAGGCAGGGTAGGACCAGACCAGGCGTACAATGATTGTCAGCCACATCGATGTTCTTCTAGTGGTCATATTTCACGTCCCTGGGGTGGGGCCCGCCTCCTGCTACTCCCCTGCTGGGAAGAGGTGCCGATTCAGTATAGGGCCTGATGGATCATAGCAGCAGTTCCCAGGATTCCCAAAGTAGGAGGCGGGTAATAAACAGGGCTTTGGAGTTATGTGTTACATCACATTCTAAGTCATCAGTGCTGGTCCATGAGGAATGGCAGGAGCTAACCCTCCCCAATAACCCAGCAGTGAATCTCTGTGATCTTTTGACAGGAATTCACTGGATTATAAATCAAAGCCAATGGCTGGATGTAAAATCGGAGGATGCAGGAAATTACATTTATCCCATTTTAATGGCCAAATATTGTGATTTGTTTGCCAGTAAATTTGGGCTGACAGTAAACACTTAGCACCTACCTAAAAGTGCATGGAAGTTGAAATTGTATTACTGTCCTCATAACCCAGGGGATAACAACAGCTGCTGGGAAATATCCAAAATCCTACAGTATGGGTCATAGATACAGTTAGCAGCATCAACAACCTGGTTATTAATAACTTTTTATGGCTGAGATCCCGTTAACGGGATCGATATGACAACAGCCAGTGAAAGTGCAGGGCGCCAAATTCAAAACAACAGAAATCTCAGAATTAAAATTCCTCAAAAATAAAAGTATTTCACACCATTTTAAAGATACACTTCCTGTTAATCCCACCACAGTGTCTGATTTCAAATAGGCTTTACAGCGAAAGCACCACAAACGATTATGTTAGGTAAGTGCCTATTCACAGAAAACACAGCCATTTTTCCAGCCAAAGAGAGGAGTCACAAAAAGCAGTAATAGAGATAAATTAATCACTAACCTTTGATGATCTTCATCAGATGACACTCATAGGACTTCATGTTACACAATACATGTATGTTTTGTTCGATAAAGTTCATATTTATATCAAAAAATCTCAGTATACATTGGCGCGTTATGTTCAGTAGTTCCAAAAACATCCGGTGATCTTGCAGAGAGCCACATCAATTTACAGAAATCATCATAAATGTTGATGAATATACAAGTATTATACATGGAACTTTAACTTTAAACTTCTCCTTAATGCAACCGCTGTGTCAGATTTAAAAAAAAACATTCAATAATCTGAGTACGGTGCTCAGAGCCCAAAACAACATCCGCCATGTTGGAGTCAACAGAAGTTAGAAATAGCATTATAAATATTCACTTACCTTTGATGATCTTCATCAGAATGCACTCCCAGGAATCCGAGTTCCATAATAAATGTTTGTTTGTTCGATAATGTCCATCATTTATGTCCAAATGGCTCCTTTTGTTAGCGTGTTCACAAATCAAAATTCATGACACACGTTCACTAGTAGCAGACGAAAAGTCAAAAAGTTCCGTTACAGTCCGTAGAAACATGTCAAACGAAGTATAGAATCAATCTTTAGGATGTTTTTAACATAAATCTTGAATAATATTCCAACCGGAGAATTCCTTTGTCTGTAGAAATGCAATGGAACAGAGCGCGCTCTCACGTAAACGAGCGTCACGAGCTCATGGCATTCTGCCAGACACCTGGCTCAAACAGCCCTTATGAGCCCCCACTTCACAGTAGAAGCATCAAACAAGGTTCTAAAGACTGTTGACATCTAGTGGAAGCCTTAGGAAGTGCAACATGACCAATATCCCACTGTATCTTCAATAGGAAATGAGTTGAAAAACGACCAACCTCAGATTTCCCACTTCCTGGTTGGATTATTTCTCAGGTTTTTGCCTGCCATATGAGTTCTGTTATACTCACAGACATCATTCAAACATTTTTAGAAACTTCAGAGTGTTTTCTATCCAATATACTAATAATATGCATATATTAGCAACTGGGACTGAGTAGCAGGTAGTTTACTCTGGGCACCTTATTCATCCAAGCTACTCAATACTGCCCCCAGCCATAAGAAGTTTAACATACCCCAAAAAACAGGCAAACATACAGTCGATGATGAGTTTAATTTATTTAGTCATCTCATTCAATAAACACACTAACAGTAGAGATCATATCTAAAAATGACAAAAAATACTCTTCCATACTGTTTGTGTGTTGTCTGTTTCTGTGGATCTGAATGGGAGATATTGCACCATGCAGTGTGTGTTGCTGCCGCCTTGCAGAGGTCACGCTCCAATGTGTATTGAGCTTTAGGAAACATTGGGTTACATATCCCATTACAGTCAATGGCAATTGGAGACAGACATGTGTCCTTGTCCCTAAGTGGATCAATGGTCCTGGATTGCTACGGTGGTGATGGGAAAGAGGGGAGAAAGGACTGGCCCAACCACCAACAATGGGACAGGTGTCTGGATCTTCAGCACGTTGCCAGAGACACACTTTATTGAGAGTATACCCAAGGGGCTCTGTTATCTGATGGAAGCGTTCCAACAGCTTTGCACAATCTAAAAGGCTTGGAGAAATCACCCGTTTACCTCCGCCCAGAGGCTTGGGACAGCCCCTTTGTTTACTAAGGCTTGGAAAGGCCACATGTTTATCATGGACCAGAAAGGGTTAAAGGTCACTGGCCCACAAAGCAAACTAACATCTGCAAATTGACAGTGCTGCCGCTGATAGCTCCTTGGGGAGTGGGCGAAAGGAAGGCTGCCATCAATCAGTCCAGTCTGAGTCTGGATGGTGACATCATGTCATGTTCACCTTTTAAACGAATGACATGTCTACTTCTTTATTCAGCCCACAATTCAATTCGACTATATCAAGATATATTCCTGCATGGTTACCATGGAGATACACCTTGATGTATGATTAGAACCCCAACCTGGAGCTACTCACAGATCATTTATTTGATTTGATATGACTATGCCGCAGCCCTCTCATTGCTCTACAATGATTTGATTACTTCTCTGCAATGCTATTAGGGTGTTATTAACCATAGTGGCAGGGAACAGTGACTATGATTAGGTACCTTAATATGAGCAGAGTGCACGTTCATGAAGAACAGCTATCACATGTGTGCATCCCCACCATGGTTTGAGGCTCTCTCATTGAAATGTCTGGTGTTTCCCTGATCAAAGAGACATCCAAACTGCCCTCTAAACCTGGTTGTTATGGCAACAGGTGTCACATGACCCAAAGTGAGACAAACTTTGGATGAGAGAGGATTGGCCCTCTGGAGGGAGTCAGTCCCCCTCTCATCATCTGACACGGTTACCTAGGAAACAAGGCAGTGAGACAGGAAACTAGGGGGAGCGATGTAAGCCCTTGTTTGTTTGGATAACAGCAACGAAGCTGCTTGGACTCCAGACATCTTGCTCTGTACTTGGGGGTGCTATTAAAGTGGTGGGTGTTGGTGTGTTGTGTGGAGGGCGAGATCAGGCTGATATCCCTCTACCAGCTGTGGATTTGTTTCTACATCCCAGCTGGATGAAGAAACAATAACCAACATCATAAATGATTCAGCCATGCTGGTGAATAGAGCTGGATATCCCACTCGCCCACTGCCTTCCTGTTTCTCCACCTCCCAGCGCAAAGTCCCTATTGACATCCTCAACAATAAGTAGTGTTGAACACACTCAGCACCATTATCTATGTATCACACAGTACTGTACATTCAATGAACGTGTAAACCCCTCAGTGTAAAATCCACTGAATAATCGTAATTAAAAAGCGTCTAAGCCCACGTCATTTGGGCTTAGTTATTTTTCTGTCTATGTTTGAGACTGCTGTCATGTGGGCGTCAGTGTCTGTGAGGACTGGAGCCTGGGAGCAGGGCTGTGAACAGGGGCTGCTCTGTGTTTCCCTTGAGAGCCCAAGTGGAATTATTCAACATCAAACATTGGGGTTAGGAGGTTAATAAGAGGGGATGTTAGATGCTCCCTGCTGCCCTGCAGGACTAATATTTACTGTTGATTTGGATGGCACCTAGAATGAGCCTGACAGCCTCTCAATAACATTGACAGGTTTTAGACTGATGGGGGTGGGAGTGGTCTTGCCCTGGGATATTTTACAGGTCCTGCTGCTTGTCAATCATTCAAACAGCCAGTCACTGTTGGAAGTCTGCGTCTTATTTAGCTCTTTTTATGTGTGGTGTCTATGGATGTGAATAACCTGGAATTTGGGTTAATTGGGATGTTCTGGAGGATGATGTCTTTGCTCTCTGATTGGTGTCTTGAGTGTCATTATTTGTGATGTCTGTCTACTAGTAGATGCGGGCCCTTTTGGTGAATGAGAATTTACATTGTGACTTTACTGTCAGAATTATAAGAATATATTTACTCTGCTTGATGCCAGGCAGTGAGCTGGGTGCGTGTAAACATTTCACTTCTTGCTGAGGAGCCTACCTTCTGATACTTTGTTAGGGGGCGGAGGGCTTCCAATATGCAGACAACATAATTTCTTCTGATTGTTTGTGAGGATTAGCCCAACAGTAAATATAGGATCTCATGCTGTCTTCACCTCATTAGGCTTTATTTCCTCTTCAGTGGGATCAGGAGACCTGGGGAGACGCAGCCACGTCAAAGCATCAGGTTGAGATCAGATAGGGTACCCCAGCTCTACCCTGTTCAAGTACTAGCTCAATAACCAGTGACCCATTTATTTTAATTGCTTACCTGCTTTCCTATACAAAGGAAAACATGATAAATAGTACGTAGCCTTGTTCCTGCACCCTGGTATTAAGCCCTAAATAAAGGAGCATCTCTCCATTAACTATGTGATCAAGGCATTTTCTCACATCAAAGCATGAAAGAGAATACATTTAGAGTATTAAACTACACTGTAAGTAAAAGTACAAAAGGCCAAAATCCAAGGACTAAGTCAAACACTGCATGATACTTGACTTGGGTTGCAAGCTACCGGTAATGTATCAAAGTTACTGGAATCTTCTGTAATTTAGGTAATTAACAGGTAATCTATGTCAATCTCTGGTTAAATTGGTCATTTATAATTGAATAACTTTGAAAAATATATATTCATACTATACATGTATGTACAGTAGTATTCATTTTTAATAAGTGTGTCCATATTGTCCATGAGTTTCTAGTGAAGTAGCCTCGTACGAACCATCCTGATCTCGCGAGTTTACATTCTACACGGCGCGAAACAGAATGTAGGCTAGTGAGATAAAGACGCTTCGTACAAGGCTATGGGATAGACCATATGGTTCAAGAGAAAATAGCCTAACTAATGAAAAAGCATCTAATCAACAATGGCATTATTTTTTATTAACTGACTTTTTTTTTACAACTGCCACCAGTTTAGTGCCACAACATTTACAACAAAGACATATTGACATAGTAAAATAAATAAAAGTGTAGGATATTTCATGCTGAAACCCTCATATTACACAACAATGGTATTCACTATGTTTATGGTTATATTTATGATAATGTTTTCACAGCTTTTTCATTCTATTTTGATTTTATATTCATTTTATTTGTTAATTTTATATTTTTTATATGTGAAAAGGCCAAACAGAAGGCCAGAGAAAATTGCAGACCCCTGTGATGATCTGATGTTCCCAAAAGGGCCGATGGATGTTTTGTGATAAATTACATAAAATCCTGAAATTACCAAAATGCTTATAGTTTACTGGTAAACTCTGAAAGTTTCCCTTTGCAATCCTATACTTGATCCATTATTGTTGTGATGGAAATCTGTAGTCAATGTATAGGTACAGTATGTTGTCATTCACTGATGCTGTATCTCTGTGTGCGATGTTTCCACATTTCTGACATCATTTCAGTGTTCTTGTGAGCAATTCATCAATATCAAAAATGTTTAACGATGGTCCAATGAAATAAACAGTGTTCAAATACCACACAACATGAATATGTGTGCAAGTTCCATTGAGACAGTTAGGGCATTTCTGTGAGAGACTGACATTCTCAACTTCCTGATGCTGTCCCTGTAGGCCCTACAGAGTAGGTTTTGGAAAGTGGCCTGTGACATTTAGACAGCTGGCCATTTGGAGCCTTTTCTATGGTCCTTTAAGCATTTTTCGTTAGTCTTATTTCCTTTTCATATGACACATTCGGAGAATGTTGTCAGTACAGACAGTTGAATATAAATTCCTCACAACAACATTGCCAAAAACTCGCGTCAAAAAGTCAATAACCAGCCTGTCGGACAAATCTCACTCCTAATGGTCAATAATAAGCCCTCCATGACAACATATCCCACATATGACAATGATGATGGAATCAGTCTTATTGATTATTCAACAGTACGACCGAGACTACTTGTAGGAAGTGGTTAAATATATCCTAAGCGCTTACTACTTACCACAGGTGGCTGGTGGCACCTTAATTGGGAAGAACGGGCTCACTGTAATGGCTGTAATGGAATTAATGGAATGGGTTCAAGCACAACAAATACACGGTTTCCATATGTTTTAATAGCGTTTCATTCACTTAATTCCAGCCATCCAGCCTTTCCAACTGAAAGAATGCAATTAAATATCATCTTTATAATAGATGTACTTCATCACTTGGTTTTATTGAACACCTTTCTTTGAGACTACAGAAGACTGTGGGAGGAAAATTATGATTTATTATTTGACATTTCCTCATGTCTCCACTACAAACAAACAGCTATTGTAAATGTGGGTGTTCTATCAAGCTTTGAGACCTTGATTATTTTTTAGAAAGAAAATACATTCAATATATATATATATTATAATATATATACATGTCAAGAAAATACATTCAATATATATATATATGTCATGAGGGACGAGGTGTGTGAGGAAGAATCAGGCGCAGAGAGCAGAGAGTTCCACAGGGAAAAGTGCACTTTAATACGGCACAAAAGCAAGCCCACAACACAGGGCGCGGAAATAAATGGACCACCCAAAACACAGGGTGCCAGGTCTAGAAACCGAACACACCTAAAATAACGTACACACGTAACACAAGAATAATCCCGCACAAAACAAGGGCGGGTAAACGTACTATAAATAAGGGAGCCCATCAAGCACACAAATAGACACAGGTGCAACTAATAAGACAAAACAAACAGACAACGAAAAAGGGATCGGTGGCGGCTAGTAGGCCGGTGACGACGACCGCCGAGCACCACCTGAACAGGCAGGGGAGCCAACTTCGGCGGAAGTCGTGACTATATATATATATATATATATATATATATATATATATATATATATATATACACACTGGTCTAAAACATAAAGGGAACACTTAAACAACACAATGTAACTCCAAGTCAATCACACTTCTGTGAAATCAAACTGTCCACTTATGAAGCAACACTGATTGACAATAAATTGCACATGCTGTTGTGCAAATGGAATAGACAACAGGTGGAAATTATAGGCAATTAGCAAGACACCCCCAATAAAGTAGTGGTTCTGCAGGTGGTGACCACAGACCACTTCTCAGTTCCTATGCTTCCTGGCTGATGTTTTGGTCACTTTTGAATGCTGGCGGTGCTTTCACTCTTGTGGTAGCATGAGACGGAGTCTACAACCCACACAAGTGGCTCGGGTAGTGCAGCTCATCCAGGATGGCACATCAATGCGAGCTGTGGCAAGAAGGTTTGCTGTGTCTGTCAGCGTAGTGTCCAGAGCATGGAGGCGCTACCAGGAGACAGGCCAGTACATCAGGAGACGTGGAGGAGGCCGTAGGAGGGCAACAACCCAGCAGCAGGACCGCTACCTCCGCCTTTGAGCAGGAGGAGCACTGCCAGAGCCCTGCAAAATGACCTCCAGCAGGCCACAAATGTGCATGTGTCTGCTCAAACGGTCAGAAACAGACTCCATGAGGGTGGTATGAGGGCCCGACGTCCACAGGTGGGGGTTGTGCTTACAGCCCAACACCGTGCAGGACGTTTGGCATTTGCCAGAGAACACCAAGATTGGCAAATTCGCCACTGGCGCCCTGTGCTCTTCACAGATGAAAGCAGGTTCACACTGAGCACGTGACAGACGTGACAGAGTCTGGAGACACCGTGGAGAACCTTCTGCTGCCTGCAACATCCTCCAGCATGACCGGTTTTGCGGTGGGTCAGTCATGGTGTGGGGTGGCATTTCTTTGGGGGGCCGCACAGCCCTCCATGTGCTCGCCAGAGGTAGCCTGACTGCCATTAGGTACCGAGATGAGATCCTCAGACCCCTTGTGAGACCATATGCTGGTGCGGTTGGCCCTGGGTTCCTCCTAATGCAAGACAATGCTAAACCTCATGTGGCTGGAGTGTGTCAGCAGTTCCTGCAAGAGGAAGGCATTGATGCTATGGACTGGCCCGCCCATTCCCCAGACCTGAATCCAATTGAGCACAACTGGGACATCATGTCTCGCTCCATCCACCAACGCCACGTTGCACCACAGACTGTCGAGGAGTTGGCGGATGCTTTAGTCCAGGTCTGGGAGGAGTTGCCTCAGGAGACCATCCGCCACCTCATCAGGAGCATGCCCAGGCGTTGTAGGGAGGTCATACAGGCACGTGGAGGCCACACACACTACTGAGCCTCATTTTGACTTGTTTTAAGGACATTACATCAAAGTTGGATCAGCCTGTTGTGTGGTTTTCCACTTTAATTTTGACTCCAAATCCAGACCTCCATGGGTTGATAAATTTGATTTCCATTGATAATTTTTGTGTGATTTTGTTGTCAGCACATTCAACTATGTAAAGAAAAAAGTATTTCATAAGAATATTTCATTCATTCAGATCTAGGATGTGTTATTTTAGTGTTCCCTTTATTTTTTTGAGCCGTGTATATATATATAGCTTTTCTTTCACTCAGCTGTGAGTCCCTCTACTATATAAACCCTATTGTAAAAATCTTTAGATGCCTTTTAAAGTATTGGAAAATAAAAACTTTTTTGAAATATCTAAGGCAGTGATAGCAAAGAGGACAGATCAATATTTATTTGGGGTAAAATTTGCATTTGATATATATATCATGAATGTTTCTAGCCTTAAAAGAAAACTAGAAACAATATTTTGGTATTTGTTATAGTCCCAAAATGTTTAGGAAAATGTTTTGCAAGTCAGCAATCAAGTTTTCAAGATATATATCTTAAAAAATACAGTATGTTGCATTTTGCATAATATGATGCTGCGTTTTGCAAAATACCAGCTGTATTGCTGTATTTTGAAAGTTAGATATCTTGAAAATGTGATAGCAAAACATTTTGGGACTATAGATTTTGGGTGGAATTTTCCTTTAACAGTTAGGTAGGATGCAGCATGATAATGAGTTTTATATTGACATGTCTAGTGAAAGTTAGGACAAAAAGTGAGAATGGGAGGGAGTTAGAGAAAGCGCGCGAGAGAGAGCAAGAATGAGAGTAAGATAGGAAGGAGAGAGATTGAGAGCAGGAGAGAGGATGAGTGAGGGGAGGGAGAGACTGAGAGAAAGGCTAAGGAAGTTGTGTTTTTTCTGATGTATGAGCCACTGTGAACACTATTATGTTATGTCGTAGGCTGAGGCTATTCTATAGTGACACAAGGACAATGGCTCAGAGAATATCAACTTCTTCTCAACACTTTGAAAAATGATCAGTTCTCCAGCATTCTGCTACATTTTCAAAAGCAGGAACCTTCACTATTCGTAATACAGTATGTTTCAGCAGTATGATGGTCCTGTCTTTGGAGAGCTCTGGAATGGAAGACACTGTATTGTATAGGATATATCTTAAGAGTGCAGGTTTAAGTAGAAGGTTATGAACTGAGGGACTCCATCCTTCTTTCAGTGACGGTTTATTCTGGTCTACTGTAGATCTTTAGAACTATTTGTCAATGGTCAAATTTTAAATGTTGAACTTGTTAGTCTAGTCGCTGTTGTATTTTAATCTGTATTATATCAAATAAAATCAAATTTTATTGGTCACATACATATATTAAGCAGATGTTATGCGAGTGTAGAGAAATGCTTGTTTTCCTAGCTCCAACAGGGCAATAATACCTAACAATTCACAACAAATCTAAAAGTAAAACAATGGAATTAAAAAATCTATAAATATCAGGACAAGCAATTCCGGAGTCCAGAGTTCAATAATATATTTGTGACGGAATGTATCAACATTATGGACTATAAAGTATGTGGATAAAATATTTACTCTATCTGTAGAATGTGTAGGATAAAATAGTATATATGCAGCAATAGTTGAATAGGATGGCACTGACCAGAATACAATAATAGATATACAGTGCATTCGGAAAGTATTCAGCCCCCTTGACTTTGTCCACATTTTGTTACGTTACAGTCTTATTCTAAAATTGATTAAATTATGTTTTCCCCTCATCAATCCACACACAATACCCCATAATGACAAAACAAAAACTGTTTATTTTTTATTTTAGCAAATGTATTAAAAATAAACAACTCAAACATCACATTTACATAAGTTTTCAGAACCTTTACTCAGAACTTTGTTGAAGAACCTTGAGCAGTGATTACAGCCTCGAGTCATCTTGGGTACTAAGCTTGGCACACCTGTATTTGGGGAGTTTCCCCCATTCTTCTCTGCAAATCCTCTCAAGCTGTGTCAGGTTGAATGGGGAGCGTTGCTGCACAGCTATTTTCAGGTCTCTCCAGAGATGTTCGATCAGGTTCAAGTCCGGGATCTGGTTGGGCCACTCGAGGACATTCAAAGACAAGTCCAGAAACCACGCCTGCGTTGTCTTTGTGCTTAGGGTCATTGTCTTGTTGGAAGGTGAACCTTCACCCCAGTCTGAGGAGCAGGTTTTCATCAAGGATCTCTCTGTACTTTACTCCGTTCACCTCGATCCTGACTAGTCACTTACCTGACCAAGGCCCTTCACCCCCGATTGCTCAGTTTGGCCGGGCAGCCAACTCTAGGAAGAGTCTTGGTTGTTCCAAACTTCTTCCATTTAAGAATGATGGAGGCCACTGTGTTCTTGGGAACCTTCACCTGAGCTCAATTTCGAGTCTCATAGCAAAGGGTCTGAATACTTTTGTAGATAAGTTATTTCTGTTTTTATTTTTAATACATTTGCAAAACATTACAAAAAAACTGTTTTCTCCTTGTCATTATTGGATATTGTGTATAGATTGATGAGGAAAAACGTTTATTTAATCGAATTTTAGAATAAGGCTGTAACGTAAAAAAATGTGGAAAAAGTTAAGGGGTCTGAATACTTTCCGAATGCACTGTATATGAGTCAGTCATACTCTCTTACCACCAGGTCTATCATCATAACATCTCATTTAAGAGTACCCCGGGCCAGGCATCTCAAATATAATGACCTAAGACAGTGCATGTTTACAATGAATAGCCAATGTCTTCGCTGATATGTAATGCGCTCTGAACAGGTCATTTAAGCTGACACTTACACAGGCCTGCATGATAGCCTATAGATGTTTGTTGACATGTGTATGGAGAATAGGACCAGTGAGTCCATTACACCAGTACTTGCCACAGCAATGAAAACATCACCAGGAGCGTGGTGATTACAGCTGTAGACACATCATTGAGCTCCAGGAGAGGAGGGTCATCCCCTCACTGCAGAGGAATAATGGCCAAACTTTTACTCTGGGCTGTAATTGATAAGCCTGGAGGAGCCCCCTCCCTCCATTGTGGCCCAGGCACAGCACTGAGCTCCCATTAAGGTTGTTCCATGTCATTTCAGCAAGCCATGACACCCACCATCACAGATTGTACTGAAATAATTTCTGTAGTGATAAACAGATAAGATTAGCATTCTTGCAACATTATTTTGTTGAAATATAATTCGATCACTGAGAAATTAAGCTAATTGTTTGCACCCAAATTGGCCATTTTATTTTATATGATGCATATAATATCCAGTAAATATAGTACCTAACATCCAATTTGGACCCAACTTTTTTCTAACAATAATTAAGATGAGGAATCCAAAAAATTGTCAGAAGCCACCCACAGATCCCCCACATCCCACACCAATCCCACACCAATCCCACCCCAACAACGAGTATACAGTATCAGTTCTTTATGTCTGACAAGTAGTTGCGTCTCTAAGTATTGTATTATCATCCTATGTAATTTGGTGATGTTTTTTTCCCCTGTTCAGAGAAATAAGTCATTTAAGTTTAGGTTTGTGTCCTATCCTACATCCTGATATTACCAGGCTCTGACCACTAGACGGTGCTGCTCCTGCTAGTAGGTGTTAAAGGGATAGTTCACTCAAATTACAAAATTAGATTTTGTTTTCCTTAGCCTGTAAGCAGTTTATGGACAAGGTATGACAGCAACCCATGCTTTTGTTTTGTTTACCTGACCATTGTTTCAAATTCTAACTTTTTAGCATTTCTGTCTGCCGAATTCTTTCTCTTTGCTCTTGTTTTCCTTAATAGGATGTCGGTGGGCGGAGCCGGGAGGGTCGTCAGCGTAATGGGACACACCTGGGCTCGGGTGTGTCCGGGGATAAATACACCTCTTCCCCATTCATTGGGGAGACTCTCTCCATGCAGACAAATTTTGGTTGTGGCATTTTTGTGGCTGTTTTTGTTTGTTTGCGGTGGCAACTTTCAACACCCCTCACATTTATGCACGCAACCACTCACTTACACTACTGACTACTGACTACACACCGTAGTTTTTTGTATTTAGTTTACTTTAGTTAATAAATATATAATGTTATTCCTTATAACGCCACGTTGTCTCCCTTTGTTACGAACTTCGAACTGGTTCGTGACATGGCACAAATCCAAAGCAAGTCAATAGTACCCGAAAAGAGCTTCTGGATATCAGGACAGTGATTACTCACCTCGTACTGGAGAAAGAGTTTTTCTTTAACGAGTTGTACGCAAAGGATTTACTTCAGACACCCGACAAGGCCCAAATCCCCGTCATTCGAATGACGAAGAGACAGAGATATCGGGGACATAGGTTGGGGTGCCTTGTTGGGATCCGACGGCGAGTGAGTAATCCCCCTCTATCAACAGTCCTATTAGCAAATGTGCAATCATTGGATAACAAAATGGATGAGCTTCGATCAAGACTATCCTACCAATGGGACATTAAAAACTGTAACTGTAAAAAACTGTATCTTATGTTTCACAGAGTCGTGGCTGAACGACGACATGGATAACATACAGCTGGTTGGAATAGATAACATACAGCTGGCTGGCAAGATGGAACAGCTGCCTCCTGTAAGACAAGAGCTGGTGGTCTGTGTCTATATGTAAATATCAGCTGGTGCATGAAATCTAAGGAAGTCTCAAGGTTTTGCTCTCCTGAGGTAGAGTATCTCATGATAAGCTGTAGACCACATTATTTACCAAGAGCGTTTTCATCTATATTTTTTGTAGCTGTCTATTTACCACCACAAACCGATGCTGGCACTAAGACGGCACATAACGAGCTGTATAAGGCCATAAGAAAACAAGAAAATGCTCATCCAGAGGCGGAGCTCCTAGTGGCTGGGGAATTTAATGCAGCGAAACTTAAACCCATTTTATCTAATTTCTACCAGCATGTTAATGCAACCAGAGGATAAAAAACTCTAGATAAAAAACTTACCTTTACTCCACACCCAGAGATGCGTACAAAGCTCTCCCTCGCCCTCCATTTGGCAAATCTGACCATAACTCTATCCTTCTGATTCCTGCATACAAGCAAAGACTAAAGCAGAAAGTACCAGTGACTCGCTCAATAAGGAAGTGGTCAGATGACGCAGATGCTAAGCTACAGGACTGTTTTGCTAGCACAGACTGGAATATGTTGCGGGATTCTTCCGAGGAGTACACCACATCAGTCTCTGGCTTCATCAGTAATTGCAGAAGCCATGGATTACAGCAAACATCCACACTGAGCTAAAAGGTAGAGCTACCGTTTTAAAGGAGTGGGACTCTAACCCGGATTCTTCGAAGAAATCCCGCTATACCCTCCGACGAACCATGATACAGGCAAAGTGTCAATTCAGGACTAAGACTGAATCGTACTTCCCCGCTCCGATGCTCTTTGGATATGGCAGGGCTTGCAAACTATTACGGACTACAAAGGTAAGCACAGCCACAAGCTGCCCAGTGACACGAGCCTACCAGACGAGCAAAAAAAGGTCTATGCTCACTTCGAGGCAAAAAACACTGAAGCATGCATGAGAGCATCAGCTGCTCCGGACGACTGTGTGATCACGCTCTCCATAGCCGATGTGAGTAAGACCATTAAACAGGTCAACATTCACAAGGCAACAGGGCCAGATGGATTACCAGGACGTGTACTCCGAGCATGCACTGACAAACTGGCAAGTGTCTTCACTGACATTTTCGACCTGTCCCTGACCGAGTCTGTAATACCAACATGTTTCAAGTAGACCCTGTGGCCAAGAACACCAAGGTATCCTGCCTAAATGACTACCGACCCGTAGCACTGACGTCTGTAGCCATGAAGAGCTTTGAAAGCTGGTTATGGCTTACATCTACACCATTATCCAAGAAACCCTAGACCCACTCCAATTTGCATAACTCCCCAACAGATCCACAGATGACGCAATCTCTATTGCACTCAACACTGACCATTCCCACCTGGACAAAAGGAACACCCAGGTGAGAATGCTATTCATTGACTACAGCTCAGCGTTTAAAACCATCGTGCCCTCAAAGCTAATCACTAAGCTAAGAAGCCTGGGACTAAACACCTCCTTCTGCAACTGGATCCTGGACCCCATGACGAGCCGCCCCCAGGCGGTAAGGGTAGGTAACACCTCATCTGCCACGCTGATCCTCACACGGGGGCTCCTCAAGGGTGCGTGCTCAGTCCCCTCCTGTATTCCTTGTTCACCCATGACTCCATGGCCAAGCACAACTCCAACACCATCATTAAGTTTGTAGATGACACAACAGTGGTAGGCCTCATCACCGACAATGATGAGACAGCCTTTAGGGAGGAGATCAGAGACCTGGCAATGTGGTGCCAAGATAACAACCTCTCCCTCAACGTGTTCAAGACAAAGGATATTATTGTGGACTGCACGAAAAGGAGGACCGAGCACGCCCCCATTCTCATCAATGGGGCTGTAGTGGAGCAGGCTGAGATCTTCAAGTTCCTTGGTGTCCACATCACCAACAAACTATCATGGTCCAAACACACCAAGACAGTCTTGAAGAGTACACGACAATATCTATTCTCCCTCAGGAGACTGAAAAGATTTGACATGGGTCCTCAGATCCTCAAAAAAATCTACAGCTGCACCATTGAAAGCATCCTGACTGGTTGCATCACCGCCTGGAATGACAACTACTTGGTCCTCCGACCACATGGCACTACAGAGGATAGTGCGTACGCCTCTGTACATCACTGGGTCCAAGCTTCCTGCCATCCAGGACTTCTATACCAGGCAGTGACAGAGGAAGGCCCAAAAAAATTGCCAAAGACTCCATCCACCCTCGTCATAGAATGTTCTCTCTGCTACCGCACAGCAAGAGGTACCGGAGTTCCAAGTCAATGTCCAAAGGACTTCTTAACAGCTTCTACCCCCCAAGCCATAAGACTCCTGAGCAGCTAATCAAATGGCTACCCGGACTATTTGCATTGTCCCCCACCCCACCCCCATTTGTCCGCTGCTGCTACTCTCTGTTTAATATATATGCAGAGTCAATTTACCTCTACCTACTTGTACATATTACCTCAATTATCTTGACTAACCTGTACCCCCACACTTTGACGCTGTACCGGTACGCCCTGTAAATAGCCTCGCTACAGTTATTTTATTGTTGCTCCTAATTATTTGTTATATAAAAAATAAAAAAAGTTTTCTTATTTTCTTATTATTTTTTTTCAGTTTATTTTGGTAAATACTTTTGTAACACTTATTCTTTTTAAAACTGCATTGTTGGTTAAGGGCTTGCAAGTAAGCATTTCACTGCAAGGTCTATGCCTGTTGTTTTTGGCGCAGGTGACACATATTTGATTTGATTTGAAGTCGCAAAGAAAACAAGAGCTGCAGTCACTATTCGGGCACCATTTCAACTTCAACATTTCAACATCCTAAAATCACCTCTGCTTACTTAGTCCAATACAGTGACAGCTAAAAGATATTAAAAACAATTTAGCCCAATTAACGTAAGCTAAATATGATGTGGCTGTCCATGGTTCTGATTTCAGTGCGTGTATGCGTGCTCATTCTATTTGAAAAACATGTTGAGCCTCCCGAGTGGCGCAGTATGCGTGCTCATTCTATTTGAAAAACATGTTGAGCCTCCCGAGTTATTGATGTGGCACTGCCTTGTAGTGCTATCTGTGCCACTAGAGATTCTGGGTTCTAGTCCAGCTCTGTCGCAGCAGTAAGTGACCGGGAGACCCATGGGGCGGCACACAATTGGCCCAGCGTCGTTCGGGGAGGGTTTGGCTGACAGGGATGTCCTTGTCTCATCGCGCACTAGCAACTCCTGTGGCGGGCCGGGCGCAGTGCACGCTGACACGGTCGTCAGGTGTTTCCTCCGACACATTGGTGCGGCTGGCTTCCGGGTTAAGTGGGCATTGTGTCAAGAAGCAGTGCGGCTTGGTTGGGTTGTGTTTCGGTAGGGCGCAACCTTCGCTTCTCAACCTTCGCTCTCAACCTTCGCTTCTCCTGAGTTCGTACGGGAGTTGCGGTGATGAGACAAGACTGTAACTACCAATTGGACACCACGAAATTGGGGAGAAAAAGGGGTAATTCTTTTTACAAAGATTACAAAAATAAAAATTGAAAAACATGTCGACCAATCCTACTTGAAGAGAAACGCCAATGCCATCCTCCTTTATTTCATGCTGACTAAAACGGATGTATCACTCTGTCATACAGTCATGGCCAAAAGTTTTGAGAATGACACAAATATTAATTTCCACAAAGTTTGCTGCTTCAGTGTCCTTAGATATTTTTGTCAGATGTTACTATGGAATACTGAAGTCTAATTACAAGCATTTCATAAGTGTCAAAGGCTTTTATTGACAATTACATGAAGTTGATGCAAAGAGTTAATATTTGCAGTGTTGACCCTTCTTTTTCAAGACCTCTGCAATCCGCCCTGGCATGCTGTCAATTAACTTCTGGGCCACATCCTGACTGATGGCAGCCCATTCTTGCATAATCATTGCTTGGAGTTTGTCAGAATTTGTGGGGTTTTGTTTGTCCACCCGCCTCTTGAGGATTGACCACAAGTTCTCAATGGGATTAAGGTCTTGGGAGTCTCCTGGCCATGGACCCAAAATATCAATGTTTTGATCCCCGAACCACTTAGTTATCACTTTTGACAAGGTGCTCCATCATGCTGGAAAAGGCATTGTTCGTAACCAAACTGTTCCTGGATGGTTGGGAGAAGTTACTCTCGGAGGATGTCTTGGTACCATTCTTTATTAATAGCTGTGTTCTTAGGCAAAATTGTGAGTGAGCCCACTCCCTTGGATGAAAAGCAACCCCACACATGAATGGTCTCAGGATGCTTTACTGTTGGCATGACACAGGACTGATGGTAGCGCTCACCTTGTCTTCTCCGGACAAGCTTTTTTACGGATGCCCCAAACAATCGGAAAGGGGATTCTTCAGAGAAAATGACTTTACCCCAGTCCTCAGCAGTCCAATCCCTGTACCTTTTGCAGAATATCAGTCTGTCCCTGATGTTTTTCCTGTAGAGAAGTGGCTTCTTTGCTGCCCTTCTTGACACCAGGCCATCCTCCAAAAGTCTTTGCTTCACTGTGCATGCAGATGCACTCACACCTGCCTGCTGCCATTCCTGAGCAAGCTCTGTACTAGTGGTGCCCCGATCCCGCAGCTGAATCAACTTTAGGAGACGGTCCTGGTGCTTGTTTGGCTTTCTTGGGCACCCTGAAGCCTTCTTCACAACAATTAAACCACTCTCCTTGAAGTTCTTGATGATCTGATAAATGGTTGATTTAGGTGCAATCTTACTGGCAGCAATATCCTTGCCTGTGAAGCCCTTTTTGTGCAAACCAATGATGACGGCACGTGTTGCCTTGCAGTTAACCATGATTGACAGAGGAAGAACAATGATTCCAAGCACCACCTTCCTTTTGAAGCTTCCAGTCTGTTATTCAAACTCAATCAGCATGACAGAGTGATCTCCAGCCTTGTCCTCGTCAACACTCACACCTGTGTTAACCAGAGAAATACTAACATGATGTCAGCTGGTCCTTTTGTGGCATTGCTGAAATGCAGTGGAAATGTTTTTTGGGGGATTCAGTTCATTTGCATGGCAAAGAGGGACTTTACAATTAATTGCAATTCATCTGATCACTCTTCATAACATTCTGGAGTATATGCAAATTGCCATAATACAAACTGAGGCAGCAGACTTTGTGAAAATGTATATTTGTGTCATTCTCAAAACTTTTGGCCACGACTGTACAGTACAGTTACATTTTTTGTCCAAGGCTACCTGGCTAAAATGCTTGCTTGCTAGCCTAACTACCATTCATGGGCAACGTTAGCTAGTTAACTTTAGCCTACTATATCTAGCTACATATTGAACTTCCATCCTCTCAGGGCAGGGGCACAACAATTTATGAATTAATGGTTGGATCAGAATCGCAGATATAATCATTGGTCAGTGTGGAGAATTAAGTAAAACCAGTCCAAATCTCTATCTTCATCAATGTCTAGTTTAGGAAAAGGACGGATAGCTAGCCAATGGAGGACAACAACACAACACAATGAGAACACAACAAGATGTAACAAAGTTTTTCTGTCAATGACATAGGAGTGATGCCAAATCCAAGCTGGCTTTACTTTTTGTGTGCAAGGACCATTCACAGTTGATCTTGCTCAGTTTAGCTCAACGCTGATTGTCTATTATTTTACCCTTTTTTATCAAGGGAGGCCAAATGCTCGCTGGCTTCCCTTGTCTTCAATGCTACTGGAGGCAACAGTGTAATACTTGTTTGCATCAGATAGATGGCCTTACACATATAAAGACAGAGGGGCGCTGTTTTGCTCTCTCTGATGCTTTCTCCTGTGAGATACAGTACATTCAGCCTCTTGCGAATTGAAGGAAAATTATGAAACACAGCGAGACGAAAGATACAATGTTTTAGGTTTTTGTATATTTTTCTTCATCGATTTATTTGGGAAGCCTGGCTTCCCTTGGAATTCATGAATACACACCACTGTTGGATCTGTCTTCACAGCATATTCCCCCTTCTTTGCCTTGGGAAAGTTGTTTTTGTATCACATCAATCCTGCTGTGGTGGTTGCCTGGGAAGTAGATGTTGAATTTTCTAAAATGTCTATCATTACAGATTGATGATAGTGGAAAGACAAAAGGAGATGGAAAATGGAATAATAATACTTTTGTCACTGTAATAGCTACTGTAAATTGGACACTGCAGTTAGATTAACAACCATTTTAGCTTTCTGACCATATAAGACATGTCTATGTCCCAAAAGTTTGCTGCTACTTATAACGTCATTCTAATCACATTCGCGCACGTTAGCAACAACTATGCCGGTTTAGGTACACAGATCCCGTAGAGGTTTAAACTGCGTTGGTTAAGGGCTTGTAAGTAAGCATTTCACTGTAGGTCTGCACCTGTTGTGTTCGATGCATGTGACAAATACAATTTGATTTGAGTTGAGCATTTGCCCACTGAAGTTGGATATGAAGTCGAACGGCAGTCAGGTCAAAACCCTAGTGAGGACGACGAGCATGCAGATGAGCTTCCCTGGGAGAGTTTCTGACAGTTTGGTTGTGCAAACCCACAGTTTCATCAGCTGTCCAGGTGGCTGGTCTCAGACCATCTCCCAGATGAAGAAGCCGGATGTGGTCCTTGGCTGACGTGGTTGTACGTGGTGTCCTGTTGTGAGGTCGGTTGGACGTACTGCCACATTTTCAAAAATTATGTTGTAGGCGATTTATGGTAGAGAAATTAAAATTGAATTATCTGGCAACAGCTCTGGTGGACATTCCTACAGTGAGCATACCAATTGCACAGTCACTCAAAACTTGAGACATCTGTGGCATTGTGCTGTGTGACAAAACTGCACATTTTAGATTGGCCTTTTATTGTCCCTAGCACAAGGTGAACCTGTGTAATGATTTTGCTGTTTAACCAGCTTTTTGATATGACACACCTGTCAGGTGGATGGATTATCTTGGCAAAGGAGAAATGCTCAGTAACAGAAATGTAAACAAACTTGTGCACAAAATTTGAGAGAAATAAGCTTTTTGTGTGTATGGAAAGTTTCTGGGACCTTTAATTTCAGCTCATTAAACATGGGACCAACACTTTACATTTATATTTTTGTTCTCTGTAGCCTGCTAGCTAAAGTCACAACAGATGAAAAGGTGTTATTTACCAGTATCATTCTGCTTGAACTATATTACAGTTTGTAAACAAAGATGTATGATGTGCACATGTAATGGCAGTTTTAAGGCATTTCATATTACAATACACAACCATTGGCGAATAAAATGTTTGGCTTTACACGACGTTGCATAAAACAGGAAGTAATGCCTGCCTCCGTTTGACATGAGGAAAGGGCAACAGTAACTTTATGATGAACTTTGTTAATTCACCAGCTACAGTAATTTTTCATACTGGGCTCAACCAAATATCATCCAATTTGATGAAAAACATGTTTTTCACTGTTTGGGACCTTTAATAACAGTTAACAATTTCAGTTCATAATTAACAGCAGAGGTACAAAATGACAAATGTCTAAACTTTGTCCTTCTCACAAATGCAGGAACAATAGACAATATTAGCTATTTACATTAATTCAGTTGACTTCACTGTAGTTCAGGAAAAGATACAGAAGTTGAAGTCTCTTTCACCGAAGTTAGATTATGGACGCTATGTCGATGCACAATGGATGCATTGATATGTTGCTGTAGAGCACCAATATGGCTGTAACATTACTGTGAGCATTATGGATTGCAAGAAGCAAACAAAACATAATGAACACTCCTTTGTCAGTACAAGCAGTTAGTTCAGCACCATGGACAGCTACTCTTCACTACTCTTCATTCAGCACCAAGGACAGCAGATAAACCTCATACAACAACACTTCATACTGCACAGGCAGCAATGAGGTTTGTGTGTGTGTGTGTCTGTGTGTGTGTGTTTGTGTGTGTGTGTGTGAGAGAGAGAGACATTAATCAAATCAAACTTTTCTTATATAGCACATTTCTTACAGAGGATGCATTCCAAAATACTCAACAAAGAAAAGGTGAGAAAGATAAAAACACAATACGTTTTCTAAATGAGACACATTTAAATAGAAAAACATTGATCAAATAACAGTGCAACAATGCATTAGTCTCTCACAACCAAAAGACCAGTGCCAGAGGATCTGACATCTTAAAAGCATATCAGACATGTATTCTGGACCACATAGTGCTTTACAGATCAATAAAGTAATATTATAAAGTGTGTGGTGTGCGTGTGCGTGTGCGTGTGCGTGTGTGTGAGAAATGAAAGCCTCCAAAGGCGAATTATAACTTATATCTACTGCTGCTTTTAGAAAATGTCTTTGACTAGAGGGAAAACAATGGAGAGCTCAGTAGAAGAAGCTCAATAGTGTGGCACATTACTGGTCAAAGAGAGCGAGCTGCTTTGTGGCCTGCTGAAATGCATGATGAAAGAGGGTATTAACGGCACACAGCAATCAGAGGGACACGAACCGGCACACCCAAAACAGTGGAGAGTTGAGCATTTATTTTTCTCATTAGTGCCTGGTGAATTAAAACAATCCTTCAAACCTGTGCCATCTAGTGCCTCGGAGCCCCATTCTCATTCAACATACAACATCTAAAGACCTAATTACGCCAGTCCCCCAGCCTGCAGTCAGGTAGAGCCTCTCCACTTGCTGAGTTTTCCACTGCATCTGTGACACCGGAGTCCCCAGGGCACTGGCTCCACAGATGCTGCTGCCAGAGAAGCTCTCTCTGGACTCTAGCCCTTATTTGGAAAGGAGAGAGATGGGGAAGAAAAAAAGAGCCCCCAGCTTCATTTCTCTGACAGCTCATTACCACGGAAACAGCCCTGCCCTAACATCACTGCCCGGCCCCCGTCTGTGGGAGAGATAGAGAGAAAGACATGAAAAATATATTTTTTAAGAAAGAAGAGCTTTGTTATGGAGACACTAACTCTGCCTCTAATTAAGACAGTAAACTTCAGAGTGTGGAGGTCTCCAATGGATTACACTCCCACCAGCCTCAGCAAGTGTTCCAGGCACTAAGATTTCAATATGATCATGAAACTGAGAGAAAGAAGGAGAGACTAATAACTGTCAAACTAGGACTGTGTCTCCCAAGTTCAACAGGAACTAGTCAATCACATGCATACTGTATCACTGAGGAGGACATGGTAACAGAGGATCCACCAGACAGGATGGTGGTTATACCCTGTGTGCACTAAAATTGTATTTTTGTTGGGCAAGACAGACAGTGCTTCATAATATATTAGTTATAATGCATTATGAAAGAACATAAGACATTGTAAATGTCTCATACAGTATTTAAATGACACATTTAAGTATGGGGTACAGCCTTGCTTTGGAAGTGAACTTAATGTAGTACCGTAATGGTACTTTTGATAATAGCGGATTAATGAGTGAATGAATGAACTAAATAACTCCGGATATCTTGGCAAGCATTTAAGCTCTTTAAGTAAGTGTTTACCTTCCACCTACCTAGCGAGAGGATGGGATAATTAATGATCTTTTCACAGGAGGGTGGGGGGGATGGCAGATGGCATGTGTTACACAACCTCAAATACGCTCATTTGTCACATTGTATTGGGCAGAAGAAACAGGATCCCACTCTTCTTCACTTTGATCCTAGGATTAGTGGATTTGTATTATTCTGAAACTGAAATGTTTTGGAACTTAGTTTGAGAGGTGAATTTCTGGATTCAACCGTCACTTGTAATATCCGATCATAAGTTTCCCACTATGTTGCTATTTACTAATTATTGCCTGAATGAAGGAACATTAAGTGAAATTGATATCTAACCTAGAATTATGTTTAATAATATTCAGCTTTTCTCCCAATTTTGTCAGCAAATCTTTACTCTCCAACCCACACAATCAATATCCTGTGAACAACACACCTGTTGTTTGACACTAGGTCTGACATATTTTCCCATGGTGAATAATTACCGTCCCATCTCATCAAGGGATTACGTCTAGACTTGTTTTATTACCTGCTCTATTTTGAAACATGAGCACTATGTCCTAGATAAAATTGGAAGCGTCCACATATCTTCTTGCCGAGAGTAAAATCATTTAATATTGCTTTAATGAACTTCAAAATGTGTCTCAGCTTGGCTTCGAAGCTTCAGTTGCCAAAGGAATGCATTTGGGAAAAGACACAGTGAAGGCAAAACATCTGGCCTCCTGTTTTTAATTAGACTTGGCTCACAGGCGGGTTTTGCTTGTTCTGTTAGTGTGGGACTTCTTGGCCTTGATAACCACCTGATGCTATCCTGACTAGCTCCAGATGAGAGGGTCCCAGGAGGAACTGAGATCAAGGCCCATCGTGTGTCGGCATGCTTCCACATTAGTTTAAATCCCTATGACGGAGATTGCCTAGAATAGATACTGTAGACGGGTACCATACCTAGGTATTTTACATTATAACTACACAGTCAAGTGTTAGTTAGATACATGGGTATGTTCTCTGTTTTGAACATTATACAGTGGACTCAGATAGGGACACATGCTGTGTGTAAGTAAGCACTTCGCTGCAGTGTTTATCCCTGCTTTAAAACAGTGTTTTTTACAGATAACATTTGATTATAATATATTGATAATATGGAGAACTCATTCACTCAAGTGCTATAAATGGTTCCTTTTTCAACTTCGATTTGATTCCACGAGAATAAGAATACAATTCATGAAAGTACCCAGTGCCCAAGAAAAGGAAACCACACATTCTAAATCTTACAAAGACTAAAGAAGTGTCTAACTGATTTTAGCCCAAGGCAAAATTCATTCCAGCCAAGAACGAACTCAGTGTTTGACAGTGATTCAGTTGTCAGTGGGGCTGAAGAAGACAGAGGCAATACAGATACAGATACAGATTAGGGCCACTTCCTGTCCATATATAGTTATAAACCATTACAATCTCTTCATTGTAATTTTAAGACGGAGATATACACTGTTCCCACCACTGACCCGAGCCGAACCAAGCTAAACTGTGTTGAACTGGTTACGAGTACAACGTAGTTGCTGGAACTTTGCTAAAAAGGGCAATGTGGAAATTAAACATCTGAGCCAGGACTGCACAGTTGGGTTGGTAGTAACTATAAATGGGTAATAGGCTATGTCATGGTCCATAAAGTCCAATGGAGCATTGCCCCTCATGTTGGTTCAGTCACTCTCTGTGTGACTCTGAAGCAACAAGATGGAAAAAAAGATGTGAAAAAGTGAGGAAATCAGAAGGAAAACATTACATCTTGTTGTTTTTCACAACAAAGATGTGCATGATTAATTGGCATTCCTTTGATAATTGGCATTGTGGGTGTGTCTGTGTGTGTATGAATTTGTGCGTGTTCCACGCTTGCATGAAGGATTCGGGACACAGGCGCAGGAATGCGTAATAGTTTTTTTTATTATACGCCAAATTACGGCATGCCGTGTAAGGGCACGGGGATGAAGACCAAACAAACATCTACACAAACACAGGGTTGAAACCTGAACATAAGAGCGAGGAGTACATCAAATAAATACACATGCGCACGATGATTAACCAATGGGATGAGATGCGTAATCATCTGCGCAATCCACAAGGGCACGAAAGCCCTAAACACACAGCAAAGGTACTCACACGCACAAACGGACATTGGAACAATAATCGACAGCCCAATGAAAACCAAAGGGCACATATATACAGTACAAGCACTAATCAGCGGGAATAGGAGACAGGTGTGCGTAATAAAAGTTCCGGAGGGATCCGTGACAGTACCCCCCCCCCCTGACGCGCTGCACAAGCAGCGCAACGACCCCGGCCTCGAGGACAATCCCAGGAACGCTGTGCGGGTCGATCAGGACCCGATGCAGCTGCTGAAGTTGCGTAGTCGTCGGACAGACCAGTAGCAGCGGCGTTGGACGGGCCAGTTGTGGCTGCTGAAGTGGCGGCGGCGCCGCCAAACGAATAAATACACATGCGCACAATGATTAACACACGGGACGAGACCCGTAATCATCTGCGCAATCCACAAGGGCACGAAAGCCCAAAACACACAGCACAAGTACTCATACGCACCAACGGACATTGGAACAATAATCGACAGCCCAATGAAAACCAAAGGGCACACTTATACAAGTACTAATCAGTGGAAATATGGGACAGGTGTGCGTAATGAAAGTTTCGGAGGGATCCGTGACGGAGTGCAGCGTGTGTGTGCCGTAGCCTACATTTATTAGTGTTTGAGTTCAGCCTTCGAATCAAATCACATTTTATTTGCCACAAGCGCCGAATACAACAGGTGTAGACCTTACCGTGAAATGCTTACTTACAAGCCCTTAACCAACAATGCAGAGTTTTTAAAAAAGTAATAAAGAAAAATTTGCTAAATTAGAAAAATAGTAACACAATAAAATCACAATAACGATGCTATATACAAGGGTTACCGGTACTGAGTCAATGTGCAGGGGTACAGGTAAGCTGAGGTAATTGAGGTAATATGTACATGTAGGAAGGGGTAAAGTGACTATGCATAGATAATAAACAGAGAGTTGCAGCAGCGTATGTGAAGAGTTTGAAGGAATGTGAATGTATGTGTGTTTGTGTCGTTAATATGCATGTGTGTCTGTGTCTGTCCGTGTGCGTGTGTGTCAGTGTAGTATGTGTGTGTGTGTGTAGTTAGTGTCCAGATAGTGTACATCGAGCCTGCGCAAAATAGTCAAATAGTCTGGGTAACCATTTGAGTAAATGTTCAGCATTCTAATGGCTTGGGGGTATAAGCTGTTAAGGAGCCTTTTGGTCGTTACATTCAGAGCAGTGATAAGCTACACATTATTTCTGTTTATCTCTCTCTCTCTCTCTCAGCCCCATTGCCTTTCGTGTGAAGGCTGCTGATGACAGTGTGTTTCTGCTCTCATGTCCATCAAACACTGAAAAACATGTCCTCTTTGTCTGCCTTTAATGAAAAACTGTGAGCCCAGGGGCAGATGTGGAGGCCTAGAGGAGAGGAGTCCATTCAGGCAGAACACTGAGCCTTTATCTTTCTGTGACTGTCTGTGTGGAGCCCAAAGGATGACATTGCCTGCCCAACAGCACCTTAGCTCAAACCTCTGAATCTAGAGGATATTAACAATATTTGGCTCAGAAATACACTTCTTCATTGACATTGGTGTACTAAGAACATTACAGCTATGGGAGGGTTGCTGTGCATACAATTACCTTTTCCTTTGTTGCACAGTTCTGTATTCTCAACAGATACATTATTTTCCAAGTGTTGCAGAATAGCATTGTGCAATTGAAATGATTGAAAAAGGCATGAAGCGAACACAGAATGAAAAAGCCAGCATTGGTGGGAATTTACCCCAACAGTCCTGTTATCTGGCCACAATATTCAAGAAAAATGTCAGCGCATAAAAGCATATCATTGTGGATTAAAGAGTTGATATTTACTAGTAGAATAAACAACACTGAGAGGAGTATGTATGTGTCCAATCAGCCTGGTCCCAGACCAATCAGCCTGGTCCCGTGTGGCTCAGTTGGTAGAGCATGGCGCTTGCAACGCGAGGGTTGTGGGTTCATTCCCCACGGGGGGACCAGGATGAATATGTATGAACTTTCCAATTTGTAAGTCGCTCTGGATAAGAGCGTCTGCTAAATGACTTAAATGTAATGTAAATGTAAACCAACTTTTCTGACGACACCTAGCCAACTATTATCTTTGTCATTAGCCAGAGGAGTTGGCTTAAGTACATACTGATCTGAGAACAGGCTAGTGTCAAATATTAACAATAAGTCTCTTCAAGGTTAGCACTTTCTCATATGTCAAGTTTACAGGTTTATTCACCTAAGAGTAGCCCTGCAAATACTGTTTTCTTCTCCAGTTACTAAACATAGTTCCCTCCCAATAACTACTGAACAGAAAACCAGTTTCTTTCTCAAGAGCTAAACCCCTTTGAGAGTGGCCATGACATTACCTTTTTTTTTTGGCGCCCAGGATCCACTGCGTGCCTCTTGAACCAAACTTTAAAACATCCATTCTATTTATCCTCTCCTCAGTTGGGCAGTCTCTGGAGAAGGTTTGCATTACCTGACAGCCTGTAATGTCAGAGCCAGACAGCCAATTTCATAAACATATGCACCAATTACCAAATCCATTAATATCCATCATGTCCTGTCATAAATCATACAACATGGCAGTGGGTCTGACTGTATAATCATTGTCGAGCGAGTAGCGGAAGTCCTTGATTAGGTTGACTCATTATTTCCTTCTATATGATTAAACTCAGCTCTGAAATAATGAAAAGAGAAAATGAACCAACTCTGCTCCAATGTGTTTATAATTGTGAATATGAGCCCTTGGAAATGTGCTCCATGGACTTATCTTTCTCTGTTTGTGAATATGACAGACACAATGATCAATGCTTTGACATAAAAACGAAATAAATCCTGTGTTATGGCTTCCAAAAATAGCGCTGACTCCTGGAAATGGTTTAATAAACTGAAATCGAATAACACACATTCAATCTTGACTGTTTAAACACACAGTAAACATGAGGAAATGATAGACAGCTAAATATGGGTTGTGACTTGATAAAGCATTACTTGGGAAAATTCTACCTCTTTTGTCTAAGGTTGCTCTTTCCACATCATTAAAACAATATACTGATTAGGAAGCATTTTACTTATGTGTAATCCTGTATGTATTCAAACAATTATAGCTTTACTGTATGGTACTATTATCAGAGAATTGTACTATTTTTATCTTGACAAGTTTTAAAACTAACACATCATCTTAATTCCCAGGTTGGTTTAAGTACATAATAAAGCAACTTATTTCAGCTCCATCATTTACATTGCACGAATGGAATTAATGATATTATTTGTTCTTTGCACTTTACCTTCAAGGTCCAGTAACCTGGCGACATTCTAAATACAGATAGTTTGAGGTGAATGGTTCATGCCATTCAGGATTGTAGAAATCTAATTGGGGTTTTACTCATCTCTTTCAGCATGGAGAAGTCTAAATGCAGATTTCTCATGATAGGCAATGGTTGTATCTTCAACGTTATTGATCTCTCTGGTCCAGCTATTCCTCTTCGTCATGGGAATAATCCAATTTACAAAGTCTGTATATACATATGAGATGGAAAATATCCTTCACCTTTCAACTGCACCATGCTGGACCCTCAGTTATGAAGACCAATTGGCTCCTGGCCAGAGCTGACCAAAGCTTTCTGGCACGTGGGGGTTTTAGGGAAATCAATACTGCACAATAACGATGTCTGGCTAGAATCTACACTTTGGAATGGATGAAAGCACGTAATGTTCAGTGCAAACCCGATTTACAAAGACGTAAAGTCATGCATTATTTAGGAGTTGCCAGTTTCTTGAGGCCAATTCAAAACAAACATGAATTATGCATTTGTTCCCAGACTGCTTTCTTGATTTTCTCAAAGAAATGTGTTTATTTTATATACTGTTTAAGAACAATTGGTACATTTTCTAATCAAACAGAGTAAATCAATATTTACAAGGCGAGTCAGTGGCCTGCCTATTTGAGGGTCAATTTAAGGTTGTTAGGATGGGGACAGCAGGGATACCCTCTCCATCCAGATCAAAGCTAATGGGTTGAACAAGAAATAGGATTTTGACACCCACCATCTCAGATTGTTGTGAGTTTTTTTCTGTTGTTAGAAACCGATAAGATTAGCATTCCTGGCACATTATTTTGTGAGAAATTAAGCTAATTGATTGCACCCAAATTAGCCATTTTAATTTATAGCATTCATATAATATTAAATAAATATACAGGGAGAAGAAAAAGTATGTGAACCCTTTATAATTACCTGGATTTCTGCATAAATTGGTAATCAATGGTCACAACAATAGACAAACACAGTCTGCTTAAACTAATAACACGCAAACAATTACAATTTTTCATATCTTTATTGATCACACTGTGTAAACATTCACAGTGCAGGTTGGAAAAAGTATTTGAACCCTTGGATTTAATAACAGGTTCACCCTCCTTTGGCAGCAATAACCTCAAACAAAGTTTTCTGTAGTTGCGGATCAGACCTGCATAACAGTCAGGAGGAATTTTGGATCATTCCTCTTTACAAAACTGTTTCAGTTCCACAATATTCTTGGGATGTCTGGTGTGAACCACTTTCTCGAGGTCATGCCACAGCATCTTGAGGACAGGACTGACCACTCCAGAAGGTGTATTTTCTTCTGTTCAAGCCATTCTGTTGTTGATTTACATCTGTATAATGGGTTGTTGTCATGTTGCATCACCTAACTTCTGTTGAGCTTCAATTGGCGGACAGATAGCCTTACAATCTCCTGCAAAATGTCTTGATAAACTTGGGAATTCATTTTTCCGTCAATGATAGCAAGATGTCCAGGCACTGAGGCAGCAAAGCAGCCACAAAACATGATGCTCCCTCCACCATAGTTTACAGTTGGGATGAGGTTTTGATGTTGGTGTGCTGTGCCTTTTTTTCTCCACACATAGTGTTGTGTGTTCCTTCCAAACAACACAACTTTAGTTTCATCTGTCCACAATATTTTTCCGGTAGCGCTGTGGAACATCCAGGTGCTCTTTTGCGAACTTCAGATGTGCAGCAATGTTTTGTTTGGACAACAGTGGCTTCTTCCATGGTGTCCTCCCATGAACACCAGTCTTGTTTAGTGTTTTAAGTATTGTAGAAATATCTATTGTAGAGATTTCTGTAAGTCTTTAGCTCTTCTTAACCTCATTGAGCATTCTGCGCTGTGCTCTTGCAGTCATCTTTGAGGGACGGCCACTCCTAGTGAGAGTAGCAACAGTGCTGAACTTTCTGCATTTATAGACAATTTGTCTTACCGTTGGAGTGATGAACATCAAGGCCTTTAGAGATACTTTTGTAACCCTTTCCAGCTTTATGCAAGTCAACAAATCTTAATCTTAGGTCTTCTGATATCTCTTTTGTTCGAGGCAATGCTTCTTGTGAATAGCAAAATCACATTTTGTGAGTGTTATTTATAGAACAAAGCAGCCCTAACCAACATCTTCAATCTCGTCTCATTGATTGGATTTCAAGGCCTTTGGAGTGATTGTGCAGAAATCCAGGGAATTGCAAAGGGTTCACATACTTTTTATTTTTGATTTGGACCAAACTTTTTTTCTAAAAATGAGTTAAATAAAATACTGTTTTTATGATCACTTTGGTACTATTTTCACAACTATGTGGTATATTTTCACAACTCTTAGTACAAAAATCCAAACTGGTCACATTATAACGCAGCAAGTCTTTCATTAAAAACCTGTCATTGTGCGTTCATTTGGACTGTAAACATCTCTCACCACACAACCATTGATTCAAAATGTTAAGTTTATTGTGACATGTAATGAAAACATTGGTTTAATCACCAAAACACATTTTCAATTTAGTTGTTTTACCTACCAGTTAATCCAATAGCAAACAATGCAAGATACTGTATGTGTTTCAAATCGCCCTTAGGAGTGTTGAAAGTAATATGCTACAGTACTGTAATTTACAGTAGATTACAACGTTTTCACATTAGGCAATAGATTTCCATTACCCCAGAAATTTCCCGAAAATCTATAATTTCCATAATATCTATCCAATGTGTAATCAAAAGTGTGATCAATGAAGACTTCCTCTAAAATCCTTCATGCAACAAAAAAAAATGACATAACAGAACCCAACTCGTCCAAAAAGTTGACTCAAGTTTGCCGAAAGCACCTGGAAGTACATGGGTGATCATCAAGACTCTTGGAAGAATATTCTATGGACAGATGAGTTAAAAGTATAAATTTTGGACGAAATGTGTCCCATCATGCCTGGTGAAAACCAAGCATTGTATTCCACAGCAAGAACCTTATGCTAACGGTCAAGCATGGTGGTGGTGGTGTGATGGTTTGCTTCCTCAGAACCTGGATGACTTGCCTTAATAGAAGGAACCATGAATTCTGTTCTGTATCAGAGAATTCTACAGGAGAATGTCAGGCCATCCGTCTGTGAGCTGAAGCTGAAGTGCAGCCGGGTCATGCAGCAAGACAATGATCAAAAACACACAATCAAGTCTACATAAAAATGGTTCAACGGCCTAGTCAAAGTCCAGACCTAATTACAATTGAGATATTGTGGCAGGACTTCAAATGAGTAGTTCATGCTTGAAAACCCACAAATGCATTTTGCTCACAATAACAAATCAAATCAAACTTTATTTGTCAAATGCACCGAATACAAGTGTAGACCTTACCGTGAAATGCTTACTTACAAGCCCAACATTGCAGATCAAGAAGAGTTAAGAAAATATTTAACAAATAAACTAAAGTAAAAAATTATAAAAAGTAACACAATAAAATAATAATAACGAGGCTATATTACAGGGGTTACGGGTACGAAGTCAGTGTGCGGGGGTACAGGTTAGTCAAGGTAATTTGTACATGTAGGTAGGGTTGAAGTGACCATGCATAGATAATAAACAGCGAGTAGCAGCAGTGTAAAAAACAATTGGGGGGGTGTCAATGTAAAAATGTGATTAATTGTTCAGCAATCTTATGGCTTGAGAGTAGAAGCTGTTAAGGAGACTTTTGGTCCTAAACTTAGTACTTCGGTACCGCTTGCTGTGCGGTAGCAGAGAAAAGTCTATGACTTGGGTGACTGGAGTCTCTGACCATTTTTGGGGCTTTCCTCTGACACCGCCTATTAAATAGGTGTCACGTTCCTGACCTATTTATGTTAGTTTTTGTGTGTTAGTTGGTCAGGACGTGAGGTTGGGTGGGCATTCTATGTTATCTGTTTCTATGTTGGTTTTGGTTTGCCTGGTATGGCTCTTGATTAGAGGCAGGTGGTTTGCGTTTGCCTCTGATTAAGAGTCATATTTAGGTAGGGCATTCTCACTGTTTGTTTGTGGGTGGTTGTCTCCTGTGTCTGTGTCAATGTTTGCACCATACGGGACTGTTTACGGTTTGTTCATTTCATGTAGTCTGGTCCTGTTCATTTCGTTCTTCACGTTGTATGTAAGTTCGTCGTTCAGGTCTGTCTACTTTCGTTTTGTTATTTTGTATCATTTTCAAGTATAGTTCGTTTTGTCTTGTTAAATAAATTCATCATGTCATTTCAACGCGCTGCACCTTGGTTCAATCCCTGCTCCTCCTCTTCTGATGAAGAGGAGGAGGATTATCGTAACAATAGGTCCTGGATGGCAGGAAGCTTGGCCCCAGTGATGTACTGTCCCGTACCCACTACCCTCTAGCGCCTTACGGTCAGATGCCGAGCAGTTGCCATACCAGGCAGTGACGCAACTGGTCATGATGCTCTCAGTGGTGCAGCTATTGAACATTTTGAGGATCTGAGGTCCCATGCCAAATCTTTTCAGTCTCCTGAGGGGGAATAGCCATTGTCGTGCCCTCTTCACAACTGTCTTGGTGTGTTTGGACCATGATAATCTGTTGGTGATGTTGACACCAAGGAATCTAATTTCTTACACCATGCCCAGACCGGACGCACGCGTGCGCCATCCTGCGCAAATAGATTCCCCCCCCCCCCCCCCCCCCACACCAAATGCGATCACGACACACAGGTTGAAATATCAAAGCAAACTCTGAACCAATTATATTAATTTGGGGACAGGTCAAAAAGCATTAAACAGTTATGGAAATGTAGCTAGCTAGCTTGCAGTTGCTAGCTAATTTGTCCTATTTAGCTAGCTTGCTGTTGCTAGCTAATTTGTCCTGGAATATAAATGTTGAGTTGTTATTTTACCTGAAATAAACAAGGTCCTCTACTCTGACAATTAATACACGCATAAAACGGTCAACCAAATCGTTTCTAGTCATCTCTCCACCTTCCAGGTTTTTTCTATTTTGGACTTTATATGGCGATTGGCATCTAACTTTCATAGTATTACCATGATGACCGACCAACCTCAGTTCATCTTTCAATCACCCACGTGGGTATAACCAATGAGGAGATGGCACGTGGGTATCTGCTTCTATAAACCAATGAGGAGATGGGAGAAGCATGAGATGCAACGCGATCAGCGTCACAAATAGAACTGACTTCTATTTTAGAGCTTGGCAACGCAGACGCTTGTTGGCTCGAGCAGTGTGGGTGCAATAATTGAATAACATGTATGCGTACATTTATTTTGCAACGCTCGTGCACATGATGCGAGCGATGTGGTCAGCATGTAAACCTGCTCCACTACAGTCCCATTGATGAGAATGGGGGCGTGCTCGGTCCTCCTTTTCCTGTAGCCCACAATCATCTCCTTTGTCTTGATCACGTTGAGGGAGATGTTGTTCTCCTGGCACCTCACTGCCAGGTCTCTGACCACCTCCCTATAGGCTGCCTCATCGTTGTTGGTGATCAGGCCTACCACTGTTGTGTCGTCTGTAAACTTAACGATGGTGTTGGAGTCGTGTTTGGCCATGCAGTCATGGGTTAACAGGGAGTACAGGAGGGGGACTGAGCACGCACCCCTGAGGGGCCCCCGTGTTGTGGATCAGTGTGGCAGATGTGGTGTGACCTACCCTTACCGCCTGGGGGCGGCCCGTCAGGAAGACCAGGATTCAGTTGCAGAGGGATGTGTTTAGTCCCAGGGTCTTTAGCTTAGTGATGAGCTTTGAGGGCACGATGGTGTTGAACTCTGAGCTGTAGTCAATAAGTAGCATTCTCACGTAGGTGTTCCTTTTGTCCAGGTGGGAAAGGGCAGTGTGGAGTGCAATAGAGATTGCGTCATCTGTGGATCTGTTGGGGAGGAATGCAAATTGGAGTGGGTCTAGGGTTTCTTGGATAATGGTGTTGATGTGAGCCATGACCAGCCTTTTAAAGCACTTCAGGGTTACAGACGTGAGTGCTACGGGTCGGTAGTAATTTAGGCTAGTTCTTGGCCACAGGGACTATGTTGGTCTAATTTAAACATGTTGGTATTACAGACTCGGTCAGGGACAGGTTGAAAATGTCAGTGAAGACACTTGCCAGTTTGTCAGCACTTGCTCGGAGTACACGTCCTGGTAATCCGTCTGGCCCTGCGGCCTTGTGAATGTTGACCTGTTTAAAGGTCTTACTCACATCGGCTACGGAGTGCTTGATCACGCAGTTGTCCAGAGCAGCTGATGCTCTCATGCATGCTTCAGTGTTGCTTGACTCGAAGCGAGCATAGTAATTATTTAGCTCGTCTGGTAGGCTCGTGTCACTGAGCATCTCGTGGCTGTGCTTCCCTTTGTAGTCCATAATAGTTTGCAAGCCCTGCCACATCTGGCAAGGGTCGGAGCCGGTATAGTGTGATTCAATCTTAGTCCTTTAATGACGCTTCGCCTGTTTGATGGTTCGTCGGAGGGCACAGCACGATTCCTTATAAGCGTCCGCGTTAGAAACGCATGTTTTTTTCTTTGTATTATCTTTTACCAGATCTATTGTGTTATATCCTCCTACTTTCATTTCGCATTTCCACAAACTGCAAAGTGTTCCCTTTCAAATGGTACCAATAATATGCATATCCTTGCTTCATGGCCTGAGCTACAGGCAGTTTGATATTGGTAAATCATTTTAGATTAAAATTGAAAAACGGGGCGGATCCTTAAGAGGTTTTAATATTAGATTTCGTGCACCAGCTGTTATTTACAAACAGACACAGACCGCCACCCCTTGTCTTACCGGAGTTCTATCTTGCCGATGGACCGAAAACCACACCAGCTGTATGTTATCCATGTTGTTGTTTAGCCACGACTCTGTGAAACCTAAGATATTCAAGTTTGTGTCCTGCTGGTAGGATAGTCTTGGTCAGAGCTCATCCATTTTGTTATCCAGTGATTCCACGTTGGCTAACTGGACTGATGGTAGAGGGGGATTACTCACTCGCTGTTTTTTCCTTACAAGGCACCCCAACCTATGTCCCCGATATCTCCGTCTCTTCTTCATACGAATGACGGGTATTCGGGCCTTGTCAGGTGTCTGAAGTAAATGCTTCGCGTTGACTCGTTAAAGAAAAAATCGTTGTCCAGTACGAGGTGAGTAATCGCTGTCCTGATATCCAGAAGCTCTTTTCGTTCATAAGAGATGGTGGCAGAAACATTATTTACAAAATAAGTTACAAATAAGGACGAAAAACGCATGCAATAGCACAATCTCCTTCGGTGCCATCATCATCAATAATTCTCTGTGGTGGTCCGAATATGTCGGAAACATTAACTTGCTTGACCATGCTGTTTGTCATGTAATTGTCTGTTACTGTACATGCAATATGCTTTGTGGACTTCACTGGACAGAGGTTGTCACGACTTCCGCCCAAGTCGGCCCTTCTCCTTGTTCGGGTGGTGTTCGGCGGTCGACGTCACCGGCTTTCTAGTCACCACCGATCCATGTTTCAGTTTCGTTTTGTTTTGTCTGTATTACACACACCTGGTTTCAATTCCCTTATCATGTTCCTTGTTTAACCCTCTGGCATACATTTCTGTTCTGTCCTTGATTATTTGTGTCTTTAGTGGTTGTTTTATGTGCTAGTGTATATGTATATTCCTATTTGGAATTTTGCTTGATTTTTTGAGTAAACTCCGTTGAGTTGCTCAAAATCCTGTGTCCTGCGCCTGACTCCACTACATCTCTGCACCCAATCGTTGACAAAGGTTCCTATCCGGTTTTGTCATAAACAAAGGTGTGGTTATATTTATTCTGCCACTGTGTCTTTTTTATCGTCTTGGCCTTTAGGCCTATATATCACGATTGTAAGGCATATGAATGAACTGGATTTATAGAGCAAACAACAAAATTATCACAACACATAGGTTTTCACCTTTTTTGCGTGCAAGCCCGACGTCGGTACACTTATGACAACAGCCAGCTCAAAGTGCAGGGCGAGAAATTCAAAAGATATATTTTTTTAAATATTTAACTTTCACACATTAACAAGTCCAAGACACCAGATGAAAGGTACACATCTTGTGAATCAAGCCAACATGTCCGATTTTTAAAATGTTTTACAGGGAAGACACAATATGTAAATCTATTAGCTAACCACGTTAGCAAAAGACACCACTATTTTTACTCCATCAGTTTTTTACTCCAACAGTAGCTATCACAAATTCGACCAAATAAAGATATAAATAGCCACTAACCAAGAAAGAACTTCATCAGATGACAGTCTGATAACATATTTATTGTATAGCATATGTTTTGTTAGAAAAATTTGCATATTTCAGGTATAAATCATAGTTTACATTGCAGCTACAGTCAGAAATTGCACCGAAAACAGACAGAAAAATTGCAGACACCAACACCAAATATCTAAACACTCATCATAAAACATTTCTGAAAAATACATAGTGTACAGCAATTGAAAGACAGGCATCTTGTGATTCCAGACAATATTTCAGATTTATCAAGTGTTTTACAGCGAAAACACAATATAGCGTTATATTAGCTTAGCACAATAGCAAACATCACACCAACATTGATTCAAGGCAGAAATAGCTATAACGTATAAACCACCAAAATATATTAATTTTTTCACTAACCTTCTCAGAATTCTTCAGATGACAGTCCTGTAACATCATATTACACAATGCATATAGAGTTTGTTCGAAAATGTGCATATATAGCGGCACAAATCGTGCTTATACAATGAGAATAGTGTCCATAACGTCAAACAATCTGTCCGGCGCCATCTTGTAAAGGCACCTATTCTTATCGAAAACTATTCATAAACTTGACAAAAAAAATACAGGTTGGACAGCAATTGAAAGACAAATTAGTTCTTAATGCAATCGCTGAATTACATTTTTAAAATTAACCTTACTGCGCAATACAGGCTGCGATAACGCAAGGCTACACTGCAGGAAATGGCGTCTTATGCATTTGACATTTTTCAACAGAACAATGAATTATCAGCATAAATAGTTCTTACTTTCGATCAACTCCCATCAGAATCTTGGGAAAGGTGTCCTTTGTCCAAAAGAATAGTTGCTAGGTTGGAGAACGTCGTCTTCAACGTTGCAATTAGCAGTAAACAATAGCCATGTGGGCCAGAGATACCCAACTTCCTACAACGTCACGAAAATAAATACCCGAAAATCGCAATATACTGACATAAACTGATATAATTCGGTTTAAAATAACAACATTACGATGACTTCAACACCTATATCGAATAAAAACAGAGCCGGATATATCTAGGAGCTAAAACGGGAGCTTCTAAAATGACATGCCAAGACCCTCCCTGCGTCAGAGCGAAGAGTGGAAAGATGGGACACTTCGGTTCCAAGCAATTTATAACCTTTGGGAACTACGTAGAAACTCAATTTCAACTCTCCCTATTCACTGACACCCAGTGGAAGGCGTATGCAGTGCATCTCAACCAATAGAGTACAGGCAAATTAATACACAGGTCTCAGAACAGCCAGCAAAATTCTGCATTCTGACATACACATAGGAAAATTGCTCTAAGTCCAGTTCTGTTTCACCCACAGATATAATTCAAACGGTTTTAGAAACTAGAGAGTGTTTTCTATCCGATAGTAATAATAATATGCATATTGTACGAGCAAGAATTGAGTATGAGGCCTTTTTGAAATGGGCACCTTTTATCTGGCTACTCAATACTTCCCCTTGAGCCCAAACAGGTTAATATGGCTTTTATTCAAGCACCGCTACTGAGGTCCAACACATTGTAAGTCATAGTTATTAATTTCAAAGCAATTGAGAATTCACTAATCACTACCCATTTTGACAAACATTTCCCCTTTCAAAAACATTACAGGCTGCGTAGACAGTCTCCTGGATCTCCTCTTCAACGAGGTCACTCTTGATCCAGCGGCATATGTGAGAAAGCTGTGCATGCTGTCCTTCCAATGTCTCCTGTCTGCCCTGAAAAGGAGAAGGCCATAGCTGGACAAGTCTCCCACTTCAATCTTAGGGGTGACTGAAGCCAAGTGAGTGACTGCAACCTGTTTGATTGAAGCCGGGTACATGGGTCCCTCTCATCTCCCGCTCCCCTCCCTATCAATCTATGTAGTTGGTTGCATTTCCTAAAGCACAAGTAATGGACTTTTATGTGATATTATATCACATTTTGTTACTTTGTGGTGAAGAAGGTGCAACAGCGCCTCTTCAACCTCAGGAGACTGAAGAAATGTGGCTTGGCACATTGACAAACTTCTAGAGATTCACAATTGAGAGCATCCTGTCAGGTTGTATCACCGCCTGGTACGGCAACTGCACCGCCTGCAACCGCAGGGCTACAGCACCCGATGTCACAAGAAGACCAAAAAGATCATCAAGGACATCAACCACCCGAGCCACTGCCTGTTCACTATCATCCAGAAGGCGAGGTCAGTACAGGTGTATCAAAGCTGGGGCAAAGAGACTGAAAAACAGCTTCTATCTCAACGCCATCAAACTGTTAAATAGCCATCAGTAGCACCTTAGAGGCTGCTGCCCTATACATAGACATGAAATCACTAGCCACTTTAATAATGGAAAACGAGTCACTTTAATAATGTTTACATATTTTGCATTACTCATCTCATATGTATATACTGTGTTCTATTCTATTCTACTGTATCTTAGTCTATGCCGCGCCGACATTGCTTGTCCAAAACTGTACATATTCTTAATTCCATTCCTTTACTTTAGATGTGTGTGTATTGTGTGTACTGTTGTGAAATTGTTAGATATTATTTGTTAGATTTTACTGCATTGTTGGAACTAGAAACACAAGCATTTCACTACACCCGCAATAACATCTGCAAAATACCTGTATGTGACCATTAACATTTGATTTGATTTGGGTTTGATAATATAACTCAGGCTTTACTAATTCTTGTGAAGAAGTGTATCAGTGAACTGTATTCTGTAATTAGTTACAAAACAATAGAATGCAATTGTGAATTGCTGCTGTTTGTCTGATATCCAACAGTCCATGATGTTGACCATGAGAGCATTTTGCAGAGAGTATGGGGTGAAGCATACTATTTATGCTCAGAATGAAATGTGGCCCATTGTTTACCTTGTTACCTGGCAACAACGACAAGGGTGTTTTAAAGAGCTGTCAGTCAAGGTGAGCCTGTTCTTTCAAGGCATCCTGATAGAGATGAGAGAAAATCTACAATATCTTAAATTCTGAGCATTTTACTAGCGTAAAAATATTATGGGTGATTTGGTCATTCAAAGGCTATTATTCCTTGGGTAATAGAAAGAGGGACCTTTAAGAGTTTAATTGGTTTCTGTTCTAATTATCTGGTACGTTCCTTGTTGTTATTTCAATAGCTAATTTACACCTAATCCTGGGTTTGGTGGGGGGAAAGAGAGGGTAGCTGATTTAAGGAAAGAGAAGCTAATTACCAGTATTATGGTGCTAGAGTCTAACATCCCACACATAATTCCTCATAGCCTTTTTCCCCACCCTTACCTCCACCCCATTTCACTGCATTATTTTAACAGCTGGACACCGAAAGTGATACATCAGACAGGCTTTTACTGCTCAGTGCTGGGGTCCAGAGTCAGGACCCTATATCAGCTCTTCACAAAGGAACCCCAACACTCTCCATTTGAGCTCTCTATCACTCTCAGATAACAAAAATAAAACACTAATACAATTATTTGAGGGGAAAAAAGCAGGTAAACTCAACAAAAAAAGAAACATCCTCTCACTGTCAACTGCATTTATATTTAGCAAACTTCATCTGGCTGCAAGCCCGAAGCCGGGCTCAATATGACAACAGCCAGCTCAGGTGCAGGGCGCGAAATTCAAAATTTATTTTTTAGAAATATTTAACTTTCACACATTAACAAGTCCAATACAGCATTTGAAAGATAAACATCTTGTGAATCCAGCCAACATGTCCGATTTTTTAAATGTTTTACAGCGAAAACACCACGTATATTTATGTTAGCTCACCACCAAATACAAAAAAGGACAGACATTTTTCACAGCACAGGTAGCATGCACAAAACCAACCGAACTAACCAAGAACCAACCAAACTAACCAAGAAACAACTTCATTCAGATAACATGTCTTATAACGTTATTCAATAAATCTATGTTTTGTTCAAAAAATGTGCATATTTGAGCTATAAATCAGTTTTACATTGCAGCTACCATCACAGCTACCGTCAGAAATGGCACCGAAGCAGCCAGAGTAATTACAGACACCAACGTCAAATACCTAAATACTCATCATAAAACATTTCTGAAAAATACATGGTGTACAGCAAATGAAAGACAGGCATCTTGTGATTCCAGCCAATATTTCCGATTTCTTAACCTGTTTGGGCTGCAGGGGCAGTATTGAGTAGCCAGATAAAAGGTGCCCATTTCAAACGGCCTCGTACTCAATTCTTGCTCGTACAATATGCATATTATTATTACTATTGGATAGAAAACACTCTCTAGTTTCTAAAACCGTTTGAATTATATCTGTGAGTCAAACAGAACTCATTTGGCACAAACTTCCTGACCAGGAAGTGGAAAGTCTGAAATCGAGGCTCTGTTCTACTTCCTGCCTATAAATGGCCATGATACGTGTTAGTATACGTGCACTTCATAGACCTTCCCCTGGATGTCAAGAGGCGGTGCGAGAAGAAATTTAGTGTTTATCTTGGTCTGAAGTGGAATACAAGCTCTTTGTATGACGTGTCCCCCATTTCTTGTTTTCTGGAAAGCGCGGAGAGGGACTTGGATTTGCCTTCTGTTTAGCTGCCGTTATAGGCGACTAATATCTCCGGTTTTGATTTTATTTGATTCATGTGACCATATCATCGTAAAGTATGTTTTTTCAATATAGTTTCATCAGATTATTGAATTTTTTTCGGGAGTTTTGCCGTGTTCCGTTCTCTTCCGTTTGTTGACATGGAGAGATTCGCGCCACTTGGCTAGTGTGCTTGCTAATTCAAGAGGGAAAATGGACGCTCTAAATCCAAACAACAGCGAAAACACAATGTAGCATTATATTAGCTTACCACAATAGCCAGAAACACAAGCCATTCCCTAGCAGCAAAAGTTAGCGATTGTAACAAACCAGCAAAAGATATATAATTTTTGACTAACCTTGATAAGCTTCATCAGATGACAGTCCTATAACATCAGGTTATACATACACTTATGTTTTGTTCGAAAATGTGCATATTTAGAGCTGAAATCGGTGGTTATACATTGTGCTAACGTAGCATCTTTTTCCCACAACGTCCGGATATTTTTCTGACACTCACATATTCTGACCAAATAACTATTCATAAACATAACTAAAAAATACATGTTGTATAGGAAATGATAGATGCACTAGTTCTTAATGCAATCGCCGTGTTAGAATTCTAAAAATAACTTCATTACGATATGCAGTTTACGTTATGGCGAGAGCGTGCCCAAAACCTGGCCGCAAACTACTAGTTCACATGTACGACAGATATATGAAATAACATCATAAAATGGGTCCTACTTTTGCTGATCTTCCATCAGAATGTTGTACAAGGGGTCCTTTGTCCAGAACAATCGTTGTTTGGATTTAGAATGTCCTCTTCTGCAGTCACTTAGCATGGAAAGCTAGCAAAGTGGCGCGAAGCTCTCCTTCCTGAACAAAGGCAGACAAAGCAACACGCCTAACGTCCCGAAAAAATTTCAATAATCGAATAAAACTATATTGAAAAAACATACTTTACGATGATTGTCACATGTATCAAATAAAATCAAAGCCGGAGATATTAGTCGTCTATAACGACAGCTGTACAGAAGGCAAAACCAGGTCCCTTCACGCGCTCTCCAGAAAACAGGAAACTGGCGACACGTCATACAAAGAGCTTTTATTCGACCCCAGATCAAGTTATACACTCCATTTCTTCTCTCACTGCGTGTCGACATCTAGTGGAAGACGTATGAAGTGCATGTATACTGATATATATCAAGGACATTTATAGGCAGGCCCTAGAACAGAGCATCGATTTCAGATTTTCCACTTCCTGGTCAGGAAGTTTGCTGCAAAATGAGTTCTGTTTTACTCACAGATATAATTCAAACGGTTTTAGAAACTAGAGAGTATTTTATATCCAATAGTAATAATAATATGCATATTGTACGAGCAAGAATTGAGTACGAGGCCGTTTGAAATGGGCACCTTTTTTCCGGCTACTCAATACTGCCCCTGCAGCCCAAACAGTTTAACATGTGTAAATATTTGTATGAACATAACAAGATTCAACAACTGACACATAAACTGAACAAGTTCCACAGACATGTGACTAACATAAATGGAATAATGTGTCCCTGAACAAAGGGGGGGGGGGGGGGGGGGGATCAAACATAACAGTCAGTATCTGGTATGGCAAACAGCTGCATTAAGTACTACAGTGCATCTCCTCCTCATGGACTGCACCAGATTTGCCAGTTCTTGCTGTGAGATGTTACCCCACTCTTCCAACAAGGCACCTGCCAGTTCCCGGACATTTCTTGGGGGAATGACCCTAGCCCTCACCCTCCAATTCAACAGGTCCCAGATGGGATCTCAATGGGATTGAGATCCGGGCTCTTCGCTGACCATGGCAGAACACTGACATTCCTGTCTTTCAGGAAATCATGCACAGAACAAGCAGTATGGCTGGTGGCATTGTCATGCTGGAGGGTCATGTCAGGATGACCCTCCAGGAAGCATACCACATGAGGGAGGAGGATGTATTCCCTGTAACGCACAGCGTTGAGATTGCCTGCAATGACAACAAGCTCAGTCTGATGATGCTGTGACACACCGCCCCAGACCATGACGGACCCTCCACCTCCAAATCAATCCCGCTCCAGAGTACAGGCCTCGGTGTAACGCTCATTCCAACGATAAACGTGAATCTGACCATCACCTCTGGTGAGACAAAACCGTGACTCATCAGTGAAGAGCACTTTTTGCCAGTCCTGTCTGTTTCAGCAACGGTGGGTTTGTGCCCATAGGCAACATTTTTGCCGGTGATGTCTGGTGAGGACCGGTATTACAACAGGCCTACAAGCCCTCAGTCCAGCCACTCTCAGCCTATTGCGGACAGTCTGAGCACTGATGGAGGGATTGTGTGTTTCTGGTGTAACTCGGGCAGTTGTTGTTGCCATTCTGTACCTGTCCCGCAGGTGTGATGTTTGGATGTACCAATCCTGTGCAGGTGTTGTTACACGTGGTCTGCCACTGCGAGGATGATTAGCTGTCCACCCTGCCTCCCTGTAGCGCTGTCTTAGGCGCCTCACAGAACGGACATTGCAATTTATTGCCCTGACCATATCTGCAGTCCTCATGCCTCCTTGCAGCATGCCTAAGGCACTTCACACTTTAATTAGACTGTTTGGTTTCCCTTTCATAGCTATAAAGTCAGAGACCACTGTTATTCTACCCACAAGCAAGCATGCAAGGCCCTCTCTCGTCCGTCATTCAGCAAATCAGATCATGACTCCATACTGCTTCCTGTTTACAACTAGAAGCTCAAACAGGAAGTACCCGTCACTCACTCAACTGAGAAATAGTCACCAGAATCAAAGATTATGCTACAGGACTGCTTTGCTGATGCTGATTGGAATATGTTTCGAGACTCCGCCGATAACCACCTCCGTCACCGGCATTATTAGGACATGCATCAGTACGTCGTCCCCACAGTCAAGGTTCTCTGCTTCCCCAGATTAGGTTGGTGCTAAACTAAAGGGCAGTGCTGTACCACCACACATATGGCTATTACAGACAACCCTGAGGCTACAGTTGAGAACAGGAATAAGTACAAGAAGTCCCGCTCTGACATCCAAGGAGTCATAAAACGAGCAAAAGGACAATATAGGACTATGGTGAAATCATATTACACAGGCTCCGACACCCACCGCATGTAGCAGAGGCTCCAGTCCATTACGGATTACAAAGGAATCCATGACCTGCACAACGATGCTTCTCTACCAGACGAACTCAATGCATTTTATGCACGCTTCGACTATTACAACATCGTGCTGGGTGTGAAGGCCGCCACCAAAGCAGAAGACTGGGTGATCTCACTCTCTGAGGCCGACGTGAGTAAGGTCTTTGGGTCAACACCTGCAATGCGGGAACATGCCCAACGGTATTCCGTGGTGCTTTCTCAGAGAATGTGCAGAACAGCTGGCAGACAAATTAACCATCCTTTTTTTTTTACCTCTCCTTGTCCCAGCCTGTAATCCCCACGTGTTTATTAAAGATGACCACCATAATTCCTGTTCCCAATAACTCTAAGGCTTCCTGACACAATGACTACCGCCCTGTAGCACTCACATCTGTAATCATGAAGTGATTTGAGAGGCTGGTTATGGCCTACATAAGGATCGGTGTCCCGCTAGTGGGACAACTTCCGGTGAAACTGGAAGGCGCTCAATTCAAATAAATAATCATAAATATTATGGATTTTAAACATTTAGGTACATACAAGTATCTATATCTGCTGAAAGTTTAAATTATTGTTAATCTAACTACCCTGTCCGATTTACCGTAGTTATTACAGAAAACAGCTAAAACATGACATGCGATTGTTTGAGGATGGCGCCCCACATCAAAATATTTTTCCACCGGCACAAGTTTCATACATTCACATATAACGATGAAATATTCACTTACTTTTCGAAAATCTTCCTCTGATTTGTCACCCAAATGGTCCCAGCTATAACATGTAGCGTCGTTTTGTTAGATAAAATCCTTCTTTATATCCCAAAAAGCCTGTTTAGTTGGCGCCACCGATTTGAGTAATCCACTCGTTCAACTTGCAGAGAAAGGAATCCGAAAATCTACCCAAAACTTTGTTTCAAAATGCATTTCTATTTACTCCTCAGAGACCGTAAAATGTAATCAAACTACAATATTTATTTAGAAAGAAGTATGTTCAGTAGGAAACGCGCAAACACGAATTTCCAAGACTGTGTCCTTCTACTAAAACTGATATTTCTTATTCGTTTTTGAAGTTACAAGCCTGAAACCTTGGACATAGACTGCTGACACCCTGTTGGGAGCCATAGGAATTGCATCCAGGGAGCAAAATTATTGCGCTCTTGGTTAGAGCCTGTAATTAAGCATTTCACTGTAAGGTCTACTACACCGGTTGTATTCGGCGCACGTGACAAATAAACTTGGATTTGATTTATGGCAATAGCACCGCCCTCGATCGCATGGCGCAACAGAGGGTGTTGTAGACAGCCCAGTACATCACTGGGACAGAGCTCCCTGCCGTCCAGGACCTCTACATTACATCAGGTGGTGTGAAAGGATGGCACAAAAAATCATAAAAGACTCCAGCCACCCAAGCCATAGACTGTTCTCTCTGCTTCCACATGACAAGTGGTACCGGTGCATCAGTCTGACACCAACAGGCACCTGAACAGCTTCTATCCCTAAGCAATAAGACTGCTAAATAACTTAAACGCTGGCTCTATGCACCCTCACTGTAACGATCGTCTTTGGGAGAAAGAGAGGAGGAACAAAACGCAGCGTGGTAAGTGTTCATGATGATGTTTTTAATTAAACTCAGAACACTAAACAAAACAATAAACGATGTGAACAAACAAAACAATACCGTGTGGCGACAAACACTGACACGGAAGACAGAATCACCCACAAAAAAAGGACCAAGCAGCGTGGTAACGGACAGCAGCTGCAGCGATCGGAGGACTCCTGGACCTGGGAGGAGATTCTGGACGGCAAGAGGCCTTGGACTCAGGTTGGTGAATATCGCTGCCCCAAAGCTAAGCTGGAGGCAGCAAAAGCGGAGAGGCTGTGGTATGAGGAGGCTGCACGTAAGCGCGGCTGGAAGCCAGAGAGGCAGCCCCAAAAATGTATTGGGGGGGTGGCACAGGTAGGAGACCTGAGCCAACTCCGCATGCTTACCTTGGAGAGAGAGGGACCGGGCAGACCCCGTGTTATGCCGTGAGGCGCATGGTGTCCCCGGTGAGCAGGCATAGCCCGGTGCGGTACATAGCAGGGCCTCGTATCGGCCGGGCTAGAGTGGGCATCGAGCCATGTGCCATGAATCCGGCTCAACGCATCTGGTCTCCAGTGCGTCCCCTCGGGCCGGGGTACAACTTTTTTCCTTATAATTTTACAATCTGCATCAAACCAGTTGTCATCTATGATCTTAATTTTTGTATTTTTTTTTATCAATTTCAATTTTGCTTCTTTTGTCGTTTGCCTGAATATATACGTAGTTGATGTTTTGTACTGCTAGATTGATGCCTTCTTTACTGTTGTCATGATCTCTGTAAGAAGCGGACCAAAGCGCAGTGTGGTTTGAATACATTCTTCTATATTTTAATGAAGAACTGTCATGCCCTGGCCTTAGTATTCTTTGTTTTCTTTATTATTTTAGTTAGGTCAGGGTGTGACATGGGTATTTATGTGGGTTTTGTAGTGTCCAGGGTGATTGTAAGGTTTAGGGGGTTTATTTAGAGTAGTTGGGTTTACGTTTAGTATAGTTGTCTAGCTGTGTCTATGTTGTGTGTAGTTGTCTAGGAAAGTCTATGGTTGCCTGAATGGGTTCCCAATTAGAGACAGCTGGTTTCTGTTGTCTCTGATTGGGAGCCATATTTAGGGTAGCTATAGGCTTTAGTTTGTTGTGGGGAATTGTCTATGGTGAACGTTTGTAGCCTGTGTGTGTGCACTACGTTTATAGCTTCACGGTCTTTTGTTGTTTTGTTAATTTGTAAGTGTTTTGTTTCGTTTTGCCTTCTTCAAAAAAATAAAAGAAGATGGCTTATTTTCCACATGCTGCGTTTTGGTCCGTCTCTCCCTCACACGATCGTGACAAGAACACTTAAACAAAAAACAACAAACGAATAAGACGAACGTGACCGCTATATAGACACTGTGCTAACATGCAACATAACATAGACAATAACCCACCACCCACAATACAAAACAGGGTACCTAAATATGGTTCCCAATCAGAGACAACGCAAAACACCTGTCTCTGATTGAGAACCATATCAGGCCAAACAGAGAAATAGAAAACATAGAAATAGAAACATAGACTGCCCACCCCAACTCACGCCCTGACCAACTAAATAAAGACAAAACAAAGGAAATAAGGTCAGAAACGTGACAACTGTAAGTGAATGTGGTATCCAGAAAGTTATACATTACATTTACGACTTACAAATTGGTTTACATTTACGAGCGACTTACAAATTGGTGCATTCACCTTATGATATCCAGTGGAACAACCACTTTACAATAGTGCATCTAACTCTTTTAAGGGGGGGGGGGGGGGTTAGAAGGATTACTTTATCCTATCCTAGGTATTCCTTAAAGAGGTGGGGTTTCAGGTGTCTCCGGAAGGTGGTGATTGACTCCGCTGACCTGGCGTCGTGAGGGAGTTTGTTCCACCATTGGGGTGCCAGAGCAGCGAACAGTTTTGACTGGGCTGAGCGGGAACTGTACTTCCTCAGAGGTAGGGAGGCGAGCAGGCCAGAGGTGGATGAACGCAGTGCCCTTGTTTGGGTGTAGGGCCTGATCAGAGTTATCTAAGAGTGTTTGGATATTTTGGTTCCAGGTTGCTTTCTGGTATTTTTCTGTGCTGTTTTGGGCCCATCTGTATGAACTTCTGATGTTGTACAGCTTACTGGACTGTGAATGTGTGGTTTTTTCCATGTCTGTTCTTTTGAGGAACAACGTAATTTGGTTGTGATCATACAGAGTTGTTAGTGGCTTGACAGTGAATGAGTTGAGAGAGAAAGGGTCAATGTCTGTGATCATATAGTCTACTGTACTGTGGCCAAGAGGTGAGCAGTAGGTGAATCTCCCCAAAGAGTAACCTGCCATTGACAAAGTACAGACCCAGGCTTCTACAGAGCTGCAAAAGATCCCTTCCAAAAGATCAGTTTTTGTTGACGGTCCTGTCAATGTTGTTTCTATGGGGGAGATTAAGACAGTTAGAAACAATATGGCCTGTAATAAAGCTGTCCCCTCGTGTGCTCGTTAGATCAGGTAGTGTTCCCGGGCGCGCATTTGTGTCCCCACAGATGAGCACATTTCCCTGGGCCTGGAAATGACACATCTCTTCCTCAAGGGTGGGGAAGATCTCCTCTGAGTAATATGGGGATTCTGAGTGGGGGGGTATATATTGCGCAAAGGAACACATCTTTTTCTGCCAGTACAAGGTTTTTTCTCAGTTTTAACCAAATGTGATATTTGCCGATTTTGAGGGGATCAATTAGATTTTGTAGTTCGGATTTGTACCAAATGATCAGTCATCCAGAGTCTCTGCCTCTATTGACAGAGCTGTGTTTCTGTGATGGCACAATTACCTCTCTGTAGCCTGAGGGACAGTGAGTGACAATGTCAGCCTTACACCATGTCTCCTGCAGAATGATGACGTCAACATCTTTCAGATTATTTTTGAACTCCAGTGCTAAACTCTTCAGTCCAAAGGTTGATGAGTTTCGGCCCTGAATGTTCCAAATGCTAACTGATAGTGATTTCATGTTGCAAAAAGAAAGAAAAGCAGTCAGAAATACAGTAACTACTAACTAATAAGTTGTTAAGAGTGAGATAAACAGAATAACAACTAAAAAATGTTCTGTTAAATATATAAATATTACTATTCATTGAAGTAAATTCTAGTATGTGTGTGTGTGTGTGTGTGTGTGTGTGTGTGTGTGTATGTGTGTGTGTGTGTGTGTGTGTGTGTGTGTGTGTGTGTGTGTGTGTGTGTGTGTGTGTGTGTGTGTGTGTGTGTGTGTGTGTGTGTGTGAGCATGCGTCCGTGTGTGTTTAGTGCAGTTTAGTGCAGATGTAATGGAGGAGCTGTTTAATCTTACTCAACCCTACAGGGTTCTCCTGTCCTCTGACGACATCTGCGTAGCTGCGCTGGTCCTGCTGTTGGGCCCTGTGGAGTGGAGGAGGGCCAGTTCTGGGCCATGGGGCTTCCTCTCTGGTCTGGTAGAGGTGGTGGTCTGTTGCGGGGTAGTAGGCTGGGCCCGGTCCCGTCTGGCTAAGCCGATGGAAGTGGTGATGCTCTGGTGGTGGTTGGGGCCTGTGGGATGCGCTGGGTCTAGTGTGGCGTTGAAGGGGCCTGGGGCTCCTTGGTGGTGCAGTGGTCTGGTAGGGGTCTCTGGGTGGTCCTTTCCCCAGTGCGGCATGGGGTGTTTGTCTACCAAGTGCCACGTCCTTTAGAGACTTGGCAAACATCCCAACTGTCTGCTTCCTCAGATGGGAGTGGTCGTGCAGATGCTCTGGGGTGATTGTTGGGTGGTGAGCAACGTGTACGTTCGGGAGTAGGCTACACCCTCTGGTGATGTCAGCGTTGACTTTCTGAATGGTACGTTGATGGAAGTCTTTGCGGGGCAGCAGAGTGGAGATGGTGATGTGGGAGTTGGGGAACCACTCAGAGGCCCTCTCTGCTACTCTGTTGAGTCAGGAGCCGTTCTTCTGCATGACTGCTCTCTCTCTCTCTCTGTGTCAATTTGTGTGTATATTTGTTTGTGTATATCTGATGAAAACCTTGTTAGTCCGTTTTGCATTCTTTTTTAGAGTACATAGACTCCCCTCTATGTACTCTAGGACCATGAAAAACATTTTTCAAAATGTCTTCTGAAGTTTGATAAGAACATGTTTGTTAATGAGAAAATGTTGTATTTTTTTTCTTTCCTGAAATATACATGCGGTTCTCTCTCTCTTTCACGCACATGCATGCATGCACACACAACTAACACAAACTAACAAATACATGCACACACAAGCACACATGATAAAACAGCCCACTCACACTGACACATAGTCATACATTTAATTAAATGACTCTTTTACAGCGGAGATTCATTTCATGATGTGTTCTTGTTTATTATAGGCGACTAATGGGCCCTCATCCCACACACTTTAAATTAGATTAAACTGTTAGGTTATACTTTCAAATGGATTCTGTGGTCAGTGTGGCTCTAATGATGTGTTTTACAGCTCTCCAGAGTGCCACAGTGTTTTGACAAAAGACTGCATCCTTCCTCCCCTCTAAGTGAGACTATTGATTCCCATGGATACAGTCAGTCGTTCACATATTGGTTAACAGTGAGTGTTGGACAACAACCTAAAAAGAGCAAAACCCCAAAAAGTGCAGTCCTACATCAAACCTTACACTGGCAGCACAAACATAGAGATAAGGAAAGGTACACCTTTTAATCACGGAAATTGGGGAGTCTTGACATTGCAATTATGAATATTGACAGAAAATGTGTAACAATTTCCTGCTGCTCATCAGGTTGCATTGGAAATCTAATTAATTTCTCCACCCTGGATGACCACCTCACCAGCCTGACAAGAGTGATGGATGGCACATGATATTCATTTTCCCTCATGTTATGCAATCTTATATTCCTTTGAAAATATATATATATATTTTGCCTATGCACATTCTGTTCACCTAATAGCTTCACCAGAAGAACAGAAACATAGTTATCATTACTGTAAGTATAACCACTCACATTTTAACAAAGACTAACTAGGTAGATGTTGAAGTAGTACGTAACTTGATTAATGGCTGGGAACCAAATCAATCAATCAAATGTATTTATGAAGCCCTTCTTACATCAGCTGATGTCACAAAGTGCTGTACAGAAACCCAGCCTAAAACCCCAAACAGCAAGCAATGCAGGTGTAGAAGCACAGTGGCTAGGAAAAACTCCATAGAAAGGCCAGAACCTAGGAAGAAACCTTATAATTTGATTTTTATTTCACTTTTATTTAACCAGGTAGGCTAGTTGAGAACAAGTTCACATTTGCAACTGCGACCTGGCCAAGATAAAGCAAAGTAGTTCGACACTAGCACTGGAGTAATGATTACATTTTTTGATTCTAGGCAGTGAGTTTCTGCACAGCAGCTTTTTCTACTTTAAGTGAGTTTTGTACAGAACTAGTGGATAGAGATCCATTTATTATGTTCAACATAGGAGGGCCAAGCAGAGGAAGCAACTCTTTCAGTAGTTTAGTTGGAATAGGGTCCAGTATGCAGCTTGAAGGTTTAGAGGCCATGATTATTTTCATCTTTGTGTCAAGAGATATAGTATTAAAAAACTTGAGTGTCTCCCTTGATCCTAGGTCCTGGCAGAGTTGTGCAGACTCAGGACAACTGAGCTTTGGAGGAATATGCAGATTTAAAGAGGAGTCCGTCATTTGCTTTCTAATGATCTTTTTAAAAATTATTATTATAAAAAAGAAAATCCATTTTTTTTACCAGGTAAGTTGACTGAGAACACGTTCTCATTTACAGCAACGACCTGGGGAATAGTTACAGGGGAGAGGATGGGGATGAAAGAGCCAATCGTAAGCTGGGGATTATTAGGTGACCATGATGGTTTGAGGGCCAGATTGGAAATTTAGCCAGGACACCGGGGTTAACACCCCTACTCTTACGATAAGTGCCATGGGATCTTTAATGACCTCAGAGAGTCAGGACACCTATTTAACATCCCATCCGAAAGACGGCACCCTACAGGCACCCTACAGAAGGCAGTCACTGCCCTGGGGCATTGGGATATTTTTTTTTAGACCTGAGGAAAGAGTGCCTCCTACTGGCCCTCCAACACCACTTCCAGCAGCATCTGGTCTCCCATCCAGGGACTGACCAGGACCATCATGATCTTTTCCTCAAAGGAGTTCATGAATTTATCACTGCTGAAGTGAAAGCCATCCTCTCTTGAGGAATGCTGCTTTTTAGTTAGCTTTGCGACAGTATCAAAAATGTATTTTGGATTGTTCTTTTTTTCCTCAATTAAATTGGAAAAATAGGATGATCGAGCAGCAGTGAGGGCTCTTCGATATTGTACGGTACTTTATTTCCAAACTAGTTGGAAGGCTTCCAGTTTGGTGTAGTGCCATTTCCGTTCCAATTTTCTAGAAGCTTGCTTCAGAGCTCGGGTATTTTATGTATATCAGGGAGCTAGTGTCACGTTCTGACCTTTATTTCCTTTTGTCTTTATTTAGTATGGTCAGGGCGTGATTGGGGTGGGCAGTCTATGTGTGTTTTTCTATGTTGGGGTTTTTGTGTTCGGCCTGGTGTGATTCTCAATCAGAGGCAGCTGTCAATCGTTGTCCCTGATTGAGAATCATACTTAGGTAGCCTGGGTTTCACTTTTGGTTTGTGGGTGTTTGTTTCCTGTGTCAGTGTTTGTGCCACACGGGACTGTTTTGGTTAGATTTACTTTTGTTATTTTGTATTGTGTCTTGTTCAGTTTATTATATTAAAACCATGGACACTTACTACGCTGCGTCTTGGTCCGATCCCTGCTACACCTCCTCTTCAGACGAAGAGGAGGAAATCTGCCGTGACAGCTAGTTTCTTATGACAAATGCTTTTTGTTTTTAGGGGTGCGACTGCATATAGGGTATTGTGCTAGGTTATATTGAGATCATCCTCAAACTCATACATATTCTGTGGTCAGGTGAGTGACGATAAATGTCTCTACATATTTCATTGACATTGATTTTGGTTGGAAAGAGAGACCAAGAGAGAGGGAAGGAAATAGACAGGCAGACAAACAGACAGACATACACATGGGCAGGAAGACAGACAGACAGCGACCCACCCACCCACCCACCCACCCACACGCTCCTAGAGGGAGACGGTCATATTTTTATGCTGGTGGAGTTTAGCAAGGTCAGGGCTACATTAAGCTAGCTAATATAACCCCTGGCTGGCTGTTGGTGGGTGCTGTGTTTATGCTGACCAAACACATTTCACCCCAGCATAGATAGGCAATCAGCAGCGAGGTTGACAGTGTGGATCGATTACTAGACCTGGGTGGTACTTGGGTGTATATATGTATGTATGTATATTGGTGTGTATTGTGCTTAAGTATGTGAGACTCTATTCAAAGCCTGTCTACTGAGATACAATGCAGATGCTGCTCAACTGAATGCTCTGCGTGATTTTATGTTTGAGATAACACTTTATCATTGTTCTGACAAAACAGTAACAGAACTGAAATGACTGGAGTGGAAACTTGATTGAATCTTTATATCAGTTATTTGTAATATCAATTGAATTAAAGGGGTCATTTCATTCATTGTGCTCAGCTAACAAACAAAAACCTCATGACTTCTGAAATGCAAATTCATTTCAGTTTAATGCAAAGCAGAATACAATTCCAAACCCTGCAACTTTTGATTGATTCATAAGAAATGTGATCCTGTAAATGAGAGAATGAAAAGGATGCCCATGTGTCCAGACAACAATCTATTTTCTTTGCCTCACCCTGTAGGGGCTGTGGAAAGAGCTACCTGTGTGTGAAGTTTGGGGTCTGGGGTGTATCTGCATGTGGGTGAGTGTGTGTGAGAGCATGGTGAAAGGATATGTTGAGGTGGTGTTATATATATACTGTATATACACGTTCAAAATTGTCTAACACTGTGTTTGAGGGTGTGAAGGATCAGTGCTACCCACATAAGATGTCTAAGTAGCTTGTATTCCAAGGATCATAAATATCATTACTTGGCTTTGCTGCTGTATTGGTCTACTCTTGCTTGGTTAGATGTGAACCAGCCATTGAGTCAACCTTTAACTCTTGTGATATTTAAATAGATATAGGCCTAGTTATGAAATGCAAGCATGAGATTATGCATAGTGCAGGCTTATGTATAGAAATGAGGTACACTGAGTGTCATCGGTGTTAACAAGGATGTTACCAGAAACTAATTTCTGTGAATTCTATGTATCTCTGTCGCTCATTGTTCCTGTCTTCATGCAGATTGATGTCATGGTGAAATTAAAGTTTAAAAAATACTCTTGAGTGAGCAACACATGAATCCCTTCTCTCTAAAGTAGGGTCCATGTTGATGATGATTCACAGGGGGAATGTAGATGGTCTTGTTTATTGTTATAGGAAAATGTTTGCATGAATTAAACAGCTGCCTAATGAATCTCTCATCTCGCTTCCTATTTCAGAGATATATTGCATCTTTGAGGAGCAGATATCAGTGGGACCACGGCTGGGCGGTGGGAGACTGGGGCTGTTTGGACCGGTGTTGCTGTGAGGGATGTGAAGTGGGCAAGCAGAGATGTCGGGGCAGCTGAGGTGTTAGGTATGTACTGGGTGGATGAAATGTCAGGGAAGTGGCATCTAATGGGTGTTTCGACCTTAAGGTTGTGACATTTTCTCATGATGTTTGGGTGTGGAGGTGCTGTAAAGGTTTCGGATGACGTTAGTGTGTGTAGAAGTGTTGATGAAGGGTCATTAAGGGGTATTAGATGGTGGCTGGTTGAGACTATTCCAATTATTGGTATTCTTCACAGGGAAGATTTGCTCAGAAATCCTGTAAATAACAACAAAAGCAACACAGAATGGGGACATTGTGTATTAACTTCAACAATTAGGCTGGCATGGACACAAATATGTGGCAAAACGATGGGCGAAGGCACAACATATCATCACGCTATTGTGATAATCAGATGCAAAGCATTTGTTGGTATCCCAATCATTTTTAGGCCACTGCGAATGTAGTCCATGCATTCATAAATAAATCTATGCATAATGTGGAAAAATAGCCTTGCTTTTCAGCCAAATCCTGTCTTAATTAGCTGTAGCTCGCTACTGTTTCTCTGCTTGAGGGTGTCCTGTTGTTATCAAAGCATGGAATTATTTATTCACACATAACTAACACCTCTGTTTATTTTTAAGCTCCTCACTGAGAGACGCTAATTATCAAAGGATAAACTCTCCTTGCCTCAAAATGGGGATAAACAGTGAACCTATTATTTAGTGATGGATGGAATTAATTATTTTCTGGTAAGGTCATTAGACCTTGTAAACAAGTGAGAACAGGCTTTGAGGTGCTACACTTCATCAAATATATTTTGTTTTAAAAGGTAATGCAGTTACAGAATCTTTGGTTATAAATGTTAAAAGAGTTTTATGTATTTTGTTTGAAAAGGTGGGCCTAATGTAACTAATTTCTTTATCTTTTTTTTCTCCAACTGTGATGTTATGGTAATAATTCCTTATTCTTCCCCAATGATTTAGTCATGATCTGATTATATGGTGTTCAATAATCTGGTTTTGAAGAGATCACAGCTTCAGCAGTAAAGTATTACTGTCACATGAACTGTCTGCTGGCTGTGACAATGTTTGATGGGATATACATTATTACACAACTATTTACATTTTTGAGCAACAAAGACAGCTCACTTCACTTGCATGTGAGGTGTAATTGTGTGCCTGCTTTACATTATCCGAGATGGTGCCATACATCTGTTGTCAATGAATTTGGGAATTATAAATGCTGTGTTACACTTCATGGGTATGAGAGTAAGTTAGGGAGAGGCTGGTGGAGAGGATGATTTATATGTCTTTGAGCGAGTGAGGGAAACACTAGCAGAGAAAGACAGTGATTAAAATAGTCTTTGAGTGTTAGAGAGCAAGTGATTGAGCGAGTGTGAGAGCAAGTGGTGGAAAGTGACAGAGTGAAAGTGATTGAAATCGAGTTAGAGTGTTGTTCCTAATGACAGAAAGACAAGTCACGTGAGAGAGACAGTGTGCAAGAGAGAGTATAGCTGCACCCCAAACCTAATCGTCACATTGGCCCTATCACCAGACTCAGTTCATGTAGCACGCTACCTCTTCTAGCCGCTCTGACTGGAAGCCACGGGTAGCTAATCCTTAATGGAGAGATACGGTATAATTAATGCTGTTTAATTACACATGCTAATCATTTTATTGAAAGGATTCATGGACCTGAGCACGTTTGAAAGCTGTGTGACCTGCACATTAGTGAGCCAAGCTTCATAAATGTGCATTTGAGAGTAAAATAACTGTGCTGTTGAATTTCTGCCTGGATATTCATTATCGTGCAGTACTAAACCAAACATGGAAATGCATGCATTGTATGACGATGATGTAAATAGCACTGCACTGCCTATTCAGATTAGAAATGCTGCAGGAAGAGTGCACTCATCTGTCTCAAATTGGTTTACAATTTACTTTGTAGAAGAAGTTGGTTCAATTTGACAGAGCTTAATGGTCTGTAATATGATAAGACACTGGCATAGGCATGTCAGATCACTTGTGAATACATCATCTGTCTTTACCTCTTGTGCATCACGCAAAGAACATTCTGTCATTGAGCAAGACAACACTAATCAACCATGTGCTTGACAATAAACAGGGAGTCCAAGTGGAAAATATGAATGTGGTTGTTGATGCGATACAGCCCATTGATTAAGACAGAGAAGCACATCTCAGCAGTCAGACAGCTCAATCTAGAACTCTCTTCTCACCTCCCTCATATTTCCCCAACGGCACCCTCTCAGAACCAAATCAAAAATAAGCCATCAACAACACATAGTTCATTACAGGCCTGGAGAGTGCATGCACCCTTAGTCTAGAGTAGACTTCAACACAGCAACAGATATGTGATCTACAGTACCATAACATCGAAATGCATTTGCTTTTGAACTTAATCTTTAATTTCAAATGTTCTTCAATTACAAGTAATGGAAGTATGCCCTGTATGATGAAATGAGAGCAATTCTGTTTGCAGTGTCTCTACAGGCTGGTGCTTATTGTGGAGTCTGAGAAGTAAATAGCATGGAGAGGATAAATAGGTCTCGCTGGCATATGCCTATATGTTGACATTTCTTATGCAGAAGCATGGTCTTTTTCCCCAAATAGACCGTATCAGAATATCTGTTGGCTGAAAATGAAAGCAGGTTATGTTGCTTTATTGTGCATCCAAATACATCTCTCACTGACGGAGAAGCTTTAGGCTGCCAAGGGGAGGCATTTGGGAAACGACACAGAGAAGGCAAAACACAATTTTATTCGAGCTGGCTTACCTATGGGATTTTTTTTCTCCCATTCAGGTACTACAGGATTTCTTGTCCTTGAGGACCACCTGACATACATTAAAGTGCCAGCTATTGTGTGCTACTGTGTTTGAATATTTTGTGTAAAACTGCTTGACATCTTTGCAAGAGTATCATTATGAAGCCTTAAAATACTGAAATACCACGCAAAATGCGATTCCCATCCAGCAAAAAGCATGTCGACATTTTTCTCACCGACAGTAGTTTACGGATCAATTCTAAGCCCTCTTTGCAATTTCAATCAACCAATATGGTGTGAGTTGTCATTTTAAATTTTCTCAGAGACAACAAATGTCTCTTGGACGCTGCATAGGGCTCATTGGATGATAAGATCACAACAGCAAGCTGGTTTGGTAGAAGACAGGGCTGGGAAACACCAACACATAGCCCAGGCACTGAGAACAAGTATATGGCTCAATTGATTTTGTTTCACTTAGCCCTGTCTTGTAAGAGATGAGGACTGGTGTGTCTGTATCAGCACTGGCATCATCTGGACCCAAGTCAGCTAATTTCCAACTTCCAAAAGACTAATCAAATCCAAGTGCCAAGATATACTGCCAAGTGCCATGCTACAGGGTTCTCCCTCACTGTGCGCAATTGGTTCAACACCTGTTGTAATTATATGCTTCACAAGTGACAGAGAAGTGGAATAGGCTTTTGAAAGAGCTTTGTTGAGATTGGGGGGACGATGGCACTAATTCTGGGTTTCAGAGCTGTCCTCAGTAAACACTTGGACTGCAAACAAACCAGCACTCCTTAGTGTGGTTGAACTTTTAGCACGTATATCACGTTAGCATGTAGGGCTCACCGATTGGTGTCACCTCGTTAGTCAGTATGTGTTACACCTGTGCTGGTTTGTCATCTCGTTAGTGGGAAGGTGTTTTACCTCTGCTGTCCCAGGTGCTATTTAAGAGTGGCTGGCCCTTTGCTCCAGTTCTCTTGAGAGAAGGGGAGGGTCAACACCTTTACTTGGCTCTCTCTATTTGATTTCTAGAAAAACATTCCTTTGTCTGATCTTCCCTGTTTAATTTTGCTGAATCTTTTGGTTTGCTTCCCGTCTTTAATTTTGGTGTGGGTTTTCCTTTCGTGTGCCTCTTAGTGGGCAAATTTAGTGGGTACTCATGGTGGGTGTCTTTAGGTCCCAGTTGTTGCTAGTCAACTTTCAGTTGTGGAGTGTCTTTCAGAACCCCTCCTAAAACCCCACCTGTTTTGTTTTGGTTGTCAGTGACTCTTTGTTAGTTCCCACTTCTGTTTGAGAGACATTATTGGTTTTCTTGCTGGGGAATGTGAAACCTTTGACTGACGGCCTTTTGTCTACTGGGGTCCTAGTCCACCTATTGGGATATTTTGTAGGTGTATGTTGTACAGTTAGTTTCAAATGGCCGCTCCCAAGGTCATGTTCCTTTGGTGATACTGGCATTTGTAATCACACTTAGCAGGTGTTACTGTCTCCAACGTAAGTGTTACAAAGTTATAGCTCAATTAGTTTGATCCATTCCAGAGTCCATGTAGTCATTGAGGCATGACAGCATGTTTTATTTGAAGGTGATTTCCAATGGTGCTGCAGTGAGGTGTCACTCAGTGCCATTCTGACGCAGACACCAACATAGATGGGGAATGAGGAACTGTTCATGTTTAATTAATAATGCTAATGAAACTTAATTAGTGCAGCTTATGAACCAAGCATTCAAATGAGAGGAGCTTTATTCTTAAATAACAAGCCTCCTTTGCAGGATTTGGTGTCCTATTAAATGCTAATTAGACAGCACTAGGGAAGGTTACTTTAACGAGTGAAGATCATTTAAATCTTCTGCACAGCGGAGGGTCCTAACCTGTTTGTATGTATGTTAACAGTATTTCTCTGCATCTCTGCATGACCAGTTTACAATGTACGTTAGCTTATTTATGAAGTCACAAAAACAATAGAAACATATACTGTATGATGATCTTAACCAACCAACATAAATAGACATTTGCTTAGCCTTTATTTTTTACTCACATAAGCTTGTAAAAGTGGAATCATCTGCATTAAAAAAAAAAGATGGTGTTTCACACTCCAATTAGTATTTTCATTAGCGAGCTAGGTCATCAGAGAGCTCTTTCAATGTGTGAATAAGAGAAAAGCTGTCTTGAGCTCAAGTGAATCGGATAACTACTAAATATGACCCGGAGGGCATTTTATGCCATTTGTTCTCCAACGCTGCATAAATACTGTCTAGTGTACTCTACTGTTGATATAGTTTGTCTAGATGCGACTGTTACTAATGCCATCAGTAATTATCGCAATATGTCACACATTAGAAACTTTCTTAAGCAACTTAATCTACCTAGAAATTATTATTGATATTCACTGACCTTTTCTAAGCATCAATTGTACAGAATATTTATCTTTAAAAACCTTTATCAAATGCTATTATTTATGCTTTGAGATTCTATGAAAAGTGCTATAGAAATGTAATTTGTGATGATCATTATGTAATATACTTATGCTAAAATGTGTGTTCTATTCTACTGAGCCATTTACTTTATATTCATATTATATTTTATTTCTTATTGTTGCATTGTCGAAGGAACCTGCAAGCAAGCATTTCATTGGATGGTGTATAACATGTGTATCCTGTACATACGAGAAATAAAACTTAATTGTATCATCTGCTAAGAAGTGGTTGGCAGGCAGTTCACTGTTTGTAGACCTACTGCAGAAGGTGTTAGACTGTCACATTGAGTGTCGTTGTCTCTAGTTTCCTAAAAGCGCAGCGACAGCCCAGCTCATCTGTGGAAAATGCCATTACGCCCCGCAGGGAAGGTCTTGTGATCGGCTTCCACTCTGTGATCCTGCCCCCAAGTGCTGATTCTATCTCAACATAAAGCCATTAGCCAGATCTGCATCACAAGATGTTGATTGCCGGAGGCCATTTCCTTCTCCACAATTATTGCAAATTAGCCCTGGTTTAAGAAGATAGGAAATACTGGCTTTATTACAAATATATGACGAACCCCATAGCTGTTGTCAATAAGAGGACTTTACAAAGTACTAGTGTGTGTGTGTGCGTAATTGAGTGCGTGCGTGCATCTGTTTTTGTGTGTGGGTGGATGGGTCGGTGGGTGAATTGGTGTATGTGTGCGCTCTCTGTTACATGGACTATCAGTTTGGCAGACGCCTGCAGGGTTTGGTGTGTTGCCATGGTGACATGAGGAAGGCATGAAAGAGCAGCAATGTTTGCCCAACAGGACCCGTTTCAATTGGACTGAAGTAATGAGAGCCTTCTCATCACAACTTCTTTGTTAATAATAATCCTCACCTCAGAGAAACTGCAAGCTTGAAAAACAAGAGGTAGGCAAAATAAAGTACAATGGAATGTACATTTGCTGAAAGAAGTAATAAAAATGGGTTTGATTTCCCAAAAGCATCATCGTTAGAACTATAGGATCCTATGGACCAGCGTAACACATTGGTGTTCCGTTGCTGAACTACTCAGTGCATCTTTATATTACTGATGGACTTGTATATCTGCCTGCAAACATACCCTGAAATATATCCGCTCCTTGACATTTAGTTTTATCATAATGTAATTTCAAGCTATCGTGTATGACAAATTCAATGTAGTTTACCAATACTCTAACAGTGATAATACGAGTGAAAGGTTACAAGTGATTGTAACCTTTTCTGATATGCATTTAATCAATATTGCAAATGAACAGTGGTGATTTGTTAACCATTTCCAGACAATCTTTTTAATCAAATCTGAATCAAAGGGTAACTAGGCAACAGACACAGCATGATATGACCACTTGGGTAAGTGTCTGCAAGTTAGCTTCATATTCAGGTTTGATTAGGATGACAGGAAAAAAGCGACGCTTTATTTTCTACCCTGTCTTATTTTTTCTATGACAGGTCTCAGCTCTCTTTTCACAGCACCGCTGCACTTTTATTTCTCAACCTAACACTTACCCAGCATGGCACTGTAAATGGGTAACCATGGCACTCGGTCTGGGGGCTGCAATTCCACATGCTTTCTCAAGGTGTTTTAAGCTAAACTATGGAAAATGTACATTATCACAACGGAGTTTCACTAACATTGCTCTGAAGTCCTACCAGAGCATTATTCAGTTACATGTTTAGTTGTGTATTCATATGGATGTTGATGAGAACATTTTCTAGAGTTCATTATATGGCTCCTCTGTGCCTCCTAGTCAAGATGATATGTATGCATTAAACATGGCTTTCAGGACCTGATAAGAATGCCCATTGTCTACAGGGCTTGGGTAAGGAGCAGGCACAGATGCAGAAGATTAGTCAGGGTTACTTCTATCAACTCTTCCAAAATGTTATATGAGTAAAGTCTTTATGGTCTGGTATAGATAAGATTTCACCTTTATTTAACAAGGTAGGCAAGTTGAGAACAAGTTCTCATTTACAACTGCGACCTGGCAGTTAAGATATGAGTACTTCCAAAAGCCTTTTGGCTGTCTTGTGGATGTGACATCTTTGTCAAGGAAGCGTTTATACTTTATATTGCTTTTATGGACATTTGCATTTAGCCAAACTGTGATTGGCGTAAAACTTGTTTTAGTTGTTTTTAGAAAGCCAGTAGCCAGGTGCAGATCTGTGAGGATAGTGCTTCGGCAGAGCTCCTCCTGTGAGCAGCTGGAGTTGCATCATTTCTTCAGCGCGAACCCTTGCGGCTACGCAGACGCGCACACCTAGCACCCCTCCTTTCCCCACCTCCACCCCCAAACCACGTGTGCCTGGACTGGAGATAGGGAGGGAAGCAATGTGTGTCTGGACTGGAGGTAGGGAAGGCCTAGCACATCTGGCCTCCATCAGCTGCCATGTTTATGGAAGGTGAGAATAAGAACATTATCTCATATGATGTGACTACATTCATCAGAACTACTGATGGAATTTCATAGCATGCCTTTGATGCTATACAGTGGAAATAAGTCAAACTGTTTTTTTGGTATGTGCTCTGGCATTGACCTGTAAGTGTAAGGATGACTTAATTTCTTTCTGACAGGTGATTTGTGAGTTAAATAGTCATTTTAAAATAGGAGTGGTCTTGTTCAGATTGTTACTAAAACCCCCACCCCTCTCCTCCCAGTTGGTGAAAGGTGGGTGTATGGGGTACAGACTTTAGCAGTAGGTAATACACTGAAACCCCGCTCCAGACTGTTCACATTATGAGATCAAAGGGGTATTGCTCATATAAACAACACAGAGCAAACATCAAAGCAGTAGCTTCCAAGTACTTTACCTCTGCGATCGCCAATCATGCATTACCCCTCTTTTCTGTGTTTACCACCTCTATTTCACACACAAATATCTTGGTCTGCCATCCCAATCTTTCCAACACAATGAGTGTAATGTAAGGTTATCTGTCTGAAATGCGTAATTTTTTTATCCTCATAGGTAAAATCAACACACATACCAGTGTATAAACTACAGTATGAACATACTGGGATTTTCACCTACATAATAATTTAAACTAATCCAGGCATGTTATTGTGTTTTTTGATGCAGTAATATGGCATTTGGATTTTGGCTTTGATTATGTACCACAAAGACCCCTTAGGGAAGAAATGTTTATAGTTTAACAAAGTTCTCCCTACTGAGTCGCTACATTCAGGAGTTTAAAAGTGAAACATAGCAATTCATAGTGGTACGTGGTAGTTGTAAAGCTTTCTGCCCGGCCTAGGGGTGATAATACAGGAGCAGGCTGACATTATGCTACTTTGGAATCTGTCAGTGATAAGGTGTGGGATGTGTCAGAGACGGGGACGTGTGTGAAAATGATAGACCCATGCTGATACTGAAATAAGATATTCATTGTTAGAGTTTAATCTGTGCCTAGTGTATGGGATATTATGCCAAAATTGTACTGCATGGAGGCTAATAGTTGTTAAAATAATTTTTGTTTACTTGTAAAACACAACAAGATGAAATAATGCAGTTAGCCTGTTATTTATCATTATAAACCGGGTAGTTTGAGCCCTGAACTGATTGGCTGAAAGCCGTGGTATATCAGACCATATACCATGGGTATGACAAAACATGACTTTTTACTGTTCTAATTACGTTGGTAACTAGTTTAAAATAGAAATGAGGCACCTCAGGAGTTTGTGGTATATGGCCAGTATACCACGGCTAAAGGCTGCATCCAGGCACTCTGCACTGCGTCATGGTTAACAATAGCCTTTATCCATGGTATATTGGCCACATACCACACCTCCTCAGGCATTATTGCTTAAATATATAATTACCAACCAGCACCTGAGGATGATACATACTGCATAAATTAATGGGGTTTCCAACGGTAAGGATCAATCCAAGGCAAAAAATAAGCTTAGTAAGACTAATGAAATCTAGAACTAGAACACTATAATTAAATATACTGTATTTACTAATCCATTCAAATCTGTGCTATTGATTTAAGACTGCTGCTGGAAAACCATTTTAAAAACATAATTTGCTGTTTTTTTTTCTGTGTTTGTTCAGTGTTTGGTATATGAGAGTAAATTAGTGCAGACAATACAGCCCCACTTGTTTACTATCTGTCATGTTCCTCTTTCTGCTGCACATCTGTTGCTGTGGGGATCATAGAGATCTAATCCCACTTAATAGCCCAGTGGCATATAGCCTGAGAGCTAAAAAACAAACATATGTGAGACGAGTAAACAAAGAGCAAAAAATGGAACGGGAGAACTAGCTTGCGGCATGTTCACACAATTACAATACATTATTGCTCAACACTAACCCTAAGAGAGAGTTATGCATGCATTATGTAGGCTATTGTGTGCAACACGGAGGCTACCTATATTACTAAGAACTACAGACATAATGAAAGTTGGTGAGACCTGAGATGAGAGGGGAGACATCACACAAAGGTTTCAGGGTCTGTAAAGTGCCGCCCTAACATCCCCCATTCCTTCTGTTAAAAGAATAACTTTCAGATCACTGAAAGTGCATGTTTATTTATCCTCTGTAAAGGGGTTCTGTTTAAGGTAGGGTCTCTGAAAACCCACTGATCACAATGTGGCTGTAGCATTTTGTCTGTACATGTACATGTTTATTTATCCTCTGTAAAGGGGTTCTGTTTAAGGTGGGGTCTCTGAAAACCCACTGATCACAATGTGGCTGTAGCATTTTGTCTGTACATGTACATGTTTATTTATCCTCTGTAAAGGGGTTCTGTTTAAGGTAGGGTCTCTGAAAACCCACTGATCACAATGTGGCTGTAGCATTTTGTCTGTACATGTACATGTTTATTTATAGACCCTTCTTTTTGATCCAAAAGGCTTCAGAGACCACTCCTTCTCAGAAGCCTCAGGATCTCACGCTCTCTCTAAACATTTAACTATGGTTTAATAATACGTGGTCTAATGCCCCTCGCATACCCTTTTCATGGGCCACTTATCTGATTATCGAAAGTGGCATTCCACTCAGTCTTTCTAGGTTTCTTCAACTGATCTAAGTTCTCCTCCTACTCTCAAAATAGTCCTATTAAAAAGCCCCCCTTGATGTTCAAACTCCTTCCAACAACAATTCCACCTTACCTAGGCTATTCTTCATCCACATTGTCCTGTTCTTGGCTGAGGAAATGCCCCGTGCTCATTAAAGCTTATTGTCATGCCCTGATCTGTTTCACCTGTCCTTGTGCTTGTCTCCACCCCCTCCAGGTGTTGCCCAACTTCCCCACTTATCCCCTGGGTATTTATACCTGTGTTTTCTGTCTGTCTGTGCCAGTTTGTCTTGTTTGTCAAGCTTATCAGCGGTTGTCCTGTCAGCTCCTGTCTTTTCCCAGCCTCTCTTTTTCCTCATCCTCCTGGTTTTTGACCCTTGCCTTGCCTGTCCTGACCCTGGACCAGCCTGCCTGACCACTCTGCCTGTCCTTGACCCTGAGCTTGCCGTCCTGTACCTTTGCTCCTACTCTGGATTATCAACCCCTGCCTGCCTTGACCTGTCGTTTGCCTGCCCCTGTTTTTACAATAAACATTGTTACGTCACAGTCTGCACTTGGGTCTTACCTTGATACCTGATTCGTATTACAATTTGAATTAATCAGAGGTGGGGTAGAGGAGCAGCACATGGTTTTACCCTTTCCACTTTTGTAGTGGCTATTTAGTGTTTGTACTTTAGCCGTACACCACACTGGTCCCACCATGACAAGGCCAAACCTGCCTCCCACTGCTTTGATCAAGTTTATATTTGGGCCCCATATAGGAAAGCAGCTAGTAAATAAAATTAATTCCTATAGGATGCCATAACATGAGACCATTTAAAATAGGAGAAGTGATGGTCATTTAAAAACTCATCTGGCTGCCCTGACATGACGTTTCTCAGCAAGAGTAATGGTCAGGGGCTGCTGTCGGCTGGTAAAGCAATCACCCCAGTCTAGGGAAGTTCTGTTTCAGATATTACAGGAAAAAGACCATACACATCTGTCTCCCTGCTAGACTAACACACTCTCATTGAGTCTTTTGGTGCCTCCTCGTCTAGTTCTGTCTTCTCCCATCCTTCCGCCATTCTTCATCCCACGGTCTTTTATTCACTGCCAAGCTTCTCCCACCAAGGCTCTGTGGTTGTCTTTAGAAAAGGGAGGCATGTGTGTGTATGTGCCCAACAGCATGTGAGGCAAGGTAATTAATGATCGACAGCTGCTGAACAGATTAGTGGGTAAATCATTCAACCTTTGAAGCTGTCAATCAGGGATTTCTCTGCCAAGCCCCCCCCCCCCCCCCCACACTACTAAACTGATAATTAATGTGTCATATGAGGAAAGGAAATCAATAGAACATTCTCACATTCCATTTGTTTTTTTCACGACAACACGGGAGTATGATTACTAGGAGTAACGCTTACATTGATATTTAACCTGATTGTCTTGCATGATCCATGAGCATGATTGGCATGCAATACATTTAATCAGTGTGCTTGGTGCTGACAGCATACTCATGTAATAATGGTATTGATTTTGGCAGACCTGTGGTTGGCTGCTTGTCATAATATAATCCATATTAGGCTGCTCAACCTAATATTTATATTTCTTAATTCCATTATTTACTTCTAGATATGTGTATTTTGTGTGAATTACTACTGCACTGTTGGAGCTAGGAACACAAGCATTTCGCTACACCCGCAATAACATCTGCTAAGTATGTGTATGTGACCAATAAAATTAGATTTGCTTTGCTTTGCTTCAGATCTAACGACATCTCTTGTAAATCATATTGTAGAATTGCACAAAAAGGAAAGACAAGAACTTAAATAAATAATGATTTAATACATCATTCATATATAGGCAATATATCGCTGATTGTCGAGCCAATAAGATAGTTATGGAGGATAGCTAGGATAATGTCACATCTCGTTTGCCTAACACACAATCACTTCAAGTAGCTGAAATGACAGCAAACTATGTGCAGTTTCATTTGTTTGACCTTTGTTTCTATTGCCAATTCTTTGGATATGCAGTGCCGTTGGAAAGTACTCAGATCCCTTGACTTTTTCCACATTTTGTTACGTTACAGCCTTATTCTGAAATTAATTTTTAAAAAATATGTACACAAAATACCCCATAATGACAAAGCAGAAACATATTTTTCGACATTTTTGCTGATTTATGAATCAATAAAAAACTATCACATTTACATAAGTATTCAAACTCTTTACTCAGTACTTTGTTGAAGCACTTTTGACAGCGATTACCGCTTCGAGTGTTCTTGGGTATGAGTTTCTCCCATTCTTCTCTGCAGATCCTCACAAGCTATGTAAGGTTGGATGGGGAAAGTTACTGCAGTTATTTTCAGGTCTCTCCAGAGATGTTCGGTCGGGTTCAAGTTCGGGCTCTGGCTGGGCCACTCAAGGACATTAACCTCTAACGAGCCTCTACCCCGGATCCGGGAGCACCCCCCCCCCCCCCCCCACACTGATTAGCATCGCTAGCATAGCGTCACAATTAAATAGTAGCATCTAAATATCATTAAATCACAAATCCAAGACACCTAATGAAAGATACAGATCTTGTGAATAAAGCCACCATTTCAGATTTTTAAAATGTTTTACAGGGAAGACACAATATGTAAATCTATTAGCTAAACACGTTAGCAAAAATCACAATTTTACTTTGTCCACCATTTTCTCTCAACACCAGTAGCTATCACCAATTCGGCTAAACTAAGATATTGATAGCCACTAACCAAGAAAAAAACTCATCAGATGACAGTCTGATAACATATTTATGGTATAGGATAGGTTTTGTTAGAAAAATGTGCATATTTCAGGTAGATATCATAGTTTACAATTGCACCCACCGCCACAAATGGACTAGAATAAATACATAGAGCAACGTGTATTACCTAATTACTAATCATCAAACATTCGTAAAAATACACAGCATACACTAATTGAAAGACACAGATCCTGTGAATACAGACAATATTTCAGATTTTCTAAGTGTCTTACAGCGAAAACACAATAAATCGTTATATTAGCATACCACATACGCAAACGTTACCCGAGCACTGATTCTAGCCAAAGAGAGCGATATCGTATCATCGCCAAAATATATTAATTTTTTCACTAACCTTCTCAGAATTCTTCAGATGACACTCCTGTAACATCACATTACAACATACATATACAGTTTGTTCGAAAATGTGCATATTTAGCCACCAAAATCATGGTTAGACAATGACAAAAGTAGCACAGCTGGTCAGAAAATGTCGTGCACCATATTAGACAGTGATCTAGTCTTATACATAAATACTCATAAACTTGACTAAAAAATATAGGGTGGACAGCGATTGATAGACAATTTAATTCTTAATACAATCGCGGAATTACATTTTTTAAATTATCCTTACTTTTCAATACAGGTTGCGCCAAGCAAAGCTACATCTAACAAAATGGCAGAACGTGCGTTTGACATTTTTCTACAGAACAACGATTTATCATCTTAAATATTTCTTACTATGAGGCGATCTTCCATCAGATTCTTGGGCAATGAATCCTTTCTTGGGTCTAATCTTCTTTTGATCGAAAGATGTCCACTTGTCCGTCGAAATGCCCACTAACGTACGACCGGGACCCCGAAACGTGCCCGGAGCTTCAAAGTCTATTACAAAGCAATGCCTCAAAATCGCACTAAACGGATATAAATTGCTATAAAACGGTTTAAATTAACTACATTATGATGTTTCTAACACCTATAACGAGTAAAAACATGACCGACGCTATATTACTGGCTAAACCAAGAATCCTACTTCCGGTCTTTGGTCATTTATAGAGCCTGTGATTGCGCAATAGACTCCATTCAAATTGTCATCACTTACTGACATCTAGTGGAAGGCGTGGGCAGTGTTTGTATCTCATAGGATTAACAGAGACTTTAAAAACTGATCTGGAACCAGAGGCCAAGATGTCTAAATCTCACACACTGGGAGGAAAAGTGCTGTAGAATGAGTTCTGTTTCACTCAGAGACATAATTCAAACGACTATAGAAACTAGAGAGTGTTTTCTATCCAATAATAACAATAATATGCATATTGTACGAGCAAGAATTGAGTACTAGGCAGTTTAATCTGTAGAGTTAATTATGCTAATGCGAAATAGCACCCCCTATAGTTGCAAGAAGTTTTAAGTGACTTGTCGCAAAGCCATTCCTGTGTTGTCTTGGCTGTGTGCTTGGGGTCGTTGTCGTGTTGGAAGGTGAACCTTTGCCCCAGTCTGAGGTCCTGAGTGCTCATCAAGGATCTCTCTGTACTTTGCTCCATTCATCTTTAAATTACTTTTTTATTTATTTAACCTTTATTTAACAAGGCAAGCCAGTTACGAGCATATTGTTATTTACAATGGCAGCCTACACCGGCCAAACGCGGACGGCTCTGGGCCAATTGTGCGCTGACATATGGGACTCCCAATCATAGCCGATTGTGATACAGCCTGGGTGTCTGTAGTGACGCCTCAAGCACTGAGATGCAGTGTCTTAGACTGCTGCGCCACTCGGGAGCCCTGATCCATTGCCTCGATCCTGACTAGTCTCCCAGTCCCTGCCGCTGAAAAACATCCCCACGGAATGATGCTGCCACCACCATGCTTCACCGTAGGGATGGTGCCAGGTTTCCTCCATACATGACGCTTGATATTCTGCCCAAAGATTTCATTCTTGGTTTCATCAGACCAGAGAATATTTTTTCTCATGGTCTGAGAGTCTTTGGGTGCCTCGCAAACTCCAAGCAGGATGTCATGTGCCTTTTCCTGAGGAGTGGCTTCCGTCTGGCCACTCTACCATAAAGGCCTGATTGGTGGAGTGCTGCAGAGATGGTTGTCCTTCTGGAAGGTTCTCCCATCTCCACAGAGGAACTCTAGAGCTCCTCCCTGACCAAAGCCCTTCTTCCCCGATTGCTCAGTTTTACTGGGTGGCCAGTGCTAGGAAGACTCTTGGTGGTTCCAAACTTCTTCCATTTTAAGAAGGATTGAGGCCACTGTGTTCTTGGGGACCTTCAATCCTGTATACATTATTTGGTACTCTTCGCCAGATCTGTGCCTCGACACAATCCTGTATCGGAGCTCTCTGGACAATTCCTTTGACCTCATGGCTTGGTTTTCGCTTTGACATGCACTGTCAACTGTGTGTGCCTTTCCAAATCATGTCCAATCAATTGAATTTACCACAGGTGGACTCCAATCAAGTTGTAGAAGCATCTCAAGGATGATCAATAGAAACAGAATGCAGCTGAGCTCAATTTCAGGTGTCTTAGCATCTGAATAATCTGGATCTGAATAATTATGTAAATAAGGTATGTTTTTTTTAGATTTAGTATATTTGTGAATAAGGCTGTAAAGTAAAAAAATGTGGAAGAAGTCAAGGGGTCTGAATACTTTCCGAAGGCACTGTATTCATTACAATGATCCTGATAAATTAATTTGCCTGGATCAGAGAAGTTGTCAGCACAAAGCAGAACCGAAGCTACAAATGAGGTCACCGAATGTAAAAAATGTTAGGAACTCAGTCGGTGTCTCATCGTACTGTTGAGAGTTAGAATAGTAGAATACACAAGGTGTAATTTCGAAATGTTGGTTGTGTATCAGCAGTGTTCCTCTTTTTATATGTCACTTACTGACAGTCATTCAATTTTCAAATGTCAGTTAAAATGTTTTAGATTTATAAATTAGTCTAGCCAGCTATCTGAACTTGTAGTAATTATCACCAAATTACCAAATGGGAACGCAGGGCATGTGCCCAGGAGCCCTGACCTTCAGGGGTTCACAATTGATTTTGTTAGTCACTCACATATCATATTAACATGACATAAGTCATGGCAAAATGTGTAGAATTGCAGGTAATTTGCTGTAAAACTGCAACAAATAAATATACAACGCAAGCATAGGGGGTGGGTATAACAAAAAAAAGCAACATGTTACACAGGTCGGATAGGCACACAGCAAGGCTTATATTGTAACGATCATCAAATGGAGGAGACCAAGGTGCAGCGTGGTAAGTGTTTATATTTTAATAGAATACATTTAAAAAACGAAACAGTTCCGTAAGGTGAAGACACACAAAACAGAAAACAACTACCCACAAACACAGTTGGGAACAGGCTACCTAAGTATTGTTCTCAATCAGAGACAACGATAGACAGCTGCCTCTGATTGGGAACCATACCAGGCCAAACACATAGAAATAGAAAACATAGAAAAAACATAGAATGCCCACCCCAACTCACGCTCTGACCAAGCCAAGATAGAGACATAAAAAAGGAACTAAGGTCAGGGCGTAACAGTACCCCCCCAAAGATGTGAACTTTTGCCACAAAACCTGAACCTATAGGGGAGGGTCTGGGTGGGCATTTCACCGCGGTGGCGGCCCTGGTGCGGGACGTAGACCCCGGACTAGGGACCCTTGCAGTGGGACCCGGACAGGAGGGCGACACTGGCAGCTCCGGACAGGAGGGCGACTCTGGCGGCTCCGGACAGGAGGGCGACTCTGGCGGCTCCGGACAGGAGGGCGACTCTGGCGGCTCCGGACAGGAGGGCGACTCTGGCGGCTCCGGACAGGAGGGCGACTCTGGCGGCTCCGGACAGGAGGGCGACTCTGGCGGCTCCGGACAGGAGGGCGACTCTGGCGGCTCCGGACAGGAGGGCGACTCTGGCGGCTCCGGACAGGAGGGCGACTCTGGCGGCTCCGGACAGGAGGGCGACTCTGGCGGCTCCGGACAGGAGGGCGACTCTGGCGGCTCCGGACAGGAGGGAGACTCTGGCGGCTCCCGACTGGAGGGAGACTCTGGCGGCTCCGGACTGGAGGGAGACGCTGGCGGCTCCGGACTGGAGGGAGACGCTGGCGGCTCCGGACTGGGGGGGCGTCGCTGGAGGCTCCGGACTGGGGGGCGTCGCTGGAGGCTCCGGACTGGGGGGCGACGCTGGCGGCTCCGGACTGGGGGGCGTCGCTGGAGGCTCCGGACTGACGGCCTTCGTTGGAGGCCTCGTGCCATGGATCCTCACTGGAGGCTTCTTACCATGGATCATCACTGGAGGCTTCGTGCCATGGATCATCACTGGAGGCTTCGTGCCATGGATCATCACTGGAGGCTTCGTGCCATGGATCATCAATGGAGGCTTCGTGACATGGATCATCACTGGAGGCTTCTTGCCATGGATCATCACTGGAGGCTTCGTGCCATGGATCATCACTGGAGTGGAGGGACACACAGGAGGCCTGGCTCTGGCAGCAGGCACAGGACTCACCAGGCTGGGGAGACATGCAGGAGGCCTCTTCCTTAGCCGAGGCACCGGATACACTGGGCCGTGGAGCCGCACTGGCGGTCTCGAGCGCAGAGCTAGCACAACTCGTCCTGGCTGGATACCCCCTGTAGCCCGGCAAGTGCAGGGAGTTGGAACAGGCCGCACTGGGCTATGCTGGCCAACCGGGGACACCGTGCGTAGGGCTGGCGCAGTATAACCCGGGCCGAGGAGACGCACTGGAGACCAGATGCGCTGAGCCGGCATCATCCGTCCTGGAACGATGCCCACTCTAGCCCGGCCGATGCGAGGAGCTGCGATGTAGCGCACCGGGCTATGCGTGTGCACTGGGGACACCGTGCGCTTCACGCATAACACGGTGCCTGCCCGGTCACTCTCTTGCCACGGTAAGCACAGGGAGTTGGCTCAGGTCTCCTAACTGACTCCGCCAATCTCCCCGTGTGCCCCCCCAAAAGAAATTCTAGGGCTGCCTCTCGTGCACGTTTCCTCTAGCCAACTCCTCGTAGCGTTGCCGCTCCGCTTTAGCTGCCTCCAGCTCCTCTTTAGGACGGCGATACTCTCCCGGTTGTGCCCAGGGTCCCTCTCCGTCCAAGATTTCCTCCCATGTCCAGGAGTCCATTCCACCACGCTGCTTGGTCCTTTGCTGGTGGGAAGTTCTGTAACGATCGTCTAATGGAGGAGACCAAGGTGCAGCGTGGTAAGTGTTCATATTTTAATAGAATAAATAACCTGAACACTGAACAAAAATAACAAAGAGCAAGAACGAAAAACGAAACAGTTCTGTAAGGTGAAGACACACAAAACAGAAAACAACTACCCACAAACACAGGTGGGAACAGGATACCTAAGTATGGTTCTCAATCAGAGACAACGATAGACAGCTGCCTCTGATTGGGAACCATACCAGGTCAAACACATAGAAATAGAAAACATAGAATGCCCACCCCAACTCACGCCCTGACCAAACCAAAATAGAGGCATAAAAAAGGAAGCATGGGGAAATATTGTCTACACACTTTTTTTCGTGTCTGGCTGGGCTGTGGATGCTCATTGAGACTTGAAATGTAATTATGGCATTATGGTGTCATGCGTTAATTATCATAAATAAATAACGGCTATCAACCAATCAACGTCCAGGATCCAAACTTACCGTTTTATAGTCATTCTAAGAAACTTCCACTGTTTTTGCTGCCTATTCTTATTTGGTTGGATGACAATGAGACATTTTTTCTAATTGCTCTGCCTATTTGATAGAGTGCTAAAATACACTATGCACAATAAAGTTTGTAGTAACCCAAACACAACGGAAGCATATTGAAAAATAGTTTGTCGGATGTCTGTCTCTCTGCCGAAATAAATGAGCATTAGACTGGTGTGTGTGTTTAGTGTGATAAAGTGTCATTTTCAGTGATAATTCACTCATGCCCTCTCCCTCTTCCTTTTCAACCTTGGTTGCTTACTCAAGCTGTTCGACACACTGCTTGGCGCATAACTACATGCCTGTTTGGACATGACACAACCTTATGACACTAGCCCCGAGATAAACAGAATAACACCCGCCTCTACTGGCTCCTACCATACATACCGTACCTTGACACAACACAACCCCCGCATGCCATCTGCAGAACCTGTATAGATTAGTTCCCTATAACCATTTAGCATGAATCAAGGATAGTCTTCACATTTGAACTGAACAGGCATTAAAGCACAGATCTGTGAAGGCTATTCATTGGCTCACATAGAGTGGGCTGGTGGAATGTTGAAGGCAAACTCATTTGGAGAATCACCATGTGTCATTTAAGTGCGTTGAGACCTTCAAGGGATGTCAAAAACAGATTTCTTAGGTCCCAGGCCACCATACAGACAAGGTTATGAATATTTAAAAATGGTTTTAATCAAACAACTATCTTGGGTTCACACCATTCACACACGCATTCACACCAACCATATGTTCAGTCCCAGAGATATAGTCGTTCCGTTGTCATCAAGGGTCTGTGGAACCCAACCCATGGTCCGGTCCAATGCAGATGATAGAGAGGGGAGAGGAAAACATGCATGAGCAGGGAGACATGCTGAACAGACGTATTCAACCAGACTCACAAGTATGGTCCCCCTCTGGTTGCAAAGTCATTGGCGGTTGAGTGAGACATAGTCCCGGTGACGGTACCGGTTTCCCAAAAGCATCTTAAGGCTAAGTTCATCGTTAGAAACTTCGTGGGAGCATCGTTAAATCTCCAAGCTGTTTCCCAAAACCACTGTTATTAATGTTGCACTTAAACACTCTTAATCTAACGCGTGCCTCAGACCTCTTGTAGAACAGCTAAGTGCGTTGTTAGATGCTTTTTTGAACTCCCGCGTCACTTTCTACACAGAAGATCTCCGATAAACATAGAATCACATGGTTTATCCATCTCTCTGATGCCATAACTTCAGAAAAAAGTTGATTATAATACAAAGTTGCCAATTTCTTTGCAATTGATACAAACAAGTAAAGTATAAAAATATGTTAAAAATGAAAACCGAAATAACTGCATTAAACATAAACAGTAGGCTATAGGCCTAGCGATTTCAATCACACTGAAATGCATTTATGTTTAATCAATTGAGTTCTAACTGTAAGCTACTGTCTGTAATGTGTCTCAATATATTTAATGATGTGTAGTCTAACGTGCGCAATGATGTGATAAATTGTTTATTTAGTGCATTTTTATTGGGTAAGCATTAGAATAAGCTGCCTCAATATTTGCAGACGTAGGTGGCAACATCTCTCTAGGAGCTGAATCGTCGTCAGTATTGTGAAATAATTGTAATGTTAGGTAAGATTTGAATGGAGAAAGCTGTTACATCTTCTGCCGTTGTAGGGAAGTTGCACTTAAAACACTTGTGAGCCTAAATTGAATCGCTCTCGGGAAACCGGGTCTCCAATTGGGAGAAAAACAAGGGAGAGCAACACATGCTCTCTGTTTCTGTTCTAATGTGTTGCTCTCTTCCCTTCCTTTGGGCCTCCTCTCATAATATGCAGATATGGGGACATCAGGAGAGCTGTGTGGAGAATCAAACAGCACTGTAGTATTTCAAGTGGCTAATCAAGAGATCAAACCAGCCACTGTCTCATCCCTTGTCCTGTCAGACCCAATTCTGCCTGAACCGTCAGCTATGGTTTCCACTTCTGCACTCATCTCTCTCCCTCTCCTTTTGCCAGTCCAAAACAATATCTTAATTTCAGTTGTGATCACTAATGCCAAGAGATTGCGCAAATTGATGTTGACTGACTAGAATGAGCAAAAAGTGCACTTTCAATGGTACCCTGTCCCACAGTCTAGGTTTGAGAGGAAACAAATACACATTATTAGGTAACTATGATGTTCAGGTATTATTTGTCACATGCACAAGTACAGTGACATGCAAGCCCTACCCAACAGTGCAGTATTCAATATCAACTAATAATAAAAAACAACAACAAAAAAAGAGAGGAAGCTATATACAGGGTTAGTGCCAGTACCAAATGTACAATGTGCAGAGATACTGGAGTAGTGAGCTAGACATGTACATGTGGTATAGGCAGGGATTAGGAAGAAAGTGATAGGTAACAGGATAGATAATAATACTAATAGTACACAGCATGGCAGTAGTATAAGTGGTGGGTGGGTGTTTGCGTAGTGGTGAGTGTGTGTGTGATAGGCAGATATACAGTACATGTAAACAGGGCTGAAAAGTGACTTGTAGCAGGAATATCTAAATACGTGCAATAATATATACATATAAACAGGAGCAATAGTGAAAAGTAGCAGCATAAATAGATATACACTAATGGTAATGGCAATCAATATTTAATGAACAGCAGCGTAGTGGTAGTACTAAATCTAATCAATAATAATTTTAGCAGCAGCATAGGTGTGGGGGAGCAGTAGTTGTTAGCCATTTAACAATATTATGGCCAGAGATAGAAACTTTTTAGGACTTTGTTGGTCTGAGCCTTGATTCCCTGGTACCACCTTCTGGATGGGAGCATGGAGAACAGTCCATCTCTCGGGTGGTTGGCGTCTTTGGCAGTTTTTCTGGTCTTTCTTAGATACCGCCTGGACGTCCTGGATGGTTGGGAGCTCACCCCCAGTGATGTGCTGGGCTGTTCGCACCACCCTCTGTAGGGCCTTCCGGTCAAGGGCGGTGCAGTTGCCATACCAGACGGTAATACAACCAGTCAGGATGGTCTCGATGATGCAACTGTAAATGTTCTTAACCTCTTTGAGGGGCCATGCTAAATCGTTTCAGTGTCCTGAGGGAGAAGAGGCACTGTCGTACCTTATTCACAGCTGTGTTGGTGTAAGAGGACCATGTTAAGTCCTCAGTGATGTGAACACTGAGGAACTTCACGCTCTTGATCCTCTCCACTGCGGCCCCGTCGATAATGATGGGGGTGTAGTTACCATTTTACAGTGTAATGTCTGAATCATTAGCAGGAAGGTGTAGCAAACTGTACAATGAAGCACTAACACAAACTCTTGAATTCCCTTCAAATTCCCTTCAAATTGTTAGCGAATTATAAATTTTAAACAAATCGACAAAGCTCTTGCATGAAATAGCCCTTTGTGATAAAGACATATTGCAAGAGACAATCAAACATTTTTCATGAAGAAATCTATTCTCCTGTTCGAGTGCAAAGGTATATTGTGTGCTGAAATGTCAAACCCATCTCCTCTCTGAACAAAGGCATAATCAAACAGCTTTGTTTGTGATTCACAAAATATTACAATGTTTTCCCTCTCTTTGAGATACCCGTGTGGCTCAGTTGGTAGAGCATGGCGCTTGCAACGCCAGGGTTGTGGGTTCGATTCCCACGGGGGGCCAGTACAAAAAAAAGTATGAATGTATGTACTTGTAAGTCGCTCTGGATAAGAGCGTCTGCTAAATGACTTAAATGTAAATGTCAGATCCAGAGTCATTGCGGAGAAGAAACTGACGTCCGTGGGTATGGCGTAGCATTTGGCCGGAGCAGAGTCTTGGTAGCCAAGCAAGGGTATACCCCCCTTGGGTTCTCAAGAGCAAACTTAAACTCAGATGCGCAGAAGAGGTGGGTTGTTGTATTTTCTAAATGAAATGATTGACTGACTGGACAAAACAGTGGTCATAATTAACACCTTCATTAGGAATACAAAACACCCTCATCAACAGGTGGACACACATGACTGGATGGCAACTATTTTACATTGAGAAAGTGAGAGATCACCAGGCAGGACCTATCATGTCCACCCACAGGTGTTTCTGCTCATTAACGTAACCTATACGTGTCTGTCCTTCTCCAGAGGTCATCACCACCAGCCAATGTTTGGAGGCTTGGAGTCAGACATGCAAATGTTTTAAGAATAACAGTGTGAGAGTCAGACATAGTTTAAGACCTGAATTTTGGTAACATGTCACTTCTGACCCCTCCGGTGTGTGTGGGTGGAAGCTTTGCCGCGATTGGCTGCGGGCCGCTGTGCATTTGAGTGGCAGCCCGTAATGAGTACCCTGGAGAGGTAACCCAACAGCGGTTTGTTTGCAGCTAATGAGAGACTGGAGGAGGAGTGTCGATCAGAGATGTGAACTCTGATAAAGGCTGCTTTTACCAGGGGTGGAAAGAGGGGAAATAATGTTTCCTCCAGAGTAAGACGTTCAGGACTCTCCTTTGTGTCAGAGCATTGTGTTTGACTCATTGTTCCTGGGCCACTGCTTATGCTCAGCAGCTATGATCACTGGTGGCAGTGGCAAGGAAGGAGTGTGGGAGGAGGACTGAGAGGCTGGGCTGTTGAGAGAGACATGGTGTTCCCCATTGAGTAATGATGATTTATAGCCCAAAGCAATGTTATGTAACTAAACCCACCTGCATCTTTTAATTGATAACTCACAGTATTAGGAGTTTGTGAGGTTCAGCAATGCAATGCCTTGGTTAAGAACCTGTTGCAAATTGTTTGTTCACAGAGACCACTGATGTGCTACCCTTTCATCAAATGGGGACTAGGAGACACATGACTGGGCTATAGATACACTGCCCCAACGAATCATCAAATCAAATAAAGATTCCATGTATACAGTAGCCTGCCTATTTTTATTATTTTAGACAAGATGGCAGCATGGTATATTAATTATGTTTCTCCCTATAAACTAGTCACCTCAGGGTGGCGCCAAAAGAGCAAAAAGCACCCCTTGTGCTTTTCTCTGAATTGGATTCCCTTATACTCAAACTAATGCCAAAAGCTGATACATTGAATATATCAACAAGTAAATAATCACATATGTGAGTAGAGGTTTTTAGAAGTTTGTGAAAAACATTTATCATGAGGTTATTGATGCATAACATCACACCTGGAACCTATCCATCTAGAAACACCCTTCTGTAGATGGAATATATAACAAATAATGTATGAGGTTAAGTAGCCTAAAATAATAATTAATTTCAGCCACCCTTTCTTTTAACATATAGCCTAGTGTGGAAGTTCCAACATTATGATTTCGGTAGTTGATAAAATCCCAGTGTAAGTCTCAAGTCATTGTCCAGTGTTCAGCCGGTGGCATAAAGTGATGTGGATGAGAAGTTGCTGAGACTGAGAGCGGTTCCGTGGCTGGAGCTCCACCTCCTCCTACGCTCTGATGCGCGGTCTAGAGAGCAGAGCGAGCAAGTGTTGAAAAATGATCCCAACTGGCTTTCTCATAGCAAACGTGCTTCGTTTAGGCTACTCCTCTCGGCGACATATTCTGTTCTGTGATGAAGACAAATTAGTGACATTTTAAAAGCGTTTTCGTTGAATCTGTATTTCGCAATGGTTGAGAAACTTGTACCATACGTCAAAGATGAGCGCATATCTTCGTTAAGGTGCAGTTGCAACATTATTTTAGAGTAGATAAAAGCAATAGAACGTTACGGCCAGAATCCTAAAGAGTTCATTACTATTGACTATCTATAAAAACGAAAAAATATCTTGATAGCTTGATTTGTGGTATTTTTCTCGGTCATAAAAATAGCGTTTTTTTTTGCCAGTGGTAACATTGATGGCTGCATAATGACATGGGAATGAATTCCTCGAATTTAAATGACAAGTTATCTATGGTCCTAATGGATTTTCTCTCAACTGGGGATTTTTTCGTCTTCGTGATACAGTATTTGAAATCATTCATTGAGAATGAGGTTTGAGGGTTAGATACCTGCCTCTGGGACGACAGAAGGAAAAACAACACTAAACCCAGGCAAGATTTGTGTTACGCGGAAGACCACCGGGGAAGAGGATCCTAAGTCTTTGGCAAAGGTAAATATATTTGCATAAAACCAGAATAATGCCATCCAAGAGAAATGCTTCTGCAGTATGTCATGTTTAAGCTAAAAATCAGCCGTTCTTTCTCTATTTCTAAATTGGTTATTATGCCTGATGTTAAGATCATTAATTGCTGTAGGCATAATTGCTAATACATTTGTTTTTAGGTCAGCATCTGTGTTATATCCAAAAAACAAATAACCAAATGCTGGTAATCCACCTAGTTCTATACAGATAAGGCTACATACAGTCAGTCACTAAAGAGCCTAGTGTACATGTTTACACATTAAAATATTGATAATGCAAACCACTGCCCATTAGTTCGTTTCCCGAGAATCCGATTAAGCAGGTGCAAGAGCTTGAATCAGACACTTGTGTGACTAAAAGCCCTTAAAGGTATGGAGTCATCACTCTACCCCCCCCCCCCCCCCCCCCCCCACACACACACACACACTTCCCGCAGTGAGGGCAAGAGGTCTCCTATCGGAGATACTGACCAGACATACAGACCATATTCATTTGGCATCGCCTATCAAGATTACCAGCCTAAATATTATATTAAAACTAATTTTAACAATGAATGATTTGTTATACATGACTCAAGACGCAGCTCTTCAGTGCATCATTTTATTTTACAGAGACTGGAAGCATTTCATTAGTGATTCCCACCTATGTTCTGTCCATACTGTACCTTCATAGGGGCTACACCTCCCACATATATTGACCAACAATACACATGGGCAGAGTATGGGTAAGGATTTATTCTCTTGGTGATTAGCTAATACATTATTTTTGTCTTGTCAATAGGCATATACAGTCTATAGGCTGGCTACTCAAATCGATTTGAAGTCTATAAACTAGCTCTACAGGAATTAGTTTAGTCTGAGAATCTAAGGCTGTGTTTTCACAGGCAGCCCAAATCTGATCTTCCGCTAATTGGTCTTACATTTTTTAACAATATATTTTTCAGAGCTGATCTGATTGGTCAAAAAAACAGTTAGTGGTGGGGGTGTCTCAGAATTGGGCTGCCTGTCGGCTGCATTTAGACAGGCAGCCCAATTTAAGATATTTGTTTTAACTAATTGGTCATTTGACCAATCTGATCAGCTTGTGTTTCTAGCTCCAACAGTGTAGTTATACCGAGCAATACAGAACAATACACACATAATGCAAAAAATGTATATATATACAATATACAAATCTGAGTCCGGCATCCCGGAGTCGCCTCTTCACTGTTGATGTTGAGACTGGTGTTTTGCGGGTACTATTTAATGAAGCTGCCAGGTGAGGACTTGTGTGGCGTCTGTTTCTCAATCTAGACACTCTAATGTACTTGTCCTCTTGCTCAGTTGTGCACAGGGGCCTCCCACTCCTCTTTCTATTCTGGTTAGAGCCAGTTTGCGCTGTTCTGTGAAGGGAGTTGTTCGAGATCTTAAGTCTCTTGGCAATTTCTCGCATATAATAGCCTTCCTTTCTCAGAACAAGAATAGACTGACAGGTTTCAGAAGAAAAGTCTTTGTTTCTGGCCATTTTGAGTATGTAATCGAACCCACAAATGCTGATGCTCCAGATACTCAACTAGTCTAAAGAAGGCCAGTTGTATTGCTTCTTTAATCAGGACAACAGTTTTCAGCTGTGCTTATCAGGATAAGGTAAGAGCCAGATGCAGACCGTGTCGAAGTAACAATATTTGTTACAGCAACAGAGGCAAATGTACAGAACAGCAGGCAGGCTCAGGGTCAGGTCAGGCAGAGATCGGAAATCCAGATAAGGGAAAAGGTACAGGACGGCAGGTAGGGTCAGGGGCAGGCAGAATGGTCAGGCGCGCGGGTTCAGGGTCAGGACAGGCAAGGGTCAATAACCAGGAGGGCGAGAAAAAGAGGTTGGGAAAAGACAGGTGCTGACAGGACAAACGCTGGTAAACTTGACAAACAAGACAAACTGGCAACAGACAAACCGAAAACACAGTTGTAAATACACAGGGGATAATGTGGAAGATGGGCGACACCTGGAGGGGGGTGGAGACAATCACAAAGACAGGTGAAACAGATCAGGGCGTGACCAGGGCATGCACATTTGTGCACATATGCACATTTGTGGCCTGCTGGAGGTCATTTTGCAGGGCTCTGGCAGTGCTCCTCCTTGCACAAAGGCGGAGGTAGCGGTCCTGCTGCTGGGTTGTTGCCCTCCTACGGCCTCCTCCACATCTCCTGATGTACTGGCCTGTCTCCTGGTAGAGCCTCCATGCTCTGGACACTACGCTGACAGACACAGCAAACCTTCTTGCCACAGCTCGCATTGATGTGCCATCCTGGATGAGCTGCACTACCTGAGCCACTTGTGTGGGTTGTAGACTCCGTCTCATGCTACCACTAGAGTGAAAGCACCGCCAGCATTCAAAAGTAACCAAAACATCAGCCAGGAAGCATAGGAACTGAGAAGTGGTCTGTGTTCACCACCTGCAGAACCACTCCTTTATTGGGGGTGTCTTGCTAATTTCCTATAATTTCCACCTTTTGTCTATTCCATTTGCACAACAGCATGTGAAATGTATTGTCAATCAGTGTTGCTTCCTAAGTGGACAGTTTGATTTCACAGAAGTGTGATTGACTTGGAGTTACATTGTGTTGTTTAAGTGTTCCCTTTATTTTTTTGAGCAGTGTATATATATTGTCACGACTTCCGCCGATGTCGGTTCCTCTCCTTGTTCAGGCGGCGTTAGGCGGTCGACTTCACCGGTCTTCTAGCCATCGCCGATCCACTTTTAATTTTCGATTTTCTTGTTTTCCTGCACACCTGGTTTACATTCCCTCATTATTTGACGTTTATTTAACCCTCTGTTCCCCCCATGTCTGTGTGTGGAATTGTTTGTTGTTACGTGTATGTGTACGTCAGACTGGTTTGCGCCGGGTTTTATGTCAACCCGTATTTGTTTATTGTTCTTAGTGCCATGTGTCTGTTCGCCGTAATTAAGGGCTCCGTTTGCTACCCAATTTTGCTCTCCTGCGCCTGACTTCCCTGCAGCCAGTTACGCATACCTTACACACACACACACACACACACACACACACACACATATATATATATACACAAAGAAAACAAAGAAACGTACCTTTTTCAGGACCCTGTCTTTCAAAGATAATTTCTAAAAATCCAAATAACTTCACAGATCCTCATTGTAAAGGGTTTAAACACTGTTTCCCATGCTTGTTCAATAAACCATAAACAATTAATGAACATGCACCTGTGGAACGGTCGTTAAGACACAAACATCTTACAGACAGTAGGCAATTCAGGTTACAGTTATGAAAACTTAAGACACCAAAGAGGCCTTTCTACTGAGTCTGAAAACCAAAAGAAAGATGCCCAGGATCCCTGCTAATCTGCTTGAACGTGCCTTAGGCATGCTACAAGGAGGCATGAGGACTGCTGATGTGGTCAGGGCAATAAATTGCAATGACCGTACTGTGAGACGACTAACACAGTGCTACAGGGAGACAGGACGGACAGCTAATCCTCCTCGCAGTGGCAGACCACGTATGACACCACCTGCACAGGATCGGTACATTCGACCATCACACCTGCAGGACAGGTACAGGATGGCAACAACAACTGCCCGAGTTACACCAGGAACGCACAATATCTCCATCAGTGTTCAGACTGTCCGCAGTAGGCTGAGAGAGGCTGGACTGAGGGCTTGTAGGCCTGTTGTAATGTTGTAAGGCAGATCCTCACCAGACATCACCGGCAACAATGTCGCCTATGGGCACAAACCCACAGTCGATGGACCAGACAGGACTGGCAAAAACTGCTCTTCACTGATGAGTCGCGCTTTTGTGTTTATCGTCAAAGGAATGAGCGTTACACCGAGGCCTGTACTCTGGAGCCGGATCGAGGTGGAGGGTCCGTCGTAGTCTGGGACGATGTGTCACAGCATCATCGGACTGAGCTTGTTGTCATTGCAGGCAATCTCAACGCTGTGCGTTACAGGGAAGACATCTTCCTCCCTCATGTGGTACCCTTCCTGCACAGTCATCCTGACATGACCCTCCAGCATGACAATGCCACCAGCCATACTGCTCGTTCTGTGCGTGATTTCCTGCAAGACAGGAATGTCAGTGTTCTGCCATGGCCAGCGAAGAGCCCAGATCTCATTCCCATTGAGCACGTCTGGGACCTGTTGGATTGGAGGGTGAGGGCTTGGGCCATTTCCCCCCAGAAATGTCTGGGAACTTGCAGGTGCTGTGGTGGAAGAGTGGAGTAACATCTCACAGCAAGAACTGGCAAATCGGGTGCAGTCCATGAAGAGGAGATGCACTGCAGTACTTAATGCAGCTGTTGGCCACACCAGATACTGACTGTTACTTTGGATTTTGACCCCCCCTTTGTTCAGTTTATGTCTGTTGTTTTTAACTTGTTATGTTCATACACATATTTAAGTTTGCTGAAAATAAACGCAGTTGACAGTGAGAGGACGTTTCTTTTTTTGCTGAGTTTATATATGTATGCTGTAAATATATTTTTTGACAAAGTATGTGGACACCTGCTTGTCGAACATCTCATTCCAAAGTCATGGGCATTAATATGGAGTTGGTCCCCACTTTGCTGCTACAACAGCCTCCACTCTTCTGGGAAGGCTTTCCATTACATTGCTACCGGGACTTGCTTCCATTCAGCCACAAGAGCAATAGTGGCGTTTGGCGCTGATGGTGGGGGATTAGGCCTGGCTCGCTGTTGGCTTTGAAGTAAAGGCTCTGTGCAGCCCAGCCTAGTTCTTCCACACCGATTTCGACAAATCATTTCTGTATGGACCTCGCTTTGTGCACAGGGGGCATTATCATGCTGAAACAGGAAAGGGCCTTCCCCAAACTGTTGCCACAAAGTTGGAAGCACAGAATCATATAGAATGTCATTGTATGCTGAAGCGTTAAGATTTCCCTTCACTGAAACTAAGGGGCCTAGCCCTAACCATGTGTGTTTCCCACCATGAACAATGGAGGAGGAGGTGTGATGATTTGCTGGTGACACTGTCTGTGATTTATTTACAATTCAAGGCACACTTAACCAGCATGGCAACCACAGCATTCTGCAGTGATATGCCATCGCATCTGGTTTGGGCTTAGTGGGACTATCAATTGTTTTTCAACAGGACAATGTCTCCAGGGCTATTTGACCAAGAAGTAGAGTGATGGTGTCTTGCATCAGATGTCCGCAACTTGGGGGGGGGGGGGGGGTACTGTCACGCCCTGACCATAGAGAGCCTTTTATTCTCTATTTTGGTTAGGTCGGGGTGTGACTAGGGTGGGTAATCTAGTGTGGTTATTTCTATGTTGGCCTGGTATGGTACCCAATCAGAGGCAGCTGTTTGTCGTTGTCTCTGATTGGGGATCATATTTAGGCAGCCATTTCCCCACTGTGTTTTGTGGGATCTTGTTTCTGTGTAGTTGCCTGTGAGCACTGCATGAGCTTCACCTATCGTTTATTCTTTATTGTTTTTTGTGTGCATTTCACTCCAATAAATAAGTGGAACGCAGATCACGCTGCACGTTGGTCCGAGTATGCTTACGACGATCATGACAGTAACAGGGTGATTTAAAGAGAAATGTGTTGCTATGTGGCATAAAGCCAAGGGAGGAAAACTGTTAGTTCCATAGCAATATAGGCCTACTGTACTGTATATTTGGAATGCAATCATTGTGAAGCAGAGGAATGATCAGTCAGTTAATGATGCATAGCTGGTGAGGCTCATCCCATAACCTGTTGATGATCATGATCTTTCAGTGAACAGGCTGTGGGGGAAGAGAAAAGGTCACTGCCACACAGAAGACAGATGTCACCAGAATGGCTTGTACAAGCTGTTGATAAAAGCTGCTCGTGCTGCAGCTGATAATGAAAATAGCTGACAAACATCAGGATAAGATCATTTTCATGTCTATAATTTTTCACTGCATGCCAAAGGTTATAATCTCTATGGCATTTTGATGAATGGAAAGGCTTGATTTCAGAGCACAACTCAACACACAGAATCCCTGGGTTGCTTTTCTGACCAAGTAATGGCTATTGCTATGGTCTGAGTAGCTGATATTCTTCTTCAAATATTTTGTCTCACTCAATATGATAGAAATCCACTTTTATACAGATTCTGAACTCTGGGATTATGTTTTATTAATGTTAACTTGTAAAACAGCTGGAACCGCATGAGTAATTTAATGTCACAATTGCAGGAGATTCTTTTCATTTATTTTCTTTGCTGAATATCGCACAAGCCATTTCCCTCATTACCCGCTCTGGCTTTTCCAAAATTCCAGTGCTGTTGAACTCACCCTTGTTGAGGGGATGCTCCCAATTTGCAGTGCTGCGGCCCTCAAAAGCACGCTTCATTGCAGTCCAGGTTGAGTTGTAATTGTGTTTCTGCTCTTATCTGTTATACGAAAGCGTATAGACTCTTATCTGAAATGGAAACTAAGCTTAGACTCTTCAGTGGAGTAGAGCCCACTCATAGGTATGAGTAAACTACGTTTGTTACTTGGTGTAGCCCATCGCCTCTAATCTGGAATTGAGGGTTCCATAGACTTCCTGACAATGGATGTGTGACTATAATCCGAGTTGCTACAGTCCACACACTCATACAGAATACAATGTTTGTGTACCTGATCTGGAGAAGAGACTGTTGAAAGACTATTGTTGTAATTATCTCCTTGTAAGTGATGATGTGATCACTTCTAATGAGTGTTTGGAGAGTCTCTTATCTAAAGGGAAGTGCGGTTGGTGCTTTATTATCCTGTCTGACTCTGGCGTTCCGCCAGCGGAACTCATCCCACATTCCACTGAAAAGGCAGAGCGCGAAATTCAAAATATATATTTTTGAAATATTTAACTTTCACACATTAACAAGTCCAATACAGCAAATGAAAGGTACACATCTTGTGAATCCAGCCAACATGTCCGATTTTTAAAATGTTTTACAGCGAAAACAGCACGTATATATATGTTAGCTCACCACCAAATACAAAAAAGGACAGACATTTTTCACAGCACAGGTAGCATGCACAAAGCCAACCTAACTAACCAAGAACCAACCAAACTAACCAAGAAACAACTTCATCAGATGACAGTCTTATAACATGTTATTCAATAAATCTATGTTTTGTTCGAAAAATGTGCATATTTCAGGTATAAATCATAGTTTACATTGCAGCTACAATCAGAAATTGCACCGAAAGCAGCCATAATAATTACAGACACCAACGTCAAATACCTAAATACTCATCATAAAACATTTCTGAAAAATACATGGTGTACAGCAAATGAAAGAGAGGCATCTTGTGATTCCAGCCAATATTTCCGATTTCTTAAGTGTTTTACAGCGAAAACACAATATAGCGTTATATTAGCTTACCACAATAGCCAGAAACACAAGCCATTCCCCAGTAGTAAAAGTTAGCGATCGTGACAAACCAGCAAAAGATATATAATTTTTGACTAACCTTGATAAGCTTCATCAGATGACAGTCCTATAACATCAGGTTATACATACACTTATGTTTTGTTCGAAAATGTGCATATTTAGAGCTGAAATCAGTGGTTATACATTGCGCTAACGTAGCATCTTTTTCCCACAACGTCCGGATATTTTTCTGACACTTTTTCTGACACACATATTCTGACCAAATGACTATTCATAAACATAACTAAAAAATACATGCTGTATAGGAAATGATAGATACACTAGTTCTTAATGCAATCGCCGTGTTAGAATTCTAAAAATAACTTCATTACGACATCCAGCTTAGGTATAGCGAGAGAGTACCCAAAAGCTGGGCGCAAACGACTAGCACAACATGTTCGACAGATATATGAAATAGCATCATAAAATGGGTCCTACTTTGCTGATCTTTCATAAGAATGTTGTACAAGGGGTCCTTTGTCGGGAACAATCGTTGTTTGGATTTAGAACGGCCTTTTTCCCTCTCGATTTAGCAAGCACACTTGCCAAGTGGCGCGAATCTCTCCATGTCAACAAACGGAAGAGAACGGAACACGGCAAAACTCCCGAAGAAATGTCAATAATCTGATTAAACTATATTGAAAAAACATACTTTACGATGATATTGTCACATGTATCAAATAAAATCAAAGCCGGAGATATTAGTCGTCCATAACGGCAGCTTATCAGAAGGCAAATCCAGGTCCCTCCTCGCGCTCTCCAGAAAACAGGAAACTGGTGACACGTCATGCCAAGAGCTATGATTCGAGTCCAGATCAAGTTACACACTCAATTTCTTCTCTCACTGCTTGTCGACATCTAGTGGAAGACGTATGAAGTGCATCTAAACTAATAAATAACAAGGACTTTAATAGGCAGCCCCTAGAAGAGTACATTGATTTCAGATTTTCCACTTCCTATCAGGAAGTTTGCTGCAAAAGGAGTTCTGTTTTACTCACAGATATAATTCTAACGGTTTTAGAAACTAGAGAGTGTTTTCTATCCAATAGTAATAATAATATGCATATTGTACGAGCAAGAATTGAGTACGAGGCCGTTTAAATTGGGCACGATTTTCCCCTAAAGTGAAAACAGCGCCCTCTGTCCTCAACAGGTTTTAAGGAGACTTTAAATGACCTCTTAGAGACATTCATTCACTGTATGGAGACTCATGACACTTATTGGGGGTGGGTATTATAGGATATAGCTTAATTTAGAGGATAGTATTTATTTATTAGTATTTATTTTAGCTTCTAGTATTTGGGATCTCTTTGAATCTGTTTTAGACAAGTCATCCAAGAAGCTTTTGAATTATTATCACATTAGTTAATACAGTACTGTCGTTCTGAATATTAGGTCTATTGTTTGCAAATGGATGGCTGACTTGGAGGAGGATGAGGCTTGTTTATGATTACTATTAGGTCTATCTACAAAAGGCATAGAGGCCATCTCGTTTAGATCTTTCTAGTACAGTAGCTCAGTTCACTGCAGCTCTCATCATGCTCCTTAGTAAAGTAAACGGACGGTGGGACGAACGGAGACCGATCCACAGTCCCCTCCCTGATTTCATCGTGGGGGACAACAATTTTTAAGGAGACATTGTATTGGATCATAACTTTTGAACTTGATGACTGTCTTTATCAGCGAGGGTGGATATGCAGGATGATAATGCACTTTAGATTACCTAGCTCTCTTTGCCTTTAAATCTGTCTCCACATTGTCACCGCATGGTCTATATCAGGCTAGAAAAGTAATATCTTCTATGATCTCCTCCGATGTCATTTATATGTTACATCTCAATAGATTGCAACATATTTAGTTTGTGTGTAGTTGTAGTCTATGGTTTCAAAAATGGTGCTTTACATTGTACTTTATAATCATGCTTTTACCTCACAAGCTATCATTCAATCCACATTGATTGGAGGCTGCCCTGCAAATGTAAAAAGGGACACATCAATAACTAAGCAATTAGCGCATCAATAACCTGCACTTCCAATCTTATTGGATTCAGAAGAATTGGATTTCTAATTGGATTTCTATACATGCTTGTGTTTTGCTGTTTAGTTTGAACACGTATTTGCTTTGCTCTGCTTTGGAACAATGTTACATGCAAGGAGGTACTGCTAGAACTCTCACGCAGCAAATAATTAAAGTCTGAAATTATTAGCAGCCCCCAAAAATAGTGAATTCTTTTGCTTGGAGAATATGGATCAAAGCAGAAGTTAAACTAGCGGGTAGTGATTAATGAGGAGGCATAGCAGGTTAGAAATAAAACATGAACATTACAATGTGTAAATTAGGCCATAACAGCAGAGTAGGATGGATATCTCATCAGCTCTAAAGTAAAGCTGTATTTTGTGATAAGGCGTAGGCCAGGCCTAATCTGCAACATGTTCCACATGAAGCCAAACAATGGTGTGTGGCTGACTCTGGGTGCTGCACCTGGAGCCTTGGGTGGAACAGACCTCTCTAGTATCACTCTAGTATTCGATCAGTCAGATTCTGAAGCTTTCAGTCTCGTCGTTACATCATGTCTTCGAGGTTAAGAAACATAATGTGTGTTTTTTTTCAACGGTGTTGGATCTTTTCTGTGGTGTTGGGTCCACAAGCTGCTTCTGTACACATTTAATGATGTCTAGGAGGCTCTCTAACCTAACCTAACCTTGAACCATCGCACTCTACTAGCTCTTTAAGGCTTGTGCATTGGATCTGCATTGTATTGTACAGCTGCTGTAATGTACACTGGGCCTCTTTCACTTTACTTACTTTCACTTCTGTGTAAGCTCTGGAAATTAAGTATGTATTACATACATTTTCAGTACTGGCTTTTGTAATTTTTGATATCCTCAGCACTGTGCTGAAGATCTGTGTTAGTGATTGAAAACAGTATCACACTGCTGAAAGAGCTACATTTTCAATGGGTTTAATTAATGTGGCAAAAATTACGGAGGGAAATCATCTGAAATTCAGAGCTGCTGACATTATCATCCCTAATGGTTAAATTGTTGATTTCAAAATATAAGCTTGAGTGCTCATTGCTCTCTATATGTTCCCTGTACACCACTAAGACGAGGAGAAAAACTCCAACATCTGAACCATTGTGTTTCAATAACTGCAAAAATGGGCATTTTGGAAAAGGCCCTGTTAAACATAAATTTTTGAGAGTCAAACATTTTTACAGTGACAATGGTGCGCTTGGGAGAAAACATGTTGTACTGCAGGTAGAACTTTGGCTGTTGAATAACTGTTGTTTTCAGAGCACATTAAATATATCTGATAAACCTTAAGCCCAAGTAAAAAATGTAAGTCATTTTTTTTCTCTTTCTTTGTAGGCAAGTAATCTGGTGATGGACTTCATGGAACTGCACTTGGGAGCGGTTTTGTTGTGTGTCCTAGTGTTGGATTTCTGTGGTTGGGCTGAGGCTGGAATCCTGTACCGTGTCCAGGAGGAGCAGCCGCCCAGCACGCTGATAGGCAGCCTGGCATCAGACCAGGGCCTGCCAGACTCTGGTCACCTTTACAAGCTAGAGGTGGGCGCTCCATACCTGCGTGTAGATGGGAAGACAGGGGACATCTTTACCACAGAAATTCCCATAGACAGGGAGACACTGAGAGCCTGCCGCAGCATGGTCAGGGGCAAGCCCTGCTTCCTGGAGTTTGAAGTGTCTGTCACAGACCTGATCCACAACCAGAGCCCCAGGCTCATCGAGGGTCGCATCGAGGTCCAGGACATCAACGACAACACTCCGCAGTTCCCCTCCCCCGTGCTCACCATCTCTGTCCCAGAAAACACCCACATGGGGGCGCTGTTCTCCATCCCCCTGGCCACAGACAGGGACTCGGAGAGGAACAGGGTGGCCGACTACGCCCTAACCGCGGGGCCAGATGCAGCAACTCTCTTCGGCCTGCAAGTGGCAGAGGACAGGGGAGAGATGCTGCCCCAACTCATCGTCCTGGGAAGTCTGGATCGGGAGCTCAAGGACAGTTACGACCTGAACATTAAGGCTGTGGACGGAGGTAACCCCCAGCGCTACAGTAGTGCCTTGCTGAGAGTGGTGGTTGCAGACGCAAACGACAATGTGCCAAAGTTTGACAAGGCCGCGTATGAGGCTGAGGTGTCAGAAAACAGCCCTGTGGGACACTCTGTGTTGCAGGTATAACATTTAAATCTTGCAGAGTGATCAGTGTGTTGTGTACGCTACTGTATAGATTTATACAACTCTTACTATGAGAAGACATAGTGGTTTGTATATCCACAACTCATTAGGATCTGGCATGTAGTGCTAGGTTTCTAAGCTTTACCATGATGAAATGCCTGAATTTACAAGTTCTCAGAAAGGCATCTTATTGAACTGTTGCCAAAAGCAGCAGAGCCAATTTCTTGAAAGTTTTTTGAACAATTAGTCCACTCAGGAAATGTTCTTCCTGAGTGGGTGTTTTGGTTTACAGTTTTTGAGCTGAAAAAAAAACCTCAGTTGACATTTGCATTCTTTACAAGCATGTGTCTCTGAAGCTGAGATGGTGTGTTTTCATATTATGGCAAAATATTTTGAATATGCACATTTAGAGGCCCTTGCTTATCTCCCACCTGCTGTAAGCTAACTTCAATGACAAACCTAAACCCCTTACCCATACCTCCATTTGCTAACATAATCCCTGAATTCTTACCCTTATTTCAACGTTTTACATAATCCCTTGTCTCTGATTGCAGGTGAAAGCCAATGACTCTGACATGGGCCCCAATGGAGAGATAGAATATACGCTACACCAGGCATTAGATCCAGTGCCAAAACTCCTGCGCATTGATCACTCCACTGGCATCATCTATGTCAAAGGGCCTTTGGATCGGGAAGAAATCAGCGATTTGACATTTTACGTAGTGGCCAGAGACAAAGGTCCCCAACCCAAAAGTTCCAAGACCTTTGTTACCATCGAGGTGACTGACCAGAACGACAATTCCCCTGCTGTGGAGATCCGTGGGATTGGCCTGGTGAGCCACAGTGACGGTGTGGCCAACATATCAGAGGACATGCCCGTGGGCACGGCGGTGGCCTTGGTCCAGGTGTCTGACAGGGACGAGGGGGAGAATGCAGTGGTCACCTGTGTGGTGGCAGGGGACGTGCCTTTCCAGCTGCGCCCAGCCAGTGACTCGTCCACTGACAACAAGAGAAAATATTTCCTGCAGACCACCACCCCACTGGACTATGAGAAGGTAAGGGAATACCGTGTGGAGATTGTGGCTGTTGATTCTGGCAATCCAGCACTCTCCAGTACTAACTCATTAAAGGTGCAGGTGACTGATGTTAATGACAACTCTCCAGTGTTTTCTCTGACCCTATTCGAGGTTAATTTTGCAGAGGAGAACCAGCCAGGGGACAAGGTTGTGGACGTGGTTGCCACAGACCCTGACAGTGGCACTAATGCAGAGCTTATCTATAGCATCGTAGCAGACACATCTACTAGAGGCCTGTTTGAGATTGACCCTGACTCAGGGGAGGTGAGGGCACAAAGCCCTCTGGACAGAGAACATAGAGCACATTATGAGTTCAGGGTCACCGCGGCTGATAAAGGCTCCCCCAGTCACAGAGGAACAGCCACGGTCGTGGTCAATGTCCTGGACCGCAATGACAACGACCCTAAGTTCATGCTGAGTGGCTACAGTTTCTCTGTTCTGGAGAACATGCCCCCACTCAGCGCTGTTGGTATGGTGACGGTGCTGGACATAGATCAGGGAGAGAACGCCAGAGTGCAGCTCTCTGTGGAGCCAGACGGAGGAAGGTTTGTGGTTCAGAACGGAACAGGAACCATCCTATCCAGCATCTCCTTTGACCGGGAAAAGGAGAGCAGCTTCAGCTTCCGTCTGAAGGCCGTGGATGGTGGAGAGCCTCCCAGGTCCTCCTATGTAGGCGTTACCATCAATGTCCTGGATGAAAACGACAATGATCCTGTGGTCACCAAGCCCTCCAACTCATCCTTCAGACACCTGTCCCCTCTAGATTCCACAGACAGCCGTGTGGAGCTAGTGGAAGCTGAAGACCTGGACACTGGGCCCAATGCAGAGCTGTTCTTCAGCATCACTGGAGGAAACCCTTATGAACTCTTCAGCATCTCCTCCACTACTGGGGAGATCACCCTGGCCAAGGAGCTTACCCAGAAACATGGTGGGCTCCATCGCCTGGTGGTTAGGGTGAGTGACAGAGGCAAGCCTGCACGCCACACTACTGCCCTGGTGCACATCTTCGTCAATGAGACCATCTCTAACGTCAGCCTGGTGGAGGCGCTGGTGGGACACAGTCTCTACACGCCTCTGGAGACAGACATCGCTGGTGACCCTGACTACGGCCTGGCCGCCCAGCGCAGTAACATCCTGTACGGCAGCCTGGCTGGAGTGGCAGGCGTTGTCATGGTGATTGTGGTGGTGGTGTTTATCCGCCACCGCATTCAGAGGGAGACGAAGAGTGGCTACCAGGCTGGCAAGAAGGAGACCAAGGACCTTTACACCCCCAAGCAGGGGCCCAAGAACGGCAAAGGCAAGAAGGGCAGGAAAGGAAAGCCCTCCAAGTCCCCTAAGCCCTTGGGAGAGGAGGAAGAGGTCAGCCTCCAGAAGAGTCTCAAGTTCAACCTGGATGGGGTCAACAACAGCCCCAGGATCCACCTGCCCCTGACATATCCCCCAGGTAGCCCTGACCTGGGCAGACACTACCGGTCCAACTCTCCCCTGCCCTCCATCCAGCTGCAGGCCCAGTCGCCCTCGGCCTCCCAGAAGCATCACGTGGTCCAGGACCTCCCTGCCACTAACACCTTCGTAGGGATTGGAGGAGATGACAACTCAACAGGTTCAGACCAGTACTCGGATTATAGCTACAAGGCCAGCCAGCCAAAGTACAACAGCAAACAGGTAAGAGTCAGTTTATTTACTATTGTCTCTGACAGTGGTAGGAGGTGGTGTGTTGCTAGTTGAACGGCTGTGATATTTAAGGCTATTGATGGGGGTCTTAAGCTTGGAAATTCCACCAGAAAAATTATCAAGCAGTAGTTTCAGAATGCTCTTGGCTGCCTGCTTTTTACTGCTTGATTTACACACACAATCAGTACTTCAAAAAGGCTTTAGCAATTAGGATAACATACATTCACTTTCAGGGAGAAAGGGCACAAGAAATAGCTTTTGGTCTCTTTTAGGGAGGTGGAGAGGAGTCTGCCTCTCCTGCTTCTTCTCTCCCCTCTTCCCCCGGGTTCATTAAGCTAGCTGGTGAACAGAGGTGAGGAAGAGGGCGAGGTCCATGTCTGAGTGACTTACTTCCACTTCTGCCTGACCTCGTGTCCTGCAGACCATACAGGTCACATGTTCTTATCTTCACACTACACTCCACTCCGCCTGGCTAGGCTCTGACCCTTCTACAATTGCCATGGAAACATAAATATTAATTGGCTCAGAGATGATTAAATTGCAAAAAGAAATTAGGGACAGTACGTCTGTCCTTGTGCATACTGTATGTACTGATTGCGTGCGTCTCTGCAAGTCTATTAGCTTAACTGCGTGGTACAGTATGTTCAAGAATTGATCCTATTGTTAAGGGGAAATGGGTGACTGGGCTCTTTATATGTGTGTGACACTCTAGCCCAGTCAGTTACCACTGGTTGGTAGTTTCAGCAGATGTTGTCTGACAGTTTGGCCGATTGCAAGCCCCTGTGGGCGAAGAGAGTTAGAAGAGAGAACACCCACCCACTGTCACCACTGTGTCAGTGATGGACAGCATATGTGAGCAAAGTGACAATGGAATGTAGCCCAGCAGTGGGTTGTTTGTTTGGGTCTATGTGAGTATGTCTGTGTCGAGGTAGGTTTTGGGTATATCTGAGGATATAAATGTCCAGTCCAGCTACACGCTACTGCTACTGTGTTGTGTGCACCTGTGCATCACGCTAGCCTCTCCATCTCTGTGTTTGTGTTTCTCTGCATGACTGTGTATAGTGTTTTGAGATGTGTGTGATTTGATTGACAGGTGGCGCAAAAACACAGACAGATGTTGAAACTCATGTGACATACCTTAGCAGATGTTACCTCCATGTATGGCATCCCCATTCACATCAGGAAAAACAGATTTACCCAAATAAATAATAAAGTCGCTGCCTAGCGGAGTGACAGATGTGGAGTGGAGAGCTTACTCTAGTCAACCAAGCTGCTCTCAACAATGACTCACATTTTCAGTGGAGATGTGCTCAGGTGTCTGAGCCTCTCAAAGATTTTGGCAGTGTTGAATGTAAACACACTGGTGCTGCCATTCTCTGTCAGCACATATTTATATCTCTGGTGGTTTCACCTCTTCTCTCTTTAACTCCTATAACTGGATGTAGGGCAAGCATGTTTGACATGGAGGATGATATCTAAGAGTAAACAACCACTTCATTTTCCAGTGACATGATCTGAAGCCTGGACAGAGCTGTGTGAGTGTAGCCTATTTGAGTGAGTGAGATGTTACGGCGAGGTGGGATCTTACGGTTGGGTTGAGGGATATGTATCTATGGGTTTTCCCAACACGCTCTCCCTCGTTCCAAATGTGTGAAATTACGTGGTGGTTAACGGGGAGACCACTAGCTCACATTGAGCCCAGAGTGTTGATAATTAGCCCGGTTGGGCCAAAGATCTGACACCTTTTTTTTCTTCAAATAGCATTTTAATGATGTGTCCCTCCTCCTTAGGAGAGAAATAACCAGTGTGAGAGATATTAGCACACAGAGAAAGATCAAGGGAAAGGCCTTCCCAGTTCATTTGTAAGTGGGCGTGAGGAGCGCTTGTGAAGCCGTAAATCTGTACTTAAATTAAATCCACGCAATTAAAATGCCTTATTAGTCAGAGATAGCTAAATGTTGTCCCCCTGTGGGGCTCCGCCTTCATCTCAGCACTGCAGTGGGCAGCTAGCTAACTCCATCTCCAGCCAACCTGAAGGATTCTCAGAGGATTCAGGGCTAGCCTTAATTACCCCTACTTTATTATTAAACTGGCCATGCACTGGGTGAACTCTAGGCATCCCTGTGAGCTAGGATTACCCCAGTTTGAGTTTACTATCTGAGAGGTGCATAGATGCATTTCAAGGGGCGAGGCCAGAAGCAGAATCTCCTCTCCATCTCCTCAGATGTTTTACAATGCCGTCACACCTAATACTCTGTTTCTCACTTTCTCTCTTTCTGAGACCACATAAACCCTCAGTTCAGAGCAAATCCATGCCATCCATGATGGAGACTTTCTCTCTCTTCTGCTCTCTCTCTCTCTGTTTCCACCCCCCACCCTCTCTCTCTCTGTTTCCACCCCCCACCCTCTCTCTCTCTGTTTCCACCCCCCACCCTCTCTCTCGATCCATCCATCTGGATAGCACCCTTATCAGACACAGACACACACAGTGCAGAGACATCTTCTACTATCTGATTCAAAACACTACCAGACATTTCCCACCAACATCCTCTGTAGCAGGAAACAATGTAGAATTAGGAGGAAGTATTTCATAGCAGACCAAGACCCTAATTTACCTTGAGGGGAAAGACCGATCAATTGTCAGCAAATATTTTGTTAGTAGATACTGGAGAGAGATATACCAGTGAGGGAAATTCACCAGGTAATGAGTAATTCTAATACACCTGGAGCAACAGCAAGCCTCCCACTGGGGTGATCGAGTCAACACAGTGAGGACAAGGAAGAAAGCAGAGAAGCAAACGACTTCAATTAGCACACTGACTCTAATGAAATTGAGGGTCTTCGAACCAGGACACAGGGATTGATTTAATTGACAGCATTCTTAGACAGAATAGTCGAGGCTTGCCATCTGAGATTGGCTGGCCTGGCCTTGCATTAAGGGATTGGCAAATGTGGATGACCACAGAGATTGACTTGCCGGGGATGGTTGGTCTCGGAGACCCTATATTGGGTGTGAATGGTGAGAATGTAAAGTGAAATGACAGTGCACTCTGCACTGCCGCTGTGTTGAAGTGGGCAATTTACAACTAACTTTCCTTTGAGGACCAAGTGAGGCTCCAGGGCACATTCAAACCCACAGCCTAGCCAGAGCAAATGTACAGACAGGTTGTCATGGTAACTAATATGTGGCACCTGTACACAGGAAAAATGACGATGATAATGATCTTCAAGCCCAATGTGCTCCCTTATAACATGACTCCCTTTTCTCCATGTCCATTTGATCAAATTACCTGGCAATGCTGACTTGCTTGTTGATGCATTCGGAATAATATTAGAAAGTGACACTCTCCCAGCATCTATCTGAAACTAATGTAAAGCTAAGCCTTTGGTTACCAATGTTCCATTCTCATTTCTCTGCAGACAGATGCTTTCTGTGGGCTGCCCATGGTCAGATTCCCACTTTTATGTAAAAATACAAAGAGAAGCTCCTTTAGGTAAAACTCTGTGGAGGCTCAGGTCCCTGATGGCATTGCCTTTAGCTCAGATAGTTTATCACCACACATCCCAGCCTCCTTACCTTCTGCCAGGCGGATTAGTGCTTTTATCAATAAGCAGCTTAACGCCAAAGCGTCCCACAATAATGTGCCGCGGTATTTTCTCTCCTGCTGGTTTAACTTCTAGACTCCTCTCTCTTCCCCATCTCCCTATATCTTCCTCTCTTTCTCTTGCACTCTTTCTTCTCTCTATTCCTCACTTTTTCTAACTCTGAATATTGTTCATTCTCCTCTCGTCTGTAACTTGGAGCAGTATGAAATCTGTGTATTGTGTAACTAAGCTAATTTTCAAGAGAACTGTTTTCATAAGACCAGATAGCTATCGTGTTTACTTAGTCAGTGAACGCGCTCCCATCTCTGCAGTGAGGGAATTGAAAAAGATAAAAACCCAGACTAGACGGTCTAACCAAGCATCAGGATGGTGCATACCAATGGAAACATACAGAACCTCCAGAATGTTTAACATTGCAGAGGTGTTCTATCCCTTGTACACAGAGAGAGTGATGGAGAGGGAGAGAGATAGAGAGAGGGGGGTATGGGATGAGATGAGGGGTGAATGAGTGAGAGGTGAAAAAATGAAGGAAGAGGGAAGGGTGTGTATTTGTCTACAGGTCATATTAGGAACCCAGACAGAGACAGACAAGTGGGGAGGAGAACAACAGACCCGTCCGACATGTAACCCCATTAGAGGTCCTGTATAGAGCACCATAAAATCCATTAAGACCCATTAGGAAAGTATACAGTCACACATACACCTTGAAGGCCACTCAGCCACAGAGGTGCCCAGTTACACAGATTCAATCAAGCTTATTTATTTAATTGTAGATTTAAATGTCATATTTTGCATAATACCCAAGTCAGCATAAGGTTATATTTCACTGGAAATCTTTACACCCAATGGATTTTTATTCGTTAGGCTGTGGTATCTGATTACATGAGGCTCATTTTAATACATGATAATATCAATTTCTACAGTGTTTCAATAAGTTTGCCAGGACATGGATTGTTGGCAGTAATTGTTGTGATGTAGATTTTATTGGTAACCGTTATGCACATGACTGATTAGTTTTCTCATGTGTTTACAGTGTTTTTATCTCTGAAGTTGATTACATTTTCTTCATTAAGGCTGATTTGCTTTCATGAGGTCTGGGCTTGGCAGCAACTTCGGTTTTATAAGGTGCCCGTAGTAAAACGTCACGTAACCAAGAAAAAAATGCCCAACATTAAAGATGAATGTCATGAATAATGTAATATACTCTGACTTAAAAGCAGAACAGAATGCATCAGAAATAGTGTATTGTGTGCTTGTCTTGAAGTTTACCCCACTAAACTGCACTCGAACAACAGCACCTTCACTAGCAACTCCTCTAGCACCTCCTCTCTGTACTCATTTCTGGGGGAACACTGTATGCAGCTGTGAGGGCTCTGCACACTGCCTCTCGAGTGATTAGTGCAATGCTAATTACGTTTGATGAGTTTGACCCAAATCTTTGAAAGGCAGACGTGTTTAAGACAGCGATTGGGAATTTCTAAATCCAAAATAGCTGATTCCCTGACTTGGCCGTAAATGATTGTTTCCTGGTGCATCGCTGTGGATAATGATCCACTTTTCAAAATCACCCAAAAGCCCTGAAAAAACCCACTCTTCAATAAGTAATTGCATAATTTCATTTCCCTTGCTGACCAATGCTGGCTGACATGAGAAGTGATCATTATTTCTTTCTGTGTCTTTGCCCCACTAGGGACCAAGATACTAAAACATTTCATAAATATTGAACCCTGCTGGCTCTTGGGTTGCTGCAAAAAGATGTTCTCTGCTGTTTCATGTTGGCCCTGAAGAACATGACTTAATTGCATAAATCTTTGAAAATGGGATGATAGGGAAGAACTTAGCATCTATGACAATGGGAATTGTTCAGATGGCTAGGCCTGCCTGTATCAGAGTCATACACAACTTTGTTGAACTCAATATGTTCCAGCATGACAGATGAAAAGAAGCCTTCGAATAGATGAAGACAAAACCTTCCATGCTCAGTTTTAATGGCCTATGCGACCAAGCTTTTAATTGTGTTTCTTAGTCAAAAGGACACTTTATTGTGCATGCTTCTCTGAGACATGTTAATGTGCTTCAATCTCTTTCGGCTTACAATGCATGAATGTGGCTCTGAATGTATTTGTTTAGCCTACCGTGAAAAGTAATGATCAGCTCATGTATTTTAATTAAAGGTGTAGGCTAATATTCCTCAGGCTAGGGCCTATAGGGCATGCAGGTGTTATCAGGGTGCTCCAACTCAGTCTTGATTAACCTTTTGAAGATATCTGTCCGTTGCTTAATTGGTATGCAGCAGAATCATGATTATATTGGGGAATACTGATTTACTGTAGGTATGATGGATAGCTAGTGCCTGAAGTCTTTAACATTTCTCAATGTTATGGTTTCATCTCAATATCATGTTTGGAAATCCTTTTAATACAGTATGAAGTACTTTTTTATGTTATTAATGCATTTCTTCTCTCTACCAAATGGAGCTCCTTTCACTCTATTGACATTACCAAACCATTACCTACTCAGATATTTGTGCTTTAGGACTACTGAGAGATATTATTTTCATTATGGTTTTACACTGTTATCTCCACACAGGGCAAATGGAGAGGGAGAAGATCAGAGATGAGTGGGTTTGTGTGTGTGTGAGAGAGAGATGGACGAAGCACCAGTGTTAATTATCTGTTTAAAAACACTTGTCTGGATGATGAAATCCAATTAAAGTGCTTTAAATCAAGCAAGAAAATTGGATAAATACTGTAGTATGTGAGGCGATAAGGAGATAGGATTGAATGGGAGAGAGAGGCATGAGATAGGTAATTTGCCTCAGTGTCTCTGTCTATTGGTGGTAAAATACTCTTCCTCTTCCGCTCTCTCACCGTAGGACCAGCTCTCTCACCGTAGGACCAGCTCTCTCACTGTTGGACCAGCTCTTGGCTGGAGGAGACCACTGTAGAGGACCCAACACAAACACATAACCTCTAATAATACACATACTATAAATCATAATAAAAATATTACCCTAGTTGTTTAATTGCTCAGGAGACATCATTATCCAGCATGGCTGAATAATATATCTCTGGGTTTTACATATTACACAGTTGAGTGCACACCACAGACAATTCAGGTTAATTACCGTCGCTCAAGGATACACAGTGGTGTCCCCATCTGAGGATTGAACCGGCAGCCTCCAGCTCTTAAATCTGGTTGCCACATATGCCATGCCAAATAGGTTTTTTTCTCTGCTTCGACAGAGAGGTTTTCACTGAGGACGTAGACTACACCATTCATTACATGGAGGTGGTCGCAGGCGACTCTCAGCCAATAAATGAGTTTGTCCAATTCTGCCTGCGATGCATCAGGAGTGCTATGTCAGCATCCACTCTGCTCCTGGACCAGGGATACATACAGGGAGGAGGGAAGGGGGGCCATGGGTGCACTGGGCAAACGTAACCATTGTTTTTCCAGCATATTAGCTACTGCTTCACTAAAGCAAAACGTCCATTTTTCCTCTTCAACCTCCGTCTTTTTTTCATTAGGGCGTTCAGGCTTTGTAGGAATTAATGAGATTATATGGATGTACTTTATTATCAAACACTTAACAAACACACTCCAATATGATAATTCTGTCAATTACGTTTTTATATTTGTGTTCTAAATTATATTTCAATAGCATTGCTTAGCGGTAAAGTATTTTTTTTACGTGGAACGAGGCTAAACATACTAGGACTTTCCATTCTGGATATATGCCTATATACTATACTGAGTGTCGTTACAATACTGTGTCCATGCAAGCAGAAAGAATACTGTGTGTGCAAAATGAACTGTAGCTCAGGGTGGATCCTCGTCTTCAGTTCTGGAATGAGGGGCAAGTGTAGGGTGGAAGGGAGGTGGATGGATGGACGGGAGGATGGTTGGATGGAGTGTGGGGGGGGGGGGGGGTTGTGGGGCAGGGCCTGTCCTCGCTTTTATGAAGGAGAAGCAAACCAATCTGACAGTGACAAATGAACCATCTCCTCTCCTCAAACTGCCAGCCTCATCCCTCTCAACCTCCTCCATCACCCTTATAATCTTTCTTTCTTTCATCCCTCCCCGACTCTTATATCCACCTGTCCTACATATACTCCTTTCTTTCCACTTCTCTCTTGCTTTTACTCTCTCGCTCCTGCTTCTGCTCTTACTCTCTATTTTGCTTTTAGCCTCCCTCTCTCCTCTAACTTGCTCTCATTCTCCCTTCTCCTTCCTTGTTGTATAAGCACAGGAAGCTTTTGCCATGGAAAGGGTCTTTGTACATGATATATATATATATATTATTCCCGTGTGACTAGCCTAATATTCGAGCTACTAATACAACATTTAAATCCCATAGATTGCCTAGGGCTGTATTACAACTTGTATTGCATTTCAATAGTATTGTTACAGTCTAGTGCTATTTAGCTAACGGCAGGATAAAAGGTATATTTCATATGTGATTATTGTTGAGCTTTAATCATCGTCCTGCTTCTCTAATAGACTTTCTTTGCTTGAGTGTTGAAATGGGATGCCAGGCAGAGAAGGCAATTAATTGCTTGGCTTCCTTAGCTGTTGTTCTTTCAGCCCTGTTGTTCTGTGTATTGGGCTGAAGCCTGATAAGGGAGAGAGCAGCAGGGCCACCGTGATATGCTGTGGAGCTGTCTGTCTTAATCTTCTCAGATCCACCATGCCCATGCTAATACAGCTGCTCCAGTCTGCTGAAGACTACCCATTGTTAGGCAATAGTAAGAGGACTATAAAATCCAATACTCAATATGATCAACACAATAGAGTAGAGCAGTTACAGTACAGCCTGTACAAAGCCTACGCATTCTTGTTTATAAATGGAATACAGCGAGCAGGCAACTGATAGTTTATTATAATGCAAATTGTAGGGCCTGTACTGCAATAGTATACAGGGCAGTGCATACAAGATGAATGCAAATCTATCATAATTGACAGAGAATAAATTGCATATACAGAATAATGAAATTGTAGTAACAAAGTGTATGTATCAATCAACATATGGTCAAAACTGCAAAGATTATACAGATGGATCCGGGAAAATATGTAGGTTCACCGGCCCAGTATGGACTTTCATTTAGAGAAGGGTCCGTTGTGGGCAATGGAACGCATGACACATATCACGCAAATATTGTTTATCGATTCTAGTGCAATTTAGCAAGGCTGATCATTTTTTTATTCATACCTAGGAAGTAGAAAATAAACCGTATTTGCTTCCTAGTTTTTACATTGCACAGTCAATATTATGCAGCTCTCAATTTACTCATTTGTTGAACTCAGTGTTTTTTGTATTTGCTATAGGCAAACGTTTCCATGTAAGCCAACATTATCTTGCCATGCCTACCGATTTAGAAATCAGATTTTATCTTTCGCCTCGCCTTCTTGTATTCATGTCAGTGTAAACAAAGCACTCCCAGCGAAGACTGAGATGGTGCACCACAGGATTTTTTTTTGCTCTCTCAACAAAATGATTATCAGAAACTGCAGGAAATCTCCCTGGGACCGATTGTCTCTGATCTGCAGCCATATGAAATGTCACCTGAGATTTGATAAGTATTATATGAAGCAGCCAGTCCCCTTTGGAGATTTCCACTGAGCCACAACATAGTGTCTGCTATTGTTCTGCTGATAGAATTGTGCCTTTCTGTGTGTCATTGTGTGATAAAGCTCATTATTATCCCTGGAGATGATTGTCACCCTCTATTGATACATGACTGAAGGCCTCATTATGCTGTTTAACTGTTGGCAGAAAGCTATGGAACATGTTGACAGGGTTCATATATCTCATTCATACAAATCATTCATTACAGATCACGGAACGGTTCAATTGTGTGCAAAGTTGTCATCAAGGCAAAGGGTGGCTACTTTAAAGAATCTCAAATTTAAAATATATTTTGATTTGTTCAACACTTTTTTGATTACTACGTGATTCCATATGTGTTATTTCATAGTTTTAATGTCTTCACTATTATTCTACAATGTATAAAATAGTAAAAATAAAGAAAAACCCTGCAATTAATAGGTGTCCAAACTTTTGACTGGTACTGTATTCATTTGCAAAGATGTAAAAAAAAAAATAATTTTAAACTGTTTTTGCTTTGTCATTATGGGGTATTATATGTAGATTGATGAGGATAAAGCTGTAACTTAACAAATGTGAAAAAAGTAAAGAGGTCTGAATACTTTCCGAGCGCTCTCTCTCTCTCTCTCTCTCTCTCTCTCTGTCTCTGTCTCTCTGTCTCTCTGTCTCTCTGTCTCTGTCTGTCTGTGTATATATATATAAACAGTTGAAGTCGGAAGTTTCCCACAATAAGTTGGGTGAATTTTGGCCAATTCCTCATGACAGAGCTGGTGTAACTGAGTCAGGTGTGTAGGCCTCCTTGCACACACATGCTATTTCAGGTCTGCCCACACATTTTCTGTAGGATTGAGGTCAGGGCTTTGTGATGGCCACTCAATACCTTTGTTGTCCTTAAGACATTTTGCCACAACTTTGGAAGTATGCTTGGGGTCATTGTCCATTTGGAAGACCCATTTGTGACCAAGCTTAAACTTCCTGACTGATGTCTTGAGATGTTGCTTCAATATGTCTACATCATTTTCCTTCCGCATGACTTCATGAAGTGCACCAGTCCCTCCTGCAGCAAAGCACCCCCACAACATGATGCTGCCACCGCCATCCTTCACGGTTGGGATGGTGTTCTTCGGCTTGCAAGCTTCCCCGTTTTTCCTCCAAACATAACGATGGTCATTATGGCCAAACAGTTCTATTTTTGTTTCATCAGACCAGACCAAAAAGTACAATCTTTGTCCCCATGTGCAGTTGCAAACCGTAGTCTGGCTTTTTATGGCGGTTTTGGAGCAGTGGCTTCTTCATTGCTGAGCGGCCTTTCAGGTTATGTCGATACAGGACTTGTTTTACTGTGGATATAGATACTTTTGTACCTGTTTCCTCTAGCATCTTCACAAGGTCCAATGCTATTGTTTCAGGATTGATTTGCACTTTTCGCACCAACATACATTCATCTCTAGGAGATAGAACGTGTCTCCTTCCTGATTGGTATAATGGCTGTGTGGTCCCATGGTGTTTATACTTGGGTACTATTGTTTGTACAGATGAACATGGTACCTTCAGGAGTTTGGAAATTGCTCCCAAGGATGAAACAGACTTGTAGAGGTCTACAATTTTTTTCTGAGGTCTTGGCTGGTTTCTTTTGATTTTTCCATTTTTCCAGCAAAGCGGCACTGAGTTTGAAGGTAGGCCTTGAAATACATCCACAGGTACACCTCCAATTGACTCAAATGTTGTCAATTAGACTATCAGAAGCTTCTAAAGCCATGACATAATCTTCTGGAATTATCCAAGCTGTTTAAAGGCAGTCAACTTAGTGTATGTAATCTTCTGACCCACTGGAATTGTGATACAGTGAATTATTGTAATGGGTGTCGTCGGAAGGAAGAGACTAAGGCGAAGCGCTCTTAGAGTTCTACATAATTTAATCACGAAGTGAAATTAAAACAGGACAAAACAATAACGAATACAACGACCAAACAGCTTCGATGTGCAAACTCCCTGCACACAAACAAAGAACAAGATCCTGCACAGAAAGAGGGAAAAGGGCAGCCTAAGTATGATCCCCAATCAGAGAAAACGATAGACAGCTGCCTCTGATTGGGAACCACACTCGGCCAGAAACAAAAAAATACAAAACCTAGAAATACAGAACATAGAATGCCCACCCAAATCACACCCTAACCAAAACAAAATAGAGACATAAAAAGGATCTCTAAGGTCAGGGCGTGACAATTATAAGGGAAATAATCTGTCTGTAAACAATTGTTGAAAAAATGACTTGTGTCATGCACAAAGTAGATGTCCTAACCGACTTGCCAAAACTGTAGTTTGTTAACAAGAAATGTGTGGAGTGGTTGAAAAACAATTTTTAATGACTCCAACCTAAGTGTTTGTAAACTTCCGACTTCAACTGTATATATATATACACATGCACATTTGTGGCCTGCTGGAGGTCATTTTGCAGGGCTCTGGCAGTGCTCCTCCTTGCACAAAGGCGGAGGTAGCGGTCCTGCTGCTGGGTTGTTGCCCTCCTACGGCCTCCTCTACATCTCCTGATGTACTGGCCTGTCTCCTGGTAGCGCCTCCATGCTCTGGACACTACGCTGGCAGACACAGCAAACCTTTTTGCCACAGCTCGCATTGATGTGCCATCCTGGATGAACTGCACTACCTGAGCCACTTGTGTGGGTTGTAGACTCCGTCTCATGCTACCACAAGAGTGAGAGCACCGCCAGCATTCAAAAGGTACCAAAACATCAGCCAGGAAGCATAGGAACTGAGAAGTGGTCTGTGATCACCACCTGTAGAATCACTCCTTTTTTGGGGGTGTCTTGCTAATTGCCTATAATTTCCACCTTTTATCTATTCCATTTGCACAACAGCATGTGAAATGTATTGTCAATCAGTGTTGCTTCCTAAGTGGACAGTTTGATTTCACAGAAGTGTGATTGACTTGGAGTTACATTGTGTTGTTTAAGTGTTCCCTTTATTTTTTTTGAGCAGTGTATAATACAATATAGGTGAGGGCATTGGAAATGCTTTTGGCTGTTAATCTGCTTCAGTTTTGTAGGTGGCACTGTGTGCGCTCTTTGTGAAGGATGGGTCCCAATCCCTCAAAGGCCCTAGGATCCAGGTGGACAGGGGTGGTCTGCCGGTCACTGGATCGACAAGCTAACTTGGGATGGGGGGGGTTAGCGGGTGAAACAGTGGAGAACAATTGGAGGTTTTCTCAGTAGCAGTGAAAATAGAAATATATAGCTACTGTCCATGGACACTCAATCATTATGGAATTGTTAATGGTACGTTTACAAACATATTTTATGATAAATAGTATTGAAACATGTATCTAATTTTGGTAAATGGTGAAATAAGTATAGCCAATTATAATTGTAATGGCTAAGAAGATAATAAGAAAAGACGATCGGTATATACCTGGCTAAAAGAGAAGGGGGGAGTGGGAATATACTTCTCCCACGGGCAAAGAAAGTCAGACGGGTAATGATAAAATTAACAATAATTTTGATCCGATTGTGCGAACTGTCTAAAAACAGTACCAGTACCGCCCCAATACGGCATCCAACAGATTCTGGATCATGGTGGTTCGGAGGCAGTGGTTTGTGTAAATCGGTGACGTGCCAGCTATTTTGGAGATCTTTGCCTTGATGACAGCTTTGAACACTCTTGGCATTCTCCTCAACCAGCTTCACGAAGTAGTCACCTGGAATGAATTTCAATTAACAGGCGTGCCTTGGAAAGAAATTCCACAAAATAACTTTTAATGCCTTTGGATCAATCAGTTGTGTTGTGACAAGGTAGGGGTGGTATACACAAAGATATACCTATTTGGTAAAACACCAACTCGTTATTATGGCAAGATCAGCTCAAATAAGCAAAGAGAAACGACAGTCCATTACTTTAAGACATGAAGGTCATTCAATCTGGAAAATTTCAAGAACTTTTAAGGTTTTTTCAAGTGCAGTTGCAAAAACCACCAAGCACTATGATTAAACTGTCTCTCATGAGGACCGCCACAGGAAAGGAAGACCCAGAGTTCCCTCTGCTGCAGAGGATAAGTTCACTAGATTTACCAGACTCAGAAATTTCAGCCCAAATAAATGCTTCATAGAGTTCAAGTAACAAATTCATCTCAACATCAACTGTTAAGAGGAGAATGTGTGAATCAGGCCTTCATGGTCGAATTGCTGCAAAGAAACCACTACTAAAGGACACCAACAAGAAGAAGAGACTTGCTTGGGCCAAGAAACATGAGCAATGGACATTAGACCGGTGGAAATCTGTCCTTTGGTCTGATTAGTCCAAATGACTGCCCTGTATTTGTGAGATGAAGAGTAGGTGAATGGATGATCTCAGCATGTGTCGGTGAAGCATGGAGGAGAAGGTGTGGGGGTGCTTTGCTGATGACACTATCAGTGATTTATTTAGAATTCAAGGTACACTTAACCAGCATGGCTACCAAAGCATTTTGCAGTGATATGCTGTTTTTCAACAGGACAATGACCCAACACACCTCCAGGCTGTGTAAGGACTATTTGACAAAGAAGTAGAGTGATGGAGTGCTACATCAGATGACCTGGCATCCACAATCCCCCGACCTCAACCTAATTGAGATGGTTCGGGATGAGTTGAATCGCAGAGTGAAGGAAAAGCAGCCACCAAGTATTTTGTTGACACAGCTTCTAAAATGGAGTATTACCTCAAGCATTTTATTAACTGCAAAACCACTCATGTCATCTATAGATTAGAATGTCCACAGTGCAAGGTGTTCTACATTGGACGGACAAAGAGACGCCTTCAAGATCGCTTGGCGGAACACAAGTACGCCATACGGGTAGGCAATGAAGACTACCCCATGGCAAGGCACTACAAGTCCTTACACCATGGCAACCCTGCCTCCCTACAAGCTATGGGTATTGATCATGTTCTGGCCTCTATTAGAAAAGGGGACCGTCTTAAATAGTTAAACCAAAGGGAAAGTTTTTGGATTTACAAACTACAGGCCACTACGTACCCTGGTTTAAATGAAGATATGGATTTACAAACTACAGGCCACTACGTACCCTGGTTTAAATGAAGATATGGATTTCTCACCCTTCCTGTAGGGTCGTGATGGGTCCATTTGCTGTCATCTAGTGGACATTTTGCTCTATTGCCCTCAGCTATGTTTGGACTGTTGTTCATGTTTTGCTGTGGTCTAGTGTACTGTGGAATATATTGCTTTCTTGTTCTGGACACTTCTCCCAGTCATGGTTAGGGTTGGAACTGCCTCTCTGGGTGTTCTGATGCTTCTAGCTTGGAGTTGTATGCTCATAATAACATAGCTACAGTATTTCACCTTTTCATGTGTATATTATTGCTTACTAGGTGTGTCCAATTTGGTAACCACTCCCTCTTCTAATTAGGGCTAATTGGAAAAGCCTTTCAAAAGAGGACATTGTATTCTCCTTTTTCTGTACTCCCTGACGAAGGCCATGCAGCCGAAACGCGTCGGTTTTTAAACAACTTTGTTTCTATTGAACATGCCATACTAATAAAGGCATTTTAATTAATTATATGAAGAGTGCCTTGGTCCTTCTTTCTTTTTGATGACCAATTTACACCTTTTACCAAAGAGCACCTTCTATCTACCAAAATATACTATAGTGTACCTTAGTTGCGCTTCCCTTCCTCCTCTTTCTAGCAGCCACCAAGTGTTCAAGATATGTGGGAACTCCTTCAAGGCTGCCGGGAAAAGCATTCCAGATGAAGCTGGATGAGAGAATGCCAAGAGTGTACAAAGCTGTCATCAAGGCTATTTTGAAGAATCTAAAATATATTTAAAATTGTTTAACACTTTGTTGGTTACTACATGATTTCATATGTGTTATTTCACAGTTTGATGTCTTCACTTTTATTCTACAATGTAAAAAAAAAAACTTGAATGAGTAGGTGTGTCCAAACTTTTGACAGGTACTCAATATATATATAGTTTTTTTTATTTTTTATAATACATTTTACTTTATTATTTTACCCTAACCCTACAAACCCTCCCCTAATTGGAGAGAACTAATGGACAACAACACTTAGGCTTCTACTTCCAGTTTATACATACTATATATATTTTACGGACACAGTATATTTTACATTAGTTATATTTTGTTTGTTTTTGTCATCCTTTAGCTATCCTCAACCCTTCCCATCTAATTTATGAAGACAATTCAGTTTTGATTGATATTTGCCATATATTTTTCAACTGTGATGTGATGTATCACAAAAATTCTGAACCTATATACATTTTACAGACACAGTATATTTTACATTAGTTATCTTGTTATTTTTGTTCGCACCCTTCAGCTCCCCTCAACCCTCCCATCTATCTCTGAACACCATCCAGTTGCCAAATATTTTTAAACTGTGCTGTGATGTTTCACAAAAGTTCTGAACCTTTCTATTCTCATAGTTTCTACAGATTGTAAATTTACATATTTCTTTTGCACCAAGCCACACTGCTTCTTGAAACAATGCTCGCTTAACCCGGAAGCCAGCCACACCAATGTGTCTGAGAAAACACTGTACACCTGGCGACAGTGTCAGTGTGTACTGGGCCCGCCACAGGAGTCGCTAGAGCACGATGGGACAAGGACAACCCAGCTGGCCAAACCCTCCCCTAACTCGGATGACGCTGGGCTAATTGTGCGCCGCCTCATGAGTCTCCCCCTCGCGGCCTGCTGCGACACAGCCTGGGATCGAACCAAGATCTGTAGTGACGGAGCTAGCACTGCGATGCAATGCCTTAGACCGCTACGCCACTTGTCGATCCAGTGACTGGCAGACCACCCCTGTCCACCTGGATCCTAGGGCCTTTGAGACATTGGGACCCATCCTTCAAAAAGAGTGCACACAGTGCCACCTACAAAACTGAAGCAGATTAACAGCCAAAAGCATTTCCAATGCCCTCACCTATATTGTATTATATACTGTCATTTAAATATATATATATATATATATATATATATATATATATATATATATATATATATATATATATACATTTGATGTCGGAAGTTTACCTACACTTAGGTTTAGTCATTAACTTGTTTTTCAACCACTCCACACATTTCTTGTTAACAAACTACAGTTTTGGCAAGTCGGTTAGGACATCTACTTTGTGCATGACACAAGTAATTTTTCCAGCAATTGTTTACAGACAGATTAATTCACTGTATCACAATTCCAGTGGGTCAGAAGTTTACATACACTAAGTTGACTGCCTTTAAACAGCTTTGAAAATTCCAGAAGATTATGTCATGACTTTAGAAGCTTCTGACAGGCTAATTGACATCACTTCAGTCAATTGGAGGTGTACATGTGGATGCATTTCAAAGTCCTACCTTCAAACTCAGTGCCTCTTTGCTTGACATCATGGGAAAATCAAAAGATTTCAGCCAAGACCTCAGAAAAAAAATGTAGACCTCCACAAGTCTTTTTCATCCTTGGGAACAATTTCCAAACACCTGAAGGTACCATGTTCATCTGTACAAACAATAGTACGCAAGTATAAACACCATGGGACCACACAGCCATCATACCAATCAGGAAGGAGACGCGTTCTATCTCCTAGAGATGAAAGTACTTTGGTGCGAAAAGTGCAAATCAATCCCAGAACAACAGCAATGGACCTTGTGAAGATGCTGGAGGAAACAGGTACAGAAGTATCTATATCCACAGTAAAACGAGTCCTATATCGACATAACCTGAAAGGCCGCTCAGCAAGGAAGAAGCCACTGCTCCAAAACCGACATAAAAAAGACAGACTACGGTTTGCAACTGCACATGGGGACAAATATCGTACTTTTTGGAGAAATGCCCCCTGGTCTAACGAAACAAAAATAGAACTGTTTGGCCATAATGACCATCGTTATGTTTGGAGGAAAAATGGGGAGGCTTGCAAGCCAAAGAACACCATCCCAACCATGAAGCACGGGTGTGGCAGCATCATGTTGTGGGGGTGCTTTGCTGCAGGAGGGACTGGTGCACTTCCCAAAATAGATGGCATCATGAGGTAGGAAAATTATGTGGATATTTTGAAGCAGCATCTCAAGACATCAGTCAGGAAGTTAAAGCTTGGTCGCAAATGGGTCTTCCAGATGGGCAATTACCCCAAGCATACTTCCAAAGTTGTGGCAAAATGTCTTAAGGACAACAAAGTCAAGGTATTGGAGTGTCCATCACAAAGCCCCAACCTCAATCCTATAGAAAATGTGTGGGCAGACCTGAAAAAGCATGTGCGAGCAAGGAGGCCTACACACCTGACTTAGTTACACTAGCTCTGTCAGGAGGAGTGGGACAAAATTCACCCAACTTATTGTGGGAAGCTTGTGGAAGGTTACCCGAAAGGTTTGACCCAAGTTAAACAATTTAAAGGCAATGCTACCAAATGCGAATTGAGTGTATGTAAACTTCTGACCCACTGGGAATGTGATGAAAGAAATTGAAGCGGAAATAATTAAATCTCTACTTTTTATTCTGACATTTCACATTCATAAATAAAGTGGTGATCCTAACTGACCTAAGACAGGGCATTGTGAAAAACGGAGTTTAAATGTATTTGGCTAAGATGTATGTAAACTTCAGACTTGCATATCTTTATTTATTTCCACAATGAACTAATAATATGTGTAATAATGTAGGCAAGTCATACGAAGGAATGTTACCCATAACCAGGACTGGCATTCCATTTTGTTGTTGTTGGCAAGCAATTATTGTGATTCATCCTATACTGTCCCTAACACCATTACCCCTTAGCAACAGATGTGGGATACATACACACACACTCTCCCCACCCTTTCCCCACAAACAACCACAAGCTCAGATGTTCAATAGTTTTCCATCCCCGAGCCCAACTCGAGAAGAGTTGATGTGCAAGTGCATACAGTTGTAGCTGTATGTATTTTTAGCAAGAATGGGGAGATTTGCTTAACCAATGTAAAGTCCTAGCTGATGGAGCTCAAATACACCCATTTCCCCTGAAAGACAGACATGCATTACCCCGTTGTGACCGTTTCCCAAGCATCTCTGGGCAGTCAGACCTTTTGATTATTTTGTGCCACCAGGGCCACAATAATTTGCCCCCTCTCTGATTGTTTGAGTGTGACCCCTTCCCCATGGGTTACTGCAGCTAGTGTTGCCAGCACTGCCGCTACCTGGGTGGGGATCTCCACCAGAATACACACAGGCTAGTTACAAGGTTGTCAAGCTTTGAGAAATTCTTTGTATATTATGCTAATCCACCCGGGGGCTTTGGCTTTGTTGGACCAACCCTGCCAGGCAGGCTCAGACTCTTGAAGGGGCTGTGCGGATTTGGTGGGTCTCTGACCGTGTTTATCTTTTTGTCTTGGCTGCATATAGGCTACTTGCAGTATGCCTTTAACACATAAGGTCGCTCAGATGGTTGTCTAGAGTTTTGGGTTGGGGACCGTTCCATCATGATAGGACAATAAATAAATAGACTATTTGTAATTTATTTTAGAATGTATGTCCAATATCTGCACAAAATTGAAAACTCTCTTGGTCATGGGTTCTGGCATTTGCAGCCATTTTCCTTTTTCACTTACTTAATTCACCACACTTTTCCAATCACAAAAACACACACCCTATCTTCCAACACAATACACATACCCACATACTGTGCCTTCTATGTCCTCTGTTTGCTGGGTTTTTATCACTACCATGTTGATTCTTACCTAATTTCCTTTTTCTGAGGGCTTTTGTGTTCTAGTTACTTATATTTGAAGATGTATTATTTCAATAATTGTCCTTTCTTCTAATGCTATCTTTTCTATTTTTATAAACACTATAAATAAAGTTGAATACTAATTATTTTACAACACTCCCTATCTTGAATGGCATAGTGTATTTGTAGTTTATTTCTTTATTCATTGTTGTATTTTGTTTTCCTGTTTTTTTTGTACAAGTCCTACCATGGATAGTATTGGGTGTTCCATTATTATTTATTATAGCCATGGAGTAGTCTTGGTGTCTCAGCACAGTTGGGTTATCAATGAACATTTATATACAGGGGTTGTTTATTATTATTATTTGTATTGTCTCATTCACATTTTCTTTTACCTGCACTGTTGGAGCTCGGAGCATAAGAATTTCACTGTACCCTGCGATTACATCCGCGACTCTGTTCATGTGACTAATAAACTCATCTAATCTAATCATACAACGGCATCATTGGCAAGTATGAGACATTTTAAAAAGCATCTCGTAAAGGTACTGTCTGTTCATATATTCAGTCTGGGTTCTGTTCCTCATCCATGTGTATCTGAGGCTATAACTAGATACACTTGCCATACACCTGGCCCACTGACCCAGAACGTTCCGGGAAGGATGTGTGAACAAACAAACAGAAACTTATTTCCAGAAACAAGGCAGCATTATGAGAAAACGTCTCCTACTAAACACCAGATAATGGATACAGCTTCAATTAGCTTCAACCTATTGTATCAGTGGTGGCCAACATTCAGTCGATTCTGTCAATAAAGCCCAACAGCTACTCTGATTAAACCAGAAATCAGTAGAGCAGGGAGAATGTTGTTATCTGTGTGTTATCGGGCTGTCTAGAAAACATTGTCCCCCTGATATCAATCAATCAGCTTAATCAAATGTTTGTGTAGAGATCTTTAACACACTCATTTGGCACAGAGAAGTAGAGTTAATAGAAAGATGCAAACATCAACATGTGTTTTACCATGTCGGCTCAGGGATTCCAACCAGCAACCTTTCGCTTACTGGACCAATGCTCCCGCTAGGCTACTTGCCGTCCCATCTCTGCCTATAGTGTGTCTGTTATCATGGCACTGTATGCGTACGTTTTGGGTCAGCCTGTTAATTTGTTTCGGGTCTTTGTGTGTTTTTGACAAAGCCCAATTTCCGACTGCCTGCGTAAGCACACACGACCAGTGAATCTGCTAATGACTTTTGGTTTATTTCATTAGCTGTGTGCTTTTGATACAATCTGATAACAGTTCAGTGTGTGTCTAGGGCTCTGTGCGCGTTTGATACAGCCTGCATATTTGACTATGGTTCTGTGACTATGTGCTATTTATTTTTCCAGCTGAGGGCTTGTTTGTGTCTCTCAGCCTTTGTGCTCTGCTGTTGGCCACAGTCACTGGCTCAGAAACAATTACCTATGGGGGACCCTGATGACTTGAACATAACTCAATTCCTTCTCCTTGATTTCACTGGTAATAATGCTTACCAGAAAATAGTGTGGTTATATCTGCTTGGAAAGATACCTCCAGAGAGCCCCAGTGAATGCTACAACCTTTCCCTTTTAAAGGGGAACTTAATCTCTAGCTCATCTGGGGCGGGGATAGCATAGAGCACTCGGAGAGACAGAGAGGGGAATGTGTAGTATTACTTGATCAATAGAGAGACAGACGGGCATGTACAGTATGTTGAAAAGGAGAGTTTATATTTTGTTTAAGGGTATGTGTGTTTGAAAGGATTGATTAAAAAAAACATGGAGAGTGGGAGGAGGGTGAAGAGAGACAAGCACAGACATGGCCATGTGGAACTACAGTACTGTAGCTTTTCACCTGAGGATTGGGGTCAGATAAAGGTAGAACGATGGAAGTCAGAGAACAAGGAGCGGAGGCGAGAACGCGTTGTGAGTTGGAAGGTGCAGCAGTGTATCCCTCACGTCTGAAATGGAGGGGGTTGCTAGGATACTGGGGAAAAGAGAGGGGGTGCTTTCTCAGTGCATTACAGAGAGACTGTGTGAATGTAATGTCATGCAGACCAGGGCAACTTATTGTAGAGTACTTCAGCCTAGGATTGAATGGTAAATATGCCCAGAGTAAAGCAAGGGGTGGTTGGGGTATATAGCCTAGTACTGTTTCATCATGGGAACTGAAGCAGACAGCAGGTATCCAGGAGCCTTTCCCTCTCTCACAGGTGAACTGAACTGGACACAGTAGAACACACTGGGATGGTGTCAGAAGGAAACGATCATTACACACAACCTTAGAAGCTCTGTGTATGCATCATTTAGAGGGAAGATGGTATCAGTAATTGGCAGGGTTTAAATATCTTGAGCTGAGCTAATAGAACAGTCTCCTCTCTAATGGAAGTGTGTCAGACATGGTCTTCCACCCAGCGGGCAGTGAGTGACCGAGAGCTAGGGAGAGAGGAAGAGAGGGGGGAAAGGCTGTGAGGAGAGGGCGGAGAGAGAAACAGTGGAGAGAGAAAGGATAATAAAGAAAATGCACTCTTATTATCCTCTTGTCTGGGCGGCAGGTAGCCTAGCGGTTAACAGGGTTAGGCCAGTAACCGAAAGGGTGCTGGTTCAAATCCCTGAGCCAACTAGGTAAAACATCTGTCGGATGTGCAAGGCACTTAATTGCTCCTGTAAGTCGCTCTGGATAAGAGTGTCTGCTAAATGACTAAAAGGTCTGTGTAGCTGAAGATGTCGTGATGACCAAGAGCTGGGTAAAGTTGCTCTGCTGTTTAGCTACTGTGGTTTATTCCACTCCCTTTCTTCAATATTCATCTGAAGGATAAACCCGCTGTTAAAAGCTCCAGAGCAGCCCAGAGTATTATTTGCTTTTCTGCTCTGATCTTAACCCCATATACTTTTACAGCAGCACTATTAGGTATATTAATTCATGCATTCTCCCATCTTCTATTCTGGCTCATCAGTGTAACTGTGCATGCGTGCCTGCCTCACCCGAGCAGTCATGTAATAACAGTAGGTGGGTGCAGTGATTTTCCTTAACAAAAAATTGCTTTCAAGATAAACCAAGCAGCTGGCTAATGTCTTAAATAAAATGTTATAGCATAGCTACACTGCAGTGCTTTACGTGGACTGAAATAGGTGCAGATACTAATATCTGGGTTCTGGTACTGTTTATATTTAGGTGCAGGACCTCAAGCAGTAGAAATTCTGAGGTTCCGGTACTCAGCTCCAGCCCAAGTCAAGCACTGTCTATATGCATTTACTGTAGCAGCAGTGCACCGGCCCCCCAAAAAATCATAAAAAATAACCTGTTGCCACTGAAAAAAAACCTAGGGGAAACACTGACCCTTTTAAAGCATGTTAAGTTCAACCACTCAGCAATTTGGGAAGGCTGTTGATTGGAGTCACATGCAGAGTTAAAAGGGAATAGGAAAGAGTTGTTGGACCCTTATTGAAGACGCTCCCATTACACGTCTAATGCAGGCCGGGGCTGTCCAGTCCATTCATGAATCACATGGGTGAGGACGAAGGCGCAGGAGAAAACCACCAACTTACATTAAGCAGGAAGCTGCTAGTTTCTGCCACTGAGTCACCCAGCACTACTCCGTCTCCCAGTTACCTGCTTTATGTCCGCCAAATGCTGCTCAATGAGAAGAAATGCTCCCTTTATTTATGAAAGGATGGGGGAGTTAGTATAATGCAATGTTAAAGTACATACATTTAATTTCTTCCTATTGATTTGAGATGGTCACCTGGATTTGGGTTTAGGTATTGATCAGAGATGTTAGGGATGGGATGATTAGCTGGTGCAGGGAAATCGTTATTTATAATGTCTATATTGGATTTTAGCACACCCTCTTGGGATACTCCAGACACCCTCACATCAAAATGCCAGCAGCGAAATAGAGGCATTTTTTCCTAGACTCTACTAACATTTGAAAAAAATAATTGGCAGGATTCCTCGAGTGGTTCTTCATTATCTCCAGCAAATCTCATCATTCTCTGCTGAGCCACATCAGTAGATCTGATTAGGAACGCAAGTTAGCATTGCAATAGCATCAAATCAAATTTAGATTAAATCTAAATTATTTAAAACAAGCCGATTGTCTGTGTTGTTTTTTTCTAGCATTGTCATCCATATAATGGAGTTGGAGCTGCAACTTTATTTCAAAACGTGCTTTATATTTGATGAAGTGGATCAAAGCACTATTTGTATTTATTATGGATCCGCCAAGGCAGCAGCTACTTTTCCTGGGGTCCGAAGAGTTCCTCTATGTTTTTTCATAATTTATTTCCATCCTGACAAGTTAATGTCGGGTCTTTTGAAATGAACTCTTGCAGTGTGTCTTCTCGTTTGTCTTTCTGTGCGTTAATGGTGAAGGCATATGTCAGGCTGATACACAGAAAACACTAAATGGCACACTGACTGGTTTAATCCTTGGGTAGGATGCTTTGAGGAGAAGATTGTGGTCTATGAAAAAGTTTTGTAGATTTAATGAAAACAGGAGAAGCTAGTCAGTAAACAACCAACCTTCCCCTAGTGAAACCTCAGTTGCACGTTGTGCATGCGTGTGTGTGGATGTCTTCACCCTGCTGTGTTGGGAATTACCAGGGATGTCACGGTACGGTATCATCCCAACACTATATTTTCACAATACTTAGGTGCCGATGCGAAATGTATTGCGATTCTCACAATTCTAAATGTATTGCGATTCGATACTGTGATTCGATATTACAAACATATTGTTCGCTATATGTCTGCTGCAGAGACACAAGAGAGCATGAGTTTTGATTAGTCTTTGAAAAAAAGCTGAAAACACATTGGCTCGCTATTTAAAAAGAAAATGGAGAACAAACTATAGGATGGAAAATATCGGAGTTTTGGTGAAAGTGCAGCCAACTAGCGCTACCGAATGTTACATATTTGTAACATGCAGAGCTGACTTAAGGCAATGAGTGTGGCAGGATGGGCTTCAGCCTAAGATGGCACCAGTAGCCCAGTCAATGGAGGGATTGTGTCGCTGGAGCCAAGAGAATCCCAATACCGCGGAGACTCAACCAGCAGGAATTGGATCGTCTTGCAGTGGTTCCCTGACACTCGTAGGTTGACGTGGGTGACCTGGCCTATAGAGCGCCCATAACACCCATGGGAATGGAGAGGGGTTGAGTGGCGATGCCCAGCTTGGATGCCAGGGTAACGTCCATGAGACTCACATCGGCTTAATGAGTACCTGAAGAGACTTGGCCTAGTCGCCCCACAGTAGGGTGATATGGAGAGGGGGGCGAGTAAGGGGAGAAGAACAATTATATTTAAGACCCACCAGTGTACTCACTCTTGAAGGAACAGGGAGACAAAAAATGACCGGCAGTACCGCAATACAGACAACTCTGGGTCTCAAGTCTGCGTACGCGTTCGGCTGGAGACAGACTAGCCCTGCCGAGCTGCATCAGCTCAGGAAGAGGTAAATCGGCAGTCTCCGGAGGCTCATGGAGGGACTAGGGTAAGCTCGGATCCTCTCGGGGACATAGACGGCGGGGACTTCTGGAGTTCATCAGTTGCAAGGTGGGATCCCTGAGTGAGCGATTGGGACCTCTTCTCCCTCCTATGTTCCCGTAGACAACCATTGATCCAGATGGTTAAAGCGATGATTGAGTCGAGATCCATTGGTAGTTCTTGGGCTGCAAGCTCATCCTTTACCTCCTACGATAATCCATGCAGGAACGTGTCGAACAGCGCTTCCGGGTTCCAGGTAGCCTCCGCTGCTAGCGTGCGGAACTCCACCGCATAGTCTGCCACACCTGGTGTCCTGCCGAAGCTACTTCCGGGCAGCCTCTCTCCCAGACACCGGAGCCTCAAACTTTTCTCACCTCCACCATGAATACCTCCAGACTGAGGCAGACGGCGGATTGTTGCTCCCACACTGCCGTGGCTCAGGCGAGTGCCCTCCTGGACATCAGCGTAATAATGTACACTATCTTCGATTGGTACGAGGGGAATGAAGAAGGCTGCAGCTTGAAAATGAGGGAACACTGGGAGAGAAAGGCCCGGCAGGTTCTGGGATTTCCATCATAGCACTCTGGGGGAGGTAAGCGGGTTTCCTGGGAAACCGGGGTGACGACGCTGCTACCAGCTGGGTTACAGAGGGGCTGAGAGGTTACCGTCATGTTAGGCTGCCTAGTAGGCAACCCACAGAATTGCTCCCACAATGCGTCCAAGGCTAGGTCGTGATGTTCAGCCACGTCTTGAACCCTTCCATCAGACCGCGAAGCAAATCCTCGTGCCTAACAATGGTGGCTCCTTGGGAGGAGATGGTATTGCGGAGCTGGTCCAAGTCTGCTGGGTCAGTCATGGCCATTTCGTCACAGATCAAGGTAAGACCCAAATGCAGACTGTGTGAAGTAACAATGTTTATTGTAACAGGGGCTGGCCAATGACAGGTCAAGGCAGGCAGGGGTCGATAATGCAGAGTAGGCTAGAACAAACAAGACAAACTGGCACATACAGACAGAAACCACTTACCCAGAGGATAAGTGGGGAAGATGGGCGACACCTGCCCACATTATAATGTGGAAAACAGATCATAGACACTGATGATCTTTGGATGGTGTAAGGCATGGCCAAGATTATAGTTGTTGTTGATATTGAAATGAAGGCTAAAGACAGTCTTTTTGTTTCCTAATTCATGCGGCGACAGCAAGCATACAGCACCCTGTTCAAAATTCAATAGCATAATGAAAGCATTGTAAATTTGAATGGAAGAGAACAGGCCCAGTATTTTATAGGAAAAACAGGCTGTGGAGTACCCATGGTAATTATAAAGCATTTCAATGCTGTTGATATACTAATGACTATTCATTTTATTGGGCTTTGATCCCATGGGCCACCTGCTCTCTCCATTAACTGGCCTGTTGTCAGAAGAGGCCTTATTTACTACAAATGGTTAAAAGAAAGCAGCCTAATTGCTCAGGGCATAATTGAACATATGTATAGGTGGCCGTTTTGATGGATGGGGAAATTCTCTTTCCTGGGAACTGATTGCATATATATACCACTAGCACAAGGTAGGCTATTCATAAAGGACATAGCTATACATATCCACCATGCAGATAGGATGTAGTATTACTACAATAAGGAGGTGTTTATCAATGCATGTGTTTATTGATTGTTATGTCTCTGGAGTCTACAAAGCCCTTCACCACTGTTATGTTGTAAGGTTTGCTTTTCTAACATGACATTATACAAGCTTACAAAAGCAAAGGTAATACAGAAATGAATCTAGTTCGTCAGCGTGTTCTGTCACCTCCCCCCATACATACTTCATAGATAGTAAATAAGCTGGAGAGGCTGGAGGGGGAGGCAGCAGCGACTGAGGAATCATGGGCTGTCAGAACCATGTCTGTCTAAGCTTCTGGAATCCAGGAAGCTAATGCTGTTTGATGTATTAACCATGAGGGAGGGGGAAGTGTGTGTATGTGTCCACACAGGTAAAAGGGAGGGGAACTGATGCTTTTTGTAATAATGATGTATTAATCATGAATTTGTGTGATTGAGAGGCTCAGTGTTGGGTTGGTTGAGCACTGAATCCACCTTCAATCAATATCTCATTAGGGTCTCTGAGTAAACACTGTTTGATCAGTTCATTGTTCAGTGTGAAATAAACAGGGCTTATTTGTGAGCAGCATAGAATGAGAGGTGTGTGGGTGAGTGGGATGTGCACGTGTGTCCATCATTTGTCAGCTCGTCAGTTATGTATTAATTTTATGGTTGAGTCATGGTAATCTCCTCTTATGCACTCTGGACATGCGTTGGTAGTACCTAACTCACTAATGACCATCAAATGGCTAATGGCCTGGTACACAGGGCTCTATTCTCCCTCTAACCCCTCTGACATCAATACAAAATGAGATCGAAAATCACATCAGTCACGTTCGTCATAAGGAGTAGACCAAGATGCAGCGTGGTATGCTTCCATCCTTTATTTTGGAATAGAAATCGTCAAAGAACAAAACAACAAAACGAACAAACGAAATGTGAAGCTATACTAATGCTCACAGGCAACTATACATAGACAAGATCCCACAAAGCACAATGGGGAAATGGCTACCTAAATATGATCCTCAATCAAAAACAATGATAAACAGCTGCCTCTGATTGGGAACCATACTAGGCCAACATAGAAATAGAATTCACATAGATAACCCACCCTTAATCACACCCCGAACTAACCAACAGAGAATAAAAGCTCTCTATGGTCAGGGCATGACAGTACCCCCCCCCAAAAGGTGCGGACTTGGCCGCAAAAACTGACTCAATAGGGCAGGGTCCGGGTGGGCATCTACCGTCGGGGGCGGCTCCGGTGCGGGGCGAAGTACCCACTCCGCTCGTGGACACGTCATCGGAGGAACCGGACCGTGGCTCGTTGCCTGAAGAACCGGACCATGGGTCATCGCCAGAGGAACCGGACCGTAGATCTTCGCCGGGGACTCCGGACCGTGGTTTGTCGCCGGAGACTCCGGACTGGGAACCCCCGCAGGAGGCTCTGGACTGAGAACCCCCGCTGGAGGCTCTGGACTGAGAACCCCCGCTGGAGGCTCTGGACTGAGAACCCCCGCTGGAGGCTCTGGACTGAGAACCCCCGCTGGAGGCTCTGGACTGAGAACCCCCGCTGGAGGCTCTGGACTGAGAACCCCCGCTGGAGGCTCTGGACTGAGAACCGTCGCTGGAGGCTCTGGACCGCAGACCGTCGCTGGAGGCTCCGGACCGCGGTCCGTCTCAGAAGGTTCCGGACCGCGGACCGTCGTAGGAGGTTCCGGACCGCGGACCGTCGTAGGAGGTTCCTGACCGTGGACCGTCGTTGGAGGTTCCGGACTGGGAACTGTTGCCGGAAGCTCTGGACTGGGAACTGTCGCCGGAAGCTCTGGACTGGGAACTGTCGCCGGAAGCTCTGGACTGGGAACTGTCGCCGGAAGCTCTGGACTGGGAACTGTCGCGGGAAGCTCTGGACTGGGAACTGTCGTCGGAAGCTCTGGACTGTGGAGGCGCACTGGAAGCCTGATGCGTGGGACCGGTACAGGTGGCACCGGGCTGATGACACGCACCTCAGGGCAAGTGCGAGGAGGCGGCACAGGACACACTGGGCTGTGAAGGCGCACTGGAGACACAGTACGTATGGCCAGCGCAGGATATACTGGGCCGTGGAGGCGTACTGGAGATCTGAAGCGTATAGCTGGCACAACGCGTCCTGGCTGGATGCTCACTTTAGCCTGGCAAGTGTGGGGAGCTGGCACAGGACGCACTGGGCTGTGAAGGCGCACTGGCGACACAGTGCGTAGAGCTGTGTCGCCAGACAAGAAAGATTACAGGTAACTTATGAGATATTTTGTAGTCATGTTGCGCGAGTTGGAACCAGTGTTTTTCTGGATCAAACGTACCAAATAAATGGACATTTTGCATATATAACGACGGAATTAATCGAACAAAAGGACCCTTTGTGATGTTTATGGAACATATTGGAGTGCCAACAGAAGAAGTTCGTCAAAAGTAAGTCATGAATTATATCTTTATTTTGTGAAATGTATGTGATTAAACATGAAACTGTTTGTGAAAAGATTAATGTGATGTTAACCTTCTAAATGAGATGATTTTTTATGGATTTTCATATGAAAATTAACTAGTGAGTGGCCATGCCCACGTGATCCTTACAGAATAAGAACTAATCTGAGACGTATAATTACTAGTCTGCAGCAAGAAATTACGTAAACCTTGGACGAGAATACAGACAACCAACCGAAGCATTTGTTCTATGAAAACATATATGAATGGTACTCTGAACTATCCATTCTAACAACCACAAAATACTTTGATCTTCTGGAAAACACAACCAGAGAGACTCTGTCAACTCTCTCCAGCAGATGGACCGGAATTCAACAGAGAAGACAACAACGACATACAGGCGTAAATATAAATTGCAATTTTTTTACAACAACGACAGAAGGGCGTAAATGTAAATTGCAATTTCTTTTCAAGTGAGAGGTCGTTCAGGTAATGTACTAGCAATTTATATGAGTGTAGTAATCCTCTCTTGAACTGCACACCCCTTTTCTTTTGTCTACCAAGCCGTCATATCGGCTTTGCCCGCTAGGGACTTTTTATTTTTTTATCATTGTTAGCAACCCAATGTATGATATCTGTTTGTTTGTTATGTATTTCTGTGGTTTGATTAGTTAGTAAATAAATAATTAAACCAATTTGTATATCGCTGATTCATGATTTATGCTAGGGTTCGTGCAGATAACCAAGAATTTTACCACGTTCAAATGAGACTGATATAAGGTAAAGAATAATTAATGATTGACTGCTATTGATATTAAAGATCTTCAAGAGTGGATTCGGGAGAGAGCCGCTCTATATAAACGAATGCTTCCGTGGTGCCCCGGATTCATAATGAGTTAGTTATTGCCTGATTTAATTTAATCAAATAATTAAACGTGAGGTAATCGATTTGAAAATAGCATGTCATCTCATTTAATCACAGTAAAGACACTACAATACTGTTTAACCTGTCTAGGACTGGGGTGCCGCTAGCGGCACACCCCCCCCACCCCCACTGAAAAGGCAGAGCAGCGAAATTCAAAAAATTTTTTTTTTTTAAATATTTAACTTTCACACATTAAAGTCCAATACAGCTAATGAAAGACACAGATCTTGTGAATCCAGCCAACATGTCCGATTTTTAAAATGTTTTACAGGGAAGACACAATATGTAAAGATGTAAATCTATTAGCTAAAAACACATTAGCATAATCCACCATCTTTTATTTGTCCACCAACACCAGTAGCTATCACCAATTCGGCTAAACTAAGATATTTATAGCCCCTAACCAAGAAAAAAACTCATCAGATGACAGTCTGATAACATATTTATGGTATAGGATAGGTTGTTAGAAAAATGTGCATATTTCAGGTAGATGGCATAGTTTACAATTGCACCCACCGTCACAAATGGACTAGAATAATTACAATGAGCAACGTGTTTACCTAACTACTAATCATCAAACATTTCGTAAAAATACACAGCATACACTAATCGAAAGACACAGATCCTGTGAATACAGACAATATTTCAGATTTTCTAAGTGTCTTACAGCGAAAACACAATAAATCGTTATATTAGCATAGCACATGTGCAAACATTACCCCAGCATTGATTCTAGCCAAAGAGAGCGATAACGTAAACATCGCCAAAATATATTATTTTTTTCACTAACCTTCTCAGAATTCTTCAGATGACACCCCTGTAACATCGCATTACAACATACATATACAGTTTGTTCGAAAATGTGCATATTTAGCCACCAAAATCATGGTTAGACAATGGGAAAAGTAGCCCAGCTGGTGAGAAAATGTTGGTGCGCCATATTAGACAGTGATCTACTCGTATACATAAATACTCATAAACGTGACTAAAAAATATAGGGTGGACAGCGATTGATAGACAATTTAATTCTTAATACAATCGCGGAATTACATTTTTTAAATTATCCTTACTTTTCAATACAGTTTGCGCCAAGCGAAGCTACGTCAAAAAAGATGGCGTCCTAAGCCACTAACATTTTTCGACAGAAACACGATTTATCATAATAAATTGTTCCTACTTTGAGCTGTTCTTCCATCAGTATCTTGGGCAAAGGATCCTTTCTTGGGTCTAATCGTCTTTTGGTGGAAAGCTGTCCTCTTGCCATGTGGAAATGCCAACTGCGTTCGGCATGAACTGGAAGCGTGCCCAGAGATTCACAGCGTCTCAGAAATAAATGTCCCAAAATCGCACTAAACGGATATAAATTGCTATAAAACACTTTAAATTAACTACCTTATGATGTTTTTAACTCCTATAACGAGTAGAAACATGACCAGAGTAATATTACTCCCTACACTAATGCTTGGAACAAGTGCGGGTCGGTGGCCGCCGCGCGCGTGACGCAGCAAGAAAAGAGTTCCTAGCTACAGGTTTTTTTTATTTATAGTGCCTGTGATTGCGCAATCGACCCCATTCAAATCGTCATCACGTAAAGGCATCCAGGGGAAGACGTAAGCAGTGTCCGTATACTCATAGGAATAACATTGGCCTTAAAACTGACTCCAGAACAGGGGCCAACATTTCTGAAATCCTACTCCATGTCAGGGAAATTGCTGTAGAATGACTTCTGTTCCACTTAGAGACAAAATTTCAACTCCTATAGAAACTATAGACTGTTTTCTATCCAATAATAATAATAATATGCATATTGTACGATCAAGAATTTTGTAGGAAGCCGTTTAAAAAATTACATGATTACCATAAATAGTGACAACAGCACCCCCTAGCCTTAAGAAGATAAGAGATCTTACAAAAGATTTCGCCCAGACTCTTATGTGGATGATATTACAAATATGTGTTGGTCTGATGTGATTAATAAGGAGCATCCAGATGCTGCACTTGATGGATCATTTAGTACCATGCACTTAACTGTAAAGGCTTCATAGATCGATGAGGAATTGAAAACTGTATGGTTGAAAGAGAAAGCAGTGGCTAATAAGTCTGGCTGCACATCCGACTGCAAATTGTGAAATTATGCGAGTAAATTCAACAAAAAGAAGAGAAGAAACTGAATTATAAAGCCAAGATCAAAGAATAAAGAATGATAGAAAAAAACTTTGGAATACTTTAAATGAATTTATGGGCGGAAAGACAAATTCAACTCCATCTTTCATCAAATCAGATGACTTATCACAAAACCATTTCAATTCAAATTGTATTTGTCACATGCGCTGAATACAACAGATGTAGACCTTACAGTGAAATGTTTACTTACAAGCCCTTTAACCTGTCTAGGCTGAGGGTGCCGCTAGCGGCACTCCCCCCCCACCCCCACTGAAAAGGCAGAGCCGCGAAATTCAAAAAAAATATTTTTTTTAAATATTTAACTTTCACACATTAAAGTCCAATACAGCTAATGAAAGACACAGATCTTGTGAATCCAGCCAACATGTCCGATTTTTTAAATGTTTTACAGGGAAGACACAATATGTAAAGATGTACATCTATTACCTAAAAACACATTAGCATAATCCACCATCTTTTATTTGTCCACCAACACCAGTAGCTATCACCAATTCGGCTAAACTAAGATATTTATAGCCCCTAACCAAGAAAAAAACTCATCAGATGACAGTCTGATAACATATTTATGGTATGGGATAGGTTTTGTTAGAAAAATGTGCATATTTCAGGTAGATGGCATAGGTTACAATTGCACCCACCGTCACAAATGGACTAGAATAACTACATAGAGCAACGTGTTTACCTACTTACTAGCTACAGGGTTTTTTAATTTATAGTGCCTGTGAACGCGCAATCGACCCCATTCAAATCGTCATCACGTAAAGGCATCCAGGGGAAGACGTAAGCATAGCAATAACAGTGGCCTTTTAACTGACTCCAGATCAGGGGCCAAAATTTCTGAAATCTGACTCCATGTCAGGGAAATTGCTGTAGAATGGGTTCTGTTCCACTTAGAGACAAAATTTCAACTCCTATAGAAACTATAGACTGTTTTCTATCCAATAATAACAATAATATGCATATTGTACGATCAAGAGTTTTGTAGGAAGCCGTTTCAAAAATTACAAGATTACCATAAATAGTGACAACAGCGCCCCCAGCCTCAACAGGTTAACCAACAATGCTTTAATTGTAATCTGAGGGCAAGTATTAATACTATGCATGCCAGTCTCTCGGCTGAGATTTGAGGAAAGACTGACTGCATCACTTCTTGTTTTTATAAGAAGCATGAATGTGTTGGAAATTCCAAATTGTTTGTATAGTCAACTTACACACCGCACTGACACACACACTTACACACAGATATGCCACAGGGGTCATTTCACAGTCCCCAGGTCCAGAACAAATTTAAGGGAAGGTACAGTTTTTTGACAACGATCTACACAAAAACTCTGTCAAAGTGGAAGACAATTTTTTTTTAAATAAAAAGATTTAGGAAAAATAAAACACTAATATACCTTCATTAGATAAGTATTCACCCCCCTGAGTCAATACATGTTAGAAACACCTTTGGTTGTGATTACAGCTGTGAGTCTTCTTGGGTAAGTCTCATAAGAGTTTTGCACAGCTGTATAGTGCAATATTTGGCCATTATTCTTTTGAAAAAAAATTCAAGCTCTGTCAAGGTGTTTGGGATCATGGCTAGACAGAAGTTTTCAGATTTAAGTCAAAACTCAGGAACCTTCACAACTCCAGTGTAGATTTGGCTTTGTGTTGTAAGTTATTGTCCTGATGAACGGGGAATTCCTTTACCAGTGTCTGGTGTAAAGAAAGGCTTAAGCAGGTTTTACTCTAGGATTTTGTTTCTTTTCATCCTGAAATATTCCACAGTCTTTGCCGATGTCAAGCAAACCCATAGCATGATGAAGCCACCTACATGCTTGAAAATAAGGAGGAAGTTACTCTGTGATGTGATGGATTTTCCCCAAACATAAGGCTTTGTATTTAGGCCAAAAAATGTATTCCTTTGCTGTGTTTTTTTGGAGTATTACTTTGGTGCCTTGTTGCATACATATGCACGTTTTGGAATATTTTTATTCTATATATTTGTATTCTTCTTTTCACTCTGTCGTTTAGGTTATTATGGTTGATCTATCCTCAATTTTATCTCTTCACAGCCATTGAACTCTGTAGCTGTTTTAAAATAACCAATGGCTTCATGGTGACATCCCTAAGCACTTTCCTTCCAGTCCTACAGCTCAGTTCAGGAGGACTTAATCTTTGATGTGTCTGGGTGGTTTAATAGATCCACAGCGTACCTATACACCTAACCATGCTTACATATATATTCAATGTCTGATTTGTTATTTTTACCCATCTACCAATCAATGCCCTTCTGTATGAGGCTTTCTAAAAGCTCCTTGGACTTTAGATTTGAGTCTGTCCTTGAAATACAGTACTTGACCGAGGGACGTTACAGATGTATGGGGGACAGAGGAAAGGGTAGTGTGGTGGAATATTCAATATTAATTATTGCAATATTGAGACTAGTCACACCGAGCAGCCTACCCTTTACAGACCATGCTGTTTCTTATATAGCTGATACCAAGAAGGCTTAGTCATGGCTGGTTCCACCCCTGCCATATAGATTGGGTCACCATAAGCCACTTTAGGTTCATATCCTGTGGTCATCTGCACGGGGTTGTTGTTTAACCTCTAACGCCTACCAAACCCGGATCCGGGAGCACCCCCATCACAAAAGCTGACTAGCATAGCCTAGCCTAAAGCCACAGGGATATCATATAATAAAATGTTCATGAAATCACAAGTCCAAGACACCAAATGAAAGATACACATCTTGTGAATAAAGCCATCATTTCTGATTTTTAAAATGTTTTACAAGGAAGACAAAATATGTAAATCTATTAGCTAACCACGTTAGCAAAAGACACCACTTCTATACTCCACCATTTTTTACTCCATAAGCAGCTATCACAAATTCGACCAAATAAAGATATAAATAGCCACTAACCAAGAAACAACCTCATCAGATGACAGTCTGATAACATATTTATTGTATAGCATAGGTTTTGTTAGAAAAATGTGCATATTTCAGGTATAAATCATAGTTTACCATTGCAGCCCCCATCACAACTCTCACTAAAACGACTAGAATAACTACAGAGACCATCGTGTATTAGCTAATTACTCATCATAAAACATTTCTTAAAAATACACAGCGTACAGCAGATGAAAGACACAGATCGTGTGAATCCAGACAATATTTCACCCCAGCATTGATTCAAGGCAAAAAGAACGATAACGTGTAAACCACCAAAATATATTCATTTTTTCACTAACCTTCTCAGAATTCTTCAGATGACAGTCCTGTAACATCATATTACACAATGCATATAGAGTTTGTTCGAAAATGTGCATATTTAGCGGCACAAATTGTGCTTATACAATGAGAAAAGTAGCCAAAAGCTCAAGCAATCTGTCCGGCGCCATCTTGGAAAGCTTATGGAAAACTATTCATAAACTTGACTAAACAAAATACAGGTTGGACAGCAATTGAAAGACAAATTAGTTCTTAATGCAATCGCTGAATTACATTTTGTAAAATTAACCTTACTGCGCAATACAGGCTGCGATAACACAATGCTACTCTGCAAGAAATGGCGTCTCATGCATTTTACTTTTTTCAACAGAACAATGAATTAACAGCATAAAGACTGCTTACTATTAGCTGAGCTTCCATCAGAATTTTGGGCAAGGTGTCCTTTCTTCAAAACAATCGTCTTTTGGCTGAAAGATGTCCTCTTGTCCTGTTGAATTAGCCGCTAAACGTTAGCCACCCACTGGAGAGGTGCCCAACTAGTGGAAGCGCGTCACAAAGAAATCCAGGAAAATCGCAATAAACTGCTATAAACTGCTATAAGTCGGTTTAAATTAACTACCTTATGATGTCTTTAACACCTATAACGAATAAAAACATGACCCGGAGATATAGAACTACTAAAACGAAAGCGTTTACAGGACGTCATTGTGATGTCTTCTTGGTCCGGGCGCACCGTTGAAAAGGACGGTACTTCCTGTTCCACGGTCTAATATAAGGTCCCAGATTGCGCAATCGACTCCATTCAAATTCTCACCGCTTACTGACATCTAGAGGAAGGCGTATGCAGTGCATGTAGCCCGATGGCTTACATGGGGACTTATAAACTGACCTTAGAACAGGGACCTCGATTTCTGAAATCTCACTCCCTGACAGGAAATGTGCTGCAGAAAGAGTTCTGTTTCACTCAGAGAAATCATTCAAACGGTTTTAGAAACAAGAGAGTGTTTTCTATCCAATAGTAATAATAATATGCATATTGTACGAGCAAGAATTGAGTACGAGGCAGTTTAATTTGGGCACTATTTTTTCCAATGGTGAAACATTGCCCCCATATTGACAAGAAGTTTTAACCCCCAACCCGGCTTAGTTTCCATGATGCCGAGACAATGAGGGATTGTTCTAAACTCTTCCAGGCTATCTCTATCTCGGGTCACACACACCACATATTGTCTATGGAATGCCATCGTTAGGTTTTTATCACCGAGTCATTGTCAGCTCAAGCTATCTCTAGCAAAACCCAATTTTCCTTGACCATACGACCAGACTAACTGCAGGAAGCTAGAGTGGAAACCACCACTTTACAGAAATACAGAATTAAACAGAACAGAAATGTCCTACTATTTGTTAAGTATATAATCCTAAACTATTAATATCAAACAAATATGTCATATTTCTATCACAGTAGTCATTTGTTAAGCCAAATTTTACGAATTGTAAAAATGTGTAGAATTTACTTTTCTCTTTGAAATTATGCAGTATATTGTGTAGATCAATGACACAAAGTTACAATTAAATCTATTTCAATCCCACTTTGTAACTCAACAAATGTGAAAAAGGTTCAAGGGTGTGTAGACTTTCTATCCCCGTTTTAAGATGACCTCCATCATTCCTGTTCCCAAGAACTCTCCAAGAACTCATGCCACAATGACTACAGTCCTGTAGCACTTACATCTGTAATCATAAAGTGCTTTGAGAGGCTGGTTATGGTACACATCAACTCCATCATCACAGTCACACTAGAACCACTCCAATTTGCATTCTGCCCCAACAGATCCATAGACGATGCAATCTCAATTGCACTCCACACTGCCCTCACCCACTTACATAAGAAGAATACCTATGTGAGAATGCTGTTCATTAACTACAGCTCAGCGTTAAACATCATTGTCTCCTCCAAGCTTCTCACCAAGCTTAGGACCCTGGGACTGAACACCTCCCTCTGCAACTGGATCCTGGACTTCCTGATGGGCTGACCCCAGGTGGTGGGGGTAGGCAACATCACCTTCACAACGCTGTCCCTCAAATCAAATTGTATTTGTCACATACATTGGCAAGAAAAAGTATGTAATCCTTTGGAAATACCTGGATTTCTGGATAATTGGTCATACAATTTGATCTGATCTTTATCTAGGTCACAACAGACAAACACAGTCTGCTTAAACTAATAACACAAACAATTATATGTTTTAATGTCTTTATTGAACACACTGTGTAAACATTCATAGTGCAGGGTGGGAAAAGTATGTGAACCCTTGGATTTAATAACTGTTTTACCATCCTTTGGCAGCAATAACCTCAACCAAATGTTTTCTGTATTTGCGGATCAGACCTGCACAACGGCCAGGAGGAATTTTGGACCATTCCTCTTTACAAAACTGTTTCAGTTCAACAATATTCTTGGGATGTCTGGTGTGAACCACTTTCTCGAGGTCATGCCACAGCATCTCAATCGGGTTGAGGTCAGGACTCAGGACTGACTGAGCCACTCCAGAAGGTGTGTTTTCTTCTGCTCAAGCCATTCTGTTGTTGATTTACTTCTATGTTTTGCATCGTTGTCCTGTTGCATCACCCAACTTCTGTTGAGCTTCAATTGGTGGACAGATAGCCTTACATTCTCCTGCAAAATGTCTGGACAAACTTGATAGCAAGCTGTCCAGGCCCTGAGACAGTAACTTTGGTGTGAAAAGTGCAAATCAATCCTGAAACAACAGCAAAGGACCTTGTGTACATGCTGGAGGAAACCGGTACAGAACTATCTATATTCACATTAAAACGAGTCCTATATCGACATAACCTGAAAGGCCGCTCAGCAAGGAAGAAGCCACTGCTCCAAAACCACCATAAAAAACGCCAGACTACGGTTTGCAACTGCACATGGGGACAAAGATCGTACTTTTTGGAGAAATGTCCTCTGGTCTGATGAAACAAAAATAGAACTGTATGGCCATAATGACCATCGTTATGTTTGGAGGAAAAAGGGGGAGGCTTACAAGCCGAAGAACACCATCCCAACCGTGAAGCACGGGGGTGGCAGCATCATGTTGTGGGGGTGCTTTGCTGCAGGAGAGACTGGCGCACTTCACAAAATAGATGGCATGATGTGGAAGGAAAAGTATGTGGATATATTGAAGCACTATCTCAAGACATCAGTCAGGATGTTAAAACTTGGTCGCTAATGGATCTTCCAAATGGACAATGACCCCAAGCATACTTCCAAAGCTGTGGCAAAATGACTTAAGGGCAACAAAGTCAAGGTATTGGAGTGGCCATAACAAAGCCCTGACATCAATCCTGTTGATAATTTGTGGGAAGGCTACCCGAAACGTTTGACCCAAGTTAAACAATTTAAAGGCAATGCTACCAAATACTAATTGAGTGTATGTAAACTTCTGACCCACTGGGAATGTGATGAAAGAAATAAAAGCTGAAATCAATCATTCTCTCTACTCTTATTCTGACATTTCACATTCTTAAAAGAAAGTGGTGATCCTAAGTGACCTAATACTGGGCATTTCTACTTGGATTAGATGTCAGGAATTATTTAAAACTGAGTTTAAATGTATTTGGCTAAGGTGTATGTAAACTTCCGACTTCAACTGTACGTATGAGATGAGTAAAGCAAAAATATGTAATTTTTTAAAAAGTGACTAGTGTTCCATTATTAAAGTGGCCAGTGATTTCAATTCTATGTACATGGGGCAGCACCTCTAAGGTGCAGGGTTACTTAACCAGGTGGAAGACGCCTACTGATGGCTATTTAACAGTCTGATGGCCTTGAGATAGAAGCTGTTTTTCAGTCTCTCGGTACCAGCTTTGATGCAACTGTACTGACCTCGCCTTCTAGATGATAGCGGGGAGAACAGGGAGTAGCTAGGGTGCTTATTGTACTTGATGATCTTTTTGGCCTTCCTGTGACATCGGGTGCTGTAGGTGTCCTGGAGGGCAGGTAGTTTACCCCCGGTGATGTGTTCGGCAGACCGCACCACCCTCTGGACAACCCTGCAGTTGCCGTACCAGGCGGTGATACAGCCAGGATGCTCTCAATTATGATTCTCTAAAAAGTTTGTGAGGGATTTAGGTGCCAAGCCAAATGTCATTCGTCTCCTGAGATTGAAGAGGCACTGTTGCGCCTTCTTCACCACACTATCTGTGTGGTTGGACCATTTCAGATTGTCAGTGATCTATACTCAGAGGAACTCAAAGCTTTCCACCTGCTCTACTGCAGTCCCGTCCATATGGAGAGGGGCCTGCTCCCTCTGCTTTTCCCTGAAGTCCACGATCAGCTCCTTGGTTTTGTCGACATTGGGCCCTCACCCCCTCTCTGTATGTTGTCTTGTCATTGTTGGTAATCAGGCCTACTACTGTTGTGTCTGCAAACTTGATGATTGAGTTGGAGGCGTGCGTGGCCATGCAGTCATGGTTGAACAGGTAGTACAGGAGAGGGCTGAGCACGTACCCTTGTGGGGCCTCTGTGTTGAGGATCAGCAACGTGGAGGTGTTGTTTCATACCTACCAGGTACAACTCCAAATCCGTAAACACGGGCACCCTCATAGATATCATCCTAATTAACTTGCCCTCCAAATATACCTCTGCTATTTTCAATCAAGAGTGGTCACTGCCTCATTGCCTGCATCCGTAATGGGTCTGCCCCTCATCACTGTCAAACGCTCCCTAAAACACTTCTGAGAGCAAGCCTTTCTAATTGACCTGGTCGGGGTATCCTGGAATGACATTGACCTCATCCCGTCAGTAGAGGATGCCTGGTTATTCTTTAAAAGTACATTCCATCTCACCATCTTAAATAAGCATGCCCCATTCAAAAAATGTAGAACTAGGAATAGATATAATCCTTGGTTCACTCCAGACCTGTCTGCCCTTGACCAGCACAAAAACATCCTGTGGCGTTCTGCATTAGCATCGAACAGCCCCCGTGATATGCAACTTTTCAGGGAAGTTAGGAAATCTAAGGCTAGCTTTTTCAAACAGAAATTTGCATCCTGTTGTACAAACTCAAAACAGTTCTGGGACACTGTAAAGTCCTTGGAGAATAAGAGCACCTCCTCCCAGCTGTCCACTTCTCTGAGGCTAGGAAACACTGTTACCACCGATATATCCACTATAATTGAGAATTTCAAAAGGCATTTCTCTACGTCTGTCCATGCTTTCCACCTGGCTACCCGTACCCCGGTCAACTGCCGGGCACCCTCCACAGCAACCCGCACAAGCCCCCACAATTTCTCCTTCGCCCAAATCCAGATAGCTGATATTCTGAAAGAGCTGCAAAATCTGGACCCCTACAAATCAGCCGGGCTAGACAATATGGACCCTCTCTTTCTAAAATGATCTGCCGAAATTGTTGCAACCCCTATTACTAGCCTGTTCAACCTCTCTTTTGTATCGTCTGAGATTCCCAAAGATTGAAAGCTGCCGCGGTCATCACTCTAGACGCAAACTGCTACAGACCTATATCTATCCTACCATGTCTTTCTAAGGTCTTCGAAAGCCAAGTTAACAAACAGATTACCAACTATTTCGAATCACACCGTACCTTCTCCGCTATGCAATCTGGTTTCAGAGCTGGTCATGGGTGCACCTCAGCCACGCTCAAGGTCCTAAATGACATCATAAGCGCCATCGATAACCTGTTAGGGGTGCAGCCCGACACCGGTACACTTATGACAACATCCAGCTCAAGTGCAGGGCGCGAAATTCAAAAGATATATTTTTTAAATATTTAACTTTCACACATTAACAAGTCCAAGACACCAGATGAAAGGTGCACATCTTGTGAATCAAGCCAACATGTCCGATTTTTAAAATGTTTTACAGGGAAGACACAATATGTAAATCTATTAGCTAATCACGTTAGCAAAAGACACCAATATTCTTACTCCATCAGTTTATGACTCCATCAGTAGCTATCACAAATTCGGCCAAATAAAGATAAAAATAGCCACTAACCAAGAAATAACCTCATCAGATGACAGTCTGATAACATATTTATTGTATAGCACATGTTCTTTTCGAAAAATTTGCATATTTCAGGTATAATTCATAGTTTACATTTCAGCTACAATCAGAAATTGCACCGAAAGCAGCCATAATATTTACAGACACCAACGTCAAATACCTAATTACTCATCATAAAACATTGAAAGACAGGCATCTTGTGATTCTAGACAATATTTCCGATTTATTAAATGTTTTACAGCGCAAACAAAATGTAGCGTGAAATTAGCATAGCCACAATAGCCAGCAACACTTGGGCGCCCACGACCAGTCAACATGCACGACAGATATTAGACATAGCATCATAAAATGTTTCTTACTTTTGCTGATCTTTCATCAGAATGTTGAACAAGGTGTCCTCTGTCCAGATGAGTCGTTGTTTGGATTCAGAATGGCAAATTTCCCTCTTCACTTAGCATTGGCACTAGCCGAGTGGCACAAATCTCTTCGACGTAAACACAGTCAGAGGACGGAACACGGCAAAACTCCCGAAAAAATTTCAATAATCTGATTAAACTATATTGAAAAAACATACAATACGATGATATGTTCACATGTATCAAAAAAATTCCGAGCCGGGGATAGTTGTCATCTATTACGGCAGCAAAACAGAAGGCAATGGCACTTCCTTGTCGCGCGTTTCAGAGTACCGGAAGTGGACGGTCACGTCAAAGAAATAGCTTTTATTCCACCCCAGACCAAGATGAACACAAAATTTCTTCTCTCACATCCTCTTGAGACCAAGAGGAAGGCGTATGGAGTGTAAGTAGACTCCTAAGTGTCATGACCATATATAGGCATCAAGTTGAACAGAACACATATTTCTGACATTTCACTTCCTGGTCAGGGAAAGTGCTGCCAAATGAATTCTGTTTCACTCAGAGAAATAATTCCAACTGTTTTAGAAACTAGAGAGTGTTTTCTATCCAATATTAATAATAATATCCATATTGTACGAGCAAGAATTGAGTAGGAGGCCGTTTGGAATGGGCACGATTTCACTGGCTACTCAACACTTTCCCTTGCAGCCAGAAGAAGATAAGAGACATTACTGTGCAGCCGTATTCATCGACCTTGCCAAGGCTTTTGACTCTGTCAATCACCACATTCTTATTGGCAGACTCGACAGCCTTTGTTTTTCAAATTATTGCCTTGCCTGGCTTACCAACTACATCTCTGATAGAGTTCAGTGTGTCAAATCGGAGGGCCTGTTGTCCGGACCTCTGGCAGTCTCTATGGGGGTGCCACAGGGTTCAATTCTCGGGCCGACTCTCTTCACTGTATACATCAATGATGTTGCTCTTGCTGCTGGTGATTCTCTGACACACCTCTACGCAGACGACACCATTCTGTATACTTCTGGCCCCTCTTTGGACACTGTGTTAACTAACCTCCAGACGAGCTTCAATGCCATACAACTCTCCTTCCGTGGACTCCAACTGGTCTTAAATGCAAGTAAAACTAAATGCATTCTATTCAATTGATCACTGCCCGCACCTTCCCGCCCGTCCAGCATCACTACTCTGGACGGCTCTGACTTAGAATACGTGGACAACTACAAATACCTAGGTGTCTGGTTTGACTGTAAACTCTCCTTCCAGACTCACATTAAGCATCTCCAATCCAAAATGAAATCTAGAATTGGCTTCCTATATCGCAACAAAGCATCCTTCACTCATGCTGCCAAACATACCCATGTAAAACTGACCATCCTACCGATCCTCGACTTCGGCGATGTCATCTATAAAATAGTCTCCAACACTCTACTCAACAAATTGGATGCAGTCTATCACAGTGCCATCCGTTTTGTCACCAAAGCCACATACACTACCCACCACTGCGACCTGTAAGCTCTCGTTGGTTGGCCCTCGCTTCATACTCGTCGCCGAACCCACTGGCTACAGGTTATCTACAAGTCTCTGCTAGGTAAAGCCCAGCCTTATCTCAGTTCACTGGTCACCATAGCAGCACCAACTCATAGCACGCACTCCAGCAGGTGTACAGTATCTCACTGGTCACCCCCAAAGCCAATTCCTCCTTTGGTCGTCTTTCCTTCCAGCTCTCTGCTGCAAAAATCCCTGAAGCTGGAGACTCATATCTCCCTCACTAGCTTTAAGCACCAGCTGTCAGAGCAGCTCACCGATCACTGTACCTGTACATAGCCAATCTGTAAACAGTCCATCTATCTACCTCATCTCCATACTGTATTAACTTATTTAGCTTGCTCCTTTGCACCCCAGTATCTCTACTTGCACATTCATCTTCTGCACTTCTACCATTCCAGTGTTTAATTGCTATATTGTAATTACTTCGCCACCATGGCCTATTTATTGCCTTAACTCCCTTATCTTACCTCATTTGCACTCACTGTATATAGACTTTTTGTTTTCTTTTTCCCCACTGTATTATTGACTGTATCTTTTGTTTATTCCATGTGTAACTCTGTGTTGTTGTATGTGTCGAATTGCTATGCTTTATCTTGGCCAGGTCGCAGTTGCAAATGAGAACTTGTTCTCAACTAGCCTACCTGGTTAAAAAAAACTTCACCAGATGGGATAGGGCAGTGTGCCGTGCGATGGCAATTGCATCGTCTATGGATCTATTGGGGCGGTAAGCAAATTGAGGTGGGTCTAGGGTGTCAGGTATTGTAGAGGTGATATGATCCTTAACTAGCCTCTCAAAGCACTTCAAGATGACAGAAGTGAGTGCTACTGGGAGATAGTCATTTAATTCAGGTACCTTTGCTTTCTTGGATACAGGTACAATGGTGGACATCAAGAAGCCACTGGGGACGGCAGTATGGGATAGGGAGAGACTGAATATTTCCATAATCACTCCAGCCAGCTGGTCTGCACATGCTCTGAGGACGCGGCTAGGGATGCCGTCTGGGCAACGGAGAAGGAGAGCCCAAAGTTCTTGGTAGCAGACTGCGTCGGTCAAACGGTGTTATCCTCAATGCGGGCGAATGTGTTAACCTTTCTGCGCACAGATCCCGAATTCACAGCTGAATTGCAGGGCGCCAAATTTAAAAATATTACTAAAAATATGTATAATCATGCAATCATAAGTGAAATATACCAAAATACAGCTTAGCTTGTTGTTAATCCACCCATCGTGTCAGATTTTGAAAATATGCTTTACAGAGAAAGAAATCCAAGCTTTTGTGAGTGTATCAATCAATGCTACAACAGATAGCCCCAAATTAGCATGGTCATGAAAGTCAGAAAAGCAATAAAATGAATCACTTACCTTTGATAATCTTCGGATGTTTGCATTCACGAGACTCCCAGTTACACAACAAATGTTATTTTTGTTCGATAAATTACTTTACTTTTATAACAAAAAAACGCCATTTGGGTTGCGCGTTATGTTGAGAAAACTACAGCCTCGTTCCGGTGCTGAAAGGCAGAAGAAAATTCCCAAACATATCAGATACAAAAATATTACGAAACTTATTTATAATCATGCAATCACAAGTGAAATATACCAAAACACAACTTAGCTTGTTGTTAATCCACCTATCGTGTCAGATTTTGAAAATATACTTTGCAACGAAAGCAATCTAATATTTTGTGAGTGTATCAATCAATGCTAGAACAGTTAGCCTTATATTAGCTTGGTTAGCTTGGTCACGAAAGTCAGAAAAGCAATAAAATTAATCCCTTACCTTTGATAATCTTCGGATGTTTTTCATTCACGAGGCTCCCAGTTACACAACAAATGTTCTTTTTGTTCGATAAATATTACTTTTATAACAAAAAAATGTTGTTATGTTGCGAAAACTACAGCCTCGTTCCGTTCGACGAAAATTCCAAAAAGTATCCAGAATGGTCGTAGAGACATGTCAAATGTTTTTTATAATCAATCCTCAGGTTGTTTTTAACAAACATAATAGATAATATTTCAACCGGACCGTAACCTATTCAATAAAAGAGAAAGGGAAAATGGAGAGCTCCCCTCTGGCGCGCAGAAACTATTCAGAGGACACCTGACTACTTTTGAAAAATCTTGTTCATTTTCAAAATAAAAGCCTGAAACTATGTCTAAAGCCTGGTCACAGCCTGAGGAAGCCATTGGAAAAGGAATCTGGTTGATACCCCTTTAAATGGAAGAAAGACTGGCCAGGAAACACAGATTTAACAAAAATATATATCACTTCCAGTTTATATTTTCTCAGGTTTTCGCCTGCAGAATCAGTTTTGTTATACTCACAGACAATATTTTGACAGTTTTGGAAACTTTGGAGTGTTTTCTATCCTAATCTGTAAATTATATGCATATTCTATGATCTGGACCTGAGGAATAGTCTTTTTACCTTGGGAACGTTATTTAATAAAAAATGTAAAAATAATCTGACCCCTAGCGTCAAAAAGTTAAGCTTGTCCAAAAGAAAGACGTCGGTGTCTGAGACGTGGCTGGATTTCACTTTGTAGCCCGTGATTGTCTGTAGACCCTGACACATATGTCTCATGTCTGAGCCGTTGAATTGCGACTCCACTTTGCCTCTATACTGACGTTTTGCTTGGGGGGCCTCATAGGAGTGTCTGCTTTGTCCCCTCCCATACTCCATGTTCACCAACGACTACGTGGCCATGCACGACTCCAACACCATCATCAAGACACGACGGTGGTAAGCCTGACCTACAGGGAGGAGGTCAAGGACCTGGCAGTGTGGGGCTGGAACAACAACCTCTCCCTCAACGTCAGTAAGACCAAGGAGCTGATCGTTGACTATAGGAAAAAGGGGGGAAGCACGCACCCATCCACATCGACGGGAACAGGTCGAGAGCCTCAAGAAATGAGCTTCAAAAATCTATACATAACAGTAAATAAGGTTATCCAAACAATAATTATATCCTTAGAGCAGTAAAATACATGCACTTCCGTTCAAAAGTTTGGGGTCACTTAGAAATGTTTTTGGAAGATGTTTTAAAATAACATCAAATGGATCAGAAATAAAGTGTAGACATTGTTAATGTTGTAAATGACTATTGTAGCTGGAAACGGCAGATTTTTTTATGGAATATCTACATAGGCGTACAGAGGCCCATTATCAGCAACCATCACTCCTGTGTTCCAATGGCACGTTGTGTTAGCTAATCCAAGTTTATCATTAGAAAACCCTTTTGCAATTATGTTAGCACAGCTGAAACTGTTGTTCTGATTAAAGAAGCAATAAAACTGGCATTCTTTAGACTAGTTGACTAGCATCTGGAGCATCAGCATTTGTGGGTTCGATTACAGGCTCAAGATGGCCAGAAACAAAGTGCTTTCTTCTGAAACTCGTCAGTCTATTCTTGTTCTGAGAAATGAAGGATTTTCCATGCGAGAAATTGCCAAGAAACTTTTGATCGCGTACAACGCTGTGCACTACTCCCTTCACAGAACAACGCAAACGGGATCTAACTAGAATTTAAAGAGTGGGAGGCCCCGGTGCACAACTGAGCAAGAGGACAAGTACATTAGAGTGTCTAGTTTCAGAAACATACGCCTCACAATTCCTCAACTGGCAGCATCATTAAATAGTTCCCGCAAAACACCAGTCTCAAAGTCAACAGTGAAGAGGCGACTTCCGGATGCTGGCCCACAGGTGGACTCCAATCAAGTTGTTGAAACATCAAGGATAATCAATGGAAACAGGATGAACCTGAGATAAATTTTGAGTCTCATAGCAAAGGGTCTGAATACTTATGTAAATAAGATATTTCAGTTTTTTATTTTTTATAAATTTGCAAACATTTCTAAAAACCTGTTTTCGCTTTGTCATCATGGGGAATTGTGTGCAGATTGATGAGGATTTTTAAAATAAGGCTGTAATGTAACAATGTTGAAAAAGGGAAGGGGTCTGAATACTTTCCGAATGCACTGTACATTTATACTGACTCTACAAACACCCACGTACATACAATCATCAAGTATGCTACTGCTACTCTTTTTATCATACACTATATATACACAAAAGTTTGTTGACACCCCTTCAAATTTGTGAATTTGGCTATTTCAGCTGACTGGTGTGTAAAATCAAGCACACAGTCATGAAATCTCCATAGACAGACACATTGGCAATGGAATGTCCTTATTGAAGAGCTCCTTGACTTTCAACGTGGCACCGTCATAGGATGCCACCTTTCGAACAAGTCAGTTTGTCAAATTTCTGCCCTGCTAGATCTACCCCAGTCAACTGTAAGTGCTGTTATTGTGAAGTGGAAACGTCTAGGATTAACAACGGCTCAGATGTGAAGTGGTAGGCCACACAAGCTCACAGAAAGGGATCGCTGAGTGTTGAAGCGTGTAGCGTTTACAAATCGCCTGTCCTTGGCAATGTCAGCACAATAACTGTTCATTGAGAGCTTCATGAAATGGGTTTCCATGGCCGAACAGCCGTACATAAGCCTAAGATCACCATGTGCAATACCAAGCTTCGGCTGGAGTGGTGTAAAGCTTACCCCAATTGGACTCTGGAGCAGTGGAAACAAGTTCTCTGCAGTGATGAATCACGCTTCATGAATCACACTTCATCACCTGGCAGTCCTATGGATGAATCTGGATTAGGTTGATGCCAGGAGAACGCAACCTGCCCGAATGCATAGTTCCAACTGTAAAGTTTGGTGGAAGAGGAATAATGGTCTGGGGCTGTTTTTCATGGTTCAGACTAGGCCCATTAGTTCCCATTAGTAGTGAAGGGAAATCTTAACCCTACAACATACAATGACATTCTAGATGATTCTGTACTTGCAACTTTGTGGCAATAGTTTGGGGAAGGCCCTTTACTGTTTCAGCATGGCAATGGCCCGTGCACAAAGCATACAGACATGGTTTGTCTAGATCGATGTGGAATAACTTGACTGGCCTGCACAGAGCACTGACCTCATCTCCATCGAACACCTTTGGGATGAATTGGAACGGAATTGGAATGGACTGCGAGCCAGGCCTAATCGCCCAAAATCAGTGCCCGACCTCACTAAATCTCTTGTGGCTGAATGGAAGCAAGTCTCTGCAGCAATCTTCCAACTTCTAGTGGAAAGCCTTCCCAGAAGAGTGGAGGCTGTTATAGCACCAAATGGGGGACCAACTCCATATTAATGCCCATGATTTTGGAATAAGATGTTCGACGAGCAGGCGTCCACATACTTTTGGTCATATAGTGTATATCCTGATGCCTAGTCACCTTACCACTATACATATCTACCTCTATTGATCCAGTTTCCCTGCACATTGTAAATATGGTATTCGAAAATAGTGTATGTATATAGTATGTGTGTATAGTATGCTTACTTGCTTTATCGTGATCTTATTTTTATATCTTGTGCTTTTTTGTTCTATCTTGTTATTTTTAGTATTACAGTGTTTTTTGATTACTGCATTTTTTGTGTTAGATCTTGCAAGAAAGGCACTTCACTGAACTTGTGCAAATGACATTAAAACTTGAACCTGTAGGCACTGTAATGTCCCCAGCACAAGAACTGAGTCTGCTAAGAGTACATTTAGCTTTGCTGCCCCATCTTTGAACACTTTTCTGAAAGACCTGATGATTTTAAATCCCAGGTTGGAGGGCTGCTGAACACGAATTGCACATGTTTTTATGCCAGGTCTTTGGAGATCTTTATGCACTTTGCACTTGTTTTAACTTGTGTTGTATCTCGTGTGTTTTACTATTTGTGTGCTGCTTTCTTGGCCTGTGCTCACTTGTAAAAGAGATGTAAATCTCAATGTGACCTCTGTTGTTAAAATGTTAAAGTATATATATAAAAAGAAATGACAAAGTGTAACCCTGCAGCTGGTGCACAGCAGTAGCAATATATATTTAAAAAATAAAAAAAAACTCTACATGTATATCCACAATTTTTTTTCATTAGAAAGGAATGCTTGTGTGAAAAATATGACTGTTCTCAGATTTTTACTTAATAGATTTTCAATGTGTATTAAAATGGCTTTTGATGCAAAACGCTATATATCCATTGTTTAGCCAGAATGGAATGTTCGTATCATGAATTTAACATTTAAATTAAAATCATACATCTATTCTCATGCTATGGTGTTTAGTTAGAGTAAGGCCAAGTCCCAAATGGCATGCTATTACTTATATAATGCACTACTTTTGACCAGAGCCCCGATTTCATTTTACTATACAGTTAATCTGGCATAGTCAAAGACACGACACAGTATTGATGAATGCTTTAATGTATTTTTAAATACTGATTTCACAAATGTATAATTTGTACAATTCTTTAGAAAAATTCAATTATTTGGCACATTTGACTGTGTAAAACTCTGCCTGCAGTGCACATTTTTCTATTAGAGAGAGAGGTGGAAATGTATTTTTTTTGCAACAAGATGTGATTGAAATTAAACTGAGAGACAAACAAATACTTTTGTCATTTAGCAACCCCATGACATGATTGGATGGTGAAAAAACAATCTTTAATAAGTTCTTTAAAGAAATAAAGCTAAATTACCAACATTTCAGAAAATGGATATATAGCGTTTTAGAATTATACTCTTCAATTACAGTCAGCTATGGACAGCCAATTACTTGTGTTGTTTCTTTACCACCTACATCAGTAGGCAATTGTCACGATCGTCTTGAGGATATTGAGTGGACCAAGGCGCAGCGTGTGAAAAATACATGCTCTTTTATTTAGAGACGAGTGAAACACGAAACGAACACTTACAACAAAACAAAACAACCGTGAAGCTACAAACGTAAGTGCAATACAAAAAAAGCTACAAACGTTCTACATAGACAATTACCCACAAAACCCAATGCCTATGCCTGCCTTAAATATGGCTCTCAATCAGAGACAATGAACCACAGCTGCCTCTAATTGAGAACCAATCTAGGCAGCCATAGACATACAAACACCTAGACAAGACACTGACCCATTTAACATACAAACCCCTAGACAATCCAAAAACACATACATTCCCCATGTCACACCCTGACCTAACTAAAATAATTAGGAAAACAAAGAATACTAAGGCCAGGGCGTGACAGCAATGTTGCTTTGCTGCCATTGTAATTACCATACAGAACATAGAGGATGCTCTTTCTTCAAGTCTTTCCCCACCTTAAAAAATAGTTTAAAGGCTTCAGTGTAAGGCACTCCCACTGTGTAACAGTACATCCATGTTGTAGCCTGTGGGTAACAGGGACGCTTTTTAATAGTTTGACATTTTAATTCACGTTAAAGGAATTCTGTTTATGAGTGCAGTGATAATTTGTACCTCTAGAGTCCCTAATGCATCCAACTGTGTTCATTAAAAGTTAAAGAAAAACTTGACATGCTGGTTATATCAACTGCAACGTGATACTGTATATGCATTGAACTTAAGTGGATCACAATCTTTCCACCATATGAAACAGTATGCTTTGCCATATGATGACTCCTGTACCCTACCTTATACACCATAGACAGTATAACATGTGTTAACCTCAGAACCACTGACTCATTCCACACCCTGTCCTACTTGACCATACTTAACCACTCACTAAATCCACAGAGTGATGAAACTAACTTCTCAAGCATGCATCAATCTGAACATCAAAGACTCAAGTCATTTCTGAAGCATCAGCAGTATTTTTCTAACAGGAGATGACAGAATGGCCCACAGTACTTATAGGGTTCATCGTTCTTGTCCTCTGATGACCAGCATTTGACATGATGAGCCATGAATATGTCAGATATGACTCAAATGAGCTTTGAAGGGACATAGGGATATAATATGTATGCCAGATATTGTGCTTAGGGAATTCCACCATGGCCCAGTGTCATTAGTTCAGGCATCATTTAATCAGATCTGTCATCAATCTCATGCTGCATCTATTTCAACACTATTACATTTTTATCCTACAGCCTAGCCTGCACACTCTTATAAGTTATTGTGACCAACTCAAAACTACTCACCTGAAGACATAAGTTTCATTTTTAAAACCATAGCAATGCTCCCAGGAATCTTTTTAAAACGAGAATATAGGCTATTACTACATGTCTGTCCATTTAGTTTGCTTTTGTGAATTCATGGCCAGACGATAGTCTAGGCCTATAGTTGACATGTTTGTGTGGGTTTATTTAACCTACTCTGGGCACGTCGCTAAATTACTCAACTTATGTTTTAGAGAGATAGTAAAAATCCTTACTTAATTGAAAGCCCTCAGAGATTTACTGTACCCTGCAAACGCATGCACATGAGTGAGCACTTGTCCAAACTTTTCAGCCCTACATGCATTCACACTTAATTGGAAATACTGAATCAATGCATTCTGATTACAAGGCTTCACTGGATAGTTTGTTTCTCGCTTACGACAGTGCTTTTCAGCCTTAACCTGTGTTTTTCCTCACTGAACCTCGTCACCTCCTACCCCCCACAGCCAGCCCTGTCCCTATCGATCATTAATCAGCTTTTAATTCATCAAAGGGATACTGCGATATTCTGGCTATGCTACCATACCAGTAGACTTCCATTCATTGTGCTAATGCTAGTTAGCATTGGCTCGCAAATCTACAGTACCGCTAACTTCCTTCATAGTGGATGCAGAGACATGTTTATTTAAATCCATGAGGTCATCTGACTCTGGGTAAGTCAATTCCAGAATCTTACAGTATCCCTTTAAGTAGAGAAAGTTACAGATTCATCAGCCTGGCATCTATCTGAGCCTGGCCTCTGTGCAGCATGCTGGATAAACACTGCTACAATATACTGTATGTACCACTGGATCATCTGGTCTGTTTGTTTTCTAGGCGTTGATACTTCTCCGGCTTTGATACCTTTGCTTTTTCACAACTAGATTCTATCTAGCCTGCCCAGTCATGTGATTGATTGGCCATAGAGAGACACAGCACATCTCGCTAGCTCATATAGAATAATCTCTTGATCTGATGAGTTTTGGTATGGCATTTAGGGCCCCTTTGAATCCCCTGGTCTGCTGAGATAGATCAAGTGAGGGAACATGTCCCACTGCTTTGGCAGTGGCAGGGTGCTTGTAGCCAGAGATGAAAAAGGCCGCTCCGGAACTAATTAAGCATGATTTTTTTTGTCATCAGTTCCTTGATTTGAGAAGATGAAGGGACACACGGAATGCCCGTCAATTGTTTCTAACAGATTACTTAGAGCGCAGGAATGAGTTGCAGAAGCATTTCCAAGATTCCCTGTCTGTTTAAATGACCTGTCAATCAGAACTTCACATCTCCTATGCAGGCTAACAAATGAAGAAGGGTGCCAAGGCTATGAGAATCTATTAATAGAGTTACTGGGGAAAAAAAGATGAAGAAAAAAAAGACAATACCCGAGGAAGCCTAGAAGAAAAGTCTTAAGCGTGCTTGAAGGCTTTGTCATTTCACTTCGCAATCCCATTATGTTCCACTTTTAAGCAATTGGAGTCTATGTGCATGCCTCCCAGCCAGATGCTGCAGGTATAGAGATATTCACTCTGAAAGACAGAACTTTGAGAGGGAATAAGGTACCCACTAGAGAGTGAATATTGAGGATTAATTTATCTCTCTCATTCTCTGCCCTCTCTTTCTTTCTCTCTCCCTCGCTCTTTCTCCCTCTCCAACTCTCTCTCCCCTCTCCTCCTCACCATCTTGCTCGTTCCCTATCTGGCATGATATTTAGGCTGCCTCCCCTAATCTGTCACTCAGCATTTCAACATTTCAGCATTTCAGCCTCCCTTGTTTGTCATTTCAGCTCTAAGTTTCTTAAAACAAAAGGATTGGAGATTGAATGAGACCCATTGCCTCTTTAAAGTTTAAAACAAAGACACGGAGTGCCTCATATGCCCCAGGGAGAGGCAGAGAGAACAGGAGTGGGAGAGAGAGAGGAGTGAGGTCAGGAATAAGACACTCAGTTCCACTAAGGTTGGAATGGAGTGTTCCAAATGGATTGTGAAAGCAAACATATACAGTGCATAGTACTAGTATGTTTTCACCTTTTCAAGTAGCAGAGTCCAATGCTGCCCTCTTTTATCATTCAGTGTTGAGGAATACATACGGTGCTGATGGAAGTCTGACTTTTCCCATTGAATCACAGTTTGTGCCTTTCGGATGTTATGAAATGGGTTTTCTGCTCATCTTAAAGAAAACGGCAGATGTCTCAGTGGACTTGTGATATGAAAAATTCAATTTAAAAGGATGAGAGAAAGAATGGGGCACGGCCTATTTTCATTCCCCCACACCAAGAGATATGAGAATGATGTTCTATTGTGAGAGGGAAATGATGCCAATCGTACTGTAGAGAAATTCCTTCATAATTAAATTCAATTTCCTCTAAATCCCAATAGCAAGCTACTCTGCCAAAGAGAGCAATAGTGACAGAGACAGAAACAGAAAGGGAGGGATACAGAGGAAGATGGCGTGAGAGAGCGGTGTGGAAAGAGATTGAGACAAAGGAGAGAGAGGGAGAGAGGCACATAGAAATGGAGGGAGGGGAGGAATTTTGCAGAGAAGTAGAGAGAATGGCATGGAGCATGGAAAAGACAGCAGAGAGGGAGAGAAAGAGAGAGGGGTTGATAGGGGTAATGGTTTAACTAAGGCAATCATAGCAAAAGTACACATTTTATAGTGAAGTGGTCGTAAATGGTCTATCAAGTAATGTAAGCAGAGCTTTTTTTGGAGACAGGTGGTTTACCAATTTACCCTTTTTCTAACTGATGATCAAAGTCAGATGATTCACTGCAGAGCCAGTTCTAGTATTGGGGATGCCGTTTGGGATCTATTCACAGTATGTGTGTTAGAAGGTCAAGGATTTTTCTTGAAAGTTAATCTGGAGATTAATTATACTAGTTTGACATAGATTTGCCTAGATCAATTAAATCATATTATAACAATATTTAACACCTGTGTCTAACTCTCCACACCTTTGAGGAGTTCTGTAAAGCAAAACTTGTCTCTTATATAATACTGTTATATAGGTTTATAGCAGTATATACAGTACCTTGTTCAATTCAAACTCAGGCATTCGTTTGAGAGACCCTGTATGTATTGTTAACTCTATCAGTTTGTTAGTGGTGCTGCATGTAAATCTTAGCAGCATTACCAGTTAGTTGAAAAGTGTTGTGGCTCTGGCACTTTGGGCGTGTACACGGGGATCAATGAGCCGCTTCCTCTGAATTCATGGAGGAGAGCACAGGAAAAATGAGCTACACGAACAAATATGACAATGAAGGAGTGCACCTCTGAAGAGATGCAGCAAGCATAAAATCATAGAAAGTGAAGCAGAAGCGAAAGAATTGCATACGGTTCTGTTTTTATTTTCGATTTCACTCCTGTCTCCTCTGTTACCACCACAAACCCCTCTTGTTTTCTCTCTTGCTCCCTCTCTCTTTCTCTATCATATAGTTGTGTTTGTACTGTAGGTGCAATAGCTTGGAGGCAAGCAGTGTGAAACTGGAGTCTTCAAATAATCCAGGCTTATCAATGAGACACAGCTACCAGAAAACTAGAGGACAAGAGGCAGAGGGGGGAGGGAGGGGGGCAGAGTCAGGAGGCAGTGACAAGAAGCAGATAGGGGAGGACAGGGGCAGGAGGCTGGGATAACAAGGAGAGGGGGGGGGGGGGTGGACAGGAGGCTGGGTCAACAAGCAGAGGGGGCAGGGAGGGGGGCAGGAGGCTGGGTCAACAAGCAGAGGGGGGAGGAAGGGGGAAAGGGGCAGTAGAAAACCTAAACAGTATATTTTACCTCTCAGCTTCCCTATCAAATCATAAAAATTCTAACAGAAATCCGAAGAAAATGAACAACAATGACATATGGTTGGATGAAGAATGCAAAAACCTAAGAAAGAAATTGAGAAACCTATCCAACCAAAAACATAGCGACCCAGAAAACCTGAGTCTACGCCTTCACTATGGTGAATTACTAAAACAATGAAGAACTACACAACGGAAAAAGAAGGAACAGCACGTCAGAAATCAGCTCAATGTAATTGAAGGATCCATAGTAGCTTACCACTTCTGGCAAAAACTGAGATGTATGTGTAAACCACTTCTCCAATCTTTTTGGTCCTTTAATAAAGAACAAACAGCAAAAACATATACGTGATCAAATACAAATCTTAGAATCAACTATTAAAGACTACCAGAACACACTGGATTCTCCAATTACGACTTTCCCTAAGCGGATCCTTTGTTCAGATCTTATCCCAGAGGTTGACCCAAAATAACGCTGTTGCCGCAGGAGAGGCAGACGGAGTGGCCTACAGGTCAGACTTAGAAGGCGAGCACACCATCAACCGCTCCCGAGCATATTACTCGCCAATGTCCAATCTCTAGACAACAAGGTGGACGAAATTAGGGCACGAGTTGCCTTCCAGAGAGACATCCTTTCAGGACACCTACAGCACCCGATGTCACAGGAAGGCTAAAAAGATCATCAAGGACAACAACTACTCGAGCCACTGCCTGTTTACCCAGCTATCATCCAGAAGGCGAGGTCAGAGCAGGTGCATCAAAGCTGGGACCAAGAGACTGAAAAACAGCTTCTATCTCAAGGCCATCAGACTGGTAAACAGCCATCACTAACATAGAGTGGCTGCTGCCAACATACAGACTCAAATCTCTGGTCACTTTCATAAATGTAATAAATGAATTTAATAAAGGTATCACTAGTCACTTTAAATAACTGCACTTTAATAATGTCTACATATCCTACATCATTCATCTCATACCATCTACTGCATCTTGCCTATGCCGCACGGCCATTGCTCATCCATATATTTATATGTACATATTGTTATTCATCCCTTTACATTTGTGTGTATAAGGTAGTCAGTGTGAATTTGTTAGATTACTTGTTAGATATTACTGCACTGTCGGAACTAGAAGCACAAATATTTCGATACACTCGCATTACCATCTGCTAACCATGTGTATGCGACCAATAACATTTGATTATATTGAATGGACAAAATACAAACCCTCCAACCCAACGTCTGTTGTGTTGATGGTATCGTCAATGAAATGATAAAATATACAGACAACAAATTCCAAGTGGCTATAATTAAACTCTTTAACATCATCCTTAGCTCTGGCATCTTCCCCAATATTTGGAACCAAGGACTGATCACCCCAATCCACAAAAGTGGAAACAAATTTGATCCCAATTTCTACCGTGGGATATGTGTCAACAGCAACCTTGGGAAAATCTCTGCATTATCATTAACAGGAGACTTGGACATTTCCTCAGTGAAAACAATGTACTGAGCAACTGTGAAACTGGCTTTTTACCAAATTACCGTACGACAGTCTACATATTCACCCTGCACACCCTAATTGACAAACAAACATGCCAAAACAAAGGCAAAGTCTTCTCATGCTTTGTTGATTTCAAAAAAGCATTTGACTCAATTTGGCATGAGGGTCTGCTATACAAATTGATGGAAAGTGGTCTTGGGGGGAAAAACATATGACATTATATAATCCATGTACACAAACAAGTGTGCACTTAAAATTGGCAAAAAACAGACACCTCTCTTTCCACAGGGCCGTGGGGTGAGACAGGGACGCAGCTTAAGCACCACTCTCTTCAACATCTATTTTAACAAATTGGCGAGGGCACGACCAGTATGCAGCACCCGGCCTACTAGAATCTGAAATCAAATGTCTATTGTTTGCTGATGATCTGGTGCTTCTGTTACCAACCAAGGAGGGCCTACAGCAGCATCTAGATCTTCTGCACAGATTCTGCCAGACCTGGGTCCTGACAGTAAATCTCAGTCGCCAGGACCACAAATAGAAATTCCATCTAGAAGCCGTTGCGCTAGAGCTCACAAAAAAATATTCATACCTCGGCCTAAACATCAGCGCCACAGGTAACTTCCACAAAGCTTTAAACGAGCTGAGAGACAAGGCAAGAAGGGCCTTCTATGCCATCAAAACTAACATAAATTTGACATACCAATTAGGATCTGTCTACAAATACTTTAGTCAGGTATAGAATCCATTGCCCTTCATAGTTGTGAGGTATGGGGTCTGCTCACCAACCAGGAATTCACAAAATGGGACAAACACCAAATTGAGACTCTGCATGCAGAATTCTGCAAAAATATCCTCCATAAAACATCAAATAATTTATGCCGTGCAGAATTAGGCCGATACCTGCTAATGATCAAAATCCAGAAAAGAGCCGTTAAATTCCACATCCACTTAAAAGTAAGCGATTCCCAAACCTTCCATAACAAAACCATCACATACAGAAAGATGAACCTGGAAAAGTGTCCCCTAAACAAGCTGGTCCTGGGGCTCTGTTCACAAACAGACCCCACAGAGCCCAAAGACAGCAACAAAAATATAATTACTCGACACATTTTGAAAGAATTAACAAAAAAACAGAGCAAACTAGAATATTATTTGGTCTTAATCAGAGAGTACACAGTGGCGGAATACCTGACCATTGTGACTGACCAGACTCAGTGAGCATAGCCTTGCTATTAAGAAAGGCCGCTGTAGGCAGACCTGGGTCTCAAGAGAAGACAGGCTATGTGCACACTGCCCACAAAATGAGGTGGACACTGAGTTTCCAATGTATGACCATAGAGATTTCCCTCAGATTATACAGATCCACAAAGAATTAGAAAACAAACCCAATTTTGATAAACTTCCATATCTACTGGGTGAAATACCACAGTGTGCCATCGCAGCAGCAAGATGTGTGACCTGTTGCCACAAGAAAAGGGCAACCAGTGAAGAACAAACACCATTGTAAATAGAACCCATATTTATGTTTATTTATTTTCCATTTTGTAATTTAATTATTTATTTATTAACTTTACTAAAGATAATTACTTGACACATTACTAACTAACTAAATAATCACAGAAACAAACAAACAGTAGATATTGGTTACTAACAATGACAGGACATTCCCTAGTGGGATAAGCAGATATGACAGCTTGGTGGACAAAAGGAAAGGGGTGGGACTGAGAAAGAGGGGGAAAGACAAATGGATTCATTACACACAGTCTATATTTATATTAATTGAAACGCTAATCCTTTGCCCATGAACGGACGCTCATTCGAGAATAATTGCAATGTATATATATTTACGTCCGTATGTCGTTGTTGTCTTCTCTGTTGGAATCCTCGATCATCCTGAAGGTTCATCAGAGTCTCTGGTAAAATTTCATCGAAGTCACAGTCTTTCGTAGTTGTAGGTGGTTAGAATGGATACTTCAGTGTACCATTCAGAATGTTCTCATAGAATAGATGCTTCGGCGGTTGTCGGTATTCTCACCCTAAGTTTACGTAATTTCTAGCTGCAGTCTAGTAATTCGTGTCATCTAGAATTTCTCACTTATTCTGTAGGGAATCGATAGTCTCAGAGTTGAACCATTTCCAGCCGTGTAGCCAATGCTCCACGTGTTATAGTCTTGTCCTTTGGTAGAGTTGTAGTTTAACCTGATGAGGACAGAGGGCGCTGTTTTCACTTTGGGGGAAAAACGTGCCCAATTTAAACGGCCTCGTACTCAATTCTTGCTCGTACAATATGCATATTATTATTACTATTGGATAGAAAACACTCTCTAGTTTCTAAAACCGTTTGAATTATATCTGTGAGTAAAACAGAACTCATTTGGCACAAACTTCCTGACCAGGAAGTGGAAAATCTGAAATCGATGCTCTCTTCTGGGTCCTGCCGATAAATGGGCATGATACCTATTAGTATACATGCACGTCATACACCTTCCCCTGGATGTCAAGATGCAGTGAGAGAAGAAATGGAGTGTTTATCTTGGTCTGAGATGGAATACGTCCTCTTGGAATGACGTGTCACCCATTACCTGTTTTCAGGAAGGCGCGACGTTGGACCTGGATTTGCCTTCTGAATAGCTTTCGTTATAGGCGACTATTATCTCCGGCTTTGATTTTATTTGATACATGTGACAATATCATCGTAAAGTATGTTTTTTCAATATAATTTCATTAGATTTTTGAAATTTATTCGGGACGTTAGGCGTGTTGCGTTGTGTGCCTTTGTTCAGAAAGGAGAGCTTCGCGCCACTTGGCTAGTGCGCTTGCAAATTCAAGAGGGAAAATGGACGTTCTAAATCCAAACAACGATTGTTCTGGACAAAGGACACCTTGTACAACATTCTGATGGAAGATCAGCAAAAGTAGGACCCATTTTATGATGTTATTTCATATATCTGTCGAACTGTGTACTATTAGTTTTGCGCCCAGGTTTTGGGCACTCGGTCGACATAACGTAAGCCTTATGTGGTAATTAAGTTATTTTTAGAATTCTAACACGGCGATTGCATTAAGAACTAGTGTATCTATCATTTCCTATACAACATGTATTTTTTAGTTATGTTTATGAATAGCTATTTGGTCAGAATATGTGTGTCAGAAAAAGTGTCAGAAAAAAATCCGGACGTTGTGGGAAAGAGTAGCTACGTTAGCACAATGTATAACCACTGATTTCAGCTCTAAATATGCACATTTTCGAACAAAACATAAGTGTATGTATAACCTGATGTTATAGGACTGTCATCTGATGAACCTTATCAAGGTTAGTCAAAAATGATATACCTTTTGCTGGTGTGTCACGATCGCTAACTTTTACTACTGGGAAATGGCTTGTGTTTCTGGCTATTGTGGTAAGCTAATATAACGCTATATTGTGTTTTCGCTGTAAAACACTTAAGAAATCGGAAATATTTGCTGGATTCAAAAGATGCTTGTCTTTCATTTGCTGTACACTATGTATTTTTCAGAAATGTTTTATGATGAGTATTTAGGTATTTGACGTTGGTGTCTGTAATTATTCTGGCTGCTTTCGGTGCAATTTCTGATTGTAGCTGCAATGTAAACTATGATTTATACCTGAAATATGCACATTTTCCGAACAAAACATAGATTTATTGAATAACATGTTATAAGACTGTCATCTGATGAAGTTGTTTGTTGGTTAGTTTGGTTGGTTCTTGGTTAGTTAGGTTGGCTTTGTGCATGCTACCTGTGCTGTGAAAAATGTCTGTCCTTTTTTGTATTTGGTGGTGAGCTAACATAAATATACGTGCTGTTTTCGCTGTAAAACATTTTAAAAATCGGACACGTTGGCTGGATTCACAAGATGTGTACCTTTCATTTGCTGTATTGGACTTGTTAATGTGTGAAAGTTAAATATTTCAAAAAAATATATTTTGAATTTCGCGCCCTGCACTTGTGGAAGACGTATGAAGTGCATGTATACTGATATATATCAAGGACATTTATAGGCAGGCCCTAGAACAGAGCATCGATTTCAGATTTTCCACTTCCTGTCAGGAAGTTTGCCTCAAAATGAGTTCTGTTTTACTCACAGATATAATTCAAACTGTTTTAGAAACTAGAGAGTGTTTTCTATCCAATAGTAATAATAATATGCATATTGTACGAGCAAGAATTGAGTACGAGGCCGTTTGAAATGGGCACCTTTTATCCATGCTACTCAATACTGCCCCTGCAGCCCAAACAGGTTAAGCCACTTCACACACCAGCGTCACCCGGCATGTTTTGGTCTTAGAAATTCAACCATTTGCAACCTTAGCAAACACCGGGGTTTGCATGGTCTGGTGTGAATTTCATCAAGAGTAGGTTTAATACGTTTCAGTAGGAAAGGGCAGTTCCATGATGCCGACGTATTGTCTATGCTCATCAAATCAAATGTATTTATATAGCCCTTCTTACATCAGCTGATATCTCAAAGTGCTGTACAGAAACCCAGCCTAAAACCCCAAACAGCAAGCAATGCAGGTGTAGAAGCACGGTGGCTAGGAAAAACTCCCTAGAAAGGCCAAAACCTAGGAAGAAACCTAGAGAGGAACCAGGCTATGAGCGGTGGCCAGTCCTCTTCTGGCTGTGCCGGGTGCAGATTATAACAGAACATGGCCAAGATGTTCAAATGTTCATAAATGACCAGCATGGTCATGTGGGCGTGGCCACTGACTCGTTAATCTTTATGAAAATCCATACTCTAATTTAGAAGGTTAACATCACATTACATATTTTCACAAATAGTTTCATGTTTAACCACATACGTTTCACAATATTTAGATGTAAACCTGACAGCTGGGAAATGTACACTTTAAGAGATACCGTTATTGTCACACCCTGATCTGTTTCCCCTGTCCTTGTGCTTGTCTCCACCTCCTCAAGATGTCGCCTGTCTTCCCAATTATCCCCTGTGTATTCATACCTGTGTTCTCTGACTGTTTGTTGCCAGTTCATCTTGTTCATTCAAGCTTACCAGCGTTTTTTCCTGTCAGCGCCTATCATTTTCCAGCCTCTCTTTCCTTGTCTTCCTGGTTTTTGACCTTTGCCTTTCCTGACTCTGTACCTGCCCGCCTGACCTCTCTGCCTGACTCTAAGTATGCCTGCCGTCCTGTACCTTTGCTCCACCTCTGGATTACTGAACTCTGCCTGACCATGAATCTGCCTGCCATCCTGTACCTTTGCCATACCTTGGATTTTTGCCCCCTGCCTACCTTGACCTATCTTTGCCTGCCCCTGTTGCTACAATAAACATTGTTACTTCGACAGTCTGCATCTGGGTCGTACCTTGATCTCTGATAGTTATGTGTGTTTCTTGTCCTTCATGAGGTCACCAAATGAAACACACTCAACATAACTGTCCCTTAAGTGTCCACGGATCATTCCCACATTCTCAAAAGTAGAAAGAATGTTTAATTATCCCATTTTTGTGGATTTAGGAGTTTGGCCAAGTGAAGTCCTTTGTTCTCTCTCTGTGCTCTCTCCCTCTCTTTCTGCATGACCAGGGGGAGAGAGTCTCTGCCAGGAATTTATGACCTTAGATAACAAAACATGGGTTTAGGAGAGAGTGTGAGAGAGGGGGGGAAGCCACAATCTACACCAAGAAAGGGCCACGTCATGACACGTGTTAGGACAAAGGAAGAGAAAACATTTGTTTATGTAAGGGGATATGGAGGGGCCCCATTATATGGAAAGAGAGGAGAGAAGGAGCAAGTAGATGGCTAGATTAACAAACCGCTACATCTTGCCATTCAGTGAGGTATTGTATTGTATTCGTGCTCTTCACTGTCCCTGAGAATACCTTACTCTCCATGGGAAACCCTTTTTATGCTGAGGAAATGCACTTAACGAGTGCACCAGCCTTGAAATGCCATAATGTTGTCACAGTGCTACCATGCATTACTGCAGCCAGCCTCAGCGAGTGTGAATGAAGCTGGCACATCTAATGACGAATCTCACTGTTCACACCGTTTCATATGACAGGATGCAGGAGTAATGGTGTGAATGAACTTGCATACAAAAAAGCTCTCCCACCCACCTCCCTGGCTCATGCTGAGCTGAGAATGTCTCTCCTCCCATTAGAGCAGCACTTCTTATCAGACCACACCTAAAGTGAGAGGAACATACGATAATACGATAACATACGATAACATAATGATCCCAGTCTGTTCCATCAGCCAGCAACTGGCTACAGGGCATCATTTACACTCTGCTGTGCCATGTCAAGCAACTCCTCAGTCTGGGACTCATCCCATCTGTATGTTCTTTTGCACTCCTATCATGATCATTCCATGTGACATTGATCAAATCCTGATCATTCTATATGACAACGATCAGATTATCAGATACTCACATTTACATCAAATCAAAGTTTATTTGTCACGTGCCGAATACAACAAGTGTAGACCTTACCGTGAAATGCTTAACCAACAGTGCAGTTTAAGACATTAATAGCTTACACACGGTAGACAATTAAGGTCACAGTTATTAAAACTTAGGACACTAAAGAGGTCTTTCTACTGACTTTGAAAAACACAAAAAGAAATAGGCCCAGGGTCCCTGCTCATCTGCGTGAACGTGCCTTAGGCATGCTGCAAGGAGGCTTGAGGACTGCAGATGTGGCCAGGGCAATAAATTGCAATGTCCGTACTGTGAGACGTCTAAGACAGCACTGCAGAGAGACAGGATGGACAGCTGATCGTCCTCGCAGTGGCAGACTACGTGTAACAACACCTGCACAGGATCGGTACGTCCAAACATCACACCTGAGGGACAGGTACAGGATGGCAACAACAACTGCCAGAGTTACACCAGGAACGCACAATCCCTCCGTCAGTGCTCAGACTGTCCGCGAGAGGCTGGACTGAGGGCTTGAAGGCCTGTTGTAAGGCAGGTCCTCACCAGACATCACCAACAACGTCGCCTATGGGAACAAACCCACCGTCGCTGGAAAAAAAAAGTGCTCTTCTGGAGTCACGGTTTTGTCTCACCAGGGGAGATGGAGACATCCTCCTCCCTCATGTGGTACCCTTCCTGCAGGCTCATCCTGACTTGACCCTCCAGAATGACAATGCCACCAGCCATACTGCTCGTTCTGTGTCCGGTGGCCATTTGATTAACTGTTCAGCAGTCTTATGGCTTGGAGGTAGAAGCTATTAAGGAGCCTTTTGGTCCTAGACTTGATGCTCCAGTACCGCTTGCCGTGCAGTAGCAGAGAAAACAGTCTCTGAATTGGGTGACTAGAGTCTCTGACAATTTTATGGTCTTATTATGGTCTCTGACACCGCCTGTTATATAGGTCCTGGATGGCAGGAAGCTTGGCCCCAAGCCATGTACTGGGCCGTACGTTCGTTGGTTAAGTGGACACCAAGGAACTTGAAACTCTCGACCCGCTCCACTACAGCCCAGTTGATGTTAATGGGGGCCTGTTTGGCCAGCCTTTTCCTGTAGTCCACGATCAGATCCCATATCTTGCTCGCATTGAGGGAGAGGTTGTTGTCCTGGCACCACACTACCAGTGCGCTGACCTCCTCCCTATAGGCTGTCTCATCGTTGTCGCGAATCAGGCCTACCACTGTTGTGTCGTCTGCAAACTTAATGATGGTGTTAGAGTAGTGTTTGGCCACACAGTCGTGGGTGAACAGGGAATACAGGAAGGGACTAAGTACACCCCACTGAGGGGCCCCAGTGTTGAGGATCAGTGTGGCAGACGTGCTGTTGCCTACCCTTACCACCTGGGGGCGGCCCGTCAGGAATTCCAGGACCCTGTTGCAAAGGGAGGTGTTTAGCTTAGTGATGAGCTTCGTGGGCACTAAGGTGTTGAACGCTGAGCTGTAGTCAATGAACAGCATTCTCACATAGGTGTTCCTTTTGTCCATGTGGGAAAGGGCAGTGTGGAGTGCAATTGAGATTGCGTCATCTGTGGATCTGTTGGGGCGGTATGCGAATTGGAGTGGGTCTAGGGTATCTGGGAGGATGTTGTTGATGTGAGACATGACCAGCCTTTCAAAGCACTTCATGGCTACCGATGCGAGTGCTATGGAGCAATAATCATTTAGGTGGTCTAATTGAAACATGTAGGTATTACAGACTCAGTCAGGGAGAGGTTGAAAATGTCAGTGAAGACACTGGCCAGTTGGTCCGCACATGCTTTGAGTACACGTCCTGGTAATCCATCTGGCCCCGCGGTTTTGTGAATGTTGACCTGTTTAAATGTTTTGCTCACATCAGCTACCGAGAGCATTATCACACAGACATCCAGAACAGCTGGTGCTCTTGTGCATGATTCAGTGCTGCTTGCCTCGAATCGAGCATAAAAAGCATTTAGCTCGTCTGTTAGGCTCACGTCACTGGGCAGCTTGCATCTGGGTTTCCCTTTGTAGTTCGTAATAGTTTTCAAGCCCTGCCACATCTGATGAGTGTCAGAGCCGGTATAGTAGGATTCAATCTTAGTTCTGTATTGAGGCTTTGCTTGTATGATGGTTCGTCTGAGGGCATAGCGGGATTTCATATATTGCGTCCGGATTAGTGTCCTGCTCCTTGAAAGCGGCAGCACTAGTCTTTAGCTCGATGCGGATGTTGCCTGTTATCCATGGCTTCTGGTTGGGATATGTACGTACGGTCACTGTGGAGACGACGTCATTGATGATGCCGATGACTGAGGTGGTATACTCCTAAATGCCATTGGATGAATCCCGGAAAATATTCCATTCTGTGCTAGCAAAACAGTTATGTAGTGTAGCATCTGCGTCATCTGACACTTCCGTATTGAGCGAGTCACTGGTACTTCCTGATTTAGTTTTTGCTTGTAAGAAGGAACCAGGAGGTGTCAACAGTGTACGCAACTGGTTAACTGAAGTCAGGTGCAGGAGAGCAGAGATGAGTGAACAGGCACATTTTATTTTGCAGAAGGAAAACAGTCTGACGCAACTGCGTAACGACACTCCCGCCAAGGGTAAAAGCAAATAGCACACTCGTCACACAAATAATGTACTCTGTAGCTTCCGGTATGCTGGAAAAGGACCCGAGCTAAGGGAATTGGGCTGACTTTATAGTGCCTGTCCCAAATGGCTCATTAATGTAAATGGGCATATTTGAAGACACTGTCAGTAGTGATGTAATGTTGTAAATGTTATGTTGTGATATTGTTTAAAAAACGTGTTGCAATGTATATCCTTTAGTATGTTTAGTTAATGGAAAATGTAGGTTTGACTAGGTAATTGCTTAATTAATTAGTGTTAATTGTTCTAAGGGGAGGGGCTAGCCCTACAAAAGGAGCCTCTCTTTCAGTTCATGGGGAGGCATTTTGGATTGAGCTGTGGATGGGGTAGCATTGTTTTTAGCTGGCCCATAAAGTATATGTTTGATGGCAGTACTGTTGTTTTTGTTCCGGAATCACTTTGTAAATAAACACCCTTGCACAGAAGAACTTTTGCGGTTCCGCCATCTTTTTATTTTGATAGAGGTTAGGTTTTCCAGTTTAGCCTTCTGGCCTACTCTACGTGACAAGCATACAATACCACGGGTTCCAAACAAGACCCGGCGAAAAAAAACTGCATGAAGCGTCACACATGACACATAACGAACAATTACACACACAGACATGGGGGGAACAGAGGAATATATACACGTAGAGTGATGAGGGAATGTAAAACAGGTGTGCGGAAAAACAAGACAAAACAAATGGAAAATGAAAGGTGGAGTGACGATGGCTAGAAGACCGGTGACGTCGACCGCCGAGCACCGCCCGAACAAGGAAAGGAACCGACTTCGGCGGGAGTCGTGACAGTAGCCCCTCCCTGACGCGCGGCTCGAGCAGCGCGCCGACACCGGCCTCGGGGACGACCCGGAGCAAATTTCTAGTAGCAATTTTTACAAACAACGCAAAAGAACCTGACAAAATAGCACAATTGGTTAGAAGCATGGAAGACGTCAGCCATCTTCTTCTGCACCACATACAGTGCTTTTTGATTTTGCTTAAGCCCCATCCCCAGATCCAATTCTTTGAGTTTCCAGCCTCTAGTCCTATACAATCTCCTCCAAGTCGCCTCTAGCCCTCAGCATTGACCCCGACTGCCAGCGCAATGCCCCCTCTGTCTCCTCTCTGTACCCGCTCCAGCCCTGGTGAAGTAGCTGTGTTCTGACTAAAAATGTATCTTTTTTCCCATCTGCGTAGCCCTAGCCTCCCAGTCTACAATACATAGCCTACCCAGGGAAATGCTGACTCTGGAGCAATGCCTACAGGAGCAGTTTAATAAGCAAGAATCCATATTTAAACAACTAAATGCACCCTTATATTTAAATAGTAATGTGTCTGCTTAGGATACCCTTAATCACAGTTTGCGAGTTCTCCTTGAGAATAACATTACCTCAGTCCGTTCTAGTAAAGCAATAACCGGCTTGATTGAAATATCACAATAACAATGCTAACCCACGTCCCAATAAAAGTCTGTATACTAAGTACATTATATCCAAGTTGCAAGGTACATGTAGGCCTTAACACAGATCAAACAATGCAATTTGCATTCTTCATGAGGCATGGTATTCTTTCATACAGTAGATCAAGCAATTCAATTTGCAATTCTCCACAAAGGCTGATGTGCACATTTTTCACAGTAGATAAAATAATGTCACTTACATTTACGTTGCACCAGAAGTGCGGCGTGCATGTTTTTATTACAGATAAAAAAATATATATATAACCTTTATTTAACTAGGCAAGTCAGTTAAGAACAAATTCTTAGTTACAATGACGGCCTAGGAACAGTGTGTTAACTGCCTTGTTCAGGGGCAGAATGACAGATTTTTACCTTGTCAGCTCTGGGATTTGGAATAGCAACCGTTTGGTTACTGGCCAAATACTCTAACCAGTAGGCTACCCCCCCCCCCCTAAATAACGTAATTAAGGGAGGAAACACATGTTATGCCCTAAGACACACACGTACACATTCAAACACACACTCACAAACACATACTGTACATATACACACACATACATAGAGAGTTTTTATAAAGTGTCTGCATAGGTAGAAAGCATATCGTTCAGTTAGGTTTAAATTGATGGCTAAGGTTCACTTAATTGTCCCGGGCAAATGTTATCCGTGGGCTTTTTGTATGGCCATGACCATTTGCACTGGGCCATGTGAGAAGAGGAAGTGTACATGCAGTGTATGTGGGGCCACATGTGGGGCCACAATACAAATAGGAAGTACTGATTGTGAGTGAAAGAAAGAATGAATGAAACAGAGAGGAAGAGCAAATTAAGGGTTGAGAGATAAAAAATGATTGATACTAATAAAAGCATCCTGAGAGCATTAGTGGTCAGGTAGGCTTGATTAACAACCCAGTGTTGATAGCTCTATGAACACTCTAAAAGCAGTCCTGAATGGTTCCTGTATATGTGCTAAAAGGACTGGCATATTGCTTCCAATCCCTGCTAAAATGGATCTCTTCTGCCTAAGAGAACAGGGGAAGATGGAGAAGGGGAGAGTGGAGTACAGACCTGGGTTATTGATCTCTACCACAAACTCTCAGCAGCACAGAATAGGCAATAAGGCCTTTTATGCTATACCAGTGGTTTTCTCAGTTTTAAGAGGGGTGTTTGTGTGCGTGGGTGGGGGAGTGTACTGTGTGTGGGCGTCATCTTTCCATTGTTGAATATGGCGACTGGCCATTTAGTAAACTGATCTTTGCAAGGGGGAAATTCCTCTATTAAGAAGGTTTATGTTAGACCTTTATGTTGATGGAGATATTTTCTGATTTCAGCTCCCCCATCGCAGAGTGACATTCTCCACAACCAATCCGGTGCAGGATCTGCAGGATGCATCTCAGCACAGTTACTATGACAGCGGCCTGGAGGAGTCAGAGACGACCAGCAGTAAGTCATCGTCTGGCCCCCGTATCGGGCCCCTGACCCTGCCTGAGGATCACTACGAGAGGACCACCCCAGACGGCAGCATTGGGGAAATGGAGCACCCTGAAAATGGTACGATCCTGTATTCTCTGTGAGTTTCAGTGTGTGTTGTATGTAATAGTAGTTGGTAGTCTGGTGTTTGAAAAGTGTTTTGTGTTTCTGTTCAGGGTTGTGACCTGAGGTGGGGATGTGTTTGTTTGTGCTGTGTGTGTGTGTGTGTGTGTGTTTGTTTGATTGTTTGTTAAAGGGTGGTGATGTGCAGACAGTGTTAGTGACAGTGATGTGTGTTGTGTTTGCAGAGTGTTGTATTGATATGTTAGCTGTTGTTTTGGCTGCTGGGGCAGATAGATAGATTCATAGATCTATGTGTTGTGGAGTCAGCATTCAGTGTCTCTGTCTTTTACCTCAGCAGCCCCTCTGCTCTCCTCTCTCAGAGCTCTAAGTCATTCCTAATGACCCTCTCACACAAGCTTGCTAATTTAAAAAACAGATGAATGGAGTATCTGGGTAGACAACAGTGTGTTTGTCATAAACATTTCCCCCTCCTTGCGCCAAGCTTTCTCTCTGCAAATGTGGCTAGGTGTTCCAGATCTAAAGATATGCATTCCCTATGCTCTTTACCGTATATAGCGTTCAAACAACAATACTAAATCCATATAAGCTGTGCACTATGCATAATACACACAGATGTCTAGGTCCATGGAAAAACCTTTACCCAGAGTAAAGAGTGATAACCCTATCAAGATCATCCATGCACCCGTAATAAGAACCATAGGCCCTTAACCCAAACATGTCCATAACGGAAATAAAAAATGTTCTTTGTTACACTTGTTCTCTGAGCATACTGATTGACAAATTGACTGTTTTAAGTTCGCCAAAGCGTTTGTCTACAATGTGGGTGTTTTGATATTGTACTATATTTAGTCTATTTGGACGAATGGGGTTACTGTTTTACACATTACACATTTCATGAATCAAGTCATGTGAGTACATGTTCACATGATCAGATCTTAATAATATTTATACAGGCAAGCCCTATATTATTGTGGAAGACCTAATTCTTCTTGCTACCGCAGATATGGTTGTGACAATGTTGGGGGAAAAGGCAAAAAAAAACTATACAGACAATGCCTTCATCAAACAACACTATTTCACGACTCAGTGACATTTTAAAACAATTACTGCTTCGCATGTAAGCCAGTGAATTATATGCGTTACTGCTGGATGAGTCAACAGACGTGGCAGGCCTGACACAGCTCCTGGTATATGTCCGTTACGTTTATGGGGGGTCAATTAAGGAAGACATCCTCTTCTGGAAACCTGGACAACAGCAGAGGATATGTTTAAAGCACTGGACAGCTTAGTGACATCAAATGGACTTTGGTGGTCAAGATGTGTTGGTATCTGTACTGATGGCGCAAAAGTCATGACAGGGAGACTGTGGAGTGGTAATGCGTGTGCAAGCAATTGCTTCCGATGCCACTTGGGTACACTGTAGCATCCACAAAGAGGTTCTTGCTGCCAAGGGAATGGCTGACAGCTTGAAAGATGTTTTGGACACTACAGTTAAAATGGTTAAAGCAAGGCCCCTGAACTCATGTATTTTCTGCACTTTGCAATGATATGTACAGTGACCATGTAACGCTTTTACAACATACAGAAGTGCGCCGGTTATCAAGGGGCAAAGTATTGACTCGAGCTTAAAGATGTTTTTATTTACCATAATTTTCACTTGTCTGACTGCTTGCATGATGACAAGTTTCTCACACGACTGGCCTATCTGGGTGATGTTTTTTCTCTCCTGAATGATCTGAATCTAGGATTACAGGGACTCTGCAACTATATTCAATGTGCGGGACAAAATTTAGGTTATGATTAAGAAGTTGTAGCTCTTCTCTGTCTGCATTAACAAGGACAACACACAGGTCTTTCCATCATTGTATGAGTTTTTGTGTGCAACTGAACTCAAGTTTACGGACAATGTCAAATGTGATATAACGAAGCACCTGAGTGAGTTGGGTGCGCAATTACGCTGGTACTTTCCAGAAACAGATGACACAAACAACTGGATTCATTATCACATTCATGCCCAGCCTCCAGTCCACTTACTGAACAAGACAGCCTCATCGAAATTGCAACAAGCGGTCCTGTGAAAATGTAAATTAATCAGAAGCCACTTCCAGAGTATCCTGCCCTTTGCAACCACGTACCTATGTGAGAGTGGATTCTCGGCCCCCGCTAGCATGAAAACTGAATACAGGCACAGACTGTGTGTAGAAAATGATTTAAGACTGAGACTCTCTCCAACACAACCCAACATTGCAGAGTTATGTGCATCCTTCCATGCATACCCTTTTCATTAATCTGTGGTGAGTTATTCACAATTTTATATGTAAGATGGTTCAATGAAGAGCAAAATGATTGATTATTATATTATTATTAGTGCCCTGGTCCTATAAGAGTTCTTTGTCACTTCCAAAGAGCTGGGTTGTGACAAAAACTCACACTCATTATTATGTTCAATAAATGTATTGTAGAGTGTGTAGGCTTACAATGGCAGGCTTACAATGATGGCAAAAAACAACATTTGAGAGTGCGCTGGCCCTGTTGCTAGAGGGGGTACGCAGCTGGAGGTTTAATGTTTGAAGGGGTACGGGACTATAAAAAGTTTGTGAACCAATGGCCTAGACCAATATACTGTATATATTACAGCGTTTTCTCTTATTCTCAGATCTCAAACATGTTCTGAATAATTGTCTGGACAAATATATACACTGCTCAAAAAAATAAAGGGAACACTTAAATAACACAATGTAACTCCAAGTCAATCGCACTTCTTTGAAATCAAACTGTCCACTTAGGAAGCAACACTGATTGACAATACATTTCACATGCTGTTGTGCAAATGGAATAGACAACAGGTGGAAATTATAGGCAATTAGCAAGACACCCCCAATAAAGGAGTGGTTCTGCAGGTGGTGACCACAGACCACTTCTCAGTTCCTATGCTTCCTGGCTGATGTTTTGGTCACTTTTGAATGCTGGCGGTGCTTTCACTCTAGTGGTAGCATGAGACAGAGTCTACAACCGACACAAGTGGCTCAGGTAGTGCAGCTCATCCAGGATGGCACATCAATGCGAGCTGTGGCAAGAAGGTTTGCTGTGTCTGTCAGCGTAGTGTCCAGAGCATGGAGGCGCTACCAGGAGACAGGCCAGTACATCAGGAGACGTGGAGGAGGCCGTAGGAGGGCAACAGCCCAGCAGCAGGACCCCTACCTCCGCCTTTGTGCAAGGAGGAGCAGGAGGAGCACTGCCAGAGCCCTGCAAAATGACCTCCAGCAGGCCACAAATGTGCATTTGTCTGTTCAAACGGTCAGAAACAGACTCCATGAGGGTGGTATGAGGGCCCGACGTCCACAGGTGGGGGTTGTGCTTACAGCCCAACACCGTGCAGGACGTTTGGCATTTGCCAGAGAACACCAAGATTGGCAAATTCGCCACTGGCGCCCTGTGCTCTTCACAGATGAAAGCAGGTTCACACTGAGCACATGTGACAGACGTGACAGAGTCTGGAGACGCCGTGGAGAACGTTCTGCTGCCTGCAACATCCTCCAGCATGACCGGTTTGGCGGTGGGTCAGTCATGGTGTGGGGTGGCATTTATTTGGGGGGCCGCACAGCCCTCCATGTGCTCGCCAGAGGTAGCCTGACTGCCATTAGGTACCGAGATGAGATCCTCAGACCCCTTGTGAGACCATATGCTGGTGTGGTTGGCCCTGGGTTCCTCCTAATGCAAGACAATGCTAGACCTCATGTGGCTGGAGTGTGTCAGCAGTTCCTGCAAGAGGAAGGCATTGATGCTATGGACTGAATCCAATTGAGCACATCTGGGACATCATGTCTCGCTCCATCCACCAACGCCACGTTGCACCACAGACTGTCCAGGAGTTGGCGGATGCTTTAGTCCAGGTCTGGGAGGAAATCCCTCAGGAGACCATCCGCCACCTCATCAGGAGCATGCCCAGGCGTTGTAGGGAGGTCATACAGGCACGTGGAGGCCACACACACTACTGAGCCTCATTTTGACTTGTTTTAAGGACATTACATCAAAGTTTGATCAGCCTGTAGTGTGGTTTTCCACTTTAATTTTGGGTGTGACTCCAAATCCAGACCTCCATGGGTTGATAAATTTGATTTCCATTGATAATTTTTGTGTAATTTTGTTGTCAGCACATTCAACTATGTAAAGAAAAAAGTATTTCATAAGAATATTTCATTCATTCAGATCTAGGATGTGTTATTTTAGTGTTCCTTTTAGTGTTCCTCACTTGGCAGCTTCATTAAATAGCATCAGCAAAACACCAGTCTTAACACCATACTTGTTCTGCGAAATGAAGGCTATTCCATGCGAGAAAGTGCCAAGAACCTGAAGATCTCGTACAACGCCGTGTACTACTGCCTTCACAGAACAGACAAACTGGCTCTAACCAGAATAGAAAGATTGGGAGGCCACGGTGCACAACTGAGCAAGAGGACAAGTACATTAGAGTGTCTAGTTTGAGAAACAGATGCCTCAAGTCCTCAACTGGCAGCTACATTAAATAGTACCCGCAAAACACCAGTCTCTTTGCCAACAGTGAAGAGGCAACTCCAGGATGCTGGCCTTCTAGGCAGCGTTCCTCTGTCCAGTGTCTGTGTTATTTTGCCCATCTTAAACTTTGCTTTTTATTGACCAGTCTGAGATATGGCTTTGTCTTTGCAACTCTGCCTAGAAGGCCAGCATCCCAGAGTCCCCTCTTCACTGTTGACTTTGAGACTGGTGTTTTAAGGGTACTATTTATTGACTGTACATAAAAGCAATATCTAAGGAAATCCAATCACACACACTCCTAGAGTATATTATACAGTTTTAACAAATCCAATGCAAGTCAATGGAGAGTGAGGCATTATGAAGCATTCTCCCTCTTTCTCTCCCTCTCTCAAAAGCACACGTGTACACGCATACCACAAACATACACACGTGTGTGCATGTCTCTTGGTGGGGTATGCAACATGTTTAGCACTGCTGTAGCATGCCTCATTCTCTATTGCCTTGCATTGGATTTGCTTGTACTCTATAATATACTTTAGGAGTGTGTCCGTGTGTGAATTTCTTTAGATTTAGTTTTTTATATTGGTCCAGACAGTTAAGATTGGAACATGTTTAAGATCTGAGAAAGAGAGATAATGCTGTAAAATCACTCATTCTCCAGTCTCCATTGAATTTGCTTATACTGCATATAATCTAGGGATGTGAGAGTGTGTGGACTTCTTTAGATATATATACTGAACAAAAATATAAAACACAACATTTGAATATTGGTCCAATGTTTCATGAGCTGAAATAAAAGATCCCAGAATTTTTCCATACACACAAAAAAATGTATTTCTCTCAAATTTTGTGCAGTTAGTGAGCATGTTCTCCTTTGTCAAGATAATCCATCCACCTGACTGGTGTTGCATATAAAGAAGCTGAATAAACAGCATGATCATTACACAGGTGCACCTTGTGCAGGGGACAATAAAATGGCTCTCTAAAATTTTAATTTTTGTCACAACAATGCCACCGATGTCTCAAGTTGAGGGAGTGTGCAATTGGCATGCTGACTGCAGGCACGTCTACCAGAGCCGTTGTCAGGTAATTATATGTTAATTTCTCTACCATAAAGACGCTCCGACATTGTTTTAGATAATTTGGCAGTACGTCCAACCGGCCTCACAATCCTCAGACCACGTGTAACCACGCCAGCCCAGGAACTCCACATCTGGCTTCTTCACCTGCGTGATGAGGTGAAGGGGCTGGACGGAACCAAAGCAAGGGTTAAAGTTTCCCTTCTCCTACCTTACCTGCCTACCCATTGGTTACCTTTTCTTAGCGCCACCTGGCGCGCTAACCAAAATACAGGGGGTGGTCCACCCAGTCATACCTAGTGTGCATAGACATAGTAAATACTACAGGTATATGTATGCCCGCAGGGCTCTTGCCTAAATACAGGGGGGAAGGCACACACACACACACACACACACACACACACACACACACACACACACACACACACACACACACACACACACACACACGGTGCCTTCCCCTTCCCCCCTGGGAACAAATGAAAGAGAATAATTCAAACTTAGTGAACAATTTAAATAAACCAAAAACACCAGGTACTATGGTATACACATGCCTCTACAGGAGCGGCTACAAAAAAAACACTTTCAACAAATTTACCAGACCAACAACCAACACAGGACATACAAAGAAGCTCCCTCTCCTAACAAAGGAACACTGGCCTTTCAAGCTGCAGAAGGAGTCGGTAATTGCAGACAGCTGTATCCCCTGACGAGAGGGTGGGGTGAGAGCTCCAATTAGTGATGGGCCGACCAATCAGCTGCTTTGGAATCCTGGAAGCCATTTCCTGAAATACACATATACACAAACCCACAACAACACAGAAACTGAGGAATGTTACAACAACCGAAAAAAATATGCACAAACTGTCAGAAACCGTCTCAGGGCAGCTCATGCTCATTGTTCTACCCAGGGCCTTGACCTGCCGGCAGTTCGGTGTCGTAACCGACTTCAGTGGGCAAATGCTCACCTTCGATGGCCACTGGCATGCTGGAGAAGTGTGCTCTTCATGGATGAGTCTCAGGTTTCAACTGTACTGGGCAGATGTCATATGGCGTCATGTGGGAGAAACGTGAGTGAGCGGTTTGTTGATGTCAACGTTGTGAGCAGAGTGCCCCATAGTGGCTCTGGGGTTATGGTATGGGCAGGCATAAGCTACAGACAACGAATACAATTGCATTTTTTTCCGAATGCAATTTGATTGCACAGAGATACCGTGACGAGATCCGGAGGCCCATTGTCGTGCCATTCATCCGCCGCCATCATCTCATGTTTCAGCATGATAATGCACGGCACCATGTCGCAAGGATCTGTACACAATTCCTGGAAGCTGAACATATTCCAGATGGGGGTCACACCAGATACTGACTAGTTTTCTGATCCAAGCCCTTCACTTTTTATATATACCATATCTTTATTATTAGTCCATAGATTAGGGCCTAATTAATTCATTTAAATTGACCAATTTCCTTATATGAACTGTAACTCAGTAAAATCTTTGAAATCGTTGCATGTTGCGTTTATATTTTGGTTCATATATACTGGTTCAGTGTCCAGGCAATCAATATACCAAAAAGTCTTAAGATCAGATCATTTTGACTTGATTCTTGAAAAGAAAATCTGTAACCGTATGTGTCGAAAGACTAAATACAGTACTATACAGAAACTGCTGACAATTGAATAATACATTTGTCATATTTGGGCTTTGAACAGTTTAAATAACACAACTATAGGCTTTTAAACTATTTAATACAGAAATGTATTTTAAAAGTAATTTTTAAGATTTTTTAAATATATAATATTATTATAAATAATGACAAACTTAAAATGTCAATGTGGCCTGTTTAGACACTTCTACTAACTATGTTGACTCCAAATGTAATGCTTTTACACCAAACAGAATTTGTTCTGTGGCTCGTTTTGATATTGTACTAAATACAGTACAGCACATGTGAAACTCATTCCATGGAGGGCCGAGTGTCTACTGGGTTTTCACTCCTCCCTTGTGGTTGATTGATGAATTAAGGTCACTAATGAGTAAGGAACTCATCACCTCACCTTGTTGTCTAGGCCTTAATTGAAAGGAAAATCAAAAACCTGCAGACTCTAAGCCCTCCATGGAATGATTTTGACACCCCTGTAGTACAAGTACATGAATGGGTTTTAAGTAACTCAGCGTAATGCATTGTTAGTCCTGTACCACAATACACTAAACCATCCACTGGATGCAAGCCCCAGACAGCAGAGCACTGGTTCAGTTATATTTGCATGCCAATAGTTTACTGTTCCACAACATGTTCTCATTGGTTTCATCTCCAATATTTAACCTTTTTACCCATTCCACTGGTTTTATCTCCAAAGTAGTCTTTATGTTTCCTATTCTTCTGGGAAAAACATGGCTTCCTGTGGCCTTCTCCCAGAGCTTCAGTCTCCCCAAGTGGGGAGTGGCTGTCATCCGCCCAGCAGCAGACAGAGGAGAGGAAGGAAATGTTAGGGAAAGAAATGTCAGCTCCACCTGGGAATGCATATGTGTTAGGGGAGAGGATGAGTGATACGCTAACAGGTGGAGTCAGTCTCCTGTTCGGTTTGTGAATTCACAGCCACTGCCCTCAAACATTATATATTAAACATGCTTTACTTTCTCGTTCTGTTGTTGTGTTTTATTCTTTCTCAGGCAGCTTATTGGCTGAGCATTAAAACAAAACTCCCTTTAAGAAAATAGGACTTTGTTAGGCAGGTTTGCTTTGTTGTCGGTTGCAGGAAGACAAGATTGTGATCGGAGCTTGAGCGGTTAAAGAATGAAAAGTCAGAGAGATGAGGGAGATGTTGGATCCTGACAGGGAGCTGGGACTGAGTCATCTTTGATAAGGATGCAAAGCCCACAGGGTGAGCACGTAGCAGCACGTAGGGACTGGGAGACTGGAAGATGAACCACTAACCATAGATAGACCTAATTAAAATGTGATTCTCACTTCAGGGAGATTACAGAGAAGGCCCACAGAAAAATGATGGATGAGAAATGAATGAAAAGAGACAGAGGGATTCCTCCCTCGCAAGCTCCACCTGAATGGTGGTGGGAAGTCGTGTCTGTTTTCTGTTCTGTTAGAATGAAGTTGAGTGACAGGGTGACAGGGTGCACTGATGCCTGGGATCATTCGTGGCTCACAAGATGATTGACAGGTGGAAAGCAAGGAGGTGAGCACACTATGTGTCATTGCATTTAAAATGGATGAAAAGCAATATGTGAATTCGAGACATCCACCTTGAGCGTCGTTGGCCTGCAGACGACTGACGTGAATGCCGTTTACTATGATGGGTGGCCTTTTGTTATGGGAAATCTGTGGAACAGCAGAAGAAAACTGATGTTTATGATCGACTTAGGGCTGGCACAATTACGTATAATCATGTAAACGATTATTATAGATGAAGACTGTCATGGAAATGAAATGAACCTGTGCAGCTGACTGAAGACAGGACAGCCAGGCATTAGTGCAGTGGAGTCCGTATCCACGGTAACATGGACAATGTACAACATGATTAAACTTTGTTTTTCCTTGCTTAAACAAGCAAAGTGTTGTAGAAATGAGTATTTGGTGGCCTAGACAACGCCCCCTCCCTGCAGCATCAGCACATGCAATCAGGAGCAAATGAGAGGAGAAAATGTGCATTTTAAAAATGATATATATATATACAGTACCAGTCAGTAGTTTGGACACACCTACTCTTTCCAGGGTTTTATTTATTTTTACTATTTTCTACATTATAGAATAATAGTGAATACATCAAAACTAGGAAACAACACATATGGAATCATATAGTGACCAAAAAAGTGTTAAACAAATCAAACATATTTTATATTCAAAGTAGCCACCCTTTGCCTTGATGACAGCTTTGCACACTCTTTTCGCATTCTCTCAACTAGCTTCATGGGGTATTCACCTGGAATGCATTTCAATTAACAGGTGTGCCTTGTTAAAAGTACATTTGTGGAATTTCTTTCCTTCTAATGTGTTTGAGCCAATCAGTTGTGTTGTGTCAAGGTAGAGGTGGTATACAGCAGATAGCCCTACAGTATTTGGTAAAAGACCAAATCATTATTAATGGCAAGATCAGCTCAAAAAAAGCAAAGAGAAATGACAGTCCATCATTACTTTAAGATATGAAGGTCAGTCAATGTAGAAAATAGTAAAAATAAAGAAAAATCGTGGAATGAGTAGGTGTGTTCAAACTTTTGACTGGTACTGTATATACTGTGCATACATACAGTACCAGTCAAACGTTTGGACACACTTACTCATTCAAGGGTTGTTCTTTTTTTGTGTATTTTCTACATTGTAGAATAATAGTGAAGACATCAAAACTATGAAATAACACATATTGAGTCATGTAGTAACCCAAAAAATGTTAAACAAACAAATCATATTTTAGATTTTAGATTCTTCAAAGTAGCCACACAAAGTAACTTTTCCAACAGTCTTGAAGTAGTTCCCACATATGTTGAACACTTGTTGGATGAACCAACTCATCCCAAACCATCTCAATTGGGTTGAAGACTGGTGATTGTGGAGGCCAGGTCATCTGATGCAGCACTCCGTCACTTTCCTTCTTGGTCAAATAGCCTTTACACAGCCTGGGGGTGTGTTCCGGGCCATTGTCCTGTTGAAAAACAAATGATAGTCCCACGAAGAGTAAACCAGATGGGATGGCATATTGCTGCAGAATGGTGTGGTAGCCATGCAGGTTAAGCGTGCCTTGAATTATAAATAAATCACTGACAGTCTTACCAGCAAAGCAACCCCACACCATTACACCTCCTCCTCCATGCTTCACGGTGGGAAGCACACATGCAGAGATCATCCGTTCTTCAAAAGTTATGAAATTTTCCGGATTGACGGACCATGTCTTAACTTCTCTAGGATATGTGGGACGCTAACGCCCCACTTGGCCAAAAGGCAGTAAAAATGCAGAGCGCCAAATTCAAATATATTACTACAAAATCAAACTTTCATGAAATCACACATTAAAGACACCAAATTAAAGCTACACTTGTTGTGAATCCAGCCAACATGTCGGATTTCAAAAAGGATTTACAGCGAAAGCACACCAAACGATTATGTTAGGTCAGTACATAGCCACAGAAAAACACAGCCATTTTTCCAGCCAAAGAGAGGAGTAACAAAAAGCTGAAATAGAGATAAAATGAATGACTAACCTTTGATGATCTTCATCAGATGACACTCATAGGACTTCTTGTTACACAATACATGTATGTTTTGTTCGGTAAAGTTCATATTTATATCCAAAAATCTGAGTTTAGGCGGGACGCTACTGTCTCACTTGGCAAAAAGCCAGAGAAAATGCAGAGCGCCAAATTCAAATTAATTACTATAAAAATCAAACTTTCATTAAATCACACATGAAATAAACCAAATTAAAGCTACACTGGTTGTGAATCCAGCCAACATGTCAGAATTCAAATAGGCTTTTCGGTGAAAGCAAACGATGCTATTATCTGAGTTAGCACCATTGTAAACAAGAGAGATAAGCATATTTCAACCCTGCAGGCGCAACACAATACGCAGAAATAAAAATATAATTCATGCCTTACCTTTGACAAAATATCTCAAAGGTTACCTGTAAACTTTGCCCAAAAATTTCAAACTACTTTTGTAATACAACTTTAGGTATTTTTTAACGTTAATAATCGATACAATTGAAGATGGGATGATCTGTGTTCAATACAGGATTAAAACCAACTATAGCCAGCTTTCTGGTCATGCGCTTCTATCTAACAGGACACTTAATGTGACACTCGTTCAAGATGGCCGTACTTCTTCATTACACAACGAAATAACCTCAAGCAATTTCTCAAGACTGTTGACATCCAGTGGAAGCGGTAGGAACTGCAAGCAGGTCCCTTAGAAATCTGGTTTCCCAATGAAACCTCATTGAAAAGAGAGTGACCTCAAAAAAGAAATCTGAATGGTTTGTCCTCTGGGTTTCGCCTGCTAAATAAGTTCTGTTATACTCACAGACATGATTCAAACAGTTTTAGAAACCTCAGAGTGTTTCCTATCCAAATGTACTAACAATATGCTTATCTTTTTTTCTGGGGATGAGTAGCTGGCAGTTGAATTTGGGTATACTTTTCATCCAAACGTGAAAATGCTGCCCCTTATCCTAGAGAAGTTAAAGTAATGATGGACTGTCATTTCTCTTTGCTTATTTGAGCTGTTCTTGCCATACTATGGACTTGGTCTTTTACCAAATATAGATTTTTTCAGTATACCACCCCTACCTTGTCACAATACAACGATTGTCTCGAATGTATTAAGAAGGAAAGAAATTCCACAAATGTACTTTTAACAAGGTACACCTGTTAACCTCACTAGGGTATGTGAATCAAGATCAAGCGAGCTTTTGCCCTTCTGCTCCACGTGAGGTTTCTGTCCTCCCTGAGCTCGCCTTAGGACACCTGCGTTACCGTTTGACAGGTGTACCGCCCCAGTCAAACTAGCGTCCAACCTCGTCAACAGCCAGTGAAACTGCAGGGCGCCAAATTCAAAACAACAGAAATCACATAATTAAAATTCCTCAAACATACAAGTATTTTACACCATTTTAAAGATACACTTGTTGTAAATCAAGCAACAGTGTCCGATTTCAAAAAGGCTTTACGACGAAAGCACACCAAACGATTATGTTAGGTTTTGTATGTTTGGTTCGGTAAAGTTCACATTTATATCCCAAAATCTGAGTTTACATTGGCGTGTTATGTTCAGTAGTTCCAAAACATCCGGTGATTTTGCAGAAAGCCACATCAATTTACAGAAATACTCACAATAAACATTGCTAAAAGATACAACTGTTATGCATGGAATTTAGATCCACTTCTCCTTAATGCAACTGCTGTGTCAGATGTAAAAAATTTTTTACAGAAAAAGCACACCATGCAATAATCTGAGTACAGCGCTCACAGACCAACACAACCCAAACAGATATCCGCCATGTTGTGTAATCAACAGAAGTCAGAAATAGCATTATAAATATTCACTTACCTTTGATAATCTTCATCAGAATGCACTCCCAGGAATCCCAGTTCCACAATAAATGTTTGTTTTGTTCGATGAAGTCCATCATTTATGTCCAAATACCTCCTTTTTGTTTGCGCGTTTAGCTCAGTAATCAAAATTTATGAGGCGCGATCACTAGTTGCAGACAAACTCAAAAAGTTCCGTTACAGCTGTAGAAACATGTCAAACGATGTATAGAATCAATCTTTAGGATGTTTTTGACATAAATCTTCAATAATGTTCCAACCGGAGAATTCCTTTGTCTGTAGAATTGCAATGGAACGCAAGCTAACTATCACGTGAAGAAGTGTGGCCAGCTCGTGGCTCTCTGGCAGACCTCTGACTCAATCCCCTCTCAATCGCCCCCCACTTCACAGTAGAAGCCTCAAACAAGGGTCTAAAGACTGCTGACATGTAGTGGAAGCCTTAGGAAGTGCAATATGACCCCATAGACACTGTGTATTCGATTGGCAAAGAGTTGAAAAACTACAAACCTCAGATTTCCCCACTTTCTGGTTGGATTTTTTGTCATGTTTTTGCCTGCCATATGAGTTCTGTTATACTCACAGACATCATTCAAACAGATTTAGAAACTTCAGAGTGTTTTCTACCCAATTCCAATATATGCATATTCTAGCTTTTATGGCTGAGTAGCAGGCAGTTTAATTTGGGCACGCTTTTCATCCAAAATTCCCAATGTTGCCCCCTACCCTAGTGAAGTTAATTGAAATGTATTCCAGGTGAATACCTCATGAAGCTGGTTGAGAGAATGCCAAGAGTGTGCAAAGCTGTCATTAAGGCAAAGGTTGACTACTTTGAAGAATCTAAAATATATTTTGTGATTCCATATGTGATATTTCATCGTTTTGATGTCTTCACTATTATTCTACAATGTAGAAAATAGTTAAATAAAGAAAATCCCTGGAATGAGCATGTGTATCCAAACTTTTGACTGGTACTGTATATATTTCTATTTTTTTTTGCTATTCAAATGATTAAAACGGTGACCGTGGTCATTTGGCTGACCAATAACCGTCATCCAAAATCCATTACCATTAAAGCCCTAGATCAGGGTCCCCAACTGGCGGCCTGTGGTTGGTTTTATTTGGGCCCCCAAGTTTTCTGAGCAAAAAATGTATGCTCTATGAACTCTGGGTTTTCTGTATCTGTTTTGGATAGGGGGTAGTAGTTTATGTCCCACTTTGACTTTTGCTGGGTGAACTGATACTCAGTCTGCATAAGCAGCTTGAAGTTAGGATGACTCAGTAATTATATGATTCACCATTGTCTTTCACATGGAGATCATATTAAATTACTTTGAAATTGTTTCTTATTATTCTAATTCCTAATTGTGTGGTCTTTCGTAACATGTTCCCCTTTGTTCATGTTGTTATGATACTGTGAAGGTTGGATGAAGTTAGTCTTTCTGAAAAGAAGCTGAAAATAGACCTTCAATTAACTTTGCTACCGTACAAATCACAAATCTTTGAGTGCCAACGTCCATCCCAAACTACTGTGGTAGAGCTCTAAAACACCTTTCAATATCATAAAGCTTTCTTACAAATAATATCTATCCTAATACAAAACATGCTCTCCATATGTGAAACATTTTTCTCCTAGTTTGCCCTGTCTTGTCTAATCTAAATGACCTAAGGAACTATGTACGCTAGTTTTTTGTAGCTTTTTAATTGGTCACTATATCAGTGCTGGTTATGTGAAAGCATTGGGGTTGATACTGTGTAATGGAATGTGTTCTCTTACTCCAATGGAATAGGCCTGTGTAGTGTGGTGTGGGTGGGAGTGTGCGGTCCTTGACTCAGGCTCTGGGTCACTGATAGAGATGGAAGCATCCACTCTCCTGGCGCTAAGATTCTTGTCTTCAGAGAGCAGGTTCAGACAGAGTTCATAAGATCTGTGATATTTGATTCATGCTACATAATCTGCAGCTATTGATTTCTCTAGTTGGCCTTAGCAGTAGGCCTCTGTATTTCCATTCTTGACTCCGGTCTGTGTTGGAGTGCCCTACATTAAGTTTCTTTCTCCTATGTGCGTGTGCATAAACACTGCTTTATTCATATTCCTTATTCTCACCCTCTTCACACTATAGCCAGTGTTTCCCTTGGGGAGGGGGGTCTTCCTGGGGCATACATTTATACATCTATTAATATGGTTGGCTACACTTCCAGGATTACAAGCTACCTTGGAGCTTTCCCTGACGATCTGATGTTGTAATGTGTCACTCTGATCTTAAAAGTGCGTCACGTCAAAAACAAAATATATTTTTAAATGTTTTTCTATGGAGACGCATGCACCTTTAAGATCAGAGTGACACATTACAACATCAGATTGTCTGACCAACATCAGAATATAGGGGAAACACTGCTATAGCACATCTAAAACAGTGGGAGTGATTTGTTGAGTGTGCGTGTGCAAGTGCATAATTTGATTTCTGAATATTCTGACACTGTTCCTAAGCCTAAGCAGTTTTCAAAGCCAGACTTTAGAGAATATCATAACTCATCTACCATTGTCTGAATGTGAGTTTTCTCAGAAAATCATTAGGCATATTAGACAGCTTAGACCTGTCAAAACAAAATCAGCGATGAAAGTAAAGAAATGGCATTCAGCTAGTGACAGCATTCCATTTCCACTTCCTTCAACACTTAATTGAGTTGTTGTGATTTTGTTTCATACAATTTGTGAAGTGCCTCCAGTCTTTTTATGTCATGATTATTAGAAGACTTGATCATCGCAGCTTTTATTTGCTCATTTCCATCATCTCTAAACCAATGAAGCAGTAACCCAGACCAGTAACGAGCCCCAGCGCAGCCATTGCCTCACATTACTAATGACCTCAAGTCTTTGACACTACACTGTCCCAATTACATCCTCTCTGTCTGGGTCACTGAGTGTGCCCACTGCCCAACAGCCTGAGTGTGCCCACTGCCCCCACTCATATATGATACAGTCTGGGTCAGCGACTGCAACAGTATACTCTGTGTCAGTGGTGACCAGCAGTATACTTAGTACACTCATATACTCTGGGTCAGTGACAACAGTTCTCCCAGTATTCCAGTCATGTTCTCCTCTCCCCCGGGTTGATGATGACATCCACTGGGATCATTGCTCAGCCTCCTGGCTGTGGTGGCATGGGCACTGATAGGACCCCTGGTGTACACACACACACACACACACACACACACACACACACACACACACACACACACACACACACACACACACACACACACACACACACACACACACACACACACACACACACACACACACCCCCCTCCCCCCCGTCACTCTGGGCGCCCCAGATGGAGGCATTTCCATGTGGCTAGGTGCCCAGCATGGGGCCTCACTGAGCTATGTCTGCCTCTGTGCGGACTCACTGCACATATGGGCCAGTGAGAGGGAGAGATAAAATGGAATTTGCATAATAAAGAGGATCTTTAGCAATGCTGTGTGATTTTTCTCCCGCAAATGTCTCAGATGATGTATGTAGCCTAATATTTCTGTTTTTTTTAACTCCTGTCAGAGATTTTTACCTGTGGTTGTTTTAAAGCACTGAACCTCCCTTCTGCCCAACAGCCTAGATGTACAGTAACTCATTAATCGCCCCATGCAGTCTTTTAATGTTATTTTAAAATCACCACAGTATGTCTAATAACACACTGTGTGTGTTTATTTCATGAAAATAACTCCAAATATATTTGTATAATTTATTTTCTTCAGCTTCATTTTGCTATTGAAATGCTCAGTCTGATTGTGTGGGCATGTTGATATTAATGTTTAGGTATTTACATATAGAGCCCTGATTGGCGTATATGATACTCTGGACCAGGGTTGTCAAACAAATTTTGTGCCGGGGGCCACAATCTGTCCGGAAGGCCTCACTGAAAACGTGTTATATTTCAACCAAAAAAATCTCCACTTGGTTTGCTTATCGCTGTATTCTCGCGTGGACAGATTTTTACGGGAGTGGAGCATCTCGCTTCACCTCTTTGTCTCGGTCTCGAGCTGGACAGTCAAGAAACTGTATGAATGTAGACCCATTATCATTTCTACACAGTTTCAATTTGTCTTTAGTAATTTTTAAGTGTATTGACTTATTTTTTTTGCTCAAACCACCCTTGGGCCGGATTGGATTGGAGCCAAACAAAACCACCCTCAGGCCAAATTCAGCCAACGGGCCGCCAGTTGGGGAACCCTGCTCTACAGCTTACCCATTCAAAGTAGGAGGATCCATGTGCAAATAAAAGATGACTGGTTATTGGTCAGAATAAACAGATCAGATTGTGACATGCTGTTGGCCAATTTATTTTTCTTCAAGGCTCTAACACTGAAAGGGCATTGTCATTTTCACAATTACAGTGTTATTTCTTGGCATCATAGTGTGTTAATATCTTAAAAACAAATAAGAAAATCACATTTTTCGACAGTACTGCCACTTTAATGTAACACTGTGGTGCCATTCCTGGATAGTGTGTCTCTGCGTGCGTGAGTGTGGGTGTATTCATGTTTTTCTGTCTGTGTGTGTGTATGTGTATTTCCCTGTGTATGTACTGCACTGATTTGTGTTGTGTGTGAGTATAGTAGAACAGTGAGTGTGATATGGAAATGGACAGAAGGCGAGAAAAAGAGGGAGAAGAGGGGGACATTGAGAAAGAGAATGAGACAGACTGAGAGACAGAGTGTGAGTCTGAGGGGGCTTGTTTGTCTTGCGGATGCCAGTTTGGGCTGCTGCCTGGGTGCCAGAGTGACGTGGCGATCTGGGGGAATGGTTTTGCTCAGGCAGATGGCACTGGGCCTTGTCAGAGTCCCGGCCTGTTAGTAGAATTGATTGTAGGGGCCTCTGCCAGTCTCTCTTAGGACCGTGGCCTATGCCAGCATATCCTGGGACTACCACCACCCTAGAGGAGACAGGTCATGTGACTCAGAGCTTTTTGGGGGGCTGGGGGAAAATGTTTGAACAATGGGCTCCCATGCAAAGGGTCCCCCGAGGCATGTTGTCATGGGCAATCTGGTCTTAATACAGAGCACATTCTAGCACAGCCATTCTGTTCAGCTCCAATCAGCTGCTGCTGTTTGTTGCCCCTGTTTTTTTTGTATCTTTACTGCAGAGCCAGCAGGTCGGTGGTAGAAAAGTGCCTTACTGTAGCAGAATTACATTCTCTAACCTGGCAAGCGCTTTGACACTGCTGACAATGATTCACCATATCCTTTTTTGGTGAGTTTATGGGACAATAAATCTGAATACAAAAGACTCACGTAGGGGCAGCAGGTAGCCTAGCGGTTAAGAGCACTGTGCCAGTATCCGAAAGGTTGCTAGTTCGAATCTCTGAGCCAACTAGTTGAAAAATCTGTCAGAGTGCCTTTGAGCAAGGCACTTAACCATATTGCTCTGGATAAGAGCATCTGCTAAATGATTAAAACGTTGTGATGTGTCATATTTATAGATGTCTCTAGAGGCCCCTCTATGGGTCTGGATAACTCCTATCTGTCTGTGGTCACTGGCAACATGACCCTAACCCACACACTCAGACAATGCATCGACCCACTCACTGAAATGGCTGTAAAACTATACCCCCTGAAGAGAAGAGAGACCATTAGGATCTACCGTATCATATAGTAAATCATATGGCTCATTGTCCTTCATGGTGGATTGGCATGAAAGCACATGACACAGATTGCAGTAACAACTACATTAGGATGCCTTATTATTCTAGTACCCAAGTTATACCCATTGCCAGCAATTGACACTATTTTGTCTTCCACTTAAAAAGATTTCCCCAAGGTTTCATAATTCAGTGAGGCCAGTCCAGTTTGCTGTAAGACTATAATAACACGGTTTATAATAGCAATATTTTGACAGAACCTTGAATTCATTTTGGCTGCATTCCATGTCGCATTTGAAATGGATGTCAGGAAGATTGCTCTGTGTTTCCATTTCTTCACTGTTGTGTTCATCAAAGACACGTTTTGGTTTTCATCCACAGTATTACAAGAAGAACACAAGTCATGAGGGACAAGATTGACTCAAACAGGGCTTATTAACATTCTCATGTTCTACTTCTTGACATTCTTTCTGTTTCTATTGATCCCAATCCACTCTGTTTGAATTTAACTCTTGGGTGAAAAAATAAGCTTCTTTAAAGCCATGCCAGTGCTGTAAAACATAGATGATCACTATGAATTGATGTAGCTATTTGTCAGAGCACACGAATATGAATAGACATTAGCTCCCCTAAATAATCTTTCTAACTACAGTCTCCAAGTATTAAATGACTGCTCTTAATACCACACACTCACTGTAAATGTCCGGCTTTACGGCTAAGCTTGTAAAGTGGACGAGTATGCCAGTATCTCTAAGCTCTATATACTGTACAGTCTGTGTGCATATATTATTTTAAGAGGAATGGGATCATTCTCTCTGTCCATTGAAAGCTTGGATAGGTTTGCGCCTGCTCACACCATATCAGTAGGGATTGGCGAGCTGAAGCTGCAATTTTGGAAGTGATGAGATGTGTGCGAGCTGGGTCCTGAGAGTATGTGGTTATAATGAAAAGGGGAGAATAATGTCTCCATTAGCCTAACTCTGCTCTCAGCCACTGGAGAGGGCCTATTCGGCTTGGGGTCCCACCGTAGCAACAGGGGTGCAGAACCAGGGAGGGGGTAATTAGAGGATCAGAAATAGAGAGTGATGGGGATGGAGGTCTGTGGAGCTCTGAGTCTTATTGGCGCTGACTTTCCCAGCCCAGTCTCACCCATCCCTGGGATCATAGAGCGTCTGCTGCCCCAGTTGGGCTGCTCAAACGGGGATCAGAGAGAGGGCCCAGGGGTCATCTCTCCATCACAGTGCGACGAGGACTGAAAGCTGCTCAATCGCTCTCTAACTAGTGCACTGCCATGCCATGATGGATGGCACTTGAGGGACTGGAACTGTGTGGGACTGACATGTACTTCCTTATTTCCAGCGAGTCACAGAGGAATGGAGACGCTCTGGCCTTTAAGACTTTCTCACAGCCAGTGGAGGGTGTCTCACAATTCACTGTGGTTCATGACCCCTGCAAATGTTTCCAAAACACAAAAAACTCTCTAGTTGTGCGGGGACCATGTCAAGCGTCTCAAAGAAGGAATTATATTGGGTGTCATATTTTTTACAGTTAATCCAAATTCTGCATTTCTGACTGGATTTATAAATCTGGATGAAATTATGAAATTCTCTTTTAGTAGAGTGTTTCTGCGTCTCAGTTTCACTATATTTTTTCAAAAGAAACATGGATCTGCAACCAGGTCATTAACCCTCTGCTCACCAGGGGATAGTGCAGCGGTCTAAGGTGCTGCATCTTAGTGCAAGAGGTGTCACTACATTCCCTGGTTCGAATCGAGGCTGTACAACATCTGGCCGCGATTGGGAGTCCCATAGGGCGGGGCACAATTGACCCAGCTTTGGCCGGGTTAAGCCGTCATTGTAAATAGGAATTTGTTCTTAACTTACTTGCCTAGTAAAAAAATATGAAATAATAGCTGTGACCTTACAGGGTTTTCGCAGTCTAATATGGTCAATTAGGACACAGAACAATTTCTTAAAATGTTTCCATCTTCCTCGTGTAATGTGTACTTGTACCATTCTATTTTATATTTTTTTTCTTATCCAAAGTGACTTACAGCACTGAGTGCATGCATTTTTCCCATAATGGTCCCCCATGGGAATCAAACCCACTACTAGGGCTGTTGCGGTGATCGTATTACTGCCACACCGGAGGTCACAACTCATGAAGGCAGTCAAATTCCATGTGACCGTTTAGTCACGGTAATTAGGCTTCTCCAAGTTCTGATGCTGCTGATGGTCATTAGTAGGCTACCAAACTCGGTAACTGCCTGGTACTCTATTATCCTCCTAATCATTCTGACAACAATGAAAATGTTATCGAAAATCTAATCAAACACTTCATGAGAGCCCATGAGCTCACGTTGCCCAATATTTCTATAGGCGCGAGAAAACAGAGTGACGGCCTCTATTAAATAGAGGAGGATCCCTTTAGCTTTCTGTAGGCTAGGCCTACTATAACTTTCCTAAAATTAAGCACATTGCTTATCTTTACAACAGCACCATCACCTACCAGGCTGGTATGAAAATGAATCACGGGAAAAGCGTCCGCCAATTTTTTTTACATTTTTTCGGTCCATTCTAATTCAAAACAAATTTTACAAATACTGTATATTATTTAATATACGTAAAGACAATATTAAATCAAGAATAGTCTGATGAGTTACAATAATATCACTTGTGAATGATGCCCAGCTTAAGGCAAGAAACAATGGCTTTTTTTAGCTACTTTTTCGGTTCATAGCCTAGCCCACAGACCTATATGTTTTGATAAGGTTTGTATCACAAATAAAGTGGCTAAATAACTTAATCCGCTTTACAAGGGGTGTAGAGCCTAACTGGCATACATAAGCAGCGAATGAGTTTCAAGTTTGGGGAAGATTATTTTCACCATAAAAATGCAGCTTTATAATAAAAGCATTGCGTGCATAATTGTATTTGTGGTGACTTTTGATAATGGTGTTTTCCCCTAATTGAACCTTCGCACTTATAGCCTACTGTCGAGTGTGCACTGCTGCGTTTATAATGTGAAGAAATAGCCTTTATCAACATTTTAAGCTAAACGTTCTGATCTGTTGTGTCAGCCACATTGCGTAAAAAAGTGGTTTTGATGCTAGTGGTTGTATTAATTTGGGATCTATCGAATCCAACAACTCTCCCAGACTATGTTTGTAATATTTATTTCTCGCACAGAACAGAATAGGTAAACTTTTGTACTTTGGCGGATAGTAGATTGACATAGGCTAGTGCTTTTGCTGTTCGTTAGGCCAACTCATCTTGTTGGCTGACGAAAAGTAAATGTGGACAGTTCTTCCAATATCTTCAATATGCGCCTCGGAATTGGATAAGCACGCACGCAGTTGCGTCCCCGATGTGTCTGTCTTCACTTGTAGCCTGAGAGAAAGATCCGATCACGTGATGGAGAGCCATGTGAGTGAGAGGTGCTTCGGAGTGCACAGCACTTAGGGAGAAGGGCACAAAGGCATGGATTTTTTAGGGTGCATTATGGCCACACAAATGGGACGCCGCTGTGAAATTTGAGGCATTATCATGTGCTTGTCAAATTGTGAATGAGTGACTGATGAAGTGTGTACAGCTTGCGCAAAAAAACAAAGCAGAGCTCATGCCTTTCAAGCCACTTTTTTCAAATCATCATTAGAGTTGCATCATGCAGTCAATGTATTAAAAATCTAAACATATAGTCCAACGTTTGTAGAACAACTAAAGTTACATTAATAACTCTAAATTAAGCATATAGGAATACCTATTTCTTTGTTAACAGCTCAACACAGAATAGCCGCATGTGCGCACTCCCTCAAATTGTTTGGAGAAAATATCCTACATATTTTATTTAGTTTTGTTCAATTGTATTCTTCATACTATAAAATAATGCCATGTAATTCTAAGCAAATATTGTCTGCTAAATGAACTAGTGTAGCCCACAGCTATTTGGCATAGCCAACATACAACTTAAATATAACTTTTTCTAAACATTCTTGAAATGTTCTGAGGACCACCAATACAAGGTACAATGTATATTGCATGAACCTCAAAGGAATATTATGTTAAACACTCCCCCACTCCCTGAAAATGCTATGAACGTCATAAAAATGTACTTTTTGCAACTCAATATGAGGAAGGTGGTCTTAATGTTTTGTACACTCAGTGTATAGTGCGTGATTTCTTGTAGCAGTAGACAGCTGATCCCACAAAACCACCAGTGAAGGGCAGGTGGGAGCTCTGTTATGGCTTTAAAGGTCATTTTAACAAAACATTTGGCCTCACAGAAACACCTGAGCCATTGTGTCTCTCAATTCTGCCACATCTGAGGCACACTTAGATGTGCAGTGGTTTTTGTACTTTATGATTATTTCTGTCCCAGGATTCCGAGGCTTTCTCCAAAGGACTTCTGCGCTGACCTCTCTTCCTCATAGCTTAAAGTCGGTCAGAAACACAGGAAGCTGAATGAAAGGGATTAGTCCACAGGTGGGAACAACAAGGGAGGGTGGGAGGGGCGGGTTGGCAGGGGATGACTGGACTTCAGAGGAGCTCTACTGATGCTAAATCTCAGAGTTGCTGCTGCATTTCTCACTTCTAGAAGATTGTTATGGGTGAGAAAGTAGACCAGATACAGGTTCAACAATTAATCAGATATTCTCTTGAAAGTTACTCACTTCTCATTTTTTGTGTGAAAAATTAACATGCTGAGTTTTGCTTCCTTCGCCTGAAGAAAGGCTGTACAGAGCAGCTAAAGACTGGAGGACGGGCAGGAATAATCACTGGGAGGATATGTTGCTTTGCCTCTCCTCTCACTCAGTGTCTCAGGATCTCAAAGAGCATCCCCAAAATTCCCATGGCAATTTGGACTGATATTTAATGAGAGCGTATGCAGAATTTATATGCTGTCCTAAATCCACCCAAGCACATTAGAATTATATTTATTGAAAACAAGGAATTTCTTGTATGAATTTGATTAGCGAAAAATGTGTATATTTCTTGTGCATTTGTGGTTATTTGTGTGTTGTTATGTACAGATAACTACCAAAATAAAGGAAACACCAACATAAGGTTTCTTAATAGGGCGTTGGGCCACCACAAGCCCCCTTTATGCTCCTTTGAGACCCCTCTTTCAAAGTCATTGAGATCTCTTACTCTAGCCATGGTAGCCAAAATAATGGTTAGCTGGGCATTTTTATACATGAATCTAAGCATGATGGGATATTAATTAATTGATTAATTAATTAACTCAGGAGCCACACCTGTGTGGAAGCATCTGCTTTCAATATACTTTGTATCCCTTATTTACTTAGGTGATTCCTTTATTTTGGCAGTTACCTGTACATATGTGTTTAGCCACAAATTTTATTCCCCTCTTTTTTCATCTCTCCATCTTTTTGAGGGAGAAAAAGTGTCAGGTATCTATTTTTCCTCTCTCCCTCATTTTGAGGGTTACAAAATGTCAGTTATCTCTGCCTAACAAAGGGAACTGTTGTGAATGCTTTAGTAAACACACTCAATGTCACTGAAAAACAAACAAACACAAGACCCAGGAATGTTATTTTCCCCACTACGCATGAACAAATCACTATCTATTTACAGACTATTTTGATATGACACTCCATCTCTATATTTAGAATACCTAGAGTAAAAATATCTGCATAAACGGGGGCTTGTTTCCACTGTCTGTGGGTTGGCTTGAATACATGTTTCATTCACAAATTAAACATTTTGCATTAACCACAATTGTATATACAGTACAAGTCAAACGTTTCGGTACACCTACTCATTCAAGGGTTTTTCTTTCTTTTTACTATTTTCTACATTGTATAATATTAGTGAAGACATCAAAACTATGAAATAACACATATGGATTCATGTAGTAACCAAAAATGCGTTAAACAAATCAAAATAAATTTTATATTTGAGATTCTTCAAAGTAGCCACCCTTTGCCTTGATGATAGCTTTGCATTCTCTCAACCAGCTTCATGAGGTAGTCACCTGGAATGCATTTCAATTATCAGGTGTGCCTTGTTAAAAGTTAATTTGTGGAATTTCTTTCTTTGTTAATGTGTTGTGTTAATCAGTCGTGTTGTAACAAGGTAGGGGTGGTATACAGAAGGTCCTCCTCCTCAGAGGAAGAGGAGGAACATCCTTATCAGTGAATTTCACAAAAATAAAGATTGTAAAACATTGAAAAAGTTATCCTTTTTAGATTAAACTATAGTAAATACACTGCTCAAAAAAGTAAAGGGAACACTTAAATAACACAATGTAATTCCAAGTCAATCACACTTCTGTGAAATAAAACTGTCCACTTAGGAAGCAACACTGATTGACAATAAATTTCACATGCTGTTGTGCAAATGGAATAGACAAAAGGTGGAAATTATAGGCAATTAGCGAGACACCCCCAATAAAGGAGTGGTTCTGCAGGTGGTGACCAAAGAACACTTCTCAGTTCCATGCTTCCTGGCTGATGTTTTGGTCACTTTTGAATGCTGGCGGTGCTTCACTCTAGTGGTAGCATGAGACGGAGTCTACAACCCACACAAGTGGCTCAGGTAGTGCAGCTCATCCAGGATGGCACATCAATGCGAGCTGTGGCAAGAAGGTTTGCTGTGTCTGTCAGCGTAGTGTCCAGAGCATGGAGGCGCTACCAGGAGACAGGCCAGTACATCAGGAGACGTGGAGGAGGCCGTAGGAGGGCAACAACCCAGCAGCAGGACCGCTACCTCCGCCTTTGTGCAAGGAGGATCAGGAGGAGCACTGCCAGAGCCCTGCAAAATGACCTCCAGCAGGCCACAAATGTGCATGTGTCTGCTCATACGGTCAGAAACAGACTCCATGAGGGTGGTATGAGGGCCCGACGTCCACAGGTGGGGGTTGTGCTTACAGCCCAACACCGTGCAGGACGTTTGGCATTTGCCAGAGAACACCAAGATTGGCAAATTCGCCACTGGCGCCCTGTGCACTTCACAGATAAAAGCAGGTTCACACTGAGCACATGTGACAGACGTGACAGAGTTGCTGCCTGCAACATCCTCTAGCATGACCGGTTTGGCGGGGGGTCAGTCATGGTGTGGGGTGGCATTTCTTTGGGGGGCCGCACAGCCCTCCATGTGCTCGCCAGAGGTAGCCTGACTGCCATTAGGTACCGAGATGAGATCCTCAGACCCCTTGTGAGACCATATGCTGGTGCGGTTGGACCTGGGTTCCTCCTAATGCAAGACAATGCTAGACCTCATGTGGCTGGAGTGTGTCAGCAGTTCCTGCAAGAGGAAGGCATTGATGCTATGGACTGGCCTGCCCGTTCCCCAGACCTGAATCCAATTGAGCACATCTGGGACATCATGTCTCGCTCCATCCACCAAAGCCACGTTGCACCACAGACTGTCCACAGGAGATCCCTCAGGAGACCATCCGCCACCTCATCAGGAGCATGCCCAGGCGTTGTTGGGAGGTCATACAGGCACCTGGAGGCCACACACACTACTGAGCCTCATTTTGACTTGTTTTAAGGACATTACATCAAAGTTGGATCAGCCTGTAGTGTGGTTTTCCACTTTAATTTTGAGTGTGACTCCAAATCCAGACCTCCATGGGTTGATAAATGTGATTTCCTTTGATCATTTTTGTGTGATTTTGTTGTCAGCACATTCAACTATGTAAAGAAAAAAGTATTTAATAAGAATATTTCATTCATTCAGATCTAGGATGTGTTATTTAGTGTTCCCTTTATTTTTTTGAGCAGTGTATATTCACGTCACCAAATAATTGATTAAAACACACTGTTTTGCAAAAATGTCTACAGTAGCCTCAACAGCACTCTGTAGGGTAGCACCAGGTTGCAGGACAATACAAAACCCAGGGAGCTCTTGGTTCAACCCCCTTTCCCTAGACTAGGACGTCAACCTATCAGAGCTCTTGCAGAATGAACTGAAATGTTGTCCACCCAATGAAAGGATCATAAAATGAATCTATTACTGAAAGCATAATCTAAAGCTAGCTAGCACTGCAGTGCGTTTCATGTAGTAGGCTAAACCTATCAATGTTACATTGAACTGGGTGAACGGAATATGAATGACAGTTATTCAACATGCTGTAATAGAAATAAGGCCATACTCATGAACAAAAAAATTGTCCTGCCTCATCATCAACGACACTGGCTGCCACTGGCGGTATACAGAAGACAGCCCTATTTGGTAAAAGACCAAGTCCATATTATGGCAAGAACAGGTCAAATAAGCTAAGACAAATGACAGTCCATCGTTACACTTCTCATGGCTCCAATTCCGTTAACGGGATCCATATGACAACAGCCAGTGAAAGTGCAGGGCGCCAAATTCAAACAACAGAAATCTCATAATTAAAATTCCTCAAATGTACATGTATCTTATACCATTTTAAAGGTAATCTTGTTGTTAATCCCACCAAAGTGTCCGATTTCAAATAGGCTTTTCAGCGAAAGCACCACAAACGATTGTTAGGTCACCACCAACTCACAGAAAAATTCAGCCATTTTTCCAGCCAAAGAGAGGAGTCACAAAAAGCACAAATAGAGATAAAATTAATCACTAACCTTTGATAATCTTCATCAGATGACACTCATAGGACTTCATGTTACATAATACATATATGTCTTGTTCGATTAAGTTCATATTTATATCCAAAAATCTCCGTTTACATTGGCGCCATGTTCAGAAATGCCTCCAAAATATCCGGAGAAATTGTAGAGTGCCACGTCAAATAACAGAAATACTCATCATAAACTTTGATGAAAGATACATGTTTTACATAGAATTAAAGATACACTTGTTCTTAATGCAACCGCTGTGTCAGATTTCAAAAAGCTTTACGGCAAAACACAATATTCAATCATCTGAAAACTGCGTTCAGCCACAAAAGCAAGCCATACAGATACCCGCCAAATTGTGCAGTCAACAAAACTCATAAAAAGCATTATAAATCTTCACTTACCTTTGCTGATCTTCGTCGGAATGCACTCCCAGGACTCCCACTCCACAAGATATGTATTTTCTTTTCGATAATGTCCATCATTTATGTCCAAATAGCTATTTTTGTAGCGTGTTTGATAAACAAATCCAACGTCAGGGAAGCGCGTTCACTAAAACCTGACAATGTCCAAAAGTTCCATAACAGTCCGTAGAAACATGTCAAACGATGTATTGAATCAATCTTTAGAATGTTTTTAACAAATCTTGAATAACGTTTCAATCGGAGAATTACATTGACTTCAGATGAGCGATGGAACAGAGCTCCCTCTCATGTGAACGCGCATGGTCAAAGAATGGGTCAGGTCTTGGCAGACCTGACTAATTCCCCTCTCATTCGGCCCCCCTTCACAGTAGAGGCATCAGACAAGGTTCTACAGACTGTTGACATATAGTGGAAGCCGTAGGAAGTGCAAACTCATCCATGTCTCGCTGTGATTTCAATGGGATCTTGGTTGAAAATCGACCAGCCTCAGAATTTCCACTTCCTGTTTGGATTTTTTTTCAGGTTTTTGCCCGCCATATGAGTTCTGTTATACTCACATACATAATTCAAACAGTTTTAGGAACTTCAGAGTGTTTTCTATCCAATACTAATAATAATATGCATATATTAGCAACTATGACTGAGGAGTAGGCTGTTTACTCTGGGCACCTCTGTGCACCTTTCATTCAAGCTACTCAATACTGCCCCTGCAGCCATAAGAAGTTTTAAGACATGAAGGTCAGTCAATGCGGAACATTTCAAGAACTTTGAAAGTTTCTTAATTTGCAGTCGCAAAAGCCATCAAGTGCTATGATGAAACTGATTCTCATGATGACCGTCACAGGAAAGGAAGACTCAGAGTTAGCTCTGCTGCAGAGGTCATTAGAGTTAACATTCTCACCTAACTGCACCTCAGATTGCAGCCCAAATAAATATTTCACAGAGTTCAAGAAAACAGAAACATCTCAACTTCAGCTGTTCAGAGGAGACTGGGTGAATCAGGCCTTCATGTTTGAATTGCTTCAAAGAAACTACTGCTAAAGGTCACCAATAAGAAGAAGAGACTTGCTTTGAACAAGCAATGGATATTAGACCGATGGAAATCTGTTGTTTGGTCTGAGTTCAAATTTTAGGTGTCTGACACATGCAGAGAACGGATGTTCCCTGCATGTGTGGTTCCCGCCGGGAAGCACGGAGGAGGAGGTGTGGGGGTGCTTTGCTGGTGACACTGTCTGTGATATATTTTGAATTCAAGGCACACCACCAGTATGGCTACCACAGCATTCTGCAGCGATACACCATCCCGTCTGGTTTGCGCTTAGTGGGACTATCTTTTGTTTTCTACAGGACAATGACCCAACACACGTCCAGGCTGTGTAATGGCTATTTTACCAAGAAGGAGAGTGATGGAGTGCTGTATCAGATGACCTGGCCTCCACAATCCCCCAACCTCAAACCAATTGAGATTGTTGAATTACAGAGTGAAGGAAAAGCAGCCAACAAGTGCTCAGCATATGTGGGACCTCCTTCAAGACTGTTATAAAATAATTGTAGGTGAAGCTGGTTGAGAGAATGCCAAGAGTGTCCAAAGCTGTCATTAAGGCAAAGGGTGGCTACTTTGAATTATCTCAAATATAAAATATATTTAGATTTGTTAAACACTTTTTTTTGGTTACACGATTCCATAGGTGTTATTTTATAGTTTGAATGTCTTCACTATTATTCTACAATCATAGAAAATAATAAATAGATAAAAACCCTTGAATGAGTAGGTTTTTAGAAACTTTTGACTGGTACTGTACATATGCAATTGGAAGACCACACAGTCATTACCAAGCCATAATGTCTTTATTTTGTTTTCTTCCATCTCTCTCTGAATTGTGGGTCTCTAATGACTATTCCCTATTGATCACAAGCGTTGTGGCACACACTGGAAAGCAGCCGGTGGGGAGAGGGAGCATTTGCAATCAGACAGTGAGGAGCAGTGTGAAATCTCTGGAAGAGCAGCTTCCCCCCATGCCCGTGGGCAGGGGATCAGTCGACGAGAGAAAGCCTGCCTCAGACACCCAACACCTCCCACTGGCACCCTGATGGAAGCAGCATGCAAACCCACCCCTCCCATGTGTCTATCAGCTGAGGGGGTTAAGCTCTGCACGCAGCCCCCTCCCTCTTCTCTCCTCCATGGTCCTGCATGGTAGAGTGCATGTTACACCAGTGTGAAGGAAGTGCATTTGGAATCAATGATGAAGTTCACTGGGAATCAAAGAACGAGAGGTGGATGTGATAGTGAATGTGGCTCAGCAGGGTTTCCTGTTGTTCAAGGCTAAGTGTGTCTGATGTAATAAAAGGAATATATGAAATTTAAAAATTAAAGAGACTAAGTGAATGAGCGAGAGTGAGAGCTGCATTGGCTGATACTGTGCTGTCTCCACATCCAGAGAGTCCAGGATTTGATGTGCAGGGAGAAAAATAACATTGAGTCACCTCTCTTCAAAACCAAATCACCTGCTCTCTAAATCCAATCTCCTCCCTGTTAAACCCAGTGCCCTGCCAGTGCTGTGGCTCGCCCATCCGCTCTCTCTGGGCTGCCCGCTCTCCTCCCACTCCCGGCCTATTGGAGCTGCACTATCCAGACTGTAAACTCTAAAGGGTTTGTTCCAGACATAGACCTCGATTTACTTCAGGCTCCACTCCAGGAGAAAACAAGCTTCCAAAAATCCCCTTTTTCCCTTGCCTGTCTTTGGCTGCTCCTTTAATCTACTGTGCAACTCCTTTGATGTATCTTCCATGTCCACTGTGTGTTTGGGGTCTGTTTATTTCAGCAGTGTGAGCTGGGCTGAGTTGATGTGCACGGTAGGTAAAAGGGTTAATACTGTGTCTTTGTGTTAAAGGGAACTGGGACGCTCCTGTTCCCTGTGTTGTACAGGTGGAACAGCCCAGAAGTCCTGCCTAATGCCTGCATTAGGGCTAGCTGTGGGTATAGACATAGAGAGACTGGTGGTGAACTGGTCCCCCTGGGGCTTTTCTGCAGGCATACACACTTCCATCTGCAGATTCAAGGCAAACACATCTAAGTGTTGCTATGCTAGCTCTGCTTGTTTCTATGTGAATTGCACATGAATCTGAACTGACAAAATAATGTTATTTGTGTTTTGGGGGTTCATAGGTAGGTACTTTCAAGTTACAGTACAAATTGACTGAGGGGTTGTTCCCTTTGACCCAGTCACCATACCTTGTATTTTCTGTGACTGCCCAAAAATGGTGTAGGTATACAGTACAGCTATATCCAGCTATTGATTTAAATCAATGCTGTTTGGAAGGAGGTCAGTAGGTCGTGGACCTATTTAATTAATTAGGAACGGTAGAATGAAAAATGGATCAGAATCAGGGACATGGACTCATTTCAGACCTGCCAGTCAATAACAGCCATACCAGAATGGGTTTACCCTGGGGCCCTGCAGGGATCTCTCTGGAGCCACATGTAGTATTGTGCGTTGTCTGATCATTATTCGTGATTGTGTGTTAAACTTCTATTTTATCCTTGGAAACACATTGGGGGCTCCATTTTTACCCAGTACATACTAGATGGCAACCTACATACAGCACAATACAGCCACGGGGCAGCACAGAACATGGAAACAGGCACACAAGACATACAAAAATAGGATCTTAATTTGACCTGTTTTGTAACTGCAAAAGAATCCTGCAGCAACAGGATGTTAACGTTTAGTCCATAATGTTGCTTGATCGGTGGTTAGGCTATTAGCTGGCCAAAAGTAGGCTATTGTGTGTTTTATGCGGTGCAGGAAAATTCTCAGCAACAAAATAGTGATCAATTGAAGATTCTACATCTGTATCAATCACCACTAGACACACAGTTGTAATCATTGCTCAATACTTATAGCAATGATTGCTCAATGCAGTGAAGGACTTCATAGAACACACTAACTACATCTCTGCTCCTCTAATATCAACCACCGGACTGCACATGCTGTGGCATCCATGTCACAGTACATAGCAACAGTTGTACTGTGCATAGTAACAACTGCAAGTTAATTAGCAAACACAGGGTTATGAGAATAACTTTCTGTTTTCTACTCCTCATGTTTTCTACTCCTGATTAGAAGTCACTGTAACCTTGTTGTTTATTCTCAGTCAACAGTGAGGGGCTATATCTGCAGTTAAACTCCCTCTGTTGTCTTTTTCTGTTAACATTTGAACCTCTCTGAACATGGGTGTTGATCTCTCCTCTCCCTGTAGATATGCGTTCCATTCCTGATGTGGCCATGACTGGTAACTGTACTCAGGAGTGCAGTGAGCTGGGTCACTCAGACGCCTGCTGGATGCCTGGGCAGCCCTCCCCAGTGCGCAAGACCAGGAATCCTCCCAAACTCTCCACCTTCGTGCCTTACCAGGAGAGAGGGAGCCTGGGTCGCCTGGCCAACGGGAGTGCCAGGCTGGGTGGCGAGGAGCACCGAGCCAGCCTTCCGCCCTCCCGTAGTGCCTATTCCAACAGCGGCCATGCCCCTAGGCAGGACTGCCCCAAGGAGGAGGTGCCCCTGAGCGTGGCCTCTGAGTTCCTGCCCACCTCCCCTCCTAGCCACACCCCCAAACAAGAGATCTACCTGTGAGAAAGCCTCACCTCCCACATCTGATTGGTGCACAGATAGAGGAGGAGCCACAGAGACACACCCACTTTAGAAAAAGAAACATGCTCTTAGGATCTGAAATGTCCATTTATTGAAATAAATACCCATTCTGTAGGAAATATGGGATGTGATTTGTGGAATCATTGGTATGTGCAATAGGAGTTTTTCATTTTATTTATTTACATATTTATTGGTTTATTAATGTATTAATTAGTTAATGGATTTATTTATCGATGCAGTTTCTTTGAAAACACTTGTGGTATTATCACACTAAATCAACATGCAATCAATCCCTAAAACACTAGTGATTTTCTTAGCTAAGCCCTAACCTGTTGTGATATGTTCTCTGGAACATCCAATGTGAGATTAGTGCCATAACCAGATAACATTCATCTGACAGGCAATGAAGCCCTAAGGGTAGACTTAACATTTTGATTAACAATCAAATGGAATGGTCTTTCTTAATGTACAGTGCTGTAAATACATGTGAATGGTGTACACTGTATCTTGTATATATTTCTGTCTGGCTCAAGCTGATAACAATAGCCTCAGAATTTTTGCATTTGAGCTTTTCTTTGCTGCTGCTGTTTAACACTTGATTGAAATGTTTTCCAAAAACTTGGACGGAGAGTGTGGAAAGGCACTTGAATGAATTAATCAACTACTCACAATCTCTCACACACACACACACACACACACACACACACACACACACACACACACACACACACACACACACACACACACACACACACACACACACACATCTGTGACGCCCAATCATGATAGAACCATAGCATTTTACCTCATGATCCCTGGATAGCTATTAAGCCAGTGAGAAGAGCTGTGTGGCAGCATTTAATGTGAATGTGTGTTTCTCTGAGCCTCAGCACTGTGTCCCGTCTCTTTTCCTGGAAACAGTACACTTAGAGGTCATCACTCCTGGTCACACTGATCTTTCCCAAACCTCTAGCACACATTCTGATAGTGTTTGCCCCTCTCAGAGTAGAGCCTCTGGTTCCCCACCTACACTGTAGATGAGAATATATATACTCTCTGTTCTGTGTGAAAAGCTCTCTTCATTGCCTCCCTATGCCTGAATAACACTGAGCTAATCAGTTGCTCTCCACATAGAGGTCACCATTACATTCAACCCTGTGTCTCTAGCCTCGTTAGGTTTTCTCCTCACGATCCACGTGAATTTCAATAGTTCTGATGAATGCATAAGGAGTTATTCACACGAGTTTCAGGGCAGCACTTTTCAGTCCTGAGAGCCACTAAGGTGACTGAGAGTGCTGTGACTGAATTCCCCTGTTTCACAGAAACTAAGCTTTTTACATTCACAGGCTGACACCTGAGAGGTTTCCTTCTGTTGTTCTCACGTCTTTAAAGGAAGGCTACAGTAATCATCTGGGACAAATTTTTATTTTACCTTTATTTAACTAGGCAAGTCAGTTAAGAACAAATTCTTATTTACGGTGATAGCCTACCCAGGTGACGCTGGGCCAATTGTGCACCGCCCTATGGGACTCCCAATCATGGCCAGATATGATACAGCCTGGATTTGAACCAGGGACTGTCGTGATGCCTCTTGCACTGACATGCAGTGCCTTAGACCGCTGCACCACTCGGGAGACCTTTTGTTTTGGCGAAGAAGAAAAGTGGTCACTCAGGTCACCATTTTGTTTAAAAATAATTTACCTGTCGCATCCATTGGTGCATGTTATAAACAATGATGAAATGTTGCCATTTCAAATAAAGTTAAATATTGGTTGCAGGAGTCATATATTTTCAGTCCAGTTGACATTCATAGAGTCCAGGTTATGTTACGTTGTTAAGCTGTTAGCTGTTGTTCCTCATTTTTCATTTGACAATTAGATAGAGGACATTCCTGTAGGCTACAGCAGCTGCCTTTGACAAATACTTATTTTCAAAGTCATTTAAAAGCAGACATCTGGAGGACACAGGAACAGTAGTATGTAATTGGATGATGATAACGCCACCAGCCCGCCTCACAGCACAGTAGCATTACTCATAGCTTTTGATTTGTACACTGATTCGATTCGATTTGTATCTTAGCCCCTGTTTTGACCACCGTGTATTTCTATGGAGAGAGAGACAGTGGGTCTGGTCTGAGCAAGGGGTGGAAGGGCCTGGAAGGGAATGGATGCTGGGCTCCCATAATTACTTTGTGTAATGAGTCCATAGCCAGGGCATATGTGAGCACACAGCCTGAAGACAACACAACAACCACATATTCCAAATCCATCTGCAAAACTACAATAATTTAAAAAGCGGTATTTTTATCTGGACTTACCTCATCGCACCGCCGTTGGCAGCACATGTAGAATAATTCAACTCAAAACATATGGAAATTACTGGACATGGCCATGAATAAATAAGGCAGGTGATTATCCTAGCCTTGAGGGGAAAAAAGCACATTATGCTGTTTTCAAAGCCTTTTAGCCACTGAAATAAAATCCAGCAAGAGTCATAATACACGATGATGAAGCCTTTTGGTCCCCGTCGCAGCCCCCCCACCCAACCCCCTCTCAAAGCAGCTTCACTGAGCTAGAGCAGCGGGTGAGTTCACTGACCTGGAATTATTAATATGTGTGAAAGATTGCGATGAGTGATAAAGACAACGTCATACAGCCTCAACACTGGCTTTGTCTCCTATGCTCTGTCTGACTCCTTTCAGATTCGCTGATTCGTCTGACTCCAGCCTGAATCTGGCATAAATCAACAGGTTTATCTCTTTACTAATCACTTGGTCTGGCTGAATAACTTGGTGTTGCTTCTCTCTGGCATGTCTGAATCACTGATTTTGACTGAAGCACTCATTCAAATCAAACCACTGGGTTTCAGTGCTTACCAACACCATATTTGCATACACTTTCTTTTTTCAGCCAGAATAACTGTGTTATACCTTTTTCTCTCCAGCCTATATCAATTAGTATGTTTGAATATTCTGAATCACATGGTTTTACCTGTCTTTTGAACTCATGCTTAATTTATTATTTGTGTTGACTGCTCTCTAGAAAGCAGGATGGTTGTCCCGTCCTGGATCAAAGCATTAATAGCATGAAAACCCTTGATACACTCCACAGTATGTCCAATCACGTGTAGTTTGTATTTTTTATGTTTTATATAATGTCACGTTCACCTGAGTATCCTCTGCCTCTCTGTAGTGATCTTGTAAGGTGATTGTGGCTGTGGACTGATGGACATGATGAGATACTGGAGAATAGGCAAAGGAGTTTTCTCTAAGACTAACGGCAGGATTCAATACATATCGCCGAAGTATCGCGGAAGATCCCCGTTAAAATGTAAAGGTAATGCCGACATATGCAGCGTTTACCGTGAATGCAGTCTCTGGAACATTGCCTTTAATTGTCAATCGTGCTATAAAGTGGGTCTTCAGCGCTATGGATTGAATAGAGCCTTAAGCCTCCTTACATAGAAAATCAAAGTGAGCTATGACAAATCTCTCTTGAAAGTGTACTGTACATAGATCTACACATCCCCATGTGTGCTGTCAAGCAGGCTATGAGTTTAGCATGAATTCCAAAGATAATTAGTAGTGTTTTTGATGAGATTTTAGTGCTGGTTTTGGTTCAAGAACCCTCTCCCCAAGGAGCTGACATTCACTGCACATTTCATCACCATCAGAGACAGTTCTTCACAGTAAAATAAAGACAAGCTGCCTTGAAAGTGTGTCGTTGCAAGAGAGTACCAAGTTGTTATCCTAATTGTTGGTTATATTTATATAGAACAAAATGCTTGTGATGCCATGTTTTGGTACAGTTTTATGTACATGCAAGTGAAGCTTTTTAAAACGTATTACAAAAGCCGATGGCATATAAAAATTGTAATGTGTTTCTTGAGATGTGCACATTTTGCCTTGGTTGGATTGATCTTTGCTGAGTCGGTGTGAATGTGGCCGTTCTATGCCTGCACCGTAGTACTTCACTGGCTCCCTGCTCCCAAGGATTTTATCAGACTTTATGTTGATCGTGAACAGTGGATTGTCGGATCCTACCTATTTGTTCAATTCCAATGTGTTCCATTTCGTTCTGTTTTTGGCATGTTGAGAAAATTCCCTTGTAGTAAGTCCTCAAGAACTTTTTAATAAAATGAGTCCAGGAAAAACAATGCGTTGAGTATGGTTATTGATAGAATACAGGAGTAATTCTTTCCACTGGTACATTTGTCAACTACGTTAATTGTGTAAATTAACTAGAAATCCCATCATATGTAGCTTGGTAGTGTTTTGTATTCATATAGCATCGATAGGTCATGACTCATACCCTCCAATCCTGCAGTTTGCAATTTTTAATTGTCTTTAAAATGTTGTCTGAAAAGCATGTTCTCTCTCTCTGCTATTATCTATAGCTTTTTGGACTAGGTAGGTATTACATTTCAGCATTGTGTTGAACGACGGCTTACCTGAAAACTCCAGGACCTATCTGGGGCTGCAAATGGCTCCTGTATAAGGACAAGCCATTGGATTTCAGAATGACACTGTAGTGCTGACTGTCTATCAATCAATTATTCATGTGCGCTCTGCAGATATGAAGGAGACTCTCTCAGTTGAGGGATGTGCTGGCTCAGTGTTAAGGATATTATCAGATTTTAGGACTCATGAAAGTGTCCACATTGTTATTCAGAGAAGTCACTATGTGTTTTGTTAGATAATCATAGAGAGAAAGACCTAAGACCTCACAATAATCGACCATACAATAAAGATAAGACTATGAAGATTGCACTGTAAAAAATGTATATCTTCATCCATACTACATGCAGTGGTTTCCGATACTTTTTAGTATGTAAACAATGACTACCCAGTCTTATGATGTATACTACTAGAGCTATTTACACCAACTCATAGTCATAGGTAGGAGAGAATAAACTCAAACTGGTCAGAGATTTTTTAAAACATTGGTCAGAAAAGCACAGTGCAACCTCAAAGCGGACGATGGAAGTTGAGGCAGACCAAACTGACCCCTTCTGGAGGCGAAAGAAACTGCAATGTGAGCTTTAGGACACAAATAATGAGACAATCAGAGAGGATATGGAGGAAAGATACAGTCATCCAAACTTGGGACTCCCAGACAGTTATATATTGCATTTATTTCTCTTCACATCCCTATTCATTAGGTTTCTCAACGTGAAGATAGAGTTCATGAATGCTATTAGATGACTACTGTTGGTGATAGAAATTTGTGTTACATATTGTGTTGCAGGAGTTCTAGCAGGGAAAACACTGTGATCCTGTAGCCTTTTCCTCAAGATTAAACTACCCCTTGGCTACTGCCGCTGTTGATCTGCCGTTGCTATGGAAACCTGGCCGCTATATCTCTCTTTCACCCACGCTCTTCTCCCCTCGCTTCGTTAAGTGCTTTGCTGCTGGCAATTAGAAATAACACCAGCGGCAGGGCTGGCTGCTTTGAAACATACTCTCCAATTAAACACTGTCGAATAGAAATGTTTCTCAGAGCTACATCCTCTCTATATATAATTTGCCCCACAGCCATGTTTCTAAAGCCTGAACTGTGTGCTGCTTGCTTTTGAAGATGAATGTGTCCAAAAGAAATCTTTCTTACAAATCTACTAAAACAATTCAAATCAAATCACATTTTCTTAGTCACAGGCTCCAATACAATAGGTGTAGACCTTACAGTGAAATGCTTACTTACAAGCCCCTAACCAACAATGCAGTTTCAAAATTAATATAGATAAGAATGAGATATAAAAGTAACAAGTAATTAAAGAGCAGCAGTGAAATAACAATAGCGAGACTATATACAGGGGGTACCGATACAAAGTCAATGTGCAGGGTACAGGTTATTTGAGGTAGTATGTACATGTAGGTAGAGTTATTAAAGTGACTATGCATAGATGACAACAGAGAGAAGCAGGAGTATAGAGGGGGTGGGGGGGGGGGGGCACTGTAAATAGTCTGGGTAGCCATTTGACTCGATGTTCAGGAGTCTTATGACGTGGGGGTAGAAGCTAGTAAGATGCCTCTTGGACCTAGACTTGGCGCTCTGGTACCACTTGCCGTGTGGTAGCAGAGAGAACAGTCTATGACTGGGGTCTTTGACAATTTTTAGTGCGTTCCTCTGACACCGCCTGGTATAGAGGTCCAGGATGGCAGGAAGCTTGGCCTCAGTGATGTACTGGGCCGTTCGCATCATCCTCTGTAGTGCCTTGCGGTTGGAGGCCGAGCAGTTGCCATACCAGGTAGTGATGCAACCAGTCAGGATGCTCTCGATGGCCGCGTTTATGAAATGGCTCAAGTTCCAAGTTTAGCATGTTATTGTTCCAAATGCCATGCTATCAGAAGGGCGAACCATGCTCTTTTAGGCAGTGACATTCTAACACCATGTAACAACATCTACATTTATTTTGTGAAAAAACTACTTCTGGTTGATTGATCCAGATGTGTGTCCTGGTAAATGCACATGTAAACATTTTGTTTAACTTTTTTCCCCCTTGGGGATTTATACAGTAGTTACAGTACATACCACATGCAGATAAACATTCATTCAGATGTACCTTCAATTACATATATTTAATCATGCATGACTGTCCTTTATACTAACAGAGCATATATTTCAGTAAAGGTTTGTGGTTCGTAAACCCTGGTGTATAGTCGTAGCCAGCCATTTGTATTACTGTCTTATGTATTGACTTCCATACACTAAAGATGTAATTGCTGCATTAAAATCAATGGAGCCATTTAAAGTGGACCATCATTACAGGAGTTTTTGTGTAAAGTCGATAACTACACTTGAGAACATTCCGCACAGCATGTCCTGCATAAAACAACTTCATTATTTAAAACACATATACACACACATGTGCACACACATAGAGAAACACAACAGCACACACAAAACCCACTGAGCACAGCCTGATATACATTTGGTTGAGTTTTCAACTAACGTGAATTCAACGTGAAACCAACAAACATTTCACCATGTCATTGGATTTAGGTTAAACGTTGGGGGAAAAAAGCCTAAATGTCCTGAAGTGAATTACTTTTTGCAAATGCAATCAGTTTTCCACGATGATTCAACATCATCACAATGATTGTTTTGGTTGAAATTGGAAACAACGTTGATTTAATCAGTTTTTGCCGAGTAGGAAATTGGTTCTGTGAGGAAAAAAACACATTTATCAGGCCTTTTCTAAAACGCATGAAGTTCAACCTCTACTTTGTTGTGTCTATGAACGCTCTCTCTTACTCGTGTAAGTCTATTCGCGCCCACCTGATCTACAATCTCCCAATTATCTGTGATTCCTGAAATACCTGTGAGCCTTCTATTGGCTGTGACACAGCTCCCATATTACAGCCACAGACCACTTGGAGAGAAGTCCCAGCTCACACCCAACACTGTTCCCTGACTTATATTCAACCATCACCACTAGACCCAAGAACATCAGGAATCAATCACATATCCAATTGACCACTTTCAACATTGTGTGTACAGATGGGATCCAATGGGATCACCCAGACTCAGGTTCAGTCTCCTAGGCCCTCAGCAAGGCCCACACACTCAAAGTTGTTAAATTGTACAACTGAAATATTCACCAGTGAAAATGCACAAAGCGATAAATCTCTCATGACATTGGATTGTTAGATTGATGGTTCACAATCTGCACTAAGGAACTGCATTGGAATTGTGTTAGCAGTCCACAACATGTAGGCCTATTGCTTTTCCATGATGATTTTAAACTGTATTATATCCTATTCACAGTGGCGCTAGATAAATTCCGCCTCCTGCAAATTGAAGAACATTTCTGGAACACAGAGAAACAAAAGATACATATTTAGTATGGTTTTTTATCATTACATCATGTAAGCTGAACTTCACCCCCAAAAATGTAAAAAAAAGTTATGAAAAAAAAAAACATACTAAATATGTATCTTTTGTTTCTCTGTGTTCCAGAAATGTTCTTCAATTTGCAGGAGGCGGAATTTATCTCACCTGAAAAAGCTCTATAGCCCATCTATGCCTTATGGTTAAAAAGAGTATGACATTGTTGCCGCCCGTCACATTGAATGCAAGGGAAGCTAGCAAGCATTTGGCCTCCTTGATAAAACAAGTATAAAATAATAGCCAACTAGCATTGAGCAAAACTGAGTGAGCTCAGCTGTGAATGGTACTGGCACACCAAAAAAAAGTATCAAGGGAAGCGAGTTTGGATTTGGCTTGTTAACTAGCTGGCCTTGCGCAACGTTACCCATGAATCACAGTTAGGCTAGCGAGCAAGCATTTTAGCCAGGTAGCCTAGGAAAACTAAAATTGTGTATGACAGACTCATAGACCGTTTTGGCAACATGAACGAGGAGATGGCATTGGCATTTCTCTACAAGTAGGGTGAGTCAACATGTTTTTCTACTTGTATGCATGCACGCACACACACGCACACGCACACACACACACACACACACACACACACACACACACACACACACACACACACACACACACACACACACACACACACACACACACTGACAGAAATAGGTTCCATGGACAGCCACATCATATTTAGCTTATGTTGAATGGACTAAATAGTTTTTTTGGTATCTTTTAGTTGTCATTGTATTAGACTAAGCACATGTGATTAGATTATGTTGAAATGGTGCTGGAACAGTGGAGACAGCACCTGTTTTCCTTGCGACTCTGTGGTTCCAATTCAATAATTGTTTATTAGTCCGAAAATGTCAGACATTAACTTGTTTGACCATGCTGTAGGTCATTTAACTGTTTGTTACATGCAATATGTTTTGTAGACTTCACAGGGGAGAATTTGCACTCTGGTTTTGTGATTTAAAAAATAAATATACTGTATATATATATATATATTTAACCTGTATTTAACTAGGCAAGTCAGTTAAAGAACAAATTCTTATTTACAATGAAGACCTAGGAACAATGGGTTAACTGCCTTGTTCAGGGGCAGAACGACAGATTTTTACCTTGTTAGCAAACTTTCGGTTACTGGCCCAATGCTCTAACCACGTGCCGTAATGAAACAAAGGTGTGGTTGAATTTATTCTGCCACTGTGTCTTCTTATTGTCTCTGCCTTAGAGCTATACAGTACCAGTCAAATGTTTTCACACACCTACTCATTCAAGGGTTTTTCTTTATTTTGACTATTTTCTACATTGCAGACATCAACTATGAAATGATTCTTCAAAGTAGCCACTCTTTTTCTTGATGACAGCTTTGCACACTCTTAAAATTCTCTCAACCAGCTTCACCTGGAATGTTTTTCCAACAGTCTTGAAGGAGTTCCCACATATGATGAGCACTTGTGGGCTGCTTTTCCTTCACTCTGCAGTCCAACTCATCTCAAACCATCTCAACTGGGTTGAGGTCGGGAGATTATAGAGGCCAGGTCATCTGATGCAAAACTCCACCACCACACATGTGCAGATCATCCATTCACCTACTCAGCGTCTCACAGAGACACGGCGGTTGGAACCAAAAATCTCAAATTTGGACTCATCAGACCAAAGGACAGATTTCCACCAGTCTAATGTTCATTGCTCGTGTTTCTTGGCCCAATCAACTCTCTTTTTCTTATTGGTGTCCTTAAGTATAGGTATCTTTAGAGATATTCGACCATGAAGGTCTGATTCACGAAGTCTCTTCTGAATAGTTGATGTTGTGAAGTGTCTGTTACTTGAACTCTGTGAAACATTTATTTGGGCTGCAATTTAGGAGGCTGGTAACTCAAAATAACTTTCCGCTAAAGCAGAGGTAACTCTGAGTCTTCCTTTCCTGTGGTGGTCCTCATGAGAGCCAGTTTAGTCATAGTTCTCCATGGTTTTTGCGACAACGAGAGAAAAAAGTTTTGGAAATGTTCCGTATTGACTGACCTTCATGTCTTGAAGTAATGATGGACTGTCATTTCTCTTTGGTATTTGAGCTGTTCTTGCCATAATATGGACTTGGTCTTTTACCAAATAGGGCTATCTTCTGTAAACCACCTCTACCTTGTCACAACTGATTGGCTCAAACACATTAGAAGGAAAGAAATTCCACAAAGGAACACCGGATAATTGAAATGCATTCCAGGTGACTATCTCATGAAGCTGGTTGAGAGAATGCCAAGAGTATGCAAAGCTGTCATCAAGGCAAAGGGTGGCTACTTTGAAGAATCTCAAATATAAAATATAAGTAACACTTGTTTGGTTACTACATGAATCCATGTGTTATTTCATCATTTTGATGTCTCCACTATTATTCCACATTGTGGAAAATAGTACAACAATACAGAAAACCCCTTGAATGATTAGGTGTGTGCAAACCTTTGACTGGGACTGTATATCACAGTGTCAAGGCATTTGAAATAACATGTTATAGAGCAAACAATGCAATTTTCACAACACATGGATTGTAATATGTCTTTTTCTTCTGGCTTAGCTTCCCCGGTGATTTTACCCACTCACTGCTACTGACTATTCCCACTGTGTGCTGTCTCCTATCCGTTCCACTCCGTTCCCCCACAGGTTAGCCCTGTCTGTATTGCTTAATTGTTGTAGGATCTGAATACATGGTGCATGAAGGAGGTATGGATGCAATCCCCAATTTACTTGCAAACAGCTAATGTTAGGCCATTGTAATTCTGTGTCTTGCTGCAGTAATCAAAAGACGACGAAATTACCTTACACAAAAAAACACAATACATTTTTGTTGCAACAAAAACCATTACTGAAATAATTTGTTTTCACAGTACTTACCGATTCAGAAAACATCCATTCAAATTTGACATCACATTAAAGTTGATTAAGTATTACAAAGTGACTGTTAGCCTCAATTTCCACTCCTGTAGCCTCCAATCACTGGCGGCTGGTGGCACCTTAAATCATAGTAATGATAGTAATAGTAAATCATAGTAATGATAGTAATAGTAAATCATAGTAATGATAGTAATAGTAAATCATAGTAATGATAGTAATAGTAAATCATAGTAATGATATTAATAGTAATCATAGTAATGATAGTAATAGTAAATCATAGTAATGATAGTAACAGTAAATCATAGTAAGGATATTAATAGTAATCATAGTAATGATAGTAATAGTAAATCATAGTAATGATAGTAATAGTAATCATAGTAATGATAGTAATAGTAATCCTAGTAATGATAGTAATAGTAATCATAGTAATGATAGTAATAGTAATCATAGTAATGATAGTAATAGTAAATCATAGTGATGGCTGGAATGGAATCAATGGAATGGTATCAAGCACATCAAACACATGGTTTCCATTCCATTCACTCCATTCCAGACAATATTAATAGCCATGCTCCCCTGGCCAGCCTCCTGTGCCTCCAATAGGATATTGTCACACAAAAAAAAACACATTAAAGCACAAAAAAAGTGTTTCTGTCCTGGATTTAATTAGCATAGTATGCTTAATTAATTACTTTATTGTGAATTTCATATTTCTTATTTCTCGTGTGTTTTTTTCTAGTAGTACAATATTATTGATTACTGCATTGCTGAGTTTTGAGTTTGCAAGAAAGGCATTTCACTGTACTTGGGCATGTGACATTAAAACTTAAAACATATCAGGGCCAACAGTTTTCAACAGGCAGCAAAAGGCAACATCAGCTGATTGTACAGTAAAGTAACAAAAAAGTGTGTTTTGCAGGCAGTTCTCCTCCATTGTACTGTTTGTAAAGAACAGAGTGAAAAAATACAGCTCTAACATCACTACAGACCACACTTTAATGAATACCATTCAATGTCCTGTGATTCAGACAGACCAATGGGATAATTTAAATCTCATTATGGGGTCTATGTAAGATGTTTAAATCATGTTTTTTTATCGCCCTCTGCACAAGGTTTAGCATTATATGCTGTAAGTCATACAGGGTTATCAGCCAAACGTTAGGGATCAACGTGCAGTACTATAGCCTGTATAAAGGCATGTTGAACCCTACAGGATCTCTGTGTCAGCTGTGAGAGCTCGCTTACCACTTCCCTGCCCGTGGCCTGCCTCGCAGGATACACTTAAACTGCTCCCCATTTACATCTCTAAACCTGAGAAACATGACACGTAGGCAGTAATCTAATTAGCCACAACTATAAATCCAAATGGAATTAGTGCTGTTTGCCTTTTGCAAAGATGTCGTACTTTGCAGTCACAATGTATGCAATAACACAGACAGGCTCAGGATATACGGTTCTGACTCTCATCATCTGGTCTTTACTAACATACTTTTCAGGGCATAATATGCTCATGTAGTGGAAGAATGAGAAAAGGTCTGTGTGCTATCACAGAGGTCAAAAACACCATATATGTGTCAATTTCAATGAAGAGACGTTCCCACGGAAGTCCTGGGGTCACTAACGCCAGGAGAGGTGCGATGACTGACGAAACCTTGAATTGACTAAATGAATGCTACTGTGTGAATTACATAGTCATGTTTGGATTGTTTCAAGAGTTCATAAAGAGTTATGCATTTTGATATGCTTCAAGTGCTATGGATTTATTGTTACAGAGAAACTGTGTTATTCTGTTCGTTGGATGGCAGATAGTTCAAAGAGGAGCGACATACAGTGTTCAGGTGTGATGATTAGATCCAAGAATGTGTGTGTTGTTTTCATGCCTTTGTTTGAATGTTTTGGGCCATGCAAAGGGATGTTAATTAGAAGATGGGAGATACTGGGATTTGGCACACTTGGAAGAATAAAATATGGGTTTAAACTTAGATCACGGAGTCATTGGTACACCGATCTCCTGATGCATGTCATAGTGGTGAATTATCTAAGCCATTAAGACAGGATATTTTGTATTTTTTTTATCGTGAAGATTTCTGGTATGTACCATTTGTTAATTGTAGTCTTATTGTGTAACTGTAAAAAATCGGATTACTTTTAAATGGAAAGTCCTCACATTTCTGAATAATATTCCTTGAATTATTATTTGGTGAAATGTCTAATGGTAAATGTTATTCACAATTTAGCATGTATGCTCAGTCTCTAACTGAGCAGCTCTGAGCTAAGGTTACCTCAATCATTTAAGGCTAGGATAATGATTGCAAGATATTAGCTACTTGTTCCTCAGCCTCTAATTGCATAACGGTAAACCTAGACATGTGTATTCCAAATGTTGACACAAGGCTCGCAACCTTGGCTATACCCACTGGATACGATTATGGGCCTATAGCATTCACATAATAATTGAGTCAGATTGATGAATAGTTTATTATTCAACATAATTTTTTACACATCTACATAATGGAGACCCCACAAACCTACATAATGGTTAGCTAATTTCCAGCAAACTATCAATGATGACTCACCAGTTGATGGGGAATTCTATATTATACATCTTCATAATGCATATCCATAGGTTCATAGAGGTTCATAATCTACCATCACAGTTCATTATGTTCTACCTCCATAGTCTTGCATCCTCTCATGGCCATTTGGACTCACCTCATCATGCTGTCCCAAGCCTCATATAATGTATTCACAGTTCCATCTTATAAATTCACAGTCACCACAGTGACATCTGAAGAGCTACCTACTCTACCCTCTTGTATCAGCTACAGGCTCTGTCAGTGGCACTCCACAGACTCTTAATATCAGCAGCCGATTGATATTAATCTCTTCCAACAGCTGACCTGGCTCCTCTGGAGTGGCAGACTCTAACCTTTAGGAGTGGCTGACCCATATCTTCAGGGACAGCCAGCTTGGACTAGGAGATGAGACTGAGCATGTACTCACAGTAAAGCCACTGAGTTCAAGAGCTGCCCACGGCTGTCAAGCCCTCTGAGCTAAGCCCGCGCCTCACTTGATGGTCAGTCATCTATTTCTCCTCCTGTGGTCAACGGTTTAGTTCCAGCTCTGTGGCCAATCATTTACTTCTAGTCTCATGGTCAGCCATTTATTTCCGGTACTGTGGTCAGTCGTTTACTCTATTTATTTCCAGTATTGTTGTCAGTTACATATTTTTGGTTTTGTGGACCATGATGAAACCTTGTGTTGCAATACATTGTGGTGTTCTATGTATCTATGGAAACCATTTTCCTGCTAGCTTTTATTAATCGTGAAGGGAATTTTTTTAATCCAGTGGTGTTTCTGTGAGAAGTGATTGCTTTATGCATCTCTCTAACGTCAATATTCCTTGTATACTGTTGTTTAAGCAGCTCTCATTGTTTTATTTTACTGTGGAGCCCCTAGTCCTGCTCAACATGCCTCAGATAGCCCCCTTGTCCCACCCCCCTCACATGCGGAAACTGCACTGGTTAACTGGTGCCTCCAGAGATGCAACCTCTCTCATCGTCACGCAATGCCTAGGTTTACCCCCACTGTACTCGCACCCTACCATACCCTTGTCTGTACACTACGCCCTGAATCTATCCTACCACGGCCAGAAATCTGCTCCTTTTATTCTCTGTTCCCAAAGCACTGGACGACCAGTTCTTATAGCCTTTAGCCGTACCCTCATCCTACTCCTCCTCTGTTCCTCTGGTGATGTAGAGGTTAACCCAGGCCCTGTGTGTCCCCAGGTAGTGTCATTTGTTGACTTCTGCAACTGTACAAGCCTTGGGTTTATGCATGTTAATAACATCAGAAGCCTCCTCCCTAAGGTTTGCTTTATTCACTGCTTTAGCACACTCTGCCAACCCTGATGTCCTAGCCAAGTCTGAATCCTGGCTTAGGAAGGCCACCAAAAAGTCTGAAATTTACATCCTCATTTACAACATTTTCCTTTCAGACTGAACTGCTAAAGGGGGCGGAATTGCAATCTACTGTAGAGATAGCCTGCAGAGTTCTGTCATACTATCCAGGTCTATGCCTAAACAGTTCGAACTTCTACTTTTAAAGATCCATCTCTCCAGAAACAAGTCCCTCACTGTTGAGCACTTGTTATAGACCCTCCTCAGCTCCCAGCTGTGCCCTGGACACCATAGGTGAATTGATTTCTATCCTCAGAGTTTGACTGCTAGGTGACCTAAATTGGGATACGCTTAACACCCCGGCTGACCTACAATCTAAGCTAGATGCCCTCAATCTCACACAAATTATCAAGGAACCTACCAAGTACAACCCCAAATCCGTAAACACGGGCACCCTCATAGCTTTTTCAATCAGAAATGTGCATCCTGCAACACTAATTTCAAAATGTTTTGGGACACTGTAAAGTCCATGGAGAATATGAATACTGCCTCCCAGCTGCCCACTGCACTGAGACTAGGAAACACTGTCACTACTGATAAATCCACGATAATCGAGAATTTAAATAAACATTTCTCTATGGCTGGCCATGTTTTCCACTTAGCTACCCCAACCCCGGCCAACAGCTCTGCACCCCCCCCCTCAAAATGTTTTGGGACACTGTAAAGTCCATGGAGAATATGAATACTGCCTCCCAGCTGCCCACTGCACTGAGACTAGGAAACACTGTCACTACTGATAAATCCACGATAATCGAGAATTTAAATAAACATTTCTCTATGGCTGGCCATGTTTTCCACTTAGCTACCCCAACCCCGGCCAACAGCTCTGCACCCCCCCCCCCCCCCCCCCCACAGCAACTGGCCCAACCCCCCCCCCCCCCCCCCCCCGCTTCTCCTTCACCCAAAACCAGACAGCTGATATTCTGAAAGAGCTGCAAAATCTGTATCCCTACAAATCAGCTGGGCTAGACAATCTGGGCCCTCTCTTCCTAAAACTGTCCACCGCCATTGTTGCAACCCCTATTACTATACTGTTCAACCTCTCTTTCGTATCGTCTGAGATTCCTAAAGTTTGGAAAGCGGCCGCGGTCATCCCCCTCTTCGAAGGTGGAGAAACTCTAGACCCAAACTGTTACAGACCTACAGTTGAAGTCGGAAGTTTACATACACCTTAGCCAAATACATTTAAACTCAGTATTTCACAATTCCTGACATTTAATCCTAGTAAAAATTCCCTGTCTTAGGTCAGTTAGGATCACCACTTTATTTTAAGAATGTGAAATGCCAGCATAATAGTAGAGAGTGATTTATTCCAGCTTTTATTTATTTCATCACATTCCCAGTGGGTCAGAAGTTTACATACACTCAATTAGTTATTGGTAACATTAGCCTTTAAATTGTTTAACTTGGGTCAAATGTTTCGGGTAGCCTTCCACAACCTTCCCACAATAAGTTGGGTGAATTTTGGCCAATTCCTCCTGACAGAGCTGGTGTAACTGAGTCAGGTTTGTATGCCTCCTTGCTTGCACACACTTTTTCAGTTCAATAGGATTGAGGTCAGGGCTTTGTGATGGACACTCCAATACCTTGACTTTGTTGTCCTTAATTAAGCCATTTTGCCACAACTTTGGAAGTATGCTTGGGGTCATTGTTCATTCGGAAGACCAATTTGCGACCAAGTTTTAACTTCCTGACTGATGTCTTGAGATGTTGATTCAATATATCCACATTATTTTCATCCCTCATGATGCCATCTATTTTGTGAAGTGCACCTATCCCTCCTGCAGCAAAGCACCCCAGAACCCGTGCTTCACGGTTGGGATGGTGTTCTTCGGCTTGTAAGCCTCCCCCCTTTTCTTCAAAACATAAAAATGGTCATTATGGCCAAACAGGTTTATTTTTTTCAGACCAGAGGACATTTCTCCAAAAAGTACGATCTTTGTCCCCATGTGCAGTTGCAAACCATAGTCTGGCTTTTATATGTTGGTTTCGGAGCAGTGGCTTCTTTCTTGCTGAGCGGTATCTCAGGTTATGTCGATATAGGACTCGTTTTACTGTGGATATAGATACTTTTGTACCTGTGTCCTCCAGCATCTTCACAAGGTCTGTTGCTGTTGTTCTGGGATTGATTTGCACTTTTCACTCCAAAGTACATTCTTCTCTAGGAGACAGAATGCGTCTACTTCCTGAGCGGCATGGTGGCTGCGTGGTCCCATGGTGTTTATACTTGCGTACTATCGTTTGTACAGATGAACGTGGTACCTTCAGGCATTTGGAAATTGCTCCCAGGGATATACCAGACTTGTGGAGGTCTACAATTTATTTTTCTGAGGTCTTGGTTGATTTCTGTTGATTTTCCCATGATGTCAAGCAACGAGGCACTGAGTTTGAAGGTCGTTCTTAAAATACATCCACAGGTACACCTCCAATTGACTCACATGATGTCAATTACTCTATCAGAAGATTCAAAAGCCATGACATCATTTTCTGGAATTTTCAAAGCTGTTTAAGCCACAGTCAACTTAGTGTATGTAAACTTCTGACCCACTGGAATTGTGATATAGTGAATTATAAGTGAAATAATCTGTCTGTAAACAATTTTTGGAAAAATTACTTGTGTCATGCACAAAGTAGATGTCCTAACCGACAGGAAATGTGTGGAGTGGTTGAAAATCGAGTTTTAATGACTCCAACCTACGTGTATGTAAATATCCGACTTCAACTGTATATCCATCCTTCCCTGCCTTTCTAAAATCTTCGAAAGCCAAGTGAACGAACAGATAACCGACCATTTCGAATCCCACCGTACCTTCTCCGCTGTGCAATCTGGTTTCCGAGCTGGTCACGGGTGCACCTCAGCCACGCTCAAGGTCCTAAACGATATCATAACCGACATCGATAAAAGACAGTACTGTGCAGCCGTCTTCATCGACCTGGCCAAGGCTTTCGACTCAGTCAATCACTGCATTCTTATCGGCAGACTCAACAGCCTTGGGTTTTCCAATGACTGCATCGCCTGGTTCACCAACTACTTCTCAGATAGAGTTCAGTGTGTCAAATCGGAGGGCCTGTTATCTGGACCTCTGGCAGTCTCTATGGGGGTGCCACAGGGTTCAATTCTCGGGCCGACTCTTTCCTCTGTATATATCAATGACGTCGCTCTTGCTGCGGGTGATTCCTTGATCCAACTCTACGCAGACGACACCATTCTGTATACATCTGGCCCTTCTTTGGACAATGTGTTAACAAACCTCCAAAAGAGCTTCAACGCCATACAACACTCCTTCCGTGGGTGGCCGCCAACTGCTCTTAAATGCTAGTAAAACTAAATGCATGCTATTCAACCGATCGCTGCCCGACTAGCATCACTACTCTGGACGGTTCTGCCTTAGAATATGTGAACAACTGTAAATACCTAGGTGTCTGGCTAGAGTGTAAACTCTCCATCCAGACTCACATTAAGCATCTCCAATCCAAAGTTAAATCTAGAATTGGGTTCCTATTTTGCAAAACAAAGCCTCCTTCACTCATGCTGCCAAACATACCCTCGTAAATCTGACTATCCTACCGATCCTTGACTTTGGTGATGTCATTTACAAATTAGCCTCCAACACTCTACTCAGCAAATTGGATGCAGTCTATCATAGTGCCATCTGTTTTGTCACCAAAGCCCCATATACCACCCACCACTGCGACCTGTATGCTCTCGTTGGCTGGCCCTCGCTACATATTCGTTGCCAAGCCCACTGGCTCCAGGTCATCTATAAGTCTTTGCTTGGTAAAGCCCCGTCTTATCTCAGCTCACCGGTCACCATAGCAACACCCAGCCTAGAACGGGCTCCAGCAGATATTTTTCACTGGTCATCTTCAAAGCCACCAACCTCTTTGGCCGCCTTTCCTTCCAGTTCTCTGCTGCCAATGACTGGAACGAATTGCAAAAATCACTGAAGTTGGAGACTTAAATCTCTCTCACTAACTTTAAGCGTCAGCTGTCAGAGCAGCTTACCGATCGCTGCAGCTGTACACAGCCCATCTGTTAATATCCCATCCAACCAACTACCTACCTCATCCCCATATTTGTTTTTGTTTTTCTGCTCTTTTTCACACCAGTATTTCTACTTGCACATCCTCATCTGCACATCTATCACTCCAGTGTAAGTTGCTAAATTGTAATTACTTCGCCACTATTGGCCTATTTATTGACTTACCTCCTGACTTCATTTGCACACACTGTATACAGATTTTTCTATTGTGTTATTGACTGTGCGTTTGTTTATCCCATGTGTAACTCTGTGTTATTGTTTTTGTCACACTGCTTTACTTTATCTTGGCCAGGTCGCAGTTGTAAATGAGAACTTGTTCTCAACTGGCGTACCTGGTTAAATAAAGGTGAACAAATAAAATAAATGTAAAAAAAATTGTTGATGGATATGTACGGATGGATAGTGTAGGAGTGTGTCCGCTAAGTGGTGTATGTAAGCTTAGGTCTCTGGAAGTGGATACATGAACAATTGGACAGCAGCAGCCTTGTCTGTTGAAGTGTTTGTTCAGACAAGAGGAAGAGCAACGTGTTAGCTCTTAGCTTTGTGTTTATGGAGACAGGTGGGGAGTTCAAGCAGCAAAGCTGTGATTGGTTGATGTCTGGCTGATGGGTTGTAAAGATGTTTGTGGGGGATACAGATGGAGAGTACTGCGTTAGGTTGGGGATGCTGTAACTGCCAGAGAAAGCAGAATTGACAGCTCCTGCAAAAAGGACAGACAACCTACATGATGGAGGGGAGAAGGGATTCTCATTTAAAAGATGAATGCTGACAGGGAGTTTCCCAGAGGACCTGGTCCTTATGTCCAAACGGAAATCAAAAGGAGAGGCGCTTCTGATTAACTACATATCTGGGTTGTTAAGCAGCGTTAGATTAAACTATTTATACAGGTGTGTCTGTATCATAGAAGCTCATCAGAGGAGGAAGTGGAGGACCATCCTACTTTTAGATAAAACTAAACTAAATATATTCACATCACCAAATAACTGTTTAAAACACACTGTTTAGATTGAAGATCTACAGTAGCCTCATCAGCACCCTCTCAGGTAGCACCATGGTTTAGCAGGAGTACAGCTAGTTTCTGTCCTTCTCTGGGTACATTGACTTCAACAGAAATACTAGGAGGCTAATGGTTCTCATCAGTGGTGGAACAAGTACCCAATAGTCATACTTGAGTAAAAGTAAAGATACCTTCATAAAAAGTAAAAGTGAATGTCACCCAGTAAAATACTACTTGAGAAAAGTCTAAAAGTATTTGGTTTTAAATATACTTAATTAAATATCAAAAGTACATGTAATTGCTAAAATTTACTTCATGATGAAAAGTAAACGTATAATAATTTCTAATTCCCTATAAAAAGAAAACCAGATGGCATAATTTTCTTGTTTTTTAAATTTCCGGATAGCCAGGGGCACACTCCAACACTCAGACATAATTTACAAATGAAGCATGTGCGTTTAGTGAGTCCGCCAGGTCAGAGGCAGTAGGGTTGACCAGGAACGTTCTCCTGTTAAGTGTGTGAATTGGACCATTTTCCTGTCCTGTTAAGTACTTAACACCACTGGTTCTCATCCCTTCCATAGACCTACACAGTAATTTTGTCGACTTCCGGAGGACGTTCTCCAACCTATCAGAGCTCTTGCAGTATGAACTGATATGTTCAGTCCATCCAATCAAAGGATGAGATAATGAATCTAGTACTGTAAGCATAAACTACAGCTAACTAGTACTGTAGTGCATAAAGTGTGGTGAGTAGTTGACTCAAAGAGAAAGACAATAGTCGAACAATTTTGAACAAATTAATTACTTAAAAAATTAACGACAAGCAGCAGAGAAAGAGAGGGAGAAAAAGCTATGTGTCATTGTATTTTTTTTTAACCTGTATTAATTTACCTTTTACTTACTTAGCTAATGCAAGCTAGTTTAACCTACTAAACAACCTTACTAAAACAGAGAGGAATGCAATTTATGTTCGGTAGCTGACTAAGGCTATCCAATACTGCAACTCTTGCAAGTCAAAGTAAGCTTTCGGTTTTGTTAATTTATTGCCACCGGGGCCTGCCAGTGCAACTGCTAATCTACTTGCTGTACATTGTACTGCGTGATTGTAGACATTGGATTGTGGGTTTACTAATGCGTTGGTTGTAGTTTGTTGACTATAACAATATGGTGACAATATGGTGACAACGATGTAGGCTGTGTAACGGTTATGGTAAGAAGGTTTGGCTTGGAAATGTTTTTGCGCCTGCTCACAGACAGCTGTTGTGTTGTGCAATGAAGTCCACAAGAGAAGAGAAAGGGTGAGAGGAGGAGAAGCGAGAAGGAATTACACCACAAACATAGTAATGATGCTTTGGCTTCTATGATAGTGGACTGTGTGTGTGGTTGATCAGGGGTGTATTCATTCTGTCGATTAAATTGCAAAATATTTCCTAAATGTAATGAAACGGGGAGGAACCTACATAATTTGTCCAATAGAAACATTCACTCGACCTGTGCACCTACTGAATGTTATGATTATAATTCCTTTGTGTAGGCTAGGTTGTCTCAAGTTCAGATACAATGCATTTGTGAAAGTATTCAGATCGCTTCACTTTTTCCACATTTTGTTACGTTACAGCCTTATTTTAAATCAATTGTTTTTATTTAAATACTCATCAATCTACACACAACACCCCATAATAGCAAAGCAAAAACTGGCTTTTAGAAATGTTTGCAAAAAAAACAAAACATTCATGTCCTTTGTTATGAGACTTGAAATTGTGCTCAGGTGCGTCTGTTTGATCATCCTCTGATCATCCTTGGGATGTTTATACAACTTGAATCGAGTCCACCTGTGGTAAATTCAAATGATTGGACATGATTTGGAAAGGCACACACCTGTCTATATAAGGTTCCACAGATGACAATGCATGTCAGAGAAAAAAACAAGACATGAGATCAAAGGAATTGTCTGTAGAACTCCGAGACAGGATTGTGTTGAGGCACAAGAAGGTTCCATTGAAGGTCCCAAAGAACAAAGTGGCCTCCATCCTTCTTAAATGGAAGAGGTTTGAAATCACCAAGACTCTTCCTAGAGCTGTCCGCCCAGCCAAACTGAGCAATCGGGGGAGAAGGGCCTTGGTCAGGAAGGTGACCAAGAACCCATGAGAGAACCTTCCAGAAGGACAACCATCTCTGCAGCACTCTGCAGCACCAATCAGGCCTTTACGGTAGAGTGGCCAGACGGAAGCCACTCCTCAGTAAAAGACACATGACAGCCCGCTTGTAGTTTGCCAAAAGGCACCTAAAGACTCTAAGACCATGAGAAACAAGATTCTCTGGTCTGATGAAACCAAGATTGAACTCTTTGGCCTGAATGCCAAGTGTCACCTCTGTTTTTCAGTGGCAGGGACTACCTAATTGACTACAGACCCGTAGCACACACGTCCGTAGCCATGAAGTGCTTTGAAATGCTGGTAATGGCTCACATCAACACCATTATCCCAGAAACCCTAGACCCACTCCAATTTGCATACCGCCCAAGCAGATCCACAGATGATGCAATCTCTATTGCACTCCACACTGCCCTTTCCCACCTGGACAAAAGGAACACTTATGTGAGAATGCTATTCATTGACTACAGCTTAGCGTTGAACACCATAGTACCCACGACTGCATGGCCAGGCACAACTCCAACACCATCATTAAGTTTGCAGACTACACAACAGTGATAGGCCTGATCACCAACAATGACGAGACAGCCTATAGGGAGGAGGTCAGAAACCTGGCAGTGTGGTACCAGAATAACAACCTATCCCTGAACGTAACCAAGACTATGGAGATGATTGTGGACTACAGGAAAAGGAGGACTGAGGACGCCACCATTCTCATCAACGGGGCTGTAGTGGAGTAGGTTGAGAGCTTCAAGTTCCTAGGTGTCCACATCACCAACAAACTAGAATGGTCCAAACACACCAAGACAGCTGTGAAGAGGGCACGACAAGCCTATTCCCCCTCATGAAACTAAAAAGATTTGTTATGGGTCCTGAGATTCTCAAAAGGTTCTACAGCTGCAACATCGAGAGCATCCTGACTGGTTGCATCATTGCCTGGTATGGCAATTGCTCGGCCTCTGACCGCAAGGCACTACAGAGGGTAGTGCGTACGGCCCAGTACATCACTAAGCTGCCTGCCATCCAGGGGCTAAGCTGCCTGCCATCCAGGACCTCTACACCAGGCGGTGTCAGAGGAAGGCCCTGAAAATTGTCAAAGACACCAGCCACCCCAGTCATAGACTGTTCTCTCTACTTCCGCATGGCGAGCGGTACCAGAGTGCCAAGTCTAGGACAAAAATGCTTCTCAACAGTTTTTACCCCCAAGCCATAAACAGGTAATCAAATGGCTACCCAGACTAATCTGCATTGTGTGCCCCACCCAACCCCTCTTTTATGCTGCTGCTACTCTCTGTTTATCATATACTATGCATAGTCACTTTAACTATACATTCATGTACATACTACCTCAATTGGCCCGACCAACCAGTGCTCCCGCACATTGGCTAACCGGGCTATCTGCTTTGTGTCCCGCCACCCACCACCCACCACCAACCAACCCCTCTTTTACGCTACTGCTACTCTCTGTTCATCATATATGCATAGTCACATTAACCATATCTACATGTACATACTACCTCAATCAACCCGACTAACCGGTGTCTGTATGTAGCCTTGCTACTGTATATAGCCTCGCTGCTGTTATTTTTCACTGTTTTTTACAGTTGTTTTTATTTCTTTACTTACCTATTGTTCACCTAATACCTTTTTTGCACTATTGGTTATAGCTTGTAAGTAAGCATTTCACTGTAAGTTCTACACCTGTTGAAATCGGTGCATAATACACTTTGATTTGATTTGAGACTAGTCAGGATCAAGGGAAAGATGAATGGAGCAGAAAGATCCTTGATGAAAACCTGCTCAGGACCTCAGAGTGGGACAAAGTTTCACATTCCAACACGACAACGACCCTAAGCACACAGCCAAAACAATGCAGGAGTGGCTTCAGGACAAGTCTCTGAATGTCCTTGAGTTGCCCAGCCAGAGCCCGGACATGAACACGATCAAACATTTCTGGAGAGAACTGAAAGTAGCTGTGCAGTGACGCTCCCCATCAAACCAGACAGAGCAGAGAGGATCTGCAGAGAAGAATGGAAGAAACTCCTTAAATACAGGTGCTTCAACAAAGTACTGAGTAAAGGGTCTGAATACATTTGTAAATGTGATATTTCAGTTTTTATTTAAAGAAATTTTCAAAACTTTCTCTAAAACATTTTTTTGCTTTGTCATTATGGGGTATTTTTGAGGAACATGTAACATATCAAAAAGTGTGGAATAAGTCAAGCGGTCTGAATACTTTCCGAATGCATAGTATATATAGGGCAAATTTGAGTACAATTTAGTAGTCTAAAACTATCGATGATACAAAAATCAGTTGGCATGTGGGAAGTTTCATACGTTCAGGAAATGGCAGTTAAAGACAGGTACGTCATCAGAGCACGACGTATGTTTGTTGTTGTTGAAGGCTGTTGAACGCCGAAACCTGAAATAAAGACCTCGGTTTAAAAGCTGACAGTGTTTTTCTATGACAGTGTTTTTATATACTTTTATTTTATTTTGTTGAGCTAAATTGCTGTGAGCACTGCTATCTGTCCCTGGATCCTGACAGATTCCTTATAGAGGGAGAGACGTGAAAGCCCAGCTAGCCTAGCTGGCTCGGCGGTCTCAAATGGAGGCCGCTATTGAATGTTTTCAGCGTTGCTGGAGTTGTGTTTACTTTGCTTTGTCCCAGGACAATGTGGACCGCGCTGACTTTCAATGTAGCAACTGCTTGTGGAGGATGACAGGAGAGAAGTAACTACTCTTAGCAACTCGCCGACAAAGTCAAAGAAGGCATCCTATTTTATTTATTTCAACTTTATTTAACCAGGTAGGCCAGTTGAGAACAAGTTCTCATTTACAACTGCGACCTGGCCAAGATAAAGCAAAGCAGTGTGACACAGACAACAACACAGATTTACACATGGAATAAACAAGCGTACAGTCAATACCACAATATAAAAAAAGAAGTCTACATACAGTGTGTGCAAATGGTGGAGGTAAGGCAATAAATAGGCATGAGTAGCGAAGTAATTACAATTTAGCAAATTAACACTGGAGTGATAGAAGAGCAGATGGTGATGTGCAAGTAGAAATACTGGTGTGCAAAAGAGCAGAAAAGTAAATTAAAACAATATGGGGATGAGGTAGGTAGATTGAGTGGGCAATTGACAGATGGGCTATGTACAGCTGCAGCGAGCGGTTAGCTGCTCAGATAGCTGATGTTTAAAGTTAGTGAGGAAAATATAAGTCTCCAGCTTCAGCGATTTTTGCAATTCGTTACAGTCATTGGCAGCAGAGAACTGGAAGGAAAGGCGGCCAAAGGAGGTGTTGGCTTTGGGGATGACCTGTGAGATATACCTGCTGGAGCGCGTGCTATGGGTGGGTGTTGTTATCGTGACCAGTGAGCTGAGATAAGGCGAAGCTTTACCTAGTGTAACAGTTTAACGTTCCTCCGTCCCCTCGCCCGTACCCGGGCTCGAACCAGGGACCCTCTGCACACATCAACAACAGTCACCCACGAAGCATCGTTACCCATCGCTCCACAAAAACCGCAAACCCTTGCAGAGCATATTAGGATATTAGCACGCACCACCATTAACTAGATAGCCATTTCACATCCATTACACTCACCCCACATTCGACATCCTCCTTTTCCGCAGCAACCAGTGATCCGGGTCAACAGCATCAATGTAACAGTATAACTTTAGTCCGTCCCCTCGCCCCGACCCGGGCGCGAACAAGGGACCCTCTGCACACATCGACCACAGTCACCCACGAAGCATCGTTACCCATCGCTCCACAAAAGCTGCGGCCCCGATTCAAAGGATATTAGCACGCACCACCGTTAACTAGATAGCCATTTCACATCCGTTACACTCACCCCCCTTTCGACCTCCTCCTTTTCCGCAGCAACCAGTGATCCGGGTCAACAGCATCAATGTAACAGTATAACTTTAGTCCGTCCCCTCGTCCCGACCCGGGCGCGAACAAGGGACCCTCTGCACACATCGACCACAGTCACCCACGAAGCATCGTTACCCATCGCTCCACAAAAGCCGCGGCCCTTGCAGAGCAAGGGAAACCACTACTTCAAGGTCTCAGAGCAAGTGACGTCACCAACTGAAAGGCTATTAGCGTGCACCACCGCTAACTAGATAGCCATTTCACATCCTTTACACTAGCATAGACTTATAGATGACTTGGAGCCAGTGGTTCTGGCAATGAGTATGTAGCAAGGGACAGCCGACTAGAGCATGCAGGTCGCAGTGGTGGGTGGTATAAGGAGCTTTGGTGACAAAACGGATGGCACTGTGATAGACTGCATCCAGTTTGCTAAGTAGAGTATTGGAAGCTGACATCGTCAAAGTCGAGGATCGGTAGGATAGTCAGTTTTACGAGGGTATGTTTGGCGACGTGAGTGAAGGAGGCTTTTTTGCGAAATAGGAAGCCGATTCTAGATTTAATTTTGGATTGGAGATGTTTAATATGAGTCTGGAAGGAGAGTTTACAGTCTAGCCAGACACATAGGTATTTATAGTTGTCCATATAATCTAAGTCAGAACCGCAACAGCAAATGGTTGAAAAGCATGCATTTGGTTTTACTAATGTTTAAGAGCATTTGGAGGCCACAGAAGGAGTGATGTATGGCATTGAAGCTCGTTTGGAGTTTAGTTAACTTCTTGAGAATACAGGGGGTGCTGTTTCGCATTAGCATAATTGCCTCTACAGATTAAACTGCCTCTTATTCAATTATTGCTGTTACTATATGCATATAACCATATGCCATTGGATAGAAAACAAGCTATGGTTTCTAAAACCGTTCCAATTTTGTCTCTGAGTCAAACACAGGTCATTTCACAGCACTTTCCCTGAGCCAGAAGAAAATTGCAAGATGTGTATGCTCGCTTCAAAGCTCTGCCTATATATGGTCACGCGACCTATGACCCGAAACACACTTCCTTCTTCTTCCTCTGGGTGTCTGGAAGACGTCAGAGGAGAAATTTTTTGTTTATCTTGTACTGACGTGAAATAAGACCTATTTCTTTAGCGTGACCGACAACTTCCGGTTTCTGAGATGCGCGTTTTCAGAGGTGACATTGTCTTTTGTTATGCTGACGTTACGGATGAAAACTATCTCCGTGTCGAAGTTTGTTTGATACATGTGACCATATCACCGTAATGTATGTTTTTTCAATATAGTTTAATCAGATTATTAGAATTTTTTCGGGAGTTTTGCCGTGTTCCGTTCTTTGAGTTTTTTAACTTTGGACATGGACCGTGCCAGTCGACCAGTACCCAGGCTAAATGAAGAGGGGAGGTTGCCATTGTGAATGGATTGAACGACTCATCAGGACTAAGGACACCTTGATCAACATTCTGATGAAAGACCAGCAATAGTAAGACCCAATTTACGATGTTATTTCATATATCTGTCGTGCATGTGAACTGGTCGGGCGCGTCCAGCCGGTTCTGGCTGGCCTCGTTATGCTAATTTAGCGATACATTTTGTTTTCGCTATAAAACATTTAAAAAATCTGAAATATTGTTTGGATTCACCAGATGTTGGGCTTTCAATGTCTGTACGCTGTGTATTTTTTCTGAAATGTTTTAAGACAAGTAATTAGTTATATAACGTTGGTCTCTGTAATTGTTCTAGCTGCATCAGCACTATATCAGATTGCAGCTGCAATGTAGAACTGTGATTTATACCTGAAAAATGCACATTTAAAAAAAAAAAACTATGCTATACCATAAATATGTTATCAGACTGTCATCTTATAAATTTGTTTGTTGGTTTGTGGCTATCAATATCTTAGTTTAGCCGAATTGGTGATAGCACCTGATGGAGTAAGAAACTGTTGGAGTAAGAAAATGGTGTCTTTTGCTAACGTGTTTAGCTAATAGATTTACATATTTTGTCTTCCCTGTAAAACATTTAAAAAATCTGAAATGGTGGTTTTATTCACAAGATCTGTGTCTTTCATTGGGTGTCTTGGACTTGTGATTTAATGATATTTAGATGCTACTATTTAATTGTGACGCTATGCTAGCGATGCTAATCAGTGTGTGGGGGGGGGGGGGGGGGGGGCGCCCGGATCCGGGTTAGGTACTCTGTAGAGGTTAACACAGTGTCCAAAGAAGGGCCAGATGTATCCAGAATGGTTTCGTCTGCGTAGATGTGGATCAGGTAATCACCCGCAGCAAGAGCAACATCATTGATATATACAGAGAAGAGAGTCGGCCCGAGAATTGTACCCTGTGGCACCCCCATAGAGACTGCCAGAGGTCCGGACAACAGGCCCACCGATTTGACACACTGAACGCTATCTGAGAAGTAGTTGGTGAACCAGGCGAGGCAGTCATTAGAGAAACCAAGGCTGTTGAGTCTGCCGATAAGAATAAGGTGATTGACTGAGTCTAAAGCCTTGGCCAGGTCGATAAAGATGGTTGCGCAGTACTGTCTTTTATTGATGGCGGTTATGATATCGTTTAGGACCTTGAGCGTGGCTGAGGTGCACCCGTGACCAGCTCGAAAACCGGATTGCACAGCGTAAAAGGCACGGTGGGATTTGAAATGGTCAGTGATCTGTTTGTTAAATTGGCTTTGAAGACTTTAGATAGGCAGGCAGGATGGATATAGGTCTATAACAGTTTGGGTCTAGAGTGTCACCCCCTTTGAAGAGGGGGATGACCGCGGCAGAATTCCAATCTTTAGGGATCTCGGACGATACGAAAGAGAGGTTGAACAGACTGGTAATAGGGTTGCAACAATGGCGGCGGATAATTTTAGAAAGAGAGGGTCCAGATTGTCTAGCCCAGCAGATTTGTACGGGTCGAGGTTTTACAGCTATTTCAGAACATCTGCTATCTGGATTTGGATGAAGGAGAAGCTGGGGAGGCTTGGGCATGTAGCTGCGGGGGATGCGGAGCTGTTGGCCGGGGTTGGGGTAGCCAGGAGGAAATCATGGCTAGCCGTAGAGAAATGCTTGTTGAAATTCTCGATTATTGTGGATTTATCGGTTGTGAGAGTGTTACCTAGCCTCAGTGCAGTGGGCAGCTGGGAGGAGGTGCTCTTATTCTCCATGGATTTTACAGTGTCCCAAAACTTTTTGGACTTAGAGCTACTGGATGCAAATTTCTGTTTGAAAAAGCTAGCCTTTGCTTTCCTGACTGACTGCGAGTGTTGGTTCCTGACTTCCCTGAAAAGTTGCATATCGCGCTGACTATGCGATGCTAGTGCCTTCCGCCACAGGATGTTTTTGTGCTGGTCGAGGGCAGTAAGTTCTGGAGTGAACCAAGGGCTATATCTGTTCTTAGTTCTGCATTTTGTCTTGTTAGACTTCAGTGCGGATTTTGACATTATCGAACACGGTCTGCTGCTGGAAAAACTTATGTGTTATGGCTTTACACCCCCTGCAAGAATGTGGATAAAGAGTACTTGTCTAACAGAACCCAGAGGGTGTTCTTTAATGGAAGACTCTCTAATATAATCCAGTTAGAATCAGGAATTCATGGTAGCTGTTTAGGCTCCTTGCTTTTTTCAATTTTCAGTAACGACATGCCATTAACTTTGAGTAAAGCCAGAGTGTCTATTTATGCAGATGACTCAACTCAATGCACGTCAGCTACTACCGCGACTGAAGTAACTGTAACACTCAACATAGAGATGCAGTTAGTTTCAGAGTGGGTGGCAAGGAATAAGTTAGCCCTAAATATTTCTAAAACTAAAAACATTGTATTTGGAACAAAACACTCACTAAACCCTAAACCTCAACTAAATCGTGTAATAAATAATGTGGAAATTGAGCAAGTTGAGATGACTAAACTGCTTGGAGTAACCCTAGATGGTAAACTGTCATGGTCAAAACATATTGATGCAGTAATAGCTAAGATGGGGAGAAGTCTGTCTATAATAAAGTTATGCTCTGCCTTCTTAACAACACTATCAACAAGGCAAGTCCTACAGGCCCTAGATTTGTTGCACCTTAGCTACTGTTCAGTCGTGTGGTCAGGTGCCACAAAAAAGGACTTGATAAAATTGCAATTGTCTCAGAACAGGGCAGCACGGCTGGCCCTTGGATGTACACAAAGAGCTAATACTAATAATATGCATGTCAATCTCTCCTGGCTGAAAGTGGAGGAGAGATTGACTTCATCACTACTTTAATTTATGAGAGGTATTGACATGTTGAATGCACCGAGCTGTCTGTCTAAACTACTGGCACACAGCTCGGACACCCATGCATACCCCACAAGACATGCCACAAGAGGTCTCTTCACGTCCATAACAGACTATGGGAGGCACACAGTACTACATAGAGCCATGACTACATGGAACTCTATTCCACATCAAGTAACTCATGCCAGCAGTAAAATTTGATTTTAAAAACAGTTTAAAAAACATCTTTTGGATCAGCGGGGACTGTGAAGGGACTGCTGCTGCTTTGGCAGCTACTGATCCATAATAAATACAAATACATTGAGCTGGGTGAATGGAATATGAATGACAGTAATAAAAATCAAGCTCATTCAAAAAATTGTCAGTGAAACTTTATTTGGATAGACCATCTGTAGATGCTCTACAGACTACCTACTAACCCTAATCTTGAACTTTACTGATCGCCACTGGTCTATATGTATTCATTCTGAAATGGCAGGTGCACACCCATACTTGATTTGATTGAAGTTGTGAAAGTTGTTCAAAGTTAGACTCTTTGGCTTCATTTAAAGTATATGATGCAGGCATTCCTATTATTGATTTATTAATTAATGCATTTCAGTCTACTGTATTTCTCTGTTATGAATCATAAGGTGACATTTCTCAATTCATGTGAGAAACAGTGCCATGATCTTTCAGGGAGAAATTATTTCTTTCAGAGAAAGGATCTTTCTGGAACATAACTCTTTGTCTTTTATGGTAATTCCAATCCCAACACATGCCTACATTTATAAAGCTGACACACAAAACGAAGCATGATCACGTTCTCATATTATGACAGGTTTACCCCGCAAATGTCAGCTGTCAACGATATAAAAACTATAACTTCCTTTAACAGTGACATAACTCTCTCTCTGGTGAGCTATTTCACTCAAAATGAAACCCACTTTCTTGCTGTCTATCAGATCTAATTAGACCTCACACATTTTCTCCCTGTCGATCTTGACTAATTAAAAGTCTCTCATTCTTCCTCTCTCCCTGTGTCCATCTCCTTCTCCCTCTAAGTAAAGGTCCAACCACTCTTTCCATCTCCCTGCAGCTCTCAACAGAATAAAACCCTCTCTTTCTCTCCTCTCCATGTCTTCACTAAATTAGACAGAGATGTTGGTAATTGAAGATCATTGTCTCCCTCCTTGGGCTGTGAGAAGTCTCAATGGTCTAACAATACGCCTCCTCACAATCTAAACCCAGCTTGTTTGCTTTTGGCGTTATCCTCGAACTCCACAAAGCCTTTTGGAATTTGACTTTTTCTTTTCATAAATACTTGCTCGGTTTCTCTCTCATCTGTTTGCTGCACCACTGCTGGTAGTTTTGGATCCCCTTTGGGAGGCTTCTCTTTGTGCTTTCGGTTTGGGACTTGCCTTGCATTCTGTTAATCTAGGGAGACACAAACAGTCTGTTCGACAAGGGAGATTCAAACATCATAGTTACTTACCTACCCACACCATCATCTCTCTGTTGTAGGTTCCATAAAGCAGTGCAGTACAATCCAAATCCAATAGGGTATTAGGCATGTTTCTCTCAGTACCATTATATTACACGTTTGATGGAAATGTGTTTTTAGTAGGCCTGGGAATTGGGGAGGTGGTTTACAACCGGCTCTCAACTGCTTTAGCTTCACAGTGTGGATGTATTACATTTTGTTCAGGACTTTATTTTTTGGGGTTTATCCACGGGAGAAGAATTGCTAAATGTTATGGAAGTGAAAGAGAAAAGCACTTGATAACCTTCTGACTTCCTCTTCACAGTTTCCTGTAGGAAAGGAAAAGTACCCTCATGGGAATATACAGTAAGTAGTCTGCATAAAGAATTGAGAAGTGTGAGAAAGAGATCCTTTTTTCTGTAACACTAATCATTTATCCACAAAGTGCTCTTTTATTGGAGAATATGTGAAGCCAAAATTCATTTTTAAATGTAAAAAAAATCAGCTGAACTAATGTTTCATTTTTATAATGAGTTGTTCCTTCACACTTGACTAAACTTGTATTTTCTCCCAGCTCTTGTGAGATCATTTTAGCTCTCTCCATCTCTCATCACAGCGAGAGTGAAGACGATCTGACAGGCGAGGTCAAGTTCCTTTGATTCAGCCTGGAAATGAAATGAATAAAGCTACAGCTTCTAAAGCCAATTACTTAAATGTTGCCTGTTTACTTTGCTTCTCCTTTCAGGAGGAATTTAAGCGGATGTGGTGACAGTGTGTGTTGTTATCAGACAGTGGTGATGCAATGGCCAGTCCGTTTCCATTTGAATAGTTGTCTTCCAAAAAATGTGTGTGCTTTAATCTCCAGTCATGGTGAGGTAACTTTAATGCCCTGTTGTGCCTTAGCCTGTTCCCATGGTGACGAAGCATGCAGATAGGGCACGTTAACTCAGAGGGTCTTTGCAGTATTTCGATGAGTCACTAGATGCTGGTGACAAATCAACTGCATGCCTTGGGGCGATAGGAGAGCAGAGCATTACAGCCGCTCATGCAAAGCAGTGTTTCAGTCCTGCCAAAGTGAGATTCATATCTACATTTACATTACATTTAAGTCATTTAGCAGACGCTCTTATCCAAAAGTAACACTATAGATCCCCCGCACATCCTGCAAAGGCAGAGGTGTCGCTAACATTTACAATAGCAAATTTCAATCTACAAAAAAACAAAACAAAAAAAAACATTTTTGTCTTTTGAGCTTCTATTCATGAAATCTATGCAGCCCACTCAATCACTTTTATAGCTACTGTTTACAGGCCTCATGGGCCATATACAGTGTTCCTCACTCAGTTCCCTGAATTCCGATGGGACCTTGTAGTCACGGCAGATAATATTCACATTTTTGGTGACTTTAATATTTACATGGAAAAGTCCACAGACCCACTCCAAAAGGCTTTCAGAGCCATCATCGACTCAGTGGGTTTGTCCAACATGTCTCTGGACCTACTCCCTGCCACAGTCATACTCTGGATCTAGTTTTGTCCTATGGAATAAATGTTGTGGATCTTAATGTTTATCCTCATAATCCTGGAATATCGGTCCACCATTTTATTATGTTTGCAATCGCAACAAATAATCTGCTCAGACCCCAACCAAGGATCATCAAAAGCTGTGCTATAAATTCTTGAACAACCCAAAGATTCCTAGATGCCCTTCCAGACTCCCTCCACCTACCCAAGGACGTCAGAGTACAAAAATCAGTTAACCACCTGACTGAGGAACTGAATTTAACCTTGCGCAATAGCCTAGATGCAGTCGCACCTCTAAAAACAAAAACATTTCTCATAAGAAACGAGCTCTGAAGCAAACTTCCAGAAAATTGGAACGGAAATGGCGTTACACCAAACTGGAAGTCATCCGACTAGCTTGGAAAGACAGTACCGTGCAGTATCGAAGAGCCCTCACTGCTCCTCGATCATCCTATTTTTCCAACTTAATTGAGGAAAATAAAAACAATTCAAAATTTATTTTTGGTACTGTCGCAAAGCTAACTAAAAGCAGCATTCCCCAAGAGAGGATGGCGTTCACTTCAGCAGTGATAAATTCATGAACTTCTTTGAGGAAAAGATCATGATCAATAGAAAGCAAATGACAGACTCCTCTTCGAGTCTGCATATTCCTCCAAAGCTCAGTTGTCCTGAGTCTGCACAACTCTGCCAGGACCTAGGATCAAGGGAGACACTCAAGTTTTTAATACTATATCTGTTGACACATTGATGAAAATGATCATGGCCTCTAAACCTTCAAGCTGCATACTGGACCCTATTCTAACTTAACTCCTGAAAGAGCTGCTTCCTGTGCTTGAACCTTCTGTGTTGAACATAATAAACGGCTCTTTATCCACCGGATGTGTACCAAACTCACTAAAAGTGGCAGTAATAAAGCCTCTCTTGAAAAAGCCAAACCTTGACCCAAAAAATATTAAAAACTATCACCCTATATCAAATCTCCCATTCCTCTCAATTTAAAAAAAAAGCTGTTGAGCAGCAATTCACTGCCTTCCAGAAGACAAACAATGTATACGAAACGCTTCGGTCTGGTTTTAGACCCCATCATAGCACTGAGACTGCACTTGTGAAGGTGGTAAATTACCTTTTAATGGCATCAGACCGAGGCATCTGTCCTCATGCACCTAGACCTTAGTGCTGCTTTTGATACCAACGATTGCCACATTCTTTTGTAGAGATTGGAAACCCAAATTGGTCTACACGGACAAGTTCTGGCCTGGTTTAGATCTTATGTGACGGAAAGATATCAGTTTGTCCTATGACAAATTAACTGTAAATTTCGGTGTTCCTCAAGGCTCCGTTTTAGGACCACTGTTGTTTTCACTATATATTTTACCTCTTTGTGATGTCGTTCGGAAACATAATGTTAACTTTCACTGCTATGCGGACGACACACAGCTGTACGTTTCGATGAAACATGGTGAAGCCCCAAAATTGCCCTACCTGGAAGCCTGTGTTTTAGACATAAGGAAGTGGATGGCGGCAAATGTTCTACTTTAAAACTCGGACAAAACAGAGATGCTAGTTCTAGGTCCCAAGAAACAAAGTGATCTTCTGTTGAATCTGACAATTAATCTTGATGGTTGTAAAGTCGTCTCAAATAAAACTGTGAAGGACTTCGGCGTTACACTGGACCCTGATCTCTCTTTTGACAAACATATCAAGACTGTTTCAAGTACAGTTTTTTTCCATCTACGTAACATTGCAAAAATCAGAAACTTTCTGTACAAAAATGATGCAGAAAAATGTATCCATATTTTGTCACTTCTAGGTTCGACTACAGCAATGATCTACTTTCCAGCTATCCAGATAAAGCAATAAATAAACTTCCGTTAGTGCTAAACACGGCTGCTAGAATCTTGACTAGAATCCAAACATTTGATCATATTACTCAAGTGCTAGCCTCTCTACACTGGCTTCCTGTTAAGGCAAGGGCTGATTTCAAGGTTTTACTGCTAAGCTACAAAGCATTACATATCTTTCCGATTTGGTCCTGCCATACATAACGACACGCTACGGTCACAAAACGCAGGCCTCCTTATTGTCCCTGGAATTTCTAAGCAAACAGCTGGAGGCAGGGCTTCTCATACAGAGCTCCATTTTTATGGAATGGTCTGCCTATCCATGTGAGAGATGCAGACTTGGTCTCAACCTTTAAGTCTTTATTGAAGACTCATCTCTTCAGTAGGTCCTATGATTGAGTGTAGTCTGGCCCAAGAGTGTGAAGGTGAACGGAAAGGCACTGGACCAACGAACCGCCCATGCTGTCTCTGCCTGACCAGTTCCCCTCTCTCCACTGGGATTCTCTGCCTAAAACCCTATTATAGGGCCTGAGTCACTGGCTTACTGGTGCTCTTCCATGCCGTCCCTGGCAGGGGTGCGTCACTTGAGTGGGTTGAGTCACTGACGTGATCTTCCTGTCCGGACCATGCCTCAGGACTACCTGGCCTGATGACTCCTTGCTGTCCCCAGTCCACCTGGTCGTGGTGTTGCTCCAGTTTCAACTGTTCTGCCTGCGGCTATGGAACCCTGACCTGTTCACTGGATGTGCTACCTGTCCCAGACCTGCTGTTTTCAACTCTCTAGAGACAGCAGGAGTGGTAGAGATACTCTGAATGGTCGGCTATGAAAAGCCAACTGACATTTACTCCTGAGGTGCTGACCTGTTGCACCCTCTACAACCACTGTGATTATTATTATTTGACCCTGCTGGTCACCTATGAACATTTTAACATCTTTGCCATGTTCTGTTAACCTGTCTAGGATGAGGGTGCCGCTAGCGGCACTCCCCCCCCACCCCCACTGAAAAACCAGTGCCGCGAAATTCAAAAAAAATTTTTTTTTTAAATATTTAACTTTCACACATTAAAGTCCAATACAGCTAATGAAAGACACAGATCTTGTGAATCCAGCCAACATGTCCGATTTTTTAAATGTTTTACAGGGAAGACACAATATGTAAAGATGTACATCTATTACCTAAAAACACATTAGCATAATCCACCATCTTTTATTTGTCCACCAACACCAGTAGCTATCACCAATTCGGCTAAACTAAGATATTTATAGCCCCTAACCAAGAAAAAAACTCATCAGATGACAGTCTGATAACATATTTATGGTATGGGATAGGTTTTATTAGAAAAAAGTGCATATTTCAGGTAGATGGCATAGGTTACAATTGCACCCACCGTCACAAATGGACTAGAATAACTACATAGAGCAACGTGTTTACCTACTTACTAATCATCAAACATTTCGTAAAAATACACAGCATACACTAATCGAAAGACACAGATCCTGTGAATACAGACAATATTTCAGATTTTCTAAGTGTCTTACAGCGAAAACACAATAAATCGTTATATTAGCATAGCACATAGCACATAGCAGCCCAGCATTGATTCTAGCCAAAGTGAGCGATAACGTCAACATCGCCAAAATATATAAATTTTTTCACTAACCTTCTCAGAATTCTTCAGATGACACTCCTGGAACATCATATTACACAATCCATATAGAGTTTGATCGAAAATGTTTATATTTAGCCACCAAAATCATGGTTAGACAATGTGAAATGTAGCCCAGCTGGTGAGAAAATGTCCGTGCGCCATATTAGACAGTGATCTACTCTTATACATAAATACTCATAAACGTGACTAAAAAATATAGGGTGGACAGGGATTGATAGACAATTTACTTCTTAATACAATCGCGGAATTACATTTTTTAAATTATCCTTACATTTACATTTAAGTCATTTAGCAGACGCTCTTATCCAGAGCGACTTACAAATTGGTGCATTCACCTTATGACATCCAGTGGAACAGCCACTTTACAATAGTGCATCTAGATCTTTTAAGGGGGGGGGGGGGGGGGGGGGGCAGAAGGATTGCTTTATCCTAGGTATTCCTTGAAGAGGTGGGGTTTCAGGTGTCTCCGGAAGGTGGTGATTGACTCCGCTGTCCTGGCGTCGTGAGGGAGTTTGTTCCACCATTGGGGTGCCAGAGCAGCGAACAGTTTTGACTGGGCTGAGCGGGAACTGTACTTCCTCAGTGGTAGGGAGGCGAGCAGGCCAGAGGTGGATGAACGCAGTGCCCTTGTTTGGGTGTAGGGCCGGATCAGAGCCTGAAGGTACTGAGGTGCCGTTCCCCTCACAGCTCCGTAGGCAAGCACCATGGTCTTGTAGCGGATGCGAGCTTCAACTGGAAGCCAGTGGAGAGAGCGGAGGAGCGGGATGACGTGAGAGAACTTGGGAAGGTTGAACACCAGACGGGCTGCGGCGTTCTGGATGAGTTGTAGGGGTTTAATGGCACAGGCAGGGAGCCCAGCCAACAGCGAGTTGCAGTAATCCAGACGGGAGATGACAAGTGCCTGGATTAGGACCTGCGCCGCTTCCTGTGTGAGGCAGGGTCGTACTCTGCGGATGTTGTAGAGCATGAACCTACAGGAACGGGCCACCGCCTTGATGTTGGTGGAGAACGACAGGGTGTTGTCCAGGATCACGCCAAGGTTCTTAGCGCTCTGGGAGGAGGACACAATGGAGTTGTCAACCGTGATGGCGAGATCATGGAACGGACAGTCCTTCCCCGGGAGGAAGAGCAGCTCCGTCTTGCCGAGGTTCAGCTTGAGGTGGTGATCCGTCATCCACACTGATATGTCTGCCAGACATGCAGAGATGCGATTCGCCACCTGGTCATCAGAAGGGGGAAAGGAGAAGATTAATTGTGTGTCCTTACTTTTCAATACAGTTTGCGCCAAGCGAAGCTACGTCAAAAAACATGGCGTCCTAAGCCACTAACATTTTTCGACAGAAACACGATTTATCATAATAAAAATGTCCTACTTTGAGCTGTTCTTCCATCAGTATCTTGGGCAAAGGATCCTTTCTTGGGTCTAATCGTCTTTTGGTGGAAAGCTGTCCTCTTGCCATGTGGAAATGCCAACTGCGTTCGGGATGAACTGGAAGCGTGCCCAGCAATTCACAGCGTTTCAGAAATAAATGTCCCAAAATCGCACTAAACGGATATAAATTGCTATAAAACGCTTTAAATTAACTACCTTATGATGTTTTTAACTCCCATAACGAGTAGAAACATGACCAGAGTAATATTACTCCCTCCACTAATGCTTGGAACAAGTGCGGGTCGATGTCCTCCAGGCGCATTACGCAGCAAGAAAAGAGTTCCTAGCTACAGGGTTTTTTAATTTGTAGTGCCTGTGAACGCGCAATCGACCCCATTCAAATCGTCATCACGTAAAGGCATCCAGGGGAAGACGTAAGCAGTGTCCGTATACTCATAGCAATAACTGCGGCCTTTTAACTGACTCCAGATCAGGGGCCAACATTTCTGAAATCTGACTCCATGTCAGGGAAATTGCTGTAGAATGGGTTCTGTTCCACTTAGAGACAAAATTTCAACTCCTATAGAAACTATAGACTGTTTTCTATCCAATAATAACAATAATATGCATATTGTACGATTAAGAATTTTGTGGGAAGCCGTTTCAAAAATTACATGATTAGCATAAATAGTGACAACAGCGCCCCCATCCTCAACAGGTTAAAATCTCCACCTGGCACAGCCAGAGGAGGACTGGCCACCCCTCATAGCCTGGTTCCTGTCTAGGTTTCTTCCTAGGTTCTGGCCTTTCAAGGGAGTTTTTTTCTAGCCACCGTGCTTCTACACCTGCATTGCTTGTTGTTTGGGGTTTTAGGCTCGGTTTCTGTACAGCACTTTGTGACATCAGCTGATGTTAGAAGGGCTTTATAAATAAATTTGATTAAGATGTGTCGGTGTGACCATATTTAAATGTTGACATCTAGTGGAAGCCTTAGGAAGTGCAATATGGCAATATAAATTCGATATTTTGTTTTTTCTTTTAATACATTTGCAAAAAATCTATGAACCTGTTTACACGTTGTAATCATGGGGTATTGTGTGTAGATTGATGAGGAACGTTTTTTATTTCATCCATTTTAGAGTAAGACTTTAACATTAACAGGATGTGGAAAAAGTCAAGGGATCCGAATACTTTCCGAATGCACTGTATCTGCTAGCATTATTGTACATGACAACATTATAAGACCACCATGTTTATGAAATACACCACCAGATAGCTTTTGACACTATTTCTAATTGCAATGTGAATGAGGAGAGCGACAACTATATTTGGGTGGTTTATTCGTATCTGATAATGTTTGGATGAGCCAGGAGGCATGCTGAGTGGGGGAATGAGGAAGGAAGTAGAGCAAGGCTAGATGTCATATGTCTGTGTCCTCCAGCACACTGACAGACAGTCACTCATGCCGCTTTATTATCTGTGGGAGTAGTTATGAAAATTACAGCTGTGCTTCAAACAAACGCTCCATTAATCATGTCAAAGTGCTCCAAAGTTAAATCATTATATTTTATGGATGGGGAAATTGTGTACTGATTTTTGAGGATGATACGTGTGCAATGTCACCTGCGGAGAGTGTAGTGCAAATGTGATTGTAAATTACCTTTGTTAGATGTGTGTCACACACTGATCTGTTTCACCTGTCTTTGTGCTTGTTTCCACCCTCCACCAGGTGTCTTCGATCTAGCCCCATTATCCCCAGTGTATTTATACCTGATTTTTCTGTTTGTCTGTTGCCACTTCATCTTGTGCCATTAAGTCCTACCAGCATGTTCCCGTGTTTCCTGTGCTCTAGTTTTAGTTTTTCCTAATCTTCCCAGTTTTTACTTTTCTGCCTATCCTGTCCCTGATCCTGACTGCCTGTCCTGTACCTGCCTGACTCTGATTTGGATAATGACTCTTTGCCTGCCCCTTGTTCTATAATAAACTCTGAGACTCATACTATCTGCCTCCTGTGTCTTCATCTGGGTCTTAGCATGAGCCCTAATAGTACGAACTGGCCATGACTGAAACAGCAGACTTGGACCAGCTCCGCAACGCTGTCTCCTCCCATGACAACATCCCTGCTTCTTCTTACTTTCTCGTGGTGTGCAGTTTGAATACGCAGACCTCCGGTCCACATGATCGATGTGGCTTTTCCCCAGAAGCTTGAATCTGATGTGGGCATTTATATGCTCCCTGCTTTGTTATGCCATTTAGCTGAACAATTGATGTTCTTCAGGTCACTGTACCCCCTTTCGCCCAAGGCTCAGACTTTCCAAAAAGCAGGCAAGGCCAGCAATACAGGCGGCTTGATGAATGACTCCCTATTAATTAAGCAGCTAACTTTCGATACCAATCAATTTTGAACAACCTTTCATATTCCTTCAATAAACTGAGGCAGAGCTCATGAAACTGAGGCAGAGGTCATCCCTCTGTTTTACTTTGCACCTTTTACACTTACCCCAGAGAATGAAAGGGGTTCTTCACCAAAAACTCCACAACATTTTTGGCAGTGTTGGCCATTCTGCCATTCTGTCTGCGTAAACGGCGCACTTACGCTGGTAGCTACTGCTACTTAAATTTGGAAGGCAAATTGAAATACATTTGCAGTAACTGGACACAAGTATAAAATCTATCATCTCTGTCTCCTGTAATTTGAAGAAACTAATTTGAATTGAATACTTTGAATTGAATAGTATCCTAAAAATGCTCAACTATCACTTTTCACTCTTAATTTCTATCCAATAAGGTCACAACTCACCAAGCTCAACACATAGAACCCCCCCCCCCATAATGCTTTGCAGCACAACCCCAATACCCCAATAATTATCTGATCCTAATCCTACAATTGGATGGACAACATGTCAGTTCATACTGCAAAAGCTTTGATTGGTTGGAGGTTGTCCTCCGGAAGTGGTCATAATTACCATGTAGACTTATAGAAGGGGGTGAGGCCTACAAGCAAGAGGAAAACGGTTTTGTGCTGTTGAAGATACCATATATCTTCATTGCAAAACAGGGTGTTTAATTAAATTATTTGGTGACATATGAATATATTTGGTGTTGATTTGTATGAAAATAATGAACAAAATTTCTTTCAATATTTTTATTTTTAGGAAATTTCAGTAAGGAGGATGGTCCTCCCCATTCTCCTCTGAGGAGCGTCCACTGATGGCATCTTTGTTGGAGGGGTGTAAGTTCTGTGAATGCAGTAAGGGTGTGGTCAATGTCATTCCTGTATGGATGTTGCTTATGCTGATTTTTGGAGGAAGGAAGCTCTTTGGCGGCTGTTAAGACGTGGGAGACGCCTGGACTGTTAAAAACACTTTTTTTCAAGTTGGTGACCTATACAGTATTTGGGTGAATGGGGGTGGACCCTATTTAAAGTATTTGTTTAACTGAGCATAGCCTGATCATGGTGTGAAACAGGTATGTATCAAATCACATGTATTTGAATTTGAATGGATTTGTCAGGGTGTTACTAGGATCAGGATGTTGATGCATTTTCAAATGTGACATGTACATAACATTATTGTATATGTGGATGTAATTGTGTGTAAGGTGTTGGCTGAACGTATGTGACTGCATTGGAGTCATAGGCTATTGTAACGGAACACCTATTCTAATGTATTTGAGCATTTTTATAGCTCTATTGTAATGTGATCGTGAATGGGGTGCAGGCTAATCTAATGTGATTGTGTATGAGATGTTGTTGACAGGCTCTCCTAAAGTAACTTGGTATGCTGCGTTGATTCCACCACAGAGGCAGGAGTACAGAGATGTAGCCATGGAGGAGACTTGCACCACTGTAATGTATTTACTCTGTCATTTGTGTCTCAGTGCGAGGCCATATATCCTGTTTAAGAGTGACACCTCTCCTCCCCCGTTGTACGAGGCAGCACAGCCACTCTGACGGGGACTTGAGTATGCCGCACTGATGGATGTGCTTGTCAAGGCAGCTCCAGGCTGATCTGCTCCCCACACAATGCACAGGGCTGGGGAACACTCCAGGCACAACACAAACACAACACAATCACTCCCCCTGATCTGTGTGTACTGCATCATGTCTGCATGCCACCTAGTACGTTCAGTCACATCCGGAGTTGAGGAACACAACCACTTCATGACAAAATGCCTGCCGTGATTGATGCAATCTTATATCTCAAACATAATACATTTTTGGGGAAATATATTAAACTATTTTGAAGAACAAAGCACATGATATAGAAAGTAACATTAAGAGTACAAATATTCAATGCATGGAGAAGAAAGATGTGCAGAGATGTAGTATGCTGGATAGGTCCCATCAGTTGTGTTTACCTGTTTGCTCCATACATTATGAAAGGTCACATGAACAGTACTGTGCTGATATAAATATATATATAAACACAGTATCAGTCAAAAGTTTGGACCAACCTACTCATTCAAGGGTTTTCTTTATTTGAACTATTTTCTACGTTGTAGAATAATGGTGTAGACATCAAAACTATGAAATAACACATACTGTATGGAATCATGTAGTAACCAAAAAAGTGTTAAACAAATCAAAATATATTTTAGATTCTTCGAAGTAGCCACCCTTTGCTTTGATGACAGCTTTGCACACTCTTGGCATTGTCTCAACGAGCTTCACCTGAAATGCTTTTCCAACATTCTTGAAGGAGTTCACACATATGCTGAGAACTTGTTTGCTGCTTTCCCTTCAGGTGATTGTGGAGGCCAGGTCATCTGATGCAGCACTCCATCAATCTCTTTCTTGGTCAAAGAACCCTTACACAGCCTGGAGGTGTGTTGGGTCATTGTCTTATCGAAAAACAAATAAAAGTTCCACAAAGTGAAAACCAGACGGGATGGCATATCGCTGCAGAATGCTGTGGTAGCCATGCTGTTTAAGTGTGCCTTGAATTCTAAATAAATCAATGACAGCATCACCATCAAAGCACCCCCACACCATCACACCTCCTCCTGCATGCTTCATGGTGGGAACCACACATGCAGAGATCATCCGTTCAAATACTATGTCTCACAAAGACACGGCGGTTGGAACCAAAAATCTCAAATTGGACTCAAATTTGGACACAACTTGCTCAGTTGTGCACCGGGGCCTCCCATTCCTTTTTCTATTCTGGTTAGAGCCAGTTTGCGCTGTTCTGTGAAGGGAGTAGTACACAGCGGTGTACGAGATCTAACGTTTCTTGGCAAATTCTCACATGGGATAGCCTTTATTTCTCAGAAGAAGAATAGACTGATGAGTTTTAGAAGAAAGGTATTTGTGTCTGGCCATTTTGAGCCTGTAATCGAACCCACAAATTCTGATGCTCCAGATACTCAACTATTCTAAAGGCCAGTTTTATTACTTCTTTAATCAGGACAACAGTTTTCAGCTGTGCTAACATCATTGCAAAAGGGTTTTCTAATGATCAATTAGCCTTTTAAAATTATACACTTGGATTAGTTAGTACAACATGCCATTGGATCACAGGAGTGATGGTTGCTGATAATGGGTCTCTGTACGCCTGTAGATATATGTAGATATTCCATTTTAAAAATCTGCCATTTCCAGTTACAATAGTCATTTACAACATGAACAATGTCTACACTGTAGTTCTGATCAATGTGATGATATTTTAATGGACTAAAAATGTGCTTTTCTTTCAAAACAAGGACATTTCTAAGTGACCCCAAACTGTTGACCGTTTGTGTATATATAGTGCCTTCAGAACCACCCCTTGACTTTTTTGACATTGTGTTGTATTGCAGTCTGAATAAAAAAAAATATTAAATGGACATTTTTTGTTACTGGCCTACACACAGATCCCCATAATGTCAAAGTGGAATGATGTTTTTACATTTGTTTACAAATAATTAAATTGAAAGCTAAAATGTCTAAGTCAATAAGTATTCCACCCTTTGTTATGGGATGTATTTTTTATTTTTATTTTTTATTTCACCTTCATTTAACCAGGTAAGCTAGTTGAGAACAAGTTCTCATTTACAACTGCGACCTGGCCAAGATAAAGCAAAGCAGTGCGACACAAACAACAACACAGAGTTACACATGGAATAAACAAGTGTACAGTCAATAACACAATACAAAAAAAGAAAGTCTATATGCAGTGTGTGCAAATGGAGTGAGGAGGTAGGCGATAAATAGGCCATAGTAGCGAAGTAATTACAATTTAGAAGATTAACACTGGAGTGATAAATTAGCAGATGATGATGTGCAAGTAGAGATATTGGTGTGCAAAAGAGCAGAAAAGTAAATTTAAACAATATGGGGATGAGGTAGGTAGATTGGGTGGGCTATTTAGAGATGGACTATGTACAGCTACAGCGATGGGTTAGCTGCTCAGATAGCTGATGTTTAAAGTTAGTGAGGGAAATATAAGGGTGATATAAGCTGCTTTGGTAACAAAAGGGATGGCACTGTGATAGACTGCATTCAGTTTGCTAAGTAGAGTATTGGAAGCTATTTTGTAGATGACATCGCCGAAGTCGAGGATCGGTAGGATAGTCAGTTTTACTAGGGTAAGTTTGGCGACGTGAGTGAAGGAGGCTTTAACCTCTCTGCGCTACGGATCCCTTTAGCGGGTCATTTTCCGAAACAACCGCTGAATTGCAGGGCGCAAAATATGACTAAAAATATTTATAATCATGCAATCACAAGTGAAATATACCAAAACACAGCTTAGCTTGTTGTTAACTTCTTGTCAATATGGGGGCGCTGTTTTCACTTTGTAAAAATTCGTTCCCAAATTAAACTGCCTCATACTCAATTCTTGCTCGTACAATATGCATATTATTATTACTATTGGATAGAAAACACTCTCTAGTTTGAATTATATCTGTGAGTAAAACAGAACTCAAGTTGGAGCAAACTTCCTGTCAGGAAGTGAGAAATCTGAAATCAGGCACTCTGTTCCAGGGTCAGTTTATTAATTTGCATGTATTCTATTGGTTGACATTCACTGCATACGCCTTCCCCTAGATGTCAGCAAGCAGTGAGAATTGGAATGGAGTTGCTAGGCAGATCTGAGGCCATATAAAGGGTATTGGAACGTGGGGTGCACTCTTTTCAACATTCGCCATGACGCGAGACAGACCTCAGGATGGCATTCTGGAAAGCTCTCGTTATAGGCCTTAGATATATCCGGCTCTGATTTTATTCGATAAAGGTGTTAAAAACGTCATAATGTAGTTATTTTAAACCGAGTTATATCATTTTATATCAGTATATTGCGATTTTCTGAATTTTCTTTGTGCTGCGTAATGAAGAGTTGGACACGTCTGGGCCACATAGCTAATGTTTGCTGCTAATTCCTAAGCTGAAGACTACATTCTACAGCCGGAGCAACGATTATTCTGGACAAAGGACAACTTGCCCAAGATTCTGATGGAAGCTCATCAAAAAGTAAGAACTATTTATGATGTTAATTCGTTGTTCTGTTGAAAATTGAAAAAATACTATTCCGCCATTAATTTCGGTGCGGTCTCGCTTTAACGCACGCTGTATGTCGTAGTAACGTTAATTTTAAAAATCTAACACAGCGGTTGCATTAAGAACTAATGTATCTTTCATTTGCTGTCCAACCTGTATTTTTTAGTCAAGTTTATGATTAGTTATTGATTAGATTAGGTGCCTCTCCCAAGATTTCTCCTGACATTTTCTTTGCAGCTTGACTACTATTCTCATTGTATAACCACGATTTGTGCCTCTAAATATGCACATTTTTGAACAAACAATATATGTATTATGTAATATGATGTTATAGGACTGTCATCTGATGAAGTTTTGAGAAGGTTAGTGAAAAATGTAATATCTTTTGCTGGTTTATTCACTATCGCTAACGTGCATGAATCAATGCTGCTGTGTGTTTGGCTATTGTAGTAAGCTAATAGAATGCTAAATTGTGTTTTCGCTGTAAAACACTTAAAGAATCTGAAATATTGGCTGGATTCACAAGATCTTTGTCTTTCATTTGCTGTACGCTGTGTATTTTTCATAAATGTTTTATGATGAGTATTTAGGTCATTCACGTTGGTCTCTGTAGTTATTCTAGTTGCTTTGGTGAGAGTTGTGATGGTGGCTGCAATGGTAAACTATGATATATACCTGAAATATGCACATTTTTCTAACAAAACATATGCTATACAATAAATATGTTATCAGACTGTCATCTGATGAAGTTGTTTCTTGGTTAGTGACTATTTATATCTTTATATCTTTTTTATATGACTATTTATATTTTCATTGAAATTGTGATAGCTACCTATGCAGGGAAAAAATGGTGGAAAAAAAGTTGTGTCTTTTGCTATCGTGGTTAGCTAATAGATTTACATATTGTGTCTTCCCTGTAAAACATTTTAAAAATCAGAAATGATGGCTGGATTCACAAGATGTGTATCTTTCATCTGGTGTCTTGGACTTGTGATTTAATGATATTTAGATGCCAGTATTTACTTGTGATGCTAGGCTATGCTAGTCAGCTTTTTTACTGATGGGGGTGCTCCTGGATCCAGGATTGTGACCAAGTAGAAGTTAACATATAACTTCAATAATGTTCCAACCGGAGAATTCCATTGTCTGTAGAAAAGCATTGGAACGAGAGCTAACTCTGTCGGGGCCGCGCGTCACGAGCTTGAGACACTCTGCAGGACCCATGACTCATTCAGCTCCCATTCCCCTCTCCTATATAGCAGAAGCCTGAAACAAGTTTCTAAAGACGGTTGACATCTAGTGGAAGCCTTAGGAAGTGCAACTTGACCCCATAGTCACTGTGTAGGCCAAGCTTTGAAAAACTACAAACCTCACATTTCCCACTTCCTGGTTGGATTTTTCTCAGGTTTTCGCCTGCCATATGAGTTCTGTTATACTCACAGACACCATTCAAACAGTTTTGAATGAGTATTTCTGATTTTTTGATATAAATATGCACATTATCGAACAAAACATAAATGTATTGTGTAACATGATGTCCTATGAGTGTCATCTGATGAAGATCATCAAAGGTTTGTGATTCATTTTATCTCTATTTCTGCTTTTTGTGACTATTATCTTTTGCTGGGAAAATGGCTGTCTTTTTCTGTGGCTATGTACTGAGCTAACATAATCGTTTGGTGTGCTTTCGCCGTAAATCCTTTTTGAAATCAGACATGTTGGCTGGATTCACAACATGTGTAGCTTTAATTTTGTGTCTTTCATGTGTGATTTCATGAAAGATAGATTTTTATAGTAATATATTTGAATTTGGCGCGCTACATTTTTTCTGGCTTTTGGCCAAGTGGGACGCTACCATCCCACATATCCCAGAGAAGTTAACTAACCTCCAAACAAACTTCAATGCCATACAACACTCCTTCCGTGGCTTCCAACTGCTCTTAAATGTTAGTAAAACCAAATGCATGCTTTTCAACCACGCCCTAACTTTGCCCTCACCCGCCCACCCGACTAGCATCACTACTCAGGACGGTTCTGACTTAGAATATGTGGAGAGCTACAAATAATTAGGTGTCTGGCTAGACTGTAAACTCTCCTTCGACTCAAATTAAACACCTCCAATCCAAGATCAAATCTAGAATCGGCTTTATATTTCGCATTAACCTCTAACGAGCACCTACCCCGGGGCCGGGAGAACCCCCCCCCCCCCCCCCCCCACACTGATTAGCATCGCTAGCACAGCATCACAATTAAATAGTAGCATCTAAATATCATTAAATCACAAGTCCAAGACACCTAATGAAAGATACAGATCAGGAGAATAAAGCCACCATTTCAGATTTTTAAAATGTTTTACAGGGAAGACAAAATATGTAAATCTATTAGCTAACCACGTTAGCAAAAGACATCACTTTTCTAACTCCATCAGTTTCTTACTCCATCAGGTGCTATCACCAATTCGGCTAAACTAAGATATTGATAGCCACAAACCAACAAACAAATTTGGTTTATAACCAAGAAAAAACCTAATCAGATGACAGTCTGATAACATATTTATGGTATAGGATAGTTTTTTTTTGAAAAATGTGCATTTTTCAGGTATAAATCACAGTTCTACATTGCAGCTGCAATCTGAAATAGTGCCCACGCAGCCAGAACAATTACAGAGACCAACGTCATATAACTAATTACTTATCTAAAAACATTTCAGAAAAAATACATAGCGTACAGATATTGAAAGCCCAACATCTGGTGAATCCAAACAATATTTCTGATTTATTAAATGTTTTATAGCGAAAACAAAATGTAGCGCTAAATTAGCATAGCCACGCCAGCCAGAACCAGCTGGGCGCCCCCGACCAGTTCACATGCACGACAGATATATGAAATAACATCGTAAATTGGGTCTTACTATTGCTGATCTTTCATCAGAATGTTGATCAAGGTGTCCTTAGTCCTGATGAGTCGTTCAATCCATTCATAATGGCAACTTTCCCTCTTCATTTAGCATATGTACTGGTCGACTGGCCAAAGTAAAAAAAAGTCACAGAACGGAACAAGACAAAACTCCCGAAAAAATTCAAATAATCTGATTAAACTATATTGAAAAAACATACATTAAGATGATATGGTCACATGTATCAAACAAACTTCGAGACGGAGAAAGTTTTCATCCGTAACGGCAGCAAAACAGTAGACAATCGCACCTCCAAATCGCGCGATTCAGAGAACCGGAAGTTGTCGGTCACGCCAAAGAAATAGATCTTATTTCACGTCAGTACAAGATAAACAAAAAAAATCTCCTCTGACGTCCTCTTGACACCCAGAGGAAGACGAATGAAGTGTGTTTCGGGTCATAGGTGGCATGACCATATATAGGCAGAGCGTTGAAGCGAGCATACACATCTTGCATTCTTCTTCTTGGTCAGGGAAAGTGCTGTCAAATGACTTCTGTTTCACTCAGAGACAAAATTGAAACGGTTTTAGAAACTATAGATTGTTTTCTATCCAATGGTATTAATTATATGCATATAGTAAGAGCAATAATTGAATAAGAGGCAGTTTAATCTGTAGAGGAAATTATGCTAATGCGAAAACAGCACCCCCTGTATTCTCAAGAAGTTAACCTGACTCAAGGGTCAGATTTTATTTTATTTTTTAACTTCTTATGGCTGCAAGGCAAAGTGTTGAGTAGCCAGTGAAATCGTGCCCATTTCAAACGGCCTCCTACTCAAATCTTGCTCGTACAATATGAATATTATTATTCTTTTTGGATAGAAAACACTTTCTAGTTTCTAAAAGAGTTGGAATTATTTCTCTGAGTGAAACAGAAGTCCTTCTGCAGCACTTTTCCTGACCAGGAAGTGAAATGTCAGAAATCGATGCTCTTTTCAACTTGATGCCTATACATGGTCTTGACACTTAGGAGTCTGCTGACACTCTATACGCCTTCCTATTGGTGTAAAGAGGATGTCAGAGAAGAAATTTTTGTGCTCATCTTGTTCTGTGGTGGAAAAAAAACTATTTCTTTGACGTGACCGTCCACTTCCGGTACTCTGAAGGAAGTGGGATTGACTTCTGTTTTGCCTTGGTAAAGAACGGCTAACGTCTCCGGCTCGATGTTTTTTTGATACATGTGACCATATCATCGTAATGTATGTTTTTTCAATATAGTTTAATCAGATTATTGAAACTTTATTCGGGAGTTTTGCCGTGTTCCGTCCTCTGACTGTGTTTACGTTGGAGAAATTTATGCCACTCGGCTAGTGCCAATGCTAATTGAAGAGGGAAATTTGCCATTCTGAATCGAAACAACGACTCATCTGGACAGAGGACACCTTCTTCAACATTCTGATGAAAGATCAGCAAAAGTAAGACCCATTTTATGATGTTATTTCATATATCTGTCTTGCATGTGAACTGGCCGTGGGTGCCCAATTGTGTCTGTCTATTGTAGCTACGCTAATATAGCGATACATTTTGTTTTCGCTGTAAAACATTTAATAAATCGGAAATATTGTTTGGACTCACAAGATGCCTGTCTTTCAATTGCTGCAGACTAAGTATTTTTCAGAAATGTTTTATGATGAGTAATTAGGTATTAAACGTTGGTGCCTGTAATTATTATGGCTGCTTTCGGTGCAATTTCGGATTGTAGCTGCAATGTAAACTTTGATTTATACCTGAAATATGCACATTTTTCTAACAAAACATATGCTATACAATAAATATGTTATCAGACTGTCATCTGATGAAGTTGTTTCTTGGTTAGTGGCTATTTATATCTTTATTTGGTCGAATTTGTGATAGCTACTGATGGAGTAAAAAACTGGTGGAGTAAAAAAAGTGGTGTTTTTTGCTAACGTGGTTAGCTAATAGATTTACATCAATCAATCAATCAAGTTTATTTTATATAGCCCTTCGTACATCAGCTAATATCTCGAAGTGCTGTACAGAAACCCAGCCTAAAACCCCAAACAGCTAGTAATGCAGGTGTAGAAGCACGGTGGCTAGGAAAAACTCCCTAGAAAGGCCAAAACCTAGCAAGAAACCTAGAGAGGAACTAGGCTATGAGGGGTGGCCAGTCCTCTTCTGGCTGTGCCGGGTGGAGATTATAACAGAACTATGCCAAGATGTTCAAAAATTTTCATAAGTGACAAGCATGGTCAAATAATAATCATGAATAATTTTCAGTTGGCTTTTCATAGCCGATCATTAAGAGTTGAAAAACAACAGGTCTGGGACAGGTGGCGGTTCCATAACCGCAGGCAGAACAGCTGAAACCGGAACAGCAGCAAGGCCAGGGGGACTGGGGACAGCAAGCAGCCACCACACCCGGCAGTCCCAACGTATGGCCCCAGGGCTCAGGTCCTCCGAGAGAAAGAAAGAGAGAAGGAGAAAATTAGAGAGAGACAAGATTTTCAAAATGTTCATAAATGACAAGCATGGTCAAATAATAATCAGGAATAAATCTCAGTTGGCTTTTCATAGCTGATCATTAAGAGTTGAAAACAGCAGGTCTGGGACAGGTAGGGGTTCCGTAAACGCAGGCAGAACAGTTGAAACTGGAATAGCAGCAAGGCCAGGCGGACTGGGGACAGCAAGGAGTCATCATGCCCGGTAGTCCTGACGTATGGTCCTAGGGCTCAGGTTCTCAGAGAGAGAGAAAGAAAGAGAGAACGAGAGAATTAGAGAGAGCATTCTTAAATTCACACAGGACACTGGATAAGACAGGAGAAGTACTCCAGGTATAACCAACTGACCCTAGCCCCCCGACACAAACTACTGCAGCATAAATACTGGAGGCTGAGACAGGAGCGGTCAGGAGACACTGTGGCCCCATCCGAAGATACCCCCGGACAGGGCCAAATAGGAAGGATATAACCCCACCCACTTTGCCAAAGCACAGCCCCCACACCACTAGAGGGATATCTTCAACCACCAACTTATAATTCTGAGACAAGGCCGAGTATAGCCAACAAAGATCTCCACCACAGCACAAACCAACGGGGGGCGCCAACATATTGTGTCTTCCCTGTAAAACATTTTAAAAATCGGACATGTTGCCCGGATTCACAAGATGTGTACCTTTCATATACTGTATTGGACTTGTTAATTTCTGAAAGTTAAATATTTAAAAACAAATCTTTTGAATTTCGCGCCCTGCACTTGAAGTGGCCGTTGTCATAAGTGTACCGACGCCGGGCTGCAACCATAAGAAGTTTTAAAGAACGACCATGCTAAATAAGTTCAGAAGTAAAAATTTGCTCAACAATAAGTTGCATGGACTCACTCTGTGTGCAATAATAGTGTTTATTAATATGATTTTTGAATGACTACCTAATCTCTGTATCCCACACATACAATTATGTGTAAGGTTCCTTAGTCGAGCACTGAATTTAAAGAAGATATTCAACCACAAAGACCATGGAGGTTTTCCAATGCTTCGCAAAGAAGGGCACCTATTGGTAGATGGGTAAAAATTTTAAAAGCAGACATTGAATATCCCTTTAAGGAAAACTGAGGATGGATCAACAACATTGTAGTTACTCCACAATACTAACCTAATTAACGGAGTGAAAAGAAGGAAGCTCTTACAGAATAAAAAATATTCCTAAGCATGCATCCTGTTTGTAACAAGAACCTAAAAAATATGGCAAAGCAATTCACTTGTCCTGAATACAAAGTGTTATGTTTGGGGCAAATCCAATACAACACATTACTGAGTACCACTCTCCATGTTTTCAAGCATGGTGGTGGCTGTATCATGTTCTGGGTGTGCTTGAAATCATTTAGGACTGGGGAGGCTAAGCACATGCAAAATCTTAGAGGATAAACTGGTTCATTCTGCTTTCCATGAGACACTGAGATAAATTCACTTTTCAGCTGGACAATAACCTTAAACACAAGGCCAAATCTACACTGGCGTTGCTTACCAAAAGGAAAGTGAACGTTCCTTAGTGGCCGAGTTACAGTTTCGACTTAAATCTGCTTGAAAACCTATGGCAAAACTTGAAAATGGTTGTCTAGCAATGATCAACAACCAATTTGACATAGCACGAAGCATTTTAAGAAGAATAGCTGTAATCGCTGCCAAAGGTGATTCTAACATGTATTGACTCAGTGGTTTGAATATTTATGTAAATTAGATGTTTCTGCATTTCATTTTCAATACATTTGCAAACATTAGAAAAATTTATGTTTTCACTTTGTCATTATGGGGTATTGTGTGTAGATTGGTGAGAAAATTTAATTTTAATAACATTTAATACAATTTGAATTCAGGAGTCAAGTGTTATGAATACTTTCTGAAGGAACTATATCATATTCATAGGCAACAGTGATGTTTCTATCTTTTAACTTGACCTACTGTACAATGTAAAACAGATCACAGATTCTGACATGATTGTTTAACAAGTTGCAGACCCATGACCCATGTTATGTGTCACTATGGAAATGCAGTACAGCTTTTGTTCAGATAAAATTCACAACCACATTTCCTCAATCATCCCTCTTGCTCAGCTAATCAACTTCTATCATAACATAATGCAGGAATGTTCCATTTCCCTCCACAGATCATATGATGAGATCACTCAGTGCCGATCAGCTCAGTCTATTTCTTACATCACTGAGTAAGTTACATTAACAGGATATAGCCCACGTTAAATATGACAGTCTCTCAATATCCCCATTAGGAGATCAAGATCCCTTATGATTCATGACGGACAGGCAGGAGAGCATGCTATTGGTGAACATGGAAATCCTGGCGACCATCGCTTTTCCCTGCAGGATCAGTGGCTGTGTGATCGTCAGAGGGGGGAAATGCATCTGCCGGCAGTCCGCCACTAATCCTATTGCTACTATCCCTTTCTACTTACACGCCAGGCAACGTGTGAGCACGTCTCTGCTGCTCTACCCTGTTGAGTCCAATCATCTCATCATGGCCAGTCCTGTCAGCCAGTTCCTTCTCATCTCACAAGTTTTTTCTCATGTAAGCCTTGCAACTTGAGACATCAGGGGATAACAGGACACTGGATGGACACACAACAATTTGTATGCCAATTTTCAACCTTTTGATTGTTAAGGATGTAGGTTCTTTGGATTGTATTGCTGCTAGTAGAGATTCACACAGCCGTTGATATATTGACCTTTGATATACTGACATTATGATGACTAGTGCTGTTAGTTAGGGAGTCATCTGATTGGAGAGAGTGAGTCACTACCATCATTGGCTGTAAGATATACTCAGAATGCATTATTTATTGTCAAAACATCATGTTTCATTGTTTGCACACCCTTAGACTCCTGATTCACTGTATCCTTCCACCGCAGTGTCCCGTCTCAGACCCCAAAATCTATGTTTTTGTGTGTGTTTTTTATTGTGGAAGTGCTAGTGGAATCAGCAAAAGGCATATCCATCTGGGACAGAAATCAATGAGTCCCATTCACCAGAAGTCTCTGGTGAAATTTGTGACAGCTGGGCTGATTGAAGATTGATCACAAGATAAAATCCAAGTGGTCCATCATAGGACAGCCATTGGCGTTTATGGGCTGTCACACTGACAATGTGCACAGGGTCCCTCTTAAGGTCTTGCCAATAAAATTGTTGTCTCAAAACATTTACTGAACTGTAAAGTCAGGAGACTTTTTGTGCAGGACCATTACGGAGTGACACTGGAGAGGATGACAAGACAAGGTCTCTGCTGAGTTTAATAATACTAAAATAATAATGGTGGCCTGCAGAAATTATACGACTTCTCAAAATGGAATGCCAGAGTGTGCATAATGAATCATGGGGCACAGAACTTCAAACTTTTTAAACATCTTATGAAGATTAAAATGTAAAGATCTGATCAAAAATGCTCACAGTGTGTTTTAGTCACTTAGAGATCATGAAATATTTCCTAGGGTGCAATGAAGCGACCAGATGAGCATACTGAGGAGGGACTCACAGGCATAGCCATAGCACTCACATTAGACAGACCATCAACAGGCACATTGATGCACAGAGAAACACTCACCAGACATGCTTAGGAGGCGATTAGTACTCTCAAGTGGTACACTTCAGTTTCAGTACAGAGCCAGCAGCAATGTACACTTTGTGAACTGAGATGCACTGTCCATGAAAGTATATATGAGTATTTTCTGAAAGTTATTGTCATTATAATGTGGAAACAATGTTGGATTATTTTGCTCCATAAACATTATCCATTATTCACAGAAGGTCACATGCAAAATAAACATTCAAATAATGATGTATTGTTCTTCATGTGCAATAATACACTGCTCAAAAAAATAAAGGGAACACTTAAACAACACAATGTAACTCCAAGTCAATCACACTTCTGTGAAATCAAACTCTCCACTTAGGAAGCAACACTGATTGACAATAAATTTCACATGCTGTTGTGCAAATGGAATAGACAAAAGGTGGAAATTATAGGCAATTAGCAAGACACCCCCCAAAACAGGAGTGATTCTGCAGGTGGTGACCACAGACCACTTCTCAGTTCCTATGCTTCCTGGCTGATGTTTTGGTCACTTTTGAATGCTGGCGGTGCTCTCACTTTAGTGGTAGCATGAGACGGAGTCTACAACCCACACAAGTGGCTCAGGTAGTGCAGTTCATCCAGGATGGCACATCAATGCGAACTGTGGCAAAAAGGTTTGCTGTGTCTGTCAGCGTAGTGTCCAGAGCATGCAGGCGCTACCAGGAGACAGGCCAGTACATCAGGAGACGTGGAGGAGGCCGTAGGAGGGCAACAACCCAGCAGCAGGACCGCTACCTCCGCCTTAGTGCAAGGAGGTGCACTGCCAGAGCCTTGCAAAATGACCTCCAGCAGGCCACAAATGTGCATGTGTCAGCATATGGTCTCACAAGGGGTCTGAGGATCTCATCTCGGTACCTAATGGCAGTCAGGCTACCTCTGGCGAGCACATGGAGGGCTGTGCGGCCCCACAAAGAAATGCCACCCCACACCATGACTGACCCATCGCCAAACCGGTCATGCTGGAGGATGTTGCAGGCAGCAGAACGTTCTCCACGGCGTCTCCAGACTCTGTCACGTCTGTCACATGTGCTCATGTGCTCAGTGTGAACCTGCTTTCATCTGTGAAGAGCACAGGGCGCCAGTGGCGAATTTGCCAATCTTGGTGTTCTCTGGCAAATGCCAAACGTCCTGCACGGTGTTGGGCTGTAAGCACAACTCCCACCTGTGGACGTCGGGCCCTCATACCACCCTCATGGAGTCTGTTTCTGACCGTTTGAGCAGACACATGCACATTTGTGGCCTGCTGGAGGTCATTTTGCAGGGCGCTGGCAGTGCACCTCCTTGCACAAAGGCGGAGGTAGCGGTCCTGCTGCTGGGTTGTTGCCCTCCTACGGCCTCCTCCACGTCTCCTGATGTACTGGCCTGTCTCCTGGTAGCGCCTGCATGCTCTGGACACTACGCTGACAGACACAGCAAAACGTTTTGCCACAGTTCGCATTGATGTGCCATCCTGGATGAACTGCACTACCTGAGCCACTTGTGTGGGTTGTAGACTCCGTCTCATGCTACCACTAGAGTGAGAGCACCGCCAGCATTCAAAAGTGACCAAAACATCAGCCAGGAAGCATAGGAACTGAGAAGTGGTCTGTGGTCACCACCTGCAGAATCACTCCTGTTTTGGGGGGTGTCTTGCTAATTGCCTATAATTTCCACCTTTTGTCTATTCCATTTGCACAACAGCATGTGAAATTTATTGTCAATCAGTGTTGCTTCCTTAGTGGACAGTTTGATTTCACAGAAGTGTGATTGACTTGGAGTTACATTGTGTTGTTTAAGTGTTTCCTTGATTTTTTTGAGCAGTGTATATTCCTGGGGTGTGTATTATTTAAATGAAAAATGTATGACTGAGCATATAACTACATAACATAACACGAACATAACTACTAATAATCTCTGTTCCCCTTCTTGCGTATACAGCCTACTTTTTACTTATGGTTTTGTTTTTGCAGATGTCACCGTTTTCATCCACAAAAGACAGGTAAAAGTGTCCTAGTGTTTGAGATCACAGGCTGCGGTGCAATCGCTTTGGTCAGCACTTTCATACAATAATGACTACAAAGAGGAGGATGACTCTGGCTGTGAAGTGTCACACATAGCTCGGTTTAATGTGGTCCGCTCACCACACACTCTCTATTCCATACACAGCCGTGCCTCTCAATGTTGCCATATGGCACCCGGAGATTCCTAGCTTGAGACATCAGAGAACATCCTCAGATCAGCTTCCAAATCTCTCCTAGAGAAGAGCCAATGACAATCAAGATAGAACCTTCCAGTATATTCCATTCTAATTTATCCTAGACCTCGGGATTTGGTGATTAAATATTATCTCACTCTCTATTACAAAGTCTAAAAGGAGAATATACTATACTGTACATGTAAGCATATAGAAATGATTTGTTGCACATATTCTGACACCAAAAAACAAATGAAGAAAACATTTTGCTTGTATTGTGTAATGTATGTCATGGGATATAGTCCAATGAATCTCTGGCATACAATAGTTATGTGGACTGCAGGCAGCAGGACTCTTGTTTTTGTGTGAGTGAACAGCCATGTGTTTAATCATCAGTCTTGTAATTTGGCCTATAAAGAGTGTCATCATCCTAACATGTTATGCTCAGTGGGGAAGGACTTGGCTCCCGGTGAAGCTGCACATGTTGGAGTTTCAGGGAGTTGGCGTTCAGTACAAGGTGTGAACTGTATGTCTCTCGCCTGTGTGTTAACAGTCATAGACGAGCGTACACTTGAGTGTGAAAAATGAAAAATAACTGCAGAGTGAAGGAGAGCTTATGTAAATAAGTATTCAGGTATTTCTGTTTTATTTGTTATTTTATTTAATACATTTTAGAATAAGGCTGTAAAGTAACAAAATGTGGAAAAAGTCAAGGGGTCTGAATACTTTCCGAATGCAATGTATATAGGCAGTACCAGTACCGAGTTGTTGTTTAGGGGTAAGAGGTAATTGAGGTAGATATGTAGTACATATCATATGGGTAAAGTGACTAGGGAACAAGATAGATAATAGACAGTAGCAGCAAAGTGTGTGGTGAGTGTGAAAGTGTGTGTGTGTGTGTGAGGGGGAAAGAGTAATTGTTTGAGTGCCTATTATATCATCACTGAGTAATAATCGCTGTAATTAGTGAGAACAGACACAGCCTTCTCTATCTGATCAGCTCATGTGAAAAAGAGGGATGCATTTGATAATAGGGCAAACAGATTGTTTTGCAGCAAAGATTACTGTGAGTTTAAACCAAATCAGCTGGTGGGGGGAAATCTCTTCTGGTTTGAGGCAGCCAGCGAAAGAGTCTCTGGCGATCCATTCTGTTTGTCTCCAGTAATTAACTGGAGGTGAAGAATAAGCCTGATTCCTCCTCCAGCGTGTGTGCAGTACATAATGCTGAATTCATACACTGAGCTGAGCTGGAATACAATGCGCCTCATTTATATCATCTGCCCACGCTGATGCGGAATAGGATTGACCACAATCAAAAACGCACACAATCTATCCAGCTGGCATTTGCCATCAATATTTACCACACAGCCTCCATCGGCTTGACAATTATATCTGGAGGCATGAGATGGAGCAAAGAGATTTCCAATCTGAATACTAGCAACATGTTGATGGGAGGGACCAGACAGTCTCTCCTTTCTGGGGGTGCAAGGCACTGTTACAGGTTGTTGAGGTACTGGATCCCAACCATGCTCACATTGCAATAGATTATTCTCAAAACAGAAAGGTAATATCCATGATGATACTGTGATAATCCATAACTTTTTATTTATTTCATCATCAGGTATTAAAGCATCTTACCGCCTCTCTTCACATTCACACTTCTGTGCTGTAAGTGATCATTCTGATTCACACTTACCCAAAGATAGATTGTCACGCCCTGGCCATAGAGGTTTTTTTTCTCTATTTTGGTAAGGCCAGGGTGTGATTAGGGTGGGCATTCTATGTGGTCTATTTCTTAAATTTTTAGCCAAGTGTGGTTCCCAATCAGAATCAGCTGTCTATCGTTGTCTCTGATTGGGAATCATACCTAGGCAGCCTTTTTCCCACCTGTGTTGGTGGGTAGTTATTTTCTGTTTAGTCTCTGTTACCTAACAGAACTGTTCACTTTCGTTTTGTTACTTTGTTCGAGTGTTTTTTGATAATAAATAAAATCATAAACACTTTTCACGCTGCGCTTTGGTCCACTCCTTCCGACGACAGGCGTTACATAGATCTGTGTGTGAAAACAGATGCCACAACACAACTGCTATATATTCCTGTACCTTCCCATAGCAAATTTCCCGGCCTTACAACCACTTACTACTGCAGAACGGTTTGATTGGTTTAGTACAAGGGGTGAAAAGCTATGCAGAGCAGTTGCGATTGTGCTTCAAAAGGGTCTGGACAGTAGGATATTTCCACCAAAGGTATTTAATACAGAATGTGCTCTTGGCTTTTCTGATGTCTTTGTATTGTGAGTAATTTGGAGTGAAGTTTGGTCTGCCTGGCTTTTTTATTATTACATATTAGCAGCTCCAAGAAGAATTATGAGCTATAGCAGAGAGGAAGAGGCGAAGCAAGAGGTTTCACTCTCTCCAAAATCTGTCCAAAATCAGCCTAATGTGTTTCTATGGGCTTATTTTGGACCTAAGTATGTAGCCTGCCTTTCTGCCTTTGGGACAACGGCTTCCATTGTTAGGGTGGAAACATGAGCATCTCGCCATTACATATAGATCTCTGTCTGTTTGTTCCAGCCCCTGGTTCCTTCATTATACATCCATTGCCCTGCCTGTGCTACTCACAGTGCCTCATGTACTGCTCTCCTCTTTCCTCCCCATGTGCCGCCCAAGCCAGAGTAGGGGTCTGCGAGTTGAAGCTCCTGCTATTAACAGAACTAACTCCAGTCAGGAGCGCATCCCAGGGAGAACACACCAATTCCATTATCTCAGCTGGACGGGAGCCATTCTCCCACTGCCAAGCTGCAGCCAAAGTGCTCTGAGCACTGAGCCCACGGCCCCGCTGGACAGAAACACAACATGTTTAAAAAGTGCTCTCTGTAGCGCAGCGCAACCAAAGCATTTCTGCTTAAAATATTCATCTGGCTTCAACGCTGGAAAACCACATATTAATGTTTTCAAAGAATGTACTTTTTATGTTTCTATTTTTTTCTGTTTTATTCCACAAATATTTAATCTGTTTATCATTTTTGCTAAGTTTAGTGAACTCCAGTGAACACTTACAAAAAAGATTGTAGTTTTGAAACTGGTATTTTGGACTCAGTAATTGCAGAATAACTGCAGTTACACTGCAAAATTACGGCAGTAAAAAAATTGTAGTTCGCAAAACTCCACAGTCACTGTCGCAATGTAAATTCACTCTGTACTTTAATGGAAAAAACACACAGCAAATATGAAATTCGTTCAAATCATATAATGCAAAGACTCTGCTAAATATATTTAAAGTTTCGGACTACAGCAAAAAAAAATGACTAGCTATTCATGCAGCTCATCAATACTCAGCTGGAGTGCAGTACATACAGTATCACAAGGATGCCAGCTCATATTTTCCTGGTGTGGGTTGTAGAAGTTTCTAAGCCAGAGCTGTGACATCAGCATGGCCAATTAGTTTGTAACCATAGTTTTCAGGCCTCTAATAGGAGCAGTAATCCATTAGAGGTACACTATTATTACACTAATATAACCTGAAGAGGATCACTCAACCACTCATAATACTCCTCTGAGCTAATCCTGCATAAATAACTAAAACTAGCTCCACATCCCCACTTCACAACTTTCATACTGTACAACAACCTCTTCCTACAAATCACGTACAACCAAGTAAAGTGGATAATATTGAAGAGTTGATGGTATACCATTGTTGCTGTTTTTGGATCTGTGTCCATTGGTCATCGTGATAAACATTCCAAAATGTCGATACAACTGAAAATGTATGGGTGAATATCTGTAATGCAATGAAATGTCATTAAAACACAATATTGGTTATTGGTGTGAGGGTACTGCTATGTTTCAGAATATCATTTTGCTTAGGAGAGAGACCTGAAGTCACAATACCTCAGGAGACCATATCTTCTTGATCTTACAGTATATGTCTTGAATCAATATATAGAACATAATTTGTATATATATATATACATTATATATATACACTGCTCAAAAAAAATAAAGGGAACACTTAAACAACACAATGTAACTCCAAGTCAATCACACTTCTGTGAAATCAAACTGTCCACTTAGGAAGCAACACTGATTGACAATAAATTTCACATGCTGTTGTGCAAATGGAATAGACAAAAGGTGGAAATAATAGGCAATTAGCAAGACACCCCCAATAAAGGAATGGTTCTGCAGGTGGTGACCACAGACCACTTCTCAGTTCCTATGCTTCCTGGCTGATGTTTTGGTCACTTTTGAATGCTGGTGGTGCTTTCACTCTAGTGGTAGCATGAGACGGAGTCTACAACCCACACAAGTGGCTCAGGTAGTGCAGTTCATCCAGGATGGCACATCAATGCGAGCTGTGGCAAAACGGTTTGCTGTGTCTGTCAGCGTAGTGTCCAGAGCATGGAGGCGCTACCAGGAGACAGGCCAGTACATCAGGAGACGTGGAGGAGGCCGTAGGAGGGCAACAACCCAGCAGCAGGACCGCTACCTCCGCCTTTGTGCAAGGAGGTGCACTGCCAGAGCCCTGCAAAATGACCTCCAGCAGGCTACAAATGTGCATGTGTCTTTTCAAACGGTCAGAAACACTACAAAATAGAACATAGTAAAAATAAAGAAAAACCCTTGAATGAGTAGGTGTGTTCATTTACTGTAAATTATGCTATAATATGATATGCTCATGTTGTTATAGAAATTATCAAGTGCAAACGAGATAAAAAAGGAACAGCATGCTGTGTGCAATATTTTGTCTTATAAAAACTAGAGGCAAATTATTGCTGATGAGGGTGGCCATTGAAACATGTCCAATTTGTGTTTACTCTCTGTACGGCTCAGAGAAGACATCTTGTCCTTTCCTTTTCTCAGTGGTATTGACATGTTGTGATCTCATCTTCTTTATTTTTCACATCCACACTATCAGCAGGTACATTTTACTTCCCTGAGGCCAAATGGAAGTCTTTGGGAGCTTTGTTTACTATTTAAGGTACATAGATGTGTGTATTTGTAAACATGCTGTTGCCACTGCAAAAAGGCACTCAATCAGATGTCAGTGTGTCTGACCACATTCAAAAGGACAAGCGAAAATGAGAGACAAGACAAGCAAACCACTGTGCTTCCTTACTATAAGGAAGAGAACACTCCTCCCATTAAAATCAAGGACTGCTCATAACTGTGTAAGTGTGTGTGTGTTTGCGTTAATTTGTGTGTGCGTACGTGCTTGTGTGTGTGTGAGTGCGTGCCGTGTATGTGTGTGTGTTTGTGCTAGAGATATAGGGTAATTGATGGCAGAGATGCACTGGGAGCAGACCTCTGTAAAGGGATGTGATTGTGGATTAATCCTTGCATACAAACTCAGATGGATGAGCTTCTGCCTTCCCTGATAACTCAGAAAACTGTCAGACCACAAAAACAAGGCTTTATTCACATAATGGCTTTCAATGAACTCAAGAGCAATTTGCTTTGTTGGTAAGCATAACTTCATTTACCCTTTTGAAACATCCTTTTTTATGCCCTGTCAGACGTTTTTTTCTATTAAGAATTTACGTTTCTCACAGTTTTTTCAAAGGCTTTTTTTCAATGGTTTAGTGGTAGTAGGAGAAAATTTGTTAATACTTTTTACATTCTGGAGTTATAGAAGCACATCTTTGAGAGATTATAAATCAATATTTTTGTAGGACCTTCATTTTAAAATAACCAGACATAGAATGAACCCATACATTGAAATGATTGACAACCTGACAACAGTAGCTATCTAATAATCAAAATTATTTCTGCAGTTTACGGAATATTTGTAAGAAACTTTTTTTAACTTAGTATGCATTAAGTGGGTAAAGTAATTTCATATTCAAAACATTGTATATGTATGGTAATGATGAATGATTTTTCCAATCGCTATTCTGTTTATTTTGCTAACAGTTATAAGCATTGCTATTCTAAACATATTTGAGCAATGAAAAAAAGGAAATTGTTTGCCTTTGATGGGCTAAACACGCCATATTTGCATGGTAAGTGGTACAAACTTTGATTTTGCTCAACACAAATGTCCCCTTTATTATGTGACACTCAGAACAGGATGAATGAATCATTGGCATGTCAATTACTGTAAATAGGTTTGAATGTGTACGTTTGGAATAAAAGGTTTACTAAAGTAAACGTCCTTTGTATGAATATTTCACAAAATGTTAATCTGTTATCAATTTGCATAATGTATAGTACTCATGTCAAAACCTTGGGCTAAAAACAGAGTAATAGCAGATTTTTTTTGTCACTACATATCAGACAATACAGTATGACTTTCATGTCAACTACATTTAGAGCAGATGGGAGTAAACTCTATTCTAATTACAACTGGTTGGTGGAACATCCACAGAGAACAGAGGAACCAAATAAAGAACATTTAACAACCTTCACACCAAAACAACGTGCAGATAGTTATGTTTTAATCATCTGTGCTAAAACATAAGAACAATAAACTAGTGCCACATGAACACAATAAACCCACAATTTCCCTCAGCTATTTGGTACAGTTAAAGCTTTCTACAATATTAACACATTTTGAGCATGGCAATATAATATAATAATTTATTTATCCTTTCAACAAGCTAAGTAGTCAAATCAACTACAAAAATAACAAAAGGCAATGGCAAAAGACATAATTTATTTAAACATTTGTATGGATGTCCCCAAAAAATCAAAGGCCAATGAAAATGAATGGTGTGGATGGTGACAGCCTGTGCTTGATTGATTGTTTATGAAGCATCTGTCAGTCAATCCCTTTAACTCAAAGGCATTCAAAATACAGAGTGGCTACATCGCAAATTCTCCGGACGCCTCTTCCTGATAGCTAAACAACCAAACCTTCTTTCTAGAATAATCTGTTAAAATCATCTTTGGCAGCGATTACAGCTTTGAGTCTGAGTAAGTCTTTAAGAGTTTTCCACACCTCGATTGTGCTATATTTTCCAATTATTCTTAAAAAAATTATTTAAACTGTCAAATTCATGGTTGATCATTGCTAGATAACCAATGGTCTGCCATATCAGGTCTGCCATATCATTTCAAGTAAATTTAAGGCAAAAATGTCTTCTTGTTATGCAACTCAAATCAAATCAAATTGTATTTGTCACATACACATGGTAAGCAGATGTTAATGCGAGTGTAGCGAAATGCTTGTGCTTCTAGTTCCGACAATGCAGTAATAACCAACAAGTAATCTAACCTAACAATTCTACAACTACTACCTTTTACACACAAGTGTAAAGGAATAAAGAATATGTACATAAAGATATATGAATGAGTGATGTTACGGAACGGCATAGGCAAGATGCAGTAGATGGTATAGTGTACAGTCTATACATATGAGATGGGTAATGTAGGGTATGTAAACATTATATTAAGTGGCTAGTGATACATTTTTACATAATTTCCATCAATTCCCATTATTAAAGTGGCTGGAGTTGAGTCAGTATGTTGGCAGCGGCCACTAAATGTTAGTGGTGGCTGTTTAACAGTCTGATGGCCTTGAGATAGAAGCTGTTTTTCAGTCTCTCGGTCCCTGCTTTGATGCACCTGTACTGACCTCACCTTCTGGATGATAGCGGGGTGAACAGGCAGTGGCTCGGATGGTTGTTGTCCTTGATGATCTTTATGGCCTTCCTGTGAGATCGGGTGGTGTAGGTGTCCTGGAGGGCAGGTAGTTTGCCCCCGGTGATGCGTTGTGAAGACCTCACTACCCTCTGGAGAGCCTTACGGTTGTGGGCGGAGCAGTTGCCGTACCAGGCGGTGATACAGCCCGACAGGATGCTCTTTATTGTGCATCTGTAGAAGTTTGTGAGTGCTTTTGGTGACAAGCCGAATTTCTTCAGCCTCCTGGGGTTATGAGGCGCTGTTGCGCCTTCTTCACCACGCTGTCTGTGTGGGTGAACCAATTTGGTTTGTCCGTGATATGTACGCCAAGGAACTTAAAAAACTTTCCACCTTCTCCACTACTGTCCTGTCGATGTGGATAGGGGGGTGCTCACTTTGCTGTTTCCTGAAGTCCACGATCATCTCCTTTGTTTTGTTGATGTTGAGTGTGAGGTTATTTTCCTGACACCACACTCCGAGGGCCCTCACCTCTTCCCTGTAGGCTGTCTCGTCGTTGTTGGTAATCAAGCCTACCACTGTAGTGTCGTCTGCAAACTTAATGATTGAGTTGGATGCATGCATGCCATGCAGTCATGGGTGAACAGGGTGTACAGGAGAGGGCTGAGAACACACCCTTGTGGTGCCCCAGTGTTGAGGATCAGCGGGGTGGAGATGTACTTTCCTACCCTCACCACCTGGGAGCGGCCCCTCAGAAAGTCCAGGACCCAGTTGCACAGGGTGGGGTCGAGACCCAGGGTCTCGAGCTTAATGACAAGTTTGGAGGGTACTATGGTGTTAAATGCTGAGTTGTAATCGATGAACAGCATTCTTACATAGGTATTCCACTTGTCCAGATGGGTTAGGGCAGTCTGCAGTGTGGTTGCGATTGCGTCGTCTGTTGACCTATTGGGGCGGAAAGCAAATTGGAGTGGGTCTAGGGTGTCAGGTAGGGTGGAGGTGATATGGTCCTTGACTAGTCTCTCAAAGCATTTCATGATGACGGAAGTGAGTGTTACAGGGCGATAGTTGTTTAGCTCAGTTAGCTTTCTTGGGAACAGGAACAATGGTGGCCCTCTTGAAGCATGTGGGAACAGCAGACTGGTATAGGGATTAAATGAATATGTCCGTACATGCTCTGAGGACGTGGCTAGGGATGCCGTCTGGGCCGGCAGCCTTGCGAGGGTTAGCACGTTTCAATGTTTTACTCACGTTGGCTGCGGTGAAGGAGAGGTTTCGGTAGCGGTTTCGGTAGCGAGCCGTGTCAGTGGCACTGTATGTCCTCAAAGCGAGCAAAGAAGTTGTTTAGTTTGTCTGGGAGGAAGACATCGTTGTCCGCGACGTGGCTGGTTTTCTTTTTGTAGTTCGTGATTGACAGTAGACCATGCCACATACGTCTTGTATCTGAGCCGTTGAATTGCGACTCTACTTTGTCTCTATACTGACGCTTAGCTTGTTTGATTGCCTTGTTGAGGGAATAGCTACACTGTTTGTATTCGGTCATGTTTCCGGTCGCCTTGCCATATTTAACCTTTTACGGGGACAGCCCGACACCGGTACACTTATGACAACATCCAGCTCAAAGTGCAGGGCGCGAAATTCAAAATCTATTTAAAAAAAATATTTAACTTTCACACATTAACAAGTCCAAGACACCAGATGAAAGGTGCACATCTTGTGAATCAAGCCAACATGTCCGATTTTTTAAATGTTTTACAGGGAAGACAAAATATGTAAATCTATAAGCTAACCACGTTAGCAAAAGACACAACTTTTCTCACTCATCAGTTTCTCAGGTGCTATCACAAATTCGACCAAATAAAGATATAAATAGCCACTAACCAAGAAACAAATTCATCAGATGACAGTCTGATAACATATTTATTGTATAGCATATGTTTTGTTTGAAAAATTTGCATATTTCATGTATAAACCATAGTTTACATTTCAGCTACAATCCGAAATTGCACCGAAAGCAGCCATAATATTTACAGACACCAACGTCAAATAGCTAATTACTCATCATAAAACATTTTTTGAAAAATACATAGTCTGCAGCAATTGAAAGACAGGCATCTTGTGATTCCAAACAATATTTCCGATTTATTAAATGTTTTACAGCGAAAACAAAATGTATCACTATATTAGCGTAGCTACAATAGACAGACACAATTGGGCACCCACGGCCAGTTCACAAGCACGACAGATATATGAAATAACATCATAAAATGGGTCTTACTTTTGCTGATCTTTCATCAGAATGTTGAAGAAGGTGTCCTCTGTCCAGATGAGTCGTTGTTTCGATTCAGAATGGCAAATTTCCCTCTTCAATTAGCATTGGCACTAGCCGAGTGGCATAAATTTCTCCAACGTAAACACAGTCAGAGGACGGAACACGGCAAAACTCCTGAATAAAGTTTCAATAATCTGATTAAACTATATTCAAAAAAACTTACATTACGATGATATGGTCACATGTATCAAAAAAAATTTGAGCCGGAGATGTTAGCCGTTCGTTACCAAGGCAAAACAGAAGTCAATCCCACTTCCTTCAGAGTACCGGAAGTGGACGGTCACGTCAAAGAAATAGTTTTTTTTCCACCACAGACCAAGATGAGCACAAAAATTTCTTCTCTGACATCCTCTTTACACCAATAGGAAGGCGTATAGAGTCTAAGTAGACTCCTAAGTGTCAAGACCATGTATAGGCATCAAGTTGAAAAGAGCATCAATTTCTGACATTTCACATCCTGGTCAGGAAAAGTGCTGCAGAAGGACTTCTGTTTCACTCAGAGACATAATTCCAACTGTTTTAGAAACTAGAAAGTGTTTTCTATCCAAAAAGAATAATAATATTCATATTGTACGAGCAAGAATTTGAGTAGGAGGCCGTTTGAAATGGGCACGATTTCACTGGCTACTCAACACTTTGCCTTGCAGCCATAAGAAGTTTTAAAAGCAGTGGTTCGCACTTTCAGTTTTGCGCGGACACTACTCCAAGTTGTATCGTTCCATGTTATTTGTTATATTAAACTTAGCACCTGCTTCTTGACTCCCAGCGTCTACGTTGCAAATATTTCGAAGATTGAACCCATCAGAGGGGGACAGTCATGACTGACCACGGGAATCCAAATAGGTCTGATCAGGTTTGGAATGAAAAACTTCAATCAGACCCCCTTTCACCCGTAGAGGAGAAGGAAATAACTAGTGGGGATTGACACTCCCTGTTGTAAATCAATGGAGAAAATCCAGCCCCGTGCTCTCTAAATTCACAAAAGGAATGTGCTTTGTCTAAATAGACCTTTGCCGCTGAAACTAACACTTACAAAAGTGAATACTGGATCAATATTTGGAACGTAGAACATGGGGAATGGTCAGAGGCAATCTATAGAACACTAATCATTCAAATGTATTTATAAAGCCCTTTTAACATCAGCCGATGTCAAATCAAAATCAACTGTATTTATAAAGCCCTTCTTACATCAGCTGATATCTCAGTGCTGTACAGAAACTCAGCCTAAAACCCCAACAGCAAGCAATGCAGGTGTAGAAGCACGATGGCTAGGAAACACTCCCTAGAAAGGCCGGAACCTAGGAGGAAACCTAGAGAGGAACCAGGCTATAAGGGGTGGTCATTCCTCTTCTGGCAGTGCCAGGTGGAGATTATAACAGAACATGGCCAAGTTGTTCAAAGATTACCAGCAGGGTGAAATAATAATAATCACAGTGGATGTCGAGGGTGCAACAGGTCAGCACCTCAGGAGTAAATGTCAGTTGGCTTTTCATAGCCGATCATTCAGAGTATCTCTACAGCTCCTGCTGTCTCTAGAGAGTTGAAAACAGCAGGTCTGGGACAGGTAGCACGTCCAGTGAAAAGGTCAGGGTTCCATAGCCGCAGGCAGAACAGTTGAAACTGGAGCTGCAGCACGGCAAGGTGGACTGGGGAAAGCAAGGAGTCATCAGGCCAGCTAGTCCACCTGAGCCCTAGGCATGGCATCCTAGGGCTCAGGTCCTCCGAGAGAAAGAAATAAAGAATACTTAAATTCACACAGGACACCGGATAAGATAGGAGAAATACTCCAGATATAACAGACTGACCCTAGCCCCCTGACAAACTATTTTAGCATAAATACTGGAGGCTGAGACATTGTTTGTTATTTTGTGATGTCTTGTAACTTGGAAAGTACACACACTACATAGCTGAAATTTCCTTGCATGGGTTGTGCATGTAATTTGAAAAATTATTAAAGTGTTTTTTGTTAAGAGATAATTGTTTACCATAACTTTGCACAGTGAGTAATCACCACCCAGAAGTGAGGTCAGGGAGCGTGCCAGCCTGCCAGAACCACACCTTTCGAGGAAAGGTATAAATGATGGCTTAAGAATTTACACATTAGACCAGAAAAGCGTGAAGCTGAAACTGTGCACTAAAAATGGTTTGAACTTTGAATCTCAACACGAGGTGGAGACAATAAACTCAACTCCCGGACAATAACCGTTTCGGAAGTTAATTTTCTTGCAACTATAGGGGGTGCTGTTTCACATTAGCATAATTTTCTCTACAGATTAAACTGCCTAGTACTCAATTCTTGCTCGTACAATATGCATATTGTTGTTATTATTGGATAGAAAACACTCTCTAGTTTCTATAGCCGTTTGAATTATGTCTCTGAGTGAAACAGAACTCATTCTACAGCACTTTTCCTCCCAGTGTGTGAGATTTAGACATCTTGGCCTCTGGTTCCAGATCAGTTTTAAAAGTCTCTGTAAATCCTATGAGATACAAACAATGCCCACGCCTTCCTCTAGATTTCAGTAAGTGGTGACAATTTGAATGGAGTCGATTGCGCAATCATTGGCTCTATAAATCACCAAATACCGGAAATAGCGTTCCTTTGGACACTGCGCTCAACGCAAGAAGGATATCTGACTGGCCTTTTTCCAAGCCTTGGTTTAGCCAGTAATATAGCGTCGGTCATCTTTTTACTTGTTATAGGTGTTAGAAACATCATAAGGTAGTTAATTTAAACCGTTTTATAGCAATTTATATCCGTTTAGTGCGATTTTGAGGCATTGCTTTGTAATAGACTTTGAAGCTCCGGGCACGTTTCGGGGTCCCGGTCGTACGTTAGTGGGCATTTCGACGGACAAGTGGACATCTTTCGACCAAAAGAAGATTAGACCCAAGAAAGGATTCATTGTCCAAGATTCTGATGGGAGAACAGCTCATAGTAAGAACAATTTATGATGATAAATCGTGTTTCTGTCGATAAATGTTAAACGCTTATTCCGCCATTTTGTTTGCTATAGCTTCGCTTGGCGCAACCTGTATTGAAAAGTAAGGATAATTTAAAAAATGTTATTCCGCGATTGTATTAAGAATTAAATTGTCTATCAATCGCTGTCCACCCTGTATTTTTTAGTCAAGTTTATGAGTATTTATGTATAAGACTAGATCACTGTCTAATATGGTGCAGGACATTTTCTGACCAGCTGAGCTACTTTTGTCATTGTCTAACCATGATTTTGGTGGCTAAATATGCAAATTTTCGAACAAACTCTATATGTATGTTGTAATATGATGTTACAGGAGTGTCATGTGAAGAATTCTGAGAAGGTTAGTGAAAAAATTAATATATTTTGGCGATGATTACGTTATCGCTCTCTTTGGCTAGAATCAATGCTCTGGTAACGTTTGCATATGTGGTATGCTAATATAACGATTCATTGTGTTTTCGCCGTAAAACACTTAGAAAATCTGAAATGTTGTCTGAATTCACAAGATCTGTGTCTTTCCATTGCTATGTGCTGTGTATTTTTAAGAAATGTTTTATGATGAGTAAATTGGTAATACACGTTGCTCTGTGTAGTAATTCTAGGAGCTTTGGTGAGATTTGTGATGCTGGCTGCAATGGCAAACTATGATTTATACCTGAAATATACACATTTTTCTAACAAAACCTATCCTATACCATAAATATATTATCAGACTGTCATCTGATGAGGTTTTTTCTTGGTTAGTGGCTATCAATATCTTAGTTTAGCCGAATTGGTGATAGCTACTGGTGTTGAGAGAAAATGGTGGACAAAGAAAAAGGGTGATTTTTGCTAACGTGTTTAGCTAATAGATTTACATATTGTGTCTTCCCTGTAAAACATTAAAAAAAATCTGAAATGGTGGCTTTATTCACAGGATCTGTATCTTTCATTAGGTGTCTTGGACTTGTGATATAATGATATTTAGATGCTACTATTTAATTGTGACGCTATGCTAGCGATGCTAATCAGTGTGGGGGGGGGGGGTGCTCCCGGACCCGGGGTAGAGGCTCCTGAAAGGTTAACCTCTTGGAAATAGGGGGCGCCATTTTCACTTCTGGATAAAATCGTGCCCAATTTAAACGGCCTCGTACTCTGTCCTAGATCATATGATATGCATATTATTATTAATATTGGATAGAAAACACTCTGACGTTTCTAAAACTGTTTGACTGATATCTGTGTGTAAAACGGAACTCATTTGGCAGGCAAACTTCCAAACACGAAGTGAAAATTCTGAAATGGGTCTCTGTGAAAGGTATTGCTTATTCAATTGTCTTTTATTTATGGATGTGTATGCACTTCATATGCCTTCCACTAGATGTCAACAGGCAGTAGAACGTGGAATGAAGTCTCTAGCCTTTTCTGGGACCAGATGGGACTCGTTGGAGTGAGAGGTCAGCCATATTGGTAGTACCTGGCTACGCACTTGGGTTTGTCACATCGTTTTCTGCAATAAGTTAGGTAGACACGAAGAAATGCTCCATTTGGGACGTTATTGGATATATTTGTGAAAAACATCCTAAAGATGGATTATCAACTGAGTTTGACCAGTTTATTCGACTATTATTATGACTTTTTGAATTTTTCGTTCATGCGTAAAATCTTCATGGACACGTGAGCAACACCATGCTAGCCAAAGTTGCTAATTCGACAGAAGAAATGGACATTCTAAAACAAAACAACGATTTATTGTGGAACTAGGATTCCTGGTACTGCATTCTGATGAAAGATCATCAAAGGTAAGGGAATATTTATGATGTTATTTTGTATTTATGTGGACTCTTTGGACTCCAACATGGCGGAGAATGGCTGAGCGCTGTCTCAGATTATTGCATGCTGTGCTTTGTACTAAAGTTATTTTTTTAAATCTAACACAGCGGTTGCGTTAACAATAGGGGGGGCGCTATTTCCACTTTGTAAAAAATCGTTCCCAAATGAAACTGCCTCGTACTCAATTCTTGCTCGTACAATATGCATATTATTATTACTATTGGATAGAAAACACACTCTAGTTTCTAAAACCGTTTGAATTCTATCTGTGAGTAAAACAGAACTCATTTTTCAGCAAACTTCCTGTCAGGAAGTGAGAAATTTGAAATCGAGGGCTCTGTTCCAGGGTCAGTTTATTCATTTGCGTGGAATCTATGGGTCTACATGCACTGCATACGACTTCCCCTAGATGTCAGTAGGCAGTGAGAATTGGAATGGGGTGTATAGCTCTATCTGAGGCCGAATAAGACCTGTTGGAATGACACGACCACTCTTTCCTTTCTTCACCATGGCACGAAAGGGTCACCTGGATTGCGTTCTGAAAAGCTGTCGTTATCGATGTTAGATATCTCCGGCTCTGATTTTATTTGATATGTGTTAAAAACATCGTAAACTAGTTATATTAAACCGAGTTATATCATTTTATATCAGTTGATTGCGATTTTCGGTATTTTGTTTGTTATGCGTTCTGGTGAGTTGGGCACTTCCATGCCGCATGGCCAGCTTTGTTAGCTAAATCGACAGATGAAGACGACATTCTACAACCGAACAACGATTATTCTGGAAAAAGGACACCTTGTACAAGATTCTGATGGAAGCTCATCAAATAGTAGGAACCATTTATGATATTTTTTCGTATTTCTGTCAAATGTTTAGACTATATTCCGCCCAGATTTCGGGTGCTGTCTCGCTATAACGTAAGCTGTATGTAGTACTAAGGTTATTTAAAAAAATCTAACACAGCGGTTGCATTAAGAACTAGTGTATCTTTCAATTGCTGTCCAACCTGTATTTTTTAGTAAAGTATATGATTAGTTATTTGATTAGATGATGTGAGTGTCAGAAATATATCCGGATTATTTTGTGCATTTTGGCTAGTATTCACATTGTTCAACCACGAATTGTACCGCTAAATATGCAAATTTTCGAATAAACCATATATGTATTGTGTAATATGATGTTATAGGACTGTCATCTGATGAAGTTTGAGAAGGTTAGTGAAAAAATTAATATCTTTTGCTGGTTTATTCGCTATCGCAAACGTGCCTTGAATGAATGCGGTTGTGTGGTAGGCTATTGTAGTAAGCTAATATAATGCTATATTGTGTTTTCGCTGTAAAACACTTAAAAAATCTGAAATATTGGCTGGATTCACAAGATGTTTGTCTTTCATTTGCTGTACACCGTGTATTTTTCATAAATGTTTTATGATGAGTATTTAGGTATTTCACGTTGGTTTCTGTAGTTATTCTAGCTGCTTTGGTGAGACTTGTGATGGTGGCTGCAATGTAAAACTATGATTTATACTTGAAATATGCGAATTTTTCGAACAAAACATAAATGTATTGCATAACATGATGTCATAAGACTGTCATCTGATGAAGTTGTTCAAAGGTTAGTGATTAACTTTATCTCTATTTGTGGGTTTTGTGAAAGCTATCTTTGCGGTGAAAAAATGGCGTTGTGTGTTGGGCTATTGTGGTGAGCTAACATAAATATATGTTGTGTTTTCGCTGTAAAACATTTTAAAAATCGGACATGTTGGCTGGCAAGATGTTTATCTTTCATTTGCTGTATTGGACTTGTGATTTCATGAAATTATATTATATGATATCCCTGTGGCGCTAGGCTAGGCTATGCTAGTCAGCGTTTCTGATGAGGATGATCCCGGATCCGGGAGGGGGGGGGTCAGTAGAAACAAGCATCCATGTTGATGTTATTCCACTAGGGACCTGTTTTCAGCCTATTAAGTCTTTAGTCAATAACCGATGCAGAGTGTGTGTGTGTGTTTATCCTGTGTTCCCATTTAATTAGCTAGTAAATCAATAATTAATCCAATTTGTGTAGTACTGAATCACAAGTAAGGTTCGGGTTTTTGCAGATGCAAGGAGTTTACGACTGTTTAGAATGGTGATATGATACAAGATTATGATTAATACCCATAAAACCTATAACATCTATAGTGTTAAACAACTCCTTTGTAAGACATTTTTTTTTTTTTTATTACATGTATGGAAACAGGTGAATTAACACTCCTTAGTTGGCAGGCTAAAGCAGGCTAAAACCCACATGGTAGCAAAACTAACTAGCAGCATTTGTTAACAAGTTAGAAATTATGGAACGGGTGTCGTCGTCTGATGAGGAAGAATTGGACCAAAGCGCAGCGTGGTAAGTGTTCATGACTTTTATTGAACTGAACACTGAAACAAAATAACAAAGTGAATAAACGAAACCGAAACAGTCCTGTCAGGTGCAGAAAACACTAAACAGAAAACAACTACCCACAAAACACAGGTGGGAAAAGGCTACCTAAGTATGGTTCCCGATCAGAGACAACAATAGACAGCTGTCCCTGATTGAGAACCATACCCGGCCAAAACAAAGAAATACAACACATAGAAAAATGAACATAGAATGCCCACCCAAATCACACCCTGACCAAATCAAAATAGAGACATAAAAAGCTCTCTAAGCTCAGGGCGTGACAAATGATTTCAACACACTTTGCTGTCGTCTACTATTTACTAGTTAACAAAAAAGCATGTACACTACCATTCAAAAGTTTGGGGTCACTTAGAAATGTCCTTGTTTTTGAAAGAAAAGCACATTTTTGTCCATTAACCTCTACTTCCTCAGAAACCCGGGTCCGGGAGCACCCCCACCAGTAAAAAGGCTGACTAGCATAGGCTAGCATAGCGTCACAAGTAAATAGTAGCATCTAAATATCATTAAATCACAAGTCCAAGACACCAGATGAAAGATACACATCTTGTGAATCAAGCCATCATTTCTGATTTTTAAAATGTTTTACAGGGAAGACACAATATGTAAATCTATTAGCTAACCACGTTAGCAAAAGACACCACTTCTATACTCCACCATTTTATTACTGCATCAGTAGCTATCACAAATTCGACCAAATAAAGATATAAATAGCCACTAACCAAGAAACAACCTCATCAGATGACAGTCTGATAACATATTTATTGTATAGCAAATGTTTTGTTAGAAAAATTTGCATATTTCAGGTATAAATCAGAGTTTACCATTGCAGCCACCATCACAACTCTCACCAAAGCGACTAGAATAACTACAGAGACCATCGTGTATTAGCTAATTACTCATCATAAAACATTTCTTAAAAATACACAGTGTACAGCAGATGAAAGACACAGATCGTGTGAATCCAGCCAATATTTCAGATTTTCTAAGTGTTTTACAGCGAAAACACAATATAGCGTTATATTAGCTTACCACATGTGCAAACATCACCCCAGCATTGATTCAAGGCAAAAAGATTGATAACGTATAAACCACCAAAATATATTATTTTTTTCACTAACCTTCTCAGAATTCTTCAGATGACAGTCCTGTAACATCATCTTACACAATGCATATAGAGTTTGTTCGAAAATGTGCATATTTAGCGGCACAAATCGTGCTTATACAATGAGAATAGTGTCCAAATTCTCAAGCAATCTGTCCGGCGCCATCTTGGAAAGGCACCTATTCTTATCGAAAACTATTCATAAACTTGACAAAAAAAATACAGGTTGGACAGCAATTGAAAGACAAATTAGTTCTTAATGCAATCGCTGAATTACTTTTTTTAAATTAACCTGTCTAGGATCAGCGTGGCGCTAGCGGCACACCCCCCCCCCCCCCACTGAAAAACCAGTGCCGCGAAATTCAAAAAAAATATTTTTTTAAAATATTTAACTTTCACACATTAAAGTCCAATACAGCTAATGAAAGACACAGATCTTATGAATCCAGTCAACATTTCCGATTTTTAAAATGTTTTACAGGGAAGACACAATATGTAAAGATGTACATCTATTACCTAAAAACACATTAGCATAATCCACCATCTTTTATTTGTCCACCAACACCAGTAGCCATCACCAATTCGGCTAAACTAAGATATTTATAGCCCCTAACCAACAAAAAAACTCATTAGATGACAGTCTGATAACATATTTATGGTATGGGATAGGTTTTGTTAGAAAAAAGTGCATATTTCAGGTATATGGCATAGTTTACAATTGCACCCACCATCACAAATGGACTAGAATAATTACAATGAGCAACGTGTTTACCTAACTACTAATCATCAAACATTTCGTAAAAATACACAGCATACACGAATCGAAAGACACAGATCCTGTGAATACAGACAATATTTCAGATTTTCTAAGTGTCTTACAGCGAAAACACAATAAATCGTTATATTAGCTTAGCACATAGCAATTAGCAGCCCAGCATTGATTCTAGCCAAAGTGAGCGATAAAAGTCAACATCGCCAAAAGATATTAATTTTTTCACTAACCTTCTCAGAATTCTTCCGATGACACTCCTGTAACATCACATTACAACATGCATATACAGTTTGATCGAAAATGTTTATATTTAGCCACCAAAATCATGGTTAGACAATGTGAAATGTAACTCGGCTGGTCAGAATTTGTCCTTGCGCCACTTAGACAGTGATCTACTCTTATACATAAATACTCATAAACGTGACTAAAAAATATAGGGTGGACAGGGATTGATAGACAATTTAATTCTTAATACAATTGCGTTATTACATTTTTTAATTTATCCTTACTTTTCAATACAGTTTGCGCCAAGCGAAGCTACGTCAAAAAACATGGCGTCCTAAGCCACTAAAATGTTTCGACAGAAACACGATTTATCATAATAAAAATGTCCTACCTTGAGCTGTTCTTCCATCAGTATCTTGGGCAAAGGATCCTTTCTTGGGAGAAATCGTCTTTTGGTGGAAAGCTGTCCTCTTGCCATGTGGAAATGTCAACTACGTTCGGGATGAACTGAAAAGCGTGCCCAACTTTTCACATCGTTGCAAAAATAAATGTCCCAAAATCGCACTAAACGGATATAAATTGCTATAAAACGCTTTAAATTAACTACTTTGTGATGTTTGTAACTCCTATAACGAGTGAAAAGATGACCGGAGAAATATAACAGGCTAAACTAACGCTTGGAACAGGAGAGGGTCGGTGTCTTCCACGCGCGTTACGCAGCAAGAAAAGACTTGCTAGCTAAAGGTTTTTTTCATTTGTAGGGCCTGTGAACGAGCAATCGAGCCCGTTGGAATCGTCATCACGTAAAGGCATCCAGGGGAAGACGTAAGAAGTGTCCGTATAGTCATAGCAACGACAGTGCCCTTTTAACTGACTTCAGAAAAGTGCCCAACATTTCTCAAATCTGACTCCATGTCAGGGAAATTGCTGTAGAATGGGCTCTGTTCCACTTAGAGACAAAATTTCAACTCCTATAGAAACTATAGACTGTTTTCTATCCAATAATAATAATAATATGCATATTGTACGATCAAGGATTTTGTGGGAAGCCGTTTAAAAAATTAGCCACATTAGCATAAATAGTCTAAACAGCGCCCCCATCCCCAACAGGTTAACGTTACTGCGCAATACAGGGTGCGATAAAGCAAGGCAACACTGCAAGTAATGGCGTCTTATGCATTTTACTTTTTTCAACAGAACAATGAATTATCAGCATAAATAGTTCTTACTTTTTGATGACCTCCCATCAGAATCTTCGGATAGGTGTCCTTTGTCCAAAAGAATCGTTGCTGGGTTGGAGAAAGTCATCTTCCACATTGCAATTAGCAGTAAACAATGGCATGCGAGAGAGAGATACCCAACTTCCTACAATGCCAGAAAATGAAATACCCGAAAATCGCAATATACTGACATAAACTGATATAAATCGGTTTAAAATAACAAGATTATGATGTCTTTAAAGCCTATATCGAATAAAAACAGAGCCGGATATATCTAGGAGCTAAAACAGGAGCTTCTAAAACGACATGCCAAGGTCCTCACTGCGTCAGCGCGAAGAATCAAAAGGGGGGACACATCGATTCCAATCAATTTATAGACTTTCGGATCTGCCTAGAGACTCCATTTCAAGGCCCTCTATTCGCTGACACCCAGGGGAAGGCGTATGCAGTGCATCTCAACCAATAGAAGACAGGCAGAGTTATACACAGGTCTGAGAACAGGTTGGAAAAATCTGCATTCTCAACTCCACATAGGGAAATTGCTCTAAGTCTAGTTCTGTTTCACGCACAGACATAATTCAAACGGTTTTAGAAACTAGAGAGTGTTTTCTATCCAATAGTAATAATAATATGCATATTGTACGAGCAAGAATACAGTACGAGGCAGTTTAATTTGGGAACATCAAGAAAAAAGTGCTAACAGCTCCCCCTATTGACAAGAAGTTAAAATAACATCAAGTGGATTGGAAATACAGTGTAGACATTGTAAATGACTATTGTAGCTGTATTTTTTATGGAATATCTACATAGGCGTACAGAAGTCAATTATCAGCAACCATCACTCCTGTGTTCCAATGGCACGTGTCACGTTCCTGACCTGTTTTCTGTTGTGTGGTATGTGTTTAAGTGGTCAGGGCGTGAGTTTTGGGTGGGCAGTCTATGTTTTCTGTTTCTATGTTTGTTTAAGGGTTGCCTGGTATGGCTCTCAATTAGAGGCAGGTGTTTGGCGTTTCCTCTAATTGAGTCATATTAAGGTAGGTGTTTTCACACTGTTTGTTGTGGGTGGTTGTCTTCCGTGTCTGTGTATGTTGCCCCACACGGGACTGTTTCGGTATGTTTGTTCGTTCGGTTTTTGTGTAGTCTGTTTTTTTCCCTGTTCTTGCGTTCTGCGTGTTACATGTAAGTTCTTAAGTTCAGGTCAGTCTACGTTGTTTTGTTATTTTGTAAATCATTCCAAGTGTTTGTTTTCGTGTTTCGTCGTCTGTCTAATAAATCATTATGTATTCACAACCCGCTGCACGTTGGTCGAATCACTACTCCTCCTCTTCGTATGAAGAGGAGGAACGCCGTTACAGCACGTTGTGTTAGCTAATCCAAGTTTATCATTTTAAAAGGCTAATTGATCATTAGAAAACCCTTTTGCAATGATGTTAGCACAGCTGAAAACTGTTGTCCTGATTAACTTATTGTCAATATGGGGGCGCTGTTTCACCAGTGGAAAAAATAGTGGCCAAATTAAACTGCCTCGTACTCAATTCTTGCTCGTACAATATGCATATTATTATTACTATTGGATAGAAAACACTCTCTAGTTTCTAAAACCGTTTGAATTATTTCTCTGAGTGAAACAGAACTCATTCTGCAGCACTTTTACTGTCAGGGAGTGAGATTTCAGAAATCCGGGTCCCTGTTCTGAGATCAGTTTATAAGTCCCCATGCAAGCTATGAGGGTACATGCACTGCATACACCTTCCTCTAGATGTCAGTAAGCGGTGAGACTTTGAATGGAGTCGATTGCGCAATCTGGGACCTTATATTAGACCGTGGAACAGGAAGTACCATTCTTTTCAACAGTGCGCTTGACGCATGAAGACATTAGAATGGCGTCCTGCAAACGCTTTCGTTTTAGTATTTCTATATGTCCAGTCATGTTTTTATTCGTTATAGGTGTTAAAGACATCATAAGGTAGTTAATTTAAACCGACTTATAGCAGTTTATAGCAGTTTATTGCGATTTTCCTGGATTTCTTTGACGCGCTTCCATTTGTTGGGCACCTCTCCAGTGGGTGGCTAACGTTTAGCGGCTAATTCGACTGGACAATAGGACATCTTTCAGCCAAAAGACGATTGTTTTGAAGAAAGGACACCTTGCCCAAGATTCTGATTGAAGCTCAGCTAATAGTAAGCAGTCTTTATGCTGTTAATTAATTGTTCTGTTGTTAAAAGTAAAATGCATGAGACGCCATTACTTGCAGTATAGCATTGCGTTATCGCAGCCTGTATTGCGCAGTAACGATAATTTTAAAAATGTAATTCAGCGATTGCATTAAGAACTAATTTGTCTTTCAATTGCTGTCCAACCTGTATTTTTTTATCAAGTTTTGGAATAGTTACTGATTAGATTAGGTGCCTCTTCAAAGATTTCTCCTGACATTTTCTGGGCAGCTCTGCTACTTTTCTCATTGTATAACACGATTTGTGCCGCTAAATATGCACATTTTCGAACAAACTCTATATGCATTGTGTAATATGATGTTACAGGACTGTCATCTGAAGAATTCTGAGAAGGTTAGTGAAAAAAAGTATATATTTGGTGGTTTATACGTTATTGCTATGTTTGGCTTGAATCAATGCTGTTGTAATGTTTGCTATTTTGCTAAGCTAATATAACGCTATATTGTGTTTTCGCTGTAAAACACTTAGACAATCTGAAATATTGTCTTGATTCACAAGATCTGTGTCTTTCACCTGCTGCATGCTGTGTATTTTTAAGAAATGTTTTATGATGAGTAATTAGCTAATACACGATGGTCCCTGTAGTTATCTAGTGGCTTTGGTGAGAGTTGTAATGGTGGCTGCAATGGTAAACTCTGATTTATACCTGAAATATGCAAAAATTTCACTATCAAAACCTTTGCTATACAATAAATATGTTATCAGACTGTCATTTGATGAGGTTGTTTCTTGGTTAGTGGCTATGTATATCTTTATTTGGTCGAATTTGTGAGAGCTGCTGATGGAGTAATAAAATGGTGGAGTATGGGAATGGTGTCCTTTGCTAACGTAGTTAGCTAATAGATTTACATATTTTGTCTTCCCTGTAAAACATTTTAAAAATCAGAAATGGTGGCTTTATTCACAAGATGTGTATCTTTCATTTGGTGTCTTGGACTTGTGACTTCATGAACATTTTATTATATGATGTCCCTGTGGCTTTAGGCTAGGCTATGCTAGTCAGCTTTTGTGATGGGGGGGCTCCCGGATCTGGGTTTGGTAGGCGTTAGAGGTTAAAGAAGCAATAAAACTGTCCTTTAGACTATTCGAGTATCAGAGAGAGAATCAGCATTTGTGGGTTTGATTACAGTCTCAAAATGGCCAGAAACAAATACCTTTCTTCTGAAACTCGTCAGTCTATTCTTGTTCTGAGAAATGAAGGCTATTCCATGTGAGAAATTGCCAAGAAACTGAAGATCTCATACAACGCTGTCTGCTACTCCCTTCACAGAACAGCGCAAACTGTCTCTCACCAGAATAGAAAGAGGAGTGGGAGGCCCCGGTGCACAACTGAGCAAGAGGACAAGTACATTAGAGTGTCTAGTTTGAGAAACAGACATCACACAAGTCCTCAACTGACAGCTTCATTAAATAGTACCCGCAAAACACCAGTCTCAACGTCAACAGTGAAGAGGCGACTTAGGGATAATGGCCTTCTGATTAAACACACTCTTTCGCAATGAAGGTCTATGCATTCTCATGAATACTGAAACCCCCAGGAGTGAATATACGGTTACTGCTTAAAACAATTCCTTGAACCAGTTGACTAAGGCAAATATGGCATGTATGTTGGAATGCATGTACAGTATGTATGTGTGAGTGCAGCATGTGTGGTTGCATCTGTGTGGGTGCGTGCACGGGTTTCCATCTAAATTCCCCCCCCAAAATCTCTGATTTTATTGCTTTGTTCTGACCGGAATAACAGTGAACTCAAATGAAGCTGCAAACACGGAAGGACTGCTTTGGTACTGTACTTTAACATTTACTAAATAAATAACAAATATTTACTGATAATGTCATCTGATGTCAATGTATGTGATGCTGTATCACTGAATATACACACCGGTCAAAAGTTTTAGAACAAGTACTTATTCAATAATTTTTCTTTAGAATAATAGTGAAGACATCAAAACTATGAAATAACACATATGGAATCACGTAGTAACCAAAAAATTGTTAAACAAATAAAAATATGTTTTATATTTGAGAATCTTCAAATAGCCACCCTTTGCCTTGATGACAGCTTTGCAAACTCCTGTTATTCTCTCATCCAGCTTAACCTGGAATGCTTTTCCAACGGTCTTGAAGGAGTTCCCACACATGCTGAGCACATGTTGGCTGCTTTTCCTTCACTCTGCGGTCCGACTTATCCCAAACCATCTAAATTGGGTTGAGGTTGGGTGATTGTAAAGGCCAGGTCATCTGATGCCGCACTCCAACACTCTCCTTCTTGGTCAAAAAGCCCTTACACAGCCTGGAGGTGTGTTGGGTCATTGTCCTGTTGAAAAACAAATGATAGTCCCACTAAACACAAACCAGATGGGATGTCGTGTCGCTGCAGAATGTTGTGGTAGCCATGCTGGTTAGGTGTGCCTAGAATTCTAAATAAATCACAGACAGTGTCACCAGCAAAGCACCCCCACACCATAACACCTCCTCCACAATGCTTTAGAGTGGGAAATACACAGAGATCATCTGTTCACCCACACCGTGTCTCACAAAGACATGGTGGTTGGAACCATAAATCTCCAATCTGGACTCCAGACCAAAGTACAAATTTCCACATGTCTAATGTCCATTTCTCGTGTTTCTTGGCCCGAGCATGTCTCTTATTATTGGTGTCGTTTAGTAGTGGTTTCTTTGCAGCAATTCGACCGAGAAGGCTTGATTCACACAGTCTCCTCTGAGATGTGTCTGTTACTTGAACTCTGTGAAGCATTTATTAGGGCTGCAATTTCTGAGGCTGTTAAGTCTAATGAACGTATCCTCTGCAGCAGAGGTAACTCTGGATCTTCCATTCCTGTGGCGGTCTTCACTGCAGTCTTATTGACTGATCTTCATGTTTTAAAGTAATGATGGACTGTCATTTCTCTTTTCTTATTTGAGCTGTTGACATAATATGGACTTGGTCTTTTTCCAAATAGGGCTATCTTCTGTATACCCCCCTACCTTGTCACAACACAACTGATTGGCTCAAACGCATTAAGAATGAAATATATTCCACAAATTAACTTTTAAGTAGGCACACCTGTTATTTGAAATGCATTCAATGAAGCTGGTTGAGAGAATGCCAAGGGTGTGCAGAGCTGTCGTTAAGGCAAAGGGTGGATATTTGAAGAATCTCAAATATAAAATATATTTTGATTTGTTTAACATTATTTTGGGTACTACATGATTCCATATGTGTTATTTCATAGTTTTGATGTCTTCACTATTAATTGACAATGTAGAAAATAGTAAAAAAAAAAGAAAAAGCCTTGAATGTGTAGGTGTTCTGAAACTTTGACTGGTAGTGTATTTAAGCATTTTATCTGTAATACGGAATGTTTAAAGACCAGTATTCTGTGAATACCAATATTACGTCAACAATAATGTCAGCCAAAATCTCTATCTGTGATGCAAAAATGTGAATTTTTTGCACATGCAATTCTGGAATCATTTCAATGTTAGACCATTGTGTTGCCACTGGGATAAGAAAAGCTGTAGGAATTCCATTGCAAAGGTAACATGAAGTAAGTATTGTGTCGTATGGTGATGTACTGTATGTTTCTTACCTCACACACACGTATTTCCTTAAGCAGACACACACATAGACAATGTACAGTGTGCAAGGTTTGTGGTCAAGTGCTTTATAAGCCACTCACATACAAGCTCTTGACTGGGGGGATTCTAACAGGAGTTGTTTTTTAATGTTGCCACCATTGTTCCATTTTTATTGCCTTTAGCTAGCATTGGCAGAACATATCAAAATAACATTTATTTCAAGATTGGTGTCAAGATTTACTGCAATAACACCTTTGATTCTCTCAGCCCAAGCCTTCCACTAAGCCCTTTCAGCAAAGTGGATGTGAAGTGTGGGGATGAGCTACCGCCAGACCTCTTGGAGTTAGTCACTGGCACTAACATTTGCATTGGAGTGAGACAGAGCAAAGACGGGTGAATATAGTCTGTGTTCATACTGTAGTACAATATAAGGACTGTAGTGGACTATCAGTCTTGGTTGTCAAGGATGGCTGTCAATTTCAGACCAGGGAGGCAGGAATCAATGGAGGAAGGATAAAGTAGGTAGGAAAAGCAGGCAAAGGGAGAGACATCAATTATTGTTACCTCTTTACCAATCGTGTGCTTAGTTTAGAGAGATAGAGGAATCTACAGAGAATAGCAGTGGCAGCATGTTCTGCAGTGGAGAACGCGCGTACCGTATGCTTGTGTTGTTTTGTCTTATGGTCAATTTGAAAGTACACAGCCAATATCCCCGTGGGTGAAGTCGTAAACATTTTGTTGGATTGGCTAACGTGTTTTTTTCTTCTCCCAATTGTTGTATTCATGCAATGTTAATGTACTTTCGCTTTAGACTTCTCAAAAAGACTAGTGAGATTAACTCTGTGTGCCAGAATACATTATACTGTTGTCTTGTTGTCAGACTTGTTGATGTATTCTGTTATGACTGAAATGTTGCAGCCTCATATATTGTACAGTACATTCATCATTTTTCCTTGTCTTTAATGTTTGTCTTCTCTTCACTCTGGCAACCAACAAATGAGCCAGCATCCATCACAGCAGAATGGTAAGAGGAAGAATATTCCCCGACCTGGCATGCATCAGTTTGAGCAGAGATTTTCTAAAAATCCTTCAAGACTGCCCCTCACTCAGGCGTTCATACCAAATGCATCATTTATTTGAAAGTACAACAAAAGCTACTTATGGACTACATGCAATATTAATGGTACAAGTAGGAAAAGGGCTTGAATGGTGATGGACAAAGATACAAGTTTTCTTTAATATTCTAAGTAGATTTGCTGAGGAAATAACATAAAGGTATATCTTATGAATCTCTGAAAGTGTGCCTTTATCTCCTGTGGTGAGTGGGCGAAGCTCTTAAGGATATATTTTTTAGACTCTTCCACCAGGAGTCTCAAGTCGGATGTCTTAGATTATCATGGTTGATGGCTTTTTGAAGCCTAATGAGACTCAAATCAAGACCAGATTGTGGGTATGGAAGAAACAGCAATCAAGCAATATTTACTGAAAAACACTCATCACCATCTGCTAAGGTACAGGGTAAGGTTTCTGATCCTTCAAATAGCCTTTAAACAAAGCTTTCCAAACAACAATCATACTTTAAGCCCGAAAATAAATATTTCAGTCCCTATTGAATTTTATGACTGTGATTACATATCACAGTCGTAACTATGGGAATATAACTGTATAGAGAGCACTGTAATCCTTTGCCATACACAGCAGGCAGTCATATTGGCAAATTCTCTACACATTATAAACTGACTGGTGTAATGACGGTATAATACATTATAGATCATCTCTATATGGCTATTGGTTTGCCTAACCATTTCCTGTGTTGACAAGGCAAGGCCTTGACAGAATAGTGTAGATATATTTAGAGGTAGGAGACAGAAACTGATCATGGGGGATATCATTTCCAAAGGTATTCAAATCTTAAGGAAATGCCTTTTTACTGTACGTTATTGTGATTTAGATATGTATAATTAATCCATGAACAGGTGTTTGACTGCATTAGGCAATCTTTTTGTTTCTAATTCTTACATATGTAGAAATATCGTTCGATAAAAAATGTTGCTATATTTCCCTTGTGAGATGAAGTGCTTTCTTTATTTTCACTGTCACGGGATCACCCTATAATTCCTTCAGCCTCAAATTGTCCTCTGTCTCTTCCCTGTGCAAAACCTAGCCATAAACTATACAATTTGATAGGTATGAGTTCTCACAGCGGTTTTGTTTATGTTTTGATGCTGCCGTGCAACTTTATGATGGTACAGTACATTGTTCATGGTATAGTGGTGTAACTGTGATGATGCAGTGATGACTCAGCCATGTCCCTGCGATCATCTATTGAACAGTCTGTGATGTCATTCTCATCAATCAAATGTATTTATAAAGCCCTTTTTACATCAGCAGATGCGATCATCATAATCTTGTATTGTTGCATTAATGGACAGGATTTATATGGCACATTATAAGGTGTTTAAAGTGTTTTACGTTGTGCATGTAGAATTTCACCTAATCCACAAAAAATGATTTTATGGTACTGAGTGCTGAAGTGCTATACTGAATATAATTAATTTGAATGTGTTTGCCTTTGTGACAGTGCCTTTCATATCCTGGCTGTTCTGAGCTCTTCACAAAGGCATCTCCTTGGCTACACATCCACTTGTGTTGGATAATGCTTTGTCCACTCACCTCCTGAACTGTGCTGGAAGGTGAAGTGACATCGAAGTCAAAGATTCCGTCAGTAGGCTTTGCACACGGCACTGATTCAGTATCACACAAACGGATGATTAAAAACACACTCAGGCACGACAGGCCACAACTTCTTATAATTGAGATTACTATGATGTGACGTACAGAGGGAGCCTGTACCTTAGGAAATAAGATGAGTCAATTATTCATACACCCCACAGGATTAAAAATGATCAATGTTCAAGCCAATTTCCTTTTGTTGACCCTAAGGTAATTGAGTATGAGTGGCTCAATGACATGGGCTGTCCTGCCGTCCCGTTTGGGAGGAAATGGAATATAGTTTGGTGACACAGCAGACAGGATCTCTCTTCAAGCACATGCATAACTAATTCCATGCACACCAAAGGGGGTCAGGATTCATTTGTTTTGTAAAATAGGCTCATGATAATGAACAATGCCTCTACTACTATTAATGCATTGAAAAATGGATGCTAGCCATTATGATACATGGTGTAGCACAGATGTAATCTGTATATAACCATAGTTTGACTACACCATTAGCAGGCCACCAGTCTACAAAAGTGTTCACCAGTAGTTCAGATTACTTAACACCTTTATATATCAAACGTAGGTAACTATAATGTTGGTGAAGTACAACCATGTTTGTGAATGTGAATGTGCTTTTGTGCTTCCCCCCTTGAGTTCCTTGACTCTGCTACTTTAGAAAAACTGCCTTCCGTTGTTCACAAATGTAAGTATGCCAATGTAATTGGAACATCCACTGACATAGTTTTGGATCAGTCCCTAAATTGTGCCATGTTGTATTTTTGGGGCACATGACTCTCTGCTACCGCATGGCAAGCAGTACCAGAGCGCCAAGTCTAGGACCAAGAGGCCCCTTAACAGCTTCCACCTCTCTTTGTTTTTACACTGCTGCTACTCACTGTCTATCTATGCATGGTCACTTTACCCCTACCAACATGTACAAATTACCTCGACTAACCTGTACACCCGCACATTGACTCGGTACCGGTACCCCCTTTATATAGCCTCGTATTGTTATTTTATTGTTACTTTTTATTACAATTTTTACTTTTGTTTATTTATTTTAGTTTAATAAAGTAACATTTCTTGAACTGCATTGTTGGTTAAGGGCTTGTAAGTAAGCATTACACTGTAAAGTTGCATATGAGAAATAACAATCTAATTGAATACTTTCAGTTTATTTGGCCTTTTGCTGTTACAGTAGGAGAATACTATATGAAGAGACTGGTTGTTATGAAAGTGTTTCAGATTATCTATGGTAATGGCAATCAGTTCATGAGAATTTCATTTGAGTTGTTCTGTCAGTCTTTATTCAACTACTGCCATATAAATATAATATATTTGATTGGCTACACACTAAGTGATCACACCAAGTACAACATACAGTACATGAACACTATCATGAACAATAAAATGGTGAAATAAGTGTACCTGGTTACATGTACTTTAAAGTGGAATTGACATCGTTTTAGCAACATGACATCCTTTTAAAATTTGTTCATAGGAAGAATGACACCTTTTTAAAAACATTTTTTTATATTTCGGACAAACGAGCATTTAGATATGGTAATTTTCACGTTTTCATTAATGTTTGGGAATTATGTATATTCTATAGCAATATAGAGTGGGACTATTAATAGACACTGCAGTAAAATAAAATCTAATAAGAACATCTATCTCATCCAGGACTGGAGTCTACACAGACCGGTGCGCCATAGCCAATCAGAGCTACTGGAGGCCTTTATGTAAATAAGCCATTTGCCGCACGGGCCTGCCATGATTCACTTTGAACTGGACATTGTGTTTACAGGCAGCTGCAACAGTGCACATTTAGATCATTAGAACTCATTTGCCTAAAGACACAAAATACTCCTGAATCGATTTTGGGAAATATGTAAATACTGATAGCAATATTTTTTGGACTACCAAGAAATGTATTGGTGAATTATACTGATCATGCATTGAACTGCATCCATCTATTCTGCCAACAATGTGTCACATCTGCTCCTGCCACACCCCCTAGTGGTCATCTGGTGTCTGCTTGACCTGCAGCCATTCCCCCAGTACACTCTCTCGCTCTCTCTCTCTCTCTCTCCCCTTCCCTTTCTGTTTGAGTGTGGTTGGAGACAGGTGTGCTGGAGTCAGAGCAGATCTCTACCAGCTGCAACTCATTCCATTATCAAGACCTTTACAAATACTCAGTTCTGCCACTTCCACTCTGCCAGATTGTAATCTCTACTCATTCAGTTTATGCTTCTAGCTATTATTAAAGATCCTGTTACCCTGCTTGATGCTGTTTATCCTCTCACTGCAGTTTTGGATCCTGGCTCCTGTCTCACATCTCACCACCCTGCTACCCTGTTCTGGACTCACCACACCACCACTCCCTTGGATTCCTCTCCGGACCTGTTTACCCTGTCCCAACCCTGCACACTCCAACGTCAGCCTCCACATCTGGTTTCCTACAACTCATCCAAGCTTCCCCGGATCTGCACTTCATATCTCCCTGTTACAGTGAATACCTTGGTTCATTCATCTCTATTTCCTCGTCTGAGTCTGCTCTTGGGTTCCTCTGTGCCGCTCCGCTTAACACAATTCCTTACTGTACGTCATTACATTTCTGTCAAATATAACTGTCACACCCTGATCTGTTTCACCTGTCTTTGTGATTGCCTCCACCCCCCTCTAGGTGTCGCCCATCTTCCCCATTATCCACTGTGTATGTATACCTGTGTTCTCTGTCTGACAGTTCCTGTTTCCTATTTGTCCCGGTGTTGACCATTCTGCCAGCCCTGAGCCTGCCTGCCAACCTGTACCATTGCCCCAAATTTCTGGATTACTGACCTTTACCGTCCTGCACCTTTTTACCACCTATCTGGATTACTGATCTCTGCCTGCCCTTGACCTGCTTTTTGCCTGCCTCTGTTTGATTAACTTCCCTAGGGTATGTGGGATGGTAGCATCCCACTGTGTCAACAGCCAGTGAAATTCCAGGGCGCCAAATTCAATACAACAGAAATCCCATAATTTTAAATTCCTCAAACATTTGTGTTTTACAGCATTTTTAAGCTACACTTGTTGTAAATCCAGCCAAAGTGTCCAATTTCAAAAAGGTTTTATGATGAAAACATACCAAACGATTATGTTAGGTATGAGCCAAGTCACAGAAAAAGACAGCCATTTTTCCTACCAAAGAGAGGAGTAACAAAAAGCAGAAATAGAGTTAAAATGAATCACTAACCTTTGATGATCTTCATCAGATCACACTCATAGGACTTCATGTTACACAATACATGTATGTTTTCATCGGTAAAGTTCATTATAATATCCCAAAATCTGAGTTTAGGTGGAACGCTACTGTCTCACTTGGCAAAAAGCCAGAGAAAATGCAGAGCTCCAAATTCAAATTAATTACTATAAAAATTACAAAAAATCAAACTTTCATTATCACACATGAAAGATACCAAATTAAAGCTACACTGGTTGTGAATCCAGCCAACATGTCAGAATTCAAAGGCTTTTCGGCGAAAGAAAACGATGCTATTATCTGAGGATAGCACAATAGTAAACAAAGACAGAGAAGCATATTTTAACCCTGCAGGCGCGACACAAAACGCAGAAATAAAAATATAAATCATGCCTTAACTTTGACGAGCTTCTGTTGTTGGCACTCCAAGATGTCCCATAAATATCAGAAATGGTCCTTTTGTTCGATTAATTCTGTCGATATATATCCAAAATGTCCATTTATTTGGCGCGTTTGATCCAGAAAAACACTGCTTCCAACTTGCTCAAACGTGACTACAAAATATCTCAAATGTTACCTGTAAACATTGCCAAAAAATGTCAAACTACTTTTGTAATAGAACTTTAGGTATTTTTTAACGTTAATAATCGATAAAATTGAAGGGATCATCTGTGTTCAATACAGGATTAAAACCAACTACAGCTAGCTTTCTGGTCTCGCGCCTCAAACAAATTGGACACTTCGAGTGACTCTCCTTCAAGATGGCCGTACTTCTTCATTACACAAAGGATTAACCTCAACCAATTTCTAAAGACTGTTGACATCCAGTGGAAGCGGTAGGAACTGCAAGCAGGTCCCTTAGAAATCTGGTTTCCCAATGAAAACACATTGAAAAGGGGAGTGACCTCAACAACAAAAAAATCGGAATGGTTTGTCCTTCTCTGTTTCGCCTGCTAAATAAGTTCTGTTATACCCACATACATGATTCAAACAGTTTTAGAAACTTCAGTGTTTTCTGTACAAATCTACTAATGATATGCATATCTTATCTTCTGGGGATGAGTAGCTGGCAGTTTAATTTGGGCATGCTTTTCATCCAAAATTCCAAATGCTGCCCCCTACCCTAGAGAAGTTAATAAACTGTTACTTTAACGTTGTCTGCATCAGTGTCTTGCCTGAAACATGAAAATAACCTATTTTTGGGGTGATAAACTATCTAACTGATATTATGACCATTTGTTTCATATTTGCAAAGTACTTAAAACCCTGGAGTTCCACTTCAAACTACTATTTATTAAAAATATGAAACACTTGACAAAAACAAACACGACAAAAGAAGAGTCCTGAAAGGTGAAACTGTTGTGTCCTCACCTTTGGTCTGATAATGTCCACATAATCTCCAAAGTGTCCTGTCAGTATTTGGTCTGGATCAGTTAGTAGAGCATGGCGCACACACCAGGTTTGTGGGTTAAATTCATGTAACGGGTGTCGTCGTCTGATGAGGAAGAATTGGACCAAAGCGCAGCATGGTAAGTGTTCATGACTTTTATTTAACTGAATACTAAAACAAAAATAACTAAGTGAATAACGAAAACAAAACAGTCCTGTGAGGTGCAGAAAACACTAAACAGAAAACAACTACCCACAAAACACAGGTGGGAAAAGCTGCATAAGTATGATTTTCAATCAGAAACAACGATAGACAGCTGCCTCTGATTGAGAACCATACCCGGCCAAACACAAAGAAATCCAAAACATAGAGAATGAACATAGAATGCCCACCCAAATCACACCCTGACCAAACCAAAACAGACATAAAAAGCTCTCTACGGTCAGGGCGTGACAATTCATGGGGCCACCCATATGTAAAATGTATGCACGCATGACTGTAAGTTGCTTCGGATAAAAGTGTTGGCTAAATGGTGTGGCCACTAAAAAAGTGTTCTCTTTCAATTATTGCCATGGTCACTCATATGCTTTTTATATTTCTTCTGTTTAAAACATTTCAATTTGGCTATATACATATAGGCCAATTTCCACTAGTGTAAAGGCTTCTTGTCAATATGGGGGTGCTGTTTCCAGTTTGTAAAAAATCGTGCCCAAATTAAACTGCCTCGTACTCTATTCTAGATCGTACAATATGCATATTATTATTACTATTGGATAGAAAACACTCTCAAGTTTCTAAAACTGTTTGAATTATATCTGTGAGTAAAACAGAACTAATTTTGCAGCAAACCTCCAGACAGGAAGTGAAAAATTTGAAAACGATGCTTTGTTCCAGGGCCTGCCTATTGAATTGCCTTATATTTATGGATATGCATGCACTGCATACCCCTTCCACTAGATGTCAACGGGCAGTGGAAGGTGGAATGGGGTGTCTAGCTTAATCAGAGGTCGAACAAGAGCTCTTGGAATGACATGACCAGAATTTCCTTTGTCTACCAGTGCTCGGGAAGTACCTCCATATTGTCTTATGATAAGCGTTCGGTATACACGGCTAATATCTCCGGCTTTGTATTTTTTTTATACATATTAGAAAAACATCATAAAGTAGGTTTTTTCAACCGAGTTTCATCAGTTTATTCAACGTTTAATGGGACTTTTGGAGTTTTCCGTTCTCTGCGTCGAGAGAAATTGGGAACCTCATCAACATTGGCTAGCCTTGTGGAGCGAATTCGACAGGAGAGAAGGACATTATAAAACCAAACATCGATTTATTCTGGACCTAGGACTCCTTATACAAGATTCTGATGGAAGCTCAGCAAAAGTAAGAACAATTTATGATGTTATTTCGTATTTCTGTGGAAAATGTTGAGTCCTATTATTCGTCCTATTTGCGGGCGCTGTCTCGCTATAACCTAAGCTGTTTGTTATGGGAAAGTTATTTTTAAAAATCTAACACGGCGGTTGCATTAAGAACTAGTGTATCTTTCATTTGATGTCCAAGATGTATTTTTTAGTAAAGTTTATGATGAGTTCTTTGGTCAGATTAGGTGAGTGTCCAGAAATATCTCCGGACAATTTGGTGAATCGATGCTACATATTCACAATGTATAACCACGGTTTGCAGCTCTAAATGTGCACATTTTCGAACAAAACAGAAGTGTATTGTGTAACCTGATGTTATAAGACTGTCATCTGATGAAGTTGGTGAAGGTTAGTGATTCATTTTATATCTTTTGCTGTTTTTTGCGATCGCTACCTTTTGCTGCTAATAAATGCATTTGTGTGTTTGGCTATTGTAGTAAGCTAATATAATGCTATAATGTGTTTTCGCTGTAAAACACTTTAAAAAATCGGAAATATTGGCTGGATTCACAAGATGTTTATCTTTCATTTGCGGTACACCATGTATTTTTCATAAATGTTTTATGATGAGTATTTAGGTATTTCACGTTGCTCTCTGTAATTATTCTGGCTGCTTTGGTGATATTTTGATGGTAGCTGCAATGTAAAACTATGATTTATACCTCAAATATGCACATTTTCGAACAAAACATACATTTATTGTATAACATGTTATAAGACTGTCATCTGATGAAGTTGTTTCTTGGTTAGTGACTAATTATATCTCTATTTGGTCGGTTTTGTGCAAGCTACCTATGTGGTAGAAAAATTGTGGAAATATGCGGTTGAGTCTTTTGCTATTGTGGTTAGCTAATAGAAATACATATTGTGTTTTCGCTGTAAAACATTTTAAAACCTGAAATGATGACTGGATTCACAAGATGTTTATCTTTCATTTGCTGTGTTGTGCTTGTGATTTCATGAAAATTATATTATATGATATCCCTGTCGCATTAGGCTAGGCTATGCTAGTCAGCTTTTTTGATGAGGATGCTCCTGGATCCGGGATGGGTAGCAATGAAAGGTTAAAGAACGACTGCCCCTAAAAAGAAACTAATCCCTTTGAAAATGGCCAATGTGGCATCGATGTGAGTCAAACTGGTGTCAAAATGTACTACAAAGCAGCGGCATAGCCATATAGCCAAGGCCTACCCAATATGAATTGTTTTATTTTACAACATTTTTAAAAGAAATGCATGTGAGATGTATTTTCTATGGGTCATTTTATTATAATGTAACAAATAAATACTTGACAATCTGTAACGACCGTCGTAATCCTCCTCGTCTGAGGAGGAGCAAGGATCGGACCAAAGCGCAGCGTGGTTTGAATATATACTTTAATATATTAAACAAAGACGAACACGAAGAACACTTGACAACTACAAAACTATAAACAGAATGAAACCAACGACGCTACAGTCCTGACCATGTGAACATGAGAAAACAATGAACGCAACAAACAGGAACAATCACCCACAAACAAACAGTGAGAACAGCCTACCTTAATATGGTTCCCAATCAGAGACAACGTAAAACACCTGCCTCTGATTGAGAACCATATCAGGCTAGTTAGACAACCCTAAACCAATGAAAACACATAACATGGAATATACCCACCCAGCTCACATCCTGACCAACTAAACAAAGACTAAACAAAGGAAATAAGGTCAGGAACGTGACACAATCAAGTTGGCTTCCGACTATTGTTTGCGTTTTAATTTTATTCATATGGTGGTTTACCTCAACAACCTGACAACGTCACGTGGCTAAACTTTGTAGCACATAAGCTAGCAAGCTCTACCACGCTAGCTTACTCGAATTGACTCAGCAGCTCGGGTAATTTAGTAGTTCTAGCATTGACAAACCAAATGTCGATCGCTAGGTTAAAAAAAAAAAGACGCCTGGAGGAAAAGGAGTGTGTGCCAGAAAATAATAAATCTACCGATAGCTTCCAGAATGAGACATTAATAGGTGACACTGACAGATTTGTCTGCCGTTGATGAACCAGCCTGTCAACCAAAGCTAGCAAAGTTCCCTTCAAGTATGATAAATGGCAAATCACGCTGCTTCTCTTCAAGGAGGTATGACCAGTTCTTGTGGATTGAGTACAGTAAAGCAAAAGACGCAATTCATTGTACATTTTGTAGGCACTTTCCTGGGGCAAATGTCGAATTCAGATGTATACGAGATGGATTTAAAAACTGGAAACTCGCAAGAAATGCTTGCTGCAAACATGAGAATGGCAAATTACATGCTAGTGCCCTGGCAAAATGTGAATCCCACAAGGCGACCCATGGGCCTAGAAGTCGTGGGACTGTGTTGAACCAAATACATGCTGATGCAAACATGGATTTTATAGAAATAAACCGTGCTCATGTTAAAGTGGTCATAGATATTGTTCTAATGTGTGCAAAGCAGGATATTCCACTTAGAGGGCATAGAAAAACCGAAGAGGCAACCAAAAAGGTAACTTTTTAGACATCTTCAATTTCATCTCAAAGTAGGACTCAGAAATTCAAAACAGGCTTAATGAGCTACCTCGCAATGCCACACTTATGAGCCCCGAAATTCAGAACGAGTTGCTAGAGTGTGCCGAGTCATTGTTACTATGGAGGATAAAAGATGAAGTTCATTCTGCGCCTTTCACGTATTTTGCCATCCTAGCAGATGAATAGAAAGATCAATCTAAACGAGAACGTATCGCTGTGTGCATCCGATACATTCATGCTGGAATGAATAAAGAAAGAGATGTTGGTTTTTATGGAAACCGCTGATTTGTCTGCACAATAAATTTCTCTGAAAATACTCTGTGTGTGGGATTTTGTTTCGATGGCGCTTCAGTCATGTCAGGGAACAGAGGAGGGGTACATGTCCTACTAAAGCAAACATTTAAGCAAGTGGTATATGTGCATTGCAACTCCCACCATCTGAATTTGGTTCTGTGCACTGCGGCAAAAGTATTGTGACATGTCAGTACATTTTTTGACACAGTAAACCAGCTACACACATTTATGAGTGGATCCCACAGACATGCTCAATTCATGAACTCAACAAAAAATGAAACGTCCTCTCACTGTCAAATGCGTTTTTCCCCCCAGCAAATTTAACATGTGTAAATATTTGTATGAACATAACAAGATTCAACAACTGAGACATAAACTGAACAAGTTCCACAGCCATGTGACTAACAGAAATGGAATAATGTGTCCCTGAACAAAGGGGGGGGGGGGGTCAAAATCAAAAGTAACTGTCAGTATCTTGTGAGGCCACCAGCTGCATTAAGTACTGCAGTTCATCTCCTCCTCATCGACTGCACCAGATTTGCCAGTTCTTGCTGTGAGATGTCACCCCTCTCTTCCACCAAGGCACCTGCAATTTCCCGAACATTTCTGGGGGGGAATGGCCCTAGCCCTCACCCTCCGATCCAACGGGTCCCAGACGTGCTCAATAGGATTGAGATCCGGGCTCTTCGCTGGCTATGGCAGAACACTGACATTCCTGTCTTACAGGAAATCATACACAGAACGAGCAGTATGGCTGGTGGCATTGCCATTCTGGAGGGTCATGTCAGGATGAGCAGGAAGGGTACCACATGAGGGAGGAGGATGTCTTCCCTGTAACGCACAGCATTGAGATTGCCTGCAATGACAACAAGCTCAGTCCGATGATGCTGTGACACACCGCCCCAGACCATGACGGACCCTCCACCTCCAAATCGATCCCGATCCAGAGTACAGGCCTTGTGTAAAGTTCATTCCTTCAACGATAAATGTAAATCCGACCATCACCCCTGGCGAGACAAAACCATGACCTGTCAGTAAAGAGCACTTTTGCCAGTCCTGTCGGGTCCAGCGACGGTGGGTTTGTGCCCATTGCGGACGTTGTTGCCGGTGATGTCTGGTGAGTACTTACCTTACAACAGGCCTACAAGCCCTCAGTCCAGCCTCTCTCAGCCTATTGTGGACAGTCTGAGCACTGATGGAGGGATTGTGTGTTCCTGGTGTAACTCGGGCAGTCCTGTACCTGTCCCGCAGGTGTGATGTTCGGATCTGCCGATCCTCTGCAGGTGTTGTTATACGTGGTCTGCCACTGCGAGGATGATCAGCTGTCCATCCTGTCTCCCTGTAGCGCTGTCTTATGCTTCTCACAGTACGGACATTGCAATTTATTGCCCTGGCCACATCTGCGGTCTTCATGCCTCCTTGCAGCATGCCTAAGGCACATTCACACAGATGAGTAGGGACCCTGGGCATCTTTCTTTTTGTCTTTTTCAGAGTCAGTAGAAAGGCCTCTTTAGTGTCCTAAGTTTTCTTAATTGCCTACCGTCTCTAAGCTGTTAGTGTCTTAACGACCGTTTCACAGGTGCATGTTCATTAATTGTTTATGGTTCATTGAACAAGCATGGGAAACAGTTATGAAGATCTGTGAAGATATTTGGATTTTTACGAATTATTGGCAAAAGACAGGGTCCTGAAAAAGGGATGTTTATTTTTTTTGCTGAGTTTAGAAGTACAGAAAGTGTTGCATCACGATAGACCATGTATCGAGCTAGAAAGATCCACAGATGTATGAAGGAGTTAAAAATCAGGGTCTGTGTGTAAAGTGCTGTTATTGCGAGATATCGTTTTAGAGGTTCTTGTAGTTTTCAGAGGCTTGTGGACAAACTAAATTAGAAGCCGATGCCCTCTTTCAACAAATACAGAACAATCATTTTTTATTTCTGTTGTCACATTTTGTAACGCTTGTCGTCTGGAGGAGAAGAAGAGGACCAAGGTGCAGCGTGGTAAGTGTTCATATTATTTAATTAAAATATGAAACACTTGACAAAAACAACAAACACGACAAACGAACAGTCCTGAAAGGTGAAACAAACACTAAACAGGAAACAACCACCCACAAACACAGGTGGGAACAGGCTACCTAAGTATGATTCTCAATCAGAGACAATGATAGACAGCTGCCTCTGATTGAGAACCATACCAGGCCAAACACACAGAAATACAACACAAGGACAACATAGAACACCAGACATAGAATGGCCACCCAAATTCACGCCCTGACCAACCAAAATAGAGACATAAAAAGGATCTCTACGGTCAGGACGTGACATGTTTAGTAAATTGTTTGACACTAGTGATTTTGCGACGAATTGATTACAAAGCTCTACATTATCTATGACAGACTGTATTGGTTTAATTGAAATCCTCAAAAGCAGCTTTTCTACGTTCAGAGATAACTGAGACTTTGATACAGTTCTCAAGCTAACTAGAGAGATGAGGATTAAGCATGATATTAGTAATTGGGATGTGAGCGCATCACGGCAGCAAAAACTGCCTGTAAAATTGGCAGACAGTGTAGTCACAACTTCATGAGGGAAAACATCCAGCATCAAGTGACAGTGACCTGAGGCAACTTTGGAACAATATTCTAAACAGACAGATTACTGAGTTGAACTCAAGATTTCAAGAAGACACATATTGGATCATGCAAGTGGCAGCCTCCTTTTCCATAGAATCCCAAACCTGCGGCCTTAAAGAGCAGCTGAAGACCACATGCGTTCATTATGCGATATCAATTGACAATGCTGAATTCACTGTTCTTACTCAGCAGTTGAGTCGTAAAACGAACATGGGAAAGAGTGACTTTTCCTCCGTAATGAGTGTACGTGACAGCTGCCCTGATTATATTTTCCCTAATAGAAACTCTCTGTTAAGAACTAGTGTATCTATCATTTCCTATACAACATGTATTTTATAGTAACGTTTATGTATAGTTATTTGGTCAGAATAGTTGAGTGTCATAAAAATATCCGCACATTCTGGGAAAAAGATGCTACGTTAGCACAATGTATGATTTCAGCTCTAAATATGCACATTTTCGAACAAAACATAAGTGTATGTATAACCTGATGTTATAGGACTGTCATCTGATGAAGCTTATCAATGTTAGTCAAAAATTACATATCTTTTGCTGGTTTATTCGCTATCGCTAATGTGCCTATTGCTATCGCTAACGTGCCTTGATGAATGAATGCGGTAGTGTGGTAGGCTATTGTAGTAAGCTAATATAATGCTATATTGTGTTTTCGCTGTAAAACACTTAAAAAATCGGAAATATTGGCTGGATTCACAAGATGTTTGTCTTTAATTTGCTGTCCACCATCGATTTTTCAGAAATGTTTTATGATGAGTATTTAGGTATTTGACGTTGGTGTCTGTAATTACTCTCGCTGCTTCAGTGCTATTTCTGACGGAAGCTGTGATGGTAGTTGCAATGTAAAACTGATTTATACCTCAAATATGCACATTTTATACAAAACATAGATTTATTGTATAACGTGTTATTAGACTGTCATCTGATGAAGTTGTTTCTTGGTTAGTTTGGTTGGTTCTTGGTTAGTTAGGTTGGCTTTGTGCATGCTACCTGTCCTGTGAAAAATGTCTGTCCTTTTTTGTATTTGGTGGTGAGCTAACATAAATATATGTGGTGTTTACGCTGTAAAACATTTTAAAAATCGGACATGTTGACTGGATTCACAAGATGTGTATCTTTCATTTGCTGTATTGGACTTAATGTGTGAAAGTAAAATATTTCAAAAAAATATATTTTGAATTTCGCGCTCTGCCTTTTCAGTGGAATGTGGGAGGAGTTCCGCTAGCGGAACCCCGGTGCCAGACAGGTTAACCTTCTCTCAATAGGGGGTGCTGTTTTCACTTTGTAAAAATTTCATTCCCAAATTAAACTGCCTCGTACTCAATTCTTGCTCGTACAATATGCATATTATTATTACTATTGGACAGAAAACACTCTCTAGTTTCTAAAACTGTTTGAATTATATCTGTGAGTAAAACAGAACTCAAGTTGGAGCAAACTTCCTGTGAGGAAGTGAGAAATCTGAAATCAGGCAGGCTGTTCTGGGGTCAGTTTATTAATTTGCATGTCTTCTATTGGTCGACATGCACTGCATACGCCTTCCCCTAGATGTCAGCAAATAGTGAGAATTGGAATGGAGTTGCTAGGCAGATCTGAGGCCATATAAAGGGTCTTAGAACGTGGGGTGCAGTCTTTTGAACATTCGGCATAACGCAAGACAGACCTCAGGATGGCGTTCTGGAAAGCTCCCGTTATAGGCCTTAAATATATCCGGCTCTGATTTTATTTGATATAGGTGTTAAAGACATCATAATGTTGTTATTTTAAACCGAGTTATATCAGTATATTGCGATTTTCGGATATTTCTTTGTACTGCGTTATAGTGAGTTGGGCACGTCTGGGCCACATGGCTAATGTTTACTGCTAATTCCAAAGTTGAAGGCGACAATCTACAACCAGAGCAACGATTCTTCTGGACAAAGCACAACTTGCCCAAGATTCTGATGGAAGCACATCAAAAAGTAAGAAGTATTTATGTTAATTCGTTGTTCTGTTGAAAAATGTGAAACTACTATTCCGCCATTAATTTCGGTGCGGTCTCGCTTTAACGCACGCTGTATGTCGTAGTAACGTTAATTTTAAAAATCTAACACAGCGGTTGCATTAAGAACTAATGTATCTTTCATTTGCTGTCCAACCTGTATTTTTTTGTCAAGTTTATGATTAGTTACTGATTAGACTAGGTGCCTCTCCCAAGATTTCTCCCGACATTTTGTTGGCAGCTTGGCTACTATTCTCATTGTATAACCACGATTTGTGCCGCTAAATATGCACATTTTCGAACAAACTCTATATGTATTGTGTAATATGATGTTATAGGACTGTCATCTGAAGAAGTTTGAGAAGGTTAGTGAAAAAATGTATATCTTTTGCTGGTTTATTCGTTATCGCTATTGTTGGCTTGAATCAATGCTGTTGTGTGGTTGGCTATTGTAGTAAGCCAATATAATGCTATATTGTGTTTTCGCTGTAAAACACAACCTGTTGAGGATAGAGGGCGCTGTTTACACTTTGGGGGAAAATCGTGCCCAATTTAAACGGCCTCGTACTCTATTCTTGCTCGTACAATATGCATATTATTATTACTATTGGATAGAAAACACTCTCTAGTTTCTAAAACCGTTTTAATTTTGTCTGTGAGTGAAACAGAACTCATTTGGCAGCACACTTCCTGACCAGGAAGTGGAAAGTCTGAAAATTATGCTCTGTTCAAGGGCCTGCCTATAAATGGGCATGATACGTATGAGTATACATGCACGTCATACACCTTCCCCTAGATGTCAAGAGGAAGTGAGAGAAGAAATGAAGTGTTTATCTTGGTCTGAGGTGGAATATATCCTCTTGGCACGACGAGTAATCCATTTCCTGTTTTCTGGAAAGCGCGCAGATGGACCTGGAATTGCCAGCTGAAAAGCCGTCGTTATAGGCGACTACTATCTCCGGCTTTGATTTTATTTGATACATGTCACAATATCATCGTAAAGTATGTTTTTTCAATATAGTTGTATTAGATTTGTAAAATTTATTCGGGACGTTAGGCGTGTTGCGTTGTGTGCCTTTGTTCAGAAAGGAGAGCTTCGCGCCACTTGGCCAGTGTGCTTGCTAATTCAAGAGGGAAAAACGATGTTCTAAATCCAAACAACGATTGTTCTGGACAAAGGACCCCTTGTCCAACATTCTGATGGAAGATCACCAAAAGTAAGAAACATTTTATGATGGTATTTCATATATCTGTCGAACTGTATACTAGTAGTTTTGCGCCCAGGTTTTGGCCACTCTCTCGCTATAACATAAGCCTTATGTCGTAATGAAGATATTTTTAGAATTCTAACACTGCGATTGCATTAAGAACTAGTGTATCTATCATTTCCTATACAACATGTATTTTTTTGTAATGTTTATGAATAGCTATTTGGTCAGAATAGGTGAGAGTCTAATAGAAATATCCGCACATTCTGGGAAAAAGAAGCTACGTTAGTATAATGGATAACCACTGATTTCAGCTCTAAATATGCACATTTTCGAACAAAACATAAGTGTATGTATTATGAAGGTTAGTGAAAATTAATATATTTTGCTGGTTTATTCGCTAACGCTAACGTGCCTATTGCTATCGCTAACGTGCCTTGATTAATGAATGCGGTAGTGTGGTAGGCTATTGTAGTAAGCTAATATAATGCTATATTGAGTTTTTTCACTGTAAAACACTTAAAAAATCTGAAATATTGGCTCGATTCACAAGATGCTTGTCTTTCAATTGCTGTACACGATGTATTTTTCAGAAATGTTTTATGATGAGTATTTAGGTATTCCACGTTGGTCTCTATAATTACTCTGGCTGCTTCGGTGCTATTTTTGACGGTAGCTGTGATGGTAGCTGCAATGTAAAACTGATTTATACCTCAAATATGCACATTTTTCGAACAAAACATAGATTTATTGTGTAACATGTTATAAGACTGTCATCTGATTCACAAGATGTGTATCTTTCATTTGCTGTATTGGACTGGTTAATGTGTGAAAGTTAAATATTTAAAAAATATATATTTGTCATTTCGCGCTCTGCCTTTTCAGTGGAATGTGGTAGGAGTTCTGCTAGCGGAACGCCTGGGCCAAACAGGTTAAAAAATCTGAAATATTGCCTGGATTCACAAGATCTTTGTCTTTCATTTGCTGTACGCTGTGTATTTTTCATAAATGTTTTATGATGAGTATTTAGGTAAATCACGTTGGTCTCTGTAGTTATTCTAGTTGCTTTGGTGAGAGTTGTGATGGTGGCTGCAATGTAAAACTATGATTTATACCTGAAATAAGCACATTTTTCTAACAAAACATATGCTATACAATAAATATGTTATCAGACTGTCATCTGATGAAGTTGTTTCTTGGTTAGTGACTATTTATATCTTTATTTGGTCAAAATTGTGATAGCTACCTATGCAGGAAAAAAATGGTGGGAAAAAAAAGTTTTGTCTTTTGCTATCGTGGTTAGCCAATAGAAATACATATTGTGTCTTCCCTGTAAAACATTTTAAAAATCAGAAATGATGGCTGGATTCACAAGATGTGTATCTTTCATCTGGTGTCTTGGACTTTCGATTTAATGATATTTAGATGCTAGTATTTACTTGTGACGCTATGCTAGTCAGCTTTTTTACTGATGGGGGTGCTCCCGGATCCGGGATTGTGATGAAGTAGAAGTTAATGCAATCGCCGTGTTAGAATTCTAAAAATAACTTCATTACGACATCCAGCTTAGTTATAGCGAGAGTGTACCCAAAATGTGGGCGCAAACGGCTATTTCACATGTTCGACAGATATATGAAATAGCATCATAAAATGGGTCCTACTTTTGATGAGAATGTGGTACAAGGGGTCCTTTGTCCAGAACAATCGTTGTATGGTTTTAGAATGTCCTCTTCTCCAGTCAATTAGCACGGAAAGCTAGCAAAGTAGCGCGAAGCTCTCCTTCCTGAACAAAGGCACACAACGCAACACGCCTAACGTCCCGAATAAATTTCAATAATCGAATAAAACTATATTGAAAAAACATACTTTACGATGATATTGTGACGTATCAAATAAAATCAAAGCCGGAGATATTAGTTGTCTATAACGACAGCTTATCAGAAGGCAAAACCAGGTCCCTTCACGCGCTCTCCAGAAAACAGGAAACTGGTGACACGTCATACAAAGAGCTTTTATTCGACCCCAGATCAAGTTGTACACTCCATTTCTTCTCTCACTGCCTGTCGACATCTAGTGGAAGACGTATGAAGTGCATGTATACTGATATATATCAAGGACATTTATAGGCAGGCCCTAGAACAGAGCATCGATTTCAGATTTTCCACTTCCTGTCAGGAAGTTTGCTGCAAAATGAGTTCTGTTTTACTCGCAGACATAATTCAAACGGTTTTAGAAACTAGAGAGTGTTTTCTATCCAATAGTAATAATAATATGAATATTGTACGAGTAAGAATTGAGTACGAGGCCGTTTAAATTGGGCACGATTTTCCCCCAAAGTGAAAACAGCGCCCTCTGTCCTCAACAGGTTAAGGATCATTGTCACACTTCCAATGGCATCATGCAGTGTGGACAGACTTTTCTCAACAACAGCTAGGATAAAAAATTGTCTTCACACATCATTGACAAGCGCCTGGCTGAACCACTTCATTTTGCTGTCTTTTGAGTGTGAACTGACAGATACATTGGATTATGATGAAATCATCACCATATTCAACTCAAAGCCTTGCCATCTGTGCCTTGTGATGTAGGTCACACCTTATGATATGTCTTCTCAAGGTAAAGTACCATTTAATAGTACTACTGCCCGCCATGGTATAAATTGTAACATCAAATATAGGCTTATTTGCCCATCGAGATTAAAATGTGTCTGATGATGAGTTTTATGTTGTTGCAAGTTGGCAACTGGTCTAAATGTACTGTCTTATTTTAATATGTAAATATTTGTATTTGTAACGAGGTTGCTCCAAGAGTCACGCCCTGACCATAGAGAGCCCTTGGATTCTCTATAGTGGTTTAGGTCAGGGTGTGACTGGGGATGTGTTCTAGAATGTGTATTTTTATGTTGGGGGTTTTGTATGGTTCCCAATTAGAGGCAGCTGGTAATCGTTGCCTCTAATTGGGGATCATATTTAGGAAGCCCTATCTCCCACCTGCTTTGTGGGATATTGTTTGTGTTAGTGTGTTTGGGCACTATGTCTTCACGTTCTTTGTAAGTTTTGTTTCTAGTTTCATTTTCTATTAAAAGGATGTGGAACTCAATGCACGCTGCGCCTTGGTCCGCTCATTTTGAGGTTTGTGACACCAAGTACTGTACACTAGTATAAAACAATTGTATTACGAAATAATACAGTGCACATCGCTAAATAAATAAGTAGAAAAAATCCCTATCCAAATTCTTATAGGCCTATCCCAAAAATGTATTCTGGCTACGCCCCTGCTACAAAGTGTAAGATCATTTCAGTCATAACATAAGTCCAATCTAAAATAAAGTTTGGAACCTCGGTTTGTCACAAGTAAATTAAGGTTGGGTTTGAATTACAATTATGTTAACAAATTATGCCCCCTTTTGACAAGCTCCACGTGCAAATCGCCCCTCTGCTCACTTCGCTTCTCTTCATTAAATTGGGCCCACTTAGATTTCTCTTCATTGAATGGGGCTCTGTTGTTTAATCGCCCGAACGCGTTCAAAGGATGGCAGACTGAAAAGCCCTATACGGATTGACCAAGCCTGGTGAGTATAACCAGAGATACTGGAGTATAATGACATCTCTGACATAACTTAGCTAGCTAACAACGTTAGATAACATTATAGCCGGTAATGTAGGTAGCTACAGTATCTTTTGATAAAGCGAGGCAGGCTAGCTAATATTTTAGCTAACGTTAGCATGGCTAGCTAGCTACATCTTTGAAACTTAGTTAGGTCCTAGCTCATACAAGTTAATTGTGTATTATCTAGATACTGCTGGTTATGGTGTCTTCAGAAAGTATTCACATCCTTTGACTTTTTCCACATTTTGCTGTGTTACAGTCTGAATTAGAAATTTTGTGTCACTGGCCTACACACAATACCCCATCATTTCAAAGTGGAATTATGTTTTTAGAAATGTCTGCAAATTAATAAAACATGAAAAGTTCAAATGTTTTGAGTAAACAAGTACTCAACCATGTGTAACACAGCGGTCTAAGGCACTGCATCTCAATGCTGTCTCGATCCCGGGCTGTATCACAACTGGCCGTGAACGGGAGTCCCATAGGGCGGCGCACAATTGGCCCAGCGTCTTCTGGGTTAGGGGAGGATTTAGCTAGAGTAGACTGTCATTGTAAAATAATTTGTTCTTAACTTCTTATGGCTGCAAGGGGCAGTATTGAGTAGCCTGATAAAATGTGTCCATTTCAAACGGCCTCGTACTCAATTCTTGCTCGTACAATATGCCTATTATTATTACTATTGGATAGAAAACACTATCTAGTTTCTAAAACCGTTTGAATTATTTCTCTGAGTGAAACAGAACTCATTCTGCAGCACTTTTCCTGACCAGGAAGTGGAACGTCTGAAATCGATGCTCTGTTCTTCTTCATGCCTATACATGGGCACAAGACCTATTAGTATACATACACGTCATACACCTTCCTCTGGGTGTCAAGAAGGCTGTGAGAGAAGAAATGAGGTGATTATCTCGATCTGGGATGGAATAAAACCTCTTGGAATGACGTGTACCCAATTTCCGGTACTCTGAAGAACGCAATTTGGACAGTGAGGTTGCCTTTTGTTTTGCTGACGTTATATGCGACTATTATTTCCGGCTTTGATTTTATTTGATACATGTCACCATATCATCGTAAAGTATGTTGTTTCAATATAGTTTCATCAGATTATTTAATTTTTTTCGGGAGTTTTGCCGTGTTCCGTTCTCTTCCGTTTGTTTACATGGAGAGATCCGTGCAACCCGGCTAGCGCGCTTGCTAAATGGAGAGAGAAAGTTGCCATTCTGAATCCAAACAACGACTCATCTGGACAAAGGACACCTTGTTCAACATTCTGATGAAAGATTTAGCAAAAGTAAGACCCAATATATGATGTTATTTCATATATCTGTCGTAGTCGCCGGCGCCCAAGTGTTTCTGGCTATTGTGCTAAGCTAATATAATGCTACATTTTGTTTTCGCTGTAAAACACTTAATAAATCGGAAATATTGTCTGGCATCACAAGATGCCTGTCTTTCATTTGCTGTACACTATGTATTTTTCAGAAATGTTTTATGATGAGTAATTATGTATTTGACGTTGGTGTCTGTTAATATTATGGCTGCTTTCGTGCAATTTCTGAATGTACCTGCAATGTAAACTATGATTTATACCTGAAATATGCACATTTTTCGAACAAAACATAGATTTATTGAATAACATGTTATAAGACTGTCATCTGATGAAGTTGTTTGTTGGTTAGTTTGGTTGGTTCTTGGTTAGTTAGGTTGGCTTTGTGCATGCTACCTGTGCTGTGAAAAATGTTTGTCCTTTTTTGTATTTGGTGGTGAGCTAAAATAAATATACGTGCTGTTTTCGCTGTAAAACATTTAAAAAATCAGACATGTTGGCTGGATTCACAAGATGTGTACCTTTCATTTGCTGTATTGGACTTGTTAATGTGTGAAAGTTAAATATTTCAAAAAAATATATTTTGAATTTCGCGTTCTGCCTTTTCAGTGGAATGTGGGAGGAGTTCCGCTGGCGGAACGCCTGAGCAGTAAAGTTTAAATCACTAATGTGTCACGCCCTGACCTTAGTTTTCTTTGTTTTCTTTATTATTTTGGTTAGGTCAGGGTGTGACGAGGGTCGTATGTGTGTTTTTGTCTGGTCTAGGGTTTTTTGTATGTCTAGGTTGTGTGTGTAGTCTAGGCATACGTAGGTCTATGGTGGCCTGGATTGGTTCCCAATCAGAGGCAGCTGTTTATCGTTGTCTCTGATTGGGGATCCTATTTAGGTTGCCATTTTCCAGTTTGGTTTGTGGGTGATTGTCTATGTTGATGTTGCATGTCTGCACTCGTTATTATTAGCGTCACGTTCGTTTATCATTTTATATAGTTTGTAATAGTTTGTTTCGGTGTTCTTTCGTTGTCATTAAATAAGATGTATTCACATCACGCTGCGCTTTGGTCTCCTCACTACGACGATCGTGACAGAATCACCCACCACAAACGGACCAAGCAGCGTGGTGAGGAGCATCAGCGTTATCTGGACTCATGGACATGGGAGGAGATTTTGGACGGCAATGGACCCTGGGCACAGGCTGGGGAGTATCGCCGTCCGCAGGAGGAATTGGAGGTAGCGAAGGCTGAGCGAAGACACTATGAGGAGATCGCACGGCAGCGCAACAGATACGAGAGGCAGCCCCCCCAAAAAATTTGGGGTGGGGGCACACGAGGAGATTGGCGGAGTCAGGCGAGAGACCTGAGCCAACTCCCCGTGCTTACCAGAAGCGGCGTGGCACTGGTCAGACACCGTGTTATGCGATGAAGCGCACGGTGTCGCCAGTGCGCGCTCATAGCCCGGAGTGCTATATGCCAGCCCCCCGCAAGTGCCATGCGAGATTGGGCATCCAGCCAAGGCGGATTGTGTCTGCGCAGCACGTTTGGTCTCCGGTGCTCCGTTTCGGTCCATGTATCCTGCGCTGGCGCTGCGTACTGTGTCTCCAGGGCGATAGGAGGGTGCTGTTCGCCCTATGCCTGCCCTCCGCCCGTGCTGGGGCGAATGTGGGCATTGAGCCTAAGGGAGAGGTGCGTGTGGTATGCACCAGATCTCCAGTGCTCCCCCACAGCCCGGTCTATCCGGTGCCTCCTCCACGTACCAAGCCCCCTGTAGGTCTCTCCAGCCTGGTGGGCCCTGTGGCATCCCCAAGCACCAGGCTGTCTCTCTGTCTCCTCCCTCCAGGTTAGCCCTTCAGTCCAGAGCTGCCAGAGCCGCCCGTCAGTCCGGAGCTGCCAGAGCCGCCCGTCAGTCCGGAGCTGCCAGAGCCGCACGTCAGTCCGGAGCTGCCAGAGCCGCCCGTCAGTCCGGAGCTGCCAGAGCCGCTTGTCACTCCGGAGCCGCCAGAGCCGCCCTTCACTCCGGAGCCGCCAGAGTCGCCGTTTACCATGGAGCTGCCAGAATCGCAGCCCGTCAGTCCAGAGGCGCCCGTCAGGCCAGTGGCGCCCTCTACGAGGGTCTTCAGTCCGGAGCCCGCTGCGAAGTCCCCCACTCCAGAGGCGCCACCTAAGTGGGCCAAGACTGAGGTGGAGCGGGGTCCACGTCCCGCACCCGAGCCGCCGCCGTAAAGAAGGTCCACCCGGACCCTCCCCTTTTGAGTCAGGTTTTGCGGCCGGAGTCCGCACCTTTGGGGAGGGGGGGGGGGGGGTACTGTCACGCCCTGACCTTAGTTATCTTTGTTTTCTTTATTATTTTGGTTAGGTCAGGGTGTGACCAGGTTGGTATGTGTGTTTTTGTCTAGTCTAGGGTTTTTGTATGTCTAGGTTGTGTGTGTATTCTAGGCATACGTAGGTCTATGGTGGCCTGGATTGGTTCCCAATCAGAGGCTTCTGTTTATTGTTGTCTCTGATTGGGGATCCTATTTAGGTTGCCATTTTCCAGTTTGGTTTGTGGGTGATTGTCTATGTTGAATGTCTGCACTCGTTATTATTAGCGTCACGTTCGTTTGTTATTTTGCAATAGTTTGTAATAGTTTGTTTCGGTGTTCTTTCGTTGTCCTTAAATAAGATGTATTCACATCACGCTCCGCTTTGGTCTCCTCACTATGACGATCATGACACAATGAGTCCATGCATCTCATTATATGACTTGATTAGCATATTTTTATTTGGGCTTGACATGACCTTTTCTTGATTTACTTTACCTGTATTTAACTAGGCAAGTCATTTAACCTGTTAGGCGGGCTCTCCCGACGTCGGTACAAATATGACAACATCCAGCTCATGTGCAGGGCGCGAAATTCAAAAGCTATTTTTTTTAAAATATTTAACTTTCACACATTAACAAGTCCAATACAGCATTTGAAAGATAAACATCTTGTCAATCCAGCCAACATGTCCGATTTTTTAAATGTTTTACAGAGAAAACACCACATATATTTATGTTAGCTCACCACCAAATACAAAAGTGGACAGACACGTATGATTATGATTATGATGTATGAATTATGATTCAAGTAGCATGCACAAGCCAACCTAAATAACCTAAAACCAACCTAAAGAACCTAGAAAAAACTACCTCAGATGACAGTCCTATAACATGTTACACAATAAATCTATGTTTTGTTCATTAAATGTGCATATTTTAGCTATAAATCAGTTTTACATTACTGCTCCCATCATTGCTACAGCATAGTTACAGTCTGAAATCAGACGGGAGTAGCCAGAGAAAATACAGACACCAACGTCAACTACTAATTACACCTCATAAAACATTTCAGAAAAACATATGGTGGATAGCTAATGAAAGACAAATATCGTGTGAATAGAGCCAATATTTCCGATTTTTGAAGTGTTTTACAGCGAAAACACAATATATCGTTATATTAGCTTACAACATTAGCTAGCATACGGCAGCATTGATTCTAGTCAAGCGCTAGCATAGCACAGTTCGACAGATATATGAAAAAGCATCCCAAATTGGGTCCTTATCTTTGTTGATCTTCCATCAGAATGTTGTAACGGGGTCCATTGTCCAGTAAAGTCTTTAGTTGGGTTCCAGAACGAAATATTTCCCTCTTTGGTTAGCAAGCACAACGGCCGTGCGGCGCTAATCTGTCTTTCTTCAAAAAATTCTTCCGTCGCATGACATCTAAAGTCCAGAATAAATTGCAATAATATAATTAAAGTATATTGAAAAAACATACTTTAGGATGATTTTGTGACATGTATCAAATAATATCGTAGGCAGAGGTCATATTCACCTTTAACGAGCGGATTCCAGGAGCCGAGTCCAGATTCTGCCTCGCGCCCGGAATTTTTTTTTAACTGCGCAGGTCTCACAAGAAGATGTGGTATTCAGTCCATGGAAGAGATATTTGACTCCTTTCAACTCTCACTTCCGCATTACACCCAGATGAAGGCGTATGACGTGTTTCTACGGTCCTAAGTGTCATGACCTTGTATAGACAAGGTCTTAAAGAGACACATCGCATTTTGGAAATCTAAATTCGGCTGGGAAAATGGCTGTAAAAATAGTTCTGTTCCACTTAGAGAAATAATTCAAACGTTATTAGAAACTATAGACTGTTATCTATCCAATAGTAGTAAATATATGCATATTGTAAAATCAAAAATTTCTTAAGAGGCCGTTTGAAAATGTGCACATATTTTCCAGTTTTTTCAATATTCACCCTGCAGCCTGAAGAAGTTAACAGACTGTCATCTGATGAAGTTGTTTCTTGGTTAGTGACTATTTATATCTTTATTTGCTCGAAATTGTGATAGCTACCTATGCAGGAAAAAAATGGTGGGAAAAAAAGTTTTGTCTTTTGCTATCGTGGTTAGCTAATAGAAATACATATTGTGTCTTCCCTGTAAAACATTTTAAAGATCAGAAATGATGGCTGGATTCACAAGATGTGTATCTTTCATCTGGTGTCTTGGACTTGTGATTTAATGATATTTAGATGCTAGTATTTACTTGTGACGCTATGCTAGGCTATGCTAGTCAGCTTTTTTACTGATGGGTGTGCTCCCGGATCCGGGATTGTGACCAAGTAGAAGTTAACTTCTTTGATGTAGGGGGCAGCATTTTCACTTTTGGATGATTTTCGTGCCGATAGTGAACTGCCTCCTATTATTACTATTGGATAGAAAACACTCTGAAGTTTCTAAAACTGTTTGAATGATGTCTGTGAGTATAACAGAACGCATATGGCAGGCAAAAACCTGAGAAAAAATCCAAACAGGAAGTGAAAATTCTGAGAGTGGTTGTTGTTAAAGTCATCACCTATTCAATTCCCTGTAATATATGGATCTGTTTGCACTTCATACGCCTTCCACTAGATGTCAACAGTCAGTAGAACGTGGAATGAAGCTTATGCTGTGTTGTGGGACTGGATGGGAGGTGAATGAGTCAGTGTTCTGGCAGATTGCCAGTTCTTGGTCACGCGCTTTCCTCATTATATCGTCATGCGTTCCATTACTTATAGAGACTGAAAAGAATTCTCCGGTTGGAACCTGGATATGGATATAAACTTGGAACTTGGATATAAATGATAACAACATCCTGAAGATTGATTCTCTACTAAGTTTGACCAGTTTATTCGACCTGGAATATGACTTTTTTAAGTTTTCGTCCGACGTTTGCCTGCATCCGCGTGAGCGTTTGGACACGTGTACTACACATGCTAGCAAAATTAGCTAATTGGACATAAGTCATGGACATTATCGAACAAAACAACGATTTATTGTGGAACTAGGATTCCTGGCACTGCATTCTAATGAAGATAATCAAAGGTAAGGGAATATTTATGATGTAATTTCGTATTTCTGTTGACTCCAACATGGCGGAGAAATGTTGTGACATCTGAGCGCCGTCTCAGATTTTTGCATGGTGTGCTTTTTACGTAAAGTTTTTTTTAAATCTGACAGCGGTTGCATTAGGAACAAGTGTATCTTTAATTATATGTAAAACATGTATCTTTCTTTGAAGTTTACGATGAATATTTCTGTTATTTGACGTGGCTCTCTGTAATTACTCCGGATGTTTTGGAGGCATTTCTGAACATGGTGCCAATGTAAACCGAGATTTGTGGATATAAATATGCACATTATTGAACACAACATAAATGTATTGTGTAACATGATGTCATATGAGTGTCATCTGATGAAGATGTTCAAAGGTTAGTGATTCATTTTATCTCTATTTCTTGTTTTTGTTAGTACAATCTTTTGCTGGGAAAATGGCTGTGTTTTTCTGTGGCTATGTACTGAGCTAACATAATTGTTTGGTGTGCTTTCCCCGTAAATCCTTTTTGAAATCAGACATGTTGGCTGGATTCACAACATGTGTAGCTTTAATTTGGTGTATTTCATGTGTGATTTCATGAAAGATTGATTTTTATAGCAATATATTTGAATTTGGCGCGCTACATTTTTTCTGGATTTTGGCCAAGTGGGAAGCTACCGTCCCATCTATCCTAGAGAAGTTAAAGAGTAGGACTAAATCAAAACAAAATGCATTTAACCTCTCTAGGGTATGTGGGACGTTAGCGTCCCACCTCATCAACAGCCAGTGATACTGCAGAGCACCAAATTCAAAACAACAGAAATCCCATAATTTAAATTCCTCAAACATACAAGTGTTTTACACCATTTTAAAGCTACACTTGTTGTAAATCCAGCCAAAGTGTCCGACTTCAAAAAGGTTTAACAAGGAAAGCACACCAAACGATTATGTGATTATGTAAGGTGTGAGCCAAGTCACAGAAAAAGACATCCATTTTTCCAGCTAAAGAGAGCATTAACAAAAAGCAGAAATAGAGATAAAATGAATCACTAACCTTTGATAATCTTCATCAGATGACACTCATAGGACTTCATGTTACACAATACATGTATTTTATGTTCGGTTAAGTTCAAATTTATATCCAAAAATCTGAGTTTAGGCAAGACGCTACTGTATCACTTGGCAAAAAGCCTGAGAAAATGCATAGCGCCACATTAAAATGAATGACTATGAAAATTACTATAAAATCAAACTTTCATTAAATCACACATGAAAGATATCAAATTAAAGCTACACTGGTTGTGAATGCAGCCAACATGTCAGAATTCAAATAGGCTTTTCAGCGAAAGCATACAATGCTATTATCTGAGCATAGCACCATTGTAAACAAAAGAGAGAAAACATTTCAACCCTGCAGGAGCGACACAAAACGCAGAATAAAAGCTTCTGTTGTTGGCACTCCAATATTTTCTAGTTTTCTACTCCGCTAGCCAGCACCTCGCCTACATAGGTGTGCGTTTCTTTTTTCTTCTAGATGGCACTCCAATATGTCCCATAAACATCACAAATGTTCCTTTTATCACAAATGGTCCCTTTATTTGGCGCGTTTGATCCAGAAAAACACCGGTTCCAACTTGCTCAAACATGACGACAAAATATATCAAAGGTTACCTGTAAACTTTGCCAAAAAATGTCAAACTACTTATGTAATATAATATAACTTTAGGTATCTTTTTACGTTAATAATCGATAAAATTGAAGACGTCGTGATATGTGTTCAATACAGGATTAAAACGATATGTAGCATGCCTTCTGTTTGATTGAAACGCATGTCTAGGACACCAGGAGTGCCTCGACTTCAAGATTGTGGTATTTCTTCATTACACAAAGGAATAACCTCAACCTATTTCTCACGACTGTTGACATCCAGTGGAAGCCGTTGAAACTGCAAGCAAGTTGCTTAGAAATCTGGTTTCCCAATGAAACTCATTGAAAAGACAGTGACCTCAAAAAAAAAAAAATCTGAATGGTTTGTCCTCGGGGTTTTGCCTGCTAAATAAGTTCTGTTATACTCACAGACATGATTCAAACAGTTTTAGATACGTCAGAGTGTATTCTATCCAAATCCACTAATGGTATGCATATCTTATCTCCTGGCGATGAGTAACTGGCAGTTGAATTTGGGTATGTTTTTCATCCAAACGTGAAAATGCTGCCCCCTACCTTAGAGAAGTTAAAATGGTGTAACATACATGTATGTTTGAGGAATTTTAATTATGGGATTTCTGTTGTTTTGAATTTGCCTACCGTCGCTACCGTCTCATGTACCTTAGAGGTTAAATGGTTGAAAGCTCATTAATATCACATTTAGGTGACTAGCTAAACAACAAATAAGACATATAATTTCAATTGGAATTTGGTTTTGCTTTTAGATGGTTGAAAGCATAGATAACACATATTTTTGAGTGGTTGGATATACTGTAGGTTGTAATCTCATTGATCAACTTCTCAACCAAATATTACCCCATTATCCACGTTGAAATGACGTAGTGGGCTCTGTGGGTAGGTATGTGAATGAATGCCTTGTAGGAGGAAAGATTCTGAAATAAATTATACAGTACAGAGTTGGAACCACAGGTTCAAAAATGTTGTGGCAAAAGTTGAACATGTCTTTCCTGGGGCCTGGAGTTGTTCCTGATCTCATGACAAAGTCTGGGTCCTATTCGTAGACTATGACAAAATATTATTATAATAGATAGCTTCCCTTTTCATCTGTGCTACGACTATAGGGCTGTTTTTTTGTATATCAGAGAAGAGAATATAGTGAAATAAGGCTGAAGGGCAGAGATACAGTTGAGAAAGCAACTCTGTATGGTGGAGATATCAGGAGGGAAATGCCACCACCATAGGGCCTGGAGAAAGTGTGGGATCCGTTCTAGAGAGCTTGTCAGTTCTGTGTGCGTGCAAGGTTTGATTCCCCATAACAATGTGGTGCTTTGTCCCTCCTTCACCCCTCTTTATGCCCACATCAGGCAATTTGTAGCAGTTAATTTTTTTTGTCCATGATACCACTTACCTCTCTCATGGGGAATCCATCAATCTCTCATTCTTGATGAATTAAGAGAAAACAAATAATCAACAAATTACACAGAGTAGCATTAATGCTCACAAAGGCTTCCCTTTCAGTGCTTTCCTTACCCAAGGAGATTTATATAATAAAATGCGTTGGCCCTCCTAACAAACAGGATAATTATGGCCTACGGTCTATCTGTCGCTTGTCCGGCACGGCCAAGCGGAAAGAAACACGTTATTATCACTCAAAGGTTTCTGCTGGAGGAATTAGGATAAATAAATGTTTCATGAAGTAACACGATTTTACAGTTGAATCCCTATCCAAAATCAACACATTATGTCCAACCCTTTACGCGTTTTCGTTTGAATTCTTTTCACTGTAAGAAATTATCACACTAACACACACTTAATTTGTTTTAAATACCTTTTTGTTTCCTGTACTTTACAATGATGAGAAATATCATTGAATGTAATGAAAAATAAACACATTCAAATGTTTTGCTTCCACTGACCAATCAAGTTCGCACACACATGATATGCCTGCATTCAGCAGAGCTGTAAACAGGCTGAGAAGTCTGAACACCCAGTGAGCAGAAGGCCACCAATGCCTCAGCCTACACAGACAGGTCTATTCTCAACACAGAATCATTCAGTCTGGGCTATCAGATCTCTGAGGTGTACAGTAGGTGGTTCAATCAGGCCGTTAGAGAGCAGAGGGATTGAAACCTTTCTGTCTGGTCTTCAGCTCTTCCTCCAACAGATGAACATGCCAGCAGCATTGTTCAGTAGAGCAGATGGTGTCTAAAAGGACAGGCCCAGTCTCCACCAGACTGCTCTGCCTCTCTGTTACGCAAGCCAGTGACTGCAGCCACTGGAACCATATTGCCACACTTTGTAAGTACAGAGGCAGTTGCAGCACCATATGCCTTTTCCTAATGGCCTGAGCATCTGCTTTCCCTACCCTGTGTTTGGTAGCGTCACCAAGACCTTTTACTTGGTGCATCCCTTTCCATATGCTGAAACCCATGGATTTTTCTCTGACATATGCCCCATTGTTTTCATATCAGCGTCTTCACTTCATAGGTCAAAGACATAAGTGAAGTGCAACGGTTCAAATTCAAATAATTTCAGCCCTCTAGAATTTTAAGAAAGCAATTTTCTCCAAGTCTGATATTATGTGGCATAAACACAGCTGCGGGAAGTAGGGGTGCTGAGGGTGCTTCAGCACCCCTGATAAATAATAATAAATACATAAAGCATACATTTTTAATTCAAAATTTGTGAACTCTGACTTTATTACTCTTCTATGAGCGTCAACGTTTTTGACAACACCCCCAACCCAATACATCTTCTCACGGCCATGGATATAATGTGAAGGTGGATGAAGATAGTTTGAACCATCTAGGTGTACACCAACCAGGTGGGAAAAGACAGCTATGTAATTTTAAAGGTCATTATTATTGTTTGGAGAATGCAGGACTGCCAGATGAGGCAAGAGTAAATACTCTGAGGAGAGGAGACAACCTCGTGTTGGGGTTGAAGTGCAGGAAGCATACCAAAAACACTTCCAAAGGGCATTTGGTCCTTCACATTCTGCTAGAGGCTTTGCAGATATATTGTGTTAGGCCCTTACTTTGAAATTAAATGAATATTGCATGCTCTGTTTCAAATGTCATCTTCTGTGAATGCCAAGTTTACATTTTATATTCCGTATTTAGCCAGGGGAATACATAAGGACCTTTCAATCAAAAAAGGCACCTTCTTCTAGACTTTGTATTAATTATGAAAATGCATTCAGGGCAAGGCCATCCAGATGTCTAGTAGCAATTGGAATTTAAAAGCTTTTTTTGCTTTTTATTTTTAACTTCATACTTGTGCAAATCCCCAATGCATTTCATGGGATTGCTTCCACACTCCAATTAGCATTTGGAGCAATTACAGTGAAGAGGAGGCCCATGGTAATTTACCAAGCAAGAAATTTAACTGAAGGAGGGTCAGGGTGTTTGGTTGTGTAACAAAGGGGTTGAATAGAAACGTGGCCAAACAGTGGCTTTCCGGAATAAGGAACACAGGTTAGGGTGAGGACAAGTAGCTATGTTTGCAATATCTTTATTTTTGCCCTATCCTGTGCTTTTAAAAATATTTTAGCAGGTGCAGCTAAATGGTGGCTGGTATGGTGACGTGTGTGTATAATGAGTAGTTTATTTTACTTCCAGGGGAGAACGACTGCCCCCTCTCATTGAAGCCATGAAGTTCAAGGCCGACCTTGGTACTGCAGGCGGTTGTTTCCAGAAAGCAAGTTCCCCCATTATAGTGACTGGGAAATGCCAATCTTCGTCGTGAGTACTAGCGTAAATAAAAACACATTTTGAAGACAATCATGGTACCAATAATTGCTTCTATTACACCAGATGTACAGGTACAGTATATACTGTAGCAGTTTAACCTGTTGAGGCTGGGGGCGCTGTTGTCACTATTTATGCTAATCGTGTAATTTTTGAAACGGCTTCCCACAAAATTCTTGATCGTACAATATGCATATTATTATTATTATTGGATAGAAAACAGTCTATAGTTTCTATAGGAGTTTGAATTTTGTCTCTAAGTGGAACAGAACCCATTCTACAGCAATTTCCCTGACATGGAGTCAGATTTCAGAAATGTTGGCCCCTGATCTGGAGTCAGTTAAAAGGCCACTGTTATTGCTATGAGGATACGGACACTGCTTACGTCTTCCCCTGGATGCCTTTACGTGATGACGATTTGAATGGGGTCGATTGCGCGTTCACAGGCACTATAAATTAAAAAACCCTGTAGCTAGCAACTATTTTCTTGGTGCGTCACGCGCGTGGAGGACACCGACCCGCACCTGTTCCAAGCATTAGTGTTGGGAGTAATCTTTCTCTGGTCATGTTAAGACTCGTTATAGGAGTTAAAAACATCATAAGGTAGTTAATTTAAAGCGTTTTATAGCAATTTATATCCGTTTAGTGCGATTTTGGGACATTTATTTCTGAAACGCTGTGAATCGCTGGGCACGCTTCCAGTTCATCCCGAACGCAGTTGGCATTTCCACATGGCAAGAGGACAGCTTTCCACCAAAAGACGATTAGACCCAAGAAAGGATCCTTTGCCCAAGATACTGATGGAAGAACAGCTCAAAGTAGGACATTTTTATTATGATAAATCGTGTTTCTGTCGAAAAATGTTAGTGGCTTAGGACGCCATGTTTTTTGACGTAGCTTCGCTTGGCGCAAACTGTATTGAAAAGTAAGGATAATTTAAAAAATGTAATTCCGCGATTGTATTAAGAATTAAATTGTCTATCAATCGATGTCCACCCTATATTTTTTAGTCACGTTTATGAGTATTTATGTATAAGAGTAGATCACTGTCTAATATGGCGCACGGACATTTTCTCACCAGCTGGGCTACATTTCACATTGCCTAACCATGATTTTGGTGGCTAAATATGCACATTTTCGAGCAAACTGTATATGCATGTTGTAATGTGATGTTACAGGGGTGTCATCTGAAGAATTCTGAGTAGGTTAGTGAAAAAATAATATATTTTGGCGATGTTTACGTTATCGCTCACTTTGGCTAGAATTAATGCTGGGGTAATGTTTGCACATGTGCTATGCTAATATAACGATTTATTGTGTTTTCGCTGTAAGACACTTAGAAAATCTGAAATATTGTCTGTATTCACAGGATCTGTGTCTTTCGATTAGTGTATGCTGTGTATTTTTACGAAATGTTTGATGATTAGTAAGTAGGTAAACACGTTGCTCTATGTAGTTATTCTAGTCCATTTGTGACGGTGGGTGCAATTGTAACCTATGCCATCTACCTGAAATATGCACATTTTTCTAACAAAACCTATCCCATACCATAAATATGTTATCAGACTGTCATCTGATGAGTTTTTTTCTTGGTTAGGGGCTATAAATATCTTAGTTTAGCCGAATTGGTGATAGCTACTGGTGTTGGTGGACAAATAAAAGATGGTGGATTATGCTAATGTGTTTTTAGGTAATAGATTTACATCTTTACATATTGTGTCTTCCCTGTAAAACATTTTAAAAATCGGACATGTTGGCTGGATTCACAAGATCTGTGTCTTTCATTAGCTGTATTGGACTTTAATGTGTGAAAGTTACATATTTAAAAAAAAAATTTGGGGGGAATTTCGCGGCTCTGCCTTTTCAGTGGGGGTGGGGGGGGAGTGCCGCTAGCGGCACCCTCAGCCTAGACAGGTTAATAGGATTATATAGTTAAATGGCTATTTGGTGACATTATAATCATTGTTGTTCGGCTAGCCAATGATTGGCTTTGTTAATTGTATGTTGTCAGAGTGGACCCTGTCTAGATCTGTTGACTGTGGGTTGGGGTAGAGGTCGCCAATCGCTTAGCCTCCTTGTAGTCTGCAATTACAGGCAACGCATGCGCCACTGAGAAGTGAGAATGTAACGCCACCTGAATGTTTAAAGAGCAATTATCTCGACTAATGCCCACACTGTGTCTCAGCTGTCAGCAATCTCTCAGACTTTAAATGTGAGTATGGTGTAAACTTCATAATTGCCCTCTTAATGTGGAGCCATGAATAATTTTAAATGTATATTATATTTTTGTCATTTAGCATACACTCTTATCCAGTGACGTACAATTACTGCAATTATCTTAAGATAGCTAGGTGAGACAACACATCGCAATTATATAAAGTACATTTTTCCTCAACAAAGTTTTTATCAGAAAAGTCAGTGCTAGTAGGAAAACACAAGTGCCTTTTGGGGGGGATGTTGTAGAGCGTGAACCTGCAGGAGCGAGTCACTGCTTTGATGTTTGTAGAGAACGACAGGGTGTTGTCCAGGGTCACGCCAAGGTTCTTTGCACTCTGGGAGGGGGACACTGTAGAGTTGTCAACTGTGATGGAGAGGTCTTGGAGCAGGCATTTCATCAATGTATTTACATTTCAAAAACAAGAGTAAGCAATCTCATATGATTTACTTGCTTAACAACAATTTGAGCATTTTTGTTGTTAATTAGGATAGTTCAGAACGAGGACATAAATACCCATACTTATCGTCCGCATAATTTCATCATCATCATCATGCTGTTCCAGTCAACAAAATTATAATGAATTCTAACAAATTATGTATTAATGCCATTTAGTAGAAGTTTTTATCCAAACTGTCTTACAATGAATGCGTGCATAAATGTTCCATACACGTGTGCCCAGGAATCAAACCCACAATCCCGGCATTGCAAATGCAATGCCCTACCAACTGAGCTAGAGGAGCAACCCTTAGGTGGACATGGAACTCACTACATAATTAATCAAATAATCATTGGAAGATGTAGCATTTGGGGTCTTCTGTGTGCAGGGTTGGGTAGGTTACTTTCTAAATGTAATCCGTTACAGTCTTTATTTAACCAGGTAAGCTAGTTGAGAACAAGTTCTCATTTACAACTGCGACCTGGCCAAGACAAAGCAAAGCAGTGCGACACAAACAACAACACAGAGTTACACATGGAATAAACAAGCGTACAGTCAATAACACAATAGAAAAAAAGAACGTCTATATACAGTGTGTGCAAATGGCGTGAGGAGGTAAGGCAATAAATAGGCCATAGTAGCGAAGTAATTACAATTTAGCAAATTAACACTGGAGTGATAGATGAGCAGATGATGATGTGCAAGTAGAAATACTGGTGTGCAAAAGAGCAGAAAAGTACACAAAAACAATATTGGAATGAGGTAGGTAGATTGTGTGGGCTATTTACAGATGGGCTATATACAGCTGCAGCGATCAGTTAGCTGCTCAGATAGCTGATGTTTAAAGTTAGTGAGGGAAATATAAGTCTCCAGCTTCAGCGATATTTGCAATTCGTTACAGTCATTGGCAGCAGAGAACTGGAAGGAAAGGCTGCCAAAGGAGGTGTTGGCTTTGGGCATGACCAGTGAGATATACCTGCTGGAGCGCGTGCTACGGGTGGTTGTCATCGTGACCAGTGAGCTGAGATAAGGCGGAGCTTTACCTAGCATTGACTTATAGATGACCTGGAGCCAGTGGGTCTGGCGACAAATATGTAGTGATGGCCAGCCGACTAGAGCGTGCAGGTCGCAGTGGTGGGTGGTATAACGGGCTTGGTGACAAAACGGGTGGCACTGTGATGGACTGCATCCAGTTTGCTGAGTAGAGTATTGGAAGCTATTTTGTAAATGACATTGACGAAGTCGAGGATCGGTAGGGTAGTCAGTTTTACGAGGGTATGTTTGGCGGCGTGAGTGAAAGAGGCTTTGTTGCGAATTAGGAAGCCGATTCTAGATTTAATTTTGGATTGGAGAGGTTTAATATGAGTCTGGAAGGAGAGTTTTACAGTCTACCCAGACACCTAGGTATTTGTAGTTATCCACATATTCTAAGTTAGAACCGTCCAGAGTAGTGATGCTAGTCGGGCGGGCGGGTGAGGGCAGCGAATGGTTGAAAAGCATGCATTTGGTTTTACTAGCGTTTAAGAGAAGTTGGAGGCCACGGAAGGAGTGTTTTATGACATTGAAGCTTGTTTGGAGGTTAGTTAACACAGTGTCCAAAGAAGGGCCAGATGTAAACAGAATGGTGTCATCTGCGTAGAGGTGGATCAGGGAATGACCCGCAGCAAGAGCGACATCGTTGATATATACAGAGAAAAGAGTCGGCCCAAGAATTGAACCCTGTGGTACCCCAATAGAGACTGCCAGAGGTCCGGACAACAGGCCCTCCGATTCGACACACTGAACTTTATCGGAGAAGTAGTTGGTGAACCAGGCGAGGCGGTCATTTGAGAAACCAAGGCTGTTGAGTCTGCCGATAAGAACACTGTGATTGACAGAGTCGAAAGCCTTGGCCAGGTCGATGAAGACGGCTGCACAGTACTGTCTTTTATTGATGGCGGTTATTATATCGTTTAGTAGAGTTACTAGTTACCTGTCCAAAATTGTAAAAAGTAAAGTAACTTTTCAGTAACGTAATCTGATAACATTAATTTACTTTTAGATTACTTTCCTCTTAACTTCTTAGCGCTAGGGGTCAGATTATTATTATTTTTTTTTAAATAACGTGCCCAACGTAAACTGACATTTTCTCTGGCCCAGATCGTAGAATATGCATATAATTTACAGATTAGGATAGAAAACACTCCAAAGTTTCCAAAACTGTCAAATTATTGTCTGTGAGAAAAATAATACTTATTCTGCAAGCGAAAACCTTAAAAAAAAACAAGTGATATATATACTTTTTAATCTGTGTTTCCTAGCCCGTCTAACCTCCATTTAAAGGGGTATCAACCAGATTCATTTTCCAATGGCTTCCCCAGGCTGTGACCAGGCTTTAGACATAGTTTCAGGCTGTTATTTTGAAAAATGAGCGAGATGTTTCACAAGAGGTCAGGTGTCCTCTGAATTTGTCCTGCACGCGAGGGAGGGGCACCCCATTTTCCTTTTGTCACTTAATGAATAGGTTATGCTCCGATTTAAATATTATCGATTATGTTTGGTTTGTTAAAGACAACCTGAGGATTGATTATAAAAAACATTTGAAATGTTTCTACGACCATTTCGGATACTTTTTGGGATTTGTCGAACGGAACACGGCTTTTATTTTCTCAAAATAATGCACATCCCAAATGGCGTTATTTTGTGATAAAAGTAATATTTATTGAACAAAAAGAAGATTTGTTGTATAACTGGGAGTCTCGTGAGTGGAAACACCCAAAGATTATCAAAGGTGAGCGATTCATTTTATTGCTTTTCTTACTTTCGTGACCAAGCTAACCAAGCTAATATAAGGCTAAGCTGTTATAGCATTTAAAGCTACACTCACAAAAGCTTGGTTTTCTTTCACTGTAAAATATATTTTCAAATTCTGACACAATAGGTGGATTAACAACAAGCTAAGCTGTGTTTTGGTATATTTCACTTATGATTGCATGATTATAAATATTTTTAGTAATATTTTTTTATCTGATACGTTTGGGAATTTTCTTCTGCCTTTCAGCAACGGAACGAGGCTGTAGTTTTCTCAACATAATGCGCAACCCAAATAGCGTTTTTTTTTGTGATAAAAGTAATATTTATTGAACAAAAAGAACATTTGTTGTGTAACTGGGAGTCTCGTGAGTGGAAACATCCGAAGATTATCAAAGGTAAGCGATAATTTTTTTTGCTTTTCTGACTTTTGTGACCATGGTAATTTGGGGCTAGGTGTTGTAGTATTGATTACTACACTCACAAAAGCTTGGATTTCTTTCGCTGTAAAGTATATTTTCAAAATCTGACACGATAGGTGGATTAACAACAAGCTAAGCTGTGTTTTGGTATATTTCACTTGTGATTGCATGATTATAAATATTTTTTGTAATATTTATGCATTTGGCGCCCTGCAATTCTAGCGGTTGTTTAGGGAAGTGATCCCGTAAAAGGGATCCGTAGCGCAGAGAAGTTAAACGACATTTTAAACAGAAATACAATGGATCGTTGGATCAGTCAAAAACGTTGTACATGCACTGCTGCTGACTAGTGGCTAAAATCTAAATTGCACCTGGGTTGGAATAATACATTATGGCCTTTCTCTTGCATTTCAAAGATGATGGTACAAAAGAAATGCAAAAAATAACTATTATCTTTTACCTGATCTAATGTGTTATATTCCCCTACATTCATTTCACATTTCCACAAACTTCAAGTGCTTCCTATCAAATTGTATCAAGAATATGCATATCCTTGCTTCAGGGCCTGAGCTACAGGCAGTTATGTTTGGGTATGTAATTTTAAACTTATTGAATTCGAATTCACATTTAGATTTGTGTACAGCCATCCAGAGCAACCACAATCCGTAAGGCACAAATAACTAAATGAGAGAGCAGCAGTGTGATTCACATCAATGAGCTATGTAGATATCAATAATAAGTGTTATGCCGTAGACTACACCACTGCTGTCATCCTTACCTCCAAGCGTTTATTCAAGTTGGATAATCTTTGGGTGCCGACAGCAGTAGCACCATTGGAAGACATAGCTTGGAATGTAGCCTACAAAATCCTATTCCTGCTCTTTTCCCATGATCCATTAAACACATTTGGTGTGTCATCATAGTGGTCTCTGACTTGTGGTCAGACTCGCTCAGGTGGAACAAACTTACGCCTTTTTTCAATGCTGATTTGAATGTCATTGAGAAAACAGTGTCAAAGATGTTTTTTCGCAAACATCCTTTCTGAATTTAAAAGTAATCCTCTAAGTAATCATCCAGTGTTTCTAAAGTATCTGTAATCTGAGTACAATATTTGTGGTGGTAACGTAATGGATAACGGTTAACGTTTTTTGTAATCCCTTACATGTAACAGATTACAGTTATTCTCCAACCGTTAATCCCCAACACTGTCTGTGCTTCCAATGAGCTTACAGTATGATGGCTCAGAGGGCCTTGAAATTCGAAAAATCAACATCAATTGAGACAAAAATAGAATTAAGTGTCTGTTTTATAGTATGACAGGATAACGTGGACTGTGTGCCAGCTCTTAGGTTAAGCAAAAGGTTAAAACCATTTCATCCATGAGGGAAATGTTCTCCCCATGAATGTATTTGTACACTGTCTGTTATGCCATTTTTAGGAGTCCCCCACAGTACAGATCGCTCAGCTGGCTGCTACCCTCCCCCCCTCCACTCCCACCTCCTCCGAACTGGATGGAGCTGCCTGGACTGGTGAGCATATAGCGGTGGTCTCAGACCACTTTGCCATCCACCTGGCGAGGGACACCCTCAGAAAAAAGGCTACATGGAAATGCAATTAAAACCGTATTTCCCTGAATAGAGAGAGCGGGGTGTTTTTGGGACAGTGGCTGCGAGAGAGAGACATGCTGTTCATGCTGTTCGATGGCCTGGGGAATGGAACCTAAGGGGGATAGAGAGAGGAGGGGGGTGCACCTCTCACACCTTAATCAACACTTAGCAAATCAACACCGCTCGTCTTCACCTAACCACGTTCAACTCACACATAGCATTCAGACCACACATCTGCAGTACATAAAATGCATTTCCGCTGAAATAATCATAGACTGTCAAAACAAAATGGATGGGGCCCTCGGTGACGTCACCCTATCGTTTCGTATGTGAAATCTCAGTGGAGCATTTGAAGATCAGAAAGTGTTGTTTAACTTTTACTGCCTCAGAAACCCGGATCCGGGATCCCCCCCCCCCCCCGACCCCACCCCCCCCCGACCCCACCCCCCCACACTGATTAGCATCGCTAGCATAGCGTCACATTTAAATAGTAGCATCTAAATATCATTAAATCACAAGTCCAAGACACCTAATGAAAGATACAGATCTTGTGAATAAAGTCACCATTTCAGATTTTTAAAATGTTTTACAGGGAAGACAAAATATGTAAATCTATTAGCTAACCATGTTAGCAAAAGACACCCTTTTTCTTTGTCCACCATTTTTTCTCAACACCAGTAGCTATCACCAATTCGGCTAAACTAAGATATTGATAGCCACTAACCAAGAAAAAACCTCATCAGATGACAGTCTGATAACAGATTTATGGTATAGGATAGGTTTTGTTAGAAAAATGTGCATATTTCAGGTATAAATCATAGTTTGCCATTGCAGCCACCAACACAAATCTCACCAAAGCGACTAGAATTACTACAGAGAGCAACGTGTATGACGAATTTACTCATAAAACATTTCATAAAAATAGACAAAGCATAGCAATGGAAAGACACAGATCTTGTGATTTCAGACAATATTTCAGATTTTCTAAGCGTTTTACAGTGAAAACACAATAAATCGATAAGTTAGCATACCACATGTGCAAACGTCACCCCAGCATGAATTCAAGCCAAAGGGAGCGATATCGTTATCATCGCCAAAAGATATACATTTTTTCACTAACCTTTTCAGAATTCTTCCGATGACACTCCTGTAACATCATATTACAACATACATATATTGTTTGTTCGAAAATGTGCATATTTAGCCATAAAAAAACGTGGTTATACAATGAAAATAGTAGCAAATCAAGCCTGAACATGTCGGACGCCATCTTTCATAGTGATCTAGTTTAATCGAAAGCTAATCATATACTTGACTAAAAAATACAGGGTTGACAGGAATCGAAAGACAAATTAGTTCTTAATGCAATCGCTGATTTACATTTCTAAAATTATCCTTACTGTGCAATACAGGGTTCGCCAAGCGAAGCTATAGCAAACAAGATGGCGGATATATGCGTTTAAAATATTTCGACAGAAGAACGATTTATCATATTAAATATTTCTTACTATGAGGTGATTTTCCATCAGATTCTTGGGCAATGCATCCTTTCTTGGGTCTAATCTTCTTTTGGTCGAAAGATGTCCTCTGTCAGTCGAAATGCCCACTAACGTTCGACCGGGACCCCGAAACGTGCCCGGTGCTTGAAAGTGCATAACTAAGCAATGCCTCAAAATCGCACTAAACGGATCTAAATTGCTATAAAACGGTTCAAATTAACTACGTTATGATGTTTCTAACTCCTATATCGAATTAAATTACAGACAGATACATTTCACGTTGATAACCGAGCCTCTGAAAATGGCATCCCGAGGACCTCTTCTGCGTAATGGCAAGAGTCGAAAGGGGGGCTACCCTCACTCCTTGGCCTTTTATAACCTCTGAGAGCTACGCAGAAAGCCCATTCCACTTCTCATTGGTTACTGACATCCAGGGGAAGGCGGGTGCAGTTCATGTCGTTCCATAGGATATACACAGACTTTCAAAACTGATCTGAAATCAGAGCTTCGCTCTCAGACCATCGCAGTACCTGTCATGGATTTCGCTGTAGAAAGAGTTCTGGGTCACCCACAGACAAAATTCCAACGGCTATAGAAACTAGAGAGTGTTTTCTATCCAATATAATTAATAATATGCATATTGTACTATCAAGAATTGAGCACGAGGCAGTTTAATTTGGCGTCACCCAGAAATAAAAAATGCTAATTGCGCCACCTATTGGCAAAAGGTTAACAGAAAGTGTTGTTTCTTATGGCTGCAGGGGGCGTGTTGAGTAGTGTGGGGTTTTTATAAGGTTTTTGACATGCTTAACTAACTATTCTTATGCATTAAAGTTTGAATTGCTGACTCTTGCTACTCTTACCAGTGCTCAGGGCCTAACCATGAACAATCAGCCTGAAATGTGTGTGTGTTAGAGCGCTGTACTGTATGAAATATGTGTGTGTATGCAACAAATGTATCAGTAGTGTGGGCGCTGTACTATGTGACCGAGACTGTGCTAATCTTAGAGAGACACAGGAGGGGGGTGAATCAGGAGACTGCTGAATAGACAATAACAGATAAAATATACACACGAAAAACATATGTGAGGTTCTGAGTTATGCACTATAACCCAATACTATAACAAACGTGATTAGCAACTATATCATATGTGATTGAATATTGTATTGTATGTGATTGAATACTATAACAAATGTGATTTGATATTGACAAACTGTTTGGGCGCCTGGATGTCTGTATGTGTGTGCTGGAAGTAACAGTTAGCTCAGATAAGAAGCTGGGAAGCTGTAGTTAGCCTTGAGCGAGAACAGAGGACAATGCATACAGGTGCAGATATCTCAGACAATGTTATAAAACTGTCTGACCTCAGTCTCTGGGGTGAAGGAGGGTAATCTACATAGCAACAGCGTTGGGACATCATATGCGCTAAGGGGCCAGGACTGGCTTAAGGCGCCAACATCAACGATAGGCTGGGTGAGTCTAAACCACGCCCAGTCTCTACTCTGACAGGCCGGCTCGGAAGCGGGTACAGTCTCTGTCACGAGTATAAAATACTATCTTTGTCGGAAACAAATCAGTTGTTGTTGTTGGAGTTGAAGTAGAAGATGTAGTTGTTGTAGTTCCTTGTCCCACCCTGCGGGGTGGTGCAGTGACCCGGTATATACGAAAAATGTATTTGTCATTTATTAACTTTTGAATTAAACAATTATTTTAACCAAGTTCAGGTGTTCCTATCTCAGTTGAACTTTCGCAACCCTAACAGTAGCCAGATAATATGTGCCCATTTCAAACGCCGTCGTACTCAATTCTTGCTCGTACAATATGCATATTATTATTACAATTGGATAGAAAACACTCTCTAGTTTCTAAAAACGTTTGAATTATTTCTCTGAGTGAAACAGAAATCCTTCTGCAGCACTTTTCCTGACCAGGAAGTGAAATATCAGAAATCTATGCTCTGTTCAACCTCATGCCTATACATGGGCGTGTTACGTAGGAGTCTACAAACACTTCCTACGCCTTCCCCTGGTTGTCAAGATGCGGTGAGAGAAGAAATTTTGTGTCTATCTTGGTCAGAGGTGGAATAAAAGGTCTTTGTTTGACGTGACCGTCCATTTCCTGTTTCTGGAGCGCGCGAAAGAGGACACGGATATGGCTTATGTTTAGCTGTCGTTATGAAAGACGAACATCTCCGTCTTAGATTTGATACATGTCACCATATCATCGTAACGTATGTTTTTTCAATATAGTTTAAATCAGATTATTGAAACTTTTTCGGGAGTTTTGCCGTGTTCCATTTTCTAACTTTGTTGACGTTGGAGTAATCCGTGTCACTTGGCAAGTGCCCATGCTATATGAAGAGGGATATTTGCCGTTCCAGATCAAAACAACGACTATTCTGGACAAAGGACACCTTATCCAACATTCTGACGGAAGACCACCAAAAGTAAGAAACAGTTTATGATGCTATTTCTAATATCTGTTGTGCATGTTGACTGGTCGTGGGCGCCCAAGTGTTTCTGGCTATTGTGGCTATGCTAATATCACGCTACATTTTGTTTGCGCTGTAAAACATTTAATAAATCGGAAATATTGTCTAGAATCACAAGATGCCTGTCTTTCAATTGCTGTACACTATGTATTTTTCAGAAATGTTTTATGATGAGTAATTAGGTATTTGACGTTGGTGTCTGTAAATATTATGGCTGCTTTCGGTGCAATTTCCGATTGTAGCTGAAATGTAAACTATGAATTATACCTGAAATATGCACATTTTTCAAAAAAAACATATGCTGTACAATAAATATGTTATCAGACTGTCATCTGATGAGGTTGTTTCTTGGTTAGTGGCTATTTTTATCTTTATTTGGCCGAATTTGTGATAGCTACTGATGGAGTAAGAAACTGATGGAGTAAGAATATTAGTGTCTTTTGCTAACGTGATTAGCTAATAGATTTACATTGTGTCTTCCCTGTAAAACATTTTAAAAATCGGACATGTTGGCTTGATTCACAAGATGTGCACCTTTCATCTGGTGTCTTGGACTTGTTAATGTGTTTAAGTTAAATATTTAAAAAAATATCTTTTGAATTTCGCGCCCTGCACTTGAGCTGGATGTTGTCATAAGTGTACCGGTGTCGGGCTGCAGCCATAAGAAGTTAACCTGTTTGGGCTGCAGGGGCAGTATTGAGTAGCCGGATAAAAAGTGCCCATTTCAAACGGCCTCGTACTCAATTCTTGCTCGTACAATATTCATATTATTATTACTATTGGATAGAAAACACTCTCTAGTTTCTAAAACCATTTGAATTATATCTGTGAGTAAAACAGAACTCTTTTGGCAGCAAACTTCCTGACAGGAAGTGGAAAATCTGAAATCGATGCTCTATTCTAGGGCCTGCCTATTAAAGTCCTTGATATTTATTCGTTTAGATGCACTTCATACGTCTTCCACTAGATGTCGAGAAGCAGTGAGAGAAGAAATTGAGTGTGTAACTTGATCTGGGCTCGAATAAATGCTCTTTGTATGACGTGTCCCCAGTTTCCTGTTTTCTGGAGAGCGACGAAGGGACCTGGTTTTGCCTTCTGATAAGCTGTCGTTATAGACGACTAATATCTCCGGCTTTGATTTCATTTGATACATGTGACAATATCATCGTAAAGTATGTTTTTTCAATATAGTTTCATTAGATTATTGAAATTTATTCGGGACGTTAGGCGTGTTGCGTTGTCTGCGTATGTTCAGGAAGGAGAACTTAGCGCCACTTTGCTAGGTTTCAGTGCTAATTGACTGGAGAAGAGGCCATTCTAAATCCAAACAACGATTGTTCCCGACAAATGAACCCTTGTACAACTTTCTGATGAAAGATCAGCAAAAGTAGGACCCATTTTATGATGTTATTTCATATATCTGTCGAACATGTTGTACTAGTAGGTTGCGGCCAGGTTTTGGGTACTCTCTCGCCATAACGTAAACTGCATATCGCAATGAAGTTATTTTTAGAATTCTAACACGGCGATTGCATTAAGAACTAGTGTATCTATCATTTCCTATACAACATGTATTTTTTAGTTAAGTTTATGAATAGTTATTTGGTCAGAAGATGTGTGTCAGAAAAAGTGTCAGAAAAATATCCGGACGTTGTGGGAAAAAGATGCTATGTTAGCACAATGTATAACCACTGATTTCAGCTCTAAATATGCACATTTTCGAACAAAACATAATTGTATGTATAACCTGATGTTATAGGACTTTCATCTGATGAAGCTTATCAAGGTTAGTCAAAAATTATATATCTTTTTCTGGTTTGTTACGATCGATAACTTTTGCTACTGGGGAATGGCTTGTGTTTCTGGCTATTGTGGTAAGCTAATAGAACGCTATATTGTGTTTTCGCTGTAAAACACTTAAGAAATCGCAAATATTGGCTGGATTCACAAGATGCTTGTCTTTCATTTGCTGTACACTATGTATTTTTCAGAAATGTTTTATGATGAGTATTTAGGTATTTGACGTTGGTGTCTGTAATTGTTCTGTCTGCTTTCGGTGCAATTTCTGATTGTAGCTGCAATGTAAACTATGATTTATACCTGAAATATGCACATTTTTCGAACAAAACATAGATTTATTGAATAACATGTTATAAGACTGTCATCTGATGAAGTTGTTTGTCGGTTAGTTTGGTTGGTTCTTGGTTAGTTGGGTTGGCTTTGTGCATGCTATCTGTGCTGTGAAAAATGTCTGTCCTTTTTTGTATTTGGTGGTGAGCTAACATAAATATACGTGCTGTTTTCGCTGTAAAACATTTTAAAAATCGGACATGTTGGCTGGATTCACAAGATGGTACCTTTCATTTGCTGTATTGGACTTGTTAATGTGTGAAAGTTAAATATTTCAAAAAAATATATTTTGAATTTCGCGCCCTGCACTTGAAGTGGCTGTTGTCATATTGTGGCCGGCCTCGGGCTTGCAGCCAGAAGAAGATAACATATTTATTGTATAGCACATGTTTTGTTAGAAAAATGTGCATATTGCAGCCACCATCACACCTCTCACCAAAGCAACTAGAATAACTACAGAGACCATTGTGAATTACCTAAATACTCATCATAAAACATTTATGAAAAATGCACAGCGTACAGGAAATGAAAGACAAGGATCTTGTGAATCCAGCCAATATTTCAGATTTTTTAAGTGTTTTACAGCTAAAACACAATATAGCATTATATTAGCTTACTACAATAGCCAACCACACAACAGCATTGATTCAAGCCAACAATAGCGATAACGAATAAACCAGCAAAATATATTAATTTTTTCACTAACCTTCTCAAACTTCTTCAGATGACAGTCCTATAACATCATATTACACAATACATATAGAGTTTGTTCGAAAATGTGCATATTTAGCGGCACAAATCGTGGTTATACAATGAGAATAGTAGCCAAGCTGCCAACAAAATGCTGGGAGAAATCTTGGGTGAGGCACCTAATCTAATCAGTAACTAATCATAAACTTGACAAAAAAATACAGGTTGGACAGCAAATGAAAGATACATTAGTTCTTAATGCAACCGCTGTGTTAGATTTTTTAAATTAACGTTACTACAACATACAGCGTGCGTTAAAGCGAGACCGCACCGAAATTAATGGCGGAATAGTATTTTTACATTTTCCAACAGAACAACGAATTAACATCATAAATACTTCTTACTTTTTGTTGAGCTCCCATCAGAATCTTGGGCAAGTTGTCCTTTGTCCAGAGGAATCGTTGCTCGGTTGTAGATTGTCGCCTTCAACTTTGGAATTAGCAGTAAACATTAGCCATGTGGCGAAGAAGTGTCCAACTCACTATAACGCAGCACTAAGAAATATCCGAAAATCGCAATATACTGATATAAACTGATATAACTCGGTTTAAAATAACAACATTATGATGTCTTTAACTTCTTATGGCTGCAGGGGGCGTTACTGAGTAGCCAGCTAAATCGTGCCCATTTCAAACGGCCTCGTACTCAATTCTTGCTCGTACAATATGCATATTATTGTTATTATTGGATAGAAAACACTCTCTAGTTTCTATAGCCGTTTGAATTATGTCTCTGAGTGAAACAGAACTCATTCTACAGCACTTTTCCTCCCAGTGTGTCAGATTTCAGACATCTTGGCATCTGTTTCCCTATCAGTTTTAAAAGTCTCTGTAAATCCTATGAGGATACAAACACTGCCCACGCCTTCCTCTAGATGTCAGTAAGTGGTGACAATTTGAATGGAGTCGATTGCGCAATCAGTGCCTCTATAAATCACCAAATACCGGATGTAGCGTTCTTTTGGACCCTGCGCTCAACGCAAGAAGGACGTCGGACTTGGCTTTTTCCAAGCCTTGATTTAGCCAGTAATATAGCGCCGGTCATGTTTTTACCCGTTATAGGTGTTAACCTGTCTAGGATGAGGGTGCCGCTAGCGGCACCCCCCCCCCACCCCCACTGAAAAACCAGTGCCGCGAAATTCAAAAAAAAAATATTTTTTAAATATTTAACTTTCACACATTAAAGTCCAATACAGCTAATGAAAGACACAGATCTTGTGAATCCAGCCAACATGTCCGATTTTTAAAATGTTTTACAGGGAAGACACAATATGTAAAGATGTAAATCTATTAGCTAAAAATACATTAGCATAATCCACCATCTTTTATTTGTCCACCAACACCAGTAGCTATCACCAATTCGGCTAAACTAAGATATTTATAGCCCCTAACCAAGAAAAAAACTCATCAGATGACAGTCTGATAACATATTTATGGTATGGGATAGGTTTTGTTAGAAAAATTTGCATATTTCAGGTAGATGGCATAGGTTACAATTGCACCCACCGTCACAAATGGACTAGAATAACTACATAGAGCAACGCGTTTACCTAACTACTAATCATCAAACATTTCGTAAAAATACACAGCATACACTAATCGAAAGACACAGATCCTGTGAATACAGACAATATTTCAGATTTTCTAAGTGTCTTACAGCGAAAACACAATAAATCGTTATATTAGCATAGCACATAGCACATAGCAGCCCAGCATTGATTCTAGCCAAAGAGAGCGATAACGTAAACATCGCCAAAATATATTATTTTTGTCACTAACCTTCTCAGAATTCTTCAGATGACACCCCTGTAACATGACATTACAACATACATAGACAGTTTTTTCGAAAATGTGCATATTTAGCCACCAAAATCATGGTTACACAATGACAAAAGTAGCCCAGCTGGTGAGAAAATGTTGGTGCGCCATATTAGACAGTGATCTACTCTTATACATAAATACTCATAAACGTGACTAAAAAATATAGGGTGGACAGCGATTGATAGACAATTTAATTCTTAATACAATCGCGGATTTACATTTTTTAAATTCACCTTACTTTTCAATACAGTTTGCGCCAAGCGAAGCTACGTCAAAAAACATGGCGTCCTAAGCCACTAACATTTTTCGACAGAAACACGATTTATCATAATAAAAATGTCCTACTTTGAGCTGTTCTTCCATCAGTATCTTGGGCAAAGGATCCTTTCTTGGGTCTAATCGTCTTTTGGTGGAAAGCTGTCCTCTTGCCATGTGGAAATGCCAACTGCGTTCGGCATGAACTGGAAACGTGCCCAGCGCTTCAAAGAGCATCACATAGAAATGCCTCAAAATCGCACTAAACAGATATAAATTGCTATAAAACGCTTTAAATTAACTACCTTATGATGTTTTTAACTCCTATAACGAGTCTTAACATGACTGGAGAAAGATTACTCCCAACACTAATGCTTGGAACAGGTGCGGGTCGGTGTCCTCCACGCGCATGACGCACCAAGAAAAGAGTTGCTAGCTACAGGGTTTTTTAATTTATAGTGCCTGTGAACGCGCAATCGACCCCATTCAAATCGTCATCACGTAAAGGCATTCCAGGGGAAGACGTAAGCAGTGTCCGTATACTCATAGCAATAACAGTGGCCTTAAAACTGACTCCAGATCAGGGGCCAACATTTCTGAAATCTGACTCCATGTCAGGGAAATTGCTGTAGAATGGGTTCTGTTCCACTTAGAGACAAAATTTCAACTCCTATAGAAACTATAGACTGTTTTCTATCCAATAATAATAATAATATGCATATTGTACGATCAAGAATTTTGTGGGAAGCCGTTTCAAAAATTACACGATTAGCATAAATAGTGACAACAGCGCCCCCAGCCTCAACAGGTTAAAAACATCATAAGGTAGTTCATTTAAACCGTTTTATAGCAATTTATATCTGTTTAGTGCGATTTTGAGGCATTTCTATGTGATGCTCTTTGAAGCGCTGGGCACGTTTCCAGTTCATGCCGAACGTTAGTGGGCATTTCCACATGGCAAGAGGACAGCTTTCGACCAAAAGACGATTAGACCCAAGAAAGGATTCATTGCCCAAGATTCTGATGGAAGAACAGCTCATAGTAAGAACAATTTATGATGATAAATCGTGTTTCTGTCGAAAAATGTTAAACGCTTATGCCGCCATTTTGTTTGGTATAGCTTCGCTTGGCGAACCCTGTATTGCACAGTAAGGATAATTTTAGAAATGTAATTCAGCGATTGCATTAAGAACTAATTTGTCTTTCGATAGCTGTCCAACTTATATTTTTTTGTCAAGTTTATGAAGATATCCATGAGACAAGATCACTGTGAAAGGTGGCGACCGACATTTTCAGGCTAGTTTTGCTAGTATTGTCATTGTATAACCACGTTTTTTTATGGCTAAATATGCACATTTTCGAACAAACTCTATATGTATGTTGTAATATGATGTTACAGGAGTGTCATCGGAAGAATTCTGAGAAGGTTAGTGAAAAAATTAATTAATATATTTTGGCGATGATAACGATATCGCTCTCTTTGGCTTGAATCAATGGTCGGGTAACGTTTGCATATGTGGTATGCTAATATAACGATTTATTGTGTTTTCGCTGTAAAACACTTAGAACATCTGAAATATTGTCTGAATTCACCCGATCTGTGTCTTTCCATTGCTGTGTGCTGTGTATTTTTTAAGAAATACAGGGAAGACACAATATGTAAATCTTTTAGCTAACCACGTTAGCAAAAGACACTACTTTTTTTACTCCACCAGTTTTTTACTCCATCAGTAGCTATCACAAATTCGACCAAATAAAGATATAAATAGCCACTAACCAAGAAACAACTTCATCAGATGACAGTCTGATAACATATTTATTGTATAGCATATGTTTTGTTAGAAAAATGTGCATATTTCAGGTATAAATCATAGTTTACATTGCAGCTACAATCAGAAATTGCACCGAAAGCAGCCATAATAATTACAGGCACCAACGTCAAATACCTAATTACTCATCATAAAACATTTCTGAAAAATACATAGTTTACAGCAAATGAAAGACAGCTATCTTGTGATTCCAGCCAATATTTCCGATTTATTAAGTGTTTTACAGCGGAAAAAAAATGTAGCGTTATATTAGCTTACCACAATAGCCAGAAACACTTGGGCGCCGACGACTATGACAGATATATGAAATAGTATCATAAAATGTTTCTTACTTTTGCTGATCTTCCACCAGAATGTTGTACAAGGTGTCCTTTTTCCAGAACAATCGTTGTTTGGATTTAGAACGGCAACGTTCCCTCTTCATTTAGCAAGCACGCTAGCCAAGTGGCTCGAATCTCTCCATGTCAACAAACGGAAGAGAACGGAACACGGCAAAACTCCCGAAAAATGTTCAATAATCTGATGAAACTATATTGAAAAAACATACTTTACGATGATATGGTGACATGTATCAAATAAAATCAAAGCCGGAGATAGTAGTCACCTATAATGGCAGCTAAACAAAAGGCAATCCCACTGTCCACCTCGCACTCTTCAGAGTAGCGGAAAATGGGGGACACGTCATTCCAAGATGATGTGTTCCATCTCAGACCAAGATAATCACCTAATTTCTTCTCTCACAGCCTCTTGACACCCAGGGGAAAGTGTATGACGTGCATGTATACTAATAGGTCTCGTGCCCATTTATAGGCAGGAAGAAGAACAGAGCATCGATTTCAGACTTTCCACTTCCTGGTCAGGAAGTGTGCTGCAGAATGAGTTCTGTTTCACTCAGAGAAATAATTCAAACTGTTTTAGAAACTAGATAGTGTTTTCTATCCAATAGTAATAATAATATGCATATTGTACGAGCAAGAATTGAGTACGAGGCCGTTTGAAATGGGCACCTTTTATCTGGCTACTCAATACTGCCCCTTGCAGCCCAAACAGGTTAACACCTATATCGAATAAAATCAGAGCCGGATATATCTAAGGCCTATAACGGGAGCATTCCAGAACGCAATCCTGAGGTCTGTCTTGCGTCATGGCGAATGAAGAAAAGACTGGACCCCACGTTCCCAGACCCTTTATATGGCCTCAGATCTGCCTAGCAACTCCATTCCAATTCTCACTATTTGCTGACATCTAGGGGAAGGCGTATGCAGTGCATCTCAACCAATAGAAGACATGCAAATTAATAAACTGACCTCAGAACAGCCTGCCTGATTTCAGATTCCTCACTTCCTCACAGGAAAATTGCTCCAACGTGAGTTCTGTTTTACTCACAGATATAATTCAAACGGTTTTAGAAACTAGAGAGTGTTTTCTATCCAATAGTAATAATAATATGCATATTGTAAGAGCAAGAATTGAGTACGAGGCAGTTTAATTTGGGAATGAAATTTTTACAAAGTGAAAACAGCACCCCCTATTGAGAAAAGGTTTTAACTTAGATTTTTGTTTCAGATGAAGACGTGAATCCAACATAAAATGTTTTATTTGTAGACAAGCTAGAATTAAAGCCAGACTAAATCAGTGGCACAGATGGAAATATCAAAGCAGAAGATGCATCTCCTTCAAATGTTGATATATGTTGATCTGACAACTAAACACAATTCAATATCACTACATAACATTTTAGTTGAAATCAACCAGAGCTTGAAACCCTAGTACTATTATATTGTCTATTTTTAGTTGAATTCTGCTTCAAACAATTGCTGTTGATGGAATAGGCCTAGGGTTTCAAGCTCTGGTTGATTTAAAATGTAATGGTTTTTAGTTATATTGAATTGTGTTGAGGCCTAAATAGCATCATTGATGACTGATAAAGTACGGCCACATTTAATTTGCTCTGTTAAACCTACCGTTTGGACTGACTTCAATAGCAACAGTGAATCTCTCAACAATCATTCAACGTTATATAACGTTGAAAATCTGACATTGTTTTAAAGGTACAAATTCAACATATTTTATACAAGGTTTGTCTATGTTTGGCTAATCCTGTGGTTGAAATTTCACACACAAAAAACTGTTGATTACTTTTTCAAATCCAATGTATTTTCCACATAGATTCCATGTCACAGTACGTTGAAAATTACATTTGAAACAACGTTGATTAAACCAGTTTGTGCCCATTGGGTACATACATTAGCTGTATTCTAGTAACTCAACCCTAATGATTAATTTGAATAACTATAACCAATGAATCTCAGCTTCTCTGCTTCATCATGAGTCATTCGAAATTATCTCTTCATTTTTGTGGACATTCCTCAATTCAAAAAAGTGTTTCCTCAACATTAGTATGATACAACCAATTTCTGATATTTTAGCACAAATTTAAGGCATAGGGTGATTTAACTGCGGTACTTCAAATATGTTTCGAGTTATCCCATTGGCAAATAAATCATATATAACAGCCTCATATATTTTCTATAATGTATCATTATTCCTTTTTACTCAGCTTTTTCACCTACTATGTTTAATCCCTCTGGAGATTAAGAAACAAGTACAAATATTGTAACTGGTGCAAATGCTTAGTAAATCTGTCACCTAGTGTCCGAGGGCTGAGTCTGTGGAAATCCCATACATTTCAAACTCATGTCAGAGTTTTTCCCTGTGGTATTACTCTGACCCTCCAGGAAAGACAAAACTCTGACAATGTATCATTACACTCATTTAATAGAGTGTAATGGTACATTCAGAGCATACTACTGTATATGGTGTTATCTCTGAGATAACCCCTCCACCACCACTACATCTGTTGAGCTGTATTCATCAAAGCTCCTTTACCAATGCTCTTTCTACCTCACATTGATGCCCAAAGGCTACAGCTGATTCTGACTTCTCCACTGCCAGCTCGACACTCATCAATGGATATATTGAGTGTTCTACTGATGTCAGAGTGAACGCCTCATAACCTCATCATGGCTTGTGTCGTCAGAGTCTCAATGGTTATGGATGAGGTGAGTTTCTCCCTTACTATGTAAAGCACTTTGAGTACCTCAGTTGGTAAAAATCCAATCCATTCCACAGTCAGTGGATAAAGGACCGTGTTATGTTTTGGTTGGGAACTTGGATGCAAAAACATCATTGTTTTTCATGTTGTTTCTTGTGGACGCTGCTTGCTGATTGCTTTTGTTTTGACGTTAGCCCAACTGGATAAATTCACCCCCTCTGTCAGTACAACAGCTGAATGTGTTTAACTGTGCTTTGTACTGTATAATGAGCTTGATAAGCAAAGTCTTGTCCATGATCTTATTCCCATAAAATTAGAGCAGGGAAGCTGGCAGCTAGCCAGACATTCGAGCACTGGCCTATCTTGGACTGCCATCTAGTGGCCAGAAAACCTTGCCAGCTCCCATTGCTTACCCTAAAAGAAGAAGAAGATTGGAGAGCCTGTTTACAAATATATTACTAGCTACTCATCTGTTGTGCACAGCATTCACAGTAATGATCTGATGCAGGAGTCTATTGATATACCAATGAGATGATGTTCAACAAAATGTTTTAAGGACCTTATTATTCAAAATGTGTGTGTGTGTGTCTCCATGTCAAAGATCCCGGCATTCAAATGTCTTACTTAAATATCACAAAGCCTGCCAATTAAATAAAGTGCTGCACATGCTTCTTGACCAGGTGGCTCTGAAAATGTCAGAATCCAACTGCTTTGGGGGATGAGCGAGATGAGGGAAAAGGTCATGTGGGGTTGGTGTTTTCAGCTGCTGGTTGGAGTAGAAACTAGTTATGTACTATCTGGGTGGACCAACTATACGCCACTGTGTGAGTTAATAGCCCCATTTAAACCTGGTTCTGACATACGTCCTTTGTCTTGATCTTGTCCACATTCTGATTGTGCCCACATTTTTAGACAGGTTGAGATGATTACAGGTCTAGATGTTTAAAAGATGCATTGCAATCTGATTATGATCAGATCTTCCTGACCACCTCTGGAGGTAGTCAGTGACCCATTGTATCTGGATAAAAATCAAGTGTAAACAGATCTGGACGGTCAAACCATTTAAATCATAATTATATCGGTCTCTAAAATCATGGACAGGTAGCAACGTTGACCTATGGTATCAATAATTCCTTTAAAATCAATCAATTCATATTATTTTGAAAGAATATCTGTTTTGCATACAGGGAGGCACCAGGAAATATGGTCACAATTTGGACACAGTGGACATGGGTAGATGCATGGGTAGATGCAACCGCTACAATGTGGGCACAATCAGAATGTGGATAAGATCAGGACAAAGGACGTATGTTAGCACCTGGTGTAAACGAGGCAAATGACACTTCCTATGCAGAAATGGAGAAACACCATTAACCATGAATGACAGAAAGCACTTACTTTACAAGTTTCTCAACATGATCCTAAAATATAAAGCAACATTTAGTGATACTTTGAAGCCACTGCCTTGACTCATGTGTTTCATCATTGGTACTCAACCACACTACAACATAGCACAGGGACAGCACAGTACAGCATATCTGTGGATCCATTGAAGCTGTCTGGGTGGACTGACAGGAGAGTCCCAGAGAGTATGTATCCCACAAGGCAGTGGGGCTCTTCGTGGTGCTGTGCAATTCTCCCTGACATTTCCCTCTCTGTTTGTTCTGTCATCACTCCTGGTGTGAGGGGTCCTCTCGCTGACCCGGGTGCCTGAGGCCCTCACTGAAATGTCACTCTCGCTGGATCACAGCCAAGCGTGAGACAGAGTCAGGACATCAGCACAGGCCTGGAGAGAGGACCAGGTTTCAGGTCAGAGCCTAATAGAGTGCTGTACTGTCAATTATCTTAACCAGTCCTGCCTGGCAAACTGGCACAACTATCAGCTGGCCCTTGACAATGACTTTAATGAACATCAATATCCCAGTCCTTTCACTCCTTAAGTGGCAACGAAATGTGATTCCTGTTCAGTGCTGTTTAACCAAATTTAGTTTCATTGAAAAAGCCCATTAGGTGATTCCATTATGAAATAACATTTCAATCAAGTTAGCCCTCCTCAAAAGCTTCAACTACAGCCCCCAAACCTCTTTAGGTAATAACTGGATGGCCTTTTCACCATCTAGATATCAGCAAGATATTCTATCCAACTTTGGCCCAAGGAACATCTATAATATAACTTTTGTGACAATAACCAGATCAATCCTGTGATTGTTTATATATCTCTTTTGGGGCATGAATATCTCTGTCATCATTTCATACTCTACAGATAGCCATCAAATACTAACACATATCATTGAGTTAGATTCAACTTTGTCCTCAAAATGTACTATTTGAATACTGTTCATTACACAATCTTTTCTCACAGAATTATCAGAGGCTTTGATAATTAAAAATAAAGTAGTCTGTGTGACTCAACTCAAGTTGAATGTGTAATTTAGAAAATAAATTATAAAAAATATCTTTGGTGACCTTGCCTGCCAAATTGTTCTGTATCAACACCCCATTCTGAATCAACACAACATGTATCTACAATGACAACAGTTAACTGAGGTAATGTGTAACGGTCGTCCTCCTCGTCTGAGGAAGAGCAAGGATCGGACAAAAATGCAGCGTATTGTGAAGACATAATCTCCTTTATTTAAACGAAGACGAAAAACACTTAAACAAACTACAAAACAATAAACGACGTGAACAGACCTGAACTTGTGAACAAAACACATGAACGCACGAACAGGAAGGAACACACGAACGAACGAACGAAACAGTCCCGTGTGGCACAAACACTGACACAGGAACAATCACCCATAAACAAACATTGAGAACAGCCTACCTTAATATGGTTCTCAATCAGAGGAAACGTAAAACACCTGCCCCTGATTGAGAACCATATCAGGCTAGTTGAACATGAACCCAACATAGAAACACATAACATAGAATGCCCACCCAGCTCATGTCCTGACCAACTAAACAAAGACAAAACAAAGGAAATAAGGTCAGGAACGTGACATAATGTCAGTGTATTGTTACATGAAAGAAGCAATTACATCAACAACATACTGTACTTAACATAACAATGACAAACCCGTGTTTGTCAAATTTAGGAATAAAAATGTAAGAACTATGAACTCCTCAACTTCAGAGCCTTTGGGATAGGGGGGCGCTATTTTCACTTTGGGAAAAAATCGTGCCCAATTTAAACGGCCTCATACTCTATTCTAGATCATACAATATGCATATTATTATTACTATTGGATAGAAAACACTCTCAAGTTTCTAAAACCGTTTGAATTATATCTGTGAGTAAAACAGAACTCATTTTGCAGCAAACTTCCTGTCAGGAAGTGAAAAATCTGAAATCGAGGCTCTGTTCCAGGGCCTTCCTATTCATTTGCTTGAAATCTATGGATATACATGCACTTCATACGCCTTCCACTAGATGTCAACAGGCACTGAGAGGTGGAATGGGGTGTCTAGCTTGATCTGAGGTCGAACAAGAGCTCTTGGAATGACGTGACCCCAAATTTCCTTTGTTTAGCAAGGCACGGGAAGGAACCCTGGATTGCCTTCTGAAAAGCTTTCGGTATAGACGGCTAACATCTCCGGCTTTGATTTTATTTGATACATGTGATAATATCATCGTAAAGTATGTTTTTTTAATATAGTTTTATCACATTATTGAACGTTTATCGGGAGTTTTGGCGTTTTCCGTTCTCTGCGTTTGGTGAAGATGGACAACTTCGCGCCACTTGGCTAGCTTTGGTTGCTAATTCGACAGGAGAAGAGGACATTCTAACACCAAACAACGATTATTCTGGACAAAGGACTCCTTGTACAAGATTCTGATGGAATCTCAGCAAAAGTAGGAACCATTTATGATGTTATTTCGTATTTCTGTGGAAAATGGTTAGTACTATTTTCCGCCCTCATTGCAGGCGCTGTCTCGCTATAACGTAAGCTGTATGTCGTACTAAAGTTCTTTTTAGAATTCTAACACGGCGATTGCATTAAGAACTAGTGTATCTTTAATTTGCATGTACATGTATTTTTTAGTAAAGTTTATGATGAGTTCTTTGATTAGACTAGGTGAGTGTCAGAAATATATCCGGATAATTTTGTGCAGTTTGGCTACTTATTCACATTGTAAAACCACGATTTGTACCGCTAAATATGCACATTTTCGAACAAAACATATATGTATTGTGTAACATGATGTTATAGGACTGTCATCTGATGAAGTTTGTCAAGGTTAGTGAATAATTTTATATCTTTTGCTGTTTTTTTGCGATCGCTACCTTTGCGGTGAATAAATGCGGTTGTGTGGTTGGCTATTGTGGTACGCTAATATAATGCTATAATGTGTTTTCGCTGTAAAACACTTAAAAAATCTGAAATATTGGCAGGATTCACAAGATGTTTATCTTTCATTTGCTGTACACCATGTATTTTTCATAAATGTTTTATGATGAGTATTTAGGTATTTCACGTTGCTCTCTGTAGTTATTCTTGCTGCTTCGGTGCTATTTGTGATTGTAGCTGCAATGTAAAACTATGATTTATACCTAAAATATGCACATTTTTCGAACAAAACATAGATTTATTGTATAACATGTTATAAGACTGTCATCTGATGAAGTTGTTTCTTGGTTAGTGACTAATTCTATCTCTATTTGGGGGTTTTGTTCAAGATACCTGTGCTGTGAAAGAAATGTCTGTGCTTTTTTGTATTTGGTGTTGAGCTAACATAAATATACGTGGTGTTTTCGCTGTAAAACATTTAAAAAATCGGACATGTTGGCTGGATTCACAAGATGTTTATCTTTCATTTGCTCTATTGGACTTGTTAACTTCTTATGGCTGCAGCCCGACGTCGGTACACTTATGACAACAGCCAGTTCAAGTGGAGGGCGCGAAATTCTAAATATATATTTTTTTAATATTTAACTTTCACACATTAACAAGTCCAATACAGCATATGAAAGGTATAATTCTTGTGAATCCATCCAACATGTCCGATTTTTAAAACGTTTTACAGGGAAGACAAGATATGTAAATCTATTAGCTAACCACTCCAACAGTTTTTTACTCCATCAGTAGCTATCACAAATTCGACCAAATAAAGATATAAATAGCCACTAACCAAGAAACAACTTCATCAGATGACAGTCTGATAACATATTTATTGTATAGCATATGTTTTGTTAGAAAAATGTGCATATTTCAGGTATAAATCATAGTTCACATTGCAGCTACAGTCAGAAATTGCACCGAAAGCAGACAGAAAAATTACAGACACCAACACCAAATAACTGAATACTCATCATAAAACATTTCTGAAAAATACATAGTGTACAGCAATTGAAAGACAGGCATCTTGTGATTCCAGACAATATTTCCGATTTATCAAGTGTTTTACAGCGAAAACACAATATAGCGTTATATTAGCTTAGCACAATAGCCAGAAACACTTGGGCGCCGGCGACTACGACAGATATATGAAATAACATCATAAATTGGGTCTTACTTTTGCTGATCTTTCATCAGAATGTTGGACAAGGTGTCCTTTGTCCAGAACAGTCGTTGTTTGGATTCAGAACGGACACTTTCCCTCTTCATTTAGCTCGTGCGCTAGCCGGGTGGCACGGATCTCTCCATGTCAACAAACGGAAGAGAACGGAACACGGCAAAACTCCCGAAAAAATGTCAATAATCTGATGAAACTATATAGAAAAAACATACTTTACGATGATATGGTCACATGTATCAAATAAAATCAAAGCCGGAGATATTGGTCGTCCATAACGGCAGCTAAACAGAAGGCAATCCCACTGTCCAGCGCGCGCTCCTCAGAGTACCAGAAATGAGGGACACGTCATACAAAGAGCCTGTATTCAACGTCAGACCAAGATAAACGCGAAATTTCTTCTCTCACAGCCTCTTGACACCCAGGGAAAGGTCTATGAAGTGAACGTAGACTCTTACGTTTCATGCCCATGTATAGGCAGGAAGAAAAGCAGAGCATCGATTTCAGACTTTCCACTTCCGGGTCAGGAAATGTGCTGCAGAATGAGTTCTGTTTCACTCAGAGAAATAATTCAAACGGTTTAGAAACTAGAAAGTGTTTTCTATCCAATAGTAATAATAATATGCATATTGTACGAGCAAGAATTGAGTACAAGGCCGTTTGAAATGGGCACATTTTATCTGGCTACTCAATACTGCCCCTTGCAGCCCAAACAGGTTCATGTGTGAAAGTTAAATATTTCACAAAAATATTTTTTGAATTTCGCGAGCTGCCTTTTCAGTGGAATGTGGGGGGGGGTTCCGCTAGCGGAACCCCGGGGCTAGACAGGTTAAAATATGTTTAGCTGTCACTGAATCATGGATAAAAGAAAGCAAGTAATTGTTTTGCTAAAGGAAATAACAACTGGCAGAAAGCTTAAGAAATATGATTATTCAAAATTTGGCTAAAGAACACAAACAAAATGGAAAATAACAATTTAGATAGGTGAAAAAAACAATAGCTAGAGTCGTTGTTGCTTTTCTCTCAGTCTTATTTGCCTGTACAGTTTTAAAAATATTGGTGACAGTGTCTTTTGAAAATACTTTTCTGGCCTGTGATATGGCCATCACAAATATTTTCAAATAAGGTGTTATAATAATAGAGCACGGGAGAACAATTGTAATTGCAAGGTCACCATTGACCCATAATCCTATAAAACATTCTTCATAACAACTACGCGGTACCTTTTTGATTATTTACAGAGCCATTTATTAACAGAGCTATTTACAGAGCCATTGATAAAAACCTACCATAACCAGAAACCGTGGATAGATGGCAGCATTCGAGCAAAACGGAAAGTGCGAACCACTGCATTTAATCATGGCATGTTGACTGGGAATATGTCAGAATACAACAGTATAGTTATTCCTTCAACAAGGCAATCAAACAGGCAAAATGTCAGTATATAGCCGAAGTGGAGTCGCAATTCAACGGCTCAGACACGAGACAAATGTGGTAGGCACTACAGACAATCACGGACTACAAAAGGAAAACCAGCCAAGTCGCTGACACGAACGTCTTGCTTACGGACAAGCTCAACACCTTCTTCGCCCGCTTTGAGGATAACACAGCGCCACCGACGCGGCAGGCTACCAAGGACTGTGGGCTCTCCTTCTCTGTGGACGATTTAAGCGGGTTAACCCTCGCAAGGCTGCCGGCCCAGACAGCATCCCTAGCCGCGTCCTCAGAGCATACGCAGATCATCTGGGTGGTGTGTTTACGGACATATTGAATCTCTTCCTATCCCATTCTTCTGTCCCCACATGCTTCAAGATGTCCGTCATTGTTCCTGTACCCAAGAGAGCAAAGGTAACTGAACTAAATTACTATCGCCCCGTAGCACTCACTTCAGATATCATGAAGCGCTTTGACAGACTAGTAAAGGATCATATCACCTCTACCTTACCTGTCATCTTAGACCCACTTAAATTTGCTTACCGCCCCAATAGATCCACAGACCGATGCAATCGCCATCGCACTGCACACTGCCCTATCCCATCTGGACAGCAGCGCCTCTTCAACCTCAGGAGGCTGAAGAAATTCGGCTTGTCACCAAAAGCACTCACAAACTTCTACAGATGCACAATCGAGAGCATCCTGTCGAGCTGTATCACCGCCTGGTACGGCAACTGCTCCGCCCACAACCGTAAGGCTCTCCAGAGGGTAGTGAGGTCTGCAGAACGCATCACCGGGGGCAAACTACCTGCCCTCCAGGACACCTACACCACCCGATGTCACAGGAAGGCCATAAAGATCATCAAGGACAACAACCACCCGAGCCACTGCCTGTTCACCCCGCTATCATCCAGAAGGCGAGGTCAGTACAGGTGCATCAAAGCAGGGACCGAGAGACTGAAAAACAGCTTCTATCTCAAGGCCATCAGACTGTTAAACAGCCACCACTAACATTTAGCGGCCGCTGCCAACATACTGACTCAACTCCAGCCACTTTAAAAATGGGAATTGATGGAAATTATGTAAAAATGTACCACTAGCCACTTTAAACAATGCCACCTAATATAATGTTTACATACCCTACATTACCCATCTCATATGTATATGTATATACTGTACTCTATATCATCTACTGCATCTTGCCATCTTTATGTAATACATGTACCACTAGCCACTTTAAACTATGCCACTTTATGTTTACATACCCTACAGTACTCATCTCATATGTATATACCGTACTCTATACCATCTACTGCATCTTGCCTATGCCGTTCTGTACCATCACTCATTCATATATCTTTATGCACATATTCTTTATCCCTTTACACTTGCGTGTATAAGGTAGTAGTTGTGGAATTGTTAGGTTAGATTTCTTGTTGTTATTACTGCATTGACGGAACTAGAAGCACAAGCATTTCGCTACACTCGCATTAACATCTGCTAACCATGTGTATGTGACTAATAAAAAATTTGATTTGATTTGGACAAGAGGTATACCTATGTAAGAATGATGTTCATTGACTATAGCTCAGCATTCAACACCATAGTACCCTACAAGCTCATCATTAAGTTTGATGCCCTGGGTCTGAACCCTGCCCTGTGCAACTAGTTCTTGAACTTCCTGACGGGCCGACCCCAGGTGGTGAAGTTAGGAAACAACATCTCCACTTCGCTGATCCTCAACACAAGGGCGTGTGCTCAGCCTACTCCTGTACTCCCTGTTCACCCACGACTGCGTGGCCACGTACACCTCCAACTCAAACATCAAGTTTTCAGACAACACAACAGTAGTAGGCCTGATCACTAACAACAATGAGACAGCCTACAGGGAGGAGGTCAGAGACCTGGCAGTGTGGTGCCAGGATAACAACCTCTCCCTCAATGTGATCAAGACAAAGGAGATTATTGTGGACTCCAGAAATAGGAGGACAGAGCATGCCCCCATTCTCATCAACGGGGCTGTAGTGGAGCAGGTTGAGAGCTTCAAGTTCCTTGGTGTCCACATCACCAACAAACTATCATGGTCCAAAAACACCAAGACAGAGGTGAAGAGTGCACAACAACGCTTATTCACCCTCAGGAGACTGAAAAGGTTTGGCATGGGGCCTCAGATCCTCAAGAAGTTCTACTGCTGCACCATCGAGAGCATCCTGACTGGTTGCATCACCGCCTGGTATCGCAACTGCTTTGCCTCCGACCACAAGGCACTACAGAGGATAGTGCGTACAGCCCAGGATATCCCTGGGGCCAAGCTTCCTGCCACCCAGGACCTCTATATTAGGAGGTGTCAGAGGAAGGCCCTAAAAATTGCCAAAGACTCCAGAAACTCAGTCATAGATTGCTGTCTCTGCTACCGCACAGCGGGCGGTACCGGAGCGCCAAGTTTAGGTCCAAAAGGCTTCTTAACAGCTTCTTAACCCAAGCCATAAGTCTCCTGAACAGCTAATCAAATGGCTAACCAGACTATTTACATTGTCCCCCCACCTCCATTTTTACAATTTATCTACTCTTTGTTTATTATCTATTCATAGTCACTTTACCTCTACCTACATGTACATATTACCTCAATTACCTCAACTAACCTGTGCTCCCGTACACTGACTCTGTACCGGTACCCGCTGTATATATCCTCGCTACAGTTATTTTATTGTTGCTCTTTAATTATTTGTTATTTTTCTATTTTCTTATTTTTTTTTACATCAGTTTATTTTAGTAAATACTTTCTTAACACTTATTTTTCTTAAATGTGCATTGTTGGTTTAGGGCTTGTAAGTAAGCATTTCACTGTAAGGTCAAAACCTGTTGTATTCGGTGCATTAGACAAATACAATTTGATTTGATTTGATATCAGTGCTCAGTTTGGACCATGCCTCACAGACACAGGAGACAGGACTGCACAGCACGTCAGGTGGCCAGTTTGTAGGGAAGTTGACTGTAGGGAAGTTGACAAGATGGCATACTTTTATGGTATATGTGCTTATAGCACATGCAATCAACATTTACTGTATGTGGCATTCCACAGGAACATTGTATGGACTTGTAAAAATGTCTATCTGAACTGAATTATGAAACACACTTTGCTTACTTACATCGTGGTGACAAATACTATTGTCACACATCAGAACAACCACAGTGTCCTCTGACCCAATCACCTCTTTGATGTTTTCTTCATTTTTTATTTGTTGTTGTTGTTGTCTATGATTTAAAAAAGTGACAAAGAAATGTGATTTCCAACTAAGTTAATTTATATCAATCAATGATCTAAAAAGCACTTCACATGATTACCTTATAAAATAACATTTCACACAAAAATCACATGTCACGTTCCTGACCTGTTTTTCCTTTTTCTTGTATTTATTTAGTTGGTCAGGGCGTGAGTTGGGGTGGGCTGTCTATGTGTGATTTTCTATGTTGGGGTTTTGTGTTCGGCCTGGTATGATTCTCAATCAGAGGCAGCTGTCAATCGTTGTCCCTGATTGAGAATCATACTAAGGCAGCCGGAGTTTCACGTGTGTTTTGTGGGTGTTTGTTCTTGTGTCAGTGGTCCGCCACACAGGACTGTCACGGTAGTTATTTTGTATCGCATATTGTTGTTGTTAATTATTAAATCACTATGGAAACTAGCCACTCTGCGTATTGGTCCGATCCGTCTCGCCTCTCCTCGTCCGAGGAGGAGGATTACGACTGCCGTTACAGAACAACTGTTTTGGAATAAGACATTTCATAAAGTTTGCCTTCCTCAACAGCTTCAATGGAAGCTCCCAAACCCTTGGCACTATGAACATCTATAATGCAAGACTAACTACTGTATTGTGACAGTAACCATACCTTGCACAAAATGCTATGATTGTGTGAATCTCTCTTTAGGGGCAATATTATTTATGTCATAACTGCATAGTGTTACCTTTCATCATCAAATTCTTACTCAATACACCATTGCATTAGACCTGGACATTATATGATATCTCGCAGTATTGTACATTCAACTTTACTACACTTGTTCAAGACGTTGTGTTGCCATTGAGCCACTAGAAGGTAATGTTAAACAACATATAGAATGATTTATGACGTCCTCAAAATGCACTATACTTTTACAGTACTGACATACTCTTCTTCGGGATCGGTGTCCCTTCCACGGGACGGTTGAGCTAACGTAGGCTAATGCAATTAGCATGAGGTTTTAAGTAACAAGAACATTTCCCAGGACAAAGACATATCTGATATTGGCAGAAAGCTTAAATTCTTCCTAATCTAACTGCACTGTCCAATTTACAGTAACTATTACAGTGAAATAATACCATGCTATTGTTTGACGAGAGTGCACATTTTTTGAACATGAAAAGTTATTAATAAACAAATTAGGCACATTTGGTCAGTCTTGATACAAATGTTTGAACAGAAATGCAATGGTTCATTGGATCAGTCTAAAACTTTTCACATACACTGATGCCATCTAGTGGCCAAAATATAAATTGCACCTGGGCTGGAATAATACATCATGGCCTTTCTATTGCATTTCAAAAATGATGGTACAAATGAAATACAAAAGAACTGTTGTTTTTTCTTTATTATCTTTTACCCGATCTATTGCGCTATATTCTACTACATTCCTTTCACATTTCCATAAACTTCAAAGTGTTTCCTTTCAAATGGTACCAATAATATACATATCCTTGCTTCAGGGCATGAGCTACAGGCAGTTAGATTTGGGTATGTCATATTAGGCGAAAACTGAGAAAAAAGGGACCAATCTTTAAGAGGTGTTACACATAATTGCATATTCTTACATTAACCCTCAACTTCTTACACTATACACCATTAAGTTAGACCTGGACATAATCTGATATTATGGAGTAGTTTAACTACACTTGCTAAACAACATATAAAAGGATTCATGAAGACCTCATTGCATTTTACTTTTACAGTACTTAGATAATATTTATCATTACATAACATGGAACTACAATCAATTAATAACAAGCTTATGCATTCTGCATTCACAATCAAACTGTATCAACATCACATTCTGAATCAATACCACATTTATCTAGAATGACAACTGTTAACTGAACCTATCTCAGAATGAAATTCTATGTCAGTGTATTGTTACATGACATAAGTCATCTATATTTGTCAAACTTTGAATAAAAATGCAGGAACTATGACAGCCTTAACTTCAGAGTTAAAATATGTTTAGCTGTCACTTTGAACCATGGATAAAATAAAGCATAAATGATTGGATTAATTAAGGAATTAACAAATGGCAGAAAGCTTAAGTAAACTGATGATTGCTGGGAAAAAAACTGTATAAAAAATATTGGAATCCAACAAGTGAGATAGGTGAAAACTACAATAGATAGAGTTTTTGCTGCTTTTCTCTCAGTCTTATTCACCTGTACAGTTTTAACACCAGACTTGGTGGCAGCCTCTTTTGAAAATACCTTTCTGGCCTGTGATCTGGCAACCAAAAATATTTTCAAATAAAGTGTTATAATAACTGAGCACGGGATAACACTTGAAAATAGAAGGTCAATGATGCTCCTCCAGATAAATCCTTCAACAACAAAACATTCTTCCAAACACTGTCTGGGTACATTTATATTAACATAGTTATTTAAAATAACAGCATTGTATGTGATACAACAACACCAGGTAATTGATATACAACCAATTATTCTTGTTATTGTTATTTTTGAGTGGTACATCAAGGGATCACACACAGCAACATAGCGGTCAATAGATATCAATATCAAATTGCCCAGAGATAAAGAGAGACATAAATAATTGATATAGAGAGAAATCACACAGAAATATTTCCCATAAAACCAGCATGATTCCATTACTGTTACAGCCACTACTGGTATCACAATCAGTCCCACCAGGAGATCTGCCACAGCCAAAGAGAGGATGAGCAGGTTGGTTGGAGTGTGGAGCTTCTTGAAGTGAGAGACGGAGATGATCACCAGTACGTTCAAAAATACTGTAACCGCTGAAATCAATGAGATGAAGATGTACAGTGTTATGTAAATAGATGTCGATAGCAAAGCCTTTCTGCAAGAAGAGTTTTGGTCTGGAAAACAGTATTGAGAATCTTCGTGTTCCTTCATCTGTAACGAAGGGTAAAAATGTTCCTGTTCCTGCTTGGTCCTGTGTGTGACACTGTCAGGTCAGCCTTCTGACAAACTCTGAGCTCTGCCTCTCTATTTATCCCAGAGTGACTGACAGACACTCCCCTCCTCAGAGTCTCTCTGCACACACACCACGAAAACAGAAACACGTGAGCACACCAATGCTTGAACGTTCTGATTAGCAAATCATTTGTGAATCCATGATGTGATGCATGACAGGATTGGATGTTGCTGTGTCCACACAGCCTGTCCTTCAGCCTTACTGATTAGTTTAGATTAAAGAGTTTAATAGTCACATGTACAGTGAAATTATTGAGCTCCGAGCTCCAAAAATGCAGGAACAAGTTAAGTAAAACAATGTAAATAATAAAATATAATAATAAAAAATAAAAGTTGATATGTATGAACAGTACTTATTAACAACTGTAGCGATGATACATGTCCACTGGGATGGGGGCATGGTAAAATGTCTGTTGATGGCGGGGGGAACAGCAGAGGGGGTGGAGGAAGACTGGGGAGCAGAGGGGAGAGACAGGGGGAGAAGGTAGCTGACTAGTAGCGACTATTCAGCAGCCTTATGGTCTGTGTTTAGAAGATTTTTTGCCAGTCTTACAGTTTTTGCATGGTACTTCTATACTGCCAGTGTCTGATTGATGGAAACAGGGAGAAAAGGCCATGGCTCTGGTACGGAGTCCCTGGCACGGAGTCCCTGGTACGGAGTCCCTGGTGATCTTCTTGGGCTTCATGCGACACATGGTGTTGTAGGTGTCTTGGATGGAAGGCAGTGTGCACCCAATTGTGCATTTGGCTGAGCGTACGATCGTCTGTATCGCCTGAGTGCACTTGCTGAAGAAGACACAATAGCAATTCTTCAACCTCAGCATTCTGAAGAAATCTGGCCTGTCCCCGAGGGCCCTCAGTTTTCTACAGGAGCACCAACGACAGCATACTGCATCCCAGCCTGGTACGGTTGTCTATGTGATTTGAATACTTTCAGAATATACTGTATGCACAAATTATGGCAAAAACAGCTCAAATAAGCAAAGAGAAATGACAGTCCATCATTAATTTAAGACATGGTCAGTCAATCCAGAACATGTCAAGAACTTTTAAAGTTTCTACAAGTGCAGTCGCAAAAAACCATCAAGCGCTATGATGGAACTGGCTCTCATGAGGACCGCCACAGGAAAGGAAGACCCAGAGTTACCTCTGCTGCAGAGATTAAGTTCATTAATGAAAGTTACCAGCCTCAGAAATTGCAGCTCAAGTAAATGTTTCAGAAAGTTAGTAACAGACACATCTCAACATCAACTTTCAGAAGAGACTGCATGAATCAGGCCTTCATGGTTGAATTGCTGCAAAGAAAGTACTGCTAAAGGACAACAATAATAAGAAGAGACTTGCTTGGGCAAAGAAACACGAGCAATGGACATTAGACCAGTGGAAATCTGTCCTGTGGTCTGATGAGTCCAAATTTGAGATTTTTGGTTCCAACCACCATGTCTTTGTGAGACGCATAGTAGGAAAACGAATGATCCCCACATATGTGGTTCCCACCGGGAAGCATGGAGGAGGAAGTGTGATGGTGTTCAAGGCACAACATTCTGCAGCAATACGCCATCCCATCTGGTTTGCGCTTGGGACTATCATTTGTTCTTCAACAGGACAATGACACAACACACCTCCAGGCTGTGTAAGGGCTTTTACCAAGAAGGAGAGTGATGGAGTGCTGCATCAGATGACCTGGCCACAATCACCCGACCTCAACCCAATTGAGATGGATTGGGATAAGTTGGACCTCAGAGTGAAGGAAAAGCAGCCACCAAGTGCTCAATATATGTGGGAACTCCTTCAAGACTGTTGGAAGAGCATTCCAGGTGAAGCTGGTTGAGAGAATGCCAAGAGTGTGCAAAGCTGTGATCAAGGCAAAGGGTGACTACTTTGAAGAATCTCAAATGTTAAATATATTTTGATTTAACACTTTTTTGGTTACTACATGATTCCATATGTGTTATTTCATAGTTTTGATGTTTTCACTACAATGTAGAAAATAGTACAAATAAAGAAAAACCATGGAATGAGTAGGTGTGTCCAAACTTTTGCCTGGTACTCTATATTGTCATGCCTTGGAGCTTGTGCTTACACCCACCGCTTGTCCCGTTGACGGAAGTAGAGTGTCTACTGTTTATGTCCAGCATGTGTTAGCATGTGTCCATTTGCTTTGATGAAAGCGAGAGTATTGCACAAGAGCGGAAACTAACTCTGTGTTTTTGGACACCTCCCTGCAAGTGGAGGCCCCTTACATCATTACCTATTCTATTGGAAAATATAATAGCAAGAATTACAGCCGGGAAGGGCTGGTTACACCAGATGTATGGCTACCTCTTGGGCACTGTTCTAAGCATATCGTTATGGGAGATTTGCGTTATGGCACATTGGACCACCCCTCATATGTTTACCTGGTCTTTCACTGACTGAATGTCAATGTACCTTCGTTTTCTTCCCTCTGAGGGGTGATACTGTTGTAACTACCCTGGCTTCAGAGAACATGTCTACATTACGGTGTCCCATAAGTGACACATCAAAGCAAATATTAGAAATACAACTTTGAGTTACTTGCGTAACCCCGGTTCTATGAGAATATGAGTGAGATGTTTGATTTAAAAAAAGACATATTTACCTGGTTTGTTTAAAACCTCATGAGGATAGGGGGTGCTGTTGTCACTTTTTCTGGAAATCGTGTAATTTTTAAACGGCTTCCTACTCAATTCTTGCTCGTACAATATGCATATTATTATTATTATTGGATAGAAAACAGTCTCTAGTTTCTATAGCCGTTGAAATTTTGTCTCTGAGTGGAACAGAACTCATTCTACAGCAATTTCCCTGACATGGAGTCAGATTTCACACATCTTTGCCCCTGATCTAGAGTCAGTTTAAAGGTCCCCGTGAATGCTATGAGGATACAGACACTGCTTACGTCTTCCCCTGGATGTCTTTACGTGATGACGCTTTGAATGGTTTCGATTGCGCAATCACAGCCTCTATAAAGCAGATCAACGTGTAGGTAGTAACTCTTTTCCAGCTGCGCCGGACGCGCGGTGGACACCGACCTGCTCTTTTTCCAAGCATTAGTGTAGCCAGTAATATTTCTCAGGTCATGTTTTTACTTGTAATAGGTGTTAAAGACATCATAAGGTAGTTAATTTAAACCGTTTTATAGCAATTTATATCCGTTTAGTGCGATTTTGGGACATTTATTTCTGAGACACTTTGAAGCGCCGGGCACGTTTCCAGTTCATGCCGAACGCAGTGGGCATTTCCACATGGCAAGAGGACAGCTTTCGACCAAAAGACGATTAGACCCAAGAAAGGATTCTTTGCCCAAGATTCTGATGGAAGAACAGCTCAAAGTAAGAACAATTTATTATGATAAATCGTGTTTCTGTCGAAAAATGTTAATCGCTTATGACGCCATTTTGTTAGACGTAGCTTCGCTTGGCGCAAACTGTATTGAAAAGTAAGGATAATTTAAAAAATCTAAATCAGCGATTGTATTAAGAATTAAATTGTCTATCAATCGCTGTCCACCCTATATTTTTTAGTCACGTTTATGAGTATTTATGTATACGACTAGATCACTGTCTAATATGGCGCACGACATTTTCTGACCTGCTGGGCAACTTTTGTCATTGTCTAACCATGATTTTGGTGGCTAAATATGCACATTTTCGAACAAACTGTATATGTATGTTGTAATATGATGTTACAGGAGTGTCATCTGAAGAATTCTGAGAAGGTTAGTGAAAAAATTAATAGATTTTGGCGATGTTGACGTTATCGCTCTCTTTGGCTAGAATCAATGCTCTGGTAATGTTTGCACATGTGGTATGCTAATATAACGATTTATTGTGTTTTCGCTGTAAGACACTTAGAAAATCTGAAATATTGTCTGTATTCACAGGATCTGTGTCTTTCGATTAGTGTATGCTGTGTATTTTTACGAAATGTTTGATGATTAGTAATTAGGTAATACACGTTGCTCTATGTATTTATTCTAGTCGATTTGTGACGGTGGGTGCAATTGTAAACTATGATTTCTACCTGAAATATGCACATTTTTCTAACAAAACCTATACTATACCATAAATATGTTATCAGACTGTCATCTGATGAGGTTTTTTCTTGGTTAGTGGCTATCAATATCTTAGTTTAGCCGAATTGGTGATAGCTAGTGGTGTTGGTGGACAAAGAAAAGATGGTGTCTTTTGCTAAGGTGTTTAGCTAATAGATTTACATATTGTGTCTTCCCTGTAAAACATTTTAAAAATCGGACATGTTGGCTGGATTCACACGATCTGTGTCTTTCATTAGCTGCATTGGACTTGTTAATGTGTGAAAGTTAAATATTTAAAAAATATTTTTTTTTTGAATTTCGCGCTCTGCCTTTTCAGTGGAATGTGGGAGGAGTGCCGCTAGCGGCACCCCGGGGCTAGACAGGTTTAATATTAATAGTTAGCAATTAATATTTAACAAATTGGACATTTCTGCTCTGTTTAATTCAGTTTTTCTGTAAAGAGATGGTTTCCACTCCAGCTTCCTGCAGTTAGTATGCTAGAGATGGCTTGAGCTGACAATGACTGGTGATAAAAACCTAAACGCTGGCATTCCATAGACAAGATGTGGTGTGTATGTGACCCGAGATAGAGAGAACCTGGAAGAGTTTAGAACAATGCCTCATTGTTGCCTCAAGATTCAGTACCGAGAGAGACTTGGTCATTTCTTCAAACAATCATCTTATTTAATTTGGATTAATTATTGCAGTCATGAAACCAGTCAGCCCAACAGTCTTGACTGTTGAGATGAGCAGCCTTTACAGACAATGCACAGTTTTATATAGCTGATACCAAGATTGCTTAGTCAGTCATTTCTAACCTTCCCATAAGCCACCTTGGTTATCTACACAAGATGGTGTTTTACTTAGTTTCCCAGATGCCTGGAAGCTATATAAAAACTGTGCATTGTCTGTAAAGGCTAGGCTGCTCATCTCAACAGTCAAGACTGTTGGGCTGACTGGTTTCATTACTGCAATTATTAATCAAAATTAAATAAGATGATTGTTTGAAGAAATGACCAAGTCTCTCTCAGTACTGAATTTCCACGACAGATGTGTCACCGCTTTTCCCTGCTCACAAGAGCACAAGGAAGAGATGCATGCTCGAGAATGACCAGTTGGCGGGTGAATGGATCCCTTTTTGGAGGTCTGGGGATCATCTCATTCGCCACTCGACCTGTTGGTCTCCAACTGACACTGTGTGATTGGATACTTAGAGCTTGTGACTCTCCGATAAGTGTAACATCTCACTCATATCCGCATAGAACCGGGGCTGCGCAAGTAACCCAACGTTTTGGGTCCACTTCTGAAAGAAAGATACACTGAACAGTGTTACTTGAGATTCTATGCATTATAGAGGCTTTTATCTCACCTTACATCTCAGTCATCAAGTATGCGTGTAGTTCATTCTTCCATTGCTCCATGTCAGTAGGCATGGGGGTTGCCCCTCTCTGGGGTGGATGCTATACAGCCCCAGCACACCGGGCCTCCCCATGGATGTCCTACCACCTCCTTCCAAGGCTCTCTTTGGGCCCCTCTGCAAATGACATGTTACGGTTATGACGAAGTTCTTGACTAACTGGCCTGCCACTAACCCATGCAACCAGGTTTCTAGTAGGACAACCTCTGAAGTCGATGTCTGCATCCGAGTGGAAACCTAATTAGGGTAATAAAAAATCCCCATCAAAATCTGTGTTTGAGCTAGAGGTATCTAAAAATTGTAAAGTCAACTATAAAAAGGTGCAGAATTCTGGCCACGTATTAATCATGTTATGAATATTTCACCAAAAATGTCATACACATCAAATCAAATATTGTTCCTGGTCAAAAATGCAATGGAAAGGGGCCTAACGAGTGGCACAGTAGTATAAGGCACTGCATCGCAGTGCTAAAGGCATCACTACAGACCTGGGTTCGATCCCGAGCTGTATCACAACCGGCCGTGATCGGGAGTCCCATAGGGCAGTGCACAATTGGCCCAATGTCATCCGGGTTAGTGGAGGGTTTGGCCAGGGGGGGGGCTTTATTTGGCTCATCGAGCTCTAGCGACTCCTTGTGGTGGGCTGGGCGCCTGCAGGCTGACGTCGGTCAAATCAAATCAAAACAAATCAAATGTTATTAGTCACATACACATGGTTAGCAGATGTTAATGCGAGTGTAGCGAAATGCTTGTGCTTCTAGTTCCGACAATGCAGTAATAACAACAAGTAATCTAACCTAACAATTCCACAACTACTACCTTATACACGCAAGTGTAAAGGGATAAAGAATATGTACATAAAGATATATGAATGAGTGATGGTACAGAACGGCATAGGCAAGATGCAGTAGATGGTATAGAGTACGGTATATACATATGAGATGAGTACTGTAGGGTATGTAAACATACAGTGGCGTAGTTTAAAGTGGCTAGTGGTACATGTACAGTAATCCCTCGTTTATCGCGGGGGTTACGTTCCGAAAATGACCCGCGATAAGTGAAATCCGCGAAATAGAAAACTTTTTTTTTTTTTACAATTAGCAACTATTACATGTATACAAATACAGTGACTCACGTGTAGGCCGTTTCACTGCTCTTCAGAGCGTTTCGTCGACATTATGGGTTTAGGAGATGTTCGAAATTACAAGATAATTTGGCCAACTTAATGTAAATTTGCCAAGCTGTTTTATGTACGTACACATAACTGCACGAGACGACAAAATGATAGCACAATTCGTAGCATGTTTTGATACAAGAAGCGGGAGTGAGTTTTTAGCGAATCAGAATGCAGAGCACAATGTACCAAAAAAAAAAAAAAAATGCATTATGAAAATCCGCGAAATAGCGAATCCGCGATAAGTGAACCGCGAAGTGGCGAGGGATCACTGTATTACATAAAGATGGCAAGATGCAGTAGATGATATAGAGTACAGTATATACATATACATATGAGATGGGTAATGTAGGGTATGTAAACATTATATTAAGTGGCATTGTTTAAAGTGGCTAGTGGTACATTTTTACATAATTTCCATCAATTCCCATTTTTAAAGTGGCTGGAGTTGAGTCAGTATGTTGGCAGCGGCCGCTAAATGTTAGTGGTGGCTGTTTAACAGTCTGATGGCCTTGAGATAGAAGCTGTTTTTCAGTCTCTCGGTCCCTGCTTTGATGCACCTGTACTGACCTCGCCTTCTGGATGATAGCGGGGTGAACAGGCAGTGGCTTGGGTGGTTGTTGTCCTTGATGATCTTTATGGCCTTCCTGTGACATCGGGTGGTGTAGGTGTCCTGGAGGGCAGGTAGTTTGCCCCCGGTGATGCGTTCTGCAGACCTCACTACCCTCTGGAGAGCCTTACGGTTGTGGGCGGAGCAGTTGCCGTACCAGGCGGTGATACAGCCCGACAGGATGCTCTCGATTGTGCATCTGTAGAAGTTTGTGAGTGCTTTTGGTGACAAGCCGAATTTCTTCAGCCTCCTGAGGTTGAAGAGGCGCTGCTGCGCCTTCTTCACAACGCTGTCTGTGTGGGTGGACCAATTCAGTTTGTCCGTGATGTGTACACCGAGGAACTTAAAACTTTCCACCTTCTCCACTACTGACCCGTCGATGTGGATAGGGGGGTGCTCCCTCTGCTGTTTCCTGAAGTCCACAATCATCTCCTTTGTTTTGTTGACGTTGAGTGTGAGGTTATTTTCCTGACACCACACTCCGAGGGCCCTCACCTCCTCCCTGTAGGCCGTCTCGTTGTTGTTGGTAATCAAGCCTACCACTGTAGTGTCATCCGCAAACTTGATGATTGAGTTGGAGGCGTGCATGGCCACGCAGTCGTGGGTGAACAGGGAGTACAGGAGAGGGCTCAGAACGCACCCTTGTGGGGCCCCAGTGTTGAGGATCAGCGGGGTGGAGATGTTGTTACCTACCCTCACCACCTGGGGGCGGCCCGTCAGGAAGTCCAGGACCCAGTTGCACAGGGCGGGGTCGAGACCCAGGGTCTCGAGCTTGATGACGAGTTTGGAGGGTACTATGGTGTTAAATGCTGAGCTGTAGTCGATGAACAGCATTCTCACATAGGTATTCCTCTTGTCCAGATGGGTTAGGGCAGTGTGCAGTGTGGTTGCGATTGCGTCGTCGGTGGACCTATTGGGTCGGTAAGCAAATTGGAGTGGGTCTAGGGTGTCCGGTAGGGTGGAGGTGATATGGTCCTTGACTAGTCTCTCAAAGCACTTCATGATGACGGAAGTGAGTGCTACGGGGCGGTAGTCGTTTAGCTCAGTTACCTTAGCTTTCTTGGGAACAGGAACAATGGTGGCCCTCTTGAAGCATGTGGGAACAGCAGACTGGGATAAGGATTGATTGAATATGTCCGTAAACACACCAGCCAGCTGGTCTGCGCATGCTCTGAGGACGCGGCTGGGAATGCCGTCTGGGCCTGCAGCCTTGCGAGGGTTAACACGTTTAAATGTTTTACTCACCTCGGCTGCAGTGAAGGAGAGCCCGCAGGTTTTGGTAGCGGGCCGTGTCAGTGGCACTGTATTGTCCTCAAAGCGGGCAAAAAAAGTTATTTAGCCTGTCTGGGAGCAAGACATCCTGGTCCGCGACGGGGCTGGTTTTTTTTTTTGTAATCCGTGATAGACTGTAGACCCTGCCACATACCTCTTGTGTCTGAGCTGTTGAATTGCGACTCTATTTTGTCTCTGTACTGGGACTTAGCCTGTTTGATAGCCTTGCGGAGAGAATAGCTACACTGTGTGTATTCGGTCATGTTTCCGGTCACCTTGCCCTGGTTAAAAGCAGTGGTTCGCGCTTTCAGTTTCACGCGAATGCTGCCGTCAATCCACGGTTTCTGGTTTGGGAATGTTTTAATCGTTGCTGTGGGTACGACATCGTCAATGCACTTCCTAATGAACTCGCTCACCGAATCAGCATATTCTTCAATGTTGTTGTTGGACGCAATGCAGAACATATTCCAATCCGCGTGATCGAAGCAGTCTTGAAGCGTGGAATCAGATTGGTCGGACCAGCATTGAACAGACCTGAGCGCGGGAGCTTGTTGTTTTAGTTTCTGTTTGTAGGCTGGAATCAACAAAATGGAGTCGTGGTCAGCTTTTCCGAAAGGAGGGCAGGGGAGGGCCTTATATGCGTCGCGGAAGTTAGTATAACAATGATCCTGGGTTTTACCAGCCCTGGTAGCACAATCGATATGCTGATAGAATTTAGGGAGTTTTGTTTTTAGATTAGCCTTGTTAAAATCCCCGGCTACGATGAATGCAGCCTCAGGGTGTGTGGTTTCCAGTTTACAAAGAGTCAGATAGAGTTCGTTCAGGGCCATCGATGTGTCTGCTTGGGGGGGAATATATACGGCTGTGATTATGATCGAAGAGAATTCCCTTGGTAGATAATGCGGTCGACATTTGATTGTGAGGAGTTCTAGATCAGGTGAACAGAATGATTTGAGTTCCTGTGTGTTGTTATGATGATCACACCACGTCTCGTTAATCATGAGGCATACCCCCCCGCCCCTCTTCTTACCAGAAAGATGTTTGTTTCTGTCGGCGCGATGCGTGAAGAAACCAGCTGGCTGCACCGACTCCGTTAGCGTCTCTTGAGTTAGCCATGTTTCCGTGAAGCAGAGCACGTTGCAATCCCTGATGTCTCTCTGGAATGTTACCCGTGCTCGGATTTCATCAACCTTATTGTCAAGAGACTGGACATTGGCGAGTAGTATGCTAGGGAGTGGAGCGCGATGTGCCCGTCTCCGAAGCCTGACCAGGAGACCGCTACGTTTGCCCCTTTTACGGCGTCGCGTAGGGTCGCCGGCTGGGATCAGATCCATTGTATTGGGTGGAAGGCAAAACACTGGATCCGTTTCGGGAAAGTCATATTCCTGGTAGGAACGATGGTTAGTTGACGTTAATCGTATATTCAGTAGTTCCTCCCGACTGTATGTAATGAAACCTAAGATCACCTGGGGTACCAATGTAAGAAATAACACATAAAAAAACAAAATACTGCATATTTTCCAAGGAACGCGAAGCGAGGCGGCCATCTCGGTCGGCGCCGGAACGGTGTTTCCTCCAACACATTGGTCCGGCTGGCTTCTGAGTGAAGCGGGCGGGTGTTAACCTGTTGGGGATGGGGGCGCTGTTTAGACTATTTATGCTAATGTGGCTAATTTTTTAAACGGCTTCCCACAAAATCCTTGATCGTACAATATGCATATTATTATTATTATTGGATAGAAAACAGTCTATAGTTTCTATAGGAGTTGAAATTTTGTCTCTAAGTGGAACAGAGCCCATTCTACAGCAATTTCCCTGACATGGAGTCAGATTTGAGAAATGTTGGCCACTTTTCTGAAGTCAGTTAAAAGGGCACTGTCGTTGCTATGACTATACGGACACTTCTTACGTCTTCCCCTGGATGCCTTTACGTGATGACGATTCCAACGGGGTCGATTGCTCGTTCACAGGCCCTACAAATGAAAAAAACCTTTAGCTAGCAAGTCTTTTCTTGCTGCGTAACGCGCGTGGAAGACACCGACCCTCTCCTGTTCCAAGCGTTAGTTTAGCCTGTTATATTTCTCCGGTCATCTTTTCACTCGTTATAGGAGTTACAAACATCATAAAGTAGTTAATTTAAAGCGTTTTATAGCAATTTATATCCGTTTAGTGCGATTTTGGGACATTTATTTTTGCAACGATGTGAAAAGTTGGGCACGCTTTTCAGTTCATCCCGAACGCAGTTGACATTTCCACATGGCAAGAGGACAGCTTTCCACCAAAAGACGATTTCTCCCAAGAAAGGATCCTTTGCCCAAGATACTGATGGAAGAACAGCTCAAGGTAGGACATTTTTATTATGATAAATCGTGTTTCTGTCGAAACATTTTAGTGGCTTAGGACGCCATGTTTTTTGACGTAGCTTCGCTAGGCGCAAACTGTATTGAAAAGTAAGGATAAATTAAAAAATGTAATAACGCAATTGTATTAAGAATTAAATTGTCTATCAATCCCTGTCCACCCTATATTTTTTAGTCACGTTTATGAGTATTTATGTATAAGAGTAGATCACTGTCTAAGTGGCGCAAGGACAAATTCTGACCAGCTGAGTTACATTTCACATTGTCTAACCATGATTTTGGTGGCTAAATATAAACATTTTCGATCAAACTGTATATGCATGTTGTAATGTGATGTTACAGGAGTGTCATCGGAAGAATTCTGAGAAGGTTAGTGAAAAAATTAATATCTTTTGGCGATGTTGACTTTTATCGCTCACTTTGGCTAGAATCAATGCTGGGCTGCTAATTGCTATGTGCTAAGCTAATATAACGATTTATTGTGTTTTCGCTGTAAGACACTTAGAAAATCTGAAATATTGTCTGTATTCACAGGATCTGTGTCTTTCGATTCGTGTATGCTGTGTATTTTTACGAAATGTTTGATGATTAGTAGTTAGGTAAACACGTTGCTCATTGTAATTATTCTAGTCCATTTGTGATGGTGGGTGCAATTGTAAACTATGCCATCTACCTGAAATATGCACTTTTTTCTAACAAAACCTATCCCATACCATAAATATGTTATCAGACTGTCATCTAATGAGTTTTTTTGTTGGTTAGGGGCTATAAATATCTTAGTTTAGCCGAATTGGTGATGGCTACTGGTGTTGGTGGACAAATAAAAGATGGTGGATTATGCTAATGTGTTTTTAGGTAATAGATGTACATCTTTACATATTGTGTCTTCCCTGTAAAACATTTTAAAAATCGGAAATGTTGACTGGATTCACAAGATCTGTGTCTTTCATTAGCTGTATTGGACTTTAATGTGTGAAAGTTAAATATTTTAAAAATATATTTTTTTTGAATTTCGCGGCACTGGTTTTTCAGTGGGGGGGGGGGGGTGCCGCTAGCGCCACGCTGATCCTAGACAGGTTAAGAAGCGCGGGTTAGGAGAATGCATGACTTGACATGCACCTCCCGAGCCTGTTGGGGAGTTGCAGCGATGAGACAAAATCGAAATTGGGGAGAAAAAGGGGGTAAAATAAATACAATTAAAATAAGCACATTGTGTGCAGAATTCATTGATCTGTGGCTACTTTTAAAACCTGTTCTGGCTGCACGCTGAATATTGAAAAAACTGGAAAATGTGTGCACATTTTCAAACGGCCTCCTAAGAAACTTTTTATTTTCCAATATGCATATATTTACTACTGTTGGATAGATAACAGTCTGTAGTTTCTAAAAAGGTTTGAATTGTTTCTCTAAGTTGAACAGAAATATTTTTACAGCCATTTTCCCAGCCGAATTGAGTTTCCCAAAATGCGATGTGTCTCTTTAAGACCTTCTCTATAAAAGGCCATTTGACTTGGGACCATAGGGACACGTCAGAGGCGTACCTCAGACTGTAATGCGGAAGTGAGAATTGAAAGGGGTCGAATATCTCGTCCCTGGACTGAATAACAGAACTTCTTGTGAGACATGCGCAGTTAAAATAAAAATCCGGGCGCGAAGGATAATTTGATCTCGGCTTCTGGAACAAGGTAGATAACTTTGAATATGATGCCTGACTACGATATTATTTGCTACATGTCACAAAATCATCCTAAAGGTTGTTTTTTCAATATACTTTAATTATATTATTGCAATTTATTCTGGACTTTAGATGTGAAACGACGGAAGAATTTTTTGAAGAAACGCTTTCTGGCGCAGCAATGCTACCGTGCTAGCTAACCAAAGAGGGGAATCCTTCGTTCTGGAACCCAACTAAAGACTCTACTGGACATTGGACCCCGTTACAACATTCTGATGGAGTACCAAGAAAGATAAGACCCAATTTGGGATGCTTTTTCATATATATGTCGAACTGTTGAATGCTAACGCTGCTAACTATGCTAGGCTAGCGCTTGACTAGAATCAATGCTGCCTTATGCTAGCTTATGATGTTAGCTAATATAACGATATATTGTGTTTTCGCTGTAAAACACTTCAAAAATCGGAAATGTTGTCTGTATTCACAAGATATCTGTCTTTCATTAGTTATCCACCATATGTTTTTCTGAAATGTTTTATGAGGTGTAATTAGTAGCCGACGTTGGTGTATGTATTTTCTCTGGCTACTCCCGGCTGGATTCAGACTCTAGCTATGTGTTAGCATTTTTGGGTAGCATCAATGTAAAACAGATTTATAGCTAAAATATGCACTTTTTATGAACAAAACATAGATTTATTGTGTAACATGTTATATGACTGTCATCTGAGGTCGTTTTTTCTGGGCTCTTTAGGTTGGTTTTAGTTTATTTCGGTTGGTTGTGCATGCTACTTCAATCATAATTCATACTTCATAATCATAATTCATACGTGTCTGTCCACTTTTGTATTTGGTGGTGAGCTAACATAAATATATGTGGTGTTTTCTCTGTAAAACATTTAAAAAATCGGACATGTTGGCTGGATTGACAAGATGTTTATCTTTCAAATGCTGTATTGGACTTGTTAATGTGTAAAAGTTAAATATTTTTAAAAAATAGATTTTGAATTTCGCGCTCTGCAGCTGTTGTCATTTTCGGTCCGAGGTCGGGCTTGCACCCCAAACAGGTTAAAAATCAAAAATCTAAAATATATTTTAAAAAATGTAAACACTTTTTTGGTTACTACATGTTTCCATATGTGTTATTTCATTGCTTTGATGTCTTCATTATTATTCTACAATAATACAGTAAAAACAAAGAAAAACCCTTGAATGTCTCCAAACTTTGACTGGTACTGTAAGTGTGATGCACTTTGAGAAAAAATACTTTAAATTGGATTTGTCCCTGTTGAAATTCAAGACGGGCTATGCATATTTCTATACCTTCTCCATAGAATTCAGGCAGTTGATGACAATAAACCACATTGAATATTCCATTTTGGAGTTGTCCCTTTTGTTCATACACATACTGATATTCCCTCTCATTGGCTAGAATGGTCTTACCTTCCATATTTGAGGACATGTATATCCATTGTTAGATAATCTTTTACCCTCTCCCAGACAGCATCCCTAGCCGCGTCCTCAGAGCATACGCAGACCATCTGGGTGGTGGGTTTACGGACATATTCAATCTCTTCCTATCCCATTCTTCTGTCCCCACATGCTTCAAGATGTCCGTCATTGTTCCTGTACCCAAGAGAGCAAAGGTAACTGAACTAAATTACTATCGCCCCGTAGCACTCACTTCAGATATCATGAAGCGCTTTGACAGACTAGTAAAGGATCATATCACCTCTACCTTACCTGTCATCTTAGACCCACTTAAATTTGCTTACCGCCCCAATAGATCCACAGACCGATGCAATCGCCATCGCACTGCACACTGCCCTATCCCATCTGGACAAGAGGTATACCTATGTAAGAATGCTGTTCATTGACTATAGCTCAGCATTCAACACCATAGTACCCTACAAGCTCATCATTAAGTTTGATGCCCTGGGTCTGAACCCTGCCCTGTGCAACTAGTTCCTGAACTTCCTGACGGGCCGACCCCAGGTGGTGAAGTTAGGAAACAACATCTCCACTTCGCTGATCCTCAACACAAGGGCATGTGCTCAGCCTACTCCTCTACTCCCTGTTCACCCACGACTGCGTGGCCACGTACACCTCCAACTCAAACATCAAGTTTTCAGACAACACAACAGTAGTAGGCCTGATCACTAACAACAATAAGACAGCCTACAGGGAGGAGGTCAGAGACCTGGCAGTGTGATGCCAGGATTACAACCTCTCCCTCAATGTGATCAAGACAAAGGAGATTATTGTGGACTCCAGGAATAGGAGGACAGAGTATGCCCCCATTCTCATCGACGGGGCTGTAGTGGAGCAGGTTGAGAGCTTCAAGTTCCTTGGTGTCCACATCACCAACAAACTATCATGGTCCAAAAACACCAAGACAGAGGTGAAGAGGGCACGACAACGCTTATTCACCCTCAGGAGACTGAAAAGGTTTGGCATGGAGCCTCAGATCCTCAAGACGTTCTACTGCTGCACCATCGAGAGCATCCTGACTGGTTGCATCACCGCCTGGTATCGCAACTGCTTGGCCTCCGACCACAAGGCACTACAGAGGATAGTGCGTACAGCCCAGGATATCACTGGGGCCAAGCTTCCTGCCACCCAGGACCTCTATATTAGGAGGTGTCAGAGGAAGGCCCTAAAAATTGCCAAAGACTCCAGAAACCCAGTCATAGATTGCTGTCTCTGCTACCGCACAGCAAGCGGTACCGGAGCGCCAAGTTTAGGTCCAAAAGGCTTCTTAACAGCTTCTTAACCCAAGCCATAAGTCTCCTGAACAGCTAATCAAATGGCTACCCAGATTATTTACATTGTCCAACCCACCTCCATTTTTAAACTTTCTCTACTCTTTGTTTATTATCTATTCATAGTCACTTTACCTCTACCTACATGTACATATTACCTCAATTACCTCAACTAACCTGTGCTCCCGCACACTGACTCTGTACCGGATCCCGCTGTATATAGCCTCGCTACAGTTATTTTATTGTTGCTCTTTAATTATTTGTTATTTTTCTATTTTCTTATTTTTTTTTACATCAGTTTATTTTAGTAAATACTTTCTTAACACTTATTTTTCTTAAATGTGCATTGTTGGTTTAGGGCTTGTAAGTAAGCATTTCACTGTAAGGTCAAAACCTGTTCTATTTGGTGCAATAGACAAATACAATTTGATTTGATTTGATATCAGTGCTCAGTTTGGACCATGACTCACAGACACAGGAGACAGGACTGCACAGCACGTCAGGTGGCCAGTTTGTAGGGAAGTTGACTGTAGGGAAGTTGACAAGATGGTATACTTTTATGGTGTATGTGCTTATAGCACATGCAACCAACATTTACTGTATGTGGCATTCCACAGGAACATTGTATGGACTTGTAAAAATGTCCATCTGAACTGAATTATGAAACACACTTTGCTTACTTACATCGTGGTGACAAATACTATTGTCACACATCAGAACAACCACAGTGTCCTCTGACCCAATCACCTCTTTGATGTTTTCTTCATTTTTTATTTGTTGTTGTTGTTGTTTATGATTAAAAAAAGTGACAAAGAAATGTGATTTCCAACTAAGTTAATTTAGATCAATCAATGATCTAAAAAGCACTTCACATGATTACCTTATAAAATAACATTTCACACAAAAATCACAACTGTTTTGGAATAAGACATTTCATAAAGTTTGCCTTCCTCAACAGCTTCAATGGAAGCTCCCAAACCCTTGGCACTATGAACATCTATAATGCAAGACTAACTACTGTATTGTGACAGTAACCATACCTTGCACAAAATGCTATGATTGTGTGAATCTCTCTTTAGGAGCAATATTATTTATGTCATAACTGCATAGTGTTACCTTTCATCATCAAATTCTTACTCAATACACCATTGCGTTAGACCTGGACATTATATGATATCTCGCAGTATTGTACATTTTCAACTTTACTACACTTGTTCAAGACGTTGTGTTGCCATTGAGCCACTAGAAGGTAATGTTAAACAACATATAGAATGATTTATGACATCCTCAAAATGCACTATACTTTTACAGTACTGACATACTCTTCTTCGGGATCGGTGTCCCTTCCACGGGACGGTTGAGCTAACGTAGGCTAATGCAATTAGCATGAGGTTTTAAGTAACAAGAACATTTCCCAGGACAAAGACATATCTGATATTGGCAGAAAGCTTAAATTCTTCCTAATCTAACTGCACTGTACAATTTATAGTAACTATTACAGTGAAATAATACCATGCTATTGTTTGACGAGAGTGCACAATTTTGAACATGAAAAGTTATTAATAAACAAATTAGGCACATTTGGTCAGTCTTGATACAAATGTTTGAACAGAAATGCAATGGTTCATTGGATCAGTCTAAAACTTTTCACATACACTGATGCCATCTAGTGGCCAAAATATAAATTGCACCTGGGCTGGAATAATACATCATGGCCTTTCTATTGCATTTCAAAAATGATGGTACAAATGAAATACAAAAGAACTGTTGTTTTTTCTTTATTATCTTTTACCCGATCTATTGCGCTATATTCTACTACATTCCTTTCACATTTCCATAAACTTCAAAGTGTTTCCTTTCAAATGGTACCAATAATATACATATCCTTGCTTCAGGGCATGAGCTACAGGCAGTTAGATTTGGGTATGTCATATTAGGCGAAAACTGAGAAAAAAGGGACCAATCTTTAAGAGGTGTTACACATAATTGCATATTCTTACATTAACCCTCAACTTCTTACACTATACACCATTAAGTTAGACCTGGACATAATCTGATATTATGGAGTAGTTTAACTACACTTGCTAAACAACATATAAAAGGATTCATGAAGACCTCATTGCATTTTACTTTTACAGTACTTAGATAATATTTATCATTACATAACATGGAACTACAATCAATTAATAACAAGCTTATGCATTCTGCATTCACAATCAAACTGTATCAACATCACATTCTGAATCAATACCACATTTATCTAGAATGACAACTGTTAACTGAACCTATCTCAGAATGAAATTCTATGTCAGTGTATTGTTACATGACATAAGTCATCTATATTTGTCAAACTTTGAATAAAAATGCAGGAACTATGACAGCCTTAACTTCAGAGTTAAAATATGTTTAGCTGTCACTTTGAACCATGGATAAAATAAAGCATAAATGATTGGATTAATTAAGGAATTAACAAATGGCAGAAAGCTTAAGTAAACTGATGATTGCTGGGAAAAAAACTGTATAAAAAATATTGGAATCCAACAAGTGAGATAGGTGAAATGTCATGTTTTGTCATTGATTATCATGTCTTGTCCCTGTGCTTCCCTTCTATTCGTTTCCCTCTGCTGGTCTTATTAGGTTCTTTCCCTCTTTCTATCCCTCTCTCTCCCCCTCCCTCTCTCCCTCTCTCGCTCTCTCTCTCTATCGTTCCGTTCCTGCTCCCAGCTGTTCCTCATTCTCCTAACTACCTCATTTACTCTTTCACACCTGTCCCCTATTTTGCCCTCTGATTAGAGTCCCTATTTCTCCCTCTGTTTTCCGCTTCTGTCCTTGTCGGATCCTTGTTTGATGTTTGCTGTTCTGTGTCCTTGTTCCGCCCTGTCGTGTTTTTGCCTTCTTCAGATGCTGCGTGTGAGCAGGTGTCTATGTCAGCTACGACCTGTGCCTTCCCGAAGAGACCTGCAGTCAGTGGTCGCGTCTCCAGTCGTTCCTCTCTACTGACGAGAGGATTTCAGTTTTCCTGTTTTGTATTTACCTTAGACAGATCCAGGAGTATCGTTTTTGTTTAAGACTGGAATAAAGACTCTGTTTCTGTTAAGTCGCTTTTGGGTCCTCATTCACCAGCATAACAGAAGGATCCGACCAGGAATGGACCCAGCGACTACGGATTCTCGCAACACTGCCATCGAGATCCAGGGAGCAATGCTCGGCAGACACGAGCAGGAATTGTCTACTGCTCGTCATGCCGTTGAAACCCTGGCCGCTCAGGTTTCCAACCTCGCAGGACAGTTTCAGAGTCTTCGTCTCGTGCCACCTGCTACTTCCTGGTCTTCCGAGTCTCCGGAACCTAGGGTTAATAACCCACCATGTTACTCTGGGCAACCCACTGAGTGCCGCTCCTTTCTCACCCAGTGTGATATTGTGTTCTCTCTCCAGCCCCACACATACTCAAGAGAGAGAGCTCGGATCGCCTACGTCATATCACTCCTTACTGGTCGGGCTCGGGAGTGGGGCACAGCTATCTGGGAGGCAAGGGCTGAGTGTACTAACGATTATCAGAACTTTAAAGAGGAGATGATATGGGTTTTTGATCGTTCAGTTTTTGGGAAGGAGGCTTCCAGGGCCCTGGCTTCCCTATGTCAAGGTGATTGATCCATAACGGATTACTCTATAGAGTTTCGCACTCTTGCTGCCTCCAGTGACTGGAACGAGCCGGCGTTGCTCGCTCGTTTTCTGGAGGGACTCCACGCTGAGGTTAAAGATGAGATTCTCTCCCGGGAGGTTCCTTCCAGCGTGGACTCTTTGATTGCACTCGCCATCCGCATAGAACGACGGGTAGATCTTCGTTACCGAGCTCGTGGAGGAGAGCTCGCGTTAACGGTGTTTCCCCTCTCCGCATCTCTACCATCTTCTCCCATCAGCTCACAGACTGAGCCCATGCAGCTGGGAGGTATTCGCATCTCGACTAAGGAGAGGGAACGGAGAATCAGCAACCGCCTTTGCCTCTATTGCGGTTCTGCTGGACATTTTGTTATTTCATGTCCAGTAGAAGCCAGAGCTCATCAGTAAGCGGAGGGCTACTGGTGAGCGCTACTACTCAGGTCTCTCCATCAAGATCCTGTACTACCTTGTTGGTCCATCTACGCTGGTCTGGTTCGGCTGCTTCCTGCAGTGCCTTGATAGACTCTGGGGCTGAGGGTTGTTTTATGGACGAAGCATGGGCTCGGAAGCATGAAATTCCTCTCAGACAGTTAGGGAAGCCCACGCCCATGTTCGCCTTAGATGGTAGTCTTCTTCCCAGTATCAGATGTGAGACACTACCTTTAACCTGTTGGGGATGGGGGCGCTGTTTAGACTATTTATGCTAATGTGGCTAATTTTTTAAACGGCTTCCCACAAAATCCTTGATCGTACAATATGCATATTATTATTATTATTGGATAGAAAACAGTCTATAGTTTCTATAGGAGTTGAAATTTTGTCTCTAAGTGGAACAGAGCCCATTCTACAGCAATTTCCCTGACATGGAGTCAGATTTGAGAAACGTTGGCCACTTTTCTGAAGTCATTTAAACGGGCACTGTCGTTGCTATGACTATACGGACACTTCTTACGTCTTCCCCTGGATGCCTTTACGTGATGACGATTCCAACGGGCTCGATTGCTCGTTCACAGGCCCTACAAATGAAAAAAACCTTTAGCTAGCAAGTCTTTTCTTGCTGCGTAACGCGCGTGGAAGACACCGACCCTCTCCTGTTCCAAGCGTTAGTTTAGCCTGTTATATTTCTCCGGTCATCTTTTCACTCGTTATAGGAGTTACAAACATCACAAAGTAGTTAATTTAAAGCGTTTTATAGCAATTTATATCCGTTTAGTGCGATTTTGGGACATTTATTTTTGCAACGATGTGAAAAGTTGGGCACGCTTTTCAGTTCATCCCGAACGTAGTTGACATTTCCACATGGCAAGAGGACAGCTTTCCACCAAAAGACGATTTCTCCCAAGAAAGGATCCTTTGCCCAAGATACTGATGGAAGAACAGCTCAAGGTAGGACATTTTTATTATGATAAATCGTGTTTCTGTCGAAACATTTTAGTGGCTTAGGACGCCATGTTTTTTGACGTAGCTTCGCTTGGCGCAAACTGTATTGAAAAGTAAGGATAAATTAAAAAATGTAATAACGCAATTGTATTAAGAATTAAATTGTCTATCAATCCCTGTCCACCCTATATTTTTTAGTCACGTTTATGAGTATTTATGTATAAGAGTAGATCACTGTCTAAGTGGCGCAAGGACGTTTTCTTTACCAGCTTGTCTACATTTCACATTGTCTAACCATGATTTTGGTGGCTAAATATAAACATTTTCGATCAAACTGTATATGCATGTTGTAATGTGATGTTACAGGAGTGTCATCGGAAGAATTCTGAGAAGGTTAGTGAAAAAATTAATATCTTTTGGCGATGTTGACTTTTATCGCTCACTTTGGCTAGAATCAATGCTGGGCTGCTAATTGCTATGTGCTAAGCTAATATAACGATTTATTGTGTTTTCGCTGTAAGACACTTAGAAAATCTGAAATATTGTCTGTATTCACAGGATCTGTGTCTTTCGATTCGTGTATGCTGTGTATTTTTACGAAATGTTTGATGATTAGTAGTTAGGTAAACACGTTGCTCATTGTAATTATTCTAGTCCATTTGTGATGGTGGGTGCAATTGTAAACTATGCCATATACCTGAAATATGCACTTTTTTCTAACAAAACCTATCCCATACCATAAATATGTTATCAGACTGTCATCTAATGAGTTTTTTTGTTGGTTAGGGGCTATAAATATCTTAGTTTAGCCGAATTGGTGATGGCTACTGGTGTTGGTGGACAAATAAAAGATGGTGGAATATGCTAATGTGTTTTTAGGTAATAGATGTACATCTTTACATATTGTGTCTTCCCTGTAAAACATTTTAAAAATCGGAAATGTTGACTGGATTCATAAGATCTGTGTCTTTCATTAGCTGTATTGGACTTTAATGTGTGAAAGTTAAATATTTTAAAAAAATATTTTTTTTGAATTTCGCGGCACTGGTTTTTCAGTGGGGGGGGGGGGGGAGTGCCGCTAGCGCCACGCTGATCCTAGACAGGTTAACCCTCACAGTATCTGGTAACCACAGTGAGACCATTTCCTTTTTGATTTTTCGTTCACCTTTTACACCTGTTGTTTTGGGTCATCCCTGGCTAGTATGTCATAATCCTTCTATTAATTGGTCTAGTAATTCTATCCTATCCTGGAACGTTTCTTGTCATGTGAAGTGTTTAATGTCTGCTATCCCTCCTGTTTCTTCTGTCCCCTCTTCTCAGGAGGAACCTGGTGATTTGACAGGAGTGCCGGAGGAATATCATGATCTGCGCACGGTCTTCAGTCGGTCCAGAGCCAACTCCCTTCCTCCTCACCGGTCGTATGATTGTTGTATTGATCTCCTTCCGGGAACCACTCCCCCTCGGGGTAGACTATACTCTCTGTCGGCTCCCGAACGTAAGGCTCTCGAGGATTATCTGTCTGTTTCTCTCGACGCCGGTACCGTGGTGCCTTCTTCCTCTCCCGCCGGAGCGGGGTTTTTTTTTTGTTAACCTGTCTAGGATCAGCGTGGCGCTAGCGGCACACCCCCCCCCCCCCCCACTGAAAAACCAGTGCCGCGAAATTCAAAAAAAATATTTTTTTAAAATATTTAACTTTCACACATTAAAGTCCAATACAGCTAATGAAAGACACAGATCTTGTGAATCCAGTCAACATTTCCGATTTTTAAAATGTTTTACAGGGAAGACACAATATGTAAAGATGTACATCTATTACCTAAAAACACATTAGCATAATCCACCATCTTTTATTTGTCCACCAACACCAGTAGCCATCACCAATTCGGCTAAACTAAGATATTTATAGCCCCTAACCAACAAAAAAACTCATTAGATGACAGTCTGATAACATATTTATGGTATGGGATAGGTTTTGTTAGAAAAAAAGTGCATATTTCAGATAGATGGCATAGTTTACAATTGCACCCACCATCACAAATGGACTAGAATAATTACAATGAGCAACGTGTTTACCTAACTACTAATCATCAAACATTTCGTAAAAATACACAGCATACACGAATCGAAAGACACAGATCCTGTGAATACAGACAATATTTCAGATTTTCTAAGTGTCTTACAGCGAAAACACAATAAATCGTTATATTAGCTTAGCACATAGCAATTAGCAGCCCAGCATTGATTCTAGCCAAAGTGAGCGATAAAAGTCAACATCGCCAAAAGATATTAATTTTTTCACTAACCTTCTCAGAATTCTTCCGATGACACTCCTGTAACATCACATTACAACATGCATATACAGTTTGATCGAAAATGTTTATATTTAGCCACCAAAATCATGGTTAGACAATGTGAAATGTAGACAAGCTGGTAAAGAAAAAGTCCTTGCGCCACTTAGACAGTGATCTACTCTTATACATAAATACTCATAAACGTGACTAAAAAATATAGGGTGGACAGGGATTGATAGACAATTTAATTCTTAATACAATTGCGTTATTACATTTTTTAATTTATCCTTACTTTTCAATACAGTTTGCGCCAAGCGAAGCTACGTCAAAAAACATGGCGTCCTAAGCCACTAAAATGTTTCGACAGAAACACGATTTATCATAATAAAAATGTCCTACCTTGAGCTGTTCTTCCATCAGTATCTTGGGCAAAGGATCCTTTCTTGGGAGAAATCGTCTTTTGGTGGAAAGCTGTCCTCTTGCCATGTGGAAATGTCAACTGCGTTCGGGATGAACTGAAAAGCGTGCCCAACTTTTCACATCGTTGCAAAAATAAATGTCCCAAAATCGCACTAAACGGATATAAATTGCTATAAAACGCTTTAAATTAACTACCTTATGATGTTTTTAACTCCTATAACGAGTGAAAAGATGACCGGAGAAATATAACAGGCTAAACTAACGCTTGGAACAGGTGCGCGCCGGTGTCCTCTAGGCTCATGACGCAGCTCCCAAAGAATGACTAGCTTCAGGGTTTTTTCATTTGTAGGGCCTGTGAACGCGCAATCGACCCCGTTGGAATCGTCATCACGTAAAGGCATCCAGGGGAAGACGTAAGAAGTGTCCGTATAGTCATAGCAACGACAGTGCCCTTTTAACTGACTTCAGAAGAGTGGCCAACATTTCTCAAATCTGACTCCATGTCAGGGAAATTGCTGTAGAATGGGCTCTGGTCCACTTAGAGACAAAATTTCAACTCCTATAGAAACTATAGACTGTTTTCTATCCAATAATAATAATAATATGCATATTGTACGATCAAGGATTTTGTGGGAAGCCGTTTAAAAAATTAGCCAAATTAGCATAAATAGTCTAAACAGCGCCCCCATCCCCAACAGGTTAAGAAGAAGGACGGTACTCTGCGCCCCTGCGTGGATTATCGAGGGCTGAATGACATAACGGTTAAGAATCGTTATCCGCTTCCCCTTATGTCGTCAGCCTTCGAGATTCTGCAGGGAGCCAGGTTCTTTACTAAGTTGGACCTTCGTAACGCTTACCATCTCGTGCGTATCAGAGAGGGGGACGAGTGGAAAACGGCGTTTAACACTCCGTTAGGGCATTTTGAATACCGGGTTCTGCCGTTCGGTCTCGCTAATGCTCCAGCTGTCTTTCAGGCATTAGTTAATGATGTACTGAGAGACATGCTGAACATCTTTGTTTTCGTTTACCTTGACGATATCCCGATTTTTTCACCGTCACTCGAGATTCATGTTCAGCACGTTCGACGTGTACTCCAGCGTCTTTTAGAGAATTGTCTCTACGTGAAGGCTGAGAAGTGCGCCTTTTATGTCTCCTCTGTCACATTTCTCGGTTCTGTTATTTCCGCTGAAGGCATTCAGATGGATCCCGCTAAGGTCCAGGCTGTCAGCGATTGGCCCGTTCCTAAGTCACGTGTCGAGTTGCAGCGCTTTCTCGGTTTCGCTAATTTCTATCGGCGTTTCATTCGTAATTTCGGTCAAGTGGCTGCTCCTCTCAAAGCTCTGACTTCTGTCAAGACGTGCTTTAAGTGGTCCGGTTCCGCCCAGGGAGCTTTTGATCTCCTCAAGAAGCGTTTTACATCCGCTCCTATCCTTGTTACTCCTGACGTCACTAAACAATTTATTGTCGAGGTTGACGCTTCAGAGGTGGGCGTGGGAGCCATTCTGTCCCAGCGCTTCCATTCTGACGATAAGGTCCATCCTTGCGCTTATTTTTCTCATCGCCTGTCGCCATCGGAACGCAACTATGATGTTGGTAACCGCGAACTGCTCGCCATCCGCTTAGCCCTAGGCGAATGGCGACAGTGGTTGGAGGGGGCGACCGTCCCTTTTGTCGTTTGGACTGACCATAAGAACCTTGAGTACATCCGTTCTGCCAAACGACTTAATGCACGTCAAGCTCGTTGGGCGTTGTTTTTCGCTCGTTTCGAGTTCGTGATTTCTTATCGTCCGGGAAATAAGAACACCAAGCCTGATGCCTTATCCCGTCTATTTGGTTCTTCTGTGGCTTCTATCGACCCCGAGGGGATTCTCCCTGAGGGGCGTGTTGTTGGGTTGACTTTCTGGGGAATTGAGAGACAGGTAAAGCAAGCACTTACTCACACTGCGTCGCCGCGTGCTTGTCCTAGTAACCTTCTGTTCGTTCCTGTCTCTACTCGTCTGGCTGTTCTTCAGTGGGCTCACTCTGCCAAGTTAGCTGGCCACCCCGGCGTTCGGGGTACGCTTGCTTCTATTCGCCAGCGGTTTTGGTGGCCTACTCAGGAGCGTGACACGCGCCGTTTCGTGGCTGCTTGTTCGGACTGCGCGCAGACTAAGTCAGGTAACTCTCCTCCTGCCGGTCGTCTCAGACCGCTTCCCATTCCTTCTCGACCATGGTCTCACATCGCCTTAGACTTTATTACCGGTCTGCCTTCGTCTGCGGGGAAGACTGTGATTCTTACGGTTGTCGATAGGTTCTCTAAGGCGGCACATTTCATTCCCCTCGCTAAGCTTCCTTCCGCTAAGGAGACGGCACAAATCATCATTGAGAATGTGTTCAGAATTCATGGCCTCCCGTTAGACGCCGTTTCAGACAGAGGTCCGCAATTCACGTCACAGTTTTGGAGGGAGTTCTGTCGTTTGATTGGTGCTTCCGTCAGTCTTTCTTCCGGGTTTCATCCCCAGTCTAACGGTCAAGCAGAAAGGGCCAATCAGACGATTGGTCGCATATTACGCAGCCTTTCTTTTCGTAACCCTGCGTCTTGGGCAGAACAGCTCCCCTGGGCAGAATACGCTCACAACTCGCTTCCTTCGTCTGCTACCGGGCTATCTCCGTTTCAGAGTAGTCTTGGGTACCAGCCTCCTCTGTTCTCGTCCCAGCTCGCCGAGTCCAGCGTTCCCTCCGCTCAGGTTTTTGTCCAACGTTGTGAGCGCACCTGGAGGAGGGTCAGGTCTGCACTTTGCCGTTACAGGGCGCAGACTGTGAGAGCCGCCAATAAACGTAGGATTAAGAGTCCTAGGTATTGTCGCGGTCAGAGAGTGTGGCTTTCCACTCGTAACCTTCCCCTTACGACAGCTTCTCGCAAGTTGACTCCGCGGTTCATTGGTCCGTTCCGTGTCTCTCAGGTCGTCAATCCTGTCGCTGTGCGACTGCTTCTTCCGCGACATCTTCGTCGCGTCCACCCTGTCTTCCATGTCTCCTGTGTCAAGCCTTTTCTTCGCGCTCCCGTTCGTCTTCCTTCCCCCCCCCCCGTCCTTGTCGAGGGCGCACCTATTTACAAGGTACGGAAGATCATGGACATGCGTTCTCGGGGACGTGGTCACCAGTACTTAGTGGATTGGGAGGGTTACGGTCCTGAGGAGAGGAGTTGGGTTCCATCTCGGGACGTGCTGGACCGTTCGTTGATTGATGATTTCCTCCGTTGCCGCCAGGGTTCCTCCTCGAGTGCGCCAGGAGGCGCTCGGTGAGTGGGGGGGTACTGTCATGTTTTGTCATTGATTATCATGTCTTGTCCCTGTGCTTCCCTTCTATTCGTTTCCCTCTGCTGGTCTTATTAGGTTCTTTCCCTCTTTCTATCCCTCTCTCTCCCCCTCCCTCTCTCCCTCTCTCGCTCTCTCTCTATCGTTCCGTTCCTGCTCCCAGCTGTTCCTCATTCTCCTAACTACCTCATTTACTCTTTCACACCTGTCCCCTATTTTGCCCTCTGATTAGAGTCCCTATTTCTCCCTCTGTTTTCCGCTTCTGTCCTTGTCGGATCCTTGTTTGATGTTTGCTGTTCTGTGTCCTTGTTCCGCCCTGTCGTGTTTTTGCCTTCTTCAGATGCTGCGTGTGAGCAGGTGTCTATGTCAGCTACGACCTGTGCCTTCCCGAAGCGACCTGCAGTCAGTGGTCGCGTCTCCAGTCGTTCCTCTCTACTGACGAGAGGATTTCAGTTTTCCTGTTTTGTATTTACCTTAGACAGATCCAGGAGTATCGTTTTTGTTTAAGACTGGAATAAAGACTCTGTTTCTGTTAAGTCGCTTTTGGGTCCTCATTCACCAGCATAACATGAAAACTACAATAGATAGAGTTTTTGCTGCTTTTGTCTCAGTCTTATTCACCTGTACAGTTTTAACACCAGACTTGGTGGCAGCCTCTTTTGAAAATACCTTTCTGGCCTGTGATCTGGCGACCACAAATATTTTCAAATAAAGTGTTATAATAACTGAGCACGGGATAACACTTGAAAATAGAAGGTCAATGATGCTACTCCAGATAAATCCTTCAACAACAACACATTCTTCCAAACACTGTCTGGGTACATTTATATTAACATAATTATTTAAAATAAGAGCATTGTATATGATACAACTACACCAGGTAATTGATATACAACCAATTATTCTTGTTATTGTTATTTTTGAGTGGTACATCAAGGGATCACACACAGCAACATAGCGGTCAATAGATATCAATATCAAATTGCCCAGAGATAAAGAGAGACATAAATAATTGATATAGAGAGAAATCACACAGAAATATTTCCCATAAAACCAGCATGATTCCATTACTGTTACAGCCACTACTGGTATCACAATCAGTCCCACCAGGAGATCTGCCACAGCCAAAGAGAGGATGAGCAGGTTGGTTGGAGTGTGGAGCTTCTTGAAGTGAGAGACGGAGATGATCACCAGTACGTTCAAAAGTACTGTAACCGCTGAAATCAATGAGATGAAGATGTACAGTGTTATGTAAATAGATGTCGATAGCAAAGCCTTTCTGCAAGAAGAGTTTTGGTCTGGAAAACAGTATTGAGCATCTTCGTGTTCCTTCATCTGTAACGAAGGGTAAAAATGTTCCTGTTCCTGCTTGGTCCTGTGTGTGACACTGTCAGGTCAGCCTTCTGACAAACTCTGAGCTCTGCCTCTCTATTTATCCCAGAGTGACTGACAGACACTCCCCTCCTCAGAGTCTCTCTGCACACACACCACGAAAACAGAAACACGTGAGCACACCAATGCTCGAACGTTCTGATTAGCAAATCATTGGTGAATCCATGATGTGATGCATGACAGCATTGGATGTTGTTGTGTCCACACAGCCTGTCCTTCAGCCTTACTGACTCGTTTAGATTAAAGAGTTTAATAGTCACATGTACATGTAACGGATGTGAAATGGCTAGCTAGTTAGCGGGTACGCGCTAGTAGCATTTCAATCAGTTACGTCACTTGCTCTGAGACTTTAAGTAGGGTTTCCCCTTGCTCTGCAAGGGCCGCAGCTTTTGTGAAGCGATGGGTAACGCTGCTTCGTGGGTGACTGTTGTTGATGTGTGAAGAGGGTCCCTGGTACGCGCCCATGTCGGGGCGAGGGAACGACGTAAAGTTATACTGTTACATACAGGGTACAGTGAAATTATTGAGCTCCGAGCTCCAAAAATGCAGGACAAAGTTAAGTAAAACAATGTAAATAATAAAATATAATAATAAAAAATAAAAGTTGATATGTATGAACAGTACTTATTAACAACTGTAGCGATGATACATGTCCACTGGGATGGGGGCATGGTAAAATGTCTGTTGATGGCGGGGGGAACAGCAGAGGGGGTGGAGGAAGACTGGGGAGCAGAGGGGAGAGACAGGGGGAGAAGGTAGCTGACTAGTAGCGACTATTCAGCAGCCTGATGGTCTGTGTTTAGAAGATTTTTGCCAGTCTTACAGTTTTTGCATGGTACTTCTATACTGCCAGTGTCTGATTGATGGAAACAGGGAGAAAAGGCCATGGCTCTGGTACGGAGTGCCTGGCACGGAGTCCCTGGTGATCATCTTGGGCTTCATGCGACACATGGTGTTGTAGGTGTCTTGGATGGAAGGCAGTGTGCACCCAATTGTGCATTTGGCTGAGCGTACGATCGTCTGTATCGCCTGAGTGCACTTGCTGAAGAAGACACAATAGCAATTCTTCAACCTCAGGATTCTGAAGAAATCTGGCCTGTCCCAGAGGGCCCTCAGTTTTCTACAGGAGCACCAACGACAGCATACTGCATCCCAGCCTGGTACAGTTGTCTATGTGATTTGAATACTTTCAGAATATACTGTATGCACAAACAACTTTCAGAACAGACTGCATGAATCAGGCCTTCATGGTTGAATTGCTGCAAAGAAAGTACTGCTAAAGGACAACAATAATAAGAAGAGACTTGCTTGGGCCAAGAAACACGAGCAATGGACATTAGACCAGTGGAAATCTGTCCTGTGGTCTGATGAGTCCAAATTTGAGATTTTTGGTTCCAACCACCATGTCTTTGTGAGTCGCATAGTTTTATATAGCTGATACCAAGATTGCTTTGTCAGTCATTTCTAACCTTCCCATAAGCCACCTTGGTTATCTACACAGGATGGTGTTTTACTTAGTTTCCCAGATGACTGGAAGCTATATAAAAACTGTGCATTGTCTGTAAAGGCTAGGCTGCTCATCTCAACAGTCAAGACTGTTGGGCTGACTGGTTTCATTACTGCAATTATTAATCAAAATTAAATAAGATGATTGTTTGAAGAAATGACCAAGTCTCTCTCAGTACTGAATTTCCACGACAGATGTGTCACCGCTTTTCCCTGCTCACAAGAGCACAAGGAAGAGATGCATGCTCGAGAATGACCAGTTGGCGGGTGAATGGATCCCTTTTTGGAGGTCTGGGGATCATCTCATTCGCCACTCGACCTGTTGGTCTCCAACTGACACTGTGTGATTGGATACTTAGAGCTTGTGACTCTCCGATAAGTGTAACATCTCACTCATATCCGCATAGAACCGGGGCTGCGCACAACCGAGCTGTATTACAACCGGCCGTGATCGGGAGTCCCATAGGGCAGTGCACAATTGGCCCAATGTTATCCGGGTTAGTGGAGGGTTTTGCCAGAGGGGGGGGCTTAATTTGGCTCATCGAGCTCTAGCGACTCCTTGTGGTGGGCTGGGCGCCTGCAGGCTGACGTCGGTCGTCAGTTGAACGGTGTTTCCTCCAACACATTGGTCCGGCTGGCTTCTGAGTGAAGCGGGCGGGTGTTAAGAAGCGCGGGTTAGGAGAATGCATGACTTGACATGCACCTCCCGAGCCTGTTGGGGAGTTGCAGCAATGAGACAAAATCGAAATTGGGGAGAAAAAGGGGGTAAAATAAATACAATTAAAATAAGCACATTGTGTGCAGAATTCATTGATCTGTGGCTACTTTAAAAAATCTAAAATCTAAAATATATTTTAAAAAATGTAAACACTTTTTTGGTTACTACATGTTTCCATATGTGTTATTTCATTGCTTTGATGTCTTCATTATTATTCTACAATAATACAGTAAAAACAAAGAAAAACCCTTGAATGTCTCCAAACTTTGACTGGTATTGTAAGTGTGATGCACTTTGAGAAAAAATACTTTATATTGGATTTGTCCCTGTTGAAATTCAAGATGGGCTATGTGTCACGTTCCTGACCTGTTTTCTCTTGTTTTAGATGTCTTTATTGGTCAGGGCGTGAGTGTTGGGTGGGCAGTCTATGTTTTCTATTTCTATGTGGGGTTTTGTGTTCGGCCTGGTATGATTCTCAATTAGAGACAGGTGTGTATCGTTTGTCTCTGATTGAGAGTCATACTAAGGCAACCAGGGTTCACTGGTGTTTTGTGGGTGTTTGTTTCCTGTGTTAGCATTTGGGCCACACAGGACTGTTGCAGGTTAGTCACGTTTGTTGTTTTGTTAATTTGTAGTGTTTGTTGGTTTGCCATTAAAATCATGAATACCTCCTACTCCGCATCTTGGTCCGATCCATGCTCCTCCTCGTCTGAGGAGGAGAACGACATTGACAACCTTTACAGAAACACCCACCCAAACAGGATCAAGTGGAGTGGAGAAGGAAGGCAGGAACAACAACAATGGGGAAAAGAGGAATTGACTTGGGAGGAGATCCTAGACGGTAAAGGACCCTGGGCAGAGCCAGTGGAGTGTCGCCGCCCCAAAGCGGAGCTGGAGGCAGCGAAAGCGGAGAGGAGGTTTTATGAGGCTAAAGCAAGGCAGAGCGGCTGGAAGCCCGAGAGGCTCACCCAAAAATGTCTTGGGGGGGGGATAAAGGGGAGTATGGCGAAGCCGGGTTGGTTACCTGAGCCAACTCCCCGGGCTTACCGTGGAGTGAGAGGGCGTCGTGCTGGTCAGACACCGTGTTATGCGGTAAAGCGCACGGTGTCCCCAGTACGCGTGCTTAGCCCAGTGCGGGCTATTCCACCTTGCCGCACTGGGAGGGCTAGGTTGGGCATCGAGCCGGATGTCATGAAGCCGGCCCAACGTATCTGGCCTCCAGTACGTCTTCTCGGGCCGGCGTACATGGCACCAGCCTTACAGGTGGTGTACCCGGTTCGCCTGCATAGCCCAGTGCGGGCTATTCCACCTCGCCGCACTGGCAGGGCTACGGGGACCATTCAACCTGGTAAGGTTGGAGAGGCTCGGTGCTCAAGAGCGCGTGTCCTCCTTCACGGTCCGGTATATCCGGCGCCACCTTCCCGCCCCAGCCCAGTACCACCAGTGCCTACACCACGCACCAGGCTTCCAGTGCATCAACAGACCCCTGTTCCTCCTCCCCGCACTCGCCCTGAGGTGCGTGCCCTCAGCCCGGTACCTCCAGTTCCGGCACCACGCATCAGGCCTATAGTGCGTCTCAGCCGGCCAGAGTCTGCCGTCTGCCCAGCGGTGCCTGAACTGCCCGTCTGCCCAGCGGTGCCTGAACTGCCCGTCTGCCCAGCGGTGCCTGAACTGCCCGTCTGCCCAGCGGTGCCTGAACTGCCCGTCTGCCCAGCGGCGCCTGAACTGCCCGTCTGCCCAGCGCCGTCTGAACTGCCCGTCTGCCCAGCGCCGTCTGAGCCATCCGTCTGCCCAGCGCCGTCTGAGCCATCCGTCTGCCCAGCGCCGTCTGAGCCATCCGTCTGCCCAGCGCCGTCTGAGCCATCCGTCTGCCCAGCGCCGTCTGAGCCATCCGTCTGCCCAGCGCCGTCTGAGCCATCCGTCTGCCCAGCGCCGTCTGAGCCATCCGTCTGCCCAGCGCCGTCTGAGCCATCCGTCTGCCCAGCGCCGTCTGAGCCATCCGTCTGCCCAGCGCCGTCTGAGCCATCCGTCTGCCCAGCGCCGTCTGAGCCATCCGTCTGCCCAGCGCCGTCTGAGCCATCCGTCTGCCCAGCGCCGTCTGAGCCATCCGTCTGCCCAGCGCCGTCTGAGTCATCCGTCTGCCATGAGCCAGTAGAGCCGCCCGTCTGTCCCGAGCCAGTAGAGCCGTCCGTCAGTCAGGAGCCGCTAGAGCCGTCCGTCAGTCAGGAGCCGCCAGAGACGCCAGCCAGTCAGGAGCTGCCAGAGACGCCCGCCAGTCAGGAGCTGCCAGAGACGCCCGCCAGTCAGGAGCTGCCAGAGACGCCCGCCAGTCAGGAGCTGCCAGAGACGCCCGCCAGTCAGGAGCTGCCAGAGACGCCCGCTAGTCAGGAGCTGCCAGAGACGCCCGCCAGTCAGGAGCTGCCAGAGACGCCCGCCAGTCAGGAGCTGCCAGAGACGCCCGCCAGTCAGGAGCTGCCAGAGACGCCCGCCAGTCAGGAGCTGCCAGAGACGCCCGCCAGTCAGGAGCTGCCAGAGACGCCCGCCAGTCAGGAGCTGCCAGAGACGCCCGCCAGTCATGAGCTGCCCGCCAGTCATGAGCTGCCCTCCAGTCATGAGCTGCCCTCCAGTCATGAGCTGCCCTCCAGTCATGAGCTGCCCTCCAGTCATGAGCTGCCACTCAGTCCGGAGCTGCCACTCAGTCCGGAGCTGCCCCTTATCCCGGAGCAGCTGCCCCTTATCCCGGAGCAGCTGCCCCTTATCCCGGAGCTGCTGCCCCTTATCCCGGAGCTGCTGCCCCTTATCCCGGAGCTGCTGCCCCTTCTCCCGGAGCTGCTGCCCCTTCTCCCGGAGGTGCTGCCCCTTATCCCGGAGCTGCTGCCCCTTATCCCGGAGCTGCTGCCCCTTATCCCGGTGCTGGCCCTTATCCTGATGCTGCCCCTTCATTTAGGTGGGTTGAGTTGGAGGGTGGTCATTGGGAGGGGAATACGGAAGCGGGGAGTGACTATGGTGGGGTGGGGACCTCGCCCAGAGCCTGAGCCACCACCGTGGTCAGATGCCCACCCAGACCCTCCCCTAGACTTTGTGCTGGTGCGCCCGGAGTTCGCACCTTAAGGGGGGGATTCTGTCACGTTCCTGACCTGTTTTATATGTCTTTATTGGTCAGGGCGTGAGTGTTGGGTGGGCAGTCTATGTTTTATATTTCTATGTGGGGTTTTGTGTTCGGCCTGGTATGATTCTCAATTAGAGACAGGTGTGTATCGTTTGTCTCTGATTGAGAGTCATACTAAGGCAGCCAGGGTTCACTGGTGTTTTGTGGGTGTTTGTTTCCTGTGTTAGCGTTTGGGCCACACAGGACTGTTGCAGGTTAGTCACGTTTGTTATTTTGTTAATTTGTAGTGTTTGTTGGTTTGCCATTAAAATCATGAATACCTCCTACTCCGCATCTTGGTCCGATCCATGCTCCTCCTCGTCTGAGGAGGAGAACGACATTGACAACCTTTACACTATGCATATTTCTATACCTTCTCCATAGAATTCAGGCAGTTGATGACAATAAACCACATTGAATATTCCATTTTGGAGTTGTCCCTTTTGTTCATACACATACTGTATATTCCCTCTCATTGGCTAGAATGGTCTTACCTTCCATATTTGAGGACATGTATATCCATTGTTAAATAATCTTTTACCATCTCTGACGGTCATACGGGTGGTGTTGGTGGGGATACGTCAGGCGGTAAGGGCAGTGCTACGTGCTGTATCGCCACAGGCTGCAAGGGGCGGGGGGGGGGGTTGACATGAGTCTGGTTCCATCTCCACTCTGTAAGGCAAAGTGGTCTGGTCAATCCTGTCATAAGGTGGTAAATATGTTTGTGATCAGTAGAATTTAGAATTTGTCTAGTCACATGACTTCAAGATGTGTCATCAAATTAAGGAATGTGTTTTTCTTTATTTTCTATGACACTGGATGTTTGCAAGGTCAGAATGGAAGTGCAATTATGTTGTGGCAATAGATGCAAATGCAATGTTCCTCAATTCATGCCATTAAAGAAAGAGTGATTATAGGTTGTTAGTACATTATTGGTTTAAAACATCTTATGGCTGGGGGCAGTATTGAGTAGCTTGGATGAATAAGGTGCCCAGAGTAAACTGCCTGGTACTCAGGCCCAGAAGCTAAGATATGCATAGTATTAGTAGATTTGGATAGAAAACACGCTGATGTTTCTATAACTGTTTGAATGATGTCTGTGAGTATAACAGAACTCATATGGCAGGTAAAAACCTGTGAAAAATCCAACCAGGAAGTGGGACATCTGAAGTTTGTTGGTTTGCCTATCCAATATACAGTGTCTATGGGGTCATATTGCACTTTCTAAGGGTTCCACAAGATGTCAACAGTCTTTAGAACCTTGTTTGATGCTTCTACTGTGAAGGATGAGGGAATAAAAGCTGATTGAGTCAGGGGTCTGGCTCAATCAGGCGCGCCCCGTGAGTTAGCTGCGTTGCATTGCATTTCTACAGACAAAGGAATTCTCCGGTTGAAATATTATTGAAGATTTATGTTAAAAACATCCTAAAGATTGATTCTATACATCGTTTGACATGTTTCTACGAACTGTAATGGCATTTTTTGACTTTTCGCCTGGCCTGCGCGCCATGAATTTGGATGTTTTGACCTAAACACGCAAACACAAAGGAGGTATTTGGACATAAATTATGGACTTTATCGAACAAAACAAACATTTATTGTGGAACTGGGATTCCTGGGAGTGCATTCTGATGAAGATCATCAAAGGTAAATGAATATTTATAATGCTATTTCTGACTTCTGTTGACTCCACAACATGGCTTGTTTTTGCGTCTGAGCGCCGTACTCAGATTATTGCATTATTGCATTATTGCATTTTCCGTAAAGTTTTTTGGAAATCTGACACAGCGGTTGCATTAAGGAGATGTTTATCTAAAGTTCCATGTAAAACACTTGTATCTTTTATCAATGTTTATTATGAGTATTTCTGTAAATTGATGTGGCTCTCTGCAAAATCACTGGATGTTTTGGAGGCAAAACATTACTGAACATAACGCGCCAATGTAAAGTAAGATTTTTGGATATAAATATTAACTTTATCGAACAAAACATACATGTATTGTGTAACATGAAGTCCTATGAGTGTCATCTGATGAAGATCATCAAAGGTTAGTGATTCATTTTCTCTATATTTCTGCTTTTTGTGACTCCTTTCTGGCTGGAAAAATGGCTGTGTTTTTCTGTGACTAGGTACTGACCTAACATAATCAGATGGTGTGCTTTCATCGTAAACCCTTTTTGAAATCGGACACTGTGGTGGGATTAACAACAAGTTTATCTTTAAAATGGTATAAGATACTTGTATGTTTGAGGAATTTTAATTATGAGATTTCTGTTTGAGCTATTACACCATTGATCCTTTTTTAACCACTTTATAATGTAATAATCAACGAATAATGTAATAGTTATTATTCATTATTTAATTTTTTTATTTTGTTATACGTTGAGCATATATTTAATCCTACAGATCTGTCCATGCCTTAATGCCAAGGTTGGTGATTTAGTTCCACCTGCAGTTATGAAATCAAATCAAATCAAATGTATTTATATAGCCCATCTTACATCAGCTGATATATCAAAGTGCTGTACAGAAACCCAGCCTAAAACCCCTAACAGCAAGCAATGCAGGTGTAGAAGCACGGTGGCTAGGAAAAACTCCCTAGAAAGGCCAAAACCTAGGAAGAAACCTAGAGAGGAACCAGGCTATGAGGTGTGGCCAGTCCTCTTCTGGCCGTGCCGGGTGGAGATTATAACAGATCTTGGCCAAGATGTTCAAATGTTCATAAATGACCAGCGTGGTCAAATAATAATAATCACAGTAGTTGTCGAGGGTGCAACAAGTCAGCACCTCAGGAATAAATGTCAGTTGGCTTTTCATAGCCGATCATTGAGAGTATCTCTACCGCTCCTGCTGTCTCTAGAAATGTTTGCTCACGAGTATAATTAATTGGCTGACTCCTCCAGCTGACCTGAATAGACTTCTATTAATTTTCTTTAACCCTTATCAAGTCCCACCCAGTTGACTACTTAAAGATGGTGAATGTCCTGAATGGTGCTGCCGATGCCAAGACATGCTTTGGGCCAAGATGGCCCTCTATCCACCTTGATAATCAGCTCAGACACCTGAGTTCCAGAAAACAGAGGGGGCAACAAGCTAGCGGTCATAGGATACAAAATGAACAGTGAATGATTACAGCCAGCCCTCCCATAAAATACCACACTGAAGTTCTCCAGACTTTCAATAATTGAATTAACAAAACAAGATTTCGAAAGATGGCCCTGCGAGACTCCAGGAGTCGTCATGAACATGTCAATATGTCATGGAATATGTGCAAAGGGAAATTGAAAGTCAAGAAGTTGATAAGATGGTATAACGTTATGGTGTGTGCTCTTATGGCATTCCATAAGAACATTCCATAGACTTGTAAAATTGTCCATTTGAACTAAATTATGAAATAATTCCTCAAGTTGAGGGAGACAGTTACATCATAGGAACAAATAATATTTGACAGACATCATTCTGCGATGTTCTGGTTTGTTGTTGTTCTCTCAGATTCCAGAGGGTCCTGCAAGACTCTGTAATAATAACACATAGCACTCAACCAATTAAACGTGTCAAGCACGCACGCACAAACACACACACAGACACAATTTCACCTCTGTAGACCTCATGAATTCCAAAGAGCATATTACACCAACAACCTGTGCTCTGTGACTGATGTCACTATGACCATAGCATCTCTACTGGGTAAGTGAACAACTCCTTAATGAAGTTCGCTTGACTTTAAGTTTCTCACACCAGAGGATAATGGTATAATCTGTATGGAAGTCTCTGGCATAATGAGGTCCAAAACTCACAGGAATTATTCCAATTAAAGGTGTTGGAGACAAACACATGCTATACTCCAAGGCATAAACATTCAGAGTTAACCTGACAATGAACCCTTTGTAGTGTAATTTGTGTGCATGCACAAGAGTACAACTTTCATTAGGACACTCTCAGTCTGGCTTAGTACAACCCTTACCCCTAAAAAAAGTCTGCACAGGTCAAGAATCCCACCTTTGAATCATGCCTCTGTCACAGCTGGGATCTGAACCTTGGTCTCCTGCATGGAAAATGAACATCTTAGCCATTAGGCCTAGAGTAAATTTCCTCTTGGACCAAAGGTGCCACTGATTTTGAAACCACATGCAGGGATACCTCATCACCATCACGAGAGTGTGAATCTTACTCAACTCTGCTTAACCTCCCCCTTATAGAGGTTTACAAAATCAGGTAACTTTCCCGAATATTCCAGGTTTTCCAGCAATCCTGTTTGGATAATTGTGGAAGATCCTGCTTATTCCCTCCTGATTTCTGGAATTTTCCTACCAGGTATTCTGGAAAACCAGGGGATTTTGTGAAAGGTAACAGATTTTTGCAACCCTACCCTTACCTCACTCAAGTCTCAATCATACACGCCTCTCTATAGTTACTTTATTTAATAATAGGGTTTTTTCATTTCATGGATCATTGTTTATCAACACAGCTAAATAATGATCCACGATCGTCACTGCTAAATTATTATACAGGGTCAACACAGATATATTACCATACAGAATCAAGACAACTAAATGATGAACCAGGCTCAACACAGCTAAATTACAATCTACTATCAATATAGACACATCTTATATGCCAACTGCTTGTTTCAGAAATGTTGCATTGAATTTAAAATTAAAGTCAGGCCTCTGATAAGACCTTCCTAAGATGTGAACTGAAAAGAAGAGGTGTGGCACTATACAACAATGATACTGTAACAGCAACTTATTTATCTATCACCTTCTCCGAAGGACCCATTGTTTCTATGATAAATAGTCGGGCAACAAGTAAGTGTTCAATAGTTTAATCCGTCCAAGTAGCAGCGACACAAACTTTAGTGGCACAACACGTTCCAACTCCATCCCTTTACTTCTCTGTCACTCAGTCATCTCTCACGTGAATCCCTCCTCAAGTGCAGGTGATTCTGGGTACAGTATTCTCCGAAAATGGCCCAACAAGATTGCTATGGCGATGCCATAATGAAAGTCACAGATTACAAACCATACATTTCTGATTACAAAACATAGGCATTTTATTGCAAAAGAAGAGCTATTGTCCCCCCCCCAACAAAACCAAATGTTCCTGTTTCTATTATCTAAACAGAAGCAGCTAGACTGTGCTGGAGAAATAACTATCTACTTGGCAAAATGTAAACAACATATAAAAACAATAGCAGTAACATACACATTACAACAATAATAAAATTGTATGCAAGAACAGCACAAACTCTAGTGGATTATGTGCTGTGTAGCCTTATTTAGAATGGTGAAGACATAGGAGATGTTGTACCCACTGTGACTATTAAAACCTACCCTAACCAAAAACCGTGGGTAGATGGCAGAATTCGCACAAAACTGAAAGGGCAAACCACCACTGCATTTAACCATGGCAAGGTGACTGGGAGTATGGCAGAATACAAACAGTGTAGATATTCCCTCCGCAAGGCAATCAAACAGGCAAAACATCAGTACAGAGACAAAGTGGAGTCGCAATTCAATGGATATCATAAGGTGAATGCACCAATCTATAAGTCGCTCTGGATAAGAGCGTCTGCTAAATTACTTAAATGTAATGTAATGTAAATGTTCAATCACAAGACATATGTGGCAGGGTCTACATACAATCACAGTCTACAAAAGGAAAACTAGCCACGTCTTGCTTCCAGACAAGCTAAACACCGTCTTCGCCCACTTTGCGGATAACACAATGCCACCGATGCGGCCCGCTACCAAGGACTGAGGATCAAAGGCCCATATCAGCTTTAAATAGCTGACAAAAGCCAGACCCTCTTACCCACAGAAGAGGGGAAGGGGGGGTGGGCTGGTTTTTACACCTTAATACTCGGTTGTAAATTAGACAGGCGGTGAATCTCACCCTTTTCTCGAAGGCTTGGGTCCAACAGAGATACCAGAAGAAGACCTTCAACACGTAAATACATGTATTTCTTCTTACCTTTACCTTGGGGCAAGGTATTAGGGTTACTGTGAAAGTAGTTCCCAAAAGTATCCAAGTGTTACTTCTCTTTCTCTCTCGCTTTCTATCTCTCCCTTGAACTCTCCATCTTGTGTAACAAGTGTCATACTGTGTTAGTCCGCTAGGGATCTGTTGTCATCATATTAAGTTTCTAACCAATAACCTATACCGTGTGTGTGTACCCTGTGTTATCATTTAGTGTGTTCATAAATAAATAATCAAAATCAATTTGTGTGGTATGGAACGATCAGTAAGACTTGGGTTTGTGCAGATCGAAGAAGTATGCGACGTTCAGAATAAGACTGATATGAGGTAATTGATTAATAAGTGACTGTTATCGATATACAGTTGAAGTCGGAAGTTTACATACACTTAGGTTGGAGTCATTAAAACTCGCTTTCAACCACTCCACAAATTTCTTGTTAACTTCTTATGGCTGCAGGGGCAGTATTGAGTAGCTTGGATGAAAAGGTGCCCAGAGGTGCCCAGAGTAAATTGCCTGCTCCTCAGTCCCAGTTGCTAAGATATGCATAATATTATTAGTATTGGATAGAAAACACTCTGACGTTTCTAAAACTGTTTGAATGATTTCTGTGAGTATAACAGAACTCATATGGCAGGCAAAAACCTGAGAAATAAATCCAAGCAAATCTGAGGTTTGTAGGTTTTCAACTCATCGCCTTGAATGGGTCAGTTTGCACTTCCTACGGCTTCCGCTAGATGTCAACAGTCTTTAGAACCTTGTCTGATGCTTCTACTGTGAAGTGGGGCCGAAGGAGACGGGAATGAGTAAGGTCTGCCATGAGCTGACCATGCTCTGTGTCACGCCCTGGCCTTAGTATTCTTTGTTTTCTTTATGTTTTTTAGTTCGGTCAGGGTGTGACATGGGGAATGTATGTGTTTTGTAGTGTCTAGGGGTGTTATATGTGTATGGGGCAGAGTAGAGTGTAGTTGTCTAGTTATGTCTACGGCTGCCTAGATTGGTTCTCAATCAGAGACAGCTGTCATTCATTGTCTCTGATTGGGAGCCATATTTAAGGCAGCCATAGGCAGTAGGCTTTTGTGGGTAGTTGTCTATGTTGTATGTTTGTAGCTTGTGTTTGCACTTACGTCTTTAGCTTCACGATCGTTTGTTTTGTTTTGTTTTTGTAATAGTGTTCGTTGCGTGTTTTTCCCTTCTCTAAAAATAAAGAGATGTATTTTGCACACGCTGCGCCTTGGTCCACTCTCTCTCAGCAAGACGATCGTGACACTGACAATTCTGACATTTCATCTGCTTTTAGTGAACGCGCTTCGTGACTTTGGATTTGTTTACCAAACACGCTAACAAAAGTAGCTATTTAGACATAAATGATGGACATTACCCGAACAAAACGAACATTTATTGTGGAAGTGGGAGTCCTGGGAGTGCATTCCGACGAAGATCAGCAAAGGTAAGTGAAGATTTATAATGCTATTTATGACTTTTGTTGACTCCTGTTGATGGAATTTATATGTTTAAATGAATTATTAGAATGTTCCACCCTGAAACCATATAATTGTATGAAACTGATTAGAATCATAAAATTATTATTAATGATGTGTGTAGTTTTAGTCAGTAAAATTAGATATCTTTACAATATGTCTCTATAGTATCTTAAACACAGACTGTCTGAGCAAGATTTGGTGCCGACATTGGCTAGGGGCCACCGAGAGATTTGGGAGAGGACGGGAGTGCTTTTCACGGTCCCTAATCTTTGTCGGCTGGGTATTGATACAGTAGGTGCGTAGGATACCTACTGTTGGTGTGTATGTATGTGCGTATGATACTGTTTGTGTGGCAGTATGTGCGCTGCTATAAAATGGATGTCTTTGTATTGTGGACTTCAGAACGTTCTCGTGAATAAACTGTACTTACCTTTTGCATAAGCTGAGTCTTTCACTAATTATTATTAAACCTTTCACTAATTATTATTAAGCTATTGAGTGATTGTTATTATCATTGGGATTGAAAATTCTCCTGACACTCCACAATTTGGCGGGTAACTGTATGGCTTCCTTTTGTGGCCGAACGCTGTTCTCAGATTATTGAATATTGTGCTTTTGCCGTAAAGCTTTTTTGAAATCTGACACAGCGGTTGCATTAAGATCAAGTTTATCTTTAATTCTATGTAAAATCTTTCATCAAAGTTTATGATGAGTATTTCTGTTATTTGAGTATTTTATTTTATTTTTTATTTTTTTATGTCCCCATTGGGACACAAAGGGGTGACGTTAAACAACATATGAAATGATTCATGAAGTCCTCAAAATGTACTTTACTTTTACAGTACTTAAATACCTTACATGTCTGGACAGGAGTTGGCACCTCTCAGTTTTGAACCGTTTCGTTAATAAACCCATTTACCAGGATCTGGTACCTCGCAGGCATGAAAAATAATTGTCACTGTTTACAATGGAAAAATTCTACAACAAAAAAAGCAATCAGAGTTCAAGGATTTGATTTGTGTTGGGCAGGATCAGGTTCATGGTTTGCGCAACATTGTAGCCTATATAGACTAACACATGGCCATTGTTGTGGTGAGAGAGAGTAGCCGGTCTATATCTCTCACATACAGTGCATTCAGAAAGTATTCAGACCCCTTGAATTTTTTTCCATTTTGTTACGTTACAGCCTTATTCTAAAATGGATTAAATAAATGTTTTTCCTCATTAATCTACACACAATACCGAATAATGACAAAGCAAAAGCAGGTTTTTAGAAAATTTTCCAAAGTATTAAAAATCTTATTTTTAAATAAGGTTTGCTTGAAATGTAGCTCAGGTGCATCCTGTTTCCATTGATCATCTTTCAGATGTTTCTACAACTTGATTGGAGTCCACCTGTGGTAAATTCAATTGATTGGATATGATTTGGAAAGGCACAAACCTGTCTATAAAAAGTCCAACAATTGACAGTGCATGTCAGAGCAAAAACCAAGCCATGAGTGGGAATTGTCCTAGTGTGCCGAGACAGCAATGTGTCGTGGCACAGATCTGGGGAAAGGTACCAAAACATTTCTGCAGCATTGAAGGTCCCCAAAAACACAGTGGCCTCCATCATTCTTAAATTCAATAAGTTTTGAACCACCAATACTCTTACTAGAGCTGGCTTCCTGGCAAAACTGAGCAATCGAGGGAGAAGGGCCTTGATCAGGGAGGTGACCAAGAGTGGCCAGACGGAAGCCGCTCCTCAGTAAACGGCACATGGCAGCCCGCTTGGAGATTGTCAAAAGGCACCTAAGGGACTCTCAGACCATGAAAAACAAAATGATCTGATCTGGTGAAACCAAGATTGAACTCTTCGACCTGAATGCCAAGCGTCACGCCTGGAGGAAACCTGGCACCATCCCTATGGTGAAGCATGGTGGTGGTAGCATCATGCTGTGGGGATGTTTTTCAGTGTCAGGGACTGGGAGACTAGTCAGGATTGAGGGAAAGATAAACAGAGCAAAGTACAGAGAAATGTCTAACTGAACTGAATTATGAAACATACTTCTTCAAGTTAAGGGAGACTTTGATTCAGTTATATCATGGGGACAAATACTATTTGTCAGACATCAGAACAACCACACTGTACTCTGAACCAATCACCCTAATTAAAAAAAGACTAAGAAATGTGATTTCCAGTTCAGTTACATCAATCAATTATATGAAAAGCATTTCAGTGATTACCTTATAAAATAACATTTCACACCAAAAAAGATATATTTTGAATAATTCACTATAACCCATTTAATCAAGGTAGCCCTCCTCAACAGCTTCAACAGTATCTCCCAAACCCTTGGCACTAGGAACATTTATAATGCAAGTCTAACTACTGTACTGTGACATTTAACATACCTTGCACAAAATCCTGTCATTGTGTAAATCTTTATTTTGGGGCATTATTATTTATGTCATGTTTGCATGTAGTTAAATTTTACCATCACATTCTTACACAATACACCATTGAGTTAGACCTGGACGTTATCTTATATCATGCAGTATTGTACAGGTAACTGACAAAATAATGGAAACACTCCAGTAAATGAGGTATAGAGTTCCAGATTCTACAAGAGTGCCAAGGTGAATTGAAGTTGTTCTGGTTAGTGGTGTCCAAACGGCCTATTAAGGTGCCTATTAATATGTAATTCATATTTACTTGGGCAGTTATATTTGCATTTCAACTTCACTACACTTGTTGAAGACGTTGTGTTGCCAATGAGCCACTAGATGGTGGTGTTCAACAACATTAAGAATGATTAATGAAGTCCTCAAAATGTACATAACTTTTACAGTACTGACATACTATGTATCATTAAATGACATGGAACAACCACAGACTTTGGTCTTTGGAATGTACAACCCAAAATTACTATGTCTTTATAACAAGTTTATGCCTTCCCCAATTAACAACTCATTCCTGTCCAATCCTGCCAAATCATTCTATCATTCTATTCTAAATCACAACACAATCTGAATCAACACCAAACGTGTCTATGATGACAACAAAAAATGGAGAAAAGTCATGTCAGTGTATTGTTACATGAATTAAGCAATTACAACAACAGCATAGTTTCAAATAACAATATCAAATCTGTTTGTCAAATTTAGGAATAAAAACAGAATTATGAATGCCTTAACTTCAGAGTTAAAATATGTTTAGCTGTGACTTTGAACCATGGATAATAGAAAGCATAAATTATTGGATTAGTTAAGGAATTAAGAAATGGCAGAAAGCTTAAGTAAAGTGATAATTGGTGAGAAAAAAACTGGATAAAATAAATTGGAATCCAACAAGTGAAATAGGTGAAAACTACAATAGATAGAGTTTTTGCTGCTTTTCTCTCAGTCTTATTCACCTGTACAGTTTTAACACCAGACTTGGTGGCAGCCTCTTTTGAAAATACCTTTCTGGCCTGTGATCTGGCAACCAAAAATATTTTCAAATAAAGTGTTATAATAATAGAGCACGGGACAATCATTGTAATTACAAGGTCAATGATGCTAATCCATTTAAAATCTTCAACAAAAAAACATTCTTCAAAACACCTTTTAGGTAATTCTACATTTACAATTATTTTTATAAAAGCTGCATTGTATATGATACAACAAAACCATATAATGGATATAGAACATGTAATTCTTGTTATTGTTATTTTAGAGTGGTAAAATAAGGGATCACACACAGCAACATAGCGGTCAATAGATATCAATAGCAAATTGCAGAGAGATATGGATAGAACGAAAAAACTGATGAAGACATAAAACACACAGAAATATTTCCACAAAAACCAACATGATTCCATTATTGCTACGGTCCCTGCTGGTATCACAATCAGTCCCACCAGCAGATCTGCCACAGCCAGAGAAAGGATGAGCAGGTTGGTTGGAGTGTGGAGCTGCTTGAAGTGAGAGACGGAGATGATCACCAGTACGTTCAAAAAGACTGTAACTGCTGCAATCGATAAGAAGAATATGTACAGTGTTATGTAAATCGATGTTGATAGCAAAACCTTTCTGCAAGAAGAGTTATGTCCTGGAAAACAGTATTGAGCATCTTCGTGTTCCTCCATTTGTAATAAAGGATAAAAATGCTGAGGTCCTGCTCTTGCTTAGTCCTATGTGTGACTGTCAGGTCAGCCTTCTGTGACTGACAAACTCTGAGCTCTGCCTCTCTATTTATCCCTGAGTGACAAACATACCCCCCCCCCTCCTCAGAGTATCTCTGCACACACAAACACCACCAAAGCATACAGTGTTAGGAAATGTAAAACTTGCATTTGAGGTTTGAAAATGCTTCTGAAGTTTGTAATTTGTAATTACAAATGGCTGATGCTCCAGATACTCAACTAGTCTAAAGAAGGCCAGTTTTATTGCTTCTTTAATCAGAACAACAGTTTTGAGCTGTGCTAACATCATTGCAAAAGGGTTTTCTAATGATCAATTAGCCTTTTAAAATGATAAACTTTGATTAGCTAACACAACTTGCCATTGGAACACAGGAGAGATGGTTGCTGATAATTGGCCTCCGTACACCTATGTAGATATTCCATTAAAAATCAGCCATTTCCAGCTACAATAGTCATTTACAACATTAACAATGTCTACACTGTATTTCTGATCAATTTGATCTTATTTTAATGGACAAAGAATGTGATTTTCTTTCAAAAATGAGGACATTTCTAAATGACCCCAAACTTCTGAATGGTAGTGTATATTTGGGTGCTAGAGGCGTCACTGGCCCAGCATCGTTCGTGTTAGTGTTTGGCCGGGTTAGGCCGTCATTGTAAATAAGAATTTGTTCTTAACTGACTTGTCTTGTTAAATAAAGGTTAAATAAATAAACAGTGTTGGAAAAAGTACTCAATTGCCATACTTGGGTAAAAGTAAAAATACCTTGATAAAAATGACTCACCTAAAATTGAAAGTCACCCGGTAAAATACTACTTGAGTCAAAGAAAATATATATTTGGTTTTAAATATACTTAAGTATCAGAAGTAAATGCAATTGCACAAATATACTGAAGTAAAAGTGTAAATATCTTCAAATTCCCTATATTAACGAAATCCAAACGGCACCATGTTCTTGTTTTTTGTTATTGACGGATAGCCAGGGGCACACACAAACACTCAGACATAATTTACAACCAAAGCATTTTTGTTTAGTGAGTCCGCCAGATCAGAGGCAGTAGAGATGACCAGGGATGTTCTCTTGATAAGTGTGTGAATTGGACCATTTTCCTGTCAAAATGTAACAAGTACTTTTGGGTGTCAGGGAAAATGTTTGGAGTAAAAAAGTACATACTTTTCTTTAGGAATGTAATGAATAAATAGTAAAATACAGATACCCCCAAAAAACTACTTTAGTAGTACTTTAAAGTATTTTTACTTAAGTACTTTACACCACTGTAAAAAAAAAAAAAATGTTTTAAATATATTATTGAATTGGGTCGTCAGATGCATGGGGGGTCTTGTTTGTAATTTGTGATCTTCTGAAGGCCCTTCCGTACAGATGAGCAGTTGTTGGTGGAGAATTGTTTTTCTAGCAGCTCCTTATATTGTCGTTTGGCTTCCATTATGTTAGTTCAGTAGGTGTTTTGCCACCATGTATTGGTCATTGTTGCCGCTCCTATGTGCCCCTTACTTGGCAGAGTGAAGGCCTCTCACCTCTGCATTGAACCAGGATTAATGATTGTTGAATGTGACAAAAGTGCTGGTTGGAATGCAGTTTTCCTCGCAGACACTGATGTAAGATGTTTCACTGTCTGTGTAGTCATGTATGTTGGTATTGTCTTCTTTGAAAATGTCCTAATCGTTGGAGTCCAGGCAGTCCTCTAAAACCTCGTGGCTGACATCTTTGTAGGGATTTTCACCTAAACAGTATTTGCTATGCCCAGCTAAAAGACAGTATAATGAGGGCCATGAAGATTAGGCTAGTAAACCTTTATATCCACGTAAAGGTGGAGAACTGTAGAATATAGTGGACTGGTCCATATTTGTGTGCTACTTACTGAATTGTCACAGCACAGGCTCAAATACATCACACTCATCTGGTATTGTTTTTTCATCTGGCTGTTCACCCTTTGAATCCTTTAAAAATATATTGTTTCAAACAGAGGGTTCAGGGTTATTTGTCTTATTATGAAGTTATGTGGAGCAATTGTAAAATGAAAAACAACATCCTTGTATTTTCAGGCACTAGTTTCATGACTTTCGCTGTAGTGTTTACCCCCGCTGTCGGACACGGACAGCTCCCAAGAGCCAGGCACTTATTTTGGTACAACTTGTGTCCATCTAAGATAAACACACACATCTTTATTGAAAATGTTTTTGCATTTGACATTTTAAGACGTGTAGCGGGATTCCCTCGCTCGAGACGCATTCAATAGTACAGTTCACTCTGCATTACACGGAAGTCAAGCTTATGAAACAAGCTGGTATACTACCGCTTACATCCATCGGATTGGAAGCAGCAAACTGAATCCAGCCATATGTCAAACATATGTCAGACTTTTTGTTTTGTTTAAACAGCTTATTCATTTTTGCCAGCTCAAGAGGTTTATTTCCCCAAAGGCCTCACTGGTCCATTTCTTCACTGTATGTTTGACAGGTTTGCAGGTTTTTCGTTCCTGTCTGTATGAGGGAATAGAGTTGGATCATCACATACTTATAGTTCCCGAGAGGGGCGTGGTATGCCCCTTTAATGATGCTGTAACAATGGTCCAGATTTTCCCATTCTCTTGTGGGGCATTTTGCCCGTTTTTTTTAATCTGGGCAGATCGTAGCTCAGACTTGTGTGGTTGAAAACACCTAGAAATGATGTGGTATGTACACACCAGCCAGTGAATGATGTGCTGCAAAGTAAGTTTTATAATTCTGAATTCCTCCTGTAGCTAGCTGGCTATGCCATGGGTGCACAGTGAGCTCATGTCATGCCTATGTAGCAGACATAAGCCATTCATGATCACGTGATGAGGTAGCCTCGCCTGCGAACTTCAAAACCAGTGTCTGCCCTCAGTCCAAGGGGGAATTTCCTCTTGGTCTTAGGGTATAAAGATGTTGGTTGCTCACATGGGAGACCCGGTTCATATCCCACCTATTACAATGGCACCCCACATTGGGCACTCTCAAATATAGCGGACATGAGTCGGTCATTATCACATGAGATAGCCCTGCCTGCAAACTTCAAAACCAGTGTCTGCCCTCAAACCGGGTTCATATCCTCCATGTTACGTCACTAAAGGTGTGAATGGCTAGCTAGCTAGTGGCAGTATTGTCAAGTATACTGTCATCAAAACACATTGTTTGGACTGTATAAAGCAAGGCTCTCCAAACCTGGTCCTGGAGAGCTACATGTTGCAATTGCAACATCAACTACTTAGTTACCTGACCAACTACCAATCAAAAAAACATCATCATAATAATATAGCACGCTGTTACCGTAGTCTGCACACATTGCTTTTTCACAGCTGTACCTAATCCCTTTGTGCCCCAGAAACTTTGGTTTTGTTCTAAAATTATACTTTCTTCCATTTTGTTTGAACATTTTTGTGTTTTTTTGTTGTTCATTTTTTATTATTATTTTTTTTTATATTTTGTTTTTATTGTAGGAACACAAAGAAAGTACAAATAAAGTAAAATAAAAGAACAAAAAAGATCTGGCAGTTACAGTGCACTTCATACCTTCATCATCATATCATCATATTAGTTACATTAGCATCTTTGAATTAGACCCTTTCCAAGTATGAAACCCATTTCTCCCAGTATTCCTGACCTCTCCTGTTGAGTTCTTAAAGCAAAGGTCATACGCTCCATGTGGTGTATTTCTTCTACAATGTCTATCCATTGTGTCACTGTGGGAGGGTCTTTTTGTAGCCATTTCCTAGTGATAGCCTTTTTACTGGCTGCCAGTAGGACCTTCAAGAGGTACTTTCTCTATTGTGTAAGTTATCAGGTATTTCACCCAAGTACAAAGAAATTAATGTTTGTTCTATGTCAAATCCCATTATTTTTCCAATGTTAGATCTTATTTCTCCCCAGTAAGTTTTGATTGCGGGGCAGGACCAAAAGATATGAGAGTGGTCCGCCCTCAATAGACCGCATTCTCTCCAACAAGGGTGTGGTGAGCCAGTCTGTTTTGATTTCAGTTTAGGTGTTATGAAGAAACGTATAACATTCTTACAACAGAATTCTCTACATGACCTTGAGTTGGTGGAGCTTTGTTGAGTCTCTAATATGTTCAACCATGTTTCATCAGTTATTTCAATGCTAAGTTCCTCCTCCCATTTCTTTTTAATATAGTTTGTAGAATGTTTCTTTGAGGATTGAATACCCAAGTAGAGATTTGAAATCGTTTTTTTGTTACTCCCCAAGTTGTATGCGTTAGTGCATACTTGGATTAATTTTGGAGGTGCTTGAGGGTCAGTCATTTTTATCTCCCTTAAGAAATAGTGTCGGACTATCTGTAAAAATCTTGTTTATCCAAGCCATGTTTTTTACTTAGGTCCTGGAAGTTATCTAGGTTCCCATTCCTTATAATTGTACTGAATGATGTGATGCCTTTCTGCGTCCATTGTTTAAATCTGCTGTCCTGAGTTGCAGAGATGAAGCTGGGGTCGTATGCGGGCCAACTCAGCAGTTTGATCTCTCTGTTTAAATTATTTTGCTTAACTACCCTAACCATGTCTTCAGAGAGAAATGAATCCACTGATTTTGTCTATTGTATATTTCTTTTACCATGTCCTTATTTCCCAAAACTGACTGTATGGGTATCTCTGTCAAAGTAGTCTCGATGTCTTTCCATTTGGATTCACATTCTGAATTGCACCAACACACCAGAGGTCTCATTGGGCTGACACATAATAATCTTTTAGGTTTGGTAAGGCCATACCCCCACAGTGTTTTGGTAATTGTAATGTTGTATATCAAGTTCTTGGTCTCTTACTGTTCCAGATAAACCTTGATATCCGTTTATCCCATTCCCTAAACTGTTTAGGTGGGATTTCTATGGGCAGTGATTGGAACAAATACAATAACCTCGGCAGGATGTTAATTTTGATTGTTTCAATTCTGCTACTAAGATCTAAGGAAAGTGAGTTCCACCTGTCTAGGTCATCATATATTTTCTTGTTGATGTGATCGTAATTCATGCAATAAAGTTTGGGTGTATCTTTTGGTAGGTATACTCCAAGATATTTAATGGATGAAGAGGTCCAGGTGAAGTTATACCTACTCTTCAGCTCTTCCTGTGGGGTATAATTATATACTAGGGCTTGGGTCTTGTGTACGTTAAGCACATACCCTGAATATGTTCCAAATGTTTGTAGAACATCCATCAATCTAGGTACGCTTGAGCCTGGGTCTTTAAGGAATAACAGAACGTCATCCGCATACATGCATATTGTTAATTTTATATCTGGACATGATCCAATTTGTACAACTCAGACCAGTTAATTGTCAAAAAAAATCCTAAATACATCTGTGCTCGCATTTGCCCATGTTTCTTGGAGATCCTTAGATTGGTCAAGTTTTGTGATCCTTTCAACTCATCCTGTGGTATAAGCACATTCATAGCTGTTTTATAACACCTCAAAATAAGTGCCTTACTGTGATTGTTTTACATTAAAATAAACAAAAAAGCAATTTCTCAAGCACAAATTTAGCTAGGACTGTCTGTGTGTTGTCTGAGTGGGGAGGGGAAAACTGAAAACAAACTGTTATTGGCAGAGAGGTTTGGAACTCTCTATTTTATTGGTCTATTAACAAATTTATTGCCTGGTGTTGTCACCAGGCAGGCCAGAGCTCCATTCCACCAAAACAAGCAGTCTTTTTTTCATTATTTTCAAACAACTCTTAAACTTAAAGGGCATTATCATAATTTCACAGTATTATTCCAACCTCATAGTTTTTGACTGCACAGTAAAACCGGATAAGTTATGGCTACTCAAACATTTTGAGGAAACTGATTATTTAAAAAAATTATAATAATAAGTTAATATTCTTAAATAGCTGAAGTGAGCAGTAGTACCATATGAGTAATACAAATGCATTTTCTTTGAGTAAGGTATACTTAAATTCAATTCAACACCAACACTAAGCCACTTCTCCAAATAATTTCACAGTGTGCCTTGACTTTTCGATTGAATTGTAGAGTTACCACCCATGACTGTATTTGTATGTGACAGAGACATGGTTGTTGAATTCCTTCAGAGTGCCTAGGGGAATATTATCATTATAATTGAACCCTTACATATATCATAAGGCCTTATACAATGGCCTGGAATTCATAGTTTACAGGCCACATCAGGCCTGCAAGTAGGGTTGAAAAATTCCCCCAACTGTCCCGAAACAATCGTCCAATGAGGATTTCTGTAAGACCTTGGAAATGTACCAGAATTTTGCAAGACTAACTAAATCAGATTTTGCTGATTTACAAAGTGATGTGTAATTCGTATTGGATTCTAGCCAGCCTTAGGCTATCCAACAGTTTAAATGTTTCATTCACTCACAACCTGCATTTATAATGACTGCCAGGGTTAATAAAAGTGGGAGGAAACTACCTAAGCCATTTAAACTGGAACAACCATTTCAGTAACGGGTGTACAAATTCAACGATTAGGTTAGTTTAGAATTTTTTTATATCTTTGTGTAACATAAGATTTAATCAATCAATTACTCAATGTACATGCACCCAGACCCTTACCACAACAAACATCTATGTTGTAAGTCTAACGACTGTGCAAAAAGTCCTGTGATTGTGCAAATCTCTCTTTTGGAGCATTATTATTTGTCATTTTTTCACATTGTTACATTTTAACATCAAATTCTTACAAAATACACCATTGATATAGACCTGGACAGTATATGATATCAAGCAGTATTGTACATTTAAACTTTACTACACTTGTTAAAGACATTGTGTCACCATGGAGCCACTAGAGGGTGGTGTTAAATAACATCTGGACTGATTCATGACGTCCTCAAAATGTACTTTACTTTTAGAATACTTACATACTATTTATCATTAAATAACATGGAACAAACACAGACTTTGGTCTTTGGAATGTACAACCCAAAATGACAAAAATGTCTTTATAACAAGCTTATGCCTTCGGCAATTAACAAGTCATTACAATCCAATACAGCCAAATCATGCTGTATCAACACCACATTCTGAATCAACACCAAATGTATCTATGATAACAACAGCTTACTGAGAAGTCATGTAAGTGTATCATGAAATAAACAATTACAACAACAGTATAGTTTGAAAATAACAATATCAAATTTATGTTTGTCAAACTTTTGAATAAAAATGTAGGAACTATAAACGCCTTAACATTAGAGTTAAACTATGTTTAGCTATCGCTTTGAACCATGGATAAAAGAAAGCATAAATTATTGGATTAATTAAGGAATTAAGAAATGGTAGCAAGACTAAGTAAGTTAATGATTGTAGAAAAAAAAAATTTAGAAAAAAAATAGAAATCCAACAAGTGAGATAGGTGAAAACTACAATAGATAGAGTTTTTGCTGCTTTTCTCTCAGATGTATTTGCCTGTACAATTTTAACACCAGACTTGGTGGCAGCCTCTTTTGAAAATATCTTTCTGGCCTGTGATCTGGCGGCCACAAATATTTTGAAATAAAGTGTTATAATAATATAGCATGGAACAACCATTATAATTACAAAGTCAATGGTTTTACTCCAGTTAAATCCTTCAAAAATAAAACATTCTTCAAAACACATTTTGGGTACCTGTACAGTTACAGAGTTATTTGAAATAGCAGCATTGTATATGCTACACCAACACCAGGTAATCAATATCCAACAGATAATTCTTGGTATTGTTATTTTTGAGTGGTACAACAAGGGATAACACACAGCTACATAACGGTCAATAGATATCAAAACCAAATTGCCCAGAGACAAAGAAATAATTAAGTAACCGACGAAGAGAAAAAACACACAGAAATATTTCCCAAAAACCCAGCATGATTCCATTACTGCCACAGTCACTACTGGTATCACAATCAGTCCCACCAGGAAATCTGTCACAGCCAGAGAGAGGATGAGCAGGTTGGTTGGAGTGTGGAGCTGCTTGAAGTGATAGATCGAGATGATCACCAGTACGTTCAAAAATACTGTAACCGCTGAAATTAATGAGAACAAAATGTACAGTGTTATGTAAATAGATGTTGATAGCGAAGCCTTCCTGCAAGAAGAGTTATGAAAACAGTGTTGAACATCTTTGTGTTCCTCCATTTGAAAGAAAGGGTTAAAAATGCTGAGGTCCTGCTCCTGTTTGATCACCCTTCTGACAGATTGTGAGCTCTGCCTCTCTATTTATCCCTGCGTGACTGAGAGACACTCCCCCTCCTCAGAGTTTCTCCATACACACACCACTAAAAAGCACAAATAATGTACAAACGGTCAGAAAAACAAATATTTGTGGAACCATGATGAGATCAAACACAGCAATATAATGGTTAATAGATGTATGACAAGTCTGACGATTTTAATCTGGAAAAAAATAGTATGGTCTATGTTTTGGTGACAGAAAGGCTAATTGACATGGGAAATAGGATGACTGTTTTGGGTGATGTCAGTGCTCAGTTTGGACTTCACACTACTTCACAACCTCAAAAGACATGACGGGACGGCATGTCAGTTAGCTAGTGTGTAGGAATGTTGACAGTAGGGATGTTAATAAGATGGCATAACCTCATGGTTAATGCACTAATGAGCACGTAAAATCAAGATTAATAGTGCCATTATAGGAAAATTCAATATACAGTGCATTCGGAAAGTATTCAGACCGCTTCCCTTTTTCCACATTTTGTTACGTTAAAGACTTACTCTGAAATTGATAAAACACATTTTACACACAATACCCCACAATGACAAAGCGAAAACAGGTTTCTATTAATTTTGGCAAATTTACTACAAATACAAAACTTAAATACCTTATTCACGTAAGTATTCAGAAAATTTTCTATGAGACTGGAAACTGGGCTTAGGTGAATCCTGTTTCCATTGATCATCCTTCAGATGTGTCTACAACTTGGGAGTCCACCTGTGGTAAATTCAATTGATTGGACATGATTTGGAAAGGCACACACCGCTCTATATAAGGTCCCACAGTTGACAGTGCATGTCAGAGCAAAAACCAAGTCATGAGTTGGAAGGAATTGTCCGTAGAGCTCCGAGACAGGATTGTGTCAAGGCACAGATCTGGGGAAGGGTACCAAAAATGTCTGCAGCATTGAAGGTCCCCAAGAACACAGTGGCCTCCATCATTCTTAAATTGAAGAAGTTTGGAACCACCAAGACTCTTCCTAGAGCTGGTCGCCTGGCCAAACTGAGCAATCAGGGGAGAAGGGCCTTGGTCAGGGAGAGCCTAGGTGACCCGATGGTCACTGACAGAGATCCAGAGTTCCTTCGTGGAGATGGGAGAACCTTCCAGATGGACAACCATCTCTGCAGAACTACATCAATCAGGCCTTTTATGGTAGATTGACCAGCCGGAACCACTTATCAGTAAAAGGCACATGACAGCCCGCTTGGAGATTGCCAAAAGGCACCTAAAGGACTATCAGAGCATCAAATCAAATCAAATGTATTTATAAAGCCCTTCTTACATCAGCTGATATCTCAAAGTGCTGTACAGAAAGACAGCCTAAAACCCAAACAGCAAGCAATGCAGGTATAGAAGCACGGTGGCAGGAAAAACTCCCTTGAAAGGCCAGACAGAACCTAGGAAGACACCTAGAGAGGAACCAGGCTATGAGGGGTGGCCAGTCCTCTTCTGGCTGTGCCGGGTGGAGATTATAACAGAACATGGCCAAGATGTTCAAATGTTCATAGATGACCAGCATGGTCAAATAATAATAATCACAGTGGTTGTCGAGTGTGCAGCTAACAGCTAACATTACTTGTATGACATTATTACTTGTATCCCAAAGCCGTTTGCTTTGCTAGTTAGATCCTATTGTTGGCTAGATAACATTGAACCTGGTTGGTAGCTTTCAGCATATTCATGCAAGGTAGTAATCACATGATTTGGCACTGTGTTCATTGTTGTATAACTAGCTAATGTTAGCTGGGTGGCTCGTTAGCTAACGTTACGTGACGTTTGTGATCTTACACATTGTTTACCTACCTAGGTTCATTGGTTACCTAGCTAGCTACCTACATGTCTTCAGCTCTAAGTGTATAACACCCATTGAATATGGCTGGTGTCAGTAAACTATGGCAATAAAAGAGGAAAGAAATTGTTGCTAGCAGTGCTGGTTAGGCTGTTTTCGTGTTATCCAGAGGTAAACAAATCATTGACCAGAGCGTCAAGTGTGTGCTCTGAACGCTCCGAGAGCGGAACGAGATGGGTGGGGCTAAAGCTTAAGAGGGTGTGAATGACGCTGAATGGGTGTACAGTCGTGGTCAAAAGTTTTGAGAATGAGACAAATATACATTTTCACAAAGTTTTCTGCGTCTTTAGATGTTTAGATGTGTCTTTAGATGTTTTTGTCAGATGTTATTATGGAATAATGAGTATAATTACAAGCATTTCATATTTGTCAAAGGCTTTTATTGACAATTACATGAAGTTGATGCAGAGTCAATATTTGCAGTGTTCACTCTTCTTTTTCAAGACCTCTGCAATCCGCCCTGGCATGCTGTCAATTAACTTCTGGGCCACATCCTGACTGATGGCAGCCCATTCTTGCATAATCAATGATTGGAGTTTGTCAGAATCTGTGGGTTTTTGTTTGTCCACCCGCATCTTGAGGATTGACTATAAATTCTCAATGGGATTAAGGTCTGGGGAGTTTCCTGGCCATGGACCCAAAATATCAATGTTGTGTTCCCCGAGCCACTTAGTTATCACTTTTGCCTTATGGCAAGGTGCTCCATCATGCTGGAAAAGGCATTCTTCGTCACCAAACTGTTCCTGAATGGTTGGGAGAAGTTGCTCTCGGAGGATGTGTTGGTACCATTCTTTATTCATGGCTGTGTTCTTAGGTACAATTGTGAGTGAGCCCAATCCCTTGGCTGAGAAGCAAACCCACACATGAATGGTCTCAGGATGCTTTACTGTTGGAATGACACAGGACGGATGGTAGCACTTACCTTGTCAAGCTTTTTTTCCGGATGCCCGAAACAATCGGAAAGGGGATTCATTAGAGAAAATGACTTTAACCCAGTCCTCAGCAGTCCAATCCCTGTACCTGTTGCAGAATATCAGTCTGTCCCTGATGTTTTTCCTGGAGAGAAGTGGCTTCTTTGCTGCCCTTCTTGACACCAGGCCATCCTCCAAAAGTCTTCGCCTCACTGTGCGTGCAGATGCACTCACACCTGCCTTCTGCCATTCCCGAGCAAGCTCTGTACTGGTGGTGCCCCGATCCTGCAGCTTAATCAACTTTAGGTGACGGTCCTGGCACTTTCTGGACTTTCTTGGGCGCCCTGTAGCCTTCTTCACAACAATTGAACCGTTCTCCTTGAAGTTCTTGATGATCCGATAAATGGTTGATTTAGGTGCAATCTTACTGGCAGCAATATCCTTGCCTGTGAAGCCCTTTTTTGTGCAAAGCAATGATGACGGCACGTGTTTCCTTGCAGGTAACCATGGTTGACAGAGGAAGAACAATGATTCCAAGCACCACCCTCCTTTTGAAGCTTCCAGTCTGTTTTTCGAACTCAATCAGCATGACACAGTGATCTCCAGCCTTGTCCTCGTCAATACTCACACGTGTGTTAACGAGAGAATCACTGACATGATGTCAGCTGGTCCTTTTGTAGCAGGGCTGAAATGCAGTGGAAATATTTTTGGGGGGATTCAGTTCATTTGCATGGCAAAGAGGGACTTTGCAATTAATTGCAATTCATCTGATCACTCTTCATAGCATTCTAGAGTATATACAAATTTATCATCATACAAACTGAGGCAGCAGACTTTGTGAAAAGTAATATTTGTGTCATTCTCAAAACTTTTGGCCACAACTGTAGACAAAGAAGAGCTCTTCACTAGATACCAAAACATTCAAAGAACATTTTCTCAAAAGTGAGTTTCAAGTTTATAAATCTTCTTCAGGCTAGGGTCTTTTTTTCTAAATTTCCGCCTGACTGGCATGCCCAAAGTAAACTACCTGTTACTCAGGCCCAGAAGCCAGGATATGCATATAATTGAAGCATTGGATAGAAAACACTTTGTAATTTCTAAAACTGTTAAACTAATGTCTGAGACTATAACACAATTGATATGGCAGGCAAAAATCAGAAGAAAAACCTAAGTGGGACTTTTTTTTGAGGTCCCAGGCTCTTATAAAGGAAACCTATTGTTCCTATGTAAATCCGTCTCCCAGATTACAATTCCTATGGCTTCCACTAGATGTCAACAGTCTTTATTCAAGGTTTCAAGCTTGTTTTTTGAAAAACAAGCAAGAATTTGGAGTTTTGGTGAGAAGAGCACCGGAACAATATCAGTCTTTCGGCGCACTATTGAACATACTACTTTCAGTATGAAATATTATAATTTATTTACATGTTAGAGTACCTGAGGATTGAATAGAAAAGTCGTTTGACTTGTTTGGATGAAGTTTAGTGGTAGCTTTTTGGACTCCTTTGTCTACATGTTGAACGAGTCGATTACTGAAATCGATGGCGCCAGCTAAGCAGACTTTTGGGGATATAAAGAAGGATTTTATCTAACAAAACAACCATTCATGTTGTAGCTGGGATCCTTAGGATTGCAAACAGAGGAAGATCTTCAAAGTAAATGATTTATTTAATCGCTATTTGTGATTTTATGAAGCCTGTGTTGTTTGAAAAATACGTTTTTGTGGGGTGCCGTCCTCAGATAATAGCATGGTATGCTTTCGCCGTAAAGCCTATTGTAAATCGGACAACACAGTTAGATTAACAATAATTTAAGCAATTAAATTATATAAGATACTTGTATGTTCATGAATGTTTAATGTTACGATTATTTATTTGAATTGCGCACCCTCCAATTTCACCTGATGTTGTTGGCTGGTGTCCCTATCCCTAATTAAGTTCCTTGGTGTCCACATCACCAACATGGTCCAAACACACCAATACAGTCATGAAGAGGGCACGGCAATGCCTATTCCCCCTTAGGAGACTGAAAAGATTTGGCATGGATCCTCAGATCTCTATAATCTAGAGATTGCATCATCTGTGGATCTGTTGGGGCAGTATAGAAATTGGAGTGGGTCTAGGGTTTCTGAGTTAATGATGTGAGCCATGACCAGCCTTTCAAAGCATTTCATGGCTACAGACGTGAGTGCTACGGGTTGGTAGTCATTTAGGCAGGTTAGCTTAGTGTTCTTGGGCACAGGGACTATGGTGCTCAGCTTGAAACATGTTGGTATTATAGACTCAGACAGGGAGACGTTGAAAATGTCAGTGAAGACACTTGCCAGTTGGTCAGCGCATGCTCAGTGTACACTTCCTGGTAATCCGTCTGGCCCCACTCACATCGGCTGCGGAGAGCATGATCACACAGTCATCCGGAACAGCTGATGCTCTCATGCATGTTTCAGTGTTACTTGCCTCGAAGCGAGGAAATAAGTTATTCAGCTCATCTGGTAGGCTCGTGTCACTGGGTAGCTCTCAGCTGTGCTGTCCTTTGTAGTCTGTAATAGTTTGCAAGCCCTGCCACATCCGTCGAGCATCGGAGCCAGTGTAGTATGATTCGATCTTAGTCCTGTATTGACGCTTTGCCTGTTTGATGGTTCGTTGGAAGGCATAGCGAGATTTCTTATAAGCTTCCAGGTTAGAGTCCCACTCCTTAATAAAAGCGGCAGTTCTACCCTTTAGTTCAGTGCGAATGTTGCCTGTAATCATTGGCTTCTGGTTGGGGTATGTACGTAAGGTCACTGTGGAGACGACATCATGGAGGCACTTATTAATGAAGCCAGTGACTGATGTGACGTACTCCTCAATGTCATCAAAAGAATCCCGTAACATATTCCAGTCTGTGCTAGCAAAACGGTCATGTAGCTTAGCATCTGCTTCAGCTGACCACTTTTTTATAGACCGAGTCACTTGTTTTAATCTTTGCTTTTAAGCAGGAATCAGGAGGATAGAATTATAGTCAGATTTGCCAAACGGAGGGCGAGGGAGAGCTTTGTACTCGTCTATGTGTGTGGGGGAAAGGTGGTCTAGAGTTTTTTCGCTCTGGTTGCACATTTAACATGCTGATTTTAATTTCCCTGCATTAAAGTCCCCGGCCACTAGGAGCGCCGCCACTGGATGAGCGTTTTCCTGTTTGTTTATGGCGGTATTCAACTCTTTGAGTGCGGTTTTAGTGCCAGTATCGGTCTGTGGTGGTGTGTAGATGGCTACAAAGAATACAGATGAAAACTCTCTAGATAGAGAGTGTAGTGTGCAGCTTATCATGAGATACTCTAACTCAGGCGAGCAAAACCTCGAGTCTTCCTTAGATATCGTGCAAAAGTTGTTGTTTACAAATATGCATAGGCCCCCTCCCTGTGTCTTACCAGAGGCTGCTTTTCTATCCTGCCGATAGAGTGTATAACCCGCCAGCTGTATGTTATTAATGTCGTCGTTCAGTCACGACTCGGTGAAACATAAGATATTACAGTTTTTAATGTCCCGTTGGTGGGATATACGTGCTTTCAGTTCGTCCTATTTATTTTCCAGCTAGCAGTACGGAGGGCAAAGGCAGGTTATCCACTCATCTCCTGATCCGCACAAGTCACCCTGATCTCTTTCTGCAAAATCTCCCTGTTCTTCTCCAGCGAATGACAGGGATGAGGGCCTGTTTGGGTTTTGGAGTATATCCTTCCCATCCGACTCATTAAATAAAAAAAGAGCAATGTGCCATTTTAGGATTATAGTGCACAGTCCTTGAATGAGAAGATCATCATGGATCAGGTGACAGGTTTTTTTTCCATTACATTTCTCCAGCCCCATCCCTTAGCCGTTTGCCGAAACAGTGGCGAGATGAGACACTTTGTTAATGTTTGAACTCCAGGTTGCTCTTTTAAAACAAGTTTATGCCTTCTGCAATTAACAAGTCAATCCAATCCTGCCAAGTCATTTTGTATCAACACCACTTTCTGAATCAACACACAATTATCCTTTGATGAAAACAATGTGGTAATAGTCTGTGAACAAAGACCTTATAAGAACTAACAGCGTTTTAGCATCATTAAATCTAATTAAAATATGTTTATTTACACCCTCTGGAAGAATATGGTGAATTATAAAAAAAATTGTGAGAAGCAATCACACGGATACGGTCATTTCACATTTTCATACATTCATAGAATGTTTGGGAATTAAGTTGAATTGGGTATTTGTTAAATTTCTTCATTAATGTGAATGGGAAAGCGGCCATGGGTTTGGACAATTAATAGACACCAAAGTCGATTAAAATTGAATTAAAACGTGTCAATCTTCTCCATGCCCAGACTTTAACCAGACTTTAAACAGACCGGTGCACCTAAACCAATCAGAGCTACAGTTGGTATATGGAAATAAGCCATTGCAATATGGGGATATGCAATTCACTTTGAACCGTGTTTTCACAGGGAGCTGCAACAGCACAAATGAAATCTAGTGAGGGATAAACCACAGAAAAAAGCGCAAACCAGTATCTTTGGATATACTCTGTCAAACTTTTTCAGCGAGTAATTGCACTGATACGATGGTGACTAGTAGCCTGCTCGCTAGCCCTGCTGCAGCCTGCCCTCAAATACCTGCTTATGTCCCATAAACCACATTTTTGACAACTGAAAAGGATTAACCAGCTTTCTTGCCTGACAATTTGATCAATGCCAAATACATTTGTTTGACAACTAAGACATATGCTAACCGTGGATAACAATAGTTCAAGAGGTGCGTCACATTTCTTGTTAGCTAGCTAATAAATGACCAAATTACATCTTATTTAGCTTTAGCCACTCGTCCAAGCGATGACATTACATCCTCACAGCAGCTAGGTAGCTACAATAGCTAGCTACAACAGGTTTCTCTGTTTTTAGTGTACTCAAGAAATACATTAAAACTGTTGATAAGATAGCCTATTAGCCACGTTATGACTTATGATCATTGCCCACGCTAGTTTGATTGTGTTGAGAGTCCCTCCTTACTTTCATCCGTATTTGTCCAAAATATTGAGTGACTGAAACATCAGGCAGCAAACAATGTACGAGCTGTGATTTTCAACCTGATCAAGTCTCCTTTTCAGCTCATTTATCACCCTGTTTACTTTTAAAAAAAACACACAATAGGTTGTCCAGGTGTGCTCTGACATGGCACAAGTGGGGGGGACGGGCTACGGCCAGGTACAGGCATAAGCGACATAAGCGGTTGCTTAGGGCCCCCGGCCAGTCTCAACTCGTCTCCGACGATACCACCGTACAGGGTCAACCAGGCAGGATATAACCCTACCCACTTTGCCGAAGCACAGCCCCCATACCACTAGAGCAGTGGTTCCCAAATTTTGTATAGTCCCGTATCCCTTCAAACATTCAACCTCCAGCTGCGTACTCCGTTTAACACCAGGGTTAGTGCACTCTCAAATGTTGTTTTTTTGCCATCATCGTAAGCCTGCCACATACACACTATACAATACTTTTATAAAATACTTTTATAAAACATAAGAATGAGTGTGAGTTTTTGTCACAACCCGGCTAGTGGGAAGTGACAAAGAGCTCTTATACGACCAGGGTACAAATAATAATAATCATTAATGTTGCTCTTTATTTAACCGTCTTACATATAAAAGCTTATTTGTTCATAAAAAAAAAGTAATAACTCACCACATGTTAATGAGAAGGGTGTGCTTGAAAGGATGCTCATAACTCTGCAATGTTGGGTTGCATTGGAGAGAGTCTCAGTCTTAAATCATTTTCTACACACAGTCTGTGCCTGTATTTAGTTTTCATGCTAGTGAGGGCCAAGAATCCACTCTCACATAGGTACTTGGTTGCAAAGGGCATCAGTGTCTTAACAGCACGATTTGCCAAGGCAGGATACTCTGAGCACAGCCCAATCCAGAAATCTGGAAGTGGATTCTGATTAAATTCCATTTTCAATTTGGATGAGACTCTCTTGTTCAGATATCGGTAAGTGGACTGGAGGCAGGGCATGAAAGGCATAACAAATCCAGTTGTTTGTGTCACCCGTTTCGGGAAAGTACCTGCATAATTGCGTACCCAACTCACTCAGGTGCAGAACTATATCACATTTGACATTGTCCCTAAAATGATACAATGATGGAAAGACCTGTGTGATGTCCTTGTTAATGCAGACAGAGAAGAGCGCCAACTTCTTAATCATAGCCTCAATTTTGTCCCGCACATTGAATATAGTTGTGGACTGTCCCTGTAATCCTAGATTCAGATCATTCAGGCGAGAAAAAACATCATCCAGATAGGCCAGTTATGTGAGAAACTCTCATCGGTCAGACAAGATAAAATGATGTTCATTAAAGAAAACGTGAATCTTGTCTCTCAATTTAAAAAAAACATGTCAATACTTTGTCCCTTGATAACCAGCGTAATTCTGTATGTTGTAAAAGCGATACATGGTCGCTGCCCATATCATTGCATAGGGCAGAAAATACACAAGAGTTCAGGTGCCTTACTTTAACAAAGTTAACCACTTTCACTGTAGTGTCCAAGACGCATTTTAAGCTGTCAGGCATTTCATTGGCAGCAAGAACATCTCGGTGGATGCTGCAGTGTAGCCAAGTTGTCACACCCTGGCCTCTGTTATATTGATTTTCTTTATTAGTTTAGTTAGGTCAGGGTGTGACATGGGATGTTTGTGTGTTTTGTCTAGTTTAGGGGGTTAGTATTGTATAGGGGGTTTTGTTGAGTGTATGGGGTTGGGTTTAGTATAGTTGTCTAGGCACGTCTATGGTTGCCTGAATGGTTCTCAATCAGAGACAGCTGTCATTCATTGTCTCTGATTGGGAGCCATTTTTAAGGCAGCCATAGACAGTAGGCTTTCGTGGGTAATTGTCTATGTTGAACGTTAGTAGCTTGTGTGTGCACTTTCGTTTATTAGCTTCACGGTCGTTTATTGTTTTGTTAGTTTTGTAAGAGTGTTTCGTTTCGTGTTACGTCTTCGTCTAATAAAAGGAAGATGTATTTCTCTCACGCTGCGCCTTGGTCCACTCATTATCCTCAAGACGGTCGTGACACAAGTTGCGTCGGGAGCAAATGCTTGCACGCGAGTTACCATTCCACTATGTCCCCTGTCATGGCTTTTGCGCCATCTGCATAGATACCAACCCATCTTGACCACCAAAGTCCATTTGATATCACAAAGCTGTCCAGTACTTTAAAAATATCCTCTCCTGTTGTCCTGGTTTCCAGTGGTTTGCAGAAAAGGATGTATTCCTTAATTTGCCCCCCCATACACGTAAATGACATATACCAGGAGCTGTGCCAGGCCCGCCACGTCTGTTGACTCATCCAGCTGTAAAGCATATAATTCACTGGCTTGTATGCAAAACAGTAATTTTTCAAAATATCTCCTGCCATGTCACTGATGTGTTGTGAAAAAGTGTTGTTTGATGGAGGCATTGTCTGTATAGTTTTTTTGGCCTTTTCCCCCAGCATTGTCCCAGCCATATCCGCCGCAGCAGGAAGAATGAAGTCCTCCACAATAATTTGCGGCATGCCTGTCCTAGCCACTCGGTAGCTCATCATATAAGACGCTTTTAGCCCCTTCTTATTAATGGTATCTTTTGCTTTTATACGTCTTACTACTCAAAAGTTGTCTTAATTCTCAATCAAAAAACTCCTGTGGCTTGTTTTTCAAATTGACATGTTTTGTTTCTAAACGTCTGCGCACGAGTAATGGTTTCATCAAGTTGTCAGATAGTACTTCTGCACATATAACACACTGTGGCTGAGAAAAGGCACTACTTCCAATATAAGTGAACCCCAAATAAATGTATTTTGCATCTATTTGCACCTCTTCGATGGTACAACGTCCCTGTCTGTTGTCCGGCGCTCTCCCGGGTAAGGGGGCATTAGTTCTTCGGCTGCATCAGATTCACAACTGTCAGTGTCCATGCTAGCTAGGCTAACAACAAATGTAGAATTAATGATGCTAGAATTGGATGTGCTCGTGGAAGCAGAACAACTTGTGTCGTCAACAGGTGCAGGTGTTCTACTGCTGTTAGTAGAGCTGGTATGTCTCTATGGACGCGTGCCTTACTAAATGGACTGTTCGAAAATGTGAAGATTTTTTTATAAAATAATTTAAATAAAGAAAGGATATTTTTTAAATGCGAATCAAAACCGGACAAGAAGATCACATCAGTGACTCAAACACCTCAATTCGAGTATAGAAAAAAAATCCTGGCATGACATCACACTTCTCCTTGGGGTGGCATGGAAGTGACCAAGTAGTGAGGGATCTAACATTAAATAGTCCTTTTTTGAGATGTGAGATATTATCACAATCTCTTTCAATAATAACAGGAATGGAGGAGGTCTTTATTCCATTGAGACTGCTAAGGAGAACACCGGCATGTTTAGTTTTGCACGACCTACTGTAGATTGTGTCATGCCCGACCTACTGTAGATTGAGGCACATACACGGTCTCAATGGGGAAAGCTGAGCTGACTACACAGACTGTGCTAGTGGCAGATTCTACTAAACTGGCAGGCTGGCTAACAGTCTGCTGCCTGGCCTGCACCCTATCTCACTGTGGAGCTAGATGAGTTAGAGCCCTGTCTATGTTGATAGAAAAGATGAGAGCACCCAGCCAGTTTGGATGGAGTCCGTCACTCCTCAGCAGGCCAGGCATGGGCCTGTTTGTGGGGAAGTCCCAGAAAGAGGGCCAGTTATCTACAAATTCTATATTTTGGGAGAGGCAAAAAACAGTTTTCAACCAGCAATTTAGTTGTGTGAGTCTGCTGTAGAGCTCATCAATCCCCCTAACTGTGAGGGGGCCAGAGACAATTACTTGATGCCAAAACATCTTTCTAGCTAAGTTACATGCTGAAGCTATGTTGCGTTTGGTGACCTCTGACTGTTTCATCCTAACATCGTTGGTGTCAACGTTGATAACAATATCCCTATACTCTCTACACTCGCTAGTTTTAGCCTCAGCCAGCAGCATCTTCAGATGAACCTTTACGTCGGTAGCCCTGCCCCCTGGTAAACAATGTATGATTGCTGGATGATTATTTTTAGGTCTAATATTGCAGGTAATAGAGTCATCAATGACATCGGGTTTTCAATTTGTCAGAGCTAATGGTGGGAGGCTTCGGCAGCTCAGACCCTGTAATGGGTGGATGAGAGACCTGAGAAGGCTCTGGCTCTGACTCTGACTCATTGCTTAGCGGGGAAAACGATTGAAAGTTTATATCGGCTGAATGCGCGACACCGGTTGAGCATGCCGAAAGCATTTCTTTCCAGAAGCCATGAGAAAATTGTCTGGCTGAGGAGACAATGCAGGGGATTAACACTACTAGCTGTAATAACTGGTGGCACAGATGCTTGCCTAACTATTGCGTCTGAAGCCGAGCTTGCAACTCGGCAATCCTCACCATAAGTTTCACGACTTCCGCCGAAGTCGGCCCTTCTCCTTGTTCGGGTGGTGTTCGGCGGTTGACGTCACCGGCTTTCTAGTCACCACCGATCCATTTTTATGTTTCGTTTTGTTTTGTCTGCAATATTACACACCTGGTTTCATTCCCCTATTATGTTCCCTATTTAACCCTCTGGCTTTCATTTCTGTTTTGTCCGTGATTGTTTGTTACGTTAGTGGTTGTTGTTATTTCGTATGATGTTTTGTAATTATTCCCTTTGTGGAATTTTGCTGTCATTTTTGAGTAAACATTTTGTGTTTCGCTCAACACCTGTGTCCTGCATTTGACTCTGCTACTTCGCCGCACACAACCCTGACAGAATCACGGACCAAACTTCAAATGGAGTCAGCAGGCTCAGCCAGCCCCTCTCTCCCAGTCGGGGAGCAAGTTCAACAGCACGCGACCATGTTACACAGTTTAGGGACCGCCATGGATCGCGTGCTGCAGACAATGGACCGATGGGAGAGAGGAAGTCTCCCGGTAAATCATACCCCATCACCCCCACCCGCGCCTCTCCCTACTCCACCGGTCATCCCTCCATCGTCAGGACCCAGTGGGATTCGGCTCTCGCTCCCAGGAGCGTATGACGGTACAGCAGCCGGGTGTCAGGGGTTCCTCCTACAGTTGGAGTTATACCTGGCAACTGTTCATCCGACCCCTTCAGGATGAGAGAGAGTGGGCACCCTCATCTCCTGTCTGACTGGAAAGGCCCTGGAGTGGGCCAACGCCATCTGGGGAAGAGAGGGCCAAACCCTGGATGACTATGATGACTTCTCTCGCCGCTTCCGGGCGGTCTTTGATCATCCACCTGAAGGGAGAGCGGCGGGAGAGCGTTTGTTCCATCTCAGACAGGGGATGAGGAGCGCTCAAGATTTCGCCCTGGACTTCCGTACTCTGGCCGCTGGTGCGGGATGGAATGAGCGGGCCCTGATCGATCACTACAGGTGTAGTCTACGAGAGGACGTTCGTAAGGAGTTAGCCTGCAGGGACACCACTCTTAACCTGGACCAGCTGGTGGATTTATCTATCCGGCTGGATAACCTGTTGGCCTCCCGCGGACGTCTAGATCGGGGTCCGCACGTTCCATTACCCAGCCCCTTGGATCCTACACCGATGGAGTTAGGAGGGGCTGCTAGAAGGGAGACCGGAGGGAGGACCACTCCATGCACCAATTGTGGACGCAGAGGACATACTGCTGTCCGGTGCTGGGGTGTTTCTCCTGGAAGTCGAGGTAGCAGGCGGAGCACTGATGGGTCATCTCCGGTGAGTAGGCACATAACTCACCCAGAGTCTTCTGTTGCGCACATGTGGTTACATATAGAATTTCCTGAGTTTTCCTCGCATCCCCAGCATAAGGCGCTAGTAGATTCAGGCGCAGCTGGGAACTTTATTGATTGCTCTTTAGCACATAGATTAGGGATCCCTATTATTCCTGTTGATGTTCCCTTCCCTGTACATGTCTTAGATAGTCGTCCTTTGGGGTCGGGGCTGATTGGGGAGGTCACAGCGCCCATCGCTATGAGAACGCAGGGGGATCACGAGGAGAGAATTAGTCTCTTTTTGATCGACTCTCCTGCGTTTCCTGTTGTGTTGGGTCTTCCCTGGTTGGCTTCTCATGATCCGATTATTTCGTGGCAACAGAGGACTCTCAAGGGATGGTCCTGTCAGTGTTCAGGTAGATGTGTAGGTGTTTCCTTAGGTGCCACTACGGTGGAAAGTCCAAACCAGGTTTCCAATATGCACATTCCTCCCGAATATGCCGATTTGGCACTCGCCTTCTGTAAGAAGAAGGCGACTCAATTACCACCCCATCGACCAGGGGATTGTGCGATAGATCTCTTGGTAGACGCTAAACTTCCCAGGAGTCATGTGTATCCTCTGTCACAGGAGGAGACGGTGGCTATGGAGACATATGTCACCGAATCTCTGGGACAGGGATACATTCGGCCTTCCATCTCACCTATCTCCTCGAGTTTCTTTTTTGTGAAGAAGAAGGATGGAGGTTTGCGCCCGTGTATTGATTATCGAGGATTAAATAAGATCACGGTAAAATACAGTTACCCGCTACCACTCATAGCCAGTATGACCGAGTCATTACACGGGGCGCGCTTCTTCACAAAATTGGACCTCAGGAGCGCTTACAACCTGGTGCGTATTAAGGGGGGAGATGAGTGGAAGACAGCATTTAGCACCACTTCTGGGCATTATGAGTACCTCGTCATGCCGTACGGGTTAATGAATGCTCCATCAGTCTTCAAATCATTTGTGCATGAGATCTTCAGGGACCTGCACGGGCAGGGTGTAGTGGTGTATATAGATGACATTCTAATATACTCCGCTACACGCGCCGAGCATGTGTCCCTGGTGCGTAGGGTGCTTGGTAGACTGTTGGAGCATGACCTGTACGTCAAGGCTGAGAAATGTCTGTTCTTCCAACGATCCATTCCTTCCTAGGGTACCGCTTTTCAGCATCAGGGGTAGAGATGGAGAATGACCGCATTTCAGCCGTGTGTAATTGGCCGACTCCAACCACGGTAAAGGAGGTGCAGCGGTTTTTAGGGTTTGCCAACTACTACCGGAGATTTATCCGGGGTTTTGGTCAGGTAGCGGCTCCCATTACCTCACTGCTGAAGGGAGGACCGGTGCGACTGCAGTGGACAGCTGGGGCGGACAGGGCTTTTGGTCACCTGAAGGCTCTGTTTACCTCGGCTCCAGTTCTGGCTCATCCTGATCCTTCCTTAGCATTCATAGTTGAGGTGGACGCGTCCGAGGCGGGGATAGGGGCTGTGCTGTCTCAGCGTTCGGGTACGCCACTAAAGCTCCGCCCCTGTGCATTCTTTTCGAAGAAGCTCAGCCCGGCGGAGCGAAACTATGATGTGGGGGACCGGGAGTTGCTGGCTGTTGTCATGGCTCTGAAAGCGTGGAGACACTTGCTTGAGGGGGCTAGACACCCTTTTCTCATTTGGACTGACCACCGCAATCTGGAGTACATACGGGCAGCAAGGAGAATGAACCCTCGCCAGGCAAGGTGGGCCATGTTTTTCACCCGTTTTGATTTCACCCTTACCTACAAACCAGGTTCCCAGAACGTTAAGGCAGATGCACTGTCCCGGCTGAATGATACAGAGGAGAGGTCCACAGATCCCACTCCCATAATTACAGCCTCTCGCCTGGTGGCACCGGTGGTGTGGGAGGTGGACGCGGAACTCGAACGGGCGTCACGTACAGAGTCCATTCCACATGACTGTCCAGCTGGGCGTCTGTACGTTTCGTTTGATCTGTTGGGCTCATACGTCACCCTCCTCTGGTCATCCTGGTATCGGTCGGACGGTGCGCTGCCTTTCTGGGAAGTACTGGTGGCCCACTTTAGCTAAGGACGTGAGGGTTTATGTTTCCTCCTGTTCGGTATGTGCACAGTGCAAGGCGCCTAGACATCTGCCCAGAGGGAAATTACAACCCCTTCCCGTTCCACAGCGACCATGGTCGCACCTATCGGTGGATTTCGTGACGGATCTTCCCCCGACGCGGGGTAACACCACGATCCTGGTCGTTGTGGATCGGTTTTCTAAGTCCTGCCGTCTCCTTCCTTTGCCCGGTCTCCCTACGGCTCTACAAACTGAGGAGGCTCTGTTCACCCATGTATTCCGGCACTACGGGGTGCCTGAGGATATAGTTTCTGTTCGGGGTCCCCAATTTACGTCTAGAGTCTGGAGGGCATTTATGGAACGCCTGGGGATCTCGGTCAGCCTTACCTCAGGTTTCCACCACGAGAGCAACGGGCAGGTGGAAAGAGTAAACCAGGATGTGGGTAGGTTTCTGAGGTCCTATTGCCATGACCGGCCGGGGGAGTGGGCAGCTTACATCCCCTGGGCCGAGATGGCACAAAACTCCCTCCGCCACTCCTCTACCAACCTATCACCTTTTCAGTGTGTGCTAGGTTACCAGCCGGTCCTGGCACCATGGCATCAGAGCCAGATTGAGGCTCCTGCGGTGGATGAATGGTTTCGGCACTCAGAGGAGACTTGGAACGCTGCCCACGTACGGCTACAACGTGCCATCAGGAGACAAAAAGCGAGTGCCGACCGCCACCGCAGTGAGGCCCCGGTGTATGCACCGGGGGATCGGGTCTGGCTCTCGACCCGAAACCTACCCCTTCACCTGCCCTGCCGGAAACTGGGTCCGCGGTTTGTGGGGCCATTTAAAGTCCTGAGGAGATTGAACGAGGTTTGTTATAGGTTACAACTCCCCCCTGATTACCGTATTAACCCCTCGTTCCATGTGTCTCTCCTCAGGCCGGTGGTGGCTGGTCCGCTCCAGCAGTCTGAGGTGCGGGAGGTTCCTCCGCCCCCTCTTGACATCGAGGGGGTCCCGGCGTATAGCGTAAGAGCTATCATGGATTCTAGGCGTCGGGCGAGGGGCCTTCAGTACCTCGTGGAGTGGGAGGGGTACGGCCCAGAGGAGAGATGATGGGTAACGGTGGAGGACATCCTAGATCCATCCATGTTACAAGAGTTTCACCGTCTCCACCCGGATCGCCCTGCACCTTGCCCTCCGGGTCGTCCTCGAGGCCGGTGTCGTCGCGCTGCTGGAGCCGCGCGTCAAGGGGGGGGGTACTGTCACGACTTCCGCCGAAGTCGGCCCTTCTCCTTGTTCGGGTGGTGTTCGGCGGTCGACGTCACCGGCTTTCTAGTCACCACCGATCCATTTTTCTGTTTCGTTTTGTTTTGTCTGCAATATTACACACCTGGTTTCAATTCCCCTATTATGTTCCCTATTTAACCCTCTGGCTTTCATTTCTGTTTTGTCCGTGATTGTTTGTTACGTTAGTGGTTGTTGTTATTTCGTATGATGTTTTGTAATTATTCCCTTTGTGGAATTTTGCAGTCATTTTTGAGTAAACATTTTGTGTTTCGCTCAACACCTGTGTCCTGCATTTGACTCTGCTACTTCGCCGCACACAACCCTGACAATAAGGTGATAGTTCTCCTGTATATTAACCTTTCACGAGCCTCTACCCCGGGTCCGGGTGCACCCCCCCCCCCCCCCCCCACACTCATTAGCATCGCTACCATAATGTCACAAATAAATAGTAGTATCTAAATATCATTAAATCACAAGTCCAAGACACCTAATGAAAGATACAGATCCTGTGAATAAAGCCACCATTTCAGATTTTTAAAATGTTTTACAGGGAAGACACAATATGTAAATCTATTAGCTAAACACGTTAGCAAAAATCACTATTTTTCTTTGTCCACCATTTTCTCTCAACACCAGTAGCTATCACCAATTCGGCTAAACTAAGATATTGATAGCCACTAACCAAGAAAAAACCTCATCAGATGACAGTCTGATAACATATGTATGGTATAGGATAGGTTTTGTTAGAAAAATGTGCATATTTCAGGTAGAATCATAGTTTACAATTGCACCCACCATCACAACTAGACTAGAATAAATACATAGAGCAACGTGTATTACCTAATTACTAATCATCAAACATTTCGTAAAAATACACAGCATACACTAATCGAAAGACACAGATCCTGTGAATACAGACAATATTTCAGATTTTCTAAGTGTCTTACAGCGAAAACACAATAAATCGTTATATTAGCATACCACATGTGCAAACATTACCAGAGCATTGATTCTAGCCAAAGAGAGCGATAACGTAATCATCGCCAAAATATATAAATTTTTTCACTAACCTTCTCAGAATTCTTCAGATGACACTCCTGTAACATCATATTACAACATACATAGAGAGTTTGTTCGAAAATGTGCATATTTAGCCACCAAAATCATGGTTAGACAATGACAAAAGTAGCTCAGCTGGTCAGAAAATGTCCTGCACCATATTAGACAGTGATCTAGTCTTATACATAAATACTCATAAACTTGACTAAAAAATACAGGGTGGACAGCGATTGATAGACAATTTAATTCTTAATACAATCGCGGAATTACATTTTTTTAATTATCCTTACTTTTCAATACAGGTTGCGCCAAGTGAAGCTATAGCAAACAAGATGGCGGCATAAACGTTTAACATTTATCGACAGAAACACGATTTATCATCATAAATTGTTCTTACTATGAGCTGTTCTCCCATCAGAATCTTGGACAATGAATCCTTTCTTGGGTCTAATCTTCTTTTGGTCGAAAGATGTCCACTTGTCCGTCGAAATGCCCACTACCGTACGACCGGGACCTCGAAACGTGCCCGGAGCTTCAAAGTCTATTAAAAAGCAATGCCTCAAAATCGCACTAAACGGATATAAATTGCTATAAAACGGTTTAAATGAACTACATTATGATGTTTCTAACACCTATAACAAGTAAAAAGATGACCGACGCTATATTACTGGCTAAACCAATGCTTGGAAAAAGGCCAGTCAGATATCCTTCTCGCGTTGAGCGCAGTGTCCAAAGGAAGGCTACTTCCGGTATTTTGTCATTTATAGAGCCAATGATTGCGCAATCGACTCCATTCAAATTGTCACCACTTACTGACATCTAGAGGAAGGCGTGGGCAGTGTTTGTATCTCATAGGATTAACAGAGACTTTTAAAACTGATCTGGAACCAGAGGCCAAGATGTCTAAATCTCACACACTGGGAGGAAAAGTGCTGTAGAATGAGTTCTGTTTCACTCAGAGACATAATTCAAACGGCTATAGAAACTAGAGAGTGTTTTCTATCCAATAATAACAATAATATGCATATTGTACGAGCAAGAATTGAGTACTAGGCAGTTTAATCTGTAGAGACAATTATGCTAATTTGAAACAGCACCCCCTATAGTTGCAAGAAGTTAAGAGTACATTGACTGCAATGAGAAGGCATAATATTACTTTCTTTTGGGGGGCTGGAGGAGGTCCTGCAGATTTATATCCAGAAAAGTGTCCGGGGTGAAATAGTTGTATGTGGACAAAACTAAAACCTTGGTAAACTTGTTAAATACAGAGCGTGATTAAATAGTTATTAAGTTTGGCAGGTAGTTTGTTCTCTAGTGCTCCTATATTCTATTGCTCCTCAAGCAAGGGGGTGGCCGATGACATCAGAAGGTACCATCGGACCAGCTGCTTGAATTGCCTACTCCATTAAGTTTTGTCCATATATTTTTGTTATCCTTAAGTGTGTTTACATTACTGTATTTGTACGTGGGATATTGTTTGAGCTATTTTGGTTACTACATAATACCATATGTGTTATTTCATAGTTTTGATGTCTTCTCTATTATTCTACAATGTAGAAAATAGTACAAATAAAGAAAAACCCTTGAATGAGTAGGTGTGTCCAAACTTTTGACTGGTACAGTATTTGAGCAGTTGGTCATTGCTGTTCTGCAATAGCTACATTTCAACACAGATCCCCAAAAAAAGCTTACACACAATTGAGAAAAACTGTTCTTCACCGCAACTTTGAATATAACTAATGTTGTGAAAAATCATACAAAGCAAGAAAATGATCAAATGTTCGATTTGATTACTGTTCTGCTTTAGGTACGTTTGACCACAGTTCCAAAAAATGCTTGTACACAATTGAGAGAAAATGTGAACAGCATTAGCCCAGGTATGTTTGGCATTACAGCAGATGCATCAGCTCCACAGAGATGTACTAGAGAGCTCATCTCCTATCTTTGCATTGGCATTTCCATTTTCAATTAGTACATTTCTTTTTCTTCTACTTCTGAGTGTATTGACAGTTCGTAAATACATTGAAAAGGTACACATCACCACCTACTGTGCTGGAGTGTACATAGTCTGAAAAGGTATAAAGGAGAAAAATCACCGGACTGATTGTCGGTTTGTACATTCCTTCACTGTTCATTCGCTTGCTGTCGGCGTGATGTGTTACAGGTTCCACACATCAGTGGGCAACTGACAGCAATACTTTTTACCCATTTCTAGATGTAGAATTGGTTTGCACTTGGTTTGCAAATTAGGTCCAGCACTTTGTTCAGAGATTTTAAGTAATCTCGGCCGGCAGGCACACGACAATTCTACTTGTTATGGAATGTTTGCTCAGCAGTATAATTTATTGGCTGACACCTCCTGTTGACCTGGTTGGACTTCTGTGATTCTTCCTTAACCTTTAGCAAGTCCCACCCAGTTGACTACTTAACAATGTTGAAAGCCCTCAAAGCTGTTGGTCATGCTAAAACAGTCTTTGGGCCATGAGGGCCCTCTATCCGGCTCAATGGTCAACTCAGAAACCTGAGTTCCAGAAAACAGAGGGGGCAGCTATCAAATACTTTGTATAGGTGGAGCTCCAAACAGAGGTTGTGTTTCTGAAAATGTTTCTGGCTTGCAACAAGCTATCATGAGATACAAAACTAGTAATGGGTGTTAACAGCCAGCCCTCCCATTCAAATGCAAAGTCCCATACTGAAATTCTCCACACTTCTAATAATCGAGTCAACAAATCTAGATTTGGAAGGATGGCCTTGCGAGACTACCCGAGTCATCATTGCATATGTCATTTTCACTGTGCATATCAAATTGACAGTCAAGAAGTTGATAAGATGACAGAACTTTTTGTTGTATGCTCTAATGGACATTCCATAGACTTGTCCATCTGAACTGAATGATGAAATAATGATTCAAGTTGAGGGAGACAGTTACATCATAGGAACAAATAATATTTGACAGACATCATTCTGTGGTATTCTGACCCAATCATCATTTTCTGGTTTGTTGCTGTTCTCTTAGATTCCAGAGTGTCCTGTTAGAATTTACATGCAAGGCTCTGTAAAAATGACACATAGCACTCAACCAAGTATAGGCCTCACTCACACACACACACACACACACACACACACACACACACACACACACACACACACACACACACACACACACACACACACACACACACACACACACACACACACACACACACACACACACACACACACACACACACACACACACACACACTCAACTACTACATAGTGATTTCGCCTCGGCTCCCGAAGAGCATATTACATCAGCAAAACAACCTGTGCTCTGTGACTGATGACACTATGACCATAGCATCTCTACTGGGTAAGTGAACAACTCCTTAATGATGTTTGTTTGACTTTAAGTTTCTCTCACCAGAGGATACCGTTAGAAGCTGTATTCAAGGCTCTGGCATAATGAGGTCCAAAACTCACAGGAATTCTACCAATTAAAGGTGTTGGAGACGCATACAAACACTATACTCCAAGGCCCCAATAAGGCCCCAATACAGCATAAACATTTGGAGTGAACCTGGCAATGAACCTTAATGAATGAGTACAACTTTCATTAGTCCTTACACCTAAACAAGTCCACTCTGCACAGGTCAAGAAACCCACCTCTGAATCAGGCCTCTGTCACAGGTGGGATCTGAACCTCGGTCTCGTCCATGGAAAACCAACATCTTAAACAAAAGGCCAAGAGGTAATTTCCTTTTGGACTGTTGGTGACACTGATTTTAAATTCACAGGCAGGGCTACCTCATCACCATCACGAGAATGTGAGTCCGACTCACGTCTGCTACGTATCCCCCTTACCCGTGGTTACAAGAATCTGGTAACTTCTCTGATTTCTTACTTATTCCATCCTGATTCCAGGAATCTTCCTACCAGATTTTCTGGAAAACCAAGAAATTTTGGAAAAATTACCAGATTTCTGCAACCCTACTTTAGCCTTACCTCACTCAGGGTTAAATCCTACACAGCTAAACAACACAGCTAAACAACGATCCAGGATCAACACAACTAAATTATGATCCAGGATCAACACAGCTAAATTATGATCCAGGATCAACACAGCTAAATTATGATCCAGGATCAACACAGCTAAATTATGATCAGGATCGACACAACTAAACGACGATCCAGGATCGAGACAGCTAAACGACGATCCAGGATCGACACAGCTAAACGACTATCCAGGATCGACACAGCTAAACGACGATCCAGGATCGACACAGCTAAACGACGATCCAGGATCGACACAGCTAAACGACGATCCAGGATCGAAACAACTAAATGATGATCCATGTTCAACACAGCTAAATTACAGTCCAATATCAATATCAAATCAAATTGTATTTGTCACATGCGCCTAATACAACAGGTGAAATGCTTAATTGCAAGCCCTTAAACAACAATGCAGTTTTAAGAAAAATAGTTACTAAATAAACTAAAGTAAAAAATAAAAGAGCAACAATAAAATAACAATAACAAGGCTATAAACAGGGGGTACCGCTACCAGGTCAATGTGTGAGGTTACAGGTTAGTCAAGGTAATTGAGGTAATATGTACATGTAGGTAGTGGTGAAGTGACTATGCATAGATAATAGATAATAAACAGCGAGTAGCAGCAGTGTAAAAAAGGAGAGGGGGGGTCAATGCAAAGAGTCCGCGTAGCCATTTGATTAGCTGTTCAGCAATGGGGGTAGAAGCTGTTAACCTCTACTTAACACCCATCCCGGATCCGGGAGCATCCTCATCAGTAAAAGCTGACTAGCATAGCCTAACACAGCGCCACAAGTAAATAATAGCATATAAATATCATGAAATCACAAGTCCAATACAGACTTTAAACCATGCCCAGACTTTAAACAGACCGGTGCACCTAAACCAATCAGAGCTACAGTTGGTATATGGAAATAAGCCATTGCAATATGGGGATATGCAATTCACTTTGAACCGTGTTTTCACTGGGAGCTGCAACAGCAAAAATGAAATCTAGTGAGGGATAAAACACAGAAAAAAGCGCAAACCAGTATCTTTGGATATACTCTGTCAAACTTTTTCAGCGAGTAATTGCACTGATACGATGGTGACTAGTAGCCTGCTCGCTAGCCCTGCTGCAGCCTGCCCTCAAATACCTGCTTATGTCCCATAACCCACATTTTTGACAACTGAAAAGGATTAACCAGCTTTCTTGCCTGACAATTTGATCAATGCCAAATACATTTGTTTGACAACTAAGACATATGCTAACCATGGATAACAATAGTTCAAGAGGTGCGTCACATTTCTTGTTAGCTAGCTAATAAATGACCAAATTATATCTTATTTAGCTGTGGCCAGTCGTCCAAGCGATGACATTACATCCTCCCAGCAGCTAGCTAGCTACAACAGGTTTCTCTGTTTTTAGTGTACTCAAGAAATACATTAGAACTGTTGATAAGATAGCCTATTAGCCACGTTATGACTTATGATCATTGCCCATGCTAGTTTGATTGTGTTGAGAGTCCCTCCTTACTTTCATCCGTATTTGTCCAAAATATTGAGTGACTGAAACATAGTGCACTCTCAAATGTTGTTTTTTTGCCATCATCGTAAGCCTGCCAGATACACACTATACAATACTTTTATAAAAAAAAATTATAAAACATAAGAATGAGTGTGAGTTTTTGTCACAACCCGGCTAGTGGGAAGTGACAAGGAGCTCTTATACGACCAGGGTACAAATAATAATAATCATTAATGTTGCTCTTTATTTAACCGTCTTACATATAAAAGCTTATTTGTTCATAAAAAAAAAGTAATAACTCACCACATGTTAATGAGAAGGGTGTGCTTGAAAGGATGCTCATAACTCTGCAATGTTGGGTTGCATTGGAGAGAGTCTCAGTCTTAAATCATTTTCTACACACAGTCTGTGCCTGTATTTAGTTTTCATGCTAGTGAGGGCCAAGAATCTACTCTCACATAGGTACTTGGTTGCAAAGGGCATCAGTGTCTTAACAGCACGATTTGCCAAGGCAGGATACTCTGAGCACAGCCCAATCCAGAAATCTGGAAGTGGATTCTGATTAAATTCCATTTTCAATTTGGATGAGACTCTCTTGTTCAGATATCGGTAAGTGGACTGGAGGCAGGGCATGAAAGGCATAACAAATCCAGTTGTTTGTGTCATCCGTTTCGGGAAAGTACTTGCATAATTGCGTACCCAACTCACTCAGGTGCAGAACTATATCACATTTGACATTGTCCCTAAAATGATACAATGATGGAAAGACCTGTGTGATGTCCTTGTTAATGCAGACAGAGAAGAGCGCCAACTTCTTAATCATAGCCTCAATTTTGTCCTGCACATTGAATATAGTTGTGGAGTGTCCCTGTAATCCTAGATTCAGATCATTCAGGCGAGAAAAAACATCATCCAGATAGGCCAGTCATGTGAGAAACTCTCATCGGTCAGACAAGAGAAAATGATGTTCATTAAAGAAAACGTGAATCTTGTCTCTCAATTTAAAAAAAAACATGTCAATACTTTGTCCCTTGATAACCTGCATACTTCTGTATGTTGTAAAAGCGATACATGGTCGCTGCCCATATCATTGCATAGGGCAGAAAATACACAAGAGTTCAGGTGCCTTACTTTAACAAAGTTAACCACTTTCACTGTAGTGTCCAAGACACATTTTAAGCTGTCAGGCATTTCATTGGCAGCAAGAACATCTCGGTGGATGCTGCAGTGTAGCCAAGTTGCGTCGGGAACAAATGCTTGCACGCGAGTTACCACTCCACTATGTCTCCCTGTCAATGCTTTTGCGCCATCTGCATAGATACCAACCCATCTTGACCACCAAAGTCCATTTGATATCACAAAGCTGTCCAGTACTTTAAAAATATCCTCTCCTGTTGTCCTGGTTTCCAGTGGTTTGCAGAAAAGGATGTATTCCTTAATTTGCCCCCCCCATACACGTAAATGACATATACCAGGAGCTGTGCCAGGCCCGCCACGTCTGTTGACTCATCCAGCTGTAAAGCATATAATTCACTGGCTTGTATGCAAAACAGTAATTTTTCAAAATATCTCCTGCCATGTCACTGATGTGTTGTGAAAAAGTGTTGTTTGATGGAGGCATTGTCTGTATAGTTTTTTTTGGCCTTTTCACCCAGCATTGTCCCAGCCATATCCGCCGCAGCAGGAAGAATGAAGTCCTCCACAATAATTTGCGGCATGCCTGTCCTAGCCACTCGGTAGCTCATCATATAAGACGCTTTTAGCCCCTTCTTAATAATGGTATCTTTTGCTTTTATACTTCTTACTACTCAAAAGTCGTCTTAATTCTCAATCAAAAAACTCCTGTGGCTTCTTTTTCAAATTGGCATGTTTTGTATCTAAACGTCTGCGCACAAGTAATGGTTTCATCAAGTTGTCAGATAGTACTTCTGCACATATAACACACTGTGGCTGAGAAAAGGCACTACTTCCAATATAAGTGAACCCCAAATAAATGTATTTTGCATCTATTTGCACCTCTTCGATGGTACAACGTCCCTGTCTGTTGTCCGGCGCTCTCCCGGGTAAGGGGGCATTAGTTCTTCGGCTGCATCAGATTCACAACTGTCAGTGTCCATGCTAGCTGGGCTAACAACAAATGTAGAATTAATGATGCTAGAATTGGATGTGCTCGTGGAAGCAGAACAACTTGTGTCGTCAACAGGTGCAGGTGTTCTACTGCTGTTAGTAGAGCTGGTATGTCTCTATGGACAGATCTTACTAAATGGACTGTTCGAAAATGTGAAGATTTTTTATAAAATAATTTAAATAAAGAAAGGATATTTTTTAAATGCGAATCAAAACCGGACAAGAAGATCACATCAGTGACTCAAACACCTCAATTCGAGTATAGAAAAAAAATCCTGGCATGACATCACACTTCTCCTTGGGGTGGCATGGAAGTGACCAAGTAGTGAGGGATCTAACATTAAATAGTCCTTTTTTGAGATGTGAGATATTATCACAATCTCTTTCAATAATAACAGGAATGGAGGAGGTCTTTATTCCATTGAGACTGCTAAGGAGAACACCGGCATGTTTAGTTTTGCACGACCTACTGTAGATTGTGTCATGCCCGACCTACTGTAGATTGAGGCACATACACGGTCTCAATGGGGAAAGCTGAGCTGACTACACAGACTGTGCTAGTGGCAGATTCTACTAAACTGGCAGGCTGGCTAACAGTCTGCTGCCTGGCCTGCACCCTATCTCACTGTGGAGCTAGATGAGTTAGAGCCCTGTCTATGTTGATAGAAAAGATGAGAGCACCCAGCCAGTTTGGATGGAGTCCGTCACTCCTCAGCAGGCCAGGCATGGGCCTGTTTGTGGGGAAGTCCCAGAAAGAGGGCCAGTTATCTACAAATTCTATATTTTGGGAGAGGCAAAAAACAGTTTTCAACCAGCGATTTAGTTGTGTGAGTCTGCTGTAGAGCTCATCAATCCCCCTAACTGTGAGGGGGCCAGAGACAATTACTTGATGCCAAAACATCTTTCTAGCTAAGTTACATGCTGAAGCTATGTTGCGTTTGGTGACCTCTGACTGTTTCATCCTAACATCGTTGGTGTCAACGTTGATAACAATATCCCTATACCATCTACACTCGCTAGTTTTAGCCTTAGCCAGCAGCATCTTCAGATGAGCCTTTACGTCGGTAGCCCTGCCCCCTGGTAAACAATGTATGATCGCTGGATGATTATTTTTAGGTCTAATATTGCAGGTAATAGAGTCATCAATGACATCGGGTTTTCAATTTGTCAGAGCTAATGGTGGGAGGCTTCGGCAGCTCAGACCCTGTAATGGGTGGATGAGAGACCTGAGAAGGCTCTGGCTCTGACTCTGACTCATTGCTTAGCGGGGAAAACGATTGAAAGTTTATATCGGCTGAATGCGCGACACCGGTTGAGCATGCCGAAAGCATTTCTTTCCAGAAGCCATGAGAAAATTGTCTGGCTGAGGAGACAATGCAGGGGATTAACACTACTAGCTGTAATAACTGGTGGCACAGATGCTTGCCTAACTATTGCGTCTGAAGCCGAGCTTGCAACTCGGCAATCCTCACCATAAGGTGATAGTTCTCCTGTATATTAAGAGTACAGTGACTGCAATGAGAAGGCATAATATCACTTTATTTTTGGGGGCTGGAGAAGGTCCTGCAGATTTATGTCCAGAAAAGTGTCCGGGGTGAAATAGTTGTATGTGGACAAAACTAAAACCTTGGTAAACTTGTTAAATACAGAGTGTGATTAAATAGTTATTAAGTTTGGCAGGTAGTTTGTTCTCTAGTGCTCCTATATTCTATTGCTCCTCAAGCAAAGGGGTGGCCGATGACATCAGAAGGCACCATCGGACCAGCTGCTTGAATTGCCTACTCCATTAAGTTTTGTCCATATATTTTTGTTATCCTTAAGTGTGTTTACATTACTGTATTTATACGTGGGATATTGTTTGAGCTATTTTGGTTACTACATGATACCATATGTGTTATTTCATAGTTTTGATGTCTTCTCTATTATTCTACAATGTAGAACATAGTACAAATAAAGAAAAACCCTTGAATGAGTAGGTGTGTCCAAACCTTTGACTGGTACAGTATTTGAGCAGTTGGTCATTGCTGTTCTGCAATAGCTACATTTCAACACAGATCCCCAAAAAAAGCTTACACACAATTGAGAAAAACTGTTCTTCTCCGCAACTTTGAATATAAATAATGTTGTGAAAAATCATACAAATTTGCCATACAAAGCAAGAAAATTATCAAATGTTCGATTTGATTACTGTTCTGCTTTAGGTACGTTTGACCACAGTTCCAAAAAATGCTTGTACACAATTGAGAGAAAATGTGAACAGCATTAGCCCAGGTATGTTAGGCATTACAGCAGATGCATCAGCTCCACAGAGATGTACTAGAGAGCTCATCTCCTATCTTTGCATTGGCATTTCCATTTTCAATTAGTACATTTCTTTTTCTTCTACTTCTGAGTGTATTGACAGTTCGTAAATACATTGAAAAGGTACACATCACCACCTACTGTGCTGGAGTGTACATAGTCTGAAAAGGTATAAAGGAGAAAAATCACCGGACTGATTGTCGGTTTGTACATTCCTTCACTGTTCATTCGCTTGCTGTCGGCGTGATGTGTTAGAGGTTCCACACATCAGTGGGCAACTGACAGCAATACTTTTTACCCATTTCTAGATGTAGAATTGGTTTGCACTTGGTTTGCAAATTAGGTCCAGCACTTTGTTCAGAGATTTTAAGTAATCTCGGCCGGCAGGCACACGACAATTCTACTTGTTATGGAATGTTTGCTCAGCAGTATAATTTATTGGCTGACACCTCCTGTTGACCTGGTTGGACTTCTGTGATTCTTCCTTAACCTTTAGCAAGTCCCACCCAGTTGACTACTTAACAATGTTGAAAGCCCTCAAAGCTGTTGGTCATGCTAAAACAGTCTTTGGGCCATGAGGGCCCTCTATCCGGCTCAATGGTCAACTCAGAAACCTGAGTTCCAGAAAACAGAGGGGGCAGCTATCAAATACTTTGTATAGGTGGAGCTCCAAACAGAGGTTGTGTTTCTGAAAATGTTTCTGGCTTGCAACAAGCTATCATGAGATACAAAACTAGTAATGGGTGTTAACAGCCAGCCCTCCCATTCAAATGCAAAGTCCCATACTGAAATTCTCCACACTTCTAATAATCGAGTCAACAAATCTAGATTTGGAAGGATGGCCTTGCGAGACTACCCGAGTCATCATTGCATATGTCATTTTCAGTGTGCATATCAAATTGACAGTCAAGAAGTTGATAAGATGACAGAACTTTTTGTTGTATGCTCTAATGGACATTCCATAGACTTGTCCATCTGAACTGAATGATGAAATAATGATTCAAGTTGAGGGAGACAGTTACATCATAGGAACAAATAATATTTGACAGACATCATTCTGTGGTATTCTGACCCAATCATCATTTTCTGGTTTGTTGCTGTTCTCTTAGATTCCAGAGTGTCCTGTTAGAAATTACATGCAAGGCTCTGTAAAAATGACACATAGCACTCAACCAAGTATAGGCCTCAAACACACACACACGCACGCACACAGACACACACACACACACACACACACACACACACACACACACACACACACACACACACACACACACACACACACACACACACACACACACACACACACACACACACACACACACACACACATACACACATACACACATACACACACACACACACACACACACACACACACACACACACACACACACACAGACACACTCAACTACTACATAGTGATTTCGCCTCGGCTCCCAAAGAGCATATTACATCAGCAAAACAACCTGTGCTCTGTGACTGATGACACTATGACCATAACATCTCTACTGGGTAAGTGAACAACTCCTTAATGATGTTTGTTTGACTTTAAGTTTCTCTCACCAGAGGATACGCTGTATTCAAGGCTCTGGCATAATGAGGTCCAAAACTCACAGGAATTCTACCAATTAAAGGTGTTGGAGACGCATACAAACACTATACTCCAAGGCCCCAATAAGGCCCCAATACAGCATAAACATTTGGAGTGAACCTGGCAATGAACCTTAGTGAATGAGTACAACTTTCATTAGTCCTTACACCTAAACAAGTCCACTCTGCACAGGTCAAGAAACCCACCTCTGAATCAGGCCTCTGTCACAGGTGGGATCTGAACCTCGGTCTCCTCCGTGGAAAACCAACATCTTAAACAAAAGGCCAAGAGGTAATTTCCTTTTGGACCGTTGGTGACACTGATTTTAAATTCACAGGCAGGGCTACCTCATCACCATCACGAGAATGTGAGTCCGACTCACGTCTGCTACGTATCCCCCTTACCCGTGGTTACAAGAATCTGGTAACTTTTCTGATTTCTTACTTATTCCATGCTGATTCCCGGAATCTTCCTACCAGATTTTCTGGAAAACCAAGGAATTTGGGAACAATTACCAGATTTCTGCAACCCTACTTTAGCCTTACCTCACTCAGGGTTAAATCCTACACCATTCTCTGTAGTGAAAAAAAAATATATTTGTTATTTGGATATTATGGGGCTTGAACTGGATCAACACATCTAAACTGTATTGAACTAGATCAACACAGCTAAACGACGATCCAGGATCAACACAGCTAAACAACGATCCAGGATCAACACAGCTAAACAACGATCCAGGATCAACACAACTAAATTATGATCCAGGATCAACACAGCTAAATTATGATCCAGGATCAACACAACTAAATTATGATCCAGGATCAACACAGCTAAATTAGGATCCAGGATCAACACAGCTAAACGATGATCCAGGATCGACACAACTAAACGACGATCCAGGATTGAGACAGCTAAACGACGATCCAGGATCGACACAGCTAAACGACGATCCAGGATCGACACAGCTAAACGACGATCCAGGATCAAAACAGCTAAATGATGATCCATGATCAACACAGCTAAATTACAGTCCAATATCAATATCAAATCAAATTGTATTTGTCACATGGGCCTAATACAACAGGTGAAATGCTTAATTGCAAGCCCTTAAACAACAATGCAGTTTTAAGAAAAATAGTTACTAAATAAACTAAAGTAAAAAATAAATGAGCAACAATAAAATAACAATAACAAGGCTATAAACAGGGGGTACCGCTACCAAGTCAATGTGTGAGGTTACAGGTTAGTCGAGGTAATTGAGGTAATATGTACATGTAGGTAGTGGTGAAGTGACTATGCATAGATAATAGATAATAAACAGCGAGTAGCAGCAGTGTAAAAAAAGGAGAGGGGGGGGGTCAATGCAAAGAGTCCGCGTAGCCATTTGATTAGCTGTTCAGCAATGGGGGTAGAAGCTGTTAACCTCTACTTAACACCCATCCCGGATCCGGGAGCATCCTCATCAGTAAAAGCTGACTAGCATAGCCTAGCATAGCGCCACAAGTAAATAATAGCATATAAATATCATGAAATTACAAGTCCAATACAGCAAATGAAAGATAAACATCTTGTGAATCCAGCCATCATTTCCGATTTTTAAAATGTTTTACAGCGAAAACACTATGTATTTCTATTAGCTAACCACAATAGCCAAAGACTCAACCGCATATTTTCAATTTTTCTACCGCATAGATAGCTATCACAAAACCGACCAAACAGAGATATAATTAGTCACTAACCAAGAAACAACTTCATCAGATGACAATCTTATAACATGTTATTCAATAAATATATGGTTTGTTCGAAAATGTGCATATTTGAGGTATAAATCATAGTTTTACATTGCAGCTACCATCAAAAGTATCACCAAAGCAGCCAGAATAATTACAGAGAGCAACGTGAAATACGAAATACTCATCATAAAACATTTATGAAAAATACATGTTGTACAGCAAATGAAAGATAAACATCTTGTGAATCCAGCCAATATTTCCGATTTTTTTAAGTGCGAAAACACAATAAAGCATTATATTAGCTTACCACAATAGCCAAACACACAACCACATTTCTTCACCGCATAGATAGCATTCTCAAAAACCAGCAAAAGATATAAAATGAATCACTAACCTTGACCAACTTCATCGGATGACAGTCTTATAACATCAGGTTATACAGTACACTTATGTTTTGTTCGAAAATGTGCATATTTAGAGCTGCAAACCGTGGTTATACATTGTGAATATGTAGCATCGATTCACCAGAATGTCCGGAGCTAGTTTGGACACTCACCTAATCTGACCAAAGTACTCATCATAAACATGACATAAAAATACTTGTTGTATGGCAAATGAAAGATACACTGGTTCTTAATGCAACCGCCGTGCTAGATTTTAAAAATAACTTTCCCATAACAAACAGCTTGCGTTATTGCAAGACGGCTCCCGCATAAACGGCAGAGAATAGGATTAACATTTTCCACAGAAATACGAAATAACATCATAAATTGTTCTTACTTTTGTTGAGCTTTCATCAGAATCTTGTACAAGGAGTCCTAGGTTGAGGATAAATCATTGTTTGGTTTTAGAATGTCCTTTTCTCCTGTCGAATTCGTGCCACAATGCTAGCCAATGTTGATGACGTTCCCAGTTTCTCTCGATTTGATCCTATCAAATAAAAACAGAGCCGGAGATATTAGCCGTGTATACCGAACGCTTTTCAGAAGCCAATGTCGAGTTCCGCCTCGGGCCTTGGTAGACAAAGGAAATTCCTGACCTCCCACTCCAAAGGCTCTTGTTCGACCTCAGATCAAGCTAGACACCCCATTCCACCTTCCACTGCCTGTTGACATCTAGTGGAAGGCGTGTGAAGTGCATGCATATCGATAAATATTAGGGAATTGAATAAGCAGGCCCTGGAACAGAGCATCGTTTTCAGATTTTTCACTTCCTATATGGAAGTTTGCTGCAAAATTAGTTCTGTTTTACTCACAGATATAATTCAAACAGTTTTAGAAACTTGAGTGTTTTCTATCCAATAGTAATAATAATATGCATATTGTACGATCTTGAATAGAGTACGAGGCAGTTTAATTTGGGCACGATTTTTTCCAAAGTGAAAACAGCGCCCCCCTATTGACAAGAAGTTTTAAGAAGCCTTTTGGACCTAGACTTGGCACTCCAGTACCGCTTGCCATGTGGTAGCAAAGAGAACAGTCTATGACTAGGGAGGCTGGAGTCTTTGACAGTTTTTAGGGCCTTCCTCTGACCGCCTGGTATCGAGGTAATGGATGGCAGGAAGCTTGGACCCAGTGACGTACTGGGCCGTTCGCACTTCCGTCTGTAGCGCCTTGTGGTTGGAGGTGATGCATTTTGTTACGTTACAGCCATATTCTAAAATGTCTTTTTTTAATCACCTCATCAAGCTACACACAATACCCCATGTTTACAAACCAAAATAAAAACTTGTTGAAATTACCACATTTACATAAATACTCAGTACTTTGTTGAAGCACCTTTGGCAGCGATTACAGCCTCGAGTCTTCTTGGGTATGACACTACAAGCTTGGCACACCTGTATTTGGGAAGTTTCTCCCATTCTATTCTCTGCAGATCCTCTCAAGCACTGTCAGGTTGGATGGGAATTGTTACTGCACATCTATTTTCCTGTCTCTCCAGAGATATTTGATTGGGTTCAAATCCTGGCTCTGGCTTGGCCATCCAAGGACATTCAGAGACTAGTCCCAAAGACACTCCTGCATTGTCTTGGCTGTTTGTTTAGGGTCGTTGTCCTGTTGGAAGGTGAACCTTTGCCCCAGTCTGAGGTCCTGAGCGCTCTGGAGCAGGTTTTCATCAAGGATCTCTCTGTACTTTGCTCCATTCATCTTTGCCTTGATCCTGACTAGTCTCCCAGTCCCTGCCACTGAAAAACATCCCCACAGCATGATGCTGCCACCACCATGCTTTACCGTAGGGATGGTGCCAGGTTTCCTCCCGACGTGACGCTTGGCATTCAGGCCAAAGAGTTCAATCTTTGTTTTAATCAGACCAGAGAATCTTGTTTCTCATGGTCTGAGACTCCCTTTTGTGCTTTTTGGAAAACTCCAAGTGGGCTGTCATGTGCCTTTAACTGAGGAGAGGCTTCCGTCTGGCCACTCTACAATAAAGTCCTGATTGGTGGAGTGTTGCAGATATGGTTGTTGTCATGACGTTGCCCTCTTTGGACACAGCGAGCACCATCCCCCTACCTCTGCACCATCCCCCTCTCTCTCTCCTACACTCAGGCTGCTGTGGTCAGAGAGGTCGTAAATTCCTGGAGGAGATCCTCTCCTCATGGCCAGACAGTATAGAGAGAGAGTGAGTTTCATAGTGAGAACAAAGGAATTTCTTCCACCTCAGAGAACTGGAGAACCAAACGATATTCATGTTCTGGAGAAGGTATAAAAGATCGGTGAAGAATCCAGCTACGAACTGGTCCGTTTGGTACAATTTTGTGAAACTCATGAGGGACAATACAGCCACATTACCATAACCATGTTTATACAAGTGTCTCCGTTATGATGCTTACATCTAATGGTTGTATGAAATGAATGAGTAAAGATGAAACTATTTGTGAAATTATGTAATGTGATTTTAGACTGTTTAACCTGTTGAGGACAGAGGGCTGTAACGGATTCGACCAAAATGCAGCGTTGGAATATTACATAATGAATTTATTTAACAAGACAAAAAACGAACTAACTTGAATAACTAACAAAATAACAAAACGGAGTAGACAGACCTGGACATGCGAACTTACATAAAACGAAGAACTCACGAACAGGAAAAATGACTACACAAAAGAACGAACTGACAAACAAACCGAAACAGTCCCGTATGGCGCGACAAACACAGACACAGGAGACAACCACCCACAACAATCAATGTGAAAACACCTACCTTTATATGGCTCTCAATCAGAGGAAATGAAAACCTCCTGCCTCTAATTGAGAACCATATCAGGTCACCCTTTAACAAACATAGAAACACATAACAGAGACTACCCACCCAAACTCACGCCCTGACCGTCAAACACATACAAAATAACAGAAAACCGGTCAGGAACGTGACAAGGGCGCTGTTTTCACTTTGGGGGAAAATCGTGCCCAATTTAAACGACCTCGTACTCAATTCTTGCTCGTACAATATGCATATTATTATTACTATTGGATAGAAAACACTCTAGTTTCTAAAACCGTTTGAATTATATCTGTGAGTAAAACAGAACTCCTTTTGCAGCAAACTTCCTGTCAGGAAGTGGAAAATCTGAAATCGATGTACTCTTCTAGGGGCTGCCTATTAAAGTCCTTGATATTTATTAGTTTAGATGCACTTCATACGTCTTCCACTAGATGTCGACAAGCAGTGAGAGAAGAAATTGATTGTGTAAGTTGATCTGGGCTCGAATTATAGCTCTTGGCATGACGCGTCACCAGTTTCCTGTTTTCTGGAGAGCGCGAGCAGGGACCTGGATTTGCCTTCTGATAAGCTGTCGTTATGGACGGCTAATATCTCCGGCTTTGATTTTATTTGATACATGTGACAATATCATCGTAAAGTATGTTTGTTCAATACAGTTTAATCAGATTATTGAAATTTTTTCGGGAGTTTTGCCGTGTTCCGTTCTCTGAGTTTGTTTACGATGGAGAGATTCGCGCCACTTGGCAAGTGTGCTTGCTAAATCGAGAGGGAAAAAGGCTGTTCTAAATCCAAACAACGTTTGTTCCCGACAAAGGACTCCTTGTACAACATTCTGATGAAAGATCAGCAAAGTAGGACCCATTTTATGATGCTATTTCATATATCTGTCGAACATGTTGTGCTAGTCGTTTGCGCCCAGCTTTTAGGTACTCTCTCGCTATACCTAAGCTGGATGTCGAAATGAAGTTATTTTTAGAATTCTAACACGGCGATTGCATTAAGAACTAGTGTATCTATCATTTCCTATACAACATGTATTTTTTTGTTATGTTTATGAATAGTTATTTGCTCAGAATATGTGTGTCAGAAAAATATCCGGACGTTGTGGGAAAAAGATGCTACGTTAGCACAATGTATATCCACTGATTTCAGCTCTAAATATGCACATTTGCGAACAAAACATAAGTGTATGTATAACCTGATGTTATCCTGTTGGGGATGGGGGCGCTGTTTAGACTATTTATGCTAATTTGGCTAATTTTTGAAACGGCTTCCCACAAAATCCTTGATCGTACAATATGCATATTATTATTATTATTGGATAGAAAACAGTCTATAGTTTCTATAGGAGTTGAAATTTTGTCTCTAAGTGGAACAGAGCCCATTCTACAGCAATTTCCCTGACATGGAGTCAGATTTGAGAAATGTTGGCCACTCTTCTGAAGTCAGTTAAAAGGGCACTGTCGTTGCTATGACTATACGGACACTTCTTACGTCTTCCCCTGGATGCCTTTACGTGATGACGATTCCAATGGGGTCGATTGCGCGTTCACAGGCCCCACAAATGAAAAAACCCTGAAGCTAGTCATTCTTTTGGAGCTGCGTCATGCGCCTAGAGGACACCGGCCCGCACCTTTTCCAAGCATTAGTGAAGGGGGTAATATTACTCGGGTCATGTTTCTACTCGTTATGGGAGTTAAAAACATCATAAGGTAGTTAATTTAAAGCGTTTTATAGCAATTTATATCCGTTTAGTGCGATTTTGGGACATTTATTTTTGCAACGATGTGAAAAGTTGGGCATGCTTTTCAGTTCATCCCGAACGCAGTTGACATTTCCACATGGCAAGAGGACAGCTTTCCACCAAAAGACGATTTCTCCCAAGAAAGGATCCTTTGCCCAAGATACTGATGGAAGAACAGCTCAAGGTAGGACATTTTTATTATGATAAATCGTGTTTCTGTCGAAACATTTTAGTGGCTTAGGACGCCATGTTTTTTGACGTAGCTTCGCTTGGCGCAAACTGTATTGAAAAGTAAGGATAAATTAAAAAATGTAATAACGCAATTGTATTAAGAATTAAATTGTCTATCAATCCCTGTCCACCCTATATTTTTTAGTCACGTTTATGAGTATTTATGTATAAGAGTAGATCACTGTCTAAGTGGCGCAAGGACTTTTTCTTTACCAGCTTGTCTACATTTCACATTGTCTAACCATGATTTTGGTGGCTAAATATAAACATTTTCGATCAAACTGTATATGCATGTTGTAATGTGATGTTACAGGAGTGTCATCGGAAGAATTCTGAGAAGGTTAGTGAAAAAATTAATATCTTTTGGCGATGTTGACTTTTATCGCTCACTTTGGCTAGAATCAATGCTGGGCTGCTAATTGCTATGTGCTAAGCTAATATAACGATTTATTGTGTTTTCGCTGTAAGACACTTAGAAAATCTGAAATATTGTCTGTATTCACAGGATCTGTGTCTTTCGATTCGTGTATGCTGTGTATTTTTACGAAATGTTTGATGATTAGTAGTTAGGTAAACACGTTGCTCATTGTAATTATTCTAGTCCATTTGTGACGGTGGGTGCAATTGTAAACTATGCCATATACCTGAAATATGCACTTTTTTCTAACAAAACCTATCCCATACCATAAATATGTTATCAGACTGTCATCTAATGAGTTTTTTTGTTGGTTAGGGGCTATAAATATCTTAGTTTAGCCGAATTGGTGATGGCTACTGGTGTTGGTGGACAAATAAAAGATGGTGGATTATGCTAATGTGTTTTTAGGTAATAGATGTACATCTTTACATATTGTGTCTTCCCTGTAAAACATTTTAAAAATCGGAAATGTTGACTGGATTCACAAGATCTGTGTCTTTCATTAGCTGTATTGGACTTTAATGTGTGAAAGTTAAATATTTAAAAAAAATATTTTTTTTGAATTTCGCGGCACTGGTTTTTCAGTGGGGGGGGGGGGGGTGTGCCGCTAGCGCCACGCTGATCCTAGACAGGTTAAAGGACTGTCATCTGATGAAGCTTATCAAGGTTAGTCAAAAATTATATATCTTGCTGGTTTATTCGCTATCGCTAACGTGCCTTGATGAATGAATGCGGTTGTGTGGTAGGCTATTGTAGTAAGCTAATATAATGCTATATTGTGTTTTCGCTGTAAAACACTTAAAAAATCGGAAATATTGGCTGGATTCACAAGATGTTTGTCTTTAATTTGCTGTACACCATCGATTTTTCATAAATGTTTTATGATGAGTATTTAGGTATTTGAAGTTGGTGTCTGTAATTATTCTGGCTGCTTTCGGTGCAATTTCTGATTGTAGCTGCAATGTAAACTATGATTTATACCTGAAATATGCAAATTTTTCGAACAAAACATAGATTTGTTGTATAACATGTTATAAGACCGGTGTGGCTCAGTTGGTAGAGCATGGCGCTTGCAACGCCAGGGTTGTGGGTTCATTTCCCACGGGGGGACCAGGGTTCAATTCCCTTGGGGGGACCAGGATGAATTTGTATGAACTTTCCAATTTGTAAGTCGCTCTGGATAAGAGCGTCTGCTAAATGACGTAAATGTAAATAAGACTGTCATCTGATGAAGTTGTTTGGTTGGTTCTTGGTTAGTTAGGTTGGCTTTGTGCATGCTACCTGTGCTGTGAAAAATGTCTGTCCTTTTTTGGATTTGGTGGTGAGCTAACATAAATATATGTGGTGTTTTTGCTGTAAAACATTTTAAAAATCGGACATGTTGACTGGATTCACAAGATGTGTATCTTTCATTTGCTGTATTGGACTTGTTAATGTGTGAAAGTTAAATATTTCAAAAAAATATCTATTGAATTTCGCGCTCTGCCTTTTCAGTGGAATGTGGGAGGAGTTCCGCTGGCGGAACGCCAGAGCCAGACAGGTTAATGAAGGAAACTCCAATTCCCTTTGGAGTTTAACTAAATCAGAGGACCGCCCATGAGCACAGTTATGGTCTGGCGTCATGGGACAGGACGTTTTCTGCTCTTCCGAATAAAACCCCCACCCGGGTTTTCTATCACCAGACCGAGCTTACCTCAATTACGAGAGGGCTAAGGGTTGAGACGAGACCAGCCTACCTCGATTTCCACGAGAGGGCTAAGGTTTGAGACCAGACCATAAAACCTGATTATAAACTAAGGTTGTAATTGTTGTTGAAACTCTAAGACTATCGATACCGACAGAATAAGAACAAATCTTTGATACTAATTACTAGTCTGCAGCTAGGAACTCGGTATCATTGAACGCGAAGACCGACAACCGCCGAAACATCTATTCTATAACGACATGAATGAATGTTACTCTGAACTATCCATTTTAACCACGAGAGAGAGAGAGAGAGAGAGGGCGGACAAACTCTCCAACAGAAACAAACCTTTCAACAGATATCAGAACCACTGATTGAGAATACATTTCACATGCTGTTGTGCAATTGGAATAGAGGTGGAAATTATAGGCAATTAGCAAGACACCCCCAATAAAGGAGTGATTCTGCAGGTGGTGACCACAGACCACTTCTCAGTTCCTATGCTTCCTGGCTGATGTTTTGGTCACTTTTGAATGCTGGCGGTGCTTTCACTCTAGTGGTAGCATGAGACGGAGTCTACAACCCATACAAGTGGCTCAGGTAGTGCAGCTCATCCAGGATGGCACATCAATTCGAGCTGTGGCAAGAAGGTTTGCTGTGTCTGTCAGCGTAGTGTCCAGAGCATGGAGGTGCTACCAGGAGACAGGCCAGTACATCAGGAGACGTGGAGGAGGCCGTAGGAGGGCAACAACCCAGCAGCAGGACATCTACCTCCGCCTTTGTGCAAGGAGGAGCACTGCCAGAGCCCTGCAAAATGAACTCCAGCAGGCAATAAATGTGCATGTGTCAGCATATGGTCTCACAAGGGGTCTGAGGATCTCATCTCGGTACCTAATGGCAGTCAGGCTACCTCTGGCGAGCACATGGAGGGCTGTGCGGCCCCACAAAAAATGCCACCCCACACCATGACTGACCCACCGCCAAACCGGTCATGCTGGAGGATGTTGCAGGCAGCAGAACGTTCTCCACGGCGTCTCCAGACTCTGTCACGTTTGTCACATGTGCTCATGTGCTCAGTGTGAACCTGCATTAATCTGTGAAGAGCACAGGGCGCCAGTGGCGAATTTGCCAATCTTGGTGTTCTCTGGCAAATGCCAAACGTCCTGCACGGTGTCGGGCTGTAAGCACAACCCCCACCTGTGGACGTCGGGCCCTCATACCACCCTCATGGAGTCTGTTTCTGACCGTTTGAGCAGACACATGCACATTTGTGGCCTGCTGGAGGTAATTTTGCAGGGCTCTGGCAGTGCTCCTCCTTGCACAAAGGCGGAGGTAGCGGCCAAGCTGAATTGCTTCAGCCTCCTGAGGTTGAAGAGGTGCTGTTGCGCCTTCTTCACCACACTGTCTGTGTGACAGAACCATTTCAGGTCTTCAGTGATGTGCACGCCGAGGTACTTTAAGCTTTTGACCCTCTCCACTTTGGCCCCGTCGATGTACGGCAGTCCGCTCTTTGAGGGACTTTGAGGGAGAGGTTACTTTCCTGGCATCAGTCTGCCAGGGCTGTCATTATCAGATATAATGTCTGCAGTCCTCCATATGACCTGCGATGTCATGTAGGAACACCAGGTAGCAGGAGTGGGTCAGACAGACCATCCATAATGAGTTATGAAACAACCATTTTTGAGACATTTGTCTGGAAATGCCCAGTAGCCTACTGAGCAAAGATACTCCATGCTGCAGCAGGTACACTATCCCCATAGGAGAACTCTTTGAAGAAACCTTTTTGGTTCCATACAGAACCCATTCTACCGAGGGTTCTACATAGAACCCAAAATAGTTCTACCAGAAACCAAAAGGGTTCTACCTGGAACCAACAAGTGTTCTCCTATGGGGGCAGCTGAAGAATCCTTTTGGAAGCCTTTCTTCTAAAAGTTTGCTAACAAGAAATGCTTTGATCCTTTCAATTCTAGTTAGGGATGAGAGTGGGGCTTGTAACACAATTCTGCATAAACTCCATTATCCCGCTATACTCTCTTTCCTCTCCCTCTGTTTCACCCCTCTCTCTCTTTCTCTCTTACTTGCTCATTCTCTCTCAGGTTCACTCTCTCTCCTCATGGGTAGCAAGGGCAGTAGCCTGCATTCAAAAGAGAAAAATCATAGGAAATATGCAGGGAAGGTAATGGGGAATGATCTTCAATATTTATCCTCTCTCCCTCGCTGCTTCTCTCGTCACTCACTTTAACTCTCTCCTACCGTTGTGGTGGAATTTACAGCAGTTGTCTAAGACATGGCACTTACCGTGGATGGATGGGGGGGCGGGTCCTTTTCTGTTTTGATCCTGGCAGGTTTGGGACAGGTAAGACAACATCCAGCGTTTGTAGAATAACTTCCTTCCTAGCTATTGTTAGCTGGCACTGTCATTAACTGACAAGAGGAAAAGTGACTTGTGTGTCCTTGTTCTTAACAAAAAAACGGTGTTATAATCCCAGTCAGAGAGCTGCTGTGACAAGAAGCGTTGGGCGGTAGCATGACTTCTTAAGAGATGGAGAGGCCACACCCCAAAGTGGGCAGGTCACACACGTATAACTTGGTGTATAGAATATCTTAGGTAGAGGTTCTATTTCCAAGGACAACACTGCAGACTGACCATGGTACGTTTTTGTAATGTCATCTGAACTGATACAAAGCAATATGCAGCTGTCACCAGCAAACTATAGCGCTGTTAATTTAGTTGTTTTCTGTAAATGGCCCTCCAGATAGAGAAAACAAAATTAAATATAGATCTAGAGAGCGCGAGATAGTGACATAGAGAGTATATTTCAAGTAGGGTCTGAAAAAGAGAAAGGAATGTCCAGCTTACAGGGGTGTTAATAGCTGCTCTCTATCATTCTGTCTATATTAGTCGCTTTGCTTCTCTGTCCTCCTGTAATAGGCAAGCAATGCATTATAATGTAAAACGCTTTCGATTGGTCATTCGGCTCTTTTGCCATGTTATTGAGGGTGACTGAGTGGGACGTAGACAATTAATATAAAGGCACATAGGCACCTGAGGCAGGTACTTAGGTGCTTGATGCGCTCCTCTGTGCACAACATAATTACACATAAAAGCACAAATTAAAAGGTGTCCAGCTATCTGATGGCCATGGTCTCACTCTCAGCCTGATGTGGGCCATTCCCCTCTCCACTGTATGTGGATCAAAGGATTCAGTAATGTACTGTATGTAATGTTCCTTTAAAGAGCTATTAACACTTCTCCAAGTACATCCTTCCAAGTGAAAGTGTGACTGAAGTTGCCACAAGTAAAACAGTATGTGGAGAAGGCGGTGCCTATTCTCTAAATGTTGGTCATAAATGCGTGCACAAGGATTTTGCATAATATTCCATTTCAGTTGAATGTGACTGGAGTTTGCAGGAATGGCCATACAACTGTAAAGCTATGCTTATTGATTTTAGCAGCTGCATGAAGTTACCATCCAGTAGAGGTCATGGTGGTCAGCAGGATTTTAATAGCTGCACAACTCTCTCATTGTATTTCAGATGAGGTCAGTTTCATCACTTAGCTTCTTGTTGGGAGATGGCTCTGTCTCAACATGGCACAGTTTTATCACCACTAGCACTAAAACTGAAAAATAAACTCGAAGTCACTCTCAGAGATGTTCTCAAAACATGTATGTTGTTAACTAGACTACTTGTTATTACGGATGCCCATTGTGTGACTATGGACACCCAGGAAAGAGCAAGACCACTGTCCTCTCAATCCATAATGTCCTCCTCTCTGCTACTCCTCCTCTTCCTCCACATCATGGAGATTCTCCATGGCCAAGGTAAGACATCACATGTGACTACCTGGCTAGGGTTGGGGCAAGTGTTTTGGAGAATATACTTGCCAAACAGGGCCGGGACTCAATCTGATCGCGGATTTGGACAATGTGCCATTTAAAGGTAATTTATGATTGAAGCGTTGACCTTGAATCCGCGAACACGGAAACATTGCCTTTAAAACGTGCTTTGCCGATAAAGTGCAATCGGGTTGGAGCCCAGCCTACATCTAAGCAGGAATACCAACTGCAGTACACAGTAAGTAATTGAGAACTAAAGGTATTGTAAATTGATTATATCTTCAAGCTGAATTGTAAAATAATGTTAGAGGGTAAGAGACAAATATGGTTAACCTTACAGCTGTACAATTTTCAAGCTACCGTGTATCTTGGCCTCTGGTGCCTTATCAGGATGTTATTAGAGTGGTTTGTAATGAGCACATTGTGATACACATACACACACACAGCAGCACAGAGTGTGAGAGTGAGGCAGCCCAAGGTGAATGTGCCCTCAGTGTGGTGAGTGTTTAGGCTGGACAGGGCCTGATGAATGGCTTGGCACTGTGTGTATGCCAGCGATCAAACACACACCAGGGAGAGGGTGAGCATGGGACAGATGGAGCTCTTTAGGAGGGCTCTGACTTTGCCTGTCTTAATGGGACAACATGAAGGGAAGGAAGGAAAAGCGTTGACAAGGACAGGGGAAAAGTTGGAGACTGTTTGCAAGTCCCATAGCCCATTACAATAGATTTATATTTGCCCCCCAAAAAATTTAAAGCATGAAGACATCAGATTTCTATTACAATCATTGTGACCACAATATGTCTATTCACAGCAAAGCAGTTGGCATTCTTTCCACTGTGAAATAAATCTGAATGTCTGGGGAATTATTGTCCTATTGTTGCAAGTTTGCAGTAGCAGGTCAAAGCCACTAGATGGTAGCACTATTCAGCACTAGAAACAGTGGACAGCTTCCTCTATTTTTTACACCAGAAGGCACTGAGGATGCTTTGTTCTGTGTAGTGCGGTGGTTTTGGTGGAATGATGGTGTCTGTACTTAATCATTGTCACACACAGACTGTGTGGTCTTTCGTTCTAGGTTAGGGTGTTATCATTGATGGCTTGACAAGTAACACTATACTCTCATTTTCATAGCATACAATTATCTGGCATACTACATTTTGTGATAATTAAGTTGCTCAAGCGTCTGACTGATTGTTGCAAAATAAGCTGTCTGCAAAGCTGCCAACATTGCCAAAATCAATGCGCTCATTGTGGTCCTCATTCAGACATTTTCCTGAATTTAAACAGTTTTGTACGTCCCTGGCAGGGATTTTGTAGTTGTCCTAGCTCTCAACTTTCAAAGGCTTGTTGGTATGTGTGTGTGGGTTCTATATTTTTTGGATCAACACACTTGCCTAGAAATAGTTAATCACATCGGCCTTTACATGTCCACCTTTATCTTAGCTGTGTATGCAAGAGACTGACTTGAAACCTTGCCTTCATCAGATATTAGTTCTCTTAAAGATGTTCGTTTGTGTGTGCTTAGTGTATTTATCGCTGACTACAGATCTCAGTAACAGATGGCTGTATCTTAGCGTGGCCATTCACAGAGAGAAGAGCTTCTAAGGCAGTGCTGAAAGTCAGTGGGGAGATAAGTGTCTAGTGCATTTTGTGAGCGGCTGTAAAGTTAGAGGAGCCTGTTTTTTCCCTTTTCCAATAAAAAGGTTGAAATATCAAAACGTTGGCAGTGGACACACACGCACACAAACATAATGCACAAATGCACACTCGCACATGCAGAGAGTGAGAGAAAGCACACAACAGCATCTATTATTCAGTGAATGTTGAGAGCAGTTCTTTATTTGCCCAGAGAAGTCATGTGGAGAAGCAATATTGCACAGTCTATGTTCTAGCCAGCCACTCTTCCAGCTGCAATTGTCCAGCTGTTATTGTTACTAATTTTCTTCGTCAGTCCAAGTGAGAGACCCTGGCTGAATCACATTAAGGATTGTGCCTCTACCATATGCCCACAGTAAATCCCACTGCAGTCTCACTGTATGGTCAACTTCACATGTTTTCTGACTATCTTATCAGTTTTGCATTTTTCGTCAGGTAACATATTTTTCTTCTAAGGCATGTGCTCAGGTTCAGACTTAGGCATAGGGCTCATAATCAGTACATTTAAGGTAGACTGCTCTGAGTTGTGTCTGGTCCATCTGTTATGATCGAATGACTCTAAGACTTCATTTAGCCTTCTACGAGGCATATGGCTAAGGGGAGGACCTGTGTTAATATGTTGATGAGTGGCTGGGGGGAAGCCTGCTGGGTTGTGACTGTGTGGCAGATGGTTGCACAGCTCCTCTCACCAGTGTCGGCAGAATTTTGCAGAGTCAGATTCGGGTTACTCAGGGTAGCACTGTCATGCAGAGAGGGCTGATTGAGAAGAGTATAACTGCTGTCAGACTATTCTGTGCATATGTATGCTCTTTGTCAATTGAGTGGTTAGGCCTAAGCTATTGTCTTTGTTGAATTTTGATCATTAAAAAATGAATATTGACTTAAATGTATTTGGTTGGTACCTTGGCAACAAGACTGTGCATAAGCCATTATGAAAAACCATCAAGTGTTTTTCTCCTAAAATAGAGCACAAAAAGTATTACTTTTTTCAACAAATTAAAAAAACAACTTTTCCCTTCTGTGCAACGAATAGGGATGCCTTTGCGATTCTCCCCATGGCCACTGGATGCCAGTGATAAGGTGGAAACATTTAACCAGTTGAAATGTGGCGCTCTGATCAGTTTCATCTATGTGACACTCCTTGCCACCCATAGCATTGAATTGTATATGTATTTCAGGGGAAGAGACCATGGAAGTATGTCTATGAATAATCAATGATGACGAGGGACTTGTAAGTGTGTTTGGTTATTACTACCATGCTATGATCTCGTTCTAAAACGAAAATAGCCTATATATTGCTTAAAGAGATCTTCAATAGTTAACAATACCTGATTAAACCACTATAATCTGTTTTGGTGTTTTATGACAGTGCCTTTTAATTTTCCATTGTTCAGTGGGAAAGGAAATCATCAGACTGTTCCGTCCTGGTTGACCTCAATAGACTCTATATGAAGAGCAGTCAGTTCCATGTTAGAGGTCAAATGTCACTGTGACTGGATGGAGCCCAGATTGAAAGTTGTACCTGCCTGGACCTAATTTTGCTGCATATTCACTGGTCAGCCCTGTGACTGGTACAGGTGTAATGGCACACATTCAGCTAAATTATTTTTGAAACATTTGGAGAGTGGCATCTACAGATGTAGGATCTTAATTTGAGCCAGTTTGCTACAGCAGGAAAATAATCCAGCATCAACAGAACATGTGAATTATTATGAAGATTATAATTAATGGATATTTTTGTAGGGTTGATACATTTTTCATTAGGGAAAATGGAGTCTGACATTTTAAAGTGGAAATTACAAACTTTGGAAGTATTTTTAAACCTAGAACACTACAAGCTTGCATTTCCTGCTGTGAAGGAAAACTCTCATTAACAAAAGAGTAACAAAGAATCTTTCTTGTCACCTGTGCCCAAACCCTGGCTGCCTGTAATTTTATGTCACCATGCAGGAGCAGGCCTGTGGGTGTTCTTCTGCTGCTGTGACAGCTTCTCCCCTCACTGACTGTCTTACTGACTGTCTCCCTGCTGTAAATGCCACTGACACCTTGTTTTACCTTAACTGTCAATGGGAGACTCACACATGCACACCTGCTCACAGTCACAACACTGTCTCAACAGATACAGTTCTCACTGAATATCTGTATGAAATACTTTTCCAACCTATGCACTGTATAGATATCTGCTAAAATGAAAGAAACACCAACATAAAGGTCTTAATAGGGCGTTGGGCCACCATGAACTGCCAGAACAGCTTCAATGCAGCTTGGCATAGATTCTACAAGTGTCTGGAACTCTACTGGAGGTAGGCGACACCATTCTTCCAGGAGAAATTTCATCATTTGGTGTTTTATTGATGGTGGTGGAAAACGGAGGCGTTGCGCATTTTTATTTATATTTGTGGGGGTATTTTGGGGGGAGTTTTATAGCCAATCTCATGCTATGTTACACATTTTGCCATGAGGCTGAGAGAAAATGGTCCTGTTTTAGAGCTAATTTCCTGCTATTCAACACATTTTGCCATGGCGCCGTGAGGTCGGCTTGAATACCTAAATCAGCATTGATTTTTAAAAAAATAAAAAAAAGAATTACATTTATTTTCATTTTATCCCCTTTTCTACCCCAATTTTCGTGGTATCCAATCGCTAGTAATTACTATCTTGTCTCATCGCTACAACTCCCGTACGGGCTCGGGAAAGACGAAGGTCGAAAGCCATGCGTCCTCCGAAGCACAACCCAACCAAGCCGCACTGCTTCTTAACACAGGGCGCCTCCAACCCGGAAGCCAGCTGCACCAATGTGTCGGAGGAAACACCGTGCACCCGCCCCCCTCGGTTAGCGCGCACTGCGCCCGGCCCACCACAGGAGTCGCTGGAGCGCGATGAGACAAGGATATCCCTACCGGCCAAACCCTCCCTAACCCAGACGACGCTAAGCCAATTGTGCGTCGCCCCACGGACCTCCCGGTTGCGGCCGGCTGCCACAGAGCCTGGGCGCGAACCCAGAGATGCAGTGCTCTAGACCACTGCGCCACCCGGGAGGCCCAAATCAGCATTGATTTAGTCTGGGTTACATCTATTTGTTTCCTGCCTGTGAATTTTATTGCAAATCTGGTATTTCAACATAGCTAGTTAACAATGCTAGCAAGCTTATGATTTGAATACACCACCCTATTGTTTTGTTGTGTCTATGGTTTTCTAACCTTGAAGAGAACTGCAGTAGATGGCGAGCTGGCAGTGATGAATTCCTCGCTCAGTCTGAGGATTCCTCAGAAGTTTTTATGCAGGCTATCATCATTGAGTGAGTGGGAACTTCAACAACAAACTTAATCTCGTACAGGTATGAGTCAATGGCTACGGAGAAGTTGCAGTCAGATGGCATGGCACCTTGAATGGAGAGTGAGCTGGTGTGCAGCCTGCCTGCCCCCGGAGGACCCCTTCCTCTGCTCACGCTATCACTCTCAACTGTTGCAGCATCTGTTGGAGACGTGAAACACCCAAAACGTTTAACACTAGCTAACAAGTGTTGTAGTCCAAACCTACTCTCTGTTATGTAGCTACATATCTATTTTATTTGATGCTTGTTTATCTTGCCTTCCAAGAGTTCTGAGATTTTTTCTGTAATGAAAAGCGCTATAGAAGCTGAATTATTCATTGTTATTATACGGCTGAGATAAAATGTTGCAATTTTAAAGCTAATTTCCTGTAACAAAAAATGTATTAAATCATGGCGTGATTTATGACGTGTTCATATGCTATCTGGGGTCCCGACCTCCAGTGGGGGGTTGGGGGTCGCCAAAGCTCGTGCGGAGGGCTACGTGGGGTGTGCTATGCCAGTGTGAATGGTGAATAGTGTTTTGTGCCATTTTGGAGTCAATTTGATTGTAAATAAGAATGGAAGATGTTTCTGAATGCTACATTCATGTGGATGCTACCATGATTATGGATAATCATGAAAGAATCATGAATGATGATGATGACTTGAGAAATTTACAGAGGCATATGTATCATATACCACCAAAAAAATGCTGACCTCCCCTGTTATTGGTAATGGTGAGAGGTTAGTATGTTTTATGGTTTCCTCTGAACTAGAGGTCAAACGATTAATCGGAATGGCCGATTAATCGGGGCCGATTTCAAGTTTTCATAACAATCGGAAATCTGTATTTTTGGGCGCCGATTTGCCGTTTTCTTTTTATTTATTTTTTACACCTTTATTTCATCTTTATTTAACTAGGAAAGTTAGTTAAGAACACATTCTTATTTTCAATGACGGCCTAGGAACGGGGCAGAACGACAGATTTTTAACCTTGTCAGCTCAGGGGATCCAATCTTGCAACCTTACAGTTAACTAGTCCAATGCTCTAAGACTGATTACTGTAAGGGCTGTCGTTCTCCTCTTCCTCAGACGAGGAGAGGAGAGAAAGATCAGTGGACCAATACGCAGCATTCGGGAAATAAGCCATCTTTTATTTGACACGATGGCAACACGAAAACAAACACTTTCAAAATTACAAAACAAGAAAACGACGTAGACGAAAAAACCTGAACATGAACTTACATAACTAACGTAAAACTCACGGACAGGAACAGACTACATCAAAACGAAACGAACAACCAAACAGTCCCGTATGGTACATACATATACGAACACGGAAGACAATCACCCACAAACAAACAGTGAGAACACCCTACCTAAATATGACTCTCAATTAGAGGAAAACGAAAAACACCTGCCTCTAATTAAGAGCCATACCAGGCAACCCAAAACCAACATAGAAACAGAAAACATAGACTGCCCACCCAAAACACACGCCCTGACCATAAAAACATACAAAAACAACAGAAAACAGGTCAGGACCGTTACAGAACCCCCCCCTCAAGGTGCGAACGCCGGGCGCACCAGCACAAAGTCCAGGGGAGGGTCTGGGTGGGCAGTTGACCACGGTGGTGGCTCAGGCTCTGGACGCTGTCCCCACACCACCATTGTCACTCCCCGCTTCTGTCTTCCCCTCCCAATGACCACCCTAAAACTAACATCCCCTAAATGAACGGCCAGCACCGGGAGAAGGGGCAGCACCGGGACAAGGGGCAGCACCGGGACAAGGGGTAGCACCGGGACAAGGGGCAGCACCAGGATAAGGGGCAGCACCAGGATAAGGACCAGCACCGGGATAAGGGGCAGCACCGGGATAAGGGACAGCACCGGGACAAGGGGCAGCACCGGGACAAGGGGCAGCACCGGGACAAGGGGCAGCACCGGGACAAGGGGCAGCACCGGGACAAGGGGCAGCACCGGGACAAGGGGCAGCACCGGGACAAGGGGCAGCACCGGGACAAGGGGCAGGTCCCGGCTGATATACTCAGGCAGATCCTGACTGAACGGCTCTCGACGCTCATGGCTGGCTGACGGCTCTCGACGCTCATGGCTGGCTGACGGCTCTCGACGCTCATGGCAGGCTGACGGCTCTCGACGCTCATGGCAGGCTGACGGCTCTCGACGCTCATGGCAGGCTGACGGCTCTCGACGCTCATGGCAGGCTGACGGCTCTCGACGCTCATGGCAGGCTGACGGCTCTCGACGCTCATGGCAGGCTGACGGCTCTCGACGCTCATGGCTCTCTGACGGCTCTGGCTGCTCATGGCTCGCTGGCGGCTCTGGCAGATCCTGTCTGGTTGGCGGCTCTGGCAGATCCTGTCTGGTTGGCGGCTCTGGCAGATCCTGTCTGGTTGGCGGCTCTGGCAGATCCTGTCTGGTTGGCGGCTCTAGCGGCTCCTGTCTGGCGTGCGGCTCTAGCGGCTCCTGTCTGGCAGACGGCTCTGTAGGCTCATGGCAGACGGGCGGCTTAGCAGGCTCATTGCAGACGGATGGCTCAGACGGCGCTGGGGAGACGGATGGCTCAGATGGCGCTGGGGAGACGGATGGCTCAGATGGCGCTGGGGAGACGGATGGCTCAGATGGCGCTGGTGAGACGGATGGCTCTGGCCGGATACGGCGCACTGTAGACCTGGTGCGTGGTGCCGGAACTGGAGGCACCGGGCTAAGGATAAGCACCTTCCTACTAGTGCGGGGAGCAGGAACAGGGCACACTGTACTCTCAAAGCCCACTCTATAACTGATGCGAGGTACCGGCACTGGTGACACCGGGCTGAGGACAAGCACATCAGGATTAGTAGGGGGAGAAGATACAGTGTGTACAGGGCTCTGGAGACGCACAGGAGGCTTAGTGCGTGGTGCCGGAACTGGAGGCACCGGGCTAGATACACGCACTACAGGGAGAGTGCGTGGAGGAGGAACAGGGCTCAGGAGACGCACTGGTAGCCTAGTGCGCAGTGTAGACACTGTAGGTACTAGGCTGGGGCGGGGAGGTGGCGCCGGAAATACCGGACCGTGGAGGCGTACTGGCACTCTTGAGCATTGAGCCTGCCCAACCTTACCTGGTTGAATGCTCCCGGTCGCCCAACCAGTGCGGGGAGGTGGAATAACCCGCACCGGCCTATGTAGACGAACCGGGGAAACCATGCGTAAGGCAGGTGCCATGTATGCCGGCCCGAGGAGACGCACTGGAGACCAGACGCGTTGAGCCGGCCTCATGACACCTGGCTCAATACCCAATCTAGCCCTGCCAGTGCGGGGAGGTGGAATAACCCGCACTGGCCTATGCACTCGTACAGGAGACACCGTGCGCTCTACTGCGTAACACGGCGCCTGCCCGTACTCCCGCTCTCCACGGTAAGCCTGGGAAGTGGGCGCAGGTCTCCTACCTGCCCTTGGCCCACTACCTCTTAGCCCCCCCCCAAGAAATTTTTGGGTGTTACTTACGGGCTTTTTGTGCTTCCGTGCCAGACGCGTTCCCTCATAACTCCGGTTCCTCTCTCCGGTAGCCTCTGCTCTCCTCAGTGCCTCCAGCTGTTCCCATGGGAGGCGATCCCTACCAGCCAAGATCTCCTCCCATGTGTAGCAACCTTTTCCGTCCAATATATCGTCCCATGTCCATTGCTCCTTCTTTCCTGTCCCTTACTCCGTTGAGTTTTCCCTTGCCGCTTGGTCCTAGCGTGGTGGGTGATTCTGTAAGGGCTGTCGTTCTCCTCTTCCTCAGACGAGGAGAGGAGAGAAAGATCAGTGGACCAATACGCAGCATTCGGGAAATAAGCCATCTTTTATTTGACACGATGGCAACACGAAAACAAACACTTTCAAAATTACAAAACAAGAAAACGACGTAGACGAAAAAACCTGAACATGAACTTACATAACTAACGTAAAACTCACGGACAGGAACAGACTACATCAAAACGAAACAAACAACCAAACAGTCCCGTATGGTACATACATATACGAACACGGAAGACAATCACCCACAAACAAACAGTGAGAACACCCTACCTAAATATGACTCTCAATTAGAGGAAAACGAAAAACACCTGCCTCTAATTAAGAGCCATACCAGGCAACCCAAAACCAACATAGAAACAGAAAACATAGACTGCCCACCCAAAACACACGCCCTGACCATAAAAACATACAAAAACAACAGAAAACAGGTCAGGACCGTTACAGAACCCCCCCCTCAAGGTGCGAACGCCGGGCGCACCAGCACAAAGTCCAGGGGAGGGTCTGGGTGGGCAGTTGACCACGGTGGTGGCTCAGGCTCTGGACGCTGTCCCCACACCACCATTGTCACTCCCCGCTTCTGTCTTCCCCTCCCAATGACCACCCTAAAACTAACATCCCCTAAATGAACGGCCAGCACCGGGAGAAGGGGCAGCAACGGGACAAGGGGCAGCACCGGGACAAGGGGTAGCACCGGGACAAGGGGCAGCACCAGGATAAGGGGCAGCACCGGGATAAGGACCAGCACCGGGATAAGGGGCAGCACCGGGATAAGGGACAGCACCGGGACAAGGGGCAGCACCGGGACAAGGGGCAGCACCGGGACAAGGGGCAGCACCGGGACAAGGGGCAGCACCGGGACAAGGGGCAGCACCGGGACAAGGGGCAGCACCGGGACAAGGGGCAGCACCGGGACAAGGGGCAGGTCCCGGCTGATATACTCAGGCAGATCCTGACTGAACGGCTCTCGACGCTCATGGCTGGCTGACGGCTCTCGACGCTCATGGCTGGCTGACGGCTCTCGACGCTCATGGCAGGCTGACGGCTCTCGACGCTCATGGCAGGCTGACGGCTCTCGACGCTCATGGCAGGCTGACGGCTCTCGACGCTCATGGCAGGCTGACGGCTCTCGACGCTCATGGCAGGCTGACGGCTCTCGACGCTCATGGCAGGCTGACGGCTCTCGACGCTCATGGCTCTCTGACGGCTCTGGCTGCTCATGGCTCGCTGGCGGCTCTGGCAGATCCTGTCTGGTTGGCGGCTCTGGCAGATCCTGTCTGGTTGGCGGCTCTGGCAGATCCTGTCTGGTTGGCGGCTCTGGCAGATCCTGTCTGGTTGGCGGCTCTAGCGGCTCCTGTCTGGCGTGCGGCTCTAGCGGCTCCTGTCTGGCAGACGGCTCTGTAGGCTCATGGCAGACGGGCGGCTTAGCAGGCTCATTGCAGACGGATGGCTCAGACGGCGCTGGGGAGACGGATGGCTCAGATGGCGCTGGGGAGACGGATGGCTCAGATGGCGCTGGGGAGACGGATGGCTCAGATGGCGCTGGTGAGACGGATGGCTCTGGCCGGATACGGCGCACTGTAGACCTGGTGCTTGGTGCCGGAACTGGAGGCACCGGGCTAAGGATAAGCACCTTCCTACTAGTGCGGGGAGCAGGAACAGGGCACACTGTACTCTCAAAGCCCACTCTATAACTGATGCGAGGTACCGGCACTGGTGACACCGGGCTGAGGACAAGCACATCAGGATTAGTAGGGGGAGAAGATACAGTGTGTACAGGGCTCTGGAGACGCACAGGAGGCTTAGTGCGTGGTGCCGGAACTGGAGGCACCGGGCTAGATACACGCACTACAGGGAGAGTGCGTGGAGGAGGAACAGGGCTCAGGAGACGCACTGGTAGCCTAGTGCGTAGTGTAGACACTGTAGGTACTAGGCTGGGGCGGGGAGGTGGCGCCGGAAATACCGGACCGTGGAGGCGTACTGGCACTCTTGAGCATTGAGCCTGCCCAACCTTACCTGGTTGAATGCTCCCGGTCGCCCAACCAGTGCGGGGAGGTGGAATAACCCGCACCGGCCTATGTAGACGAACCGGGGAAACCATGCGTAAGGCAGGTGCCATGTATGCCGGCCCGAGGAGACGCACTGGAGACCAGACGCGTTGAGCCGGCCTCATGACACCTGGCTCAATACCCAATCTAGCCCTGCCAGTGCGGGGAGGTGGAATAACCCGCACTGGCCTATGCACTCGTACAGGAGACACCGTGCGCTCTACTGCGTAACACGGCGCCTGCCCGTACTCCCGCTCTCCACGGTAAGCCTGGGAAGTGGGCTCAGGTCTCCTACCTGCCCTTGGCCCACTACCTCTTAGCCCCCCCCAAGAAATTTTTGGGTGTTACTTACGGGCTTTTTGGGCTTCCGTGCCAGACGCGTTCCCTCATAACTCCGGTTCCTCTCTCCGGTAGCCTCTGCTCTCCTCAGTGCCTCCAGCTGTTCCCATGGGAGGCGATCCCTACCAGCCAAGATCTCCTCCCATGTGTAGCAACCTTTTCCGTCCAATATATCGTCCCATGTCCATTGCTCCTTCTTTCCTGTCCCTTACTCCGTTGAGTTTTCCCTTGCCGCTTGGTCCTAGCGTGGTGGGTGATTCTGTAAGGGCTGTCGTTCTCCTCTTCCTCAGACGAGGAGAGGAGAGAAAGATCAGTGGACCAATACGCAGCATTCGGGAAATAAGCCATCTTTTATTTGACACGATGGCAACACGAAAACAAACACTTTCAAAATTACAAAACAAGAAAACGACGTAGACGAAAAAACCTGAACATGAACTTACATAACCTCTACAGAGTACCTAACCCGGATCCGGGAGCACCCCCCACACCCCCCACACTGATTAGCATCGCTAGCATAGCGTCACAATTAAATAGTAGCATCTAAATATCATTAAATCACAAGTCCAAGACACCCAATGAAAGACACAGATCTTGTGAATAAAACCACCATTTCAGATTTTTTTAATGTTTTACAGGGAAGACACAATATGTAAATCTATTAGCTAAACACGTTAGCAAAATGACACCATTTTCTTACTCCAACAGTTTCTTACTCCATCAGGTGCTATCACCAATTCGGCTAAACTAAGATATTGATAGCCACTAACTAACAAACAAATTCATAAGATGACAGTCTGATAACATATTTATGGTATAGCATAGTTTTTTTTTTTTAAATGTGCATTTTTCAGGTATAAATCACAGTTCTACATTGCAGCTGCAATCTGATATAGTGCTGATGCAGCTAGAACAATTACAGAGACCAACGTTATATAACTAATTACTTGTCTTAAAACATTTCAGAAAAAATACACAGCGTACAGACATTGAAAGCCCAACATCTGGTGAATCCAAACAATATTTCAGATTTTTTAAATGTTTTATAGCGAAAACAAAATGTATCGCTAAATTAGCATAACCAGGCCAGCCAGAACCGGCTGGACGCGCCCGACCAGTTCACATGCACGACAGATATATGAAATAACATCGTAAATTGGGTCTTACTATTGCTGGTCTTTCATCAGAATGTTGATCAAGGTGTCCTTAGTCCTGATGAGTCGTTCAATCCATTCACAATGGCAACTTCCCCTCTTCATTTAGCCTGGGTACTGGTCGACTGGCACGGTCCATGTCCAAAGTTAAAAAACTCAAAGAACGGAACACGGCAAAACTCCCGAAAAAATTCTAATAATCTGATTAAACTATATTGAAAAAACATACATTACGGTGATATGGTCACATGTATCAAACAAACTTCGACACGGAGATAGTTTTCATCCGTAACGTCAGCATAACAAAAGACAATGCCACCTCTGAAAACGCACATTTCAGAAACCGGAAGTTGTCGGTCACGCTAAAGAAATAGGTCTTATTTCACGTCAGTACAAGATAAACAAAAAATTTCTCCTCTGACGTCTTCCAGACACCCAGAGGAAGAAGAAGGAAGTGTGATTCGGGTCATAGGTGGCGTGACCATATATAGGCAGAGCGTTGAAGCGAGCATACACATCTTGCAATCTTCTTCTGGCTCAGGGAAAGTGCTGTGAAATGACCTGTGTTTGACTCAGAGACTCAATTGGAACGGTTTTAGAAACCATAGCTTGTTTTCTATCCAATGGTATATGGTTATATGCATATAGTAACAGCAATAATTGAATAAGAGGCAGTTTAATCTGTAGAGGCAATTATGCTAATGCGAAACAGCACCCCCTGTATTCTCAAGAAGATAACTAACGTAAAACTCACGGACAGGAACAGACTACATCAAAACGAAACAAACAACCAAACAGTACCGTATGGTACATACATATACGAACACGGAAGACAATCACCCACAAACAAACAGTGAGAACACCCTACCTAAATATGACTCTCAATTAGAGGAAAACGAAAAACACCTGCCTCTAATTAAGAGCCATACCAGGCAACCCAAAACCAACATAGAAACAGAAAACATAGACTGCCCACCCAAAACACACGCCCTGACCATAAACACATACAAAAACAACAGAAAACAGGTCAGGACCGTTACAATTACATTGCACTCCACGAGGAGCCTGCCTGTGCCGCGAATGCAGAAAGCTAAGGTAAATTGCTAGCTAGCATTAAACTTATCTTATAAAAAACAATCAATCAATGACTGTCATTGCTCCAATCTGTACTTAACCATAAACATCAATGCCTTTCTTAAAATCAATACACAAGTATATATTTTTAAACCTGCATATTTAGCTAAAAGAAATCCAGGTTAGCAGGCAATATTAACCAGGTGAAATTGTGTCATTTCTCTTGCGTTCATTGCACGCAGAGTCAGGGTATATGCAACAGTTTGGGCCGCCTGGCTCTGCCAACTAATTTGCCAGAATTTTACGTAATTATGACATAACATTAAAGGTTGTGCAATGTAACAGGAATATTTAGACTCATGGATGCCACCCGTTAGATAAAATAAGTATCGGAATAAACGTTTTGTTTTCGAGATGATAGTTTCCGGATTAGTCAAAGGTATATGGTTTAGAGAGAAATAGTCGACGCGTTATAAGTCCTCTAATAACTTGCGGCTGAACTTGAAAGGGGATCCTTCGTTATTTTACCGTTCATGTCTTCCATAGAGAATGTCTTGATCTACTTCAAATAAGGTCTGTGTTTTGTGCAGGCTTAAACCGCTTCGACGTTTTGATACCCGTGTAAATCTCACTAGGATAAAGTAACGTTTGTCAACATATTTTCATAAATCCACTCTACAATTTTTTTGATCTTTGCTTATATTTAGCCAATATTGATCAGAGTTACCTTGTCCTATGGACATCTACACAGTTATAAAATTGGCACGGTGGTGTAAGCCTACACGAAACAGACCTTATTTTAAGTGAATCTAAAAATATCCTATGGAATGTAGGAACCGCTTTTCAGATTTTGCTAGAAGGTGTCATGGGAATTATGACTCACACTTTGGTCGTCAATTCTTACCATACCCTATATTAAAATAGGATTTCCTGAATATAGAAATGACAGTTTTTGTTTTCAACATTCATCACAGGTAACTTAAACTCTATTTTTATTCAAACAGTTGAGAGTATTTGTCACCTAAGCAGACTCTTCAGTATCATTGTCACTTCAGAGCTGTGTGTGTGTATGTATTATATTAAGTTAAAATAAAAGTGTTCATTGTTCATTCAGTATTGTTGCAATTGTCATTATTACAAAAATGTGTGTGTGTGTGTGTATGATATATATATATATATATATATATATATATATATATAGAAAACATATAGAAAACATTTTTTTAAATAAATCGTCCGATTAATTGGTATCGGCTTTTTTGTCCTCAAATAATCGGTATCGGCATCGGCGTTGAAAAATCATAATCGGTCGACCTCTACTCTGAACGGCATCTCACTCATCATTATTCATTCCTGATTTTTCTTAATCATGACATTATCAGGATTAATTCAGGAGTCTTTAGAAACATCTTTTCTACCCAATTAGAAAGAAAATTAATTCAGTCATCATTTTCCATTCAATTCTATTGGGCAAAACATAAGAGTCACAATCTTGATGTATTCCTTGCGTGCAAGAAGTATATGAGACCAAACACTAAACTTCTGACTACGTTGTTACACTATAAGGGAATGTGTCCAAGTACTTACAGTACATGTATGACTTCTTCACATGGGGGACTAGATACATAAAGTGCTTTCATTTCTAAACGGTAAAACAGATATGTATGAAAATAACCTCAAATAAAAGGTGAGATTCTGCCTCACATGAAACCTTTGATCACAAATCCAAAATGCTGGACACGTAAAATTGTATCTTCACTGTCCAAATGCATACGGACTGGAGTGCAGCTAAAATAGTAAATAGTGTAAGCATATGTTGGAAAACTCCTACTATGGAAAAGCAGTATTGATCATAACACAGCCCAGGTGAGGCTGTCCCACCTAAAGGGAAGAGGAAAGGGTTACAGTGATGCACTGTTGTTGATGGCCAGTGAAGTGGTCATCGATTGACCCACCTTATAGAGGTTCCATGATGCATTTCGATTCCCTTGAAGACAACACTAACTGCACGCACACGCTCATACACAGACTCGCACATCACCATGCCTCATAATTTTTGCATCTCCTTTTATCTACATGCAGGGTCCTATCAACCAGCAACAACACAGTGATACCTCTGATAGCCATGTGTGTCTCTTCCTGCAGCTACATTGATCTGAAAATCTGCTATCCCATCTTGTTCATTGACGTGCTTGGATGAGGAGTGGTGAAAGAGCAAGAGAAAGGAAGATAGTAATTACACAGCCATATGTAATTGCATGCATTGAGTGTACAAGAAGGGATGAGGGTGACTGTGGTTAGCAATGCTTCTGCAGGTGTGTTCTCACTATAGAGGACTGTAATTGAGACCATGACTTGTGGTAAACATGCCTTTCTGTTATCCTTCAGGCTCTCCGTCTCAACTCTTGTTACTGAGGTGAAAAACCTTGCACACCCCAGAGATAGCTGGGAACGTACACCATCATTCTCCACCCCCTCCCTCGCCTTAATATCCCTACACTTCCCCCCTAGTCTCTGAAGTCAGCTCCCTCTATCCCATCCCCTGCTCTCTCCTCGCTGCTCTATGACGCTGAGCTGACATAGTCGTGTGCTGAAGCTGTCATTTCTCTCCTCGGAAAACGTTTTTTTTTGTCAGCTGCTGCTTCCAGAGCTGCCTGCCTGTGTGTGAGGATTAGAGCCGTCTCTTTTACTTTTCTCCTCTCCTCTCTCCACGCCTGACATTCCTCCACATGTCTCAACCATTGGCTTCATATCTCAATCTCTCTCTTTCCACTGCTCACTTTACTGCTACACTTTACTCTTACCTCTCTCTTTTCACTCTCTCTCCACCCCCTGTGCTCATGCCTCTGGACTGCTGGGTTTTCCGCTCCTCCACAGTCAGTTGTGTTCATAGTACGAGTGCATGCTGCATGGAGGTTTCCTGTTAGTAAACACCAGTAGAAAGAGCAGGCTTTCACCACCATTACCACCATCAGCACCACTACTATAATCATCAGCATAACAGCACCGGTAACTCCAGCGTTACCCGCAGCTGTTTCAGCCTTCACTGTGTGTGTGTGAGAGAGAGAGAGAGAATAGTGAGGGAGAGGGAGAGGGAGAGATCCATACTGCGCGACTCTGCTCAGCCAGCTTTGTCCTCCAGCTGTCCTGTGCAGCGCTGCTGCTGTGTCTGAGAGGATTCCCTGAGAAAGGACTTCAGTACGCTTCTGGAGCTCTCTAAGGATGTGACTGTGGATACAACAACTCAGTCTGCAAGGAGACACTGTCTCCCCATCGCACGATGGACTTATGACTGAGACAGACCCAAGATTAACAGACAGGTGATAACTAAGGACAGAGAAAAACATACACCTTTTATCAACATCAACTTGGGGATACCATGAATGCGTCTGCAGAGGCACCTAGGAACTGGAACTGATGTGGATGGGACTGAGGGTGTAGTGGACAGAGTGGCGTCGTCCCACTCACATCTCACATGCTGCCCTCCCTGTGATTGATGAGACTGCTGAGTGGAGACCTACCGTCCCACAGTGGAACCAGTGTATGTGTGAGGAGCACGGGTGCCAGACTTAGCCCTGAGATGTCACCCTTGACCAGGTGTGGATGTGGATGTGTGTCTGTGTGTGAAATGGCTCTGCTCCTCTTCCTGCTCCTGGGAGGACCAGGGGTCAGCCTGCAGGGTAGAGCGCCAGGCAGACACAAGAACAAGGGAGGTAAGTCACACAGACTCTGTGGGATTATAGAGTTCATCATGGACTCTTCGATCTGTTTACCTGTGTGTAAGGCATACTGTTTCTGTCGCAGGCAGTGATGTTTTGAGGATTGCTGAACTTTGCTGTGAGTTTGTGGTGGTGGTGAATGTCAGTCAACTGGGCACAGTGGGTATTTTCTCAGTCTCATGGATTAGGATATGATCTCAGGCATTATTGTTCAATATGAATACGACTCAGTGGGCTGTGTGTAGTGGATCACACCTCTCTCACACTAGTGTGTGTTTGTTTTGTGAGATAGTTGGTAAACAGGAGGTCACTGAGAACATTTGGAGAGGTGATGTGGGAAAGCTACGATTTGGTCTATCTTGTCCATGGTTCTGATCATAGTTTGGACTGCTACTTTGAACAAAGTTCAAGGATGGGTATGCATGTGTTTGTGAATGATTTCAGTCTATACTTGAGCTCATTTGATTTCGTAGTGAATACTACAGTGGCTTTGCTTGATCTTCTGTATGGTGCGTACAGTGGACTCCATCTTTTTCAGTTCCTGCTGTGTGTGTGGCCATAGCTTCCATGATGCTGTTAACATATGGAGGACAGGGGTCTGGCCTGGCAGAAAGGACTCAGTGGGTAACAGCCCATGTGCCTGTGCCATACTGTGATAGGGACCATGCAGAACAGATGCATGAATGAGAGGCCACACACCTCCCAGCTAACCCCCAGGGCACTGCCTGGTCTGGAGTCATCTTCCCCAGGGCCACCCCTATCGCCCCCGGTGTGGCCCTGCTGATATAGCTTTGGACTGCCTACTTACTGCTGTGTCCCCATGGGTAGGCTGAGCAAGGGTGGCATTGACCCATCCTACCCAGCACCCCAGCTCACTCACCCTCCCTCGCCCCCTCCCAGTCCCTAATCCTGTTTGTCGGATTAACTCTCCTCTCTTATCTTACCATTGAAGCTTCGGGGGGGGTGGGGGGTGGGGGGGTGGGGGGTGGGGGGGTGGGGGCTTGGACGTGGGGCTTGGATGGCCCCCCGGTGCCGGTGCCGGGCAGCCACGCAGCCCAGCGCAGCGCCTGCCTTCAAAGGACCAGCGGTGGAATTCTAATCCGCTTAACCAGATTTCCTTTCCCCTTCCTCTCTTTCCTCCCTCTCTTCTCCATGTCCCCTTCGTCTTCCGCCTTCTCCTTCTACACTCACCCTGTACTCAACCCTCTTCTGATTGGAGATGAGTGTGTGATCATTATTTAGTTGACATTGTCATCCAGGGTGACTTACAAAGTGTTTGTGTAAACTACAGTGTAGCTAGCATACAGGTAAATATGTTTAGATGTCTCCAGAGAGAACAGCAATTATAATGATTGCCATGAGCACATGGTAATACTCTCTAATGTACTCTCAGATTTTTAAACACTGAGAAAAGATACCCTCCAACTGCCAGGAGAACCAGGCCAAGTTGAGCAGAAGTCGAAACCTCAGAGCTGTGCACTTCACTATAACAGTTCTCCCTTTCTTCCACCTGCTCCTGCTATAGAGAGAGAGGAGTCCTCTCTACCTCAGCTCTCATGGCAGTTTGGGTTGAGGTTCGGTAGAGGCAGAGGAGCAGAGTAAATGAGGAAGAACCAGGGGAGAATGGTAGGAATGTAAAGGAGGCTATTAATGTGGCTCCCCTGCCCTCCCTGCCTGCCATAGAGAATGCTAATGTCAGTCAGGTGGTGTGTGCTGGAGATAGCGCAGCTACGCACCGGAAGAAGCCTGGTTTCAGCTAACAGCATATCTCCTTCTGCTCCTCTTCCCTCCCCAGAGCAAAAATCACTGAGGGGGAACCACAGAGAGGGAGAGGAAGAGAGGGGGAGAGAGAGAGAGAGAGAAAAGGGGGGAGGGGGGGGCAATAAAGGAAGAGTTGGGATGTGGGAACAACAACACTAGATGATGACGATACCTGTAACAACATAAACATGAAATAAGATAGTTTGAATCATAACTTGCTTCTCTACCCAAGAGGTTTGCAAAAATCATTCAAATAAATGGGAGATTTTTGCATGAAACTTGTTGTGTTTGCGAGCGATTTCGGTGTCCTAAGTATCCACATAATGCATAGCTAGCGTATAATGCATAGTTAAGTGTTTGTTTTTGTTTTCTCTGTGCAATCTCTACAGCACTGAGATTTTGATCTGACATAAAAGCAGTTAAAGGGGCAATCAGCAGTTGCTACTTCCATTGATTCATGAAGAATATAACTTATAAATGCCTCATGAGCTTAGTTCAACTGTCTACACAATTAGAATCCAAAATATACACGTTTTACTCCAATGTTTGTCAAAAAGTAAATGTTAACAAACACTATATACTGTAGCCTCAAAACATATTATAGATCTGTCTATGAATTTGAGAGTGGTTACATTTCTCCTGCCCCATCTCTTAGCTTTTTACTGAAACAGGTGTGGGGAGGATGCTTTGTTATTGTTTCTACTGCTGATTGTCGCTTTAAGACCTGGGAATTAATTTCCAGAGAACAAAACAATCAGGGCTATCTCATTCCACATCTATTATTATAGTTTAGAAATGCAAAGCTAACTTGGTTTTATTATATTAAATGTAATGTAAAATATCTGTGGTCTTTGAATAATAATTTTGATTGTGTGGCATGAAATGTGTATTCCATATCCCTGAGCAGGATGTGGTATCAAGGCGGTGGAATCTAACCCTACTGTATCTCTGTCCATATCTTTATCTTCACCACTCTCAGAGCTAGAGACCAGGAGTCTAGCCTGCAAGGCAGCATTACATCCATGCTTGCCAATAGTAGGAGAGGGCCAAACAAAAACTCTCCTGATCTCCAGCTCTGATGTTTTGAAATCATAAGTAATTCTACTAATACAGTACATTTATAGACCTCCTGCCAACATCGGAGATGAAATAGTAGATCATCTCATTTAGTGTTCACCTTGTTGACCTTCCAGATGTGTAGATGTTCTGATTCAGTTCCTTGCTCTGGGCTACAGTAGCATAATGTTGTAACACCACGCCAAGCTCCATCTTTGCTGTACTCCTTTAGGGCCCTCGTGATAGGAGTCGTTGCCATGAGTTACGAGCCAATCTGACCCAGGTGTGTTGACCTGACACTCTCCTCAGGAGAGCCTAATGGCCAGCAGAGTCCAGTTAACATGGTGGGATTGACAAGTTAGCCATTCTGACCTCCTCAACCCCATCCTCTCCATCTACATCTTTCCATCCCTCCTTTTAATTCTTCTCCTCATTGTGCCTCTAATTCTTGCCTTCCATTGGTCTTTGCTTGTTACTTGTCCTTCCTCCCCCTCCTCCCTCTCTCCAACACTTTGTAATGAGGGTGGACAGATCTCAGATCTGTGGAAGTGACAGTTAGAGACTGCTGGGTGTGTACAGTGGACATTACTGCCCACGATCTATGCCTCCATGTCCATCCTGTCCTCGGTGGCCCCCACTGACCTCACTAAACAAATAGTCCCAGTGGCTGGCTAGCTGCTCAGAGGCATGCTCTCTGTGTAATTTTTGTCAAACTGTAGAGGCAGCATGGCTGATGGCCTTTATTGCTCACACTGATGTGACAGTGGCAGGACATAATTCCGACATGACATCAAAACAAAACTGTTTGTGTGTGCATGTATATCCTGTTTTGCGTCCCGTTTTTCTGCCCAAGCTGCTGAAAAAGGGAATCATTTTGAGAAGATATGACACATGCTCCTCAAATTTCATTAATCACTGTAAAGAAATACAACATGACATGCTGACAGGGTGCCAGCACCAACAGGGGCTGCTTCTGTTGAAGGCTGTAGTTTTGCCCATCTGGCATTGTCCATGTTCTAGAGTAGAGTGAATCTCTAGCTCGTATCTATTTTCCCTTGTGTCACCCATTTCCGCTCATTCCTGTTGCGCACATCTGCCGTTATTCATATCACTCTATTCATTATCAATTATTGATTCTATGATTAGTCAACAAACGGATATCCTACCCAACCAGTTATGACTTGAATGACACATAGTAAACCGTCATGGTCAACCCAATTGAAGAGGTTGCCATAACTTTAACACCAGACATATTTTACTTCAGCATCTGAGGGTAAATAACGAAGATGAAGGTGTCTATTTGTTCCATGCAGGGTTGCATTGTGGCCAAAGTCAGGGTGACCTTGACCATCCTAATGGAGGACCTCTCAATGAGGGACTAACGCTCACAGGTCCGCTACATGTTGTCAGGTTACATTTGTCTGCGACTCTCCTCAACTACAACCTTATCATGTTGCATCGCCCTGTTTATTGTCTGCTTCATCATACTCAGATCTGCCGTGCACACAGGCTGCTATCTCTGAATGTGTAATGGCTGGGGCTGGTTTTCTCTTCAGAACTTATGCACGGAATGTCAATGAGCCCCGGACCGCTCCTAGGATGGCCCCAGTAGTATCTATCCCATGCTCTTCTATCCAACTGTGAAAGGAAAGCAGGCTCCAGGTCAGCCAATCAGGTCTCTACACACTCTTCCCTAGTAACACACTGAGGGTTTAGGGGTTAACCACTGGAATTTATTTACACTTGTATGTTGATACACAGCATAGGGGGGGAATTACTCACTCGGGTTTGGCTTGACACAGTCTGAAGCTCTGCCTTGAGGAGATGATTCACCTACGAGCCACTGATGTGATGATACGATAGATAACTTCACCTTCACTGATATGATTAGGATGTTTTTATTTGGCCACATTGAAGCACCCCAGAATCACTCAGCAGATTATGCTAAATCATTCAACAAACATTTGGGTAGAGCGCTCCCAGCCTTAGAGCCTGTGACAGTGTATTACCAAATCCAAAACAAAGAGCATTTTTCATGTTGTGAGGATGGAACAAACACTGTATCGTAATCAGCTCATTCAAAATTAAGCATTACTGAGCTGAACCATTCGTCAAGCGAAATGAGCTTCACAGGGTGCCTTAGAAAACATTCAGCGGAGATACAAAAGAATTAAGCTAATTCTGAATTTGCAAGCATAAGCTTTTCTGTTTCTCTTATCTTTTGAAGTGTACATTGTCTGCCATTCTGACTTCGACATGCCAATGCAGGGAGAATGTGAAGGGAAGCCGGAGAGACAGTGTGACTCGGTGTGTGCACCATTTGTTTTTCTATTAACTTATATATTTATATGTTCTGTTAAAACAGTGAACAGCAAACTCCATAGCTAACATACAGTCATATTTGTAGGCCAAAGAATCTTGAGGGTAAGACTGACTACCGTAGAATAAAACGTGTCGGAAGTGTCAGACGTTTTTGTGCCTTATTTGGCTAAAAACATCAAAACTATTCACTGTGGAAACAAAATCCATTTGTTCCTGCCTAACACATTTTAATGGTTAATGAATAAGTATTTTTATTCCAAAATGAGCCATGGACAAAAATATATTTGCTTGTTACTTTGAAAATGTATTTGGATTAAATTTATATCATCATAATTAGTCACATCATTGTCATATTTTGCTTCAACATCAATGTTGCCATGCCGTTATCAATCTGAGACAAAGTTACTCAAAGTGTACTAGTTCATGACCCTTGTGTTGCTCTTGAGAAGCTAGCTAGTCAAATGTTTGAGAATCATTTTCATCTTCTCATACACTAGCTTTTTATTTTCTCCTTGTGTGTCATCTGACTACCTGTCATCATACAGTATTAACATTACAGTATTGCTCCTGGGTGGGTGATCGGCCTAAGGCACTGCATCTCCGTGCAATAGGCTTCACTACATTCACTGGTTCGAATCCAGGCTCTATCACTTCCGGCTGTGATTGGGAGTCCCATAGGATGGCGCACAATTGGCCCAGCGTAGTCCAGAGTATGCCTTCATTGTAAATAAGAATTTGATCTTAACTGACTTGCCTAGGTAAATAGGGGTTAAATTGAAAATAATAATAATATCCATATTCATGATCAATAAATCAAATCAGCCGGTGTCACAAAGTGCTATACAGAAACCCAGCCTTAAACACCAAACAGCAAACAATGCAGATGTAAAAGCAGGGTGCCTAGGAAAAACTCCCTAGAAAGGCAGGAACCTAGGAAGAAACCTAGAGGGGAACCAGGCTCTGAGGGGTGGCCAGTTCTCTTCTGGCTGTGCTGGGTGGAGAATTTAACCGTACGTGGCCAAGATGTTCAAACGTTCATAGATGACCAGCATGGTCAAATAATAATAGTCACAGTGGTTGCAGAGGGTGCACTAGGTCAGCACCTCGGGAGTAAAAGTCAGTTGGCTATTCATAGCTAAGCATTCAGAGTTCGAGACAGCAGGCACGGTAGAGAGAGAGAGTTGAAAACAGCAGGTCCGGGACAAGGTAGCACATCTGGTGAACAGGTCAGGGTTCCATAGCCGCAGGCAGAACAGTTGAAACTGGAGCAGCAGCACGACTAGGTGGACTGGGGACAGCAAGGAGTAACCAGGCAAGGTAGTCTTGAGGCATGGTCCCACGGCTCAGGTCCTCCGGGAGGAGATTGAGAGAGAGATAATCAGAGGGAGCATACTTCACACAGGACACAGGATAAGACAGGAGAATTACACCAGATATAACAGACTGACCCTAGCCCCTGACTCAAACTATTGCAGCATTGCTACTGGAGGCTGAGACAGGAGGAGTCGGGAGACACTGTGGCCCTGTGCGATTATACCCCCGGACAGAGCCAACCAGGCAGGATATGATAATGTGAATAGAATGGTATCTGCTCATCCTCTCCCTGCTATGTACAATGTTGTGGTCTAGCGGTCTGGTGGTCTCCTGTTTGAAATGCTAAGCAGTGTGTTGTGATCCCATATCAGCCTGTCACCATCATGGAGACTAGAGGCAGCCCACTGGCAAAGGTTGTCACTTCCTTTTCCAACTAAATTAGTTAATTAGGTATACACTGTCCAGCTAGTAGAGAGAGTTCACCAGTAATCTGAACCCTGTCTTGAATATCGGCAACGTCCTCCTAATTATCACTACCATTGTACAGTACTCAAGACAAACAGCAGACTCCATAAAGCAGAGCAGAGGGATCTGGTTGCCTGGCAGGCTCTCTGCTCAGCACAGGGGTAATCTCAATGCATGCTGTTGCATTCATCATAAAATATTCATCTTCAAATACAATTACCTATTTAACGTTACACAGTCTTCGCTGAGGCAAGCAACTGTATTAGACTGCTCATTTTCTCTCTTCACCCTGTCTACTCAAGGTGAGTCGTGGATTGGATAAAAGGGTCACATGTTGTTCCCCCTTACCCAACCATTCCCCACTCACATACAGTGCATTACATTTACATTTACATTTAAGTCATTTAGCAGACGCTCTTATCCAGAGCGACTTACAAATTGGTGCATTTGCCTTATGACATCCAGTGGAACAGCCACTTTACAACAGTGCATCTAAATCTAAAAGGGGTGAAATAATTCAGACCCCTTGACTTTTTCCACAGTTTGTTACATTACAGCCTAATTCGGAAAAAAAGGTTTCCCTAATCAATCTACACACAATACCCCAAAATGACAAATTAAAAATTGATTTTTAGGTATTTTTGCCAATATAAAAAAAAAGGAATGATCACATTATTGGGTATTACGCTACAAGCTTGGAACACCTATATTTGAGTAGTTCCTCCCATTCTTCTCTAAAGATCCTCTCAAGCTCTGTCAGGTTGGATGGGGAGCAACGCTGCACAGTTATTTTAAGGGCTCTCCAGATATGTTAGATCGGGTTCAAGTGCGGGCTCTGGCTGGGCTACTCAAGGACATTGAGCAACTCCTGCATTGTCTTGGCTGTGTGATTAGGGTCTTTGTCCTGTTGGAAGGTGAACCGTCGCCCCAGTCTGAGGTCCTGAGAGCTCTGGAGTAGGTTTACATCATGGTTCTCTCTGTACTTTGCACCGTACATCTTTCCCTTGATCCTAACTAGTCTCCCAGTCCCTGCAGCTAAAAATCATATCCACAGCATGATGCTGCCACCACCATGCTTCACCGTAGGGATGGTGGTTCCTCCAGATGTTACGCTTGGCATTCAGGCCAAAGAGTTAAATCTTGGTTTCCTCAGAACAGAGAATCTTGTTTCTCATGGTCTGAGAATCATTAGGTGCCTTTTGGCAAACTCCAAGGGGGCTGTCATGTGGCTTTTTGTGAGGAGTGGCTTCCGTCTGGCCACTCGACCATAAAGGCCTGATTGGTGGAGTGCTGCAGAGATGATTGTCCTTCTGGAAGGTTCTCCCATCTCTACAAAGGAACTCCGGAGCTCTGTCAGAGTGATTATCGGGTTCTTGGTCACCTCCCTGACTAAGGCCCTTCTCCCTCGATTGCTCAGTTGGCCAGCTCTAGGAAGAGTCTTGGTGGTTTCAAACTTCTTCCATTTAAGAATGATGGAGGCCACTGTGTTCTTGGGGACCTTCAATGATGCAGAATTTTTGTGTTCCCTTCCCCAGATCTGTGCCTCAACACAAGCCTGTCTCGGCGCACTACGGACAATACCTTTGACCTCATGGCTTGGTTTTTGCTCTGACATGCACTGTCAACTGTGTGACCTAATATAGACAGGCATGTGCCTTTCCAAATCATGTCAAATCAATTGCATATACCACAGGTGGACTCCGATCATGTTATAGAAACATCTCAATGATGATCAATGGAAACAGGATGCACCTGAGCTCAATTTCGAGTCTCATAGGATAGGGTCTTCTAATTGACTAAAATGTAAAATATCCACAACCTAGAGTTACGTAGACTATAATGTACTGCACTGTACTGAACTTTACTCTACTGTACTGCACTCTACTGTGCTATACTTTGATGTCCAAAACTGTGAAACATAGACATCTATGATTGGTCTATTTGGTCTTATTTGGGGGCAGAGCCTATACATAATATTTTTTGCTTTGTCATTATGGGATATTGCGTGTAGTTTGATGAGGAAAATGTTATCAATTTTAGAATATGGCTGTAACGTAACAAAATGTGGAAAAACCCACAGGGTCTGAATACTTTCCGACTGCAAAAATTCTGCATGCACATTTTATGTATTTTAACCTTTATTTAACTAGGCAAGTCAATTAGGAACAAATTCTTATTTACAATGATGGCCTACCCCAGCCAAACCCTCCCCTAACCTGGACAACACTGGGCCAGTTGTGCGTCTCCCTATGGGACTCCCAATCAAGGCCAGTTGTGATACAGCCCGGGATCAAACCCAAGTCTGTAGTGACACCTCTAGCACTGCGATGCAGTGCCTTAGAACGCTGCGCCATTCAGGATCCAAACATTCGCATCACCATGAATACACTGTGAAGGATGATGAATAGTTGAGAACTTTGTGTGCGTGCAAGCATGCTCATGTGTGTGAACATCCAGCTAATCACATAATATACAGTCAGAAAGTGAATGCGCTTCACCTGAAATACATTCATGATATGCAACAGCCTGTTGCATCCTTTCCACTCTCGAATGGAGGAGCCATAATCTTTGATTTGTAGTCCATTTTCTCCCAGGCTAGTCAGGCCAGAGATAAAGCCTGGAAGAGAGGCAAACAAAATCAAAGTAGAGCTCAGTAGAGTGCATTACAGTAGACTAGAGTTCAGTACAGTGCAGTACATTATAGTCTACGCAACTCTAGGTTTGATCTACTTTGTACAGTTTAGTAATTTAGCAGACCTTCTTATCCAGAGCCACTTCAAGTTAGTGCATTCATCTTAATTAACATAGCTAGGTGGGACAATCACATCATTCATCTTAACATAGCTGGGTGGGACAATCACATCATTCATCTTAACATAGCTGGGTGGGACAATCACATCATTCATCTTAACATAGCTGGGTTGGACAATCACATCATTCATCTTAACATAGCTAGGTGGGACAACCACATCATTCATCTTAACATAGGTAGGTGGGACAACCACATCATTCATCTTAACATAGCTGGGTGGGACAATCACATCATTCATCTTAACATAGCTGGGTGGGACAATCACATCATTCATCTTAACATAGCTAGGTGGGACAACCACATCATTCATCTTAACATAGCTAGGTGGGACAACCACATATCACAGGCATAGTAAGTACACTTTTCCTCAAAAAGGTAAGAGGGCCAAGGTGGGTTGAGGTGCAGGGTTTGAACATAGCTTGAAGGTATGGAAGAGCAGTTCCTCTTGCTGCTCCTTAGGCAAATACCATGGTCTTGTAGTGAATGTGAGCTTCGGCTGGAAGCCAGTGAAGTGTGCTGAGGAGCGAGATGACATGAGAGAACTTGGGAAGGTTGAAAACCATGCCGGCTGTAGCGAATCACTGCTTTGACATTTGCATAGAAAGAAATGGTGTTGTCCATGGTCACGCCAAGGTTCTTTGCATTCTGGGGGGGCGACACTGTGGAGTTGTCAACCATGATTGAGAGGTCTTTGGGCTGGCAGGCCTTCCCCGGGAGGAAGAGCAGCTCTGTCTTGTCGAGGTTGAGTTTGAGGTGGTGGGCCGACATCCAAGCTGAGATATCTGCCAGGTACGCAGAGATGCATGTTGCCACCTGGGTGTCAGAAGGGTGTAAGAAGAAAAGTAATTGAGTGTCATCCGCATAGCAATGAAACTTTAGGAGAGACCATGTGAGGATATGATGGAGCCGAGTGACTTGGTCTGTAGGGAGAAGATGATGAGGGCCTAGAACCAAGGCCTGTAGTGAGAGTACATGATGCAGACACAGATCCTCTCCACATCACCTGGTAGGCGCAGCCTGCTAGGTAGGATGCAATCCAAGAGTGTGCAGAGCCTGAGACGCCCAGCACTGAGAGGGTGGGGAGCAGGATCCGATGGTTCACGTTGTCAAAGGCAGGGAATAGATCTAGGAGGCTGAGAACAGAGGAGAGAGTCACTTTTGGCAGTGCGGAAGCCTCTGTGACACAGAGAAGAGCAGTCTCGGTTGAGTGACCCATCTTGAAGCCTGATTGGTTAGGGTCAAGACGATCGTTCTGAAAGAGATAATCAGAGATGGCGCACTAATGTGTTTTGGAAAGAAAAGAAAGGGATACAGGTCTAACGTTTTTGACGTCAGATGAGTTGAGTGTTGGTTTCTTGAGGAGGGGAGTGACTCGGGTAATTTGAAGTCAGAGGGGACGCAGCCAGTGGTCAGAGATGATTGATGAGAGAAGTGAAGAAGTGAGGAATAGGAGAAGGTCTCCATACATGGTCTGGGCATGGGGTCGAGGAGGGCATAGGGTCGAGTGGGCAGGTTGTCGGGCGGCCAGACCTTACTAGTTTGACATTATGGTGAAAGAAAGTGGCTTTAGCATCCTATACAGAGGAATATAAAATAGAGAGGAGGGAGTGAACGGATCATAGGTCTTCCGGAAGTTTAGTTGTCCCACATTTTTGCTCAGCTGCCCACAGCCCTGTAAGCTCGCAATGAGCCACTTAGCCACGGAGCAGGAGGGGAGGGCCGAGCAAGCCGAGAGGAAAGGGGACAGTGCGAGTCCTAGGATGTGGAAAGGGAGGAGAGTAGCGTTGAAGAGGCAGAGACAAGAGGGAGAAGGATTTAGCAGAAGGGAGAGATGATAGGACAGAAGAGGAGAGAGACTAGGGTTGGAGGAAAGGGGAAAAAAAAGGGGGGGGGGGGGGTGCTGATCAGAGACCTGGGGTCTCACTTATAAAACTGTGCAGAGGATTCATGTCAAAAGGTGGCGTAGGGACGAAACAGAAAGTGCATACGCACAAAAATATTCTGATTTCTAACAGTGCGCACGCACGTCCCACGCCAGTTTCCCTTTATAAATCACAATCAACTCGAAATTTGGTGCATGTGAGCGAGTGTCACTTTTAACGCACATAGTTCCCTATAGGTAGTCAGTGAATCGCCCTTAAATAATATTAACCTGTCTAGGATGAGGGTGCCGCTAGCGGCACTCCCCCCCCACCCCCACTGAAAAACCAGTGCCGCGAAATTCAATTTTTTTTTTTTTTTTTTAAATATTTAACTTTCACACATTAAAGTCCAATACAGCTAATGAAAGACACAGATCTTGTGAATCTAGCCAACATGTCCGATTTTTAAAATGTTTTACAGGGAAGACACAATATGTAAAGATGTACATCTATTACCTAAAAACACATTAGCATAATCCACCATCTTTTATTTGTCCACCAACACCAGTAGCTATCACAAATTTGGCTAAACTAAGATATTTATAGCCCCTAACCAAGAAAAAAACTCATCAGATGACAGTCTGATAACATATTTATGGTATGGGATAGGTTTTGTTAGAAAAAAGTGCATATTTCAGGTAGATGGCATAGGTTACAATTGCACCCACCGTCACAAATGGACTAGAAAAACTACATAGAGCAACGTGTTTACCTACTTACTAATCATCAAACATTTCGTAAAAATACACAGCATACACTAATCGAAAGACACAGATCCTGTGAATACAGAAAATATTTCAGATTTTCTAAGTGTCTTACAGCGAAAACACAATAAATCGTTATATTAGCATAGCACATAGCACATAGCAGCCCAGCATTGATTCTAGCCAAAGTGAGCGATAACGTCAACATCGCCAAAATATATAAATTTTTTCACTAACCTTCTCAGAATTCTTCAGATGACACTCCTGTAACATCATATTACACAATCCATATAGAGTTTGATCGAAAATGTTTATATTTAGCCACCAAAATCATGGTTAGACAATGTGAAATGTAGCCCAGCTGGTGAGAAAACGTCCGTGCGCCATATTAGACAGTGATCTACTCGTATACATAAATACTCATAAACGTGACTAAAAAATATAGGGTGGACAGGGATTGATAGACAATTTAATTCTTAATACAATCGCGGAATTACATTTTTTAAATTATCCTTACTTTTCAATACAGTTTGCGCCAAGCGAAGCTACGTCAAAAAACATGGCGTCCTAAGCCACTAACATTTTTCGACAGAAACACGATTTATCATAATAAAAATGTCCTACTTTGAGCTGTTCTTCCATCAGTATCTTGGGCAAAGGATCCTTTCTTGGGTCTAATCGTCTTTTGGTGGAAAGCTGTCCTCTTGCCATGTGGAAATGCCAACTGCGTTCGGGATGAACTGGAAGCGTGCCCAGCAATTCACAGCGTTTCAGAAATAAATGTCCCAAAATCGCACTAAACGGATATAAATTGCTATAAAACGCTTTAAATTAACTACCTTATGATGTTTTTAACTCCTATAACGAGTCTTAACATGACCGGAGAAAGATTACTCCCAACACTAATGCTTGGAACAGGTGCGGGTCGGTGTCCTCCAGGCGCATGACGCAGCTCCAAAAGAGTGACTAGCTACAGGGTTTTTTAATTTATAGTGCCTGTGAACGCGCAATCGACCCCATTCAAATCGTCATCACGTAAAGGCATCCAGGGGAAGACGTAAGCAGTGTCCGTATACTCATAGGAATATCATTGGCTTTAAAACTGACTCCAGAACAGTGGCCAAAATTTCTGAAATCTGACTCCATGTCAGGGAAATTGCTGTAGAATGGGTTCTGTTCCACTTAGAGACAAATGTTCAACTCCTATAGAAACTATAGACTGTTTTCTATCCAATAATAATAATAATATGCATATTGTACGATCAAGAATTTTGTAGGAAGCCGTTTCAAAAATTACATGATTAGCATAAATAGTGACAACAGCGCCCCCAGCCTCAACAGGTTAATGTGTGAAAGTTAAATATTTAAAAATATATATATTTTGAATTTCGCGCCCTGCACTTGAGCTGGCTGTTGTCATATTGTGGCTGGCCTCGGGCTTGCAGCCCAAAGAAGTTAACCTGTCTAGGATCAGCGTGGCGCTAGCGGCACACCCCCCCCCCCCACTGAAAAACCAGTGCCGCGAAATTCAAAAAAAATATTTTTTTAAAATATTTAACTTTCACACATTAAAGTCCAATACAGCTAATGAAAGACACAGATCTTGTGAATCCAGTCAACATGTCCGATTTTTAAAATGTTTTACAGGGAAGACACAATATGTAAAGATGTACATCTATTACCTAAAAACACATTAGCATAATCCACCATCTTTTATTTGTCCACCAACACCAGTAGCCATCACCAATTCGGCTAAACTAAGATATTTATAGCCCCTAACCAACAAAAAAACTCATTAGATGACAGTCTGATAACATATTTATGGTATGGGATAGGTTTTGTTAGAAAAAAGTGCATATTTCAGGTAGATGGCATAGGTTACAATTGCACCCACCGTCACAAATGGAATAGAAAAACTACTTAGAGCAACGTGTTTACCTACTTACTAATCATCAAACATTTCGTAAAAATACACAGCATACACGAATCGAAAGACACAGATCCTGTGAATACAGACAATATTTCAGATTTTCTAAGTGTCTTACAGCGAAAACACAATAAATCGTTATATTAGCATAGCACATAGCACATAGCAGCCCAGCATTGATTCTAGCCAAAGTGAGCGATAAAAGTCAACATCGCCAAAAGATATTAATTTTTTCACTAACCTTCTCAGAATTCTTCAGATGACACTCCTGTAACATCACATTACAACATGCATATACAGTTTGATCGAAAATGTTTATATTTAGCCACCAAAATCATGGTTAGACAATGTGAAATGTAGACAAGCTGGTCAGAAAATGTCCTTGCGCCACTTAGACAGTGATCTACTCTTATACATAAATACTCATAAACGTGACTAAAAAATATAGGGTGGACAGGGATTGATAGACAATTTAATTCTTAATACAATTGCGGAATTACATTTTTTAATTTATCCTTACTTTTCAATACAGTTTGCGCCAAGCGAAGCTACGTCAAAAAACATGGCGTCCTAAGCCACTAAAATGTTTCGACAGAAACACGATTTATCATAATAAAAATGTCCTACCTTGAGCTGTTCTTCCATCAGTATCTTGGGCAAAGGATCCTTTCTTGGGAGGAATCGTCTTTTGGTGGAAAGCTGTCCTCTTGCCATGTGGAAATGCCAACTGCGTTCGGGATGAACTGAAAGCGTGCCCACCTATTCACAGCGTTAAAGAAATAAATGTCCCAAAATCGCACTAAACGGATATAAATTGCTATAAAACGCTTTAAATTAACTACCTTATGATGTTTTTAACTCCTATAACGAGTGAAAAGATGACCGGAGAAATATAACAGGCTAAACTAACGCTTGGAACAGGAGAGGGTCGGTGTCCTCCACGCGCGTGACGCACCAAGAAAAGACTTGCTAGCTACAGGGTTTTTTGATTTATAGGGCCTGTGAACGCGCAATCGACCCCATTGGAATCATCATCACGTAAAGGCATCCAGGGGAAGACGTAAGAAGTGTCCGTACAGTCATAGCAATATCAGTGCCCTTTTAACTGACTTCAGAACAGTGGCCAACATTTCTGAAATCTGAATCCATGTCAGGGAAATTGCTGTAGAATGGGCTCTGTTCCACTTAGAGACAAAATTTCAACTCCTATAGAAACTATAGACTGTTTTCTATCCAATAATAATAATAATATGCATATTGTACGATCAGGGATTTTGTGGGAAGCCGTTTCAAAAATTACCCAATTAGCATAAATAGTCTAAACAGCGCCCCCATCCCCAACAGGTTAAAGTAGATGGCCCTAGCTAGCAAAAAGACAGTACTAGACAACAGATGAAGACAAAAATTATACTAATCACTCCTGGAGATATCAGGATTCCTCTACAGCAGTGGTTCCCAAACGTTCTATAGTCCAATAACCCTTCAAACATTGAACCTCCAGCTGTGTACCCCCTCTAGCACCAGGGTCAATGCACTCTCAAATGTTGTTTTCTGCCATCATTGTAAGCCTGCCAAACACACACTATACAATACATTTTTTAAACATAAGAATGAGTGTGAGTTCTTGTCACAACCCAGCTCGTGGGAAGTGACTAAGAGCTCTTAAAGGACCAAAACACAAATAATAATATAATAATAATCAATCATTTTGCTCTTTATTTAGCCATCTTACATATAAAAATGTATTTATTAATCGAAAATTGGGAATAACTCACCACAGGTTAAAACTTCTTAGGGCTGTAATCCCGTTAACGGGATCGATATGACAACAGCCACTGAAAGTGCAGGACGCCAAATTCAAACAACAGAAATCTCATAATTAAAATTCCTCAAGCATACAAGTATTTCACACCATTTTAAAGATACACTTCTTGTTAATCCCACCACAGTTTTCGATTTCAAAAAGGCTTTACAGCGAAAGCACCACAAAAGATTATGTTAGGTCACCACAAAATCACAGAAACACACAATTTTTCCAGCCAAAGACAGGAGTCACGAAAAGCAGAAATATAGATAAAATGAATCACTAACCTTTGCTGATCTTCATCAGATGACACTAATAGCACTTCATGTTACAAAATACATATATGTTTTGTTCGATGAAGTTCATATTTATATCCAAAAACCTCAGTTTACATTGGCGCCATGTTCAGAAATGCCTCCAAAATATCCGGAGAAATTGCCGAGAGCCACATCAAATAACAAAAATACTCATCATAAACTTTGATGAAAGATACTTGTTTTACATAGAATTAAAGATACACTTGTTCTTAACTTCTCTGATCTACGGATACCGAATACGGTTTCACTTTCCTAAATAACCGCTGAATTGCAGGGAGCCAAATTCAAAAAATATTCCTACAAATATTTATAATCATGCAATCACAAGTGAAATATACCAAAACACAGCTTAGGTTGTTGTTAAAAGCTTATTTGAAAATATATATAGAAAATATATATTTAAGAATTTATCAACTCTACAAGCAACACTAGACTCTATTATTATGGTGGGAGATTTTAATACGGTCTTAAATACCTCTATGGATCGGAAAGGAAATCACACTACAAACTATTACCCTCAGGCACTTAAGGAAATCATGAATGTCATGGATATATTGGAATTAGTGGATATATGGAGACTTAAATACCCTGACCTAGTGAGATATACATGGTGGAGGCTTAATCAAGCTAGTGGTCTTGACTACTTTCTTATGCCATTTTCTCTGGCACCAAAAGTTTAAAAAGTGTTGATAGGGGACAGAATGCGGTCGGATCATCACATAATTGGCATATATTTTACTCTTACAAAATTTCCACGCGGGAAAGCCTACTAGATGATAAATTGTTTAGAACTAGGACAGAAGAATTTATAACTGACTTTTTCAGACATAACATAGACATAACATAACAGCAGATTTTGTATTGTATGGGACACTTTTAAGTGTGCCTTTAGAGGCCATGCAATACAGTACTTACTGTATCTATAAAACAAAAGCAATTTAGATCAACAGAGTCCATATTAATCTAACGAGTCACCCTCCCGGATCCGGGATCATCCTATCAAAAAAGCTGACTAGCATAGCCTAGCCTAACGCGACAGGGATATCATATAATATAATTTCATGAAATCACAAGTCCAATACAGCAAATGAAAGATAAACATCGTGTGAATCCAGCCATCATTTCCGATTTTTTTAAATGTTTTACAGCGAAAACACAATATATATTTATATTAGCTCACCACAATAGCCAAACACACAACGCCATGTTTTCACCATGTTTTCACCGCCAACATAGCTTTCACAAAACCTACAAATAGAGATAAAATTTATCACTAACCTTTGAACAACTTCATCAGATGACAGTCTTATAACATCATGTTATACAATACATTTATGTTTTGTTCGAAAATGTGCATATTTAGAGCTACAAATCCTGTTTTTACATTGTGAATACGTAGCCATGATGCACCAAATTGTTCGGAGAAATTTTGGACAGTCACGTAATCTAACCAAAAAACTCATCATAAACTTTACAAAAAAATACATGTTGTACAGCAAATGAAAGATACACTGGTTAATGCAACCGCTGTGTTAGATTTTAAAAAATAACTTTATTACAACGTACAGCATGCAATATTGTGAGACAGCACCCAACAATTATCCGCCTTGTTGGAGCCAACATAAACCACAAAAATACGAAATAACATCATAAATATTTTCTTACTTTTGATGATCTTCAATCAGAATGTAGTGCAAGGAGTCCTAGTTCCAGAATAAATTGTTGTTTTGTTTTAAATATCAATTTCTTCTGTCGAATTAGCAACTTTGGCTAGCCATGTGGAGCGCACATGTCCAAGAAATGTTAGCGCATGGAACGAAAAATTCCAAAAGTCCCAATAAATGTTGAATAAACTGGTCAAACTCGGTTGAAAATCCAACTTTATGATGTTTTTCTCATATGTATCCAATAAAATCCGAGCCGGAGCATTTCGTCGTGTATACCTAACGCATTTCAGAAGACAATGTGAGGTTCCCTGGTGCGCAGTTGAATACTGCCAAAAGAGCGGACCTGTCACTCCAAAAGCTCTCATTCGGTCTCACATCAAGCTAGACACCCCATTCAACATCCTACTGCCTGTTGACATCCAGTGGAAGGCGTATGAAGTGCATACAGATCCATAAATATAAGCCAGTTGAATAGGCAGGCCCTGACACAGAGCCCCATTTTCAGAATTTTCAATTCCTGTTTGGAAGTTTGCTGCCAAATGAGTTCTGTTTTACTCACAGATATAAGTCAAACAGTTTTAGAAACTTCAGAGGGTTTTCTATCCAATAGTAATAATAATATGCATATTGTATGATCTAGCACAGAGTACGAGGCCGTTTAATTTGGGCACGTTTTTTCCCCAAAGTGAAAATAGCGCCCCCTATTAAGAAGAAGTTTTAATAAAGGAAATTGAAGGACTAACAGTACAGTTAGATAGCAATAAAAACGGTACCATAGAGGCACAGAATAAGTTAGAGGAAAAACAAAAATAAATGGAGGAACTTATTCAAGAAAGATCCAGTGTAATATATTATAAAAATAAAGCGAACTGGATGGAATATGGGGAACAATGCAGCAAATTATTTTTCAATCTTCAATATAGAAATGCTACCAAAAAAAACGTATTAAAACTTGTTACAAATGATGGAGTCACGCATGATTCACCAAATTATATTTTGAAAGAGGAAGTAAAGTACTTTAAGAATATGTTTTCATTTCAGGCTCCTCCATCTCCACTAACAAACTAATTGTATGGATTTGTTCCTAATAATAATGTAAAATTAACATCTGTACAGAAAGACCCATGTGAATGCCAAATTACAGAGGTGGAACTGCTTGATGCAATTGGGGCCTTTAAGGATGGGAAAACTCCAGGGCTGGATGGCATACCAGTGGAAGTATACAAAACCTTTTTTGATATACTCAAAGGACCATTATTAGCTTGTTTTAACCCCTCCTATATAAATGGTAGATTATCAGACACGCAGGAAGAAGGTCTGATATCATTATTACTGAAACAGGACCCAAGTGGTATATATAAAGATCCAGTCCATTAAAAAAATTGGAGACCTCTTACACTTCAGTGTTGTGATGCAAAAATCCTAGCATAATGCTTGGCGCATAGAATTAAAAATGTATTGTCAGATATTATTTATCATAATCAGACAGGTTTTTCACATGGACGATACATTGGAGATAATATAAGACAAGTACTGGAAACAATAGAATACTATGAAATATCGGGGACACCAGGCCTGGTTTTCATAGCTGATTTTGAAAAGGCTTTTGATAAAGTACGACTGGAGTTTATATATAAATGCCTAGAATATTTCAATTTTGGGGAATCTCTTGGGTTGAAATTATGTATAGTAATCCTAGGTGTAAAATACTAAATAATGGCTACATATCAGAAAGTTTTAAACTATCTAGAGGAGTAAAACAACGTTGTCCACTATCGGCATATCTATTTATTAATGCCATCGAAATGTTAGCCGTTAAGATTAGATCAAACAATAATATTAAGGGATTAGAAATCCGTGGCTTAAAAACTAAGGTGTCATTGTACGCTGATGATTCATGTTTTCTTTTAAAACCACAATGAGAGTCTCTCCACGGCCTCATAGAGGATCTAGATACTTTTGCTATCCTCTCTGGATTAAAACCAAATTATGATAAATGTACCATATTACATATTGGAACACTAAAAAATTCACATTTTACATTACCATGTAGTTTACCAATTAAATGTGATGTGGACATACTCGGTATACAAATCCCAAAAGAAAGAAATGGTTTCACCCCAATAAATGTTTATAGAAAGTTAGCAAAATAGATAAAATCTTGCTACCATGGAAAGGAAAATACCTGTCTATTTGTGGAAAAATCACCCTGATTAACTCTTTAGTCATATCACAGTTTAACTATTTGCTTATGGTTTTGCCTACACCTAGTGACCTCCTTTTTAAATTATACGAACAAAAAAAATTCAATTTTATTTGGAACGGCAAGCCAGATAAAATTAAAAGGGCCTATTTATATAACGAATATAAATTCGGGGGGCAGAAATGATTAAATATTAAAGCATTAGACCTCTCACTAAAGGAATCAGTCATACAAAAGTTATACTTATATCCAAACTTGTTCTCTAGTAAATTGGTACGAATGCCTCATCCTATGTCCAAGAATGGCCTTTTTCCCTTTATTCAGATTACACCTGTTCACTTTCGTTTGTTTGAAAAGGAAATAATCTCCAAAATATATGTATTTTTTAAACAAGCCTTAGAAAGTTGGTTGCAATTTCAGTTTAATCCACCTGAAAGGACGGAACAAATAGTACAACAAATATTGTGGTTAAATTCAAACATACTAATTGATAAAAAAAACTGTATTTATCAAAGAAATGTTTAAAAAAGGTATAATTTTAATGAATGATATCATAAATAGGCCTGGTGGAGTTATGTCACACATGCATCTAACACAGACATATGGAAATGTCTGCTCTACCCAAAATTACAACCAGATAATTGCAGCATTACCACAAAAATGGAAAAGGCAAGTCGAAGGCGAAAAAAGTAAGGAACTTGTATGTTGGCCCTGTATTAAAGAACATAAATAGTTAAAGAAACGTGTGATAAATAAAAACATATACCAATTTCATTTAAGGACCAAAGAACTGACAGCTGTGCCATATGAATTGCAAAATAGTTGGGACGAGATTTTCGATGTACCCATTCCATGGCACATGGTTTATGAATTGATACGCAAAACAATGCCGGATTCATAGCTTCTAATTTTTCAAGTTAAATTACTATACAAAATTCTTGCAACTAATAAAATGTTATATATATGGGGGATACAATCTTCCCAGCTCTGCAGATAATGCTGTGAGAAGGCAGTCATTAGATAATTTATTTTGGTATTGTCCATATGTAGCTCGTTTTTGGTCACAGGTCCAGGAATGGCTGAAGAATTGCAACATTTCCCTAGAACTAACGCTACAGATAGCAATGGGTGATTTGAAAAGCCATAGTCAATCAATCAATAATATAATAATTATTTTAGCAAAAATATTTATTTTTAATTTACAATCTGTAGAAGCTATGAGAATAGGAAGGTTCAATTCTTGTGTGAAGCATCACAGCACAGTTGAAAAATATATGGCAAAGAGAAATCTGAAATGGATGATGTTGAGAGATAGATGGAAGGGGTTGAATGGAGCTGAAGGGTGGGACTAATAGCAAGATAAACAATGTAAAACATACGGGATCTGTAAAATATATATATGTTTGGAACTTTTGTGAAATAGCACAGTTACAAATAGAAATCAAACTGGATGGACATCAGAAATAGAGGAAGGACTAAGAACAAACAAGAGAGAACTATTGTAAAGTAGACTGTGTCTGTAAAATGTGTATAAGATGTATAACTTGACGGTAAAAGCAGAAGTGTTTATTAGTTTACTCAAATTGGGGGATCGGTGGTAGGGTTTGCGGGGAATAATATTAAAGGTATATTCTTTAAAAAAGTATGTCTATATAGGTATGTGTATGTATATATGTCTATATGTATGCATGCGTGTATGGATATATATTTACCCAAAAAATATAGGGTATTGGAAATGGTGCAGACAATTACATTGATGGAAGCAACATTCTTTCCACAATATTAAGCTGAATCACCCCTTAAAAAATACAAAATAAAATAAAACTGTCGGGGTCAAAACATATTGATGCAGTAGTAGCTTAGATGGGGAGAAATCTGTCAATAATAAAGTGATGCTCTGCCTTCTTACCAACACTATCAACAAGGCAGGTCCTACAGGCCCTAGTTTTGTCGCACCTTGACTACTGTTCAGTCGTGTGGTCAGGTGCCACACAAAAGGACTTAGGAAAATTGCAATTGGCTCAGAACAGGGCAGCTTGGCTGGCCCTTGGATGTACACAGAGAGCTAATATTAATAATATGCATGTCAATCTCTCCTGGCTGAAGGTGGAGGTGATTAAAATATAACCAATTGACCAAAGGTGAAACAGAGGAGCATTGATATGATATTAGTATCCTTCAGGTACAGTCCTGTCTATGTGGGGCCAGCATCTCACACCCCTTCGAAGATCTACTGTACAACAGAGCGACACACTGTTGGGTTCAACCTGGATTTGAGAGTGCATGTGATGAACATGAGACCTTTTGACTATGAGATCATCCACACCAGAGACATGTCTGTTCACTGCCATCATCCTTCATCACGAACGATTGAGAAGGAAAATATACCTTCGGAGAGAAAAACAAATCATTAACCGATAACTTAACATTTTACATTAACACTTTATGATTTGGGAATCAACAGTTGACATTTTTTATTACTGCAAAATTAAGAGAGACAGATAAATATTGTACAAATATAAATAAAGAAAAAACACACTCACTGGGGAGATGGTGTTGGATGGGGATGGATCGGTGAGGAGGGGTGTGTGACACATTCATTTAAAAAGGGGGGCATAACAAGTGGGAGGTGGGAGTCAAGGAAAGTTAAGTTTTAATAATATAAAAAAGGAATTTGAGAGAAGGATGACTTGAGAAAAAAAATGAAACAAAAAGAGGGGGAGTCTGAGTAATGTGCAGGAATTTGGTGAGTTGAGGGGGGATTCTCAGAGGCCACTCTAAGAAGCTTCATGCAGAATGTGCAGAATTCAGCTTTATATCAGGGAAAGATTAAGAAGCCAATAAGTCACTGAATATGTTGGTGATAAAGTAAAAACTTACTCTGCAGGGCGGGTGGAGCTGACTCACACTTCCCACTCAATCCCTGAGTTCTACCAAACACACACGCATGCATGCACAAGTGCGAGCACACAGACGCACAGCATAGATTAAAGAAGAAAAAAAAGCGACCACAACAAACAAATGTATGTGTGACACAAATGTACCACCACCAGCGGCCACTCAGTTCTTCCCAGTTACAGCCGGAGAATGTCTCTATATCTCCACCCCAGGCCAGGCTCAGCACACCAGCCAGTCACAGCCGGAGAACGTCTCTATATCTCCACCCCAGGCCAGGCTCAGCACACCAGCCAGTCACAGCCGGAGAACGTCTCTCTAACTCCACCCCAGGCCAGGCTCAGCACACCAGCCAGTCACAGCCGGAGAACGTCTCTCTATCTCCACCCCAGGCCAGGCTCAGCACACCAGCCAGTCACAGCCGGAGAACGTCTCTCTAACTCCACCCCAGGCCAGGCTCAGCACACCAGCCAGTCACAGCCGGAGAACGTCTCTCTAACTCCACCCCAGGCCAGGCTCAGCACACCAGCCAGTCACAGCCGGAGAACGTCTCTCTATCTCCACCCCAGGCCAGGCTCAGCACACCAGCCAGTCACAGCCGGAGAACGTCTCTCTAACTCCACCCCAGGCCAGGCTCAGCACACCAGCCAGTCACAGCCGGAGAACGTCTCTCTAACTCCACCCCAGGCCAGGCTCAGCACACCAGCCAGTCACAGCCGGAGAATGTCTCTCTATCTCCACCCCAGGCCAGGCTCAGCACACCAGCTAGTTAACAGCCTTTTTTCACATGGCCAATAATGTATTGTTAAGAAATGTAGCACAATTTTGCAGAGGGTAGCTGGGTTGGGATTTTAATCCTCTACCCTGTACTAGAGTACATCCTGAGAGGGGACCCATTAATATCCTTACACTGGAGGAAATATGATTATTCCTTCACAGTAAAACAGTTTGCAAAACGTGGCATTTCGTCCTGCTTGTTTTGGAGTATGTGGGTCAGCCTATGAAAATGTGTTTAATGAGATCGTTATTGAAGAAAGCCAATAGCTTATTAGTGTGAAGATGATAGTTCGGTCAAAAAAATACATATTTGAATCAGTAATGGCCAGAGCACGCAGGATCCCTTACCGGCGAACAATGAATTGAAAACTCGAATGAGTCATAATTCTACAAGCCTCTCGTTCACATGTCTTTCATAATAAGGGGCTTATTGGAGCTGTCATTTATTATTGAGACTTGTAAACACATGCTTTAAACAATGTACAATTGTTGATTGCTAGGCATACAAATAAGCAGTGGTGTACTTTGAAGTACTACTTAAATAGTTTTTTGGGGGTATCTCTACTTTACTTTAATATTTATATTTTTGACAACTTTTACTTTTACTTCACTACATTCCTAAAGAAAATAATTTATGTTTTACTCCATACATATTCCTTATGCCCAAAAGTACTAGCAGGACAGGAAAATGGTCCAATTTATGCACTTATCAAGAGAACAACCCTGGCATCTCTACGGCCTCTGATTTGAAGGACTCACTAAACACAAATGCTTTGTTTGTAATTGATGTAATTGAGTGTTGGAGTATGCCCCTGGCTATCTGTAAAAAAATATATATTTTTAAATGGTGCCATCTGGTTTTCTTAATATAAGGAATTTGAAATGATTTATAGTTTTTCTTTTACTTTTGATACTTAAGCATATTTTAGAATTACATTTACTTTTGATATTTAAGTATATTTAAAATCAAATACTTTTAGACTTTTTCTCAAGTATTATTTTACTGGATGACTTTCAGTTTTACTTGAGTTATTTTCTATTAAGCTATCTTTACTTTTACTCAAGTATGATATTTGGGTACTTTTTCCACCACTGCAAATAAGATTATTTGTTGATACATTTTAACCAAGTCTAGCTGTGTATGTTGTGGCCCAACCGGACTAAATTGTGAATGACTCTTGGCGGAATGCATTGCTAAACTGCCGTGAGGGTGATAAGCACAGTGTCGTTCGCGAACTGCAGCCCCTAAAAAATGTGTTCTCGAATTCGAGTTTGTTGAAAAGAGGCTGTGTATATATGTTTTGGTTCTACAAAGCTGTATCCATCACAACATTCAATAATTAGTTCATTCATTCACATTCATTCTTGCACCATACAATCAAACAAATCAAACATGTATGTATCTATTTCCCTGTCTGCATATGAAAGATAGTTGGTGGTCGGGGCAAGTCTCTGGTGCTGCTAAACCAGAGGAGCGTGTATTAATCCTGCTGGACTCATTTTGGCCACCCTCTTGCAGGTCAAATGAATGACTAAAATGAAACAAGTCGCTCGGAAAAACGAATCATGGCTCTCGACTCAGTCAAAAAATCTGCACATCACTGGTAGATAGTGTCCTTGACTGTAGGCAACACATATTTCCATGTCCTTAAACTTGTTTGAAAAACCGTAACCATTTGTATTATTTTAATGAATCTTACTTTTGATTCCAAAAATGTTAAATAGCCTATTTTGCAGGAAGTAGAAGAGGAACCGACAAACTGAAATATAGAGGTTAGCGTGTGGTCTCTCCCTTTTTATGAGGAATCATGCCATGCTGCAGGATATGACATACAAACAAATGTTCTCTCCCTCTCATCAGAGCCCGATTACATGCCCCAGGATATAACATATGAAGTAGAGCACTTCGCTCGCAATTAAATGTCATGAGCAATAACTCTGTGGAGAGTGAGTGACCGATGGAATGCCTTCACAGCATAATCACTGTCTGACGCTCGTACCCTCCAATGTCACTCCTCCTCTCCATCTCTCCAGACAGTCCAGTCTTACCATGTCTCTCTCTCTCTTCCTCTCCAAACAGTCCAGTCTTACAATATGTCTCTCTTCCTCTTTATCTCTCCAGACAGTCCAGTCTTACTATCTGTCTCTCTTCCTCTCTATCTCTCCAGACAGTCCAGTCTTACTATCTGTCTCTCTTCCTCTCTCTCTCTCCAGACAGTCCAGTCTTACTATCTGTCTCTCTTCCTCTCTATCTCTCCAGACAGTCCAGTCTTACTATCTGTCTCTCTTCCTCTCTCTCTCTCCAGACAGTCCAGTCTTACTATCTGTCTCTCTTCCTCTCTATCTCTCCAGACAGTCCAGTCTTACTATCTGTCTCTCTTCCTCTCTATCTCTTCAGACAGTCCAGTCTTACTATCTGTCTCTCTTCCTCTCTATCTCTCCAGACAGTCCAGTCTTACTATCTGTCTCTCTTCCTCTCTCTCTCTCCAGACAGTCCAGTCTTACTATCTGTCTCTCTTCCTCTCTCTCTCTCCAGACAGTCCAGTCTTACTATCTGTCTCTCTTCCTCTCTATCTCTCCAGACAGTCCAGTCTTACTATCTGTCTCTCTTCCTCTCTATCTCTCCAGACAGTCCAGTCTTACTATCTGTCTCTCTTCCTTTCTATCTCTCCAGACAGTCCAGTCGTACTATCTGTCTCTCTTCCTCTCTATCTCTCCAGACAGTCCAGTCTTACTATCTGTCTCTCTTCCTCTCTATCTCTCCAGACAGTCCAGTCTTACTATCTGTCTCTCTTCCTCTCTATCTCTCCAGACAGTCCAGTCTTACTATCTGTCTCTCTTCCTCTCTATCTCTCCAGACAGTCCAGTCTTACTATCTGTCTCTCTTCCTGTCTCTCTCTCCAGACAGTACAGTCTTACTATCTGTCTCTCTTCCTCTCTATCTCTCCAGACAGTCCAGTCTTACTAGCTGTCTCTCTATCTCTCTATCTCTCCAGACAGTCCAGTCTTACTATCTGTCTCTCTATCTCTCTATCTCTCCAGACAGTCCAGTCTTACTATCTTTCTCTCTTCCTCTCTATCTCTCCAGACAGTCCAGTCTTACTATCTGTCTCTCTATCTCTCTATCTCTCCAGACAGTCCAGTCTTACTATCTGTCTCTCTATCTCTCCAGACAGTCCAGTCTTACTATCTGTCTCTCTATCTCTCTATCTCTCCAGACAGTCCAGTCTTACTATCTGTCTCTCTATCTCTCTATCTCTCCAGACAGTCCAGTCTTACTATCTGTCTCTCTATCTCTCTATCTCTCCAGACAGTCCAGTCTTACTATATGTCTCTCTTCCTGTCTATCTCTCCAGACAGTCCAGTCTTACTATCTGTCTCTCTTCCTCTCTATCTCTCCAGACAGTACAGTCTTACTATCTGTCTCTCTATCTCTCTATCTCTCCAGACAGTCCAGTCTTACTATCTGTCTCTCTATCTCTCTATCTCTCCAGACAGTCCAGTCTTACTATCTGTCTCTCTATCTCTCTATCTCTCCAGACAGTCCAGTCTTACTATCTGTCTCTCTATCTCTCTATCTCTCCAGACAGTCCAGTCTTACTATCTGTCTCTCTATCTCTCTATCTCTCCAGACAGTCCAGTCTTACTATCTGTCTCTCTATCTCTCTATCTCTCCAGACAGTCCAGTCTTACTATCTGTCTCTCTATCTCTCTATCTCTCCAGACAGTCCAGTCTTACTATCTGTCTCTCTATCTCTCTATCTCTCCAGACAGTCCAGTCTTACTATCTGTCTCTCTATCTCTCTATCTCTCCAGACAGTCCAGTCTTACTATCTGTCTCTCTATCTCTCTGACAGTCCAGTCTTACTATCTGTCTCTCTATCTCTCTATCTCTCCAGACAGTTCAGTCTTACTATCTGTCTCTCTATCTCTCTATCTCTCCAGACAGTCCAGTCTTACTATCTGTCTCTCTATCTCTCTATCTCTCCAGACAGTACAGTCTTACTATCTGTCTCTCTATCTCTCTATCTCTCCAGACAGTCCAGTCTTACTATCTGTCTCTCTTCCTGTCTATCTCTCCAGACAGTCCAGTCTTACTATCTGTCTCTCTTCCTCTCTATCTCTCCAGACAGTACAGTCTTACTATCTGTCTCTCTATCTCTCTATCTCTCCAGACAGTCCAGTCTTACTATCTGTCTCTCTTCCTCTCTATCTCTCCAGACAGTCCAGTCTTACTATCTGTCTCTCTTCCTCTCTATCTCTCCAGACAGTACAGTCTTACTATCTGTCTCTCTATCTCTCTATCTCTCCAGACAGTCCAGTCTTACTATCTGTCTCTCTATCTCTCTATCTCTCCAGACAGTCCAGTCTTACTATCTGTCTCTCTATCTCTCTATCTCTCCAGACAGTCCAGTCTTACTATCTGTCTCTCTATCTCTCTATCTCTCCAGACAGTCCAGTCTTACTATCTGTCTCTCTATCTCTCTATCTCTCCAGACAGTCCAGTCTTACTATCTGTCTCTCTATCTCTCTATCTCTCCAGACAGTCCAGTCTTACTATCTGTCTCTCTATCTCTCTATCTCTCCAGACAGTCCAGTCTTACTATCTGTCTCTCTATCTCTCTATCTCTCCAGACAGTCCAGTCTTACTATCTGTCTCTCTATCTCTCTATCTCTCCAGACAGTCCAGTCTTACTATCTGTCTCTCTATCTCTCCAGACAGTCCAGTCTTACTATCTGTCTCTCTATCTCTCTATCTCTCCAGACAGTCCAGTCTTACTATCTGTCTCTCTATCTCTCCAGACAGTCCAGTCTTACTATCTGTCTCTCTATCTCTCCAGACAGTCCAGTCTCACTATCTGTCTCTCTATCTCTCTATCTCTCCAGACAGTCCAGTCTTACTATCTGTCTCTCTATCTCTCCAGATGGTCTTAATACTTTTATCCTTTCTGCAAGCAGAAGGCAACTCCCAGAAAACAATATTTGCCCTCCCCAGACATCCTCAAGTCTCTCTTTCACTTTCTCGTTAACACTTCTATTCATATCATGGCTACAAATATTTCCCCACTCCTCACCAAATGTTGTTTAGTTGCTCCATCATCCCATGTTCAGCAGTAATGATCCATAAAGAAAACCTTGGTTGAGAAGTGGAGAGACAGTGCTGATTCACTGTATGTGTTTGGATGCACTGGTTTGAGAGGGACATTCCAATAATACTAGTGCATCATTGTCTTTATGAGGTCCAGACCAAAAGCACTAATTGGAAAGTTAAGGATCAGTTTCAGTGATCTAATGCTCTCTATGAAACTTCATGTCTTGTGAACCAGTACATGGTTGTACTGTACTGAGCCAGTGGGCCCTGTCCTGCTCACTGGGGTGTAGAGGGATACTGTTGTCACAGCCTGTATTACTTAATGCTGTAACAAAAACATGGTATTTTCCCTAAGCATTGACATTTCATCACAGTGTACACCTCCCTAAGCTAACTTCGGTATTAAAACATATTTTAATTAATAATAACATCTTGTTATGAAAATTATAAACTCCTAGTAGTTATTATATATTAACAAACAAGTGCTGATTTATTTAGCTGTATCTTAAGGCGAAATGTTGAAATGAAAGGCCACAGTGCATAACCAACTGTACTGCATTCATTTGATGTATTATAGACTCTGCATCTTTCGCCACAAGCCATGCTCTCACTGCTCTTTGTATACCCCATTATACTAAATTTCACATTTTCCAATTCGTTTTTGGAGATCAGATTAAGTTTAATCAGTAACGTATTGCTTATTATTGTATTCCACTGTACCAGGGTATTTGAAATGCCCCCCAAACTGTATTTGACGTGTGTGTGTACATACCTAAACACAGTATTATAGTATGTGAACAGTATTTATATTACGTTGGCTTATCAATAGCATCTCTCTTGTAACTGTTTATTGTCTCAGTGCTTACCCATTTGCACATCTCTAACCATTGCAAAGTGAAACATTCTAGTCTTGTTTTATCTTTGTGCCTGAGTAGCTTAGGACTATAGACTGATAAATGGCAGTACAGATGTTCTGCTCAGCATTGGCAAAGCCTTATGTGCAGAACTGACTTTGATGTGAATTATTTTATTTTGATTTTGCTGAATGGAATATTTTTGAGTTTACATTTCTTTGGATTCCTTTTTTAGAGCACATACCAGAGCTTTGATCCATAAACTGATGATTTGAAGGATCAAACAGAATATGCCACTGCAATGTGTCACATTAAAGATTCATCAGCCTCATGAACTGAGGTTCTCTAGACCTCATGTTGAAAGACTATGCCATTTAATATATATATTCCCTCTTCTCATTGAGTTCAATTTATACTGAGTCTGTTTTACCTAGCTGATATGAAATAGCATCTTTTTGGAAGAGACAAGGGACACATGAGGCTGCTTAAGAATGCATGCATGCACGCACCACACTGTCACGCCCTGGCCTTAGTATTATTGGTTTTCTTTATTATTTTAGTTAGGTCAGGGTGTGACATGGGGAATGTTTTTGTTTTGTTGGTTTTGGGTGTTGTTTATGGTAAAGGGGTTGTGTATAGTATATGGGTTTGTGTGGAGTACAGGTTTCTAGTATTGTCTATGTATGTTTAGTTGTCTAGGAGAGTCTATGGTTACCTGAATGAGTTCCCAATTAGAGACAGCTGATTTCGGTTGTCTCTGATTGGGAGCCTTATTTAGGGTAGCCATAGGCTCTCATTGGTTGTGGGTAATTGTCTATGTAGAACGTTTGTAGCCTGTCTGTCTATGCACAACGTTTGTAGCTTCACGGTAGTTTTGTTAAAGTGTTTCGTGTCGTGTTCATCTTCGTGTTAAAATAAAAGAAGATGGCATATTTTCCAACTGCTGCATTTTGGTCCGTTAATCCGCCACACGATCGTGACAGAATTACCCACCCTAGGACCAAGCGGCATGACCAGCGGCAACAGGAGCAATACAAGGATTTATGGACATGGGAGGAAATTTTAGACCGGGAGGTACCAGGAGAATATAACCGCCCCAAAGCTGAGCTGGAGGCAGCGAAAGCAGAGAGGCGGCGATATGAGGAGCTAGCTCGGAGGCAGGAAAAGGAACCTACAAAGGATCTGGGTTACACTACGTGGGAGGAGATCGACAGGTGGGCGATCAACCCAGGGAGAGTGCCGGAGCCCGCCTGGGATTCTCTGGCGCAGTGCGAGGAGGGATACCGGCGAATGGAGGCAGCACGACGAAGCGGTAGGAAGCCTGTGGGAAAACCCAAAAAATTTCTTTGGGGGGGGCTTAAAGGGAGAGTGGCGAAGTCAGGTAGGAAACCTGCGCCTACTCCCTGTAATTACCGTGGAGAGCGAGAGTACGGGCAGACACCGTGTTACGCAGTAGAGCGCACGGTGTCTCCTGTACGTGTGCATAGCCCGGTGCGGGTTATTCCACCTCCCCGCACTGGCAGGGCTAGATTGAGTATTGAGCCGGATGTCATGAAGCCGGCCCTACATATCTGGCCACCAGTGCGTCTCCTCGGGCCGGTTTACATGGCACCAGCCTTACGCATGGTGTCCCCGGTTCGCCTACATAGCCCGGTGCGGGTTATTCCACCTCCCCGCACTGGTCGGGCAACGGGGAGCATTCAACCAGGTAAGGTTGGTCAGGCTCAATGCTCAAGGGGGCCAATACGCCTGCACGGTCCGGTATTTCTGGCGCCACCTCCCCGCCCCAGTTCAGTGCCACCAGTGCCTACACCACGTAACAGGCTTCCAGTGTGTCTCCAGAGCCCTGTTCCTCCTCCACGCACTCGTCCTATGGTGCGTGTCTCCAGCCCGGTATCACCAATTCCGGCACCACGCACTAAGCCTTTTGTGCGTCTCCAGAGTCCTGTGCATCCTGTTGCTGCTCCCCGCATTAGCCCTGAGATGCGTGTCCCCAGTCCGGTACCACCAGTTCCGGCCCCACGCACTAGGCCTAATGTGCGTCCCCAGGGTCCAGTATGCCCTGTTCCTGCTCCCCGCACTAGCCCTGAGATGCGTGTCCCCAGCCCGGTGCCACCAGTCCCGGCACCACGCACCAGGCCTACAGTGCGCCTCAGCCGGCAGGAGTCTGCCGTCTGCACAGCGATGACTGAACTGCTCGTCTCCCCAGCGCCATCTGAGCCATCCGTCTCCCCAGCGCCATCTGAGCCATCCGTCTCCCCAGCGCCATCTGAGCCATCCGTCTGCAATGAGCCTGCAAAGCCGCCCGTCTGCCATGAGCCTGCAAAGCCGCCCGTCTGCCATGAGCCCACTGAGCCGTCCGCCAGACAGGAGCCGCTAGAGCCGCCAGCCAGACAGGAGCCGCTAGAGCCGTCCGTCAGACAGGATCTGCCAGAGCCGCCAACCAGACAGGATCTGCCAGAGCCGCCAACCAGACAGGATCTGCCAGATCAGTCAGCCAGCCATGAGCAGCCAGATCCGTCAGCTAGCCATGAGCAGCCAGATCCGTCAGCTAGCCATGAGCAGCCAGATCCGTCAGCCAGCCATGAGCAGCCAGATCCGTCAGCTAGCCATGAGCAGCCAGATCCGTCAGCTAGCCATGAGCAGCCAGATCCGTCAGCTAGCCATGAGCAGCCAGATCCGTCAGCTAGCCATGAGCAGCCAGATCCGTCAGCTAGCCATGAGCAGCCAGATCCGTCAGCCAGCCATGGGCCATCCCTCAGTCCGGAGCTGCAGTCCCTCAGTCCGGAGCTGCAGTCCCTCAGTCCGGAGCTGCCATTCTTCAGTCCGGAGCTGCCCCTTATCCTGGTGCTGCCCCTTACCCTGGTGCTGCCCCTTACCCTGGTGCTGCCCCTTACCCTGGTACTGCCCCTGACCCTGGTACTGTCCCTGACCCTAGTACTGCCCCTGACCCTGGTACTGCCTCTTACCCTGGTACTGCCCCTTAGTCCGGAACTGCCCCTGAATGCAATGGGGTTAAGGTGGAGGGGGGTCGTTTGGAGGAAGCCTAGGAGGTGTTTAGGTACTGTGGTGACGTGGGGACCGCGACCAGAGCCGGAGCCGCCACCGTGGATGGAAGCCCACCCAGACCCTCCCCTAGACTGTGTATGGTGCGCCCGGAGTTCGCGCCTCAAGGGGGGGGTTATGTCACGCCCTGGCCTTAGTATTATTGGTTTTCTTTATTATTTTAGTTAGGTCAGGGTGTGACATGGGGAATGTTTTTGTTTTGTTGGTTTTGGGTGTTGTTTATGGTAAAGGGGTTGTGTATAGTATATGGGTTTGTGTGGAGTACAGGTTTCTAGTATTGTCTATGTATGTTTAGTTGTCTAGGAGAGTCTATGGTTACCTGAATGAGTTCCCAATTAGAGACAGCTGATTTCGGTTGTCTCTGATTGGGAGCCTTATTTAGGGTAGCCATAGGCTCTCATTGGTTGTGGGTAATTGTCTATGTAGAACGTTTGTAGCCTGTCTGTCTATGCACAACGTTTGTAGCTTCACGGTAGTTTTGTTAAAGTGTTTCGTGTCGTGTTCATCTTCGTGTTAAAATAAAAGAAGATGGCATATTTTCCAACTGCTGCATTTTGGTCCGTTAATCCGCCACACGATCGTGACACACACACACAAACATAGACACAGAAGTGCCATAACACAAGTCTGTTCAATGAGTGAAAGGGAGACAATGATCTTATGAGAAACAGCTGTTCACCATTTTACACCCCACTCTCTTCCTTGCATCATGTACCGCTACATTGAACAAATAGTTGCATCGTGGTCAGACTCTGCTCAATTTGGTACAGCAGGCCATCTGGCTCTTGTAGCTGTTAAACTGAAAACATGTTCTATGTGCCTCACTACTCTGTGCCTGTTTCCTCAGTGAAATGTGCTGTCTGTTCAGGGCCTTTTAAAGTGGCAGTGGGGCGGCTGCCATCATTGATGCAGTGGTGACAGTTTGACAGAGTCATCGGGGGAGTGGAACACCCCCATATGTAATTAGTGCGGCCTTCCAGATACGTGACTGTTAAACGAGGAGAGCAGCCACCTCACCCACACACCTTAACTACAGCACAGTGCAAACAGGGCTCACAGAGAGATCACTCCCAGAAAACTGTTGATGGAGAGAAGGAGGAAGAGGAAGAAGCAGAGAGAGGGAGAAAGAGAGGGCAAGAACATCACAGTTGTAAACTGTGAGTTGTGTGTGGGTCCTGTGTTCATACACTATTTATGACCTGAATACCAATGAAGACAACCTCCCTTATCTAATGCTATTTACTAAATTGATACAGATACGTATATCTCCCAACCAGAAACCATGGATTACAGGCAACATCCGCGTTGAGTTAAAGGCTAGAGCTGGAGCAGGAGCTGGAGACTAGAGCTGGAGCAGGAGCAGGGCTGGAGCAGGAGCAGGGCTGGAGCAGGAGACTAATCTGGATGCTTTTAAGAAATCCCACTATGCCCTCAGACAAACCATCAAACAAGCAACGCGTCAATACATATTAAGACTGAATCCTACTACACCGGCTCTGACGCTTGTCGGATGTTACAGGGCTTGAAAACTATTACGGACTACAAAGGGAAACCCAGACGCGAGCTGCCCAGTGACGCTAGCCTACCAGACGAGCTAAATTACTTTTATGCTCGCTTCAAGGCAAGCAACACTGAAGCATGCACGAGAGCAACAGCTGCTCTGGATGACTGTGTGATAATGCTCTCGGTAACCAATGTGAACAAAAACTTTAAACAGGTCAACATTCACAAAGCCGCTGGGCCAGACGGATTACCAGGAAGTGTACTCAAAGCATTTGCGGACCAACTGTCTAGTGTCTTCACTGACATTTTCAACCTCTCCCTGACCAAGTCTGTAAATATCTACATGTTTCATTCCAGACCACCATAGTCCCTGTGCCCAAGGAAGCGAAGGTAAGCTGCCCCGTAGCACTCACATCGGTAGCCATGAAGTGCTTTCAAAGGCTGGTCATGGCGCACATCAACAGCATCCTCCCGGACACCCTAGATCCTCTCCAATTCGCAAACTTACCCAACAGATCCACAAATGACGCAATCTAAATCGCACTCCACACTGCCCTTTCCCACCTGGACAAAAGGAACACCTTTGTGAGAATGCTGCTCATTGACTACAGCTCAGCATTCAACAACATAGTGTCCACAAAGCTCATCACTAAGCTAAGGACTCTGGAACCACCTCCTTCTGCAACTGGATCCTGGACCTCCTGACGGGCCGCCCCCAGGTGGTAAGACAACACGTCTGCCACGCTGATCCATAACACTTGGGCCCCTCAGGGGTGTATACTTAGTCCCTTCCTGTACTTCCTGTTCACCCATGACTGCGTGGCCAAACACGACTCCAACACCATCATTAAGTTTACTGACAACACAACAGTGGTAGGAAGTCAGAGAACTGGCAGTGTGGTGTCAGGACAACAGCCTCTCCCTCAATGTGAGCAAGACAAAGGAGCTGATTGTGGACTACAGGAAAAGGCGGGCCGAACAGGCCCCCATAAACATCGACGGGGTTGTAGTGGAGCGGGTCGAGAGTTTCAAGTTCCTTGGTGTCCACATCAACAACGAATTATCAGGGTCTAAACATACCAAGACAGTCATAAAGACGGCACAACGAAACCTTTTCCCCCTCAGGAGACTGAAAAAATTTGCATGGGTCCCCAGATCTTCAAAAGGTTTTACAGCTGCACCATCGAGAGCATCCTGACCGGTTGCATCATCGCCTGGTATGGCAACTGCTCGGCATCTGACCATAAGGCGCAACAGAGGGTAGTGCGTACGGCCCAGTACATCACTGGAGCCAAGCTTCTTGCCATCCAGGACTTGCCATCTAGGACCCCCCCCCCTTCACCCCTACCTACATGTACAAATTACCTCAACTAACTTGTACCCCCGCACACTGACTCAGTACCGGTACCCTCTGTATATGGCCTCGTTATTGTTATTCTTATTGTGTTGATTTTTATTATTATCTTTTGCTTTAGTCTATTTGTTAAATATTTTCTTAACTCTTCTTGAACTGCACTGTTGTTTAAGGGCTTGTAAATAAGCATTTCACAGTTAGGTCTACGCTTGTTGTATTCGGCGCATGTGACAAATAAAGTTAACTTTTGATTTGATTTTGACGGCCTACTGTATATTATCTGTAAAATCCACAAACAGAAGCAATTAATCTCCAAAAAACAATAAGACAACAAGTCTTCAAACAATTCTCCCTTTTCTTCACTCCATATCAGTGTCCTCCTTCCATCCCTCTCTCCAAACATCTCAGTCAAACTTACTCTTGGATGTAAGAAGACATGTGTCATGGGAATAAGAGATGAAGAAATGCAGGCTTTGATGTGTGTTTTCACTGCTTCCCTGCCAGTGTCTTCCTCTCCCTGACTCCCCAGCGGTCCTCCTCTGGCGTCTAGCCCCACTGAGGATCAGCTTACAAATTGGAATCAGGACAAACAACACGAAGCCTTACACTCACAATGTGTAAGCGGCATTATCATGCAAATATATTCAAATGCAGCCAGCGAACCTAAAACTATAAGTAGATGAGCTGTGGTTGATCATCATTATGCAAGATAATATTTATTTGAATTCCGGTGTGTTCACTGTGGCGAGAGATGCAGAAAAGTAAGTCTGTCCCTAAACAACAAACAGTGGACGGCAGGAAAGCTATCCTCTTGTCTATTAAACACTCACTGTGCATGGGCCAAATCTGATATCACTCATCTGAATTACTCTATAGAGAGAGAGTGTGGGGGAAAGTGGATATGGGAAACAGAGAGAGAGATGAACAGAGAGGAAGAGATAGAGGAGTGAGGGTGAGAATGATAGAGGGAGAGCTAGAAAGGTAGTGGTGAGAATGCTACCTATCTGGCTGGATTGATAGAGATAGGGAAGAAGTGGCGGTGGAGGCAGGGGATTGGAGGGCCTAGCTCATCAGTGGGACTGTGATGGTGATTTAGGATGGCAGAGGGGGAGATAAAGCTAGGTGAATAATTAATAGGAGATGTAACATTGATCTAACTGGATGTGAGGGAAGAGGTTCAATCAGGGGCTTCATCATGTCTAGAGAGGATAAATGGCATTCCTCACTGCACTCCCCGTTGTGTGTGTGTGTTTGTGTGAGTGTGTGTGAGTGTGTGTGTGTGTGTGTGTGTGTGTGTGTGTGTGTGTGTGTGTGTGTGTGTGTGTGTGTGTGTGTGTGTGTGTGTGTGTGTGTGTGTGTGTGTGTGTGTGTGTGTGTGTGTGTGTGTGTGTGTGTGTGCATGTTTGTGGTACATGAACCATGGCCCTGAGCACCCGATCGATGGCTTCTTGTCGGGTCATTAGAGACTTTTCAACCAGTGCCGGTGAGAGCCTGCTGACTAACGACTCTTCACAGAGACTAACTCCACCACAGAGGATTACCTCTCCCTGTTGTACAGACACTGTCTTATATTTTCTCTGTAATCATTTCCAACAAGCTCAATAATGCATGGTCTCACTTCTATGATTTTCCAAATAGAGAGAATGTATGTGAGAGAGAGAGAAAGAGAATGAGAGGAAAGCTTTTACTTCTCTAGCACAGTGGTGACCCTTTCGAATGAAAGACAGATACACATAATGAATCAATCCGCAGTTTTAGTGTGGCCAATCACAATTACTCCAATGCAAGCAATTAACAGATTCAGAATACTCTGTGTACAGTACATTTTTAGAAAATGGTTTTACTGGTGTATCTGCTGATCTTCCTTTACAAATGGAAAACAATAATCTGTTCAATGCCTGTATTCAGCCCTTCATTTGTGAATGTGAATGTCTGTCCTTTTGATATACAGTATGTGTGAAAGACTGAAAGATCCTCTTTCACGTGTGACTGGCCATATTGGCTCTTTAGGATTAACATACTACCCAGATGTATAGATTGATAAGTATATCATGCATTTCAAGATCAAGAGAGTTTTTGAGACACGAGTGATGGGTGATCAACAGAGGGCACACTACATAAGAGGTCATGTGTATTAGATATCCAACAGAACCATTTTTCAGATCAAGACTACTATAAGTTGCTCTGGATAAGAATCTGCTAAATGAAAATAACAATAAGTGACATTGGTGTGGATGTTTTAATTAAAAGTTGTATTATTTAATCACAGTTTTGAGATACGGGCAATAAGTACAGGCTGGCATTGATTTAGGTGAAGAAGTGGGTTGTGTGTGGTCTCTGGGTGCTGGTGCAGGAATTGACTGATTATCTATTCATTATGGATGTCCCTCAGGTAAAGCATGTGTGTGAGAGTCACGGCTGAATTTACTTTGTTGACAGCAAAACACAATACAGTAGTCCTCAAAAGAATCATATCAAACATTATTGGACACTGCAGGCCATGTGTTGCTGTTTGCCCCATCTCCTCCACTTCCTTCCCTCAAGACTCTCTCGTCACTCTTATCCTCACCTCTGCTGTCACACACATTCTGACACAGGCACACTCACATTAGCTCACAGTACGTTTCTCAGTGTGTCTCTCTCTCTCACCCAAGGGGTCTAGGATTCGCTCTTCAATTTGTTACGCGTTTAGGAGGAATTATAGGATTTTCTGCAAACGGACGTGGAAGAGGATGGCAGAAAATATAAGCATTAACTTGGAAAATAAACTGTATATTTTCCTCACACTGCAGTCTCAGCACTACTGTGCTTGTGTTTTTCCATTACATTCTCCAGTCTGTCTCCACAATTTTAGGTTACTTAGCATGTAAGCAGCAGTGTTTCCATGAAGACACACTTTCATGAGTTAAAGACGGTGAAAGTGGTTCCTACAATTAATATGTTTGTATTGTTTGGCCTTATTGGCCTTTTTATACCAAACTACACCTCAGGTTTACCAGTGTTCACATCCCTGTGTGTCTTAAACGGTTCTGAGACATTTATTCCTCACAGAGCTCACTGTAGAAGACAAGGTCTGTCATGCTCAACATAATCTGCTACAATCCAACAGCTCACCCTACACAAATATTTTGCTCAGCAGCCAGTTATAATCCCTGTTGAGATGCATGTGAAATGTTTTATTTGACATAATTACAGGACCTATTTACTAAGCAGATAATACAAGGAGCGAGAGAGGTGGATGGGGTGTGTGGAGGGAAGAGGCTAATAAGGCGTGTTCAAAGAGAGGCCAGGGTTCTTTGACACCTCTCACAGATCACATCTTTAGCTTTCAGGCTAAGTGCTGTAGACACGGCCTGCTTTGCATATTGATCATTAGCCAGCCTGAGCTAGGAATAAGGCAGACAGAGATGAGGCTGACATGTGAGCTGGATGGGTAGTTATTTCAGTAAACAAACACAGGCAGTATACTAAGTCTATGTTTTCAAATGTCAAGTCATACTCCCACGCAATGATGGCCACATACACTGAGTTCAATTTTAGGGTTGGGGTGTCACTGAAAGTAGTGTTTTTCATCTTTCCTCTGCTCAGGGAAGTGAACACGTTGGGCAGACACGGAGCACAGAACATAGAGCACAGTTTGCTGTTATCATTGTTTGTATCTGTCTGGAAGATCAGGTTCTGTACAGATAGTGCAGGTCCTAAGGCAGACATACTGTACGCACAGTCCCCATAGTTCAGAGCAGAGCATACTCACCAACAACAATGAATAGTAGTGACACACACTCAAGTCAGCATCTCCCTATTTCTTAGAGATATATATTTTGGTTGACATAAAAACATGTATGAAACGATGGAACAAGGTTATGCAGCAGGAGTGGGAGATCAGCACCTTGGACAGCTCCAGGCAGGACTGCTGAATTCACTGCCTATTAGGCAACGTAACACAAATATCAACGCAACCATCAAAAACATCACAAATGTGGATAATTACATTAGGCAGTGTCAAAGCACATCAAACAAACTGTATTTCAATCCCTTTATCTCCCCCCTTCAGTCAAGTCCTTCTCTGTAGCTGTCATTCTAGGTAATCGTAGAGAAGTTTTCACAGGGTATGTCAGCAGTCTAGAGCATGGAGTCCACACCCCGGGGCCCTTTGCATATTAAGGTTCATTTAAACTGATTAGGATAAGAAGTGGGGGTGTTTAGGACGTTCTGCAGTGAAGGGTGTGTTTAGCGTGCGTTGTTTTAATGTCAGGAGGCACAGGTCACGTGACGCCGATCTTTTGATAGCATTTACAGTACATATCCTGTAGGTCATAATGACTGATTGGAGAGTCCAATTGACAGTGGCTCCTAGTGGCTCCTACCAAGGCCTCCCTGGTGGAAGCAGGTCCATGCAGGTGACCCCTGAGCCTTATACTATGTACCTGGCTTGAGGAGTTAGTGAGGTAACTTTGGTCAACTCTGAGTCAAACTCACAATAACCAATACCACAAAAGTAACTCACCTTTTAGCTATGTAAATTTATATGGCAAGAAATTCTTCAGAACTAACATGCTCCTGGGCAGGTTAACTCGGGGCGAACTATTTATACTGAATGAAGTGTCTGAGCCGCGAGTTGAGGACCAATGAAATAAGATTTCCAACCTCTTGCAAAGATTGCATCATCATGCCCTTCATCCCCTTATTAATCAAATGTTTTTGTGCGTGTTATAAAACAATACTTTTTAAATACCTATCACATTACACATTTAGTAATGAAAGAATGCATTTGAAACTTCACGCACAGTAAAACTTTTGTACTACTTAATAACATTTTAACTATTGAACTGGGGAAAAGGTGCTTGTGCATTTATAAAGCAGACCAAAGATGGCATTAACGATAAGTAATAAAGAAGCCGCTTCTAAAAGCCTATTTCACACCATAGCCTGCTGAATTTGCAAGATAACTTTTCTTTCATTTTGATTTTTGCACAAATGAAAATGTGACACTGACTCTCCCATGAATTGATGTTTCAGCATTGTCTCAATTAAGAGTTTGGCGTTCGACTGGTCATATGCGACATGCATGCGCAGTTACAAGCCTGCGTGCGTTCAAACAGTGGTGTAAAGTACTTAAGTAAAAATACTTTAAATTACTACTTAATTCCATTTTGGGGGGTTTCTGTACATTACTTTACTATTTTTGACAACTTTTACTTTTACTCCACTACAATCCTAAAGAAAATTATATACTTTTTTACTCCAAACATTTTCCCTGACACCCAAAAGTACCCATTGCATTTTGACAGGAAAATGGTCCAATTCACACACTTATCAAGAGAACATCCCTGGTGATCCCTCCTGCTGCTGATCTGGCAGACTCACTAAACACAAACACTTTGTTTGTAAATTATGTCTGAGTGTTTCCCTTTTACTTGAGTCCTTTTCTATGAAGGTATCTGTACTTTTACTCAAGTATGACAATTGAGTACTTTTTCCACCGCTGCGATTAGAGGCACCTGAAGGCGGACGAGCAAAATCCACTGTCGTAGTATGGATGAAACCGGAGCTGGAATGTGAAGCTAACTAAAGCTAGCTAGCTTTAGAAAACGCTGAGTAGATCTAGCTTGCATCATAGTATACCCCTCAGGTGGCCCCGTAATGGCTGATCAGGTGGATAGTGTGAGAGTGTGTGCAGTCGATTTGGAGACCCTAATCTATTTCTGTAGTCAAGTGGAGGAGGAAATATGACAGATGCTCTTTTGCTTGGTGAGAATGGAAGTAGGTGACCTCGTACATATCACGTACCCTGGTACGGTTTGTGAGAGACAGAAATCTTGCTTGTTTGTAGGTGACCAAATACTTATTTTCCACCATAATTTGCAAATAAAATCATTAAAAATCCTACAATGTGATTTTCTGGAGAAAAAAATTCTCATTTTGTCTGTCATAGTTGAAGTGTACCTATGATGAAAATTACAGGCCTCTCTCATCTTTTAAAGTGGGAGAACTTGCACAATTTGTGGCTGACTAAATACTTTTTTGCCCCACTGTATATTTAGTATAGTTTTATATAAAAATGATAACTTTTTCAATGTTTTACCATTTTTATTTGATGAAATCCTCTGAGGAGCCTCCACTGGTGCACACACTACTGGGCTGTACTTTACTTTCAAACCAACTTAAGTTACCACTCTGAATAACCATTTAATCATCCCATTAGAACCTGGTTCTGGAGCCAACAACCATACAAAATGATTATAAAACTATATGACAACTTGCCATTCATGATGCAGGTACTAATCAGTCATTGTCAAGTCATTAACATTAGAAGAAAAACAGTGTTTAATATAAAGTAAGGCAGTGAAGGAGAGTTATTTATTCATTAGGAACAACAAGTGTTTATCAGTTTGCATGAATTGCCTCCCATCACTTCTAATAGGAGATCTCCCAGACAGAGCATATGATTGACACATGTTGTTAATTACAGTGTTCCGTTTACTGACTGTTATTCTCTTACTATTCAAAACTCATTAACTTCAGTCTGGCTCTCTGGCAATCATTTCTCTGTGACTGACAGTGATGGGAAAAGTACTCAATTGTCATACTTGAGTAAAAGTAAAGATATCTTCATAGAAAATGATTCAAGTAAAAGTGAAAGTCAACCAATAAAATACTACTTGAGTAAAAGTCTAAAAGTATCTATTATTAAATGAACTTAAGTACATTGGCGGAAAGATTACTTAATTGTCAGTAAAAGTACAAAGTAAAAGCTATACATCAAACTCCTTATATTAAGCATAACAGATGGCACAATTTGGGGCCAATTTAACAATTTATTTTAATTTCGGACAGGCAAAGACACAATCAGACAATTTACAAACTCAGTATTTTTGTTTAGTGAGTATGCCAGATCAGAGACGTTATACTAATAGGTGGGTGAATTGGATCATATTACTGTCCTGTCTGAGCTTTCGAAATGTAATAAGAACTTTTGGGTGTCAGGGAAAAAGTATGAAAAACATTCATACTTTATTTGAATAGTCCAGATTTTCCACCTGTAAATGCTCTACAGATCAAATCAAATCAAATGTTATTTGTACAGCGAAATGTTTACTTACAAGTCCTTAACCAACAATGCAGTTTTTAGAAAATAAATATCTGATAAGTAAAAAATAGATAAGTAAAAAATAAGAAATTAAAGTAATAAATAATTAAAGAGCAGCAGTAAAATAACAATAGCAAGGCTATATAAGGGGGGGGTACCGGTACAGAGTCAATGTGTGAGGGCACTGGTTAGTAGAGGTAATTTAGGTAATATATATATGTGGGTAGAGTTGTAAAAGTCACTTATGCATAGATAATAACAGGTAGTCTGGGTAGCATTTGATTAGATGTTCAGTAGTCTTATGGCTTGGGGGTAGATGCTGTTTAGAAGCCTCTTGGACCTAGACTTGGCACTCCGGTACCGTTTTTGGTATTTTGTATTTTATTAGGATCCCATTAGCTGTTGCAAAAGCAGCAGCTACTCTTCCTGGGGTCCACACAAAACATGAAACATAATACAGAATGACATAATACAGAACATAATTAGACAAGAACAGCTCAAAGACAGAACTACATACATTTTTAAAAAGGCACACATAGCCTACATATCAATGCATACACACAAACTATCTAGGTCAAATACACATAAACTATCTAGGTCAAATACACACAAACTATCTAGGTCAAATACACACAAACTATCTAGGTCAAATACACACAAACTATCTAGGTCCAATACACACAAACTATCTAGGTCAAATACACACAAACTATCTAGGTCCAATACACACAAACTATCTAGGTCAAATACACACAAACTATCTAGGTCAAATACACACAAACTATCTAGGTCAAATACACACAAACTATCTAGGTCCAATACACACAAACTATCTAGGTCAAATACACACAAACTATCTAGGTCAAATACACACAAACTATCTAGGTCAAATACACACAAACTATCTAGGTCAAATACACACAAACTATCTAGGTCAAATACACACAAACTATCTAGGTCCAATACATACAAACTATCTAGGTCAAATACACACAAACTATCTAGGTCCAATACACACAAACTATCTAGGTCAAATCAGGGAGAGCCGCTGTTGCTTTATCTGTTTTTTGAAACCAGGTTTGCTGTTTATTTGAGCAATATGAGAAGAAAGAAAGTTACTATACATTTTCTTGAATTTGTTCTGGATTTGGGGACTATGAAAATACCCCTTGTGGCATGTCTGGTGGGATAAGTGTGTGTCAGAGCTGTTTGTAAGTTTGTAAAACAATTTGGGATTTTCAACAAATGAATGTTTCTTATAAAAATCGGAAGTGATGCAGTCAGTCTCTCCTCAACTCTTAGCCAAGAGAGACTAACATGCATAGTATTAATATCAGCCCTCTGATTACAATTAAGAGCAAAATGTGCCGCTCTGTTCTGGGCCAGCTGCAGCTTAAAACCTCTACCGACCCCCCCTCCCGGATCCGGGATCATCCTCATCAAAAAAGCTGACTAGCATAGCCTAGCCTAACGCCACAGGGATATCATATAATATAATTTCATGAAATTACAAGTCCAATACAGCAAATGAAAGATAAACATCTTGTGAATCCAGCCATCATTTACGATTTTTAAAATGTGTTACAGCGAAAACACAATATATATTTATGTTAGCTCACCACAATAGCCAAACACACAACGCCATTTTTTCACCGCAAACATAGCTTTCACAAAACCCACAAATAGAGATAAATTTAATCACTAACCTTTGAACAACTTCATCAGATGACAGTCTTATAACATCATGTTATACAATACATTTATGTTTTGTTCAAAAATGTGCATATTTATAGGTATAAATCGTAGTTTTACATTGCAGCCATCATCACAAATAGCACCAAAACAGCCAGAATAATTACAGAGAGCAACGTGAAATACATAAATACTCATCATAAAACATTTATGAAAAATACATGTTGTACAGCAAATGAAAGATAAACATCTTGTGAATCCAGCCAATATTTACCATTTTTTTAAGTGTTTTACAGTGAAAACACAACATATATTTATGTTAGCTCACCACAATATCCAAAAACACAACGCCATTTTTCCACCGCAAAGGTAGCTTTCACAAAACCCACAAATAGAGATAAAATGTATCACTAACCTTTGAACAACTTCATCAGATGACAGTCTTATAACATCATGTTATACAATACATTTATATTTTGTTCGAAAATGTGCATATTTAGAGCTACAAATCCTGGTTTTACATTGTGAATACAGCGCCAAAATGCACCAAATTGTCCGGAGAAATTTTGGACAGTCACGTAATCTAACCAAAAAACTCATCATAAACTTTGCTAAAAAATACATTGTACAGCAAATGAAAGATACACTGGTTCTTAATGCAACCGCTGTGTTAGATTTAAAAAAATTACTTTAGTACAAAGTACAGCATGCAATAATTTGAGACAGCGCCCAGCCATTCTCCGCCATGTTGGAGCCAACATATTCCACAAAAATACGAAATAACATCATAAATATTCTCTTACCTTTGATGATCTTCCATCATAATATAGTGCAAGGAGTCCTAGTTCCACAATAAATCGTTGTTTTGTTTTAGAATGCCCATTTCTTCTGTCGAATTAGCATCTTTGACTAGCATGGTGGAGCGCACATGTCCATGAACTCTTGACGCAATTCCCAAAGTCACAATTCCAAAAGTCACAATAAACGTCGAATAAACTGGTCAAACTCAGTTGAAAATCCATCTTTATGATGTTTTTCTCATATGTATCCAATAACATCCAAGACGGAGCATTTCGTTGTGTCTACCTAACGCACTTCAGAAAAGAATATGGTGACCTCTAGTGCGCAGCCAAATACTGCCAATATGGCGGACCTGTCACTCCAAAAGCTCTCATTCGGTCTCACATCAAGCTAGACACCCCATTCAACATTCTACTGCCTGTTGACATCTAGTGGAAGGCGTATGAAGTGCATACAGATCCATAAATATAAGGCAATTGAATAGGCAAGGCCTTACACAGACACCCATTTTCAGAATTTTCACTTCCTGTTTGGAAGTTTGCTGCCAAATGAGTTCTGTTTTACTCACAGATATAATTCAAACAGTTTTAGAAACTTCAGAGTGTTTTCTATCCAATAGTAATAATAATATGCATATCGTATGATCTAGAACAGAGTACGAGGCCGTTTAATTTGGGCACGATTTTTTCCCAAAGTGAAAACAGCGCCCACTATTAAGAAGAAGTTTTAACTAGGTCTTTCCTTGCAGCACTGGACCACACGGCGGGACAATAATCAAGTTTAGACAAAACTAGAGCCTTGCCATGTGGTAGCAGAGAACAGTCTATGAATAGGATGAATAGAGTATTTGACCATTTTTACGGCCTTCCTCTGACACCGCCTGGTATAGAGGTCCTGGATGGCAGGAAGCTTGGCCTCAGTGATGTGCTGGGCCGTACGCACTACCCTCTGTAGTGCTTTGCTGCCGGAAGCTGAACAGTTGCCATTCCCTGCAGTGATGTTACCAGTCAGGATATTCTCTATGGTGCAGCTGTAGAATCTTTTGAGGATCTGAGAACCCATGCCAAATATTTTTCTTCTCCTGAGGGGGAATAGGTTTGCAGTGCCCTCTCACGACTGTCTTAGTGTGCTTGGACTTTGGAGGTGTTTAGTCCCAGGGTCCTTGAATTAGTGATGAGCTTAGAGGGTACTATGGTGTTGAACGCTGAGCTGTAGTCAATGAACAGCATTCTCACATAGGTGTTCCTTTTGACCAGGTGTGAAAGGGCAGCGTGAAGTGCAATAGTGAATGCATCATCTGTGGATCTGTTGGGGAGGTATGCAAATTGTAGTGCGTCTAGGGTTTCTGGGATAATGGTGTTGATGTGAGCCATGACCAGTCTTTCAAAGCAGTTCATGACTCCTGGCGTGAGTGCTACGGGTTGGAATTCATTTAGGTAGGTTACCTTAGTGTTCTTGAGAACAGGGACTATTGTGGTCTGCTTGAAAGATGTTGGTTTTACAGACTCAGACAGGGAGAGGTTGAAAAAATCAGTGAAGACACTTGCCGATTGGTCAGCGCTTGCTCGGAGTACATGTCCTGGTAATCCGTCTGGTCCTGTGGCCTTGTGAATGTTGTTTAAAGGTCTTACTCACATTGGCTGTGCAGAGTGTGATCACACAGTCGTCCAGAACAGCTGGTGCTCTCATACATGTTTCAGTGTTACTTTCCTCGAAGTGAGCATAGAAGTAATTTAGCTCGTATGGTAGGCTCGTGTCACTGGGCAGCTCTCAGCTCTGCTTCCCTTTGTAGTCTGTAGTAGTTTGCAAGCCCTGCCACATCTGACGAGTGTCGGAGCCGGTGTAGCCCGATTCGATCTTAGTACTGTATTGACTTTGCCTGTTTGATGGTTCGTCGGAGGGCATATCGGCATTACTTATAAGCTTCCGGGTTAGAGTCCCGCTCTTTGAAAGCAGCAGCTCTACTCTTTAGCTCAGTGTGGATGTTGCCTGTAATCCATGGCTTCTGGTTGGGGTATGTACGTACAGTCACGGAACATATTTCAGTCTGTGCTAGCAAAACAGTACTTTACCTCAGGCAAGCAAAGCCTTGAGACCTCCTTAGATATCGTGCACCAGCTGTTGTTTACAAATATACATAAGCAACTACTTACGGTTCGGTTTAGAAGAAGTGTAAGAGTTAAGGTTAGGGCTAGGGCTAGGGTTAAGTTTAGGGTTAGGATAAGGGTTAAGGTTAAGGTTAGGGTTAGGGTTAGTAGATAGTTAGTTGAAATGTTTCTGATGTAGATAGTCTGTAGAGAATCTACTATCCAAATAAAGTGTTACCACAAAAAGTAGTACTTCAAATTATTTTTACTTTAATCCTGTTTGGACCCCAGGAAGAGTAGCTGCTGCCAGATTCTCTTGAAGAATGCTGGAAAGTTCTGACCATCTTAGTACATTGAATCAACATCCATTTGAAATACAGATATTACAGTAGGTCTGACTGGCTGTCATGGAGCCTATTTCGAAATCGGTGCAGACAATGTTTCTCCTATGGATGTGACACTATAGAGATCCGTTAAGATGCCTGTCACATTGAATATATTATGGGAAATGACACACACCGAGGTATGATGTGAAGGGAGAATGGGGCTACTGATGCACGATGCTCATCACTTCCCAAATCCACTGTAGTAAAGTCTGTTTGCATGGTCCACCCAGTCTTGAGCTGAACAGTGGTAGAGCATAGTCACAGCAGGTTCTACCTATGTTCATTTTTTCATTATCTTTCACATTATATCACACACACATGAAACTAACATCAGGTCTTGTCCTCTCATCTTTCATATTGACACAAATTCTCTATTTTGACTCACATGGTTTCACATGAACACACATACAGTACACACAAAATCGCTCTCACACAGCACACACACACATAATATGAACACACACACACACTTGCTCGCGCGCGCAAACACACACAAGTTATTCGTGCTTGACTGCTCTGTCAGCTTTTGACAGGCTATATGGGATTTACTGGCTTTGGTCTGTGCTTCTCTTCCTCTCATTCCCTCTCTCCCCTTCTCCCAGTAACAGCGCCGTCAGCCCTCTCCTCTTCCGCCTGCCATCCCCTTTCCTAATCCCGCTCTCTGTCAAGACTGTGATGGAGCTGCATAGCATGTTGGGATTATTGCCATCATTTGTGAGTGTTATCATCACAGGAAAGGCCAGATGACAGTGAAGGGGGAAAGTGAGACCCCGAATGGGGCCTGTGATTGGGTGAGCTACAGGGAGGCATCTATGTTTGAGACATATACTGATGACTGATGGTTGTGATGGACGCTCTCTTGAAATATTATATAAAATTATATTTGGCTATTGTGCCATAGGTCCTATAACATGCATTTGTATGCGTCACTGTGAGCATCAACCAAGGTTCACTCCACAGTACAGGCATTTTGTTTCTTGTATTGATTGAATCTTCAGTTGAAAGAGGGGGAAGCACCGGGGGTGTAGAAAGAAAAGGAGAGAAAGACGTCAAACTCTAAGTGTCAACATTAGAGGTCAACCTCCTATGAATCAGCCAGGGTCACTTCCCACTTTCCACCTCACTGAGCAGCTTCACGTCGATGCCTGCCTATTAGGACAGACTTCTGTGAAACTAGATTACCAACCTGTTTGGAGATTGACCAATCTGGATGAGATTAGATATCAGATACATTTAGGATTCAAATCAATATAATTTGACCCTATAAAGAAAATACAATGACTCAAAGACACTGAACTGCAAATTGGTGGTGCATTAGTGGTAATGTTAGAATTGTATAAAACTGTAGCAGTAGGCAGTATTTCTGCAAAACAGAGCTTATTCATTCTGGTTCAAAATAGCCCCAACTACCACACACTAAGCACTGAGACTGAGTTTTTGACTGCGGGGTATATTTCCTTGTCATAAGCGAAAGAGTTATTAAACCCCTCCAGATTTCAGTCTGATGAAAAAAAGCCTCTACAGAATCAAGTCACTCTTCCTCTGTAAGCTCCTTAAAACCCCTCCAACAGCTAAGCTTTGCCTTATTAGCATTAGTAGCTTTGTAGATTCAACAGACCCGCTCCCTTCTCCCTCCTATTTTCCACCATCTTCATCCCGCTCTGCTCTCCTCTGCTCTTTCCCTGTGGTGGTGTGCAAACGTTGATCTCTTTGCCAACCAGACCCCCACCACCCCTACGCTCCTCCCTCCCTCTAGTCCCGCGGGTGACATGTTCAAACCAGTACACTCTGGTTATGAAACAGTTGATGTTATCGTTTATTTGCCCAGCAGGTGCCCTCCTCGTAAACAGCTTGCTGCACACACCCTTCACATTCACTCACCTAATCGGCTTCTGAAGCTGAAAGTGTTTAAAAGGCGTGTTAAGTTAAGCACCTAACACACATTAAATGCATTGCCTGTGGGTACAATATATTGTACAGTACCACTCAAGCAGGAATTCCTATCTGCATCTCTCATAAACTAGGTTTCCATCCAATTGGCAACAGATTTTCATGCGAATATTCTAAAATCTGCATAAAAACAATATGTGCATTTTCCCACCAGAGATGCGTTTCCACCAAATTGACTTGTTGTGGATTAAAGGCTGTGTTCATCTGGCCTGTTGTGACATTTTTTATCCGACATATACTTTACTCGCATAAAGGTTTGGATGGAAACCTGGTTACGGTCAGTCTTTTTACCAGTTTTCCATAGGTTTCCTCCATGGGTGCTGTGCTAATCTCACGTGGGCAGACTATGTAAGCATAAATGATACCGCAGTTCTGTCTTTATACTTTATACAGTTCTGTCTTTATACTATGGGCACCGATATCTAATGAGCTCCAATAGTTCCAGTGCTTGGGTTTTTCGTCGCTGTTTTTTTGGACAAATCACAATTCCGCAGGTGTTAGCATCTTTCGAATTTCAGAAGCAGAGGGAACGTTCGGCCCGTAGACTTACCCGTAACTTGCAAAGAAAAAGGGTGGAGCTCCTCGTTCCGGTTCCGCTCCTCATTCTAGCGTCTCTTCATGTCTTCTCTTAACACGTTTGGAAACTAATCGAGCAGTTGACCAATTGTGCAACACTTTAGTTCTGGGTTAACCAAGATTAGTGCTATGGCAACAGATGATGGATGGGTATTACTTAATAGAAAAGAGGTCATGATACTTTTTTTTGTGGATGAGAGCGGAAACCTGGGTGTCATTCTTGTTCTACGGAGCAATCGCCTTTGAAATCATATGTGCTTATTTATCCAACGGTGGAGAGGCAATTATACATCATTTTATTCCTGAGACTGCATGTTCTCCCATATTGTAATATGTAGGTATGCAGCAGGCAGGCACCACTCTCCCTGGGATGAATGCAAATGTATTTGATTGATTCCTCAATCAAATAGTATGCTGTCTGCCATGAGTCTATGTTCCACATGAACAGCCTGCCTTTTACTTGTTCTCTCTGTTACCTCCAACAACAACAACAATCACATAAGATGGACAAGTGTTTAGAACCTGCTAGACATAATAAAGGCACTTGTCAGTTTCCCTCTCATGCCCCACGTGGCAGGTACGTGCACAGATAGGAGTCGACCTGTGCCCAGCACATCCCCTTTGCATTCCCACTCACCAAGTGCCATTTTGGGTGGTGGTATAATTATTATATTATGCATAAAGTTTTGTTGCTGTTGTTCTGAACCCATTGCCTGCAGAATTCTCACACACCAGGTTGCACCTTTTTCCCAGTCTGCCCTGTACTGAGATTGCGCACTCCCGGTATCCAAACATGCATGGCTTGAGATGCGGTCACCGGTGGAGAGTGTGTAGCTAGCTGCCTAGTTTAAATATCACCAGTATTGCCACAGCAGCATAACATTAGATAATTAACACTTGGTGAGACTTGATTTACATCATCATCAATAATTGGTCTGGTTGGCTGATATGCGTAGCAGAAGGACAGAGCGTAGCGGCTGTGCTACAGTGATGCTATCTGTCCAACTCCTTGCCCCAACCTGGGCTCAAACCCGGGAACCTCTGAACACAACAACAACTGTCTCCCACGAAGCATCGTGAGCTATCGCTCTACAAATCTGTGGCCTTGCAAGGCAAGGGGAACAACTATTTCAAGGTCTCAGAGTGAGTGACGCCCCCGATTGAAACGCTACTAGCATACACCACTACCTAGCTAGCCATTTCACACCTGTTACATATCAACGACCCTCGCTCCCACCCAACGCCATCCCTTCCTCAGTCTGCAGCAGCAACACATGTAAGTCTGGAGTAGATTCTAGCTAACCACCATATATTAAAATATCCACACAATCCACTAGCCATCCAGCCATATATTTATGAGTTAGAATATTCTGAATATTATATAAAGTTATTATTTAAGAGCATTTAAGATAAATCACAATCAGTAAAACATTTGAGCTAGCTAACTAGCAGATTTTCAAACACCATCCTCTTTTCCCGATGTCAATCATGTCTTTAGGAGGCACTGTAACTAGCTTGCTTACAATTTTGTGATGAGTGAGTGTTGCAGAAATAAATTGGCCTATGCAACAAAAACAACAAAAAGTATTGCTACAGAGGCAGTTGCATGTTATGAATTTTGAGATATGAATTATGAAAGTTGGTTTCTTTTCAAGCGGGGGGCTTTTTTCAGTTGGAGCACCTGCCCCTTAAAAGGTCTGGTCACGACCCTGCCCACGGGTAATAGTGCCAGGGATTTTAGACACAATGTACACAACATTTTATGGAAATGCTCTGTTTGCTTTGAGACACAAGTATTGGTTTTATTTAAAGGCTTTAAGGCTTAACAAAAATTCAGCAGAAAGGACCAGACTTGAATTTAACACTTAACTAGTTGCCTTGAACGCAGCTCCCTAACTCAACAAGCACCAGATGCTAACCATTGCCAATCAGCCTCAACTATTATTTGCAACACTTAACTAGTTGCCTTGAACGTAACTCCTCAAACAAGCTCCAGCTGCTACTAACTGCTAATCAGCCTCCATACTTGTTTTCACCCTCCTTAACCACTACTACCACCCTACTTATACCTGACCAAACAGTGATTCCTCTTCTCTGTTTTGTGTCACATCCCTCCTCCCCTTCACCGTCTTCTTTCTCCTTTTACTTAAGTGTCTTAAAGGTTATTCTGTGGGAGATTGCCATCACCACAGCAGCCTAATTACCTTGGGCTGACGGTTATGTCTACCTGAGAGTCCAAGCCAAATTCTACAGTCAACATCTTTAGATCCTTCATCTGCAGCCCTTGGCTTCATTCGATCCATTCTCATTTCCCCACTGAATCCTCATTCTCACAATTCCATTTCCTCAATAAATATTCGAATCCCATTTCATATATGTTCCTTAAACTTGTGAGTTAATTTATTAGATAGTGTAGACATTGTAATGTTTGAGATTGGAGAAGCATACATTATCATAAATGTCATGCAGACCTAACTCATCCATATCCACAGTTCCAGTGGCCATTACATGGTTAATGACAATGATGTCCTTTAGGAGAGCTAAACATTCTCTATATACATGCATATGGCATGTTGTATATATTTTTGTATTTGTGGTGTACATATCAAAGTTAATCTGTAGGGGGCAGCAGTACAGTATACTAAAGCAAAGACAGACTGTTGTTGCTGAGGGTCAGTCTGCAGAGTTGAGACAAGCATAGCAGAGAGATTTAGTGTGTGTGAGAGGGACATCTTAAACTCATCCTCAGGATTAACCAACCATCCAAACCGATGACTATACATTGAGTTAGGATGCCCTTAAACAGTACTACTGCTACCAGGTTCTGGTACTCTTACACCAGGGACATCATCCCTGTCCTTTAAGGCTGACGATGAATGTCCATTGACCAAAATTGCAAGCACATTCACCAAAGGTTTCAGGACAGGAACACAAAACAGTAGGCTTTTGTTGGATGCTCTTCATTCATGTGATTGCCCTTATAATGACCTCAAGCTACTTTCTAATAGTTTTTCTCAACAGATGTAATGAGCATTTGTTTTGCATCCTGGTGAGAAGCTTTACTCTGAGTAAGGATGGAAATTGCAATCGGAAAAAGGAGATGAAGACAAAATTGATTAAAGCTCTCAAAACATAAAAGTGCATAACAGCAAAGCTTATAGTAGTGGCCGGGGGTGATGGTAAAGATAACCGATAATGCTAATGAGCAGTGAGAGGTGTTTGTTTAGTGTTTGGAATGGGGAAGGGAGGCAGAGGGCTGGAGATTTTTGTTTTTCTGCACGCCAGCATGTTCTCTGAGTCTCTGCGGCCAGTTTGCTGTGTATGTGTTTGTTCTAATTCACTTCTTCCAGCCGGAGCATTGGAACCGGAGCATTGGCACAATTCTAGGAATGGCTAACAGGATTAAGAGGCAAGTGGCACATCCCTCCCTCACACCCCGACTACCCACCGGAGACACGGGAAAGAGGCCATTTCTATGGAAATGTGATGTTTACACGCATGGGAGAAGTCTATTATATACCATTTTGAGCACGTAAAAAGGACAGCAGACTTTTGGTTTTCTCTCTCGTCTGATTCCTCTCAGCCTCTCACACTTTTTTTCCCTCCCAATCTTTTTTCCTTTCCTCATTTAGAGGAAAAACAAATTGTGTAAATGTCCTTGCGCTTGATTACCCAGCAACCCCTCCTCTACTCGGCTCCAGCTCACAGTGTATCCAGAGAGCCATCTCACCTGCTTCATCTCCAAAAGCACCTCTTCCAGAGGGCGACCCGGGCCTTTTTCACCTTTAATGCATTTAAATGGCCATGCTGTTGGGATTAAGTTCCTCTCTCTGCACTTCAGTGGGGCGTATCTGGGGCTCAGTGGTGGAAGTGGCGGATGGAACCTCATTACAGGGTTTGGAGGGGTCTGTGCTGTCTGTGGCTGCTGGTACCAGGGAAAAAAAGCACACTACTCAAATATCAGGGAGAAAAGAGCCCTACACTTGAGAGAAGACATCTTGTGAGCTCTCAACGATGATCTTGAGAGCCCTCAATATGTTACATAAAACATGTCCTAAGAGGAATGGTACATTTGGGGTGAAAGCCAATGTCATTTCCCAGAGGTAGAATATATTTTTAAAAGCAAACATAGTAGTAATAGTGATAATAGTACCAGTCACATTAAGACCACTAGAAATAGTGACTTTAAGCATGCCGTCTAGGCTATAGTTCATACAAAAATCTGCTAGAGTCAACCTGTGCTGACGGAGGCCAGGCTTTAATATGTTGTGTGACTGTTGAGAGACATTGTCAGACAGACCCTGCAGGGCTGGAGAGTAGCGATGCACTCTATTTACCCATTGATCCTGAAATGAGTTCATGATGCTGTAGTCCAGGGAAATTGATCAATCTGAGACAACGAGAGAGTCACATGACCTCCCCACAGGCACAGGAAGGGAGTCGAAGGTCATAGCTCATCTCCTTGACAACAGAAATGCAGTTTTTCTCTTCGGGCTCAGTCTATTGGACATCTTCCCGGCATCGACTGTGCAGTTTAGACACTGCATTTATGAATTCTCAAGTCAATAACGGTAACAACAGTCAGAGTTATGTGACTAATGGAAACGTTAGCTCCATTGAGGTGTATGTACTGACAGGAATAACAGGGTTGGGTTTAAAGGGCTGCATGACAGATAGTAATCGGAGGATTTCAATGAAACTAATTGTGGTCCACATTTCCAGGATATGGTTCCCAATGCCCCAAGAAATAAACAAATCCAATAGAGACTTTCCATTGGATCCTACAGTAATTATTATGGAGCTAAAATGTGTTTTTCTTGTCTATTGCACACAGATCGTGAAGCTATTTTTAATGTTGTGCGGCTTGCAGAAGAGAACATCTTTACTTCAGACCTGTGCACTGTTACTTGGATGTTTGAAGGGGACAGATTGTGTTCCATGCAGACAGTGAGTCAGGGCCCTCAGGCAACTGGAGGCCCATGTTGCCACACTTTTCTAATAAGATCTTAAAGACACTGTTTAACTACTTCAAAAAAATTGCAGGTGAGGTAAAACCTTGAAAAAGGCACATTTCTAATATATAGCCTACAATGTAGCCTACCATTATTATAGACCGTGATATCTGAGTTCAAATACATTTTTAGCTAAAGAAATGATTAGATTACACAGAAAAAATGTATTATGGACAAGACTGAGGATCTCTCCTCACTGCCTATTCTTCATACAGTGAAGAATTACCATCTTCAGAGAATGTTTTTTAGAACTTATCAGCAAATAATTGTTGTCTGGAGCTCAAAAAGCAATAATAGCAGTATGCAAATCAGGGTGCCAAATGAACAGCTCTTCCACAGAGATCCGGTTCACCAAAATTACAGTGGGGCAAAAAAGTATTTAGTCAGCCACCAATTGTGCAAGTTCTCCCACTTAAAAAGATCAGAGAGGCCTGTAATTTTCATCATAGGTACACTTCAACTATGACAGACAAAATGAGAAAAAAAAATCCAGAAAATCACATTGTATGATTTTTTATGAATTTATTTGCAAATTATGGTGGAAAATAAGTATTTGGACACCAGAAACAAAATTGTAGACCTGCACCAGGCTGGGAAGACTGAATCTGCAATAGGTAAGCAGCTTGGTTTGAAGAAATCAACTGTGGGAGCAATTATTAGGAAATGGAAGACATACAAGACCACTGATAATCTCCCTCGATCTGGGGCCCCACGCAAGATCTCACCCCGTGGGGTCAAAATGATCACAAGAACGGTGAGCAAAAATCCCAGAACCACACGGGGGGACCTAGTGAATGACCTGCAGAGAGCTGGGACCAAAGTAACAAAGCCTACCATCAGTAACACACTACGCCGCCAGGGACTCAAATCCTGCAGTGCCAGACGTATCCCCCTGCTTAAGCCAGTACATGTCCAGGCCCGTCTGAAGTTTGCTAGAGAGCATTTGGATGATCCAGAAGAAGATTGTCATAGTTGAAGTGTACCTATGATGAAAATTACAGGCCTCTCTGATCTTTTTAAGTGGGAGAACTTGCACAATTGGTGGCTGACTAAATACTTTTTTGTCCCACTGTATCTGTTTAAAAAGAGCTGTTCGTTCCCGAAACAACCCATCACTAGTTAGAACATGAAATAGAAAATGAGATAACTCTACAGACTGAACCTCAACATGAAGTCTGTTAGTTCTGGGTCCATGCCCAGTGTTTATAACAGGCTTCTAAACTGTGAGACAGAGGTTTGTCACTGGGCACAGAAACCATTGCCTCTCATCCCCATCGTTGGCATGCACGGTCAGGACAGGTGTCCACTCTCACTAGGCTGGCCTTGTGTGTGTGTGTGTTTGTGGCCTGTGCCTGGCCCTGACCACTCTGTCACTAACACCATCTGTTCCCCCTGATGGACAAACACAGGGACAAACACAGGGATGAGAGCGTAATGGTGCAGACAAAGAGGCCCACGACCTTGACACTGTTCAATGTGTGATCGAGAGAGAGAGATAGATACATGATAGTCAGTGCTGCTGGGTGTGACTTGGGTTAGTGAGAGTAGAGCACTCTCTCACGTTGTCTGGCAACACGTCTGTCTCTGTGATGGAAGTAGGATAAGAGGTGGAGTCTGCTGAGCCTGTGACTGAAGTAGGAATATATTTGGGTTTGGTGGAACTTTGAAAGAAACAGTTCACCCTTTTCTACCCCGCAAGATCACTTCTCTGTCCTTCTGTCCTGCTCCCCCTGCATGGGCATTCTCTCCAAGCCTCAGTCTGAGCATAAAGCATCTGTTTTTATTGGTTTACTCAGAGCTCCTCCCACCTCTACGAGCAGTGTGGCTCTGTGTGCGCTGGCCCCGAGCGAAGTGTCACCACCACTGGCCCTGTCACCAAGTTAATTATGGCCTCATTACTTCAGCTCCATGCTCTGTGGAAGAAATCAAGTAGGAGGAATGGTTTCATTTTCCCCCTTTTCCTTTTAGGTGTACTAAATTAGCTGTTCCTTATAATAATATATGGTTCAGAAAATGGCCAATACATCAAACACATTAGCATGTTTGACAAATTATATGATGATTTATTGATATAGCCTGTATAAAAGCCTGATAGGAAAACATAATGCTTAAGATGATCTACAATGCATTAAATTGATTGATGTGATTTTGTGTTTGGTCTCTGAGGCTGCTGTGCACTGGGCAGGGTGTTGATAATGTGCAGTGTGGCCATCAGAGAAACACTGTTGAGGGCTGGTCATCAGCATGTCCATACGATACACTGTGTGTGGGTGGTTTAGGTACTCATGCATGTCTTTATGGCTGATTAGTTCATAATTTGGGTCTCTCAATTAGATGTGAAAAGGCTGTTGGTAATAATGACACTTTACACAGGGTTCATGTGTAGGCTGAAGACCAAATGGGCCGCTGAGAGCCAGATAAATGCTTTAACGTAAAGCCCGGGTCACATCAAAAGGACCCTTTGAAGTGGATCAGCATAATTTGGTATAAAGTGATAGATTAAAGTGTATAGATTTCTGTGTGTGTGTGCCTGTTTGTGTGTTTGTGTGTGTGTGTGTTTGCGTGTGCGTGTGTGTGTTTGTTTGTATGAGGAATGAAGCAAAGCTTGTCTACAGGGGCAGCATATGCCTTGACCTCTGCTCTGTTTGTGTAATAAGTTTCTGTAGACTGTGATCACTGCAGTGTCAGCCTCCGACTTGTTAGTCTATTCACACTGTGAATTGATCTATACATATACTGCTGGCTATCATGGACTAAGATATGATCTAGAAACAAATAGATTAGTGTTCCCCAAGTTTTCTGAGCAAAAACATACTTTTCGTTGTTGGATATAAAATACTATAAAATCTGTTCTCAAGTATTCCCACGCATAAACAGAGATTTGCCAATGTAATCAAGTTTTGAAATGATTCTGTTTTTGTCAAATACTATCTGCCTTGGGATTCTTGCTGTCAATTTGTGGTGTACAAATGATTTATAACTACTGTATTTTCCGGCCCCTCGACCATCTGCTCAAGTAAAAATTGTCCCACTGCTGAATGTAATTGGGAACCCCTAAAATAGACTAATATACTCAAATAAAATAAAGAGCGTACATGATCCTATTACGAGTACTCGAGATAGCAGTATTGTCACGTTCTGACCTTTATTTTCTTTATTTTTGTCTTTATTTAGTATGGTCAAGGCGTGAGTTGGGGTGGGTAGTTTATGTGTCTTTTTCTATGTTGGGGTTTTGAGTTCGGCCTGGTATGATTCTCAATCAGTGGCAGCTGTCAATCGTTGTCCCTGATTGAGAATCATACTTATGTAGCCTGAGTTTCACTTTTGAGTTGTGGGTGTTTGTTGCCGTGTCAGTGTTTGTTCTCCACACGGTACTGTTTCGTTCGTTTGTTCACTTCGTTTGTTGTTTTGTATTTTGTAGTGTTCTGTTTGTTGGATTAGCATTAAAATTCATCATCATGAACACTCACCACGCTGCGCCTTGGTCCTCCTCTCTTTCACCCGAAGACGAGCATTACAGAAACACCCACCACAAAAGGACCAAGCAGCATGGTAACGGGCAGCAGCAGCGATCGCAGGACTCCTGGACCTGGGAGGAGATTCTGGATGGAAAAGGACCCTGGGTACAGGCTGGGGAATATCGCCGCCCCAAAGCAGAGCTGGAGGCAGCGAAAGTTGAGCTGCGGCGATATGAGGAGGCAGCAAGGCAGCGCGACAGGTACGAGAGGCAGCCCCAATTTATTTTTGGGGGGGGGGGGGGGGGGGGGGGGGCACACGGGGTGTGTGGCTAAGTCAGGTAGCAGACCTGAGCTCACTCCTCGTGCTTATTATAAGCAGCGCGTTACTGGTCAGGCACCGTGTTATGCGGTTAAGCGCCGGTGTCGTCCTTCACTCCGGTGCTGCCGAAATCTCCTATCCATTCGGGAACTATGGCTAGGGTCCCCGGTCGGAGGTCGGCGGTGAGGATCGCCGCTCGTAAGAGGCCACGGGGGCGGTTGAGGCGGACAAAAACTATGGTAAAGTGGGGTCCACGTCCCGCGCCAGAGCCGCCACCGCGGACAGACGCCCACCCAGACCCTCCCCTATAGGTTCAGGTTTTACGGCCGGAGTCCGCACCTTTGGGGGGGGGGGGGGTACTGTCACGTTCTGACCTTTATTTTCTTTATTTTTGTCTTTATTTAGTATGGTCAGGGCGTGAGTTGGGGTGGGTAGTCTGTGTCTTTTTCTATGTTGGGGTTTTGAGTTCGGCCTGGTATGATTCTCAATCAGTGGCAGCTGTCAATCATTGTCCCTGATTGAGAATCATACCTAGCCTGAGTTTCACTTTTGAGTTGTGGGTGTTTGTTGCCGTGTCAGTGTTTGTTCGCCACACGGTACTGTTTCGTTTGTTTGTTCACTTCGTTTGTTGTTTTGTATTTTGTAGTGTTCTGTTTGTTGGATTAGCATTAAAATTCATCATCATGAACACTTACCGCGCTGCGCCTTGGTCCTCCTCTCTTTCACCCGAAGACAAGCGTTACAAGTATGGGCATCTTCGGAAAAGGGCTTGGACTAGAATGATGGCTGAAGTTTCTGATACTGGCCTGGCACCATATGACTGGCACACCACTGGTGTTTTAGCTGTCTCTGGATTCAAAAGGGGAAACAAATATATTTTCAGTTGTTGCAGATGTCAAATAAGGGAAATAAAATGTTCTATTGAATGGGTGTGTTACGCAAGGTGACTGTCACACCCTGATCTGTTTCACCTGTCTTTGTGATTCTCTCCACCCCCCTCCAGGTGTCCCCCATCTTCCCCAGTATTCCCTGTGTATTTATACCTTTGTTCTCTGTTTCTGTTGCCAGTTCGTCTTGTTTGTCAACCAGTGTTTTTGTTCTCAGCTTCTGCTTTTCCCTATCTCACTTTTTCTCACTCTCCTGGTTTTGACCCTTGCCTGTCCTGACTCTGAACCCGCCTGCCTGACCTCTCTGCCTGCCCCTGGCCCTGAGCCTGCCTGCCGACCTGAACCTTTGCCCCACCTCTGGATTTTTGACCTCTGCCTACCCTGACCCTGAGCTTGACTGCCGTCCGGTATCAATGCCTCACCTCTGGTTTACTGACCCAACCTCTGGTTTACTGTCTATTATCTGCCCCTGCTGGATTATTAAACCCTTGTTACTTTGACGTGTCTGCATCTGGGTCTTACATTAATACCTGATAGTGCCAATGAATAGCCAGCGGCCTTGTTCTGTAGTGTGAATTCAGATGTGGTTTCCATGGCCACAATATGGAAGAACAGCAATACAACGCAAAACCTCTCTCAATAAACGTAACATTTTCATCTATAGTGACATTTAATATCGGTTAGCACAGCTTGCTCCATCATCATTTGTGATTTCATTGTGTCATTATCAACAATTCTAATTTGATCCACAATTCTGAATGCCCTGAGTAAAAAGCTATTTAATTTCACTCTCTGGATCAATAGCTCCTAATGCAGCATGTCTCACTTTCATTTCATGGCAATGAATTGCATTCATAATCTTATTGACAGTATTGACCGGTATTGACTAGGCTTGGAGGGCTGGCAACACATGCAGTGAACTACAACTAAATGCCATTTCGTTAGAGCTGTAGTACAGACCTTTTAAATAGCCTGTTTCGCCATGTTATGAAAATGGAAGGGATGATTGAAAAGGAGATGCTTTCTCTTTACAATCAATTGAAATGCATCTTTGCCTCATGTTTGAACTTGACATAGATTATTTAGAGATCACGGTATTTGTATAGTCTGAGGCCAGAGTGACTATAGCGTGACTGTAGTGCGCCATTTTCCCTAGAAGGAAATACTCTCACATTGCTAAAGACAGTCGGACATTCACTATTAAAATGTGTACTTTACACCCCACACTGTAAACATGTTGTTGAGTGTTTTGCAGTGTTTGTTGCCGCTAATGTCTAGTTTTCTAGTTGATTATTATTTTGTAAAAGCCAATTGCAAATGCTTGAGGACTAATGTCCGAGCAGGCCACTATTTGGCAGGAAACGTCAGCCATATCCCTTATAGGATTACAATCATGTTGTAGCCATATCCCTTATAGGATTACAATCATGCTGTGGCCATATCCCTTATAGGGATTACAATCATGTTGTAGCCATATCCCTTATAGGATTACAATCATGCTGTGGCCATATCCCTTATAGGGATTACAATCATGTTGTAGCCATATCCCTTATAGGATTACAATCATGTTGTAGCCATATCCCTTATAGGATTACAATCATGCTGTGGCCATATCCCTTATAGGGATTACAATCATGTTGTAGCCATATCCCTTATAGGATTACAATCATGTTGTAGCCATATCCCTTATAGGATTACAATCAAGCTGTGGCCATATCCCTTATAGGGATTACAATCATGTTGTAGCCATATCCCTTATAGGATTACAATCATGTTGTAGCCATATCCCTTTTAGGATTACAATCATGTTGTAGCCATATCCCTTATAGGATTACAATCATGCTGTGGCCATATCCCTTATAGGGATTACAATCATGTTGTAGCCATATCCCTTATAGGATTACAATCATGCTGTGGCCATATCCCTTATAGGGATTACAATCATGTTGTAGCCATATCCCTTATAGGGATTACAATCATGTTGTAGCCATATCCCTTATAGGATTACAATCATGCTGTGGCCATATCCCTTATAGGATTACAATCACGTTGTAGCCATATCCCTTATAGGGATTACAATCATGTTGTAGCCATATCCCTTATAGGATTACAATCATGTTGTAGCCATATCCCTTATAGGATTACAATCATGCTGTGGCCATATCCCTTATAGGGTTTACAATCATGTTGTTTCGATATGTTCCCTGCCTTTTGAGTGAGAAGATTATTATTATTATCACAGTATTTAAGAAAAGTGTTTATTTAATAACTGTAGCATTGCCTTGTTCTCCGGGGGTTTGTGCGTATGCGCCCAGGAGAGTGCTAGACAGAAGCTTATACTATACTAAATAAAACAAATTATTTGAACAACACTGTGCAGAAAGTGGGATTTCACATAAAATCATTTTCAGTGTGCCTCCACCATGATTCACCCCATACCTTAGGGTCCCTGAATGTTCTATAGTTTCAAACTCTAGCTGCTAAGCTACCAGTCAGGTGAAACAACTTGTTTAAAAAATGGAATTACATTTGTAAGTACGGCGTCCAGTAGAGGTCGATGTTTAAAAGCAGCTTGGAATCAAAGAAAGCACTGGAATCATGGTGAAATCAGTGGGATCTGCATTTTGCACCACACACTTTGAAAAGGCATGTGATCAAACAAAGCTTGGATGTCATTGATGATGTGCTTCTGATAAAGTGATACAAGCATTGGCACAGTGCTTTGAAGTAAACTGCTTAATTGCTGTACATTACTGTAACAGTACATTACTGTATCCACACAGCATTGTGTGATTGGCAACGGGCAACTTTTACAAACAACTCTGAGTGATCTGATTGAGAGACATCAAGGTCTGAAGTGAACCAACCAAACAACGTTTACAACATTTATATGATTTACAAAATTAATTATACAGAATATTACACTGTAATGGAAAACTGATTCATATGGTACATTTTTACATTTATCAACAATAAATTATAGTGAATTATAGTGTAAATTAGACTGTATATTATGGTGCATTGTTGAAAAATGTTGTATTTTTTTACCCTCTTTTTCTCCCCAATTTCATAATATTCAATTGGTAGTTGCAATCTTGTCTGATTCCTGCAACTCCCCAATGGGCTCTGGAGAGAGTCATGCGTCCTCCGAAACATGACCTGCCAAGCCCACTGCTTCTTAACACACTGCGCGCTTTAACCGGGAGCCAGCTGCACCTATGTGTCGGAGGAAACACCATCCAACTGACAACCAAAGTCAGCTTACAGGCACCAGTTGACTGTAAATTACCGGAAAAATTATGGTAAAAAAGCTTACAGTAACAGTATTGGATACCATAAAATACGGTAACTAAACAGGAAACTGGCTGCCTGTAGTAACAGGAAATGTTTTACATTCTGAAAACGTCTGAAATGCTACTTAAATAAATCCTACAACTGTGATATGTGGTTGTCTCACCTACATATCTGAGGATGAATAGACTAATTGTAAGTCATTCTGGATAAGAGCTTCTGCAAAAGTACTAAAATGTAAATGTGAAAATGTACAGTGTAGGCTACTGTTCACCTCCATTGGCCGTGAGACACGATAGCCTATGAGCTATACCGTTTGACAAAATCATGAACCATCATTTTTTGTGTGTTTGTGTGAGGGCTGTACATATGTGAATGCCTGTGCCGATTTCATTAAGATGTCAGGTTCATGAACTATTCTGTTATGTATTATTGAGTGAGAGACCATTACATTTCCAATGAGAGCTTATTTGGCGAACAACTATCTTCAGTGTTCCTCAATGGAACTAGTGTTGTGTGGGTGTGGGTGTGAGTAGGCCTATGCACCTCAAAACATTCAATTCATGAAACTTTTATAAACTACATGTTTTCTTTCTGCCAAAGTGTCTTTCAGATACAGAGTGCCAATAATGGCAGGGGAGATGTAAAGGCATCATCTAGAAGACAAGGCCACAGAGGTGCGCATCAGAGGTAGAGAAAGGAAAGTGTGGGATGGGAACAGGGTCACTTTCTCCCATCAGAAGCAATCACAGACGGTATGGTTTATTTTCACTTCATGATAGCACTTATCCCATCATCTGCAGAGACCACCTATTCCTGTGAGTGCTTTGCACTCAGCCCTCTCATATTATAAAAAATCAAATAAAATGTTAGTTGTCACATGCGCCAAATACAACAATGCAGAGTTAAAAAGTACAAACATTTTGCAAATTTAAAAAAGAAAAAGTAACAAAAAAGAAAAGATCTATAACGAAACTATAACTGAACAAAAATATAAACACAACATAGAAAGTATTGGTGCCATGCCATGTTTCATGAGCTGCAATTAAAGATCCCAGAAATGTTCCATATGCACAAAAAGCTTATTTCTCTCAATTTTTGTGCACACATGTGTTACATCCCTGTTAGTGAGCATTTTATCATTTGTCAAGATAATCCATCCACATGACAGGTGTGGCATATCAAGAAGCTGATTAAACAGCATAATCATTACACAGGTGCACCTTGTGCTGTGGACAATAAAAGGCTACTCTAAAATGTGCAGTTTGGTCACACAACACAATGCCACAAATGTCTCAAATTTTAAAGGAGCGTGCAATTGGATTGATGACTTCAGGATAGTCCACCAGAGCTGTTGCCAGGGAACAGAATGTTAATTTCTCTACCATAAGCCGCCTCCAATGTCGTTTTTGAGAATTTGACAATACTTCCAATCGGCCTCACAACCGCAGACCACGTGTCATCATACCAGCACAGGACCTCCACATCCGGCTTCTTCACCTGCTGGATCGTCAGAGGAGGGGAGTGGGGGGGGGGGGGGGGGGGGCTGTCTGTAATAAAGCATATTTTTATAAGCACTGTATAATGTATAATGTATAATAATAGTGAAGACATCAAAACAATGAAACAAAACACATGGAATCATGTAGTAACCAAAAAAGTGTTTGTGCATACCGCCCAAACAGATCCACAGATGACGCAATCTCTATTGCACTCCACACTGCCCTTTCCCACCTGGACAAAAGGAACACTTATGTGAGAATGCTATTCATTGACTACAGCTCAGCGTTCAACACCATAGTACCCTCAAAGCTCATCACTAAGCAAAGGATCCTGGAACTAAACACCTCCCTCTGCAACTAGATCCTGGACTTCCTGACGGGCCGCCCCCAGGTGGTGAGGGTAGGTAGCAACGCATATGCCACGCTGATCCTCAACACTGCAGCTCTCCATGGGTGCGTGCTCAGTGCCGTCCTGTACTCTCTGTTCACCCACGACTGCATGGCCAAGCAAAACTCCAACACCATCATTAAGTTAAGAGATGACACAACAGTGGTAGGCATGATCATCGACAATGACGAGACAGCTTATAGGGAGGAGGTCAGAGACCTGGCCGGGTGGTGCCAGAATAACAACCTTTCCCTCAACGTAACCAAGACTAAGGAGATGATTGTGGACTACAGGAAAAGGAGGACCGAGCACTCCCCCCATTAACATCGACGGGGCTGTAGTGGAGCAGGTTGAGAGCTTCAAGTTCCTTGTTGTCCACATCAACAACAAACTAAAATGGTCCAAACACACCAAGACAGTCGTGAAGAGGGCACGACAAAGCCTATACCCCCTCAGGAAACTAAAAAGATTTGGCATGGGTCCTGAGATCCTCAAAAGGTTCTACAGCTGTGTCATGACGTTGGCCTGTGGGTAAGGTTTATGACCCCCTATAAATACCTTTCTCCCCTCTCTTTCTCTTGTCTCTACTGAAGTACTCTTGAATAGCCTATGTTAAACATAGATAGTCTGGGAACATCAAACGGTGGGTGGGAAAGGAACCATATTTCGGTAATCCAACAAGTGGAAAATATGCATTGGTACTTAATGAATATGATCTCAGTTCGGTTGTCATCTGAGACATTATGACTGATGACAGGATGACATAAACTGTATCTGGGAAAGTCTACACATTATAGTTATCAGATTCACATGGAATTGTTGTGCAATTTAAATGCAATTTAAATGAAACTATTTGTGATAAGATTAAATGTAATTTTAGCTTCCACATGAGAGAATTGGGTTTTCATAAGATTAGAGCTCTGCTCAATCAGTGGCCCGCCCCTGTGAATATACATGGGTTATAAACTATGAAACACACCCTTCTCTTCCTCCACTATATAAGCCCTTGACGAAAATGGAACCTTCTGTTCCGGGTACATTAGGACGACGGTCCGATGTCAGAAGGATTCAGATAATAACTACAGAACGAAGCCAACCTCAGCGTGAGCTTTGCTTGCAAATGGCATGAACTTTAAACTCTTATTCGCTACAGAAGTGATACCTCCTAGCCGTTGAGTTAGCAGCGGCCGCTGTAAACGTGGGCTAGGAAAGGACGGACAGAGTATTCCATCTACCACACAACGACGACACTACAACGTATCCCGTTCACCACCAGAGACACTCTTCAAAGGACAAAGGACTCTGTTGGGCAACACGGCCTTCCATCTACCGCCAACCTATTGAAGCGCAGCTCAGAGTAAATATTTATTGCATTTTCCTTTTCCAAATGGGCGGTAACTTAGAATGCATAAGATTCTGTATTTACGATAGAGTAGCTGCCTACGGCCGGATAGAGACATAGCATCTCCCTTTGTTCTTCAGTCTTCCAGCTCTTTCACTCAAACCCAAACCCCTTTTCTTTGTCTAACCAGCTGTCATATCTGTTCCGTCCGCTAGGGACGTTTTCCTTTATGACATAATTTGTAATCAAGGTATGATTCATTCTGTGTATATGTAATTCTGTGTGATTAGTTAGGTATTTAGTAAATAAATAATTGAACCCAATTTTGTATTGCTGACTCAACTTGTTAGCCAGGGTCCGTGAAGATAACCAAGAATTTACAACTTTCAGATGAGACTGAAATAAGGTGATGATTAATATTGACTGCTATTACTTTATAGAATAGCATGTCATATCACTTAATCCGGCATAGCCAAAGACACGACAGCTGCAACATTGAGAGCATCCTTACTGGTTGCATCACTGCCTGGTACGGCAGTTGCTTGGCCTCTGACAGTAAGGCACTACAGAGGGTAGTGCGTACGGCCCAGTACATCACTGGGGCTAAGCTGCTTGCCATCCAGGAACTCTACACCAGGCGGAGTCAGAGGAAGTCCCTAAAAATTTTCAAAGACCCCAGCCACCCCAGTAATAGACTGTTCTCTCTACTATCACATGGCAAGCGGTACCGGAGTGCAAAGTCTAGGACAAAAATGCTTCTCAACAGTTTTTACCCCAAAGCCATAAGACTCCTGAACAGGTAATCAAATGGCCCCCAGACTATTTGCATTGTGTGCCCCCCCCCCCCATCCCCTCTATTTTTATGCTGCTGCTACTCTCTGTTTATCATATATGCAGTCACTTTAACTATACATTCATGTACATACTACCTCAATCAGCCTGACTAACCGTTGTCTGTATGTAGCCTCGCTACATTTATAGCCTCGCTACTGTATATAGCCTGTCTTTTTACTTTTGTTGTATTTCTTTACTTATCTATTGTTCACCTAATACCTTTTTTGCATTATTGGTTAGAGCCTGTAAGTAAGCATTTCACTGTAAGGTCTACACCTGTTGTATTCGGCGCACGTGACAAATAAACTTTGGTTTGATTTGATTTACCTATGGTGGTCTGCTTGAAACATGTAGGTATTACAGACTGGGTCAGGTAGAGGTTGAAAATGTCAGTTAAGATACTTGCCCAGCAGGTCAGCGTATGCTCTGAGTACGCATCCTGATAGTTTGCTGGCCCTGCAGCCTTGTGAATGTTAACCTGTTTAAAAGTCTTGTTCCCATCAGCTACGGAGAGCGCTGGTGCATGGTTCAGTGTTGCATGGTTCAGTGTTGCTTGCCTCGAGGCGGGCATAGAAGGCATTTAGCTCATCTGGGGGGCTTGCGTGACTGATGTGGTAAACTCCTCAATGTCATCAGATGAATCCTGGAACATATTCCAGTCTGTGCTAGCGAAACAGTACTGTAGCTCAGCATCCGCTTCATCGGACCACTTCCAAATTGAGCACGCCACTGGTACTTCCTGTTTGAGTTTTTGCTTGTAAACAGGAATTATGGTCAGATTTGAGTTAAGGTCAGATTAGCCAAATGGAGGGTGAGGGAGCTTTGTATGCATCTCTGTGTGTGGAGTAAAGCTGATCTACAGTTTTTTAGTTGCACAGGTGATCATTTAGTTTGCCTGGTCGACTGAACTAACATTTTCTGTGACTTTTTGGTTAATCACAACCAAAAATCTACCTGTAGAATGGCAATCTATGATGAACCACCTCACTTTACACCTACCATCATACATTTTGTCACGTTCCTGACCTGTTTTCTGTTGTTTTGTATGTGTTTAGTTGGTCAGGACGTGAGCTGGGTGGGAATTCTATGTTGTGTGTCTAGTTTGTCTGTTTCTATGTCAGCCTAGTGTGGGTTCTCAATCAGAGACAGATGGTAGTCGTTGTCTCTGATTGAGACTCATATATAGGAGGCTTGTTTTGTGTTGGGATTTTGTGGGTGTTTGTTTCCTGTCTCTGTGTTTGTTCTGCACCAGATAGGACTGTCTCGGTTTTCACGGTTTGTTGTTTTGTATTGTTGTAAGTGTTCACTGTTTACCGTCAAATTAAACGTGAACAAATTAAATGTTGAACACTAACCGCGCTGCACTTTGGTCCTCTCCTTCACCCCTGGAAGAAAACCTTTACAGAAACACCCACCAACAAGGGACCAAGCAGCGTGGCTACGGGCAGCGACAGCAGGAGCAGAGAAAGGAGGAATGGACATGGGAAGACGTTTTGGACGGCAAGGGTTGCTACACATGGGAGGAGATCCTGGCTGGAAGGGATCGCCTCCCATGGGAGCAGCTGGAGGCAGTTAGGAGAGCAGAAGCATCCGGAGAGAGGAACCGGAGTTATGAAGGTACGCGGCTAGCACGGAAACCCGAGAGGCTCACCCAAAAATTTCTTGGGGGGGGGGGGGGGGGGGCTAAAGGGGAGTGTGGCGAAGCCGGGTTGGATACCTGAGCCAACTCCCCGGGCTTACCGTGGAGTGAGAGGGCGTCGTACTGGTCAGACACCGTGTTATGCGGTAAAGCGCACGGTGTCCCCAGTACGCGTGCTTAGCCCAGTGCGGGCTATTCCACCTTGCCGCACTGGGAGGGCTAGGTTGGGCATCGAGCTGGATGTCATGAAGCCGGCCCAACGTATCTGGCCTCCAGTACGTCTCCTCGGGCCGGCGTACATGGCACCAGCCTTACAGGTGGTGTCCCCGGTTCGCCTGCATAGCCCAGTGCGGGTTGTTCCACCTCGCCGCACTGGCAGGGCTATGGGGACCATTCAACCTGGTAAGGTTGGAGAGGCTCGGTGCTCAAGAGCGCGTGTCCTCCTTCACGGTCCGGTATATCCGGCGCCACCTTCCCGCCCCAGCCCAGTACCACCAGTGCCTACACCACGCACCAGGCTTCCAGTGCATCGCCAGAGCCCTGTTCCTCCTCCCCGCACTCGCCCTGAGGTGCGTGCCCTCAGCCCGGTACCTCCAGTTCCGGCACCACGCATCAGGCCTATAGTGCGTCTCAGCCGGCCAGAGTCTGCCGTCTGCCCAGCGGTGCCTGAACTGCCCGTCTGCCCAACGCCGTCTGAACTGTCCGTCTGCCTAGCGCCGTCTGAACTATTCGTCTGCCCAGCGCCGTCTGAGCCGTCCGTCTGCCCAGCGCCGTCTGAGCCGTCCGTCTGCCCAGCGCCGTCTGAGCCGTCCGTCTGCCCAGCGCCGTCTGAGCCGTCCGTCTGCCCAGCGCCGTCTGAGCCGTCCGTCTGCCCAGCGCCGTCTGAGCCGTCCGTCTGCCCAGCGCCGTCTGAGCCGTCCGTCTGCCCAGCGCCGTCTGAGCCGTCCGTCTGCCCAGCGCCGTCTGAGCCGTCCGTCTGCCCAGCGCCGTCTGAGCCGTCCGTCTGCCCAGCGCCGTCTGAGCCGTCCGTCTGCCCAGCGCCGTCTGAGCCGTCCGTCTGCCCAGCGCCGTCTGAGCCGTCCGTCTGCCCAGCGCCGTCTGAGCCGTCCGTCTGCCCAGCGCCGTTAGAGCCGTCCGTCTGCCCAGCGCCGTTAGAGCCGCCCGTCTGTCCCGAGCCATTAGAGCCGTCCGTCAGTCAAGAGCCGCTAGAGCCGTCCGTCAATCAGGAGCCGCCAGAGCCGCCAGCCAGTCAGGAGCCGCCAGAGCCGCCAGCCAGTCAGGAGCCGCCAGAGACGCCAGCCAGTCAGGAGCTGCCAGACGCCAGCCAGTCAGGAGCTGCCAGACGCCAGCCAGTCAGGAGCTGCCAGAGCTGCCCTACAGTCATGAGCTGCCAGAGCTGCCCTACAGTCATGAGCTGCCCTACAGTCATGAGCTGCCCTACAGTCATGAGCTGCCCTTCAGTCATGAGCTGCCCTTCAGTCATGAGCTGCCCTTCAGTCGTGAGCTGCCCTTCAGTCGTGAGCTGCCCTTCAGTCGTGAGCTGCCCTTCAGTCGTGAGCTGCCCTCCAGTCGTGAGCTGCCCTCCAGTCGTGAGCTGCCCTCCAGTCGTGAGCTGCCCTCCAGTCGTGAGCTACCCTCCAGTCGTGAGCTACCCTCCAGTCATGAGCTGCCCTCCAGTCATGAGCTGCCCTCCAGTCCGGAGCTGCCACTCAGTCCGGAGTTGTCCCTCTGTCCTGGGCTACCTCTCTGTCCTGGGCTACCTCTCTGTCCTGAGCTACCTCTTTGTCCTGAACTACCTCTCTGTCCTGAGTTGTCTCCTCTATTGTAGAGGGGAGTTGGTGAAGGTTCCTGGACCATGGTCGGGGGCGAGGGTCGCCACTCAAGGGACGCTAAGGAGGTGGACAAAGACAATGGTGGAGTGGTGCCCTCGTCCACCGCCGGAGCCGCCACCGCGGACAGATGCCCACCCAGACCCTCCCCTTGAGTTTTAGGGGTGCGCCCGGAGTTCGCACCTTGAGGGGGGGGGGGGGTTCTGTCACGTTCCTGACCTGTTTTCTGTTGTTTTGTATGTGTTTAGTTGGTCAGGACGTGAGCTGGGTGGGAATTCTATGTTGTTTGTCTGTTTCTATGTCAGCCTAGCGTGGGTTCTCAATCAGAGACAGATGGTAGTCGTTGTCTCTGATTGAGACTCATATATAGGAGGCTTGTTTTGTGTTGGGATTTTGTGGGTGTTTGTTTCCTGTCTCTGTGTTTGTTCTGCACGAGATAGGACTGTCTCGGTTTTCACGGTTTGTTGTTTTGTATTGTTGTAAGTGTTCACTGTTTACCGTCAAATTAAACATGTTGAACACTAACCGCGCTGCACTTTGGTCCTCTCCTTCACCCCTGGAAGAAAACCTTTACACATTTACATTTTTCTCAACAGGGAAAAACACACACACACATTTCTCCACCACCTGGATTTCTCCTGACACCGTAGATCAGGGGTAGGCAACTAGATCAGCCGCGGAACGATTTTTGTGGGAGTGGATAGTCAAAGGGCTGGAACATAATTATAATAATTTGCAGGCTGCAAATTGACAATAACTAAACACAAAAAGAGATCGTGTTTTAAAAGAACAATAATTTCATACATTGAGACACGATCACAAATGTCTCTTTTTTTATTTGTGGGAACACTTGGGAAAAGATTTCCTGAATTAAACAAATGTTTTGCTGATTTTACAGTCTTTTTAAATGTTTTATTTATTTTTTACTAAAAACTTTGGGGGGCCCAAATATTACTCGTGGCCCGGTTTTGGCCAGCGGTCCGCCTGCTGCTGACCCCTGCTAAAGATGATACCTCCCTTTATAGTAAAGTGATTAACCAAAAAGTGACAGTACATTTCAATTCAGTTCACTGGGCTAACTAAATTATCATCAGTAGATAAGCATTATTGAATGTGCTTGTTGGGGGGAGTATTTCTGTCAATAGCTCATTGAGTGCCCAGTTCATCAAGAATAAAGCCCAGGGTTTTCATTCCTCTTATTCATGTGGATTGAATCGACTGCTGGCAGTAGACAGTATGTGCCATCGGCTATTAGCAGTCAAGTTGTCATTGATATTCACTGAGATAATTGCCATATAGGAACAAACCACTTTGCAGTCACATTCTGTCTATGCCAGATGATATCTATGAGATAACCATGTCGTTGATAGAGGACGCAACTTGATTGAACTTTGATGTATACTGTATTCTATTCTACTGTATTTTTTATCAATGCCAATGCTACTGTATTCTATTCTACTGTATGTTTTATCAATGCCACTCAGACATTGCTCGATCTAATATTTATATATTTCTTAATTCCATTGTTTTACTTTTAGATGTGTGTATTGTGAATTGTTAGCTACTACTGCACTGTTGGAGCTAGGAACACAAGCATTTCGCTACACCCGCAATAACATCTCCTAAATATGTGTATTTGACCAATACAATTTAATTTGATGTTCAGCCTACTCCATATGTTATAACGCGCACAGAGCAGTGCCATTGAATTAATTGCCTTGATTTGCAAATCAAATGCATAGCAATTTAAACCCCAAATCCAAACAACATTTCTATGCGCAAGATATATTGACATAGCTTAATGTGGTTATGTGATTTGTATGTGGTTTCCACAGCGCTCTGTAGCTATGTCGACAGTTCAGATCTAGGACTTGTTTTCCCCTCTAATCTATCCCAAACTGACTTCAGAACAACGCATAGGGGCAACCTCTAGCTAACACATTTTGAGATGGTTTGGTGGAAGTCTGCGTATTCGCGTTTTGTAGCCCACTGCTACTGTAGCCTACCAATGTACAGTTAGTTCCACGAGGAAGGGGGCTGTAACTGTGCAGCTATTCACCTCGGTCTGAAACCACCACCACAGTCCATCACCGTTGTCTCACAACAGTCCCGCCTGTAGGTTACTGAACTGCGCGTATTCTTCCGGAGTGATATTTTCAAAATGATGGTCATTCAGACCATTTATATTCGATATTGTAGCCCATGGGCATCGTTTTCGACGATTTTAGATAGAAGGAGCATTGCATGAAATAGGCTCTGGGAGCCGGTCGGGGTGATGCTATGAGGCGAGCACATCGTCGCTCTTTGGTTAGTGTCTGGTGATGAGACACCTCCAAATGTTGTATGGAGAAGTAGGCTACCCATCGGGTGCGCTCTTGGTGAGAAAACATGAAGTCGTATCGTGAATGATTTCGTGGTCCATTAAAATATAACTTAAATCATTTCAACAGTTTATGTGCTCAGAACCGACTACAGTCGCACAATAAGCAAGGTAAAGAAGTCTATCTGACGAGTTTTGCGCTAATATACCGTGGACGGTTACTATGCCAGAATGGGTCTACTACGGTTTTTATTTTTCTATGGACTATTGCACACCCAAGTCAACGGTAAGTCCTGGAACCTTTAATTTAATTTGGTCACCACAATGAAGTTTGTAATAAAAACATAGCTTTTCCCTGTTTTTCGTTTTACATGTACACATAGTCTAAGTGTTGGTACCCCACCTAAAACATCGAACAACCCCGCGGTTGATTAGAGCACCTGCAGTAGCAACTGTATTTTGCCTGACTTGTTCTGTTTATTCCTCATTTCAAAACGTTGCAAAAAGCAGGTGAAAAAGGGGTGCACACATGTGGTTTCTCTTTGCGCAATTAATGTGTCTCAACATGCAGGGGTCAATCCTTTCAACTTGGCTTTGTTGCACCAGACTATTTTATGAGCAATGGATTGTCAATGTGTTTTTTATCGATTGAATTCGTTGAAATTGTATTAACTATCATACAAATGAATAATGTATTGCTTATTTAGGGGTTCCTGATTAATTTCATTGTTAATTAATACATTTTCCTAATATATGTAAGTCTATCATTAGGGAGGATTTGAAAGGTTTAATTGTGCCCTTGGCTGATAAATGAATGCACCATTTATTCGGTTTCAATTTAATGACATTCAGCACTGTATTGTGTCAATTACCCATAGGTGACTCACATATTTAATAGGCAGCAGCTTTCACTTTCATTGTCATATTTCTGTTGTTAATAATAAGTTGTCACCCCCTTCTTTATATTTCATAGACACCATTGATGTCCTAGTAAAGTTTTGCAGTCTTAAAGGAAAAATCCACTTAAAACTATATTTTGGTATTTTTTTCATTAGTCCACTGTTAATCAAGTCCCAAAATGTTTTGCATGTCAGCAGTCAAGTTTTTAAGATATTGGATTTTCAAGAAGCATAGTGCCACTTGCCACATCATCATGATGAGTCCTAAGTCTTGAAACTTGACTGCTGACATAGAAACCATTTTGGGACTGTGTCAACAGCGGACTGAAAAAAATAGCAAAATATAGTTTTGAGTAGATTTTCCATTTAAGAATTTAGAGGGACATCAATAGTGTCCAAGAAATGTAAAGAAGGGGGAAAAAGTTGATGGATCTATACAGTTGAACCCCGAACATCAGAAGGCTTGTGTTAGACCCAGATGATTTGGGTTCTGAGATGCAGCTGGTGGAACTTAGATTCTTTGTCTGAAAAGTCCCCAAAAAATGTCATGGAGACTATTATGCTGAATTATCTTATAGTCCAGTGGCTTGTTTCAATCTGTTATATATGGACGCTGTGTCCACTGGTCACAGGACATACTGTACGTACTGTCTGTCCCTTGAGCACCATCACTGGTGAGGACACAGCACTCATAACGGTTGAGCTCCCTGTCTTGGTCGATATGGGCTTTCCAGGCCAATGCCACTGTGTTGTCCCCCACTGGACATGCAGCTGTTTTTGATGACCATGTCCACATTGAAAGCATTGATTCTGTGAGAGAGGGGGTTGGTTCCATCGCCTATGGCTGTTGACTACCATATACACAGTGGTGCCCCACTCCATTGCTTATATTCTACCACATTTACATTTTAGTCATTTAGCAGACTCTCTTATCCAGAGCGACTTACAGGAGCAAATATGGTTAAGTGCCTTGCTCAAGGGCACATCAACATATTTTTCACCAAGTCGGCTCGGGGATTTGAACCAGCGACCTTTCAGTTACTGGCCCAACACTCTTATTAAACTCCTGTACATCTACAATTGGGTAGCAGGTGTTATACTGTGTGCTAGTATTAGATTGTGTTTTAGTAGCAGTATCTGTCTCTCTCTGTCTTTCACTTTCTTTCACACTCGCCTCTCTCTTCATCGATTTTTTTGCTTTATAAGTTTGTCAAGTTGGCTTTGAGGTTGTTTTCTGCCTGTGCATGTGTGTTATTGTTGTGTATGAAAGAGGGTGACATGGAGAGTTTTTGGCAAAAGGCCATTTGACTGTCTGTGGGTGATTAAATGGCAAGGTCTTGGCAGCGCTGTGTTATTGAAAGTAAGCTTGAGATTAAACAGACACATTATGAGACATCCGCCATGTAACAGAAAAAGACACATTATCATCCTCTGCTGTGATGGGAGAGTCCAAGATGGTCAAAATCATTAGTCTATATTCAGTCAAATCCTGATAACTGCACATTGGGTGAAGTGCAAACTCTGTATGTGCACAGTGCAGTTCATCAATCAGCAAATCAAATACATTCATTGTACATACACTTTAAAAGTATAATTGTTATTCCACTGTAATTTCAAGGGACATTATAATTTGTCAATACAGCGTGTTGATAATATCAGTGGTAGGTGATGGTATCACCTTAACTATTCTGCCTGACTGGGTTCCCTCAGTACACTTCCCTTTATGAATATTCCAGCCAACAGCTATGTTCAGTAGGAGAGGGATGTCAGCTGTAATGGATGTGACAGTTGATATGGTCAAAGTTAAAGTGCAGAGGGAGATGCTGTTTTCATATGTTTTTGTTTAGCCAGAGTACAGCTAAATCCCAGTCAAGCGTAGCCATGACATTTCTGCTGTCGCCTGGGCGTACAGTTTTACCTCAGAGAGAGCAAGATAAGGTAGAGAGTAATGAGTTTGGAAAGACCATAGCTGCTCTATGGGGAAACCTTATCTCAGAAAGTTCAGGTTGTCGGAAGACCTTTAAGACTAGTTTATTCAGGGGTAAAAACCACTGCTCATATGCAGGGCCGTAGTAGAGTAAGCCCTGGGTGGCTGTAATGAGCATTAGTCTGTTTCAGTTTCTGTACTGCTCTCAGGACTTGGGTGAAACTGAGTGCATGAATTGCGTGGGCAGTTCCATGAACAGGCTCACTGAAGGGACTAATGAAATGAGAAGCTTTTTGGAGTGCGGAGATCTTTGGTTATGTATGAATTTATAACTGTGGTTGTAGTTGAATGGATCCAGCCAGCCCCCATTAGGGCCATTAAACACTAGGTGGGGGTGGGTGTGGGGAATGGAGTGAGAGTGAGAGTAAGTCAGACGGACAGGGAGTCGGCACACTTGAGTGGGCTGGGTATTGGTAATCATCTGAGAGTAGCGTTTTGGAGTGTGGCATGCAAGTGGCTGGCAGCTTCGCTCAGGTTAGCAATCCACCTGTTGGACTAGGTAGAGTCTGATGGATTTGAGAAGGTGGAAATATACTTATTTTGTGTATTTTTAGCAGATTTCCCATCAGAGAGCTGTGCAGACTTGAAAGAGCAACAGTTGCAGAAAACTAAACCCATTACTAAAACATATTTCTGTCATGGCTCAGCTAGTCTCGTCATCCAACTGAACACTATAGCTCTCTCCCAGGTTACTCTGTTTAGTGCTAACTCCCATCCTTACACAGAAAAACAGAGTAGTGTTTGTCATATCCCATTTGTCTTGGTATGAGTAATGATAGAATCATGTTGTGTTGTGATGCCTCGCTGCGTCACCGACACAGACAAGGGGAGAAGAGGAGGGTTGTGGTACTAGGTAGAGCTGGAGGCAGTGTGGGAGCAAGCGTTTGGTAATGACATCAAACACTTGCTGCTTCCTCTCCTTCCCACATCATGGTTGGGTTGCTTTTCCTCCACTTCCAGCTGACACACGACATGAGGAATGTGTTCCTGTTGACTTGTTCACGGTGACATCAAACCCTGGGTGAGGGACAGAGAAACAGACTCCTCATTCACACTGAATGCAAAAGTCTGCATCTGTCAAGGAGGAACAGAAGACACACATGTTGATTATGCTTTTCTATATCCCTAATGGGCACAGTGCCTATCTGAAGACACGCTTAGAAATAGAAACCAACATTCAACATTTTTTTGCTACACACACTAACCAATAACAACCAACTCTCTCACCCACTCACCACCCAGCAGCATCTAAGAGGAACAGAGCACTTGACGGAATGCGTAAATAATAACTCTCTGGTTTCTGTCTGTCAGTGTGGATATTGCGGCTCGTTTTTGTGTGGTGCCATGGTGTGTGTGCTGCCTGTCAGGGCCTGGCACTCATTTATAGGCTTTCTCTCAGACTTTCTCCCTGTATATTTTACACAGCAATCCGGACTTACCGATATTGTCAGTTGGTATTACTGAACATATCTTATGTTGGCATATGTGTAGCTAATCATTTCTCCAATCTTCTCCTCCCAGGATCTCGTCTGCGTCAGGATGACTCCCCTCCACGGATCGTGGAGCACCCCTCTGACCTCATCGTGTCCAAGGGGGAGCCGGCCACCCTCAACTGCAAGGCGGAGGGGCGTCCCGCCCCCACGGTGGAGTGGTACAAGGACGGGGAGCGGGTGGAGACAGACCGGGACAACCCGCGTTCCCACCGCATGCTGCTGCCCAGCGGCTCCCTCTTCTTCCTGCGCATCGTCCACGGCCGACGCAGCAAGCCAGACGACGGCAGCTACGTGTGTGTGGCCCGTAACTACCTGGGGGAGGCAGTGAGCAGAAACGCATCGTTAGAAGTAGCATGTAAGTCCCACCCACAATTCTTTATGTTATGAATGAATGCCATGAAATTGGAAAGATAGAGTGCCCCATTGGACGAGCTGTGTTGCCTATGTGTATGTGTTTTAATGATGCTGTTATTGTAAACTCGATGATATGACCATTTAAAGGATAGTAGTAGCACATATTTTTTGGATGGTAATATTGCAGTCATAAATTATAGTTATGAAGAAGTATAATTATAGAGAATAATTGCAGAGAATACTATTGTGTTGAAAAAAGGCGTGTGTGTGTGTGTGTGTGTGTGTGTGTGTGTGTGTGTGTGTGTGTGTGTGTGTGTGTGTGTGTGTGTGTGTGTGTGTGTGTGTGTGTGTGTGTGTGTGTGTGTGTTTATAGACCTATATAGTGGTCCCTATAGGTCTTAACGGTGTGACTGCAGCTTGATCTATTGATTGCCATTACTGGGGATCCTAAGAGGATAAATGAAAAAAAAATCATGAAAAATGGATGTAGTCTCTAGATTGTTCTTTGATTTCTGTTTGACGTCGTGCACTCTCTCTGCCCCTCACTGGGAAGTTAATGTGGCCTCTGGGAGGGGAGGGCTTTTCGTTAAATGAGGTGTTACAGGACTATAGCTAAAAATTAGGACACAGAGGTCTGGACCTCTTTTTTTAAATTAATACAAACATTTATATATATATATATATATATATATATATATATATATATATATATATATATATATATATATATATACAGTACCAATCAAAAGTTTGGACACACCTACTCATTCAAGGATTTTTCTTTATTTTGACTATTTTCTACATTGTAGAATAATAGTGAAGACATTAAAACTACGAAATAACTCATATGGAATTATGTAGTAACCCAAAGTACCCACCCTTTGCCTTGATGACAGCCTTGCATTCTCTCAACCAGCTTCATGACGTAGTCACCTGGAATGCTTTTCCAAAAGTCTTGAAGGAGTTCCCACATATGCTGAGCACTTGTTGGCTGTTTTTCCTTCACTCTGCAGTCCAAATCATCCCAAAACATCTCAATTGGGTTGAGGTCAGGTGATTGTGGAGGCCAGGTCATCTGATGCAGCACTACATCACTCTCTTTCTTTGTAAATTAGCCCTTACACAGCCTGTAGGTGTCTTGGGGCATTGTCCTGAAAAAATAAATTATAGTCCCACTAAGCGCAAACCAGACAGGATGGCGTATTGCTGCAGAATGCTGTAGTAGCCATGCTGGTAAGTGTGCCTTGAATTCTTAATAAATCACAGATAGTGTCACCAGCAAAGCACCACCACACCTCCTCCTCCATGCTTCACCACACATGCGGAGATCATCCGTTCACTTACTTGGCGTCTGACAAAGACACGGCGGTTGGAACCCGGTGTCCTTTAGTAGTTCTTTGCAGCAATTCAACCATGAAGGCATGATTCATGCAGTCTCCTCTGAACAGTTGATGTTGAGATGTGTCTGTTACTTGAATTCTCTGAGGTGCAATCTGAGGTGCAGTTAATTGCTGATTTATGAGGCTGGTAACTCTAATGAACTTATCTTCTGCATTAGAGGTAACTCTGGGTCTTCCTTTCCTGTGGCGGTCCTCTTGAGAGCCAGTTTCATCATAGCGTTTGATGGTTTTTGCGACTGCACTTGAAGAAACTTTCAAAGTTCTTCAAATGTTTTGAATTGACTGACCTTCATGTCTTCAAGTAATGATGGACTATCATTTCTCTTTGCTTATTTGAGCTGTTCTTGCCATAATATGGACTTAGGGCTAGTGCTGTCTGCTGTATACCACCCCTACCTTGTCACAACACAACTGATTGGCTCAAACTCATTAAGGAAAGCAATTCCACAAATTAACTTTTAACAAGGCACACCTGTTAATTGAAATACATTCCAGGTGACTACCTCATGAAGCTGGTTGAGAGAATGCCAAGAGTGTGCAAAGCTATCATCAAGGCAAAGGGGGATTTGTTTAACACTTTTTTGTTTACTACATGATTCCATTTGTGTTAATTCATAGTTTTGATGTCTTCAATTTTATTCTACGAAGTAGAAAATTGTAAAAATTAAGAAAGACCCTGGAATGAGTAAGTGTTTCCAAACTTTTGACTGGTACTGTATATATATATTTTTAGGAACTCATTTGTGGTCTCCACTTAGTGTTGAGAGTTAGAATAGTGGAATACACAAGTTGCATGTCAGAGAAAAAAATACCAAGGGGCCTCGAGCTGGGTTGCGTTTAAATCCACTGCATCCGCAAATGTTGGCCTTTCACATCTACGATGGAAGGTGGCAAAGCTACAGCAGTGTTTGTCAGACCATGAGACATCTCGAAAATCGGTCTTCTCACGAAAATGTCTTTAGCGTCCGAACGGTTTGGCCTTCACATTAATATGACCCCTCTATGGATAAGATGAGACTCTCACGATGGTGTTCTCTAATTTGCTCTACAACCCCCATCAACTCCCGTAAAAATGGCACTATGGTTATTGTGAGTAGCCTAATTTATCTTCCTCTAACTCCGCCTTCTACTGAGTTCATACAAACTGTCATCTCCTACCATTCTGATAGATTGGAGACTGTTAGAAAACGTGGTTGTAACGTTCATAATTTGGTTGTTATTCCATTGGTTCCCATAATGTAGATGCTCAGGTGTGGCCCACACTCATTAAATGTGTTGCTTTTAAATGTTAGAGCAATCACTAGTAAAACCTTTCTTGTGAATGACCTCATTAGTGAGGGCAACGTTGATTGCACGTTTCTCACTAAAGCATTGGCTGTCTTCAGACTGTAGTGCCGCTCTTATTGAAGCCTCTCCCAACAAAATTAAAAAGGGTGGGGGGACAACCTTTATTTTTACTAATGCTCTCAGCTGTAAGGACATTTCATTTGGCAACTTTGGGTCTTTTGAGCATTATGCAATAATGTTTAAGTCAGCCACCAGTGCTGACCATAACCCTGTATAGGCCACCAAAGCACAGCCCCACTTTCTTTACTTAATTCTCTGAACTATTGTCTATTGTCCTTGAGAACTATGATAAAATCATTGTGTTGGTCGATTTTAATATTCATTTTGACAAAGAGACTGCCTCCAAGGCCATTGAATTTATGAATCTTTTTAGCTCAATGGACTTCATCCAACATGTTACTGGGTTCACCCATAACCGCGGCCATACTCTCAACCTGGTCATTACCAAGGGGCTTTCTATTGATGTATCCACTATTGTTGACACTGCTTTATCTGATCACCACTGTGTATTTTTACTACCGTGTTGCTCATAGCACAGGGTAATACTGAACGCATTATTAAAAAACATTACCTTACTTCTGAAGTTGCTACAGATTTTATTGAGTGTATGAACAGGAATGTGACCAAAATAGCTTTTTACCAACTGAGGAACATTGCCAAGTTGGGGTCGTTTCTTTCTCAGGCTGATACAGAGAGACTCCTCCATGCTTTTATTACAAGCAGGCTTGACTACTGTAGTGCTCTCCTGTCTGGTCTACCTAAGAAAGTCATTGGTCAACTGCAAAACATACAGAATGCTGCAGCACGGATAATGACCAAGACGAGACGGAGAGCACACTGGTTTTAAGGTCTCTGCACTGGCTGCCTGTGAGTTTAGAATAGATTTTAAGATTATTCTATTGTTTTTTAAATCTATCTACAATTGTGCACCCCAATACATATCAGACATGCTTTTGAGTTATTACATTTTTACATTTTAGTCATTTAGCAGACGCTCTTATCCAGAGCGACTTACAGTAGAGTGCATACATTTTATTACATTTTTTTACATACTGAGACAAGGATATCCCTACCGGCCAAACCCTCCCTAACCCGGACGACGCTATGCCAATTGTGCGTCGCCCCACGGACCTCCCGGTTGCAGCCGGCTGCGACAGAGCCTGGGGGCGAACCCAGCCCAGCCTGGGTGCGAACCCAGAGACTCTGGTGGCGCAGCCCTAGACCACTGCGCCACCCGGGAGTTATGTACCCAGTAGGTCCCTAATGTCCTCTAGCATACTGGCCTTTTAACTATCCCAAAGCCTAGGACCAAGAGGCATGGAGAGGCAGAACCTGAGGGAGGCCGAAACTGTGGACATATTTAAACTGCGGACATATATCGTAAAACACACCTTTTTAGCTTTGCTTTTGCTTAGGGTGCTTTTTTGGTCTTTCTGTTTTTATTGTTATTCTTTTGTTTGTTTTGTTCGTTTTGTAGTAAATATTTCTGTTTTTATTTGCATTGTTTTTTATATTTTCTTTCCTGTGAAGCGCATTGCATTCATGTCTGAAATGGGCTATATAGATCATCAGAGCTTTCTAATGTATCTCAAAACATGCTTCCTTTTGATAAAATGTTTGACTATGTTTGAATATGTATTAATCTGTTATTAAATGCATGTATATGGGCTAATAGCAGTACGGACAAATTCAATGTTTATTCAAAATGTTTTTTTAGATTTTTTATACCTACAGGGGTCCTAAAATGCAAAGTCATACCACTTAATTATTCTTGGTTTGACCATCTTAAAACAATTCCATATGTTAGCTTAGTAGTAGTCTCACGTTACCATACCTTCAAAATCACGTCACTGTCACGCCTCCCTTGGAGGTCTGGAGAATTTTCTATTGCAAAAACGTTTTGAATGGTCCGCTGGCTCCCAGTTGCAAGAATTTGATATGATGTTACATTTCAAGAAGCCTTCCCGCCACATGCCCGTTGGTGCTATGTGTTCTGTTCGTCACTGTTTTCAAACCAGGAAGGACAAATTTTACAGAGAATTGTTCTGTATGCTAGTTAGCAACATAGCAGAAAATGGAGCAAAACCTGGAGGAATTTAAAATAAGATTTTGTCAGAAGTGTGCTCTACACACAAAATCGACATAGATCTACATACTGTATTTTGATGGGGTTTTAATCTGCAATTTCCCAGCCATCCTCACCATAGACTGTAAAAATAACCATCATGCACTGTTGCACCTACGACACTAATCTAGTGAGCACTATTGGAGCTCCGCACAATCAAGGCATTTTATTGGTTTGATGTATAGTGAGGCGTCACTGATTTAAACTGGGTCTCCACCCCTATTTAGCAATTTTTTTGCCATGAACTTCCCCAGGCTTACCCGTATTAAGGAAGCCTGGTTTTGGACGAGGCCAGCCTTGGGCCCTTAGACTCATGGGCAGGGCTCTCCAACCCTGTTCCTGGAGAGCTCCCCTTCTATAGGTTTTCACTCCAAACTCAGTTGTAACTAACCTGATTCAGCTTATCATCAAGCTAATTATTAGAATCAAGTGCGCTAGATTAGGGTTGGAGTGAGAAGCTACAGGATGGTAGCTGTCCAGGAACAGGGTTGGAGTGAGAAGCTACAGGATGGTAGCTGTCCAGGAACAGGGTTGGAGTGAGAAGCTACAGGATGGTAGCTGTCCAGGAACAGGGTTGGAGTGAGAAGCTACAGGATGGTAGCTGTCCAGGAACAGGGTTGGAGAGCCTTGCTCTAGGGGGATAAAATACGCATTTCTTTGCTGCTGATCATCGTTGCAGAGGACATGTATGTGTAGCCCATGTACTGTATCTGATGTTTCCAGACAGCATCAGATACATGGGCTACATGTAGTAAAACAGAAGGGCACAGTTTCACTCGCTCTGATACTTTCTCCGGTGAGATAGTTTCAGCCACTTGCGATTGAAGGAACATTGGCGGGTGCACAGTACGCTGTTCGGATGCTGGAATTATTTTTGATGATCGATCGAAGGTAACCTAATTTTTGCTGTGATTTGTTTGACAATCAGATGGAAACATCATGACTGGTTGTGTTCATGGCACATTAAACGTTCATATATTTTTACAGTTAAGTTACATCTTTACTATAAAATTCATTAAAAAAACACTGGTCTCATCCTGTGGCCTCCAAATCACTCATCTACAGTAAATGTGTAGCAATCATGGCCAAATTATCGACTGGGAATGCAGGGCACATGCCCAGGGGCCCTAACTTCCAGGGGGCCCCTAATGATTTTGTTAGTCACTCTCGCTCTGATATCATATTAAAATGTCATAAGTCATGGCAAAAAAAGTAGAATTGCAGGAAATTAGCTGTAAAACTGCACAACAAAATAAATCTGTAAAGAATACTTATTTGTTTACCTTTTGTTAATAAAATATTTTTTCTTCTAACAGATCCCTCTGTATGTATTAAATTATTATTAATCCCGGTGCTGAGTTAATGTAAGTTAATGTGTAGCGGCTAATGATCGCTAATAGGCTATGTGTTTGTAGATCGACTGCGGTGAATGAACCTACAGCAGCCAATGTCATAATGGCTGGGGTCATTTTAGCTTTTAGTAAATGAGCTTCAACTTTCTTAAAAGGTATTGGATGGGGGGGGGGGGGGGGGGGGGGTGAATATTCACTGGACTATTCACATCTCCAATATGTGCTAAACTGAACTGGTTCCTTGCCAATGCACAAACATTCTGCACACTCACAGCAGACAACTGAGAAACAATGCACAAAATGTGAATGGTCTGTGAATGTAAATGAGCTAAACACATACTGTAGCTACATAAATATCCACATTCGTTCCCATACTACACTGGTGGTTTGCAGTGTGTTAAGGGAAAGTATGACCTGATGACGTTGTGTACACTTTCCTCCCTGGGGTGAGAGGAGAGGTGAGGAGAGGGGGGGGTCCCTCCCTTTTTTACTGCCTTAAATCTGTCATCAGACATCTGCCTTGCTGTCTGTCGGTGCCCTGGGGTCAGTGATGAAGCATTGTTAGTATGGTTGGTATGGTTATGACACATGCTGATCTTTACACGGGTGGAACTGTGTTTGGCGTGAGCCAGCATGTGAGACTGAAGGAGCACCCGGGAGGACACCCCTCTCACTCAAACCCAACAGCTGCTGCATGAAGACAAAACCTAAAACCTCTGTGTGTCTTTGTGCATCCCATCCCCTCGCTCCCCGCTTTCTCCTTCCTAACTATTTTTCCCCTATCACATGGGGGATCCTAATAAATATTAATTAGCTCCGTTTTCCGCTTCTATCCTTTATCCCTCCATACTCTTCTCCTCCTCCTCCTGCTATTTCCTCTGCCTGGTTTGTAATCAATACTGCCCTGCTGTCCTGTGAAAGGATTATGGGTGAAGAGCCGCAGGATATCTGAGACACACACATCAGTTCTCCAGCTAGACAGCTGTGAGTGTGAGAGTGTGTGGTGGGAGGGAAGAGTGTGTGAGTAGGAGGGAGATGTGCTGGCTTGTATTGTTTTAGTTTTTTATGGGATGCCATGGGATGATGAGATATGAAAACAATTACATGTTGCAGATTAAATACACCTCTAAATGGTACATACTCGAAATATACAAAAGTATGTGTATAAAATCGAGCAGACAGCCATGCAATCTCCATAGACAAACATTGGCAGTAGAATGGGCTTATTGAAGAACTCAGTTACTTTCAATGTGGCACCGTCATAGGATGCCACCTTTCCAACAAGTCAGTTTGTCAAATGTATGCCCTGCTAGAGCTGCCCCGGTCAACTGTATGTGCTGTTATTGTGAAGTGGAAATATCTAGGAGCAACAACAGCTCAGCTGTGAAGTAGTAGGCCACACAAGCTCCCAGAACGGGACCGCTGAGTGCTGAAGCGCATAGAGGGTAAAAATCATCTGTCCTCGGTTGCAACACTCACTTCCGAATTTCAAACTGGTGAAGCTCCCTGCCATTCTACTCTGGAGCAGTGGAAACGCGTTCTCTGGAGTGATGAATCACTCTTCACCATCTGGCAGTACACATCTGGGTTTGTCGGTTGCCAGTGTAACAGTTTTAACTTTAGACCGTCCCCTCACCCCGACCTGGGCACGAACCAGGGACCCTCTGCGCACATCAACAACAGTCACCCACGAAGCATCGTTACCCATCGCTCCACAAAAGCCACGGCCCTTGCAGAGCAAGGGGAACCACTACTTCAAGGTCTCAAAGCGAGTGACGTCACCGTTTGAAAGGCTATTAGCGCGCACCACCGCTAACTAGCTAGCCATTTCACATCAGTTACACCAGGAGAACGCTACCTGCCCGAATGCATAGTGCCAATCTATAAAGTTTGGTAGAGGAAAAACAATGGTCTGGGGCTGTTTTTCATGGTTTGGGCTAGGCCCCTTAGTTCCAGTGAAGGGAAATCTTAAACGCTACAGCATATAATGACATTCTAGACGATTCTGTGCTTCCAACTTTGTGGCAACAGTTTGGGAAAGGCCCTTTCCTGTTTGAGCATGACAATGCCCCCTGCGCACAAAGCGAGGTCCATACAGAAATGTTTTGTTGAGATCAGTGTGGAAGAACCTGACTGGCCTGCACAGAGCCCTGACCTCAACCCCATCCAACATCTTTGGGATGAATTGGAACGCCGACTGCGAGCCAGGGCTAATTGCCCAACATCAGTGCCCAACCTCACTATTACTCCTGTGGCTGAATGGAAGCAAATCCCTGCAGTAATATCTAGTAGAAAGCCGACCCGGAAGTGTGGAGGCTGTTATAGCAGCAAAGAATGGACCAACTCCATATTAATGCCCATTATTTTTTAATGAGATGTTCGACGAGCAGGTGTCCACATACTTCCGATTATGTAGTGTATTTTAAATTATTCTGGGTTAGTGTGTGGTAAGATAACAGGATAGCTATGGGATTTCATCTAACTGTGTTAGAGACAGCAAAAGCGGAGGACTTCACCTTGGCCTGGCCTTTTCAAAATTCTGGCTCTAGTTCTGATATTGTTTTTGACACCCCCTTTCAAGCCCCTGAACCTTAGCCCTGACCTTAACCCCACCCTCTTTTAAAAATGCAGATACATTAGTCCCATTAGACCTCAATGTTAGCCTTCGTTCTGGTTTTAAAAAATCCACCCAGATACCTTCCTGGCTTGCTCATAGTGAGAAAGCTCAAATTTAGATGCTAATCAGATAGTTATCTCGATGACGACTGCCTCCATGTCTTAACACAGGAAATGATAGCAGGTGCTGAGTGGGAATGTTGTCTTTGGGTGTGAAACAGACTAATGAGGAGATGTCTCCCACTCAATGGCTGTCTCTAAGACATCTTTTTGGGGGCTCTCACGCATAACATTTTTAGTTAATGTGAATATAGATTACATTTTATTTAGACTTTTTGAGTAGTTGACTAAAGAGCAGAATTACGATGAAGTGTTAATTCCTGGTATGCCTAAGAAACAGCTTTAGTAACATTGTGCCTTCGAGGGCAGGTGGATCAGGTCTGAGGAGCACACAGTGTGTTTCTGACACTGTGACAAAGTGTGTTTCTAACGCGGTTACACAGTGCGGGCACAGTGTCGGCAGGCTTCTGCTATTTTGTCAGCATAGCCAGGGATTATTTTAATAACAATCATCACTTGCTGTCAATGTTAGCAACACCCAGCCAGCCGTCCTCCCACCTCCCAGCCGCCCCACTGACCTCTCCAACACTGCAGCTGAACGCTATTTCAGTTATAGCATTATAGCACCCACAAACACCCCTCTGACCCCCCCGCCCCCCTGCAGACGGCTTTAATGGGAATGACTGGCTGCTGATGGGGTTAGGAGTAGCTATAATGACTGACAGAATCACATTAATGATGATGTGTTGCGAGAGGAGGGGTGAGGTGCGGTGGGGTGGGGTGGGGTGGGGAGGGGAGGGGTGAGGTGCGGTGGGGTGGGGTGGGGTGGGGAGGGGTGAGGTGCGGTGGGGTGGGGTGGGGTGGGGAGGGGTGAGGTGCGGTGGGGTGGGGTGGGGTGGGGTGGGGTGAGGTGGGGTGGGGTGGGGTGGGGAGGGGTGGGGGAGCCGAGGGCGAATGCGAGGGTGTTGATTTGTATAAATAATTCACAAACAACCCCCCCCCCCCCCACCCACTCACCACCTCACCTCTCTGTCTGTACACCCCTCTGGCTTTTAGAAGAGTAGCCAGACAGACAGACAATCGTCAGTCAATAAGTCCTCATCGTCAGAGACAGATAGCCAGACAGACAGACTAACAGACGGTTAGGATAAACGCCTGGAGTAGTCAGATGTTTTGGCTTGCACACAATGTACAGTATTGCATATTGTGATGGTGTGTGTGGACTTAGTAGTCAGTGAGGATGTGGTTGATATGGCAGACATTGCGGTGTTTGAAGTCACTGATCATGTAGTGCTGTATTAGATTGTGGTGAGATGGTGCTGAGTTAGTGGTTTGTTCAATATTTCTTCAACACATTTGTGGTAAGTGTCATTGTGAGATTATGATTGTGGTTAGACCGTGGTAGAGCTGCTGAGTGGAATGTATGAATGGGTATTTGGCACCCAGCCAGCTCTCATTAATCATAGGTCCCGCTTTCTCACACTGACAGCTCCCAACCTGCTGCCTTCCAGCCTTCCCAGCCCCATGCCATGCCTCCCTGAGTGTCCTGGGAAGGTGTGGGGACAGGGTGGCTTGAGCGTGGAGAAAGGCTGCCGACAGTCAGCAGACACCCCTCTCATGTACTAATCCTCCTCCACCTCCCATTTGTCAAACCTGTGTAAAGCCTGTGTTGAGAAATGAGATCATAGGTGAGTGAACTTGGCTGGGCCACCATGCACTTTCTGACAGTTTCAAATGTCATGGTACCTAGTTGTCCATGGCAATGTTGTCATTATGTGGGCTAGCCACCCACTAAAGAGCTAGGGTATAAAACCACTTAGCACAGTTTACTAGACTAGAAAGAAGTGAGTTTAGGTATCTTAAGAAATGAGGTGCATAGTGTATCTTCTTTTCATTATGGTGTACTATATCTTTGACATGAGAAGCAACATCTCCAGCACAGTACAAAAGAAAAGATAATGATGCGTAAGAGTAAGTTTACTTAGCATAAAGCTCCTAAGAGAGGAAGAGGTGTGTGAGTAGGAGATGGTGGAACTCTAGTTTAAGGGGACCATCCTCCTCAGGGAATTTCATGAAAAAATGTAAGTAGTGAAATATTTAAAAATGTTTCCTTTTTTAGATACACTGAAAATATAAATGCAACATGTAAAGTGATGGTCGCATGTTTCATGATCTGAAATAAAGTGTGTGGCCTGCTGGAGGTCATTTTGCAGGGCTCTGGCAGTGCACCTCCTTGCACAAAGGCGGAGGTAGCGGTCCTGCTGCTGGGTTGTTGCCCTCCTACGGCCTCCTCCACGTCTCCTGATGTACGGGCCTGTCTCCTGGTAGCGCCTCCATGCTCTGGACACTACGCTGACAGACACAGCAAACCTTTTTGCCACAGCTCGCATTGATGTGCCATCCTGGATGAGCTGCACTACCTGAGCCACGTGTGGGTTGTAGACTCCGTCTCATGCTACCACTAGAGTGAAAGCACCGCCAGCATTCAAAAGTGACCAAAACATCAGCCAGGAAGCATAGGAACTGAGAAGTGGTGTGTGGTAACCACCTGCAGAACCATTCCTTTTTTGGGGGTGTCTTACTAATTGCCTATAATTTCCACCTTTTGTCTATTCCATTTGCACAACAGCATGTGAAATTTATTGTCAATCAGTGTTGCTTCCTAAGTGGACAGTTTGATTTCACAGAAGTGTGATTGACTTGGAGTTACATTGTGTTGTTTAAGTGTTCCCTTTATTTTTTTGAGCAGTGTATTTAACATACATGTAAAAATAAAAAAAAGATCATTGGACTCACGTGGACTCAATTACTTGTGTCATTACCTTCCCTATATCTGTCTGTTCCCAAGCTCTGTTCCCTGCTTCGGGATTAATTATTTCATGTCCGTGTTGTCCCCGTGTTTCCGGCGCTGTTCCTGTCTTGTTTCCTTGTCTGTTCCCGAATAAATGTCTGACTCCCCATATCTGCTTCTCCTGGCCGGCGTTGGGCCTTACAACTAACCAGATAGCCACAGCTAAACTCAGCAAAAAAAGAAACGTCCTCTCACTGTAAACTGCGTTTACTTTCAGCAAACTTAACATGTGTAAATATTTGTATGAACATAACAAGATTCAACAACTGAGACATAAACTGAACAAGTTCCACAGACATGTGACTAATAGAAAAATAATAATGTGTTCCTGAACAAAGGTCCTCACCCTCCGATCCAACAGGTCCCAGACGTGCTAAATGGGATTGCGATCCGGGCTCTTCACTGGCCATGGCAGAACACTGACATTCCTGTCTTGCAGGAAATCACGCACAGAACGAGCAGTATGGCTGGTGGCATTGTCATGCTGGAGGGTCATGTCAGGATGAGCCTGCAGGAAGGGTACCACATGAGGGAGGAGGATATTTTCCCTGTAACGAGATAGAGATTGCTTGCAATGACAACAAGCTCAGTCCGATGATGCTGTGACACACCACCCCAGACCATGACGTACCCTCCACCTCCAAATCGATCCTGCTCCAGTGTACAGGCCTCTGTGTAATGCTCATTCATTCGACGATAAGCGCGAATCCGACCATCACCCCTGGTGAGACAAAACCGCGAATCGTCAGTGAAGAGCACTTTTTGCCAGTCCTGTCTGGTCCAGCGACGGTGGGTTGGTGCCCATAGGCAATGTTGTTGCCGGTGATGTCTGGTTAACAACAGGCCTACAAGCCCTAGGTCCAGCCTCTCTCACCCTGTTGCAGACAATCTGAGCACCGATGGAGGGATTGTGCATTTCTGGTGTAACTCGGGCAGTTGTTGTTGCCATCCTGTACCTGTCCCGTAGGTGTGATGTTCGGATGTACCGATCCTGTGCAGGTGTTGCTACACGTGGTCTGCCACTGCGAGGACGATCAGCTGTCCATCATGTCTCCCTGTAGCGCTGTCTTAGGCGTCTCACAGTACTGGCATTGCAATTTATTTCCCTGGCCACATCTGCAGTCCTCATGCCTCCTTGCAGCATGCCTAAGGCACGTTCACGCAGATGAGCAGGGACCCTGGGCATCTTTCTTTTGGTGTTTTTCAGAGTCAGTAGAAAGGCCTCTTTAGTGTCCTGAGTTTTCATATTTGGATTTTTACGAATTATCTTTGAACGACAGGTTCCTGAAAAGGGGCGTTTCTTTTTTTGCTGAGTTTAGACTAACTACAGTGGTTAGCTTGGAGGAAGTGTTTAGTGTTGTGTGCATTGCCTCTGTACACCTTGCTAGCTACCATCCCAAAGCCTACATTGCATATGAAGTGTGACTGGCTAATTCATGGATGGATGTATTTTTTTTAACTAGGGAAGTCAGTTAAGATCAAATTCATTTTTACAATGACGGCCTACCCTGGTCCCATTGTGCACCACCCTATTGGACTCCCAATCACGGCCGGATGTGATGCAGCCTGGATTTGAACCAGGTACTCTTGCACAGAGATGCAGTGCCTTAAACTGCTGTGCCACTTGGGATTCCCACTGCTCTCTGATTGGCTCAAAGGCAAGTTGTTGATAAGTATCTATCAGCAGTGAGATTCTCAATGTGTTTCATGCTTAAGAGTGTCTGCTAAATGACAAAAATATAAATGATGAATTAGTGTTAATGGGATGGGTAGGCTCTATTCTGTACAGTCAACACATTGAGATTAGAATATCTGTGAAGCAACAATCAAGCATCAATCTGTGTAAGTGATTGTAAGATTGTGTGTTCTGTGTGGGTGTACTTGTTTGGTGGAACAGAGGCAGAGGTGGCTAGGGCACGTCGCTGGAACTAATTTCTCCATATTTATCTTGGCCAGAGAGAATGAGCTAAGGGGCTAGCATCTGGTGCTAACTGGACCATGCTAACTCCTTAGATGTGCATTACTTGTTCAAGTAAGTTGGCTAAAGCCTAGCATCTGGTGTTAGTTGGACCGTGCAAACCCCTTTATCAGCTCTGCTGCACTTTCTTACAGTTGGTTAGCATAAGGCTGGCTGCGTCTGGTGTGAACTAGCATGCTAACTTGCGGTGTTGTGTATTGTCTTTGTCCACTCCTTTAACATCACTAAATGGGCTCTAGTTTACACTATAAATCACCCACTCTATGATTTGGAATAAGTGTCAGTGGTAGTTCATCATCTACATAAAAGGAAATAAGCAAAAAAAGACAATGAAGAAAAGGAAGCCATGTTTTTATTCCCTGTTTCCCTTTCCTCTCCTGTCTTAAAGTATCTCTACCCTGTGAGAATGTGAACCTTTCTCCACCACCCCACCCTCTCACTTCACAGAAAATGTAGGATACAGTATATCAGTTAGTGACATGTGCATGGTGTTGATCAATCAATTAATCACATTTATTTATAAAGCCCTTTTTACATCAGCAGATGTCACAAAGTGCTATACAGAAACCCGAACAGCAAGCAATGCAGATGTAGAAGCACAGTGGCTAGGAAAAACTCCCTAGAAAGGCAAGAACCTAGGAAGAAACCTAGAGAGGAACCTGTTTCTGAGGTGGGGCCAGTCCTCTTCTGGCTGTACCGGGTGGAGATTGTAAGAGTACATGGCCATTAAGGCCAGATTGTTCTTCAAGATGTTCAAACGTTCATAGATGACCAGCAGGGTCAAATAATAATCACAGTGGTTGTAGAGGGTGCAACAGGACAGTACCTCAGGAGTAAATATCAATTGGCTTTTCATAGCCGAGCATACTGTAGCTGCTGTTCGGAGCAAATTGCGACTGCGTTCTCTGAGAAGGCCTGATTAATGACGTGAGGCTGACTGCACCGCTGCCTTAGTGCCTCAGCCATATATCACTTGACTAATGTTCTTAGAGGAGCATCCCTATGCCACTCTCCCTCTGTGAGTCCTGCAGTAGTGCAGTGCTGCCGTCACTGTAACCCTTGGTCTGTAATATAAAAGAGCAGTCCAGTTGGGTGACTAACCCAGGGCAGACTATGACTGTAGTCCCTCTTCAATCTCTATTACTTAGTAGTATGTATTATTCAGTTAGCTATTGACATTACATGTATCTAGGTGAAAACATAATCATATTACAGAGAGAACAGGATATCTTTAATCAAGCAGCTATAGGCATCCAAAGAGGAGGCAAGGTACCGGTATAAAATCCAGATGAGGAGACATGGTGGGAGTGCTGGTCATAAAGGCCACCTCTTGTTGACTTGGTGTGTTTAAAGAGACTGAGAGTCAGACATGTGTTGGTCTGCAAAGTCAATCAGAGCTTCATTAAAGGCTTAAATGAGTTTGTATGGATTTAATAGGTAACCTGCCCACCTGGGCTGTATTGAGCCGATTCAACAGGGCCCTTGGCCCTCGGCTCTGGTCCACAGGGAAATTAAAGGCTTTGCAAAGAGGCAAAGTTAATAGCTGGGGTTAATAGTTTCTATTTGGTCTTAGTCCAGACTGGTGATTAGTTAATCAAAGACATGGTCATCTATTGTGACACTATGCACAACATGCACAAACACAAACACATGTAGAACCGTTTATGTACTCTGTTATGTACTGTACGGCTGTTTTGTCCATGTGTGTATTTGTGTCTACACATTAATATGTTTTGTCCTTGTGATTATATACACGGTGCATTCGGAAGTATTCAGACCCCTTGACTTTTTCCACATTTTGTTACGTTACAGCCTTATTCCAAAATTGATTAAATTGTTTCAATCTACAAACAATACCCCATAATGACAAAGCAAAAATCAAATGAAATATAACATTTACATAAGTATTCAGACACTTTACTCAGTACTTTGTTGAAGCACCTTTGGCAGCAATTACAGCCTAGAATCTTTGTGGGTATGATGCGACAAGCTTGGCAAACCTGTATTTGGGGAGTTTCTCCCATTCTTCTCTGCAGATCTTCTCAAGCTCTGTCAGGTTGGATGGGGAGCATCGCTGCACAGCTATTTTCATGTCACTCCAGAGATGTTCAATCGTGTTCAAGTCCGGGCTATGGCTGGGCCACTCAAGGACATTCAGAGACTTGTCACGAAGCCACTCCTGCATTGTCTTGGCTGTGTGCTTGGGTCTTGGTTCACTCCAGACCTGACTGCCCTCGAACAGCACAAAAACATCCTGTGGTGTACTGCACTAGCTTCGAATAGTCCCAACAATATGCAACTTTTCAGGGAAGTCAGGAACCAATGCACACAGAAAGTTAGATAAAGCTAGCCTTTGCTTTCCTAATAGAAATTTACATCCTGCAGCTCTAACTCCAAAAAGTTCTGGGACACTGTAAATTCCATGGAGAATAAGAGCATCTCCTCCCAGCTGCCCACTGCACTGAGGCTAAGAAACACTGTCACCACCGATAAATCTACGATAATCGAGAATTTCAATAAGCATTTCTCTACGGCTGGCCATGCTTTCCTCCTGGCTACCCCAACCTCGGCCAACAGCTCCGCACCCCCTGCAGCTACTTGCCGAAGCCTCCCCAGCTTCTCCTTCACCCAAATACAGACAGCAGATGTTCTGAAAGAGCTGCAAAACCTGGACCCGTACAAATCAGCTGGGCTAGACAATCTCTAAAATTATCCGCCGCAATTGTTGCAACCCCTATTACTAGTCTGTTCAACCTCTCTTTCGTATCGTCCGAGATTCCTAAAGATTGGAAATCTGCCACGGTCATCTCCCTCTTCAAAGGGGGTGACACTGTAGACCCAAACTGTTACAGACCTATATCCATCCTGCCCTGTCTTTCCAAAGTCTTCGAAAGCCAAGTTAACAAACAGTTCACTGACCATTTCGAATCCCACCGTACCTTCTCCGCTGTGCAATACGGTTTCCGAGCTGGTCAAGGGTGCACCTCAGCCACACTCAAGGTACTAAACAATATCAAAACCGCCATCGATAAAAAGTACTGTGCAGCCCTCTTAATCGACCTGGCCAAAGCCTTCGACTCTGTCAATCATCGTATTCTTATCGGCAGACCCAACAGCCTTGGTTTCTGAAATGACTGCCTCGCCTGGTTCACCTACTACTTCTCAGATATAGTTCAGTGTGTAAAATTTGAGGGCCTGTTGTCCAGACCTCTGGCAGTCTCTCTGTATATATCAATGATGTCGCTCTTGCTGCGGGTGATTCCTTGATCCACCTCTACGCAGACGACACCATTCTGTATACATCTGGCCCTTCTTTGGACACTGTGTTAGCAAACCTCCAAACAAGCTTCAATGCCATACAACACTCCTTCCGTGGCCTCCAACTGCTCTTAAACGCTAGTAAAACTAAATGCATGCTCTTCAACCGATCGCTGCCCGCACCCACCCGCCCGACTAGCATCACTACTCTGGACGGTTCTGACAACTACAAATGCCTCGGTGTCTGGCTAGACTGTAAACTCTCCTTCCAGACTCATATTATGCATCTCCAATCCAAAATTAAATCTTGAATCGGCTTCCTATTTCGCAACAAAGCCTTTTTTACTCACGCTGCCAAACTACCCTCATAAAACTGACTATCCTACCGATCCTCGACTTCGGCGATGTCATTTCCAAAATAGCCTCCAACAATCTACTCAGCAAACAGGATGCAGTCTATCACAGTGCCATCCGTTTTGTCACCAAAGCCCCATATATCACCCACCACTGCGACCTGTATGCTCTCGTCGGCTGGCCCTCGCTACATATTCGTCGCCAGACCCACTGGCTCCAGGTCATCTATAAGTCTTTGCTAGGTAAAGCTCTGCCTTATCTCAGCTCACTGGTCACCATAACAACACTCACCCATAGCATACGCTCCAGCTGGTATATCTCACTGTTCATCCCCAAAGCCAACACCTACTTTGGCTGCCTTTCCTTACAGTTCTCAGCTTCCAACGACTGGAACAAATGTCAAAAATTGCTGAAGTAATATCTCCCTCACTATCTTTAAGCATCAGTTATCTGAGCAGCTCACAGATCGCTGCAGCTGTACACAGCCCATCTGTAAATAGCCCATCCAACTACCTACCTCATCCCCATATTGTTTTTATTTGCTTTTTTTTGCTCTTTTGCACACCAGTATTTCTACTTGCACATCATAATCTGCACATCTATCATTCCAGTGTTAATTTGCTAAATTGTAATTACTTCGCTACTATGGCCTATTTGTTGCTTTACCTCCTTACTCCATTTGCGCACACTGCATATAGATTGTTCTATTGTTATTGACTGTACTTTTGTTTATCCCATGTGTAACTCAGTGTTGTTGTTTTTTGTCGCACTGCTTTGCTTTATCTTGGCCAGGTCGCAGTTGTAAATGAGAACTTGTTCTCAACTGGCCTACCTGGTTAAATAAAGGTGAAATAAAAAAAATGACGCAACGCTAGGCATTCCTTTCAAGGAGTTCAATCTTGGTTTCATCAGACCAGAGAATGTTGTTTCTCATGGTCCGAGAGTCCTTTAAGTGCCTTCTGGCAAGCTCCAAGTGGGCTGTCATGTCTCTTTTACTGAGTAGTGGCTTTCATCTGGCCACTCTACAATTAAGGCCTGATTGGTGGAGTGCTGCAGAGATACATGTCCTTCTGGAATGTTCTCCCATCTCCATAGAGGAACTCTGGAGCTCTTTCAGAGTGACCACAGGGTTCTTGGTCACCTCCCTAACCAAGGCCCTTCTCCCCCTATGGACAATTCCTTTGACCTCAGGGCTTGGTTTTTGCTCTGACATGCACTGTCAACTGTTCGACCTTACAGTATATAGACATGTTTGTGTCTTTCCAAATCATGTCCAATCAATTGACATTATGGACTCCAATCAAGTTGTACAAACATCTCAAGGATGATCAACCAGGTGAAGCATACCATTACTGTACTTTAGTAGTATGCTTCACCTGGTGAAGCTGGTTGATACAATGTCAAGAGTGTGCAAAGCTGTCATCAAGGCAAAGGGCCGGCTATTTTGAAGAATCTCAAATATAAAATATATATTTGGATTTGTTTAACACTTTTTTGTTTACTACATGATTCCATATGTGTTATTTCATAGTGTTGATGTCTTCACTATTATTCTACAATGTAGAAAATAGTAAAATAAAATAAAAACCTTGAATGAGTAGGTGTGTCCAAACTTTTGACTGGTACCATATATACATATATTGTATTTATTTATTTATTTACAATATCATGAAAACACAATGTCAAACTGGACGGAGACTTTCAGGATCCATGTAAGACCATCATAAACAAACATGTCCTTTCATGACATAATGCCCTTAATGTACAGTGCTTTGCAAAAGTATTCATCCCCTTGGCGTTTTTCCTATTTTCTTGCATGACAACCTGTAATTTAAATAGATTTTATTTGGATTTAATGTAATGGACATACACAAAATAGTCCAAATTGTGTAAGTGAAATGAAAAGATAACTTGTTTCAAAAAATGCCAAAAAAAATTAAACGTGGTGCGTGCGTATGTATTCAACCTTTGCAATGAAACCCCTAAATACGATCTGGTGCAACCAATTACTTTCAGAAGTCAAATAATTTGTTAAATAAAGTCCACATGATCTGTCACCTGATCTCAGTATATATTAGAGGTCGACCGATTATGATTTTTCAATGCCGATACCGATAATTGGAGGACCAAAAAAAGCCGATACCGGTCAATCAGCCGATTTTTATATAAATATTTGTCACGTTCCTGACCTGTTTTCTGTTGTTTTTGTAGGTGTTTAGTTGGTCAGGGCGTGAGTTGGGGTGGGCATTCTATGTTATGTATTTCTATGTTGGGTTAAATGTGTTGCCTGATATGGTTCTCAATTAGAGGCAGGTGTTTGACATTTCCTCTGATTGAGAACCATATTAAGGTAGGCTGTTCTCACTGTTTGTTTGTGGGTGATTGTTCCTGTGTCTGTGTCTGTTGCACCACACGGGACTGTTTCGTTTGTTCGTTCGTTTGGCTAGTCTTTCCTGTTCGTGCGTTCTTCGTGTCTATATGTAAGTTCTCAAGTTCAGGTCTGTCTACGTCGTTTGTTGTCTTGTAGTTTGTGTAAGAGTTTTCGTGTTTCGTCTTTCTTTAATAAATTCATTATGTCTACATTCAACGCTGCATTTTGGTCCGACCCCTACTCCTCCTCCTCATCTGAGGAGGAGGCATTAGACAGCCGTTACAATATTTGTAATAATGACAATTACAACAATACTGAATGAACACTGATTTTAACTAAATATAATACATCAATACAATCAACTGAGTCTCAATTAAATAATGCAAAAACAAGATTTTGGAAAATAAATTTAAAGTGCAATATGTGCCTTGTAAAAAGCTAACGTTTAAGTCCCTTGCTCAGAACATATGAAAGCTGGTGGTTCCTTTTAACCTGTCTAGGATCAGCGTGGCGCTAGCGGCACACCCCCCCCCCCCCCACTGAAAAACCAGTGCCGCGAAATTCAAAAAAAATATATTTTTAAAATATTTAACTTTCACACATTAAAGTCCAATACAGCTAATGAAAGACACAGATCTTGTGAATCCAGTCAACATTTCCGATTTTTAAAATGTTTTACAGGGAAGACACAATATGTAAAGATGTACATCTATTACCTAAAAACACATTAGCATAATCCACCATCTTTTATTTGTCCACCAACACCAGTAGCCATCACCAATTCGGCTAAACTAAGATATTTATAGCCCCTAACCAACAAAAAAACTCATTAGATGACAGTCTGATAACATATTTATGGTATGGGATAGGTTTTGTTAGAAAAAAGTGCATATTTCAGGTAGACTTCATAGTTTACAATTGCACCCACCATCACAAATGGACTAGAATAATTACAATGAGCAACGTGTTTACCTAACTACTAATCATCAAACATTTCGTAAAAATACACAGCATACACGAATCGAAAGACACAGATCCTGTGAATACAGACAATATTTCAGATTTTCTAAGTGTCTTACAGCGAAAACACAATAAATCGTTATATTAGCTTAGCACATAGCAATTAGCAGCCCAGCATTGATTCTAGCCAAAGTGAGCGATAAAAGTCAACATCGCCAAAAGATATTAATTTTTTCACTAACCTTCTCAGAATTCTTCCGATGACACTCCTGTAACATCACATTACAACATGCATATACAGTTTGATCGAAAATGTTTATATTTAGCCACCAAAATCATGGTTAGACAATGTGAAATGTAACTCAGCTGGTCAGAATTTGTCCTTGCGCCACTTAGACAGTGATCTACTCTTATACATAAATACTCATAAACGTGACTAAAAAATATAGGGTGGACAGGGATTGATAGACAATTTAATTCTTAATACAATTGCGTTATTACATTTTTTTATTTATCCTTACTTTTCAATACAGTTTGCGCCAAGCGAAGCTACGTCAAAAAACATGGCGTCCTAAGCCACTAAAATGTTTCGACAGAAACACGATTTATCATAATAAAAATGTCCTACCTTGAGCTGTTCTTCCATCAGTATCTTGGGCAAAGGATCCTTTCTTGGGAGAAATCGTCTTTTGGTGGAAAGCTGTCCTCTTGCCATGTGGAAATGTCAACTGCGTTCGGGATGAACTGAAAAGCGTGCCCAACTTTTCACATCGTTGCAAAAATAAATGTCCCAAAATCGCACTAAACGGATATAAATTGCTATAAAACGCTTTAAATTAACTACTTTATGATGTTTGTAACTCCTATAACGAGTGAAAAGATGACCGGAGAAATATAACAGGCTAAACTAACGCTTGGAACAGGAGAGGGTCGGTGTCTTCCACGCGCGTTACGCAGCAAGAAAAGACTTGCTAGCTAAAGGTTTTTTTCATTTGTAGGGCCTGTGAACGAGCAATCGACCCCGTTGGAATCGTCATCACGTAAAGGCATCCAGGGGAAGACGTAAGAAGTGTCCGTATAGTCATAGCAACGACAGTGCCCTTTTAACTGACTTCAGAAAAGTGGCCAACATTTCTCAAATCTGACTCCATGTCAGGGAAATTGCTGTAGAATGGGCTCTGTTCCACTTAGAGACAAAATTTCAACTCCTATAGAAACTATAGACTGTTTTCTATCCAATAATAATAATAATATGCATATTGTACGATCAAGGATTTTGTGGGAAGCCGTTTAAAAAATTAGCCACATTAGCATAAATAGTCTAAACAGCGCCCCCATCCCCAACAGGTTAATTAACATGAGTCTTCAATATTCCCAGGTAAGAAGTTTTAGGTTGTAGTTATTATAGGACTATTTCTCTCTTGTACCATTGTATTTCATATACCTATGACTATTGGATGTTCTAATAGGTATTATAGTATTGCCAGCCTAATCTCGGGAGTTGATATGCTTGAAGTCATAAACAGTGCAATGCTTGAAGCACAGCGAAGAGCTGCTGGCAAATGCAGGAAAGTGCTGTTTGATTGAATGCTTACGAGCCTGCTGCTGCCTACCACCGCTCAGTCAGACTGCTCTATCAAATCATAGACTTAATTATAATATAATAACACACAGAAATAAAAGCCTTAGGTCATTAGTATGGTCAAATCTGGAAACTATAATTTCGAAAACAAAGCGTTTATTCTTTCAGTGAAATACGGAACCGTTCCGTATTTTATCTAACGGGTGGCATCCCTAAGTCTAAATATTGCTGTTACATTGCACAACCTTCAATGTTATGTCATAATTATGTACAATTCTGGCAAATTAATTATGATCTGTTTTGGGAAGAAATGGTCTTCACACAGTTCGCAACGAGCCAGGCGGCCCAAACTGCTGCATATACCCTGACTCTGCACAGAACGCAAGAGAAGTGACACAATTTCCCTAGTTAAAATAAATTCATGTTGGCAGGCAATATTAACTAAATATGTGTGTGTATTGATTTTAAGAAAGGCATTGATGTTTATGGTTAGGTACACAATGGTGCAACAACAGTGCTTTTTTCGCGAATGCGCTTGTTAAATCACCCGTTTTGCGAAGTAGGCTGTGATTCAATGATAAATTAACAGGCACCGCATTGATTATTGATTGTTTTTTATAAGATAAGTTTAATGCTAGCTAGCACCTTACCTTGGCTCCTTGCTGCACTCGCATAACAGGTAGTCAGCCTGCCACGCATTCTCTTCGGGGAGTGCAATGTAATCGGCCATGATCATTGTCCAAAAATTGAGATTACTGATTGTTATGAAAACTTGAAATCGGCCCTAATTAATCGTCCATTCCGATTAATCGGTCAACCTCTAGTATGTATACTCCTGTTCTGTAAGACCAGAGAGTCTGCAAGACCACTAAGCAGGGGGCACCACCAAGCAAGCTACACCATGAAGACCCAGGAGCTCTCCCAACAGGTCAGGGACAAAGTTGTGGAGAAGTACAGATCAGGGTTGGGTTATAAAAAAATATCCAAAACTTTAACATCCCACGGAGCACCATTAAATCCATTATAAAAAAAATGGAAAGAATATGGCATCACAACAAACCTGCCAAGAGAGGGCCGCCCACCAAAACTCAGACCAGGCAAGGAGGGCATTAATCAGAGGCAACAAAGAGACCAAAGATAATCCTGAAGGAGCTGCATCGCTCCACAGCAGAGATTGGAGTATCTGTCCATAGGACCATTTTAAGCCGTACACTCCACACAGCTGGGCTTTATGGAAGAATGGCAAGATAAAAAGCCACTGCTTATTAAAGAAAAAAATAAGCAAACACGTTTGGTTTTTGCCAACAGGCATGTGGGAGACTCTCCAAACATATGCAAGAAGGTACTCGGGGGGATGAGAGCTTTTTTGGCCTTCAAGGAAAACGCTATGTCTAGCGCAAACCCATCACCTCTCATCACCTCGAGAACACCATCCCCACAGTGAAGCATGGTGGTGGCAGCATCATGCTGTGGGGATGTTTTTCATCAGCAGGGAATGGGAAACTGGTCAGAATTGAACAAATGATGGATGACGCTAAATACAGGAAAATCTTGAGGGAAACCTGTTTCAGTCTTCCAAAGATTTGAGACTGGGACAGAGGTTCACCTTCCAGCAGGACAATGACCCTAAGCATACTGTTAATGCAACACTCGAATGGTTTAAGGAGAAACATTTAAATGTCTTGGAATGGCCTAGTCAAGGCCCAGACCTCAATCGAGTTGAGAATCTGTGGTATGACTGTACACCAGCAGAACCCGTCCAACTTGAAGGAGCTGGAGCAGTTTTGCCTTGAGGAATGGGAAAAAATCCAAGTGGCTAGATATGGCAAGCTTATAGAGACATACCACAAGAGACCAGCAGCTGTAATTGCTGCAAAAGGTGGCTCTACAAAGTATTGACTTTGGGGGGGTGAAAAGTTATGCATGTTCAAGTTTTCCGTTTTTTTGTCTTATTTCTTGTTTGTTTCACAAGAAAAAATATTTTGCATCTACAAAGTGGTAGACATGTTGTGAAAAACAAATTATACAACCCCCCCCCAAAATCTATTTTAATTCCAGGCTGAAAGGCAACAAATAATAAAAAGCCACTGTAGTTCCCCTCTCTCCCATCTTCCCCTCAACTCCACCCCCAGTACCCTCCAGCCTGACTGGTTGAGGGTGAGAGATGAGATATGAGAGAGAGGAGCATCTGCACTGTCAGCCAGTGGCTCCATAGTGACTGTATTATTCATGTGCCCTACCCTACAAACCTCTGTTATCTAGTGCAACCTACCTTCCATTCTGACTGCTGAGTGTCACACCCAGTACTGTACTGTTCAGTGCTTCCTGTTGTCTAACCTAGTCATTCAGCTCCTCCCATTCACAGAGAGGAGAGAAAGACCCAGTGCTTCGCTAGGACAGCATTAGGTGACATCAGACTTCTACAGTGCATCCCCTTCACGGAGTAAAAAGTGAGGAACATCCACGAGTTTTATTAATTCATGAAATCCACTGCTTATACAGTACAGTAGTAGTATGTTAGTGGAGGCTCCTCAGAGGAGGAAGGGGAGGACCATCCTCCTCAGTGAATTTCATAAAAATAAAGTTTTTAAAACATTGAAAAATCATTTTTAGATAAAACTATACTACATGTCACCAAATAATTGATTAAAATACACTGTTTTGCAATGAAGGTCTACAGTAGCCTGTAGGGTAGCACAATTTTGTAGCCGAAGGACAGCTCTTCTTGGTACATTGATTTCAATACAAAACGTAGGAAGCTCATGGTTCTCACCCTCTTCCATAGACTTACACAGTAATTATGACAACTTCCGGAGGACATCCTCCAACCTGTCAGAGCTCTTGCAGAATGAAATGACGTGCTGTCCACCCAATCAAAGGATCAGAGAATGAATCTAGTACTGAAAGCATAAGCTACATATAGCTAGCACTGCAGTGAACAACATGTGGTGAGTAGTTGACTCAAAGAGAGAGAAAGACAATAGTTGAACAGTTTTTAACAAATGAATGTCTTTAAAACTGAAAAAGAAGCAAGAGAGCGAGATGATGTAATTTCTTTTCACTTTCAGTTTCGCTTACTTAGTTAGCAAATGCAGCTGGCTAGGTCAGTTACTCAAACACCCCGCTCAAACAAAGGGATGCTATGTTAGCTAGCTGGCTTTGACTATCCAACACAACACTGGAACTCTTCCAAGTCAAGGTAAGCTTTTGGTTTTATTAATTTATTGCCACAGGGGCCCGTCGGTGTAACTGCTAACTGACTATACACTGTAACGTTACTGTATGATTGTAGCGGGTTTACTAACGCATTAGTTCTATTAGCTAAGTTGACTATGACATTACTTTAGCTAATATGGGGACAACGATGTAGGCTGTGTGTAGCGGTTATGACATGGTTGGCTTGTAAAGGTTTTTTTGGCCTGGTCACATACAGCTGATGTGTTGTTCATCACAAATGAAGGGAAAAGGTGAGAGGAGGAGAGTACATAGAGGCGAGAAGGAATACAACGTGGCTGCTATGAAAGTGAACTGTGTTTATGCAGGATCGGGGCTATATTCATTCCTCTGATTCTGTTGACAAATGTTTCTTAAACGGAAGCAAATGAAATGGGGATTAAAATACCTGAATTTGTCCAATAGAAACTCTCATTTGCAACTGTTGAACTACTGATTACACCCTAGATCAGCTAGATGCAGACAAAGGTTTGCAAGGTGGTATTGAATGTGTCACTGTCTGTCCATGTGTCACTGTCTGTCAGCTCAGTTTTTTCTCTCAACCTGTGTGCACCTACGTTGTAAACTTTCATTCATAGGCTAGATTGTAGCAAACTCATTATGAGTATAGGGAGTATTCGGTTATCATGTAGTAGCCTTAACCTATCAATGTTACATTGAACTGGGTGAATCGAAAATGAATGACAGTCATCCAGCATGCTGTAATAGAAAAAAGGCCATGCTCATGAAAAAAAAATTGTCCTCCCTCATCATAAACGGCACTGACCGCCCCTGTCATATGTCATATCTTCTATATCTCCTCTGCACTTTTACTCTCATCCATCCATCTGTTTTCACTCTCTCTTTTCCATGGTAGGTTATTTTATAATGCAGGTCCATGTGTAAAAGCAGAGAGAACAGCTTGATGTGGGCTACCACAGCCTCTTGTACCTGTCAGTCTCAATCCCAGCCCTCTGTGCTGCTCCCTAATGTGTGTCAATTCACTCTCCTCCGCTATACAGGACATAATTGGGACTGTGACAGCAAACAACATTCCATTCACATCTCTTGATTAGCATGTTAGTATCCTTCTATTACGGTTTACAGGCCATGCTGCCTGCGTCTCCCCAGGGGCTAGCCATGGAGGCGTGCTGCAGATGGGTGGAGCGGGTGGCAGGATTAGAGCCAGTTGGGCAAGTGTTAGCCCGGGGAACACTCTGGCACCCAGACAGATCCCACATCCTCCAATGAATCTTTCTTCACTCAAGGCCCTCACCTTCTTGTTCCATAGCTACCTCTTCATTTGGTCTCACCTCACTATCCCACAATCCTGCATTCATTCAATACCTTTGTGCTCACACACATCTCTACATACTCTGCCGTGCACTATCACCCCTCTCTGCTCCTACATACCATTGCATAATGCAGGTTAGCGTTTCGGAGGCAGCTCTACACAGCTAACCTTAACTGTAACCACATTGCTAACCCTATTGCCTAACTCTAACCGTAAGACAAAAAAACATGCATTTTTTCAATATAGCCAATTTAGACTTTGCAGTGGGCCTATCTAAGTGGAAATCACTCAGTTCTGCCTCCAGGACAAGCCTCATGACAATAAACGTCAGCCTGCTTGCATAACCTCTCTCCTCACTCCCCACCACTATATAACCTTCATGGCCCGCATGACCTTCCAGTTTCTTCCTCTTTCCCACCCTCCTACTGCCCCCCTTAGCACCGTGCCAGCCTGCCAGGGTCCAGCCCAGAAAGGGAGGGCACTGTGGACAAAGTGCACTGAGAGCCAATCTGCAATCCTGGGCCTACAGCCCTCCAGCCCCGCCTAACAGGGGACAGGGGAACCCATGGAACTCAGATCTAAACAGCACAGTGAGGGCCAGTGAGTCACTAGGCTGCACCCCATGGTTGGCCAACATTATACAGTACCCTCATTAAGTTGGTCATGGCTAGATGTGATACATGTCAATTTGACGTCTAAAGTTGCATGTTTGGGGAGAATGTTTTATTTTGATCTAACCCTAACCTTTTCCTAACCTTAAAACAATTATCCTAACCTGCTGCATACATTTTCCTAACCTGCTATGAAATGTCACTTCTGACCGTAGCTGTACATGATCTTGTTAAGACCAACTAATCCCTTTGTATCATCTCTACTGGCATTAACTAAAGACCACAGCTTTATCTCATAAGACAAAATAAGGTCAAATGGCTTAAATTTCATGGCAGGCCAGGTGTTGGCCATTTTGTTATTTAGGGTGCAGCACTGCGTCACCTTCCAAACCAGAAGGTGGACAGATTGATAATGCTCTGATGGTTAGCGGGATAGATGTTAGTTGGGGGTCATGCTCTGCTGGGTATTGTGCACTTGGCCGTCCCTGCATATGTTGTGTGTGTGGGGACTAGGACGGGGGACTGGGGGTAAACAGGACCTGATATACAGGACATGAACGTGGGGAAGAATGGACTGTGTCCCTGAGCAGATGTGTTCATGGAGTGCAGTGGTCTCTGTGCATTTGTCATCTGGGCTTTAATCTGGTCAGTCAAGGGCATTCTGGTATCAGAGGAGGAGGGGGGGATGGATCCCAGCTGTCTGTTCCCTCTGGAGGAACCCCTTCTGAACTTACACACACACACACACACATTCAACCCCAGTACCACTCCAAACACACACACACAAACTCTCACAGCCTGACGCACACAACATAGTTGTCAGATATCTGGCCTACTCTCTACTCTTGATTCAACAAGTGGAGATTATACAAGGATGTTATTTTCCCTTTCTGTGATTGACTTTCTATATTGTACCCCTCCCCCCCCCCCCCCTCTCTCTCTCTCTGCCTCTCTCTCTACCACCCTCCTCCCCTCCCCAGGGCCTCTGGCTGTCATCCCACAAGTCATGTTCTCCTGACTACATGATGCGTGCATATCTCTTGTGTTTTCTTAATGCTAACTCACACCGACGTTTGCACGGCATTGTGGGATGCTGCTCTCGGTCAAAATACACCATGGGATGTAATAATGATGAGGATGATGATGATGAGGAACCTAAGGGGAATGCTTCTATTTTTTCCTCTGCTTTTTTTCTTAATATTATTCAGTACATGGGGATGGATGGAAGACGAGCGGTGTTACAGAGCCCGAATGATACAGAGCTGCATATTTTATAACTTTATACTTTATACTGCTCATCATCATCACCATTTCTCCCATTTCTCACTTTACTAAGCACCACAGAGAGTGTTTGGTTCATCTATGATTCATTTTCAATGGAGTCTCTCCATCCCCACTGGTGTTGATGTTTTCTGAAGAAGTGCTAAAGTCTGATATGTGATTTCGAAAACTGCACTCATTTGTCAGGAAGCAGCTCTGCAATGATTCAAGTCTCTCCTCTGTAACTCTTTCATGTTTGTAGATGAAACATTTAACTCTTCATGTTATGGCTCTGATGAAAAAGAAAGAGTGCAATACTGTAATTCTGATATAGAGATGGCTTCTAATGTAGTGGCCTGCTTGCAATTGCATCGACTAGTGTGTGTATTGTAGTGAGAGAGCGCGAGTGAGTGTGTGTACATTGGTGCTTCTGTGTATGTATGAGAGATAAATGGGGCGAGCAATGCAGACAGACAGGGAGAGAGTTAGGGCATGGTCAGTGGGCTACCCCCTGGAGAGGAGGCTTGAGTGGTAGGGGTCATGACAGCGTTTTGGCCCTGCAGCGGCGCTTCTCCGTGGGGAAAATGTTTGTCTGAGGGGCCTGTCTGTCTGTTTGTGGGGCTCTGGGGCTGTGGGGCTGTAGCCCGGTGGACAGAGTCTGTTATGGAAGATTTCCCTACGGCCTTGGATACAGTATAATTACACTCCCAAAGCCAACAGGGTCTGTCTCCTACACTCTCTCACATTAGACAAGCATGGAGGCTCAGACCCTCACCACTTTTCCCCAGACCTCTCAGCCCTCTGCCATGTTCCTCAGCTCTTTGTGTCAGAGCCTAGTGGTAGAGTGTGGATACAGTAGGGCTCATAGACTCCTAGTCACAGCATGGTAGTGTAGAGAAATCTCAGTCATGGAGGTTATGGCTAAACTTGGCCTGTCTGTGTCCGCACCGGTTGGATCATTCACATTTCCCACATGCATCAGGTCATTCACTGACACGTCTAGAGTAGTGCACTCTTAGCATTGCCCTCAACTACTGTACAATGAGCATAAAGGTTTGCTGATCTGTTTTTCATGATTCATTAAAATGACCCTCATGATAGAATTTATTCACCAATGTTTAATTTCACTGTGGCTTGGTAGAGGTAGAGAAACAAATTGATGCAGTCATGACTGTGGTTTGTTTGGAAGGTTTGTGTTGTATGTATCACATGAGAGGAAAGAGTCACTTAATAAATGGTTGGTCCCTAGGGTTGAGGAGAGAGAGGTGTAAGAAGTCGTTGGGGAGAATCTCTGTCTGAGTGGGAACAGGGCAAATTCACTTGAGACCAATTATTCCCAGGCAAGCTGTTACAACCCACAGTGTCAGTGTGTCTCCTCTATTCCACGTGATGGAAGAGTGTGACATAAATTACTGTGGAAAATAAAAGGAAGAGGGAAAGATGGATGGAAGAAATATGAAAGAGTGAATGTAGTGCTAACATTTGCTCTATGACCATAATAATATACACATACACACACACAATCCATAGTCAGGCACATCTGAATGTTTTAATTAGACTGAGGGAAAGGAAAGCGCTAAGGCAGAACCGTTTGAGCGCTATCCTTCTGTGTTTGCTCAATTAAACTCTGATTGCAGCTAATTGCTTACACTGAGAGAGTGTAAAATGAGAGTATATGAGGTGGGTTGGTCTGGGTTTGCCTTCCTGCCTACATGGCCGTCTCCATTTCACATGATCCGCCCGCGAAGGAAACCAAATATTTAATGATGGAGGTTGTAATTGCTTCCTCTCTGTCTCGCTCACTGTCTCTCTTCGTCCTCTTTTGTCTGGCTTTCATAAGCATAGGCAGGTGCACACTTATACACATACAGAAAACATCTGAAAGTATTCATACCCCTTGACTTATTTCACATTTTGATGTGTTACAGTGTGAATTCAAAACAAATTACGTTGTTTTGTTTTTCTCAGCCATCTACACACAATTCCCCATAATGATGAAGTGAAAACATGTTTTTAGACATGTTTTTAGACATTTTCAAATTTATTGAAAATTAAATACAGAAATATCTCATTTAAATAAGTATTCACACCCCTGAGTAAATACATGTTAGAATCACCTTTCATAGTGATTACAGCTGTGAGTCTTTCTGGATAAGTCTGTAAGAGCGCGGCACCCCTTGATTGTACAATATTTGCACATTCTTTTTTTAAATTGTTAAAGCTCTGTCAAGTTTTTTGTTGATCATTGCTAGACAGTTGTTTACAAGTGAAGCTTTGGATTTTCAAGCCGATTTAAGTCAAATCTGTAACTAGGCCACTCAGGGCAATTCAATGTAGTCTTGTTAAGCAACTCCAGTGTATATTTGGGTTTTAGTTGATTGTCCTGCTGAAAGGTGAATTTGTAAAAAAACTACCTAGTTCTTGCCATTGACAAGCATATACATACCATGATGCAGGCACCACCATGCTTGAAAATATGAAGAGTGGTACACAGTGTGTGTTGGCGGCAGGTAGCCTTGCAGTTAAGAGCGTTGGGCCAGTAACCGAAAGGTTGCTGGTTTGAATCCCCGAGCCGAATAGGTGAAAAATCTGGCAATGTGCCCTTGAGCAAGGCACATAATCCTAATTGCTCCTGTAAGTCGCTCTGGATAAGAGTGTCTGCTAAATGACACAAATGTAAAAAATGTAAATGTGTTCGATTTGCCTCAAACATAACGCTTTGTATTCAGGTAAGGTTAGGAATATTTTTATTCAGTACAGGCTTCCTTCTTTTCACTCTTGTCATTTAGGTTAGTATTGTCGTGTAATCCAATGTTGTTGATCCATCCTCTTATCACCACCATTAAACTCTGTTTTAAAGTCACTTTTGGCCTCATGGTGAAATCCTTGAGTGGTTTCTTTCCTCTCCGGCAACTGAGTTAGGAAGGACGCCTGTATCTTTGTAGTGACTGGGTGTATTGATACCCCATCCAAAGTGTAATTAATAACTTCACCATGCTCAAAGGGATATTTAATGTCTGCTTTTTTTTACCAATTGGTGCCCTTTGTGAGGCATTGGAAAACCTTCCTGGTCTTTGTGGTTGAATTTGTGATTGAAATGCACTGCTCGACTGAGGCACCTTACAGATAATGGTGTGTGTGGGGAACAAAGATGAGGTAGTCATTCAAAAATCATGTTAAACATTATTTTAGAATTGTCCATGCAACTTATTATGTGACTTGTTAAAGCACAGTTTTACTCCTGTAGGCTTGCCATAACAAAGGGGTTGCATACTCAAGACATTTCAGCTTTCCATTTTTTATTAATTTGAAAACATTTCTAAAAACATAATTCCACTTTGACATTATGGGGTATTGTGTGTAGGCCAGTGATACACCATCTCAATGTAATCCATTTTAAATTCAGGCTGTAACACAGCAAAATGTGAAAGAGTTCTAGGGGTATGAATACTTTCTGAAGGCACTGTAGCCTACTCCTCTGATTAACACACACACACACACACACACACACACTTCTGTGAGATATGTTTTATATTTCCATGTTGCAGTCTGTAAATGTGCTCAGTCTTTGTCATTATACATACACATAAATGTAGTTGACTGACTGCTGTAGAGCTAATAATGGTAATGTATCTGTGAAATGCTAACTCTAAAGAACCACATTTGGAATACTTAATTAATCTTAATGGCTTTTGGAATAAGTCAGCCAAACAAATTGTGTGTTTTTCATAAATTACGTATGTCTGCACCACAGCACACACATCCAAAATCTTGAACTTCCTTACAGAGAGAGAGCCACACACACAGACACATTTCCCCTCCTCCCCTGTAATAAATAAATGCATTTCCTCTGTCTGCTCCTCAGAGCTCCCTCTCACTCTCTCCGTTTCCCCCTCATCCATCTCTTTCATTCCCTTTCTCTATTCCTCTATCTCCCTCTCTCTCTTTTTCTCTTTCTACTGCACAAGGAGAAGGGAGTGTTACGGACCATGCCAAAAGTAACTCATTTATTTGATGGGAGGCCATTTGAATTTGCATCAGGAATTTTTGGGAGATGCTGCAGTGTGTGTGTGTGTGTGTGTGTGTGTGTGTGTGTGTGTGTGTGTGTGTGTGTGTGTGTGTGTGTGTGTGTGTGTGTGTGTGTGTGTGTGTGTGTGTGTGTGTGTGTGTGTGTGTGTGTGTGTGTGTGTGTGTGTGTGTGTGTGTGTGTAATGGCTGCCACAGCATCCTTATCACTTCTCCACACACCTGCTTCCCTCTGAGAGAGCGTCTCCCCTCTCGTCATGCCTCCCCATCAAAGACTGATCCAGTCTAGGCTCTAGCTCCATAACATCCCTGGATGAGCTCCTTGGTCCCTGCAGAACAGTACGCCTGCCTGGCTGGCTCTCCCTTACTGGTCCTGGGTGTGTGTGTTCTCCAGGCAGAAGGACACTCTGGCTTCGGCCTGTACCTTTGAGGCAGTGCCCGCCCTGGACTGGTGCTTCTGGGAAACAAGCAGGCAGGGGTGGCTGGCTCAGCTGCCATATGCTGTGTGATTCTGGGAAGCAGTATTATGGCTTATGGAATAAGACTGCAGAGCTTCTGAAAGTACACAGCCTGAGGCCAGTGGTTTTGGAGAAGCTAAAGCCAGTAGGATATGGAAAGACTTCTTGTGTGTCTGTGTGGTGGTGTGTGGTGAGGAGAAATGTTAGCTCAGTCATATACATCATCAAATGGGGGGAATCTCAAACTATGGGTACAGAGGAAAGCACTTTGTGCTCAAAGCACGATCACACCGCTGCTTCAGAGGTCAATTGGAGGTAATGAGAGGTAGTGAGAGGGAGGGAGGGAGGGCGGTAGTGAAAAGGAGGGGAAAGGAGGGATGCAGGGAGGGGAGAGGGAGGGTACAAGAGAGGTCTGGACCTCCGTTACCCCTGAAACACACACAAACACACATGCACTTTACATATTTATGCGCTGTGCTTAGAAAACATGCATATACAGTATATGCTCTCTTTGTTTCTCTCTTTCACGTTCTCTCACTCTCTCTCTGAACTGCATACTTATTAGTTATTCAGTAGATGCATCATCAGTCTGTACCGTATAGTACTTCTTTGTGGGAAATTATACAGCGGGTGGGTCTAATCCTGGATGCTGATTGGTTAAAACCGCATTCCAGCCTGTGTCTATTCCACAAGTTACCACCAGCTAAATCTATGATGTTGAATGTACTCTGTTCCATCAGACTGCACAATCCACTGTCTCATCAGCTCAGTCAGGCAATGTATATACTAGATCTACAGTACACTGTAAAAAGCATCTACATTATCTCCCATTTCTATTAGGCTAGCATTTGTCTGTCTCTGCGACATTTGCAACATTGTTTCAATATTTGATCTCCAGCTGCCCTATGTAATGAACGTGTTGAGAGTAGGACGAGACATACAGGCTGGCAGATTTTATCAGCCAGTCGAAATCATGAATCAGCATAATTGTTATGGACATATGCAAAGACATGTCAATAGAAAAACACGAAAGGCAGCTAGTTTGCTGTCATTCCAGCTTCAGTTTGAAGTGATTGTGTTTGTGCTCTTCTGAACAGTGGCCTGGTGAGAGACCAAATGTTTTATGCCAGGCGAAATCGCACATCATTAGCGTGTTACTGATGTATGAAAAAGAACACTAGAACACGGCTTAAACAAACGCAAATACAGCTACTTTGTTGTTATTCTGGCTGCACTGTTTGACATGAATGTGTTAGCCAAAGTTGACTAGCTAGCAAGCAAGAGATAAGAACATTCCCAGCCATCATGGCAATGGAACATTTAGAATGAACGACTGGGTTGCGTACATAGATGTAGAAAACAAATACTTAATGACTGAGTCGCGTCTCTGACATTCAAATCGATAGTTGCTTGGGTAGCAACCCTAGATATGTGTTGGGACTAAATGTCATGGAAGGATGAAATAGTATGAATAAATTCATCAAAATAACATGTTTAATGAAAATATGTCAATCATTATTTGAATATGTTGGTAACCCGTTGTATAAAAGTGATAATGCCCTTGAATCCGGTGTTTGGAGGATATGTTGGCACGGTTTGCCGGCCCTTCGACTTCTTCTCTGGCTTAACAACACCCGTACCAATATATTCTCCAAACGCCGGCTTCTCTGGCATTATCACTTAACTATTGCATGTCTATTAAACCTATAGAGCTTCAGTTGTGAACCGACACAGTGGTTCCAGTCTATCTCTATATCTCTCTCTCTCTCTCTCTCTCTTTTACAGCCAACCAATTAACACCATCATCCTTCTACCTGTGCCTTTGCCATCAGATAAAGTAGCACACCCCCTTTCCTCCTCCTCCTCATCTCCCTCTCTCTCCCTCTCTTCACGTGGACGTGCAGACAGCTGTGCACAGTTTTAATTGACAGGATCACTCGTGCTCTACGAAGTGAACATCTCTGCATTTATAATTAAGCAAGGCTGGGGTTGAAGTGCAGGAGGGGAGAAGGATGGATGAATCCATCCCCCTCTTTTCTCTCTCCCTCTCCTCACTGTTTCTGCTAGGTGGGGAGACAGCATGAGGTGAAGGTGGGCATTTACTGTATCTATTTATATTGTATGTAAGGTCATCCTGATGTATTGTGGGTCTCTGTGTTGTTTACAACATTCAGTTTGGAGTCTTGGGCAGAAATGCAATAATTTCAGCATTTCTTATTTGTGTCTCCAGTTTGGTACACTCTTAGAAAACAGGATTCAAAAATGTTGTTTGGCTGTCCCCATAGAAGAACCCTTGTTGGTTCAATCAATCAATCAATCAAATGAATTTATAAGCCCTTCTTACATCAGCTGATGTCACAAATTGCTGTACAGAAACCCAGCCTAATACCCCAAACAGCAAGCAATGCACGTGTAGAAGCACGGTGGCTAGGAAAAACTCCCTAGAAAAAACACCACTAGAGGGATCACTTCAACCACCAACTTACCATCCTGAGACAAGGCCGAGTATAGCCCACAAAGATCTCCGCCACGGCACGACCCAAGAGGGGGGGGGGGGGGGGCAACCCGGACAGGAAGATCGCGTCAGTGACTCAACCCACTCAAGTGATGCACCCCAACTAGGGACGGCATGGAAGAGCACCAGTAAGCCAGTGACTTAGCCCCTGTAATAGGGTTAGAGGCAGAGAATCTCACTGGAGAGAGGGGAACCGGCCAGGCAGAGATGGTTGGTTCCAGGTAGAACCCTTTTTGGGTTCCATGTAGAAACCTCTGTGGAATGGGTTCTACATGGAACCAAAAAGGGTTCTTCAAAGGGTTCTCCTATGGGTTCTAGATAGCATTTTTCTTTCATACTCGGAATATCAATGTGTCTATTCTGAATGTAAATGTCTACTCTGAATGTCAATGTGTCTACTCTGAATGTAAGTCTGTCTACTCTGAATGTCAATGTGTCTACTCTGAATGTCAATGTGTCTACTCTGAATGTCAATGTGTCTACTCTGAATGTCAATGTGTCTACTCTGAATGTAAGTCTGTCTACTCTGAATGTCAATGTGTCTACTCTGAATGTCAATGTGTCTACTCTGAATGTCAATGTGTCTACTCTGAATGTCAATGTGTCTACTCTGAATGTAAGTCTGTCTACTCTGAATGTCAATGTGTCTACTCTGAATGTCAATGTGTCTACTCTGAATGTCAATGTGTCTACTCTGAATGTCAATGTGTCTACTCTGAATGTCAATGTGTCTACTCTGAATGTCAATGTGTCTACTCTGAGTGTCAATGTGTCTACTCTGAATGTAAGTCTGTCTACTCTGAATGTCAACGTGTCTACTCTGAATGTCAATGTGTCTACTCTGAATGTCAATGAGTCTACTTTTTCGTCTGATACCCTAGCTTACATGGCAATGGACAACTTTGCATTGCCCGTACACCCATAGTCCCACCCACAACCATAGAGCTCCATGCAGTCTGCGTGAGTTTGCAGTGGTGGATTATGAGTGCCGCCCCCTCTCTCCCTCCCTCTCCATGGTCTCTCCAGAGACCTGCAGCATTAATAACAGTAAGTGGATAATGTCCTAGCTCATATGAGCATTCGGATGGAGGCGTATCTGCGGCTTAGCTCCAGCCATCCAGTCACAGTGGGGGCAGGGGAGATGGGGAATTCTACTGTGTGTGGTGTGTGAGTGTGTGCAGTCCTGCACTGCTTCATCGTCTTCCCTCTTCTAACTCAGTGTCCTAGAGCTGTAGTTCAGAGCAGCCCATTTCCGTCCTCCCACTGTCTCTGTGCGGTCAATCTATGGCCAGGCCAGGTGATGCAGAGGACATCAGAATCGGCAGCACCGACATCGTCAAGACAGTCACATTGATTATAATCATTATAATCACGTCGGGTTTGTCTCCAGGCATGACATGCCCCACCACTGTCTTCCTAATAGGAACAGATTAGTGGAGGGGTGAAGAGGTGATGTACACATCCATACAATGTCACTGTCTGTTCTAATGGAGACATTGACAAGATAACTCAGTCTGTACTATGCACAGTGCTATTTTAAAGCAATTTTAGATGAATAAGAAATATAGCTAGTGTACTGTATGTAATATTAAGTGTTAAGTAGTGTACTTCCCTTGGACAGCATGCTAATGAAGATCCATGCAAGGCATTATTCATGTCCTGCATAGACATGTTTTAACTAGGACTAGAACCATTAAAACCTAGAGTCTAAGCCTAAAATGGTTTTACCAAGGATCATTTAGCTATTTGATTTTGAATTTTAGGACCCCTTTAAATATAAATATATATATATATACAGTTGAAGTCGGAAGTTTACATACACTTAGGTTGGAGTCATTAAAACTCGTTTTTTCAACCACTCCTGTAACGGGTGACGCTCTCCTCATCCTCGGACGAGGTGAGGAGAGAAGGATCCTCAGACCAAAACGCAGCTTCAGGGAAATAAGCCATCTTTATTAAACAACGATAAAGATGGAAACACGAAACGAAACAAACACTTGCAAAACTACAAAATAACAAAACGACGTTGACGAGACCTGAACATAAACTTACATAACTAAACATAAACTTACGTACAGGTAACAGACGACATCGAAACGAAACAAACAAACAAACGCTACAGTCCTATGTGGTACGAACATAACATACGGACACAGGAGACAATCACCCACAAACAAACAGTGAGAATGCCCTACCTAAATATGACTCTTAATTAGAGGCAAACGCAAACCACCTGCCTCTAATCAAGAGCCATACCAGGCAAACCGAAACCAACATAGAAACAGATAACATAGAATGCCCACCCAACCTCACGTCCTGACCAACTAACACACAAAAACTAACATAAATAGGTCAGGAACGTGACAACTCCACACATTTCCTGTTAACAAACTATAGTTTTGGCAAGTCGGTTAGGACATCTACTTTGTGCATGACACATTTTTCCAACAATTGTTTACAGACAGATTATTTCACTTATAATTCACTGTAGTTTACATACAGACTGTGCCTTTAAACAGCTTGGGAAATTCCAGAAAATTATGCAATGGCTTTAGAAGCTTCTGATAGGCTAATTGACATAATTTGAGTCAATTGGAGGTGTACCTGTGGATGTATTTCAAGGCCTACATTCAAACCCAGTGCCTCTTTGCTTGACATCATGGAAAAATCTAAAGAAATCAGCCAAGACCTCAGAAAAACAATTGTAGACCTCCTCAAGTCTGGTTCATCCTTGGGAGAAATTTCCAAACGCCTGAAGGCACCACATTCATCTGTACAAACAATAGTACGCAAGGAAGGAGACGCATTCTGTCTCCTAGAGATGAACGTACTTTGGTGTGAAAAGTGCAAATCAATCCCAGAACAACAGCAAAGGACCTTGTGAATATACTGGAGGAAACAGGTACAAAAGTATCTATATCCACAGTACAATGAGTCCTATATCGACATAACCTGAAAGGCTGCTCAGCAAGGAAGAAACCACTGCTCCAAAACCGCCATAAAAAAGCCAGACTATGGTTTGCAACTGCACATTGGGACAAAGATTGTACTTTTTGGAGAAATGTCCTCTGGTCTGAAGGAAAAGAAACGGAACTATTTGGCCATAATGACCATCGTTATGTTTGGAGGAAAAGGGGGAGGCTTGCAAGCCAAAGATCACCATCCCAACCGTGAAGCACAGGGGTGGCAGCAGTGAAGCACGGGGGTGGCAACATCATGTTGTGGGGGTGCTTTGCTGCAGGAGGGACAGGTGCACTTCACAAAATAGATGGCATCATGAGGCAGGAAAATTATGTGGATGTATTGAAGCAACATCTCAAGACATCATTCAGGAAGTTAAAGCTTGGTCGCAAATGGTCTTCCAAATGGACAGTGACCCCAAGCATACTTCCAAAGTTGTGGCAAAATGGCTTAAGGACAACAAAGTCAAGGTATCGGAGTGCCATCACAAAGCCCTGACCTCAATCCTATAGAAATTTTGTGGGCGGAACTGAAAAAGTGTGTGCGAGCAAGGAGGCATACAAACCTGACTCAGTTACACCAGCTCTGTCAGGAGGAATGGGCCAAAATTCAGCAAACTTGTTGTGGGAAGCTTGTTGAAGTCTCCCCAAAACGTTTGACCCAAGTTAAACAATTTAAAGGCAATGCTACCAAATACTAATTGAGTGTATTTAAACTTCTGACCCACTGGGAATGTGATGAAAGAAATAAAAGTTGAAATCAATCATTCTCTCTACTCTTATTCTGACATTTCACATTCTTAAAATAAAGTGGTGATCCTAACTGACCTAAGACAGGGAATGTTTACTAGGATTAAATGTCAGGAATTGTGAAAAACTGAGTTTAAATGTATTTGGCCAAAGTGTATGTAAACTTCCGACTTTAAAAAAAAAACTTTTTTATGAAACATTGAATTTGCCCTTACTGCTATTAACCCATAGAAATGCATTGAAAAACAGATTCATACATGGAAAAACAGATAATCAAAAAATAAATCAATAGGAAGTTTGTTTTGAAGTGTCTGTCATATATCTGGTGAATACTGTACACTCAGGTGAATGACATGGGTGGGAATGGTAACTTTTCTCCTTGCTGTCTCCGTTTCCATGTTACACTTTCTACCTCTACCTCTCCCTCTTATCCGCTATGCCTCCATCACTCTATTTCTCACATTCTCTCTCTCTATCTATCTGTCCCTCTTCCCATTTCTCTCTTCCTCCCTCCAATCTCTCAAGATGGCCCCCTCTCTCAGAGAGTGTTGACACCATATGTACAGTTCCAGTGTCGGCTCAGAGACCAGCTGGGCTGAGAGTGCCAGTGGTTCCGTTACTGAAAATGGCTCTACCGTATGTGCCTGTGTGTGCGTGTGTGTGAATGTTTTCTACGGGAAAGAGGCATGTGATGGTACTGGTGGTCTCAGTGGGTGAGGGCTTACAGAGCGGCCCACAGTGAGTCACATCGTTGATCGCGCCAAACCCAACCAGCAGCGCTCAACTGCACAACCACGGAGCCCTAATGACACAGCAGCCAGACTGAACAGCTTGACCAGCCTGAACGCTCTTCTCTCCACATCACACACCCCTCAACGCCTCCCTGTCTCTCATGCTATCTCTCTCCCTCTATCTCTCTGTCTTTCTCAGTCTCTCACATTCTCCCTCTTTCTTTCTCATACATAATTAGTCTTTCAATTGACTTACTTAGCAGAGATGGGCAAACATGGCTAATCACTAATTACTCCCCTGAAACAAAGATGTAATGTTTTACATAGTCGATGGTGGAATGTGTTGTTTTCTAACCGCTGGAGGAGAAATGTTTTGTTGCAATAATGTAGCATTGGTTTAATGACTGATTATTGGTGTAAATGTGGGGGTGTCCAAGCTAATGTAATAATGAACGTCCTGAAGGAGCTATGGCCACATGCTGAGCTCTGTAAATGAAACATGTGTTATGAGACAATTCATTACTACAACCCTTTCTCTTGATCAATTAAATTATAATAGAACAGTGGGAGGACAACTTCCGTTGGGCTGGTGTCAGTTGTAACAACCTAACTACAACATGTTGCCATGGAAAATAAGTGTCCAGTGGCCGAAGGAGAGAAACAAAGCTGAGATGTTTTTGTTGACACCCCCGAGGAAGTGTGTCTGTCTAGATGTAGTGATTCCTATTTTTTCCTTTACAAACTGACTGTTGATTGCCATTCTTTGACACAAAATGTCTGCCATTCATCAGCCGGGTTGTTGGAATTCATAGAGCTCTAAGGTATGTCAGATAGATGGGATCTTCCTCATTAAAATCCTACCCTATCCTCATGAATCCAACTCTCCCAGGGTCGTACATTCACTTTCCCTCCCAGCCGTTCACTAAGTGAGCAGACACAGAATGTATAGATGACCTAGAGGAGCAGAGGCCGGTATCTCCTCCGGCCCAGGTTGGGGTGAAAGAGAGAACATCCTCTGCCCTCTTCCCATTTCTCCTATTCCTCTTTTGATCTCAGGCAGATCAATGAATTCCCCCTGTCTGTTACACTCTCATGTAGTGAAGAGCCATGTGAAGGGTTGAACTGAGGTCAGGGAGAGGAGGAGAAAGGTAAATGTTGGTGTGTAGATCAGTACATTGGGACTAATGCGATGAAGCAGAATAAATTAATGTTAAAGGACATTACAGCTGTATTGAGCTTTAAACTGTAAAAGAGTAAAAGCACATTGGATATAGAATGTCTGACATAATGCTCATTTGGAAGTTATTTTTCCTGCTTCTAATTTCATTCTGTCCTTTATTCATCTGAGCCAAACAGTATGGCCTATAGAGGGACATTCCCAGAAACAGTGTATTATTATGTGTGTTCTTAAACAAAAGACAAGAGAAATCCCTTTTCAAACAAGGGCTTTCTGTGGATTATATTTTAGATTTATAGATTATATTATCATAGCTTCATCCAGATTATCGGATACATGATGTTCAAGTACATTTTTGAAGGATGATATTTGCAAGGAGAACCATGTGCTTTGTTGTGTTTACACACGGTAAGCCAGAGTATATGAGCATTTCGGACAGAAAATTGTGTCAAAGAGACAACCGACATGTACAGTACGTGTCCGTGACAGTTTCTGCTTTCGATGGTGGGGTCATTAGTTTGTAACCAAAATCGTTGGGATGCTACAGACGTTTTTGTGAGAGGGGTTTTCTGGTTGTCTCCTGCTCTGACAAACACCGCTCTGCCACCTTCCACCAGAAATGCGGGAGGCTGACCGGCGGATGCAGTGGATGGAGACACAGCCCATGCAAGAAAACATTTATTTTTATCTTTATCTCAGCATTGTTGGAAAAGGACTGTAAGTAAGCATTTTACTGTTAGTCTACATCTGTTGTTTATGATGCATGTGACAAATAACATTTGATTTGAAAACAGATATCTCAATTTAAACAGATGGATTTTGATGAGGATTGTTTTATTATGCCAACTAGATTGACACGTGGGCGCATCAATCGACTCAGTCGGTCATGATGACATTGCGATGGAACAAATACGGTGCCTTCGGAAAGTATTCAGAACCCTTGACTCTTTCCAAATTTTGTTACGTTTTAGCCTTTTTCTAAAATGTATTAAATAAATAATATCTCAGCAATCTACACACAATACCCCATATTGACAAAGCTAAAATACATTTTTAGACATTTTTGCTAATATATATATATATTTTTTTAGAAAAACCTTATTTACATAAGTAGTCAGACCCTTTGCTATGAGACTCGAAATTGAACTCAGGTGCATCCTGTTCCCATTGATCATCCTTGAGATGTTTCTACAACTCGATTGGAGTCCACCTGTTGTAAATTCTATTGATTGGACATGATTTGGAAAGGCCCTACACCTGTCTATATAAAGTCCAACAGTGGAACTGTCCATAGAGCTCCGAGACAGGATTGTGTCGAGGGACAGATCTGGGGAAGGGTACCAACAGATTTCTAAAGAATTGAAGATCCCCAAGAACACAGTGGTTTCCCTCATTCTTAAATGGAAGAAGTTTGGAACCACCAAGACTCTTCCTAGAGCTGGCCGCCCGATCAAACTGAGCAATCGGGGGAGAAGGGTCTTGGTCAGTCAGGTGACCGAGAACCCGATTGTCACCCTGACAGAGCTCTAGAGTTCCTCTGCGGAGATGGGAGAACCGCCTCTGCAGTATTCCACCAATCAGGCCTTTATGGTAGAGTGGCCAGACGAAAGCCACTCCTCAGTAAAAGGCACATGACAGTCCGCTTGGAGTTGCCAAAAGGCACCTAAAGAGTCTCAGACCATGAGAAACAAGATTCTCTGGTCTGATGAAACCAGATTGAAATCTTTGGCCTGATTGCCAAGCGTCACATCTGAAGGAAACCTGGCACCGTCCCTACGGTGAAGCCTGGTGGTGGCAGCATTGTGCTGTGGGGATGTTTTTCAGCGGCAGGGACTGGGAGACTAGTCAGGATCGAGGCAAAGATGAACGAAGCAAAGTAAAGAGAGATCCTTGATGAAAACCTGCTCCAGAGTGCTCAGTACCTTAGACTGGGGCAAAGGTTCACCTTCCAACAGGACAATGACCCAAAGCACACAGCCAAGACAATGCAGGAGTGGCTTCGGGACAAGTCTTTTAATGTCCTTGAGTGGCCTAGCCAGAGCCCGGACTTGAACCCGATCGATCGCCTCTGGAGAGACCTGAAAAAAAATGTGTAGCAACGCTCCCCATCCAACCTGACAGCTTGAGAGCATCTGCAGAGAAGAATGGGAGAAACTCCCCAAATCGAGGTGTGCGAAGCTTGTACCGTCATACCCAAGAAGACTCGAGGCTGTAGTCACTGCTAACGGTGCTTCAACAAAGTACTAAGTTAATTAAATTAACAAACAATTTCTAAAAACCTGTTCTTGCTTTGACACTATGGTGTATTGTGTATAGATTGATGAGGGGAAAAAATATTTTATCAATTTTAGAATAGGGCTGTAACGTAACAACATTTCTGAAGGCACTGTAGAAACCCATAAAAATAGTTGGATTGATCTCACCAAATGGCGTAGCCCAGCAAAGCATTGGAAATGACCCTGGTGTCTGATACGTTTTTCTGGGTTGCTGATGGGAGCTGAGGCTTGCAGTGCTATTCTAGTGAAGTTTGTGTGAGGTTTATAATTCCCCTGCTGTGTCGGATTAGGTTGTCTGCTGAGGACATCCAGAATGCAGCTGCCTGCCTGCTTGCCTGCTTGCTTGCCTGCCACAGCACTGCACATCTTTAAATGGGTTTACTAAGAGCCCCAGTCAGAGGAAATGTGTTTATATGACATACTATACTCAATCATGTGTTTATCTACACTGACAGCAATACTATTTATATACACTGACAGGCTGAAACTAAATTAGTGCTGTTGGTTAGGTAGTTCTGACTTGTTTACCTAGACCTACAGACATGTTTACCAAGACCTGAAATCCTCTGTGTCTTTTCGGACCTGGCATGCAGAACAAGCAGGCAAGCTCTATCTGTAAGAGTAACTCAAAATGTTTTCCAGAAAAAGTGCTAGCAAGTACTTAAGGCACCCCTGACATTACCAGTATCAAATAACCAAGATGCATAATGTATGAAATTGTCAGACCTTTCAAATCCAAAAAGACACACTCACTCGCACTCTCACACACAGAGAGACCAAAGCAATCATCTACAATGGGACAGTGTTGTCTGTGAGTGATTTTTTTTTTTTTTACAGTCTGTATCACCAAAAGTAGTCCCTGTAAGAGTATTTTGTGTTTCTGTCAATGAAACATTTTCTATGGTGGTCAGTCCGTGGGGGAGGCTGTGTATCCCAATGGGCAGCTGGAGGTCAGAAGAAGAACCCTATTCCTCAACCTTCTTTTTCCCCTCTCTTCTTCATTCCTAACTTATTAACTGTCCCTTGCTTTTTTCTCCTCTTCCTTCTCTTACATTTTTTCAGTTTTCCATTGTCAACTCCTGACTTACTTTTTTAATGGTGTTTGGTATATGTCGATTTCCTTAATGTTCCTTCATGTTGATTTCCAGTTCTCTGCTGCTAATGACTGGAACTAACTGCAAAAATCACTGAAGCTGGAGACTCATATCTCCCTCACTAGCTTTAAACACCAGCTGTCAGAGTAGCTCACAGATCACTGCACCTGTACATAACTCATCTGTAAAAAGCCCATCAAACTACCTCATCCCCATACTGTATTATTTATTTATCTTTCTCCTTTGCACCCCAGTATCTCTACTTGCACATTCATCTTCTGCACATCTACCATTCCAGTGTTTAATTGGTATATTGTAATTACTTCGCCACCATGACCTATTTATTGCCTTACCTCTCTTATCCTACCTCATTTGCACACACTGTATGTAGACTTTTTCTACTGTATTATTGACTGTATGTTTGTTTATTCCATGTGTAACTCTGTGTTGTTGTATGTGTCAAACTGCTATGCTTTATCTTTGCCAGGTCGCAGTTGCAAATGAGAACGTGTTCTCAACTAGCCTACCTGGTTAAATAAAATAAATAAAATAAAATGGTTTTACTTCCAGTGCTTGTTTAAATGTTATTGCATCACTCAAGAGGCATTGTTGATAGTGGTAATGGCAATCAACTAGCTGCACAGCTGGGTTTGTGGATGTTCTACTTTCAAAGCTGTTGTGAGAGAGAAACAAATGTGTGTGTATCGTGTATGTGTGTGCTTTATTTAGATTTTAATTCTCCCAGAATTGGTGAAAATGTTTTCTCTCCGCCAGTTTGTGTATCTAATTAACAAGCTGTCTCTGTGTTTGTGTGCCAACATGTTGCATCTTCAGAAAAGTGAATTTGGCATTGAGCATATTAGTAAGTGCCCTTGGGAAGTCAGTTGAAGCTGCTATTCTTGCTGAGGGTCAGCAGCAATTCCATGGTAACAGAGTGATGCTGAGACTCTCTTTTTAACATTAAAATGTATGCTAAGGAAAAACCATTGATTGCAAAGTTCAACAATCCATTCAAATATGCAAAAGTCTACTTCTAACAATTGCCACTTAAAATGTTACTAAAATACATTTACTTGAGGAAGAGTGCAGATTAGAAGTTTGATAACAGAATGACAGTAAAATCTCCATCAGTTTATTATGTGACCACGTTTTCCAAAAACTCTGTTAAATATCTGCTCTGTATTAAGATTCAAACATGTCTGCAGAAAGAATGGGGTGTCAGCTATGATATGACAACTTGAGTTTGAAAAACGATGAAGTTGATCAACACCCGATAACAGAATGGTGGTAACACAACTACATCATGTGTCCTTGAACTGTACTATACAGAAATGCATAAATATGGATGTCATTCTCTTTATGGTGATGTATCCTGCATAGGTACACAAAGGTAGAAACATTTCATATCCTTGTTAGGGCATTGTTCTACACACAGGCTATTATTCTAATGAGCTCCGCAGCCCCAAAACTACCATGTTTGATTGGTCCAGACCAGTGGTTCCCAAACTTTCTATAGTCCCATACCCCTTCAAACATTCAACTTCCAGCTGCGTACCCCCTCTAGCACCCGGGTCAGCGCACTCTCAAATGTTGTTTTTTGTCATCATTGTAAGCCTGCCACACACACACACTAATGTATTAAACATAAGAATGAGCGTGAGTTTTTGTCACAACCCGGCTCGTGGGAAGTGACAAAGAGCTCTCATAGGACCAGGGCACAAATAATAATATAATAATAATAAAGAATTTTGCTCTTTATTTAGCCATCTTACATATAAAACTGTATTTGTTCATTGAAAATTGTGAATGACTCACCACAGGTTACTGAGAAGGATGTGTTTGAAAGGATGCACATAACTCTGCAATGTTGGGTTGTATTGGAGAGAGTCTCAGTCTTAAATCATTTTCCACACACAGTTTGTGCCTGTATTTCGTTTTCATGCTAGTGAGGGCCGAGAATCTACTCTCACTTAGGTACGCGGTTGCAAAGGGCATCAGTGTCTTAACAGCACTATTTGCCAAGGCAGGATAATCTGAGCGTAGCCCAATCCAGAAATCTGGCACTGGCTTCTGATTAAATTAAATTTTCACAGAACCGCTTGTTGCAATTTTGAGGCTCTCTTGTTCAGATATTGTTAAGTGGACTAGAGGCAGGGCATGAAAGGGATAATGAATCCAGTTGTTTGTGTCATCTGTTTCGGTAAAGTACCTGCATAATTGCGCAACTAACTCACTCAGGTGCTTCGCTATATCACATTTGACATTGTCCGTAAGCTTGAGTTCATTTGCACACACAAAAATCATACAATGATGGAAAGACCTGTGTGTTGTCCCTAATGCATACAGAGAAGAGCTCCAGCTTCTTAAAACTTCTTGCGACTATAGGGGGTGCTGTTTCAAATTAGCATAATTGTCTCTACAGATGAAACGGCTTCCTACTCAATTTTTGATCGTACAATATGCATATTATTGTTATTATTGGATAGAAAACACTATCTAGTTTCTATAGCCGTTTGAATTATGTCTCTGAGTGGAACAGAACTCTTTCTACAGCGAAATCCATGACAGGTTTTGCGAAGGTCTGAGAGCGAAGCTCTGATCTCAGTTCAGTTTAAAGGGGTGTGTATATCCTATGGAACGACACGAACTGCACCCGCCTTCCCCTGGATGTCAGTAACCAATGAGAAGTGGAATGGGCTTCCTGCGTAGCTCTCAGAGGTTATAAAACACCAAGGAGTGAGGTACGCCATCTTTTCGACGTTGAACTTTACGCAGAGAGAGACCCCGGGATGCCATTTTCGAACGCTTAGTAATGAACTTTAGATATATCAGTCTGTAATTTAATTTGATATAGGTGTTAGAAACATCATAACGAAGCTATTTGAAACCGAGTTATATCAGATTATGCAAGTATATTGCTATTTTTCGGAATTTCCTCAGTATTGCGTAATGAGGATTTGGACACGTTAGCTAATGTTAGCAATTGTTAGCTATAGTTAGCTGCTATATCAGAAGTTGAATGCAACGTTTTACAACCAAGCAACGATTCTTTTGGACAAAAGTACCACTTGGCCAAGATTCCGATGGAAGCTCGTCGAAAAGTAAGAGCTATTTATGATGTTATTCCATTTTTATGTGGAAAAATGTAAACTCAATAACGGTAAATAGTGACGCCGTTATTGCGGCACTAGTCTGTCTGTAACGCACACTGTATGTCTAGTAACGTTAATTTTAAAAATCTAACTTAGCGGTTGCATTAATAACTAATGCATCTTTCATTTCATGGCCAACCTGTATTTTTTTTGTCAAGTTTATGAATAGTTTTCGATAAAAATAGTTGTATTATCATGATGCTGCCGGGCAGATTGCTTGAGTAGTTGGACAGTATTTCCATTGTGTAAGCACGATTTGTGCCGCTAAATATGCACATTTTCGATCAAACTGTATATGTATGTTGTAATGTGATGTTACAGGAGTGTCATCTGAAGAATTCTGAGAAGGTTAGTGAAAAAATTAATATATTTTGGCGATGTTTACGTTATCGCTCTCTTTGGCTAGAATCAATGCTCTGGTAACGTTTGCATATGTGGTATGCTAATATAATGATTTATTGTGTTTTCGCTGTAAGACACTTAGAAAATCTGAAATATTGTCTGTATTCACAGGATCTGTGTCTTTCGATTAGTGTATGCGGTGTATTTTTACGAAATGTTTGATGATTAGTAAGTAGGTAAACACGTTGCTCTATGTAGTTATTCTAGTCCATTTGTGACGGTGGGTGCAATTGTAACCTATGACATCTACCTGAAATATGCACATTTTTCTAACAAAACCTATCCTATACCATAAATATGTTATCAGACTGTCATCTGAGGAGGTTTTTTCTTGGTTAGTGGCTATCAATATCTTAGTTTAGCCGAATTGGTGATAGCTACTGGTGTTGAGAGAAAATGGTGGACAAGAAAAATTGTGATTTTTGCTAACGTGTTTAGCTAATAGATTTACATATTGTGTCTTCCCTGTAAAACATTTAAAAAATCTGAAATGGTGGCTTTATTCACAGGATCTGTATCTTTCATTAGGTGTCTTGGACTTGTGATTTAATGATATTTAGATGCTACTATTTAATTGTGACGCTATGCTAGCGATGCTAATCAGTGTGGGGGGGGTGGGGGGTGATCCCGGACCCGGGGTAGGTGCTCGGTAAAGGTTAATCATACCCTCAATTTTGTTCCGCACAATGAATATAGTTCGCTGAGAGTCCCTGTAATCGTATATTCACATCATTCAGGCGAGAAAAAACATCACGCAGATAGGACAGTCGTGAGAAACTCGTCATCATGCAAGCGGTAAGACAAGTGAAAATGATGGTAAGAAAAAAAACTTCATGCTCGTCTCTCAATTTAAAAATACGTGTCAATACTTTGCCCCTTGATAACCAGCGCACGTTTGTATCTGCCCATATCATTGCATAGTGCTGAAAATACATGAGTTCAGGGGCCTTGCTTTAACAAAGTGAACAATTTTCACTGTAGTGTCCAAAACGTATTTCAATCTGTCAGGAATTCCTTTGGCATCAACAGCCTCTCAGTGGATGCTGCAGTGTACCCAAGTGGCGTCGGGAGCAACCGCTTGCAAGCACGTTACCACTTCACAATGTCTCCCTGTCATGGCTTTTGTGTCATCAGTACAGATACCAACACATCTTGACCACCAAAGTCCATTTGATGTCACAAAGCTGTCCAGTACTTAAGAAATATACTCTCCTGTTGTCCTGGTTTCCAGTGATTTGCCGAAGAGAATGTTAATTGACCCCCCATAAACATAACGGACATATACACTTGAAGTCGGAAGTTTGCATACACCTTAGCCAAATACATTTATACTCAGTTTCACAATTCCTGACATTTAATCAAAGTAAAAATTCCATGTCTTTGGTCAGTTAGGATCATGACTTTATTTTAAGAATGTGTAATGTCAGAAAAGTAGTAGAGAGAATTATTTATTTAAGCTTTTATTTCTTTCTTCGCATTCCCAGTGGGTCAGAAGTTTAAATACATTCAATTAGTATTTGGTAGCATTGCGTTTAACTTGTTTAACTTGGGTCAAACGTTTTGGGTAGCCTTCCACAAGCTTCCCACAATAAGTTGTGTGAATGTTGGCCCATTCCTCCAGACAGAGCTGGTGTAACTGAGTAAGGTTTGTTGGCCTCCTTGCTCTCACACACTTTTTCAGTTCTGTCGACAAATGTTCTATAGGACTGAGTTCAGGGCTTTGTGATAGCCACTCCAATACCTGGACTTTGTTGTCCTTAAGCCATTTTTACTCAACTTTGGAAGTATGCTTGGGGTCATTGTCCATTTGGAAGACCCATTTGCGACCAATCTTTAACTACCTTAACTTCCTGATGTCTTGAGATGTTGCTTCAATACATCCACATAATTTTCCTGCCTCATTATGCCATCTGTCTCTCCTGCAGCAAGCACCCCCACAACATGATGTTAACACCCCCGTGCTTCATGGATGGGATGGTGTTCTTCGGCTTGCAAGCCTCCCTCTTTGTCCTTCAAACATAACGATGGTCATTTTTGCCAAACAGTTCTATTTTTGTTTCATCAGACCAGAGGACATTTCTCCAAAAAGTACGATCTTTGTTGTTGCAAACCGTAGTCTGGCTTTTTTATGGCGGTTTTGGAGCAGTGGTTTCTTCCTTGCTGAGCAGCCTTTCAGGATATGTCGATATATGACTAATTTTACTGTGAATATAGATACTTTTGTACCTGTTTCCTCTAGCATCTTCACAGGGTCCTTTGCTGTTGTTCTGGGATTGATTTGCACTTTTCGCACCAAAGTACGTTCATCTCTAGGAGACAGAACGCGTCTCCTTCCCGCAGTATGGCGGCTGCGTGGTCCCATGGTGTTTATACTTGCATACTATTGTTTGTACAGATGAACGTGGTACCATCAGGAGTTTGGAAATTGCTCCCAAGGATGAACCAGACTTGTGGAGGTCTACAATATTTTGTCTGAGGTCTTGGCTGATTTCTTTTGATTTTCTCATGATGTCAAGCAGGGACACTGAGTTTGAAGGTAGACCTTGAAATACATCCATAGGTACACCTCCAATTGACTCAAATGATGTAAATTAGCCTATCAGATGCTTCTAAAGCCATGATATTATTTTCTGGAATTTTCCAAGCTTTTCAACTTCTTATGGGCATGTGGGACAGTAACATCCCACCTGGCCAACATCCGGTGAAATTTCAGAGCGTGAAATTCAAACTACAGAATTATAAATATTTAACTTTCATAAAATCACAAGTGTAATACATCAAAATATAGCTTAACTTCTTGTTAATCCAGCCGCTGTGTCAGATTTAAAAAAGGCTTTACGGCGAAAGCACACCATGTGATTATCTGAGGACAGCTCCCCGCATACAAAAGCATGAAATACATATTTCAACCAGGCCGGTGTGCCACGAAAGTCAGAAATAGCGATATAATAAATGCCTTACCTTTGATGATCTTCTTCTGTAAGCACTCCAAAAGGTCCCAGATACATCACAAATGGTCCTTTTGTTCAATAATGTTCTTCTTTATATCCATAATTCAATTTAGCTGGCGCGCTTCAGTCAATAATCCACCCAGTTTCCCTCCATCAAAATGCATACAAAATGAATCCCAAACGTTACTAATAAACTCTTCCAAACAAGTCAAACAACATTTATAATCAAACCGTAGGTACCCTAATACGTAAATAAATCATAAAAATTAAGACGAAGAATTGTTATTGTCTTTACCGGAGAAAAATACCAAAGAACGCGCTCTTCCACACACTTGGAAACACTACAGCCAAAATGGGAGACACCTAGAAAAACTACAATTTCTGTCAAATTTTTCAAAAAACCAGCATGAAACTCTTTCTAAAGAATGTTGACATCTAGTGGAAGCCCTAGGAACTGCAATCTGTGAGGATATTGAATTATAATAAATAATACAGCCATTGAAAACAGTCATAGGCTGAATATTTTTTATTTTTTATTTATTTATATTGTTTTTTGGCAGTGTTACGAGGCTACTCAGGCGAAGAAAAAAAACTCACCCAAATGTAAAGCCCCTTTGGAAAATATAAATGGACTGTTTGAAAATGTGAAGACTTCATTTTATTTAAAAAAAAATATATATATACATATACATATATATTTTTAAATGTGAATAATTTGAATTAGTGTGGCAGGGTACACGCAATGGAGTACAGAATATCACAGCACAGCACAGCACATCACATAAACCATCAACTTTGTGAATATCATTAGTGTTTAATATGAGGGTTTCAGAATGGAATATCCTTTGATACATTTTTTTTACAACTTTTAGTTATTTTACTATGTCAATAATTATTTGTTGTTAATGTTTTGGCATCAATCTGGTAGCAGTTGTGAAAATAGTCAATAGTTGGAAGAGTTGCAGACCTACAATTTTTTTCACAGTTACTGAAAATTATATACAGAAATATCTCATTTACATAAGTATTTACACCACTGAGTCAATACTTTGTAGAAGCACCTCGGGCAGTGATTACAGCTGAGTCTTTCTGGGTAAGTCTCTAAGAGCTTTCAACAAAAGGATTGTGCAACATTTGTCGATTAATTATTTTCAAAATTCTTCAAGCTCTGTCAAATTGGTTCTTGATCTTTGCTAGACAACCATTTTCAGGTCTTGCCATGGATTCTCAAGTAGATTTAAGTCAAACCTGTAACTCGGCCACTTAGGAACATTCCCTGTCTTCTTGGTAAGCAACTCCAGTGTAGATTTGGCACTGTGTTTTAGGTTATTGTCCTGCTGGAAGCTGAAATCATCTCTCAGTGTCTGGTGGAAAGCAAACTGAACAAGATTTTTCCCTAGGATTTCACATGTGTGCTCATGGGTTCTTTTACATTAAATTCCTGGTGCAGACAGTGGGGCAGGGGTTATGGGATGTTAATATTTGCTGGTCTTTATATGATCAGGATAGGCTGTTAAGGAGCTTACTCTAAAGTTTAACTTCTCTGCGCTACGGATCCCTTTTACGGGATCATTTTCCTAAACAACCGCTGAATTGCAGGGCGCAAAATATTACTAAAAATATTTATAATCATCCAATCACAAGTGAAATATACCAAAACACTGGTTAGCTTGTTGTTAATCCACCTATTGTGTCAGATATTTAAAATATGCTTTACAGAGAAAGAAATCTAAGCTTTTGTGAGTGTATCAATCAATGCTAGAACAGCTAGCCCCAAATTAGCATGGTCACGAAAGTCAGAAAAGCAATAAAATGAATCGCTTACCTTTGATAATCTTCGGATGTTTGCACTCACGAGAGTCCCAGTTACACAATAAATGTTATTTTTGTTCAATAAACATTACTTTTATAAAAAAAAAAAACGCCATTTGGGTTGCGTGTTATGTTCAGAAAACCACAGCCTCGTTCCGGTCCTGAAACGCAGAAGAAAATTCCCAAATGTATCAGATTCAAAAATATTACTAAAAATATTTATAATCATGCAATCACAAGTGGAATATACCAAAACAGCTTAGCTTGTTGTTAATCCACCTATCATGTCAGATTTTGAAAATATGCTTTGCAGCGAAAGAAATCTAAGCTTTTGTGAGTGTATCAATCAATGCTAGAACAGTTAGCCTTATATTAGCTTGATTAGCTTGGTCACGAAAGTAAGAAAAGCAATAAAATTAATCGCTTACCTTTGATAATCTTCGGATGTTTGCACTCACGAGACTCCCAGTTACGCAACAATTTAAGCCCGAGGCCGGCCACAATATGACAACAGCCACTTCAAGTGCAGGGCGCAAAATTCAAAATATATTTTTTAGAAATATTTAACTTTCACACATTAACAAGTCCAATACAGCAAATGAAAGGTACACATCTTGTGAATCCAGCCAACATGTCCGATTTTTAAAATGTTTTACAGCGAAAACAGCACGTATATTTATGTTAGCTCACCACCAAATACAAAAAAGGACAGACATTTTTCACAGCACAGGTAGCATGCACAAAGCCAACCTAACTAACCAAGAACCAACAAAACTAACCAACAAACAACTTCATCAGATGACAGTTTTATAACATGTTATTCAATAAATCTATGTTTTGTTCGAATAATTTGCATATTTCAGGTATAAATCATAGTTTACATTGCAGCTACAATCAGAAATTGCACCGAAAGCAGACAGAATAATTACAGACACCAACGTCAAATACCTAAATACTCATCATAAAACATTTCTGAAAAATACATAGTGTACAGCAAATGAAAGACAGGCATCTTGTGATTCCAGCCAATATTTCCGATTTCTTAAGTGTTTTACAGCGAAAACACAATATAGCGTTATATTAGCTTACCACAATAGCCAGAAACACAAGCCATTTCCCAGTAGCAAAAGTTAGCGATCGTAACAAACCAGCAAAATATATATAATTTTTGACTAACCTTGATAAGCTTCATCAGATGACAGTCCTATAACATCAGGTTATACATACACTTATGTTTTGTTCGAAAATGTGCATATTTAGAGCTGAAATCAGTGGTTATACATTGTGCTAACGTAGCTACTTTTTCCCACAACGTCCGGATATTTTTCTGACACTTTTTCTGACACATATTCTGACCAAATAGCTATTCATAAAAATAACTAAAAAATACAAGTTGTATAGGAAATGATAGATACACTAGTTCTTAATGCAATCGCCGTGTTAGAATTCTAAAAATAACTTCATTTCGACATCCACTTTAGGTATAGCGAGATAGTACCCAAAAGCTTGGCGCCATCGACTAGCACAACATGTTCGACAGATATATGAAATAGCATCATAAAATGGGTCCTACTTTTGCTGATCTTTCATCAGAATGTTGTACAAGGGGTCCTTTGTCGGGAACAATCGTTGTTTGGATTTAGAACGGCCTTTTTCCCTCTCGATTTAGTAAGCACACTTGCCACGTGGCGCGAATCTCTCCATGTCAACAAACGAAAGAGAACGGAACACGGCAAAACTCCCGAAAAAATTTCAATAATCTGATTAACCTGTCTAGGATGAGGGTGCCGCTAGCGGCACTCCCCCCCCCACCCCCACTGAAAAACCAGTGCCGCGAAATTCAATTATTATTATTTTTTTTAATATTTAACTTTCACACATTAAACTGTATTGAAAAACATACTTTACGATGATATTGTCACATGTATCAAATAAAATCAAAGCCGGAGATATTAGTCGTCCATAACGGCAGCTTATCAGAAGGCAAATCCAGGTCCCTGCTCGCGCTCTCCAGAAAACAGGAAACTGGTGACATGTCATGCCAAGAGCTATAATTCGAGCCCAGATCAAGTTACAAACTCAATTTCTTCTCTCACTGCTTGTCGACATCTAGTGGAAGACGTATGAAGTGCATCTAAACGAATAAATATCAAGGACTTTAATAGGCAGCCCCTAGAAGAAAGCATCGATTTCAGATTTTCCACTTCCTGTCAGGAAGTTTGCTGCAAAAGGAGTTCTGTTTAACTCACAGATATAATTCAAACGGTTTTAGAAACTAGAGAGTGTTTCCTATCCAATAGTAATAATAATATGCATATTGTACGAGCAAGAATTGAGTACGAGGCCGTTTGAAATGGGCACCTTTTATCCGGCTACTCAATACTGCCCCTGCAGCCCAAACAGGTTAACATCCCCTCCCTCCCTGTCTGTCTGTGTGTCCCATTTGGCAGAGGCCATGTTCAGGTTATTAGGCCCTCGTTAACCAGGAATGGTTGTTGTTGTAATTAGAAGCACCACTGGGATGCTTCTCTCACCTCTGATGACATCACCGTCACTGGAGATGCAGGGGTTACCACAGTGATAACTACCTCAGCCAAGGTGAGTCCCAAACACATGCTCATCCACTGGAGGATATGGTGTGTTGTTTCTCCCCCCTTAAACCAGGAAAAGGAGTAGAGATCAAAAGTCTGTCATACTGTATTGTGCAGTGTTTTTATTTGTGCTAGCATCCATGTCCTTGTACTGTATGTGCCTGTCATTCATTCATTGCGTGCATCGCCATTTGACCTCCTCCTCCACGAATATGTCACATCAGTGTTGTCTTGATGCTTCTTCTTGTTCATCTCTCCAGGCAGAGGCAGGCATGTAGAGGCAGATGTAGGCAGAGGTAGACCGATGCAGAGAGAGGCAGAGGCAAAGGCAGCTTGGCTGTCACAGCATTCATTTTAAGATGATTTAAAGGATTATTACATTGCCCACAGGGAAAGAGCCATCCCTCACTTGTTTTATTTATCCTCTCTCTCTGTCTCTGCTGATGGTGAGATTTCTGTGATCAATCAGTTTATGTCAGTTATATCAGTTTTTGGACCAAAGCCTGGACACAGGCGAGGGTGAATGAAGATTTGGAAGGGTTTCACCTTGATGAAAATAAGATAAAACAGACAATGGAATAAAATGTGTCCGATGTCTTTATGTGGAGAGCATATGAATGAGCTATATCGATAAAGAACATGTGTGTGTGTGCCTGTGTGTGGGTCTCTGGATGTGGTCAGGTGTGTTTATAGGAGACAAGTGGTTCAGTGTCTGCTATGTTTTACGACTAGTATATCATCCACTGGCATGAATTTGCATTAACCCTTCTCTATCCATCTCCTCCTTTCACTAGCCCTGGCCAGTCAGATTACTGCAGAAATCAAATGAGTAATAAGTGAATGAATGGGCAGAAGCTAATCCATGGATCTGTCCAGGTTAGTCTGCATATTGACCAGCGTTCAGCTGGCCAGGCAGTGGGACGGTCAGGCATCCTACTGTTAGCTTCCTGTCAGCCATATGCTAGTGCTCTGACCAGCCATTGGTGTGTGTTGGCTGCCTGTCTTTCTGTCTCTGGGATGGCAAACAATCAGTGATTATGACAACTTCTGGAGGACGTCCTCCAACCTATCAGAGATCTTGCAGCATGAACTGACATGTCCGCCAAATCAAAGGATCAGAGAATTAATCTAGTGCTGAAAGCATAAACTACAGCTAGCTAGGACTGCAGTGCATAAAATGTGGTGAGTTGTTGACTCAAAGAGCGAGAAAGAGTATAGTTGGAAAAGTTTTGAGCAAAGAGAGAGCGAGCTAGCTCTATTTTGTTTCACTTTCACTTTCTTAGCTAGCAAATGCAGGTTGCTAGTTTAGCCTACTCAAACACCCAGCTCAAACAGAGAGGGATGCCATGTTAGCTAGATGGCTATGGCTACCCAACACTGGAACTCTTCCAAGTCAGTTTAAGCTTTTGGTTTTATTAATTTATTGCCACCGGGGCCAGCCGTTATAACTGCTAAACTGCTTGCTGACTGGACACTGTACTGCATGATTGTAGCAGGTGTATTAACGCTTTAGTTCTAGTAGCTATGTTCACTATGACGTTAGCTCATTTGGTGACAATGATGTAGGCTGTGTGTAGAGGTTAGTGGTTACAATATGAAGGTTTGGCCTGGAAAGGTGTTTTTGCCTGGTCCTATACAGCTGACGTGTTGTACACTGAAGTCCACAAGCGAAGGGAAAAGGTGAGAGGAGCACGCGTCGATGTGAGAAGGAATTAACGAGCAAAGTGATCATGCTGTTTGTATGTGGCTGCTATGAAAGTGAACTGTGTTTGTGTGTGATGAGGGGTGTATTCATTCTGACAATTCTGTTGAAAAACTTTTCTTAAATGGAAGAAAACATAAGGAAACAGGATAAACATACCTGAAATTGTCCAATAGAAACTCTCATTTGCAACTGTTGGATTAATGATTACACTCTAAATCAGCTAGATGCAGGCAAGAGTGTGCAAGGCGGTATTGAACGGCACGGACAAGCACTGCTACATATATTTCAGGATGTTCTGTATCCCTGGAAATAATCAGAATTCATGGAAACAATACAGTTTTGTAAAACATAGCTTGTCCCAAAAAAGCAGTCTCTTGGCACAACTTACCCCAGGTATGGAGTAAGCTGAATCATGGACAGGGTAAATTAAGCCACCTATAAATATCTGTACTGAATGAAATATTACCACTTCCCTTTTAAAACCATATCTTTCTTTATTCCCAAACACAATTCAACACAATTGCTTTTCAATCATTTTAAACATATTTTGTATATGTTTTAACCTTTATTTAACTAGGCAAGTCAGTGAAGAACAAATTCTTATTTCGAATGATGGCCTACACCGGCCAAACCCGGACGACACTGGGCCAATTGCGCGCCGCCCTTGGACTCCCAATCACAGCTGGTTTTGATGCAGCCTGGAATCGAACCAGGGTTTCTGTAGTTATGCCTCTAGTACTGAGATGCAGTGCCTTAGACTGCTGCTCCACTTAACAGGCTTAACACCTAACAAACACTTTGTACTTATTTTTACACTATTAACATAGGCCAGGTCCTGCTTTTACCTCATATCCCAGCAATAATGCCTTGCATCAACTTGGCATTGGTTCAACCATTAGCTGAACTTACCCCATGGCCATTGGCTCAACTTACCCAAAGGCAAAATGTTGACTATATTAGCCCAAACAGCTACAAGGATGCACTTTCATGCTATGTTTAGGACCTCATATTGAAGCTTATAGAGACACCAACTGATGTATAGAACAATGATCTACTTTAGTTTAGATACAACCATCATGAAACCGCTAACACAATACATTTATTTGACTTTTGGTTTCTTACTTCACAGACTCTTCCTAAATATTTTGTCAAATTATGAGTTATGTGTATGGTTTCCTAGAATCAAGGGAGGCTCAACTTACCCCTTTGGCTCAACTTACCCCACTCTCCCCTACAATGTTCTGTATGGCCTTGAAGGTCATCAACATGATACGGACCATACAGGCCATGACATTACAACTGTCAACAGAATTATGGTAGCTAGTGCAACATGGCAGGACTGTGCCAACTAAAAGACACTTTTGATAAACAGATCTGCTGAATGACGATGTTATTATTTCATATTAGGACTTGGGGTTACAGGAAAGAAAGTATTTAGACCCCTTCTTAGCATCCCCAGCTGAATGAATGGTCATTTCTCAAACTGATGGTTCATGAAAATTTAATGTGGTACCATTTCCATAAACACACCATAAGAGCTGATGGAGAAACAAACCAAAAATGCTTTACAATATATTCCACAAACAATACACTTTTACACAACTTTACATTAGCGTGCTTGATACATCAAAACCTTGAGAATACATACCAGAATTGTTGATTAGGTGCTAATAGCTTGCTAATGTGACGCAAGATTAAGTATTATTAGCCAGCACACAGTGGAGCTAGGATACATCTAATAACGTCATATTCCTAGCAGACCTCAGAACATCAATTACAACACAAATATATTTTTAGTACACGTTCAAAATTTTTTGAAAGATTTCTGAAACAAGACCAATATTGAAAGACGGTAAATACATTGTTCTCTTTCGAGCTAGGTGCTAACTTTGACGTTGTTTCTTGGGTGTTTGAACAACCTTAACAAAAAAGTTATTTTCCTTTTCGTCTTTCGCGCCCGTTTCCCTTTTACCCTTGGCGCATAAACCAGAGAAGGCAAAAAAACACCTGATTTCAAAATAAAAGTCACACTAAACTGTCAAATATACATTGAAAATATAAATCTCATACAAGAAAATAAAGTCCAAATAGGAAGCAGACATTGTGTTCGGACACTCGCTTTAGGGGTTAATTTACACTCCCATCAAATCCGGAGTGATTTGGAACAATGTGCATGGTATACACAAAGAACAAATTATTTCTGTACTTTAAATGACCTAAGACCAGAAATAGGGTATCAGAAAGGTATGGAATCATAACATAAACCATTTCAAGGTACAAGAGATCATGGCTAGATATAGTATGTAAAGAGATTTGGGGGGGCATCTATCTTAAAACTTCTTCAGGATTGATCAGTCCCCTTTGGGACAGTTGAGCTAACGTAAGCTAATGCGATTAGCATGAGGTTGTAAGTAACAAGAACATTTCTCAGGACATAGACATATCTGATATTGGCAGAAAGCTTCAATTCTTCTTAATCTAACTGCACTGTCCAAATTTGTAGTTGCTATTAGAGTGAAATAATACCATGCTACTGTTTGAGGAGAGTAAACAGTTTTGAACAAGAAAGTTATTAACCTGTTTGGGGTGCAAGCCCGACCTCGGACCAAAAATGACAACAGCTGCAGAGCGCGAAATTCAAAATCTATTTTTTAAAAATATTTAACTTTTACACATTAACAAGTCCAATACAGCATTTGAAAGATAAACATCTTGTCAATCCAGCCAACATGTCCGATTTTTTAAATGTTTTACAGAGAAAACACCACATATATTTATGTTAGCTCACCACCAAATACAAAAGTGGACAGACACGTATGAATTATGATTATGAAGTATGAATTATGATTGAAGTAGCATGCACAACCAACCGAAATAAACTAAAACCAACCTAAAGAGCCCAGAAAAAACGACCTCAGATGACAGTCATATAACATGTTACACAATAAATCTATGTTTTGTTCATAAAAAGTGCATATTTTAGCTATAAATCTGTTTTACATTGATGCTACCCAAAAATGCTAACACATAGCTAGAGTCTGAATCCAGCCGGGAGTAGCCAGAGAAAATACATACACCAACGTCGGCTACTAATTACACCTCATAAAACATTTCAGAAAAACATATGGTGGATAACTAATGAAAGACAGATATCTTGTGAATACAGACAACATTTCCGATTTTTGAAGTGTTTTACAGCGAAAACACAATATATCGTTATATTAGCTAACATCATAAGCTAGCATAAGGCAGCATTGATTCTAGTCAAGCGCTAGCCTAGCATAGTTAGCAGCGTTAGCATTCAACAGTTCGACATATATATGAAAAAGCATCCCAAATTGGGTCTTATCTTTCTTGGTACTCCATCAGAATGTTGTAACGGGGTCCAATGTCCAGTAGAGTCTTTAGTTGGGTTCCAGAACGAAGGATTCCCCTCTTTGGTTAGCTAGCACGGTAGCATTGCTGCGCCAGAAAGCGTTTCTTCAAAAAATTCTTCCGTCGTTTCACATCTAAAGTCCAGAATAAATTGCAATAATATAATTAAAGTATATTGAAAAAACAACCTTTAGGATGATTTTGTGACATGTAGCAAATAATATCGTAGTCAGGCATCATATTCAAAGTTACCTACCTTGTTCCAGAAGCCGAGATCAAATTATCCTTCGCGCCCGGATTTTTATTTTAACTGCGCATGTCTCACAAGAAGTTCTGTTATTCAGTCCAGGGACGAGATATTCGACCCCTTTCAATTCTCACTTCCGCATTACAGTCTAAGGTACGCCTCTGACGTGTCCCTATGGTCCTAAGTCAAATGGCCTTTTATAGAGAAGGTCTTAAAGAGACACATCGCATTTTGGGAAACTCAATTCGGCTGGGAAAATGGCTGTAAAAATATTTCTGTTCGACTTAGAGAAACAATTCAAACCTTTTTAGAAACTACAGACTGTTATCTATCCAACAGTAGTAAATATATGCATATTGGAAAATAAAAAGTTTCTTAGGAGGCCGTTTGAAAATGTGCACACATTTTCCAGTTTTTTCAATATTCAGCGTGCAGCCATAACAGGTTTAATAAACAAATTAGGCACATTTGGGCATTCTTTATACAAAATCTTGAACAGAAATGCAATGGTTCATTGGATCAGACTAAAACTTTGCACATACACTGCTGTCATCTAGTGGCCAAAATCTAAATTGCACATGGGCTGTAATAATACATGATGGCCTTTCTCTTGCATTTCAAAGACGTTGGTTGAAAAAAATACAAGAAAACGGTTGTTCTTTTCTTTGTATTATCTCTCACCAGATCTAATGTGTTATATTCTCCTACATTCCTTTCACATTTACACAAACTTCAAAGTGTTTCCTTTCAAATGTTACCAAAAAAATGCATATCCTTGCTTCAAGGCCTGAACTACAGGCAGTTAGATTTGCGTGTGTCATTTTAAGTGAAAATGGAAAGAAAAGGCGCCGAACCAGTCTCCAGTAACAAGACCAGCTTTTGAACTCGGCATTCAAAAACTGACAGCTTGGTGAGACGCTTGCCTGTCTTGTCTAACTTCCGATCACCAACACATATTTTGACTCTCCTTACTAGTCCATCTTTATCAACAGTAATCTCTGAAACTCTACCCAACCGCCACTCATTTCTAGGCAGGTCATCGTCTCTCATCATCACTATGTCATCGATTTGCAGGTTTCTTTTCGGGGTGAGCCAGTGCTGCCTGATGGCCAGCGCTGCCTGATGGTGAGTGTTTGGATCATTGAGGTTGTCATTGGTGAGTGGGCGATTGTTTACAATTGTCATTGCTTCGTAGAAGAAGGCTCATAGAGAATAATCATTGTCTACCAGAAGAGAGTGAGTGTGTGTGGAGCTAAGGATACCTCTCACTGTCCTGATCCATCGCACCCAGATGCCACACACGTGACTCGCATGGGGAGCATTCAAGCTGAAGTCACACTGTTTCTCAACGAGATAGGCAGTCAGCCTGTCCATGTTAACTTCCTTGAGTGGTGACAGTTCATTTTTGTCTCTCACAAAGTTGCTTCCTTGGTCACTTTTAATCTGACGAACTGCACCACGTATGGCTATGAAGCAGCGCAGACCATTAATGGTTCACCCCAGACTTGAGTTCCCTTGACCAGAACAAAAACATCCTGTGGCGTTCTGCATTAACATCAAATAGCCCCCGCGATATGCAACTTTTCAGGGAAGTCAGGAACCAATAAACACAGTCAGTTAGGAAAGCTAAGGCTAGCTTTTTAAAACAGAAATTTGCATCCTGTAGTACTAATTACAAAAAGTTTTGGGAAACTGTAAAGTCCATGGAGAATAAGAGCACCTCCTCCCAGCTGCCCACTGCACTGAGGCTAGGAAACACTGTCACCACCGATAAATCTACGATAATCGATCATTTAAATAAGCATTTTTTTCTACAGCTGGCCATGCTTTCCACCTGGCTACCCCTAACCCGGCCAACAGCTCAGCACCCCCTGCAGCAACTTCCTTAAGCCCCCCCCGCTTCTCCTTAACCAAAATCCAGACAGGTGATGTTCTGAAAGAGCTGCAAAATCTGGATCCCTACAATTCAGCTGGGCTAGACAATCTGGACCTTCTCTTCCTAAAATTATCCGTAGAAATTGTTGCAACCCCTATTACTAGCCTGTTCAACCTCTCTTTCGTATCGTATGAGATCCCCAAAGATTGGAAAGCTGCCGCGGTCATCCCCCTCTTCAAAGGGGGAGACACTCTCGACCCAAACTGTTGTAGACCTATATCCATCCTGCCCTGCTTTTCTAAAATCTTCGAAAGCTAAGTTAACGAACAGATCACTGACCATTTTGAATCCCACTGTACCTCCTCCACTATGCAATCTGGTTTCCAAGCTGGTCATGGGTGCACCCCAGCCACGCTCAAGGTCCTAAACGATATCATAACTGCCATCGATAAAAGACTGTACTGTGCAGCCATCTTCATCGACCTGGCCATGGATTTTGACTCTATCAATCACTGCATTCTTATTGGCAGACTCAATAGCCTTGGTTTCTCAAATGACTGCCTCGCCTGGTTCAACAACTACCTCCCAGATAGAGTTCAGTGTGTCAGGGCCTGTTATCCGGACCACTACTCTGGACGGTTCTGACTTACTTGTATGTCTGAAGAATTGTAATTATGAGATTTCTGTTGTTTTGAATTTGGCGCCCTGCACTTTCACTGGCTGAAGAAATTTGTCTTGTCACCAAAAGCACTCACAAACTTCTACAGATGCACAATCGAGAGCATCCTGTCGGGCTGTATCACCGCCTGGTACGGCAACTGCTCCGCCCACAACCGTAAGGCTCTCCAGAGGGTAGTGAGGTCTGCACAACGCATCACTGGGGGCAAACTACCTGCCCTCCAGGACACCTACACCACCCGATGTCACAGGAAGGCCATAAAGATCATTAAGGACAACAACCACCCGAGCCACTGCCTGTTCACCCCGCTATCATCCAGAAGGCGAGGTCAGTACAGGTGCATCAAAGCAGGGACCGAGAGATTGAAAAACAGCTTCTATCTCAAGGCCATCAGACTGTTACACAGCCACCACTAACATTGAGTGGCTCCTGCCAACATACTGACTCAACTCCAGCTCACTTTAATAATGGAAATTGATGGAAATTGATCAAAAATGTATCACTAGCCACTTTAAACAATGCCACTTAGTATAATGTTTACATACCCTACATTACTCATCTCATATGTATATGTATATACTGTACTCTATATAATCTACTGCATCTTGCCATCTTTATGTAATACATGTATCACTAGCCACTTTAAACTATGCCACTTTTATATTTACATACCCTACATTACTCATCTCATATGTATATACTGTACTCGATACCATATACTGCATCTTGCCTATGCCGTTCTGTACCATCACTCATTCATATATCTTTATGTACATATTCTTTATCCCTTTACACTTGTGTGTATAAGGTAGTAGTTGTGGAATTGTTAGGTGAGATTACTCGTTGGTTATTACTGCATTGTCGGAACTAGAAGCACAAGCATTTCGCTAGACTCGCATTAACATCTGCTAACCATGTGTATGTGACAAATACAATTTGATTTGATTTGATGATTTAATTTGAGTCTCATAGCAAAGGGTCTGAATAATTATGTAAATAAGGTATTCATGTTTTTATTTTTAATACATTTGCAACATTTTCTATAATCCTGTGTTTGCTTTGTCATAATGGAGTATTGTGTTTAGATTGATGAGAAAATTGTTTTATTTAATCCATTTTAGAATAAGGCTGGAACGTAACAAAATGTGGAAAAAGTCAAGAGGTCTGAATACTTTCCGAATGCACTGTGTACACTGTCCTCTGTCCTCCGAGGTTCACTTCACACAGCTCTGGTAATGACCTGCTATATCTGTATTTACTGTAACGGTTTTCTATTATGATTGCGGGCTCAGGATGATCCCCAAAAATACATTAACAGGCTGCTTTAACATGGTATTTTCTTTTTTACCCTTCAGGGAGAGATGGATAAAGAGATGGGGAGTGAGGGATTTAAACAGATAGTGTGGAAGAGATGGAGGGATGGATTGTGAAAGCGGTGGCAGAACATTTTTGAAAGAGGAGAGAGTGATGGTTGTGGGAGAGATTAGTGCTAAGGTTTGTGAATAAATAAACAAGATGGTTTTTCGGTGGAGTTATAGAGAGTCATGGAGGACAAGAGAATGCAGGCAGAACTACTGCTGCTGCCAGAAGAAACAGGGAACAGTGTGTGTGTGTGTGTGTGTGTGTGTGTGTGTGTGTGTGTGTGTGTGTGTGTGTGTGTGTGTGTGTGTGTGTGTGTGTGTGTGTGTGTGTGTGTGTGTGTGTGTGTGTGTGTGTGTGTGTGTGTGTGTGTGTGTGTGTGTGTGTAAGACAGAGACAGAAGACAGAAGACTGACAGAAGATGAGGGGTAAAAAATTAAACCTGATTCCTGGAAGTCTGCCACTGAAAGGCCTCTTGTGGGATGAGCGGTTATGTTTTAATCTTTCTCTGCTCTCCTTCCTCTCTCTTTCACCCTGCTTACTCTCAGCTCACTCTCACTGCCAGCACAGACAGCTGAATGGGAAGTAATGTTTGACACAGAGGCCCTTTGCAACATGTTAAAATAGAGCTCCCTGAGAGGAGTGTATGTGGTGTGTGTGTGTGTGTGTGTGTGTGTGTGTGTGTGTGTGTGTGTGTGTGTGTGTGTGTGTGTGTGTGTGTGTGTGTGTGTGTGCGTCTGTATATGCAGTGTGTAGGGGAGATGGAATGTCCTCCATCAGAGGAGACTCATTGTGATCACCCTCTGATGAGCTATCATCAGAAAGCTTTGACTGATTCCCCATACCTATCTGTCTATAAAACTGTCATCCGTAAAGAATTGATGCCATTTGCTGAGGTGGCATTGCAGTCATGCCTCTGATTGATAGTCCATCTTTATCTGCCCAGGTGCAATGTGTAGGGAGGAGGGACAGGAGATGGTTTAATGTGAGTGCCTATGCTCTCTGGGTGTTGGTAGACTCTGTCAGTGTGTGGGATACCAGTGACGATGTCCTCCACTGCTACCTTTGACCTCTAACTGTCCCCCAGACTGCTTCTCCGTCTACAGTCCTGATAAATCTATGGTAGGTTAGCACAGACCAGGGGGCATGTGCCCAAATGTGATTAACAGAGATTTGGTGTGAGTAATCCTAGAAGCTGCTTCCAGGGGCTCAGTAGCGCCTGTGGTAGGCAGAACACACCTGTTTCAACTTCCTGGCCGTCATCCCTTCCCCCTCCTCACCCATTTGGCTGGACTTGTTTTGATCCACGCTTGCCCCTGGCACAGAGGGTTGGTGGTGGTGACCTTATGAACAGCTGTTACTTCACCAACACTGGCTTTGGCCCGCGGGCTGCCTGTTGCTGACCCCTGCTTTACAATGAAATAACCAACAGGACGTGTATGTATGCACAAGTATGATAATGGATTGATACCATTGATTATTATATGAATGAGCTTTCTCTTTGTCCTGAATGTCAGTTGTTGGAAATTATGTCGTTTTCCTGTAGTCACATCCTCGCCCTGTTTACATTCCATAGCTCTAACTATATACAGTGGCTTGCCAAAGTATTCACCGCCCTTGGCATTTTTCCTATTTTGTTGCCTTACAACCTGGAATTAAAAAATATTTTTGTGGGATTTTTATCATTTGATTTACACAACATGCCTGCCACTTTGAAGATGCAAAATATTTTTTATTGTGAAACAAACATGAAATAAGACAAAAAAATGGAAAACTTGAGCGTGCATAACTATTCACCCCCCAAAGTCAATACTTTGTAGAGCCACCTTTTGCAGCAATTACAGCTGCAAGTCTCTTGGGGTATGTATGTCTCTATAAGCTTGGCACATCTAGCGCCTGGGATTTTTGCCCATTCCTCAAGGCAAAACTGCTCCAGCTCCTTCAAGTTGGATGGGTTCCTGCTGGTGTACAGCAAACTCTAAGTCATACCACAGATTCTCAATTGGATTTAGGTCTGGGCTTTGACTAGGCCATTCCAAGACATTTAAATGTTTACTTGAGTGTTGCTTTGGCAGTATGCTTAGGGTCATTGTCCTGCTGGAAGGTGATCCTCCGTCCCAGTCTCAAATCTCTGGAAGACTGAAACGGGTTTCCTTCAAGAATGTCCCTGTATTTAGCGTCATCCACCATTCCCTCAATTCTGACCAGTTTCCAAGTCCCTGCGGATGAAAAACATCTCCACAGCATGATGCCGCCACCACCATGCTTTACTGTGGGGATGGTGTACTCGGGTGGTCAATTTTAGTTTAATCTAACCAGAGTACCTTCTTCCATATGTTTGGGGAGTCTCCCACATGCCTTTTGGCCAACACCAAACGTGTTTGCTTATTTTTGTCTCTAAGCAATTTTTTTCTGGCCACTCTTCCGTAAAGCCCAGCTCTGTGGAGTGCACGTCTTTAGGTGGTCCTATGGACAGATACTCCAAAGTCCACTGTGGAGCTTTGCAGCTCCTTCAGGGTTATCTTTGGTCTCTTTGTTGCCTCTCTGATTAATGCCCTCCTTGCCTGGTCCATTAGTTTTGGTGGGTGGCCCTCTCTTGGCAGGTTTGTTGTGGTGCCATAGTCTTTCTATTTTTTTATAATTGATTTAGTGGTGCTCCGTGGGATGTTCAAAGTTTCGGATACTTTTTTATAACCCAACCCTGATCTGTACTTCTCCACAACTTTGTCCCTGACCTGTTTGGAGAGCTCCTTAGTCGTCATGGTGCCGCTTGCTTAGTGGTGTTGCAGACCTCGGGCCTTTCAGAACAGGTGTATATATATTGAGATCATGTGACCGGTCATGTGGCACTTAGATTGCACACAGGTGGACTTTATTGAACTAATTGTGTGACTTCTGAAGGTAATTGGTTGCACCAGATCTTTTTTAGGGGCTTCATAGAAAAGGTTTAATAAATATGCACACACCACTTTTCCGTTTTTAATTTTTTTGCATTTTTTGAAACAAGTAATACTTTTTCATTTCCCTTCACCAATTTGGATTGTTTTGTGTATGTCTATTACATGAAATCCAAATAAAAATCCATTTCAATTACAGGTTGTAATGCAACAAAATAAAAACGCCAAGGGGGGTGAATACTTTTGCAAGGCGCTGTACATGCTGTGTGCCATCTGCATGTGTCCAGCAGAAATAATGTAATCGTAGCCTTGCAGTAAACAAAGTTTAGAATATCCCTCCCCACTCCACTCTCTCAGTTAGCTAGGCAGCTCTCCTCTCCACTGATGTGTTTGAACATGCTGGATGGTTTCGAGGCACAGATGGTCCCAGGCATTTCACTGCTTCTCTCTGACATCACTTCTCTCAATTAAATCCCAGCAGAATTTGACCGATGAAGAGAAATGCTGAATTTAATGCATTCATCTGCCTGGTTGCTGTTTAATCATTTGTCTGTGAGAAGAGAGGAGAGAACAGCAGTTATTTTAGAGAAGAAAAATGGAAGCCTTTTTTTCTCTGAGATTCACATGCCTATTCCCCTCCCTCTCTCTGCTTCTCTCTGTCTCTCATTGTTTCTCTTACACACCTACTCTGAAAAGCTGTACAGTTAAATTGGTAATTAAACCTGGGTTTAGTGAGAAAACATGAACACATGTATGGTCATTATTTTGCATTATCTAGTTCTTTCCATTGTGGTTGAACAACCTTTTGCAACACTGCACTGTGTGATCTCACCGAAGTAAGACAAGTGCATTTAAGAAAGCCCACACTCCCCGGGCAATAGCTGCTTTAGTGAAACAAGGCAGATAAAAGGGCAGATTCAAATCCCTGACTCACACTCCCGCTGATGCATAACATTTTCACAATATTGCTGGAAGGTTTTATGATGCGAGCGATCGCTTTCCGGAATAAAACACAATTCTGTATCTCTCTCTCTCTTTCTCTCTCTCTCTCTCGCTCTCTCTATCTCTGTCTCTTTCTCTCCTTCCCTCTCTCTTTCCCTCTCCCTCTCTCCCACCCAAACCTACAATGTAATGTAGCAGAAGGCATTCTCTGTGTCCAGTCCTAGAAACACACCTGGCCTGTGGGCCAGTATGTCTGTTCAAGTATGACTGGGCAAGAGATGACATTAGAACCCAGTGAATCACTCATTCACTAGAGAGCACCAAACACCAGACTAAAATCGAATTTTGCTACACCCGCAATAACATCTGCTAAACACTTGTGATCAATAACATTTGATTTGATTTGAATTGTACCAAATCAGGCCTGTTGAAACCTATATACCATACCATCAAAGCATCTCGTCAGTGCTACGGTGCACTCAGACACAGTAGGCTACAAACCAAAATATTCACAGTTCCAGCCCCAGATGCTGTTGTACAGTAGAAGGCAGCTCATCTAGCTTTAAGTGGGTGAGAGAGAGGCACAAGGGAGCAGTAGAGAAAGTAGGTTAGGTTAGGTTGAGAGCAGGAGAAGCGTGAGAGTCAGTGAATGCATAAAGAGACAGAAGGAACGTTAATCAATTATAGATGTGGAAGTGTGGTCTGTGGGAGCACTGATACTGTAATTGGGAGGACGGGAGAGAGAAAGCGAGGGATGGATGGAATAGGGGAGGGAGGAGAGCATCCTCACCCATCTACATCTTCAATTTACATTACATGACAAGAGGAGGAGATGCTAATGCTACATGACTGTAGTTAAGGTTTAACTAATGTTAAACCTTCATGGTGGCTGGCTGGCTTTAGCCAACATGCAACTAGAAGAAGGAGACGTTGGTACACGTGAGAGGAGTGTGTATATTCATGTGCCAATGGTAAAAGTTATGAAGGGAGAAGCACTCACTGTTACAGCCAAGACATGCCACCAGGCAGACATACACCTAAGGACTAGGATGCAATTGGGTGCGTCATGGGATTAAAGATCAGGGATTGGATGTGACCTGCTGATTGATGTTACTTCAAGTCATAACCTATAAAAATCACTGTGCATCCTTTCCCCCTTGCTCCTCAAGCTTCACTTGCTTATACAATTGTATAAACAATTCAAATAGATCATTTGTTTGCCGCCAGCCACATCCTTTCTCTGAGGGGCTCTTGGACCATTGTCTGGCTGCTAAAAAGATCATGTTCTAATAGGTAATGTGCATCTGTTCTGGGCACATGGCCCTGGGGGACGCTGGGTAAATGCTCAATGTCTTCACTCTGAAGTTTCTCCCGACTGATTGCTGATTACTTTTTCAGGGCACAGACATGATACATTGTTTATTTATTCAAAATCCCCCAAATCCCCCATTGTGTGTCTGTTGTCTTTCTCTCTATATATCTCTGTCTCTCGCTCTTTTGAAAAAGGATAATATGCTCATCAGAAAATGTTTGTACGTGACCTAGGCAACTGTATTTGTGTATATTTGTGTGTGTGTGTGTTGGAGAGAGAGAGTGTGCAATCATGCATGTGTCTGGATCTGTGTGTGCATGTGTGTGCGTGTTTGAGAGAGAGAGAGAGAGTGTGTGATCGTGCGCACATGCGTGTGTGTGTATACAGTATGTTTACGTTGGAGAGAGATAGTGTTCCAGCGTACGTGTGTGTGTCTGAATCTGTGTGTGTGTGTGTGTGTGTGTGTTTGTCATGTGTGACAGAAATGGGACAGCCCTCTGACTGCTGTTGAGAAAGTGACTCGCCCCTGCAGGCTGTTCTCATCACATAGAATATTCAACAAACTCCAACTACTTTTTAGCAGACCTCTGTCAAGAGAGATCATATTATAAAACACCATTCCACAGCCAGCAACGCCAGCAGTAGTCCAAGTTGTTGGACAGCATTTAGATGGTAACTTGACAAGAAGTTAGTAAAAGCACTTGATTGCCAGAGTTGGCCTTCATGCAGTATGGCGTTTTAAGATTCATCATGCCATATTTGCATACCTGATTTAGGATATGTTGTGAGACCAAAGCCAGAAAAAGCAATAACCATCTTTTATTTAACATCTGCTCTCTTTTTAAATCAATATCTCTCTTTTAATTTCTCTGTTTCTGGTGTTTAGCAAAGCAGCCTTTCTGAAATAATGTAGATTGTCCTCCTCTAGGTACATTGACTTCAATACAAAACCTAGGAGGCTCATGGTTCTCACACCCTTCCATAGACTTACACAGTAATTATGACAACTTCTTGCAGCATGAACTGACATGTTGTCCACCTAATCGAAGAATCAGAGAATTAATCAAGTACAGAAAGCATAAACTACAGATAGTTAGCACTGCAGTGCATAAAATGTGGTTGAGTAGTTGAATCAAAGAGAGAGAAAGACAATAGTTGAACAGTTTTGAACAAGTTAATTTCTTCCAAAATTAAGGAGACGCAAGAGAGAGAGAGAGAGAGAGAGAGAGAGAGAGAGAGAGAGAGAGAGAGAGAGAGAGAGAGAGAGAGAGAGAGAGAGAGAGAGAGAGAGAGAGAGAGAGAGAGAGAGAGAGAGAGAGAGAGAGAGAGAGAGAGAGAGAGAGAGAGAGAGAGAGAGAGAGAGAGAGAGAGAGAGAGAGAGAGAGAGAGAGAGAGAGAGAGGAGAGAGAGAGAGAGAGAGAGAGAGAGAGAGAGAGAGAGAGAGAGAGAGAGAGAGAGAGAGAGAGAGAGAGAGAGAGAGAGAGAGAGAGTGAATTAGCGATACAAAATGGTGACATATGGACAACCCATTTTAAAACACTCTACAACACCGCTCATGAGAAGTTGAATGGATTAGACAATCAAATCCATTGGACTCCCCAGTTACTGACCAGGAGCTCTATAAGAAACTTCAGGCTCTCAAATTTTAAAAAGCATGCGGACCTGATGGCATCCTAAATGAGATGCTCAAACTCACTAGTGCAAAATTTCAATTGGCTATAATAAAACTGTTTAATTTGATCCTGAGTGTAGGTTATTTCCCTGACATCTGAAATCAAGGACTCATAACTCCAATCTTTAAGAACATAGACAAATTTGACCCTAACATTTACAGAGGCATTTGTGTGAACAGTAACCTGGGGAAGGTTTTCTGTAGTATTATAAATGTAAGAGTTCTAAACTTCCTTAATAAGCACAATGTCTTGAGTAAAAGCCAAATTGGATTCATACCAAAACATTGCACGACTGATCATATTTACACCCTACACACCCTGATAGATAAACATTTCCACCAAAATAATACCAAAATATACGCCTGCTTTATCGACTTACAAAAAGCATTTGATTCTATTTGGCATACAGGACAGTTCTACAAAGTTTTTGCAAGTGGTGTAGGGGGTAAAACATATATACATTTAATCAATGTATACTGGCAATATGTGCAGCATTAAAATTGGCAGGAAAATAACAGAATTCTTTAACCAGGGGCAGGGCCTTCGCCAGGGTTGCAATCTGAGCCCTTCACTCTTGGATATTTACATCAATGAATTGGCCGCTATTCTAGAAAAATCCACAGCCCCTGGTGTTAGTCTCCACAATTCAGAGGTTAAATGCCTTCTCTTCACAGATGACCTATGCCTGCTGTCTCCCACAGCACATGGCCTACAGCAGACCCTGAACCTGCTAGAGCAGTACTGCCAGACTGTTCACAAACCTGTTCTACTAACACACTGAAGCCTCAGGACCAGAACATCCAATCTATCAGAATAAAACAAATTACAACACAATCAAAACAAAACTACTTTGCTTATTGGGAAACACAAGCACAAGCACAAAGAAAAATGCAGTGCTATCTGGCCCTAAATCGACAATACACCGTGGCTAACTCGTTGACCATGGTTACTGATCAAAACCTTAGAAAAACCTTGACAAAGTACAGGCTCAGTGACCACAGCCTTGCCATTGAGAAGGGTGGACACAGGAAAACCTGGCTCCCTGAAGAGGAAAGGCTGTGCAACCACTGCACCACAGCAGAACCTGAGACAGAGCTGCATTTCCTGACAAAATGTCAAAAATATAAAACAATTAGATAGTGTCATTTCTGCAACTTTTTCAAGATTTCAAAGACCTCTCTGATGAGAGTAGGCTACCCGTCCTGTTGGGGGAGACACAGAGAGCTGTGGGTTGGCAGTGCACTACATCGCTGCCTGTCATAAGATGAGGGACAGACTAATCAACCTGCACATTTCCTCTACTGTATACTTATTGTTATTGTTCAATGTATGGTTATTTTGACCCTTGGTTATTGTTGTTACTGTTGTCCCGCTGACAATTTTGATTCTTATTGTCATAATATTGTAAATATCTAAAGTAAGCTATGGCAATATGTACATTGTTATGTCATGCCAATAAAGCAAATTGAATTGAATTGAATTGAGAGAGCGAGAGAGAGAGAGAGCATTACCTATATTAGGTTGAATTTTTTTAAACTTTCACTTTCACTTAGCCTGTGAATGTAGCTAGCTAGCTAGTTACGCCTACACAAACATCCAGCTCAATCAGAGAGGGATGCTATGAAGCAAGAGAGCGAGCGATCTAGCTATACTTCGTTGTATTTTTTTCACTTTCACTTACTTAGCTAGCAAACACCCAGCTCAAACAGAGAGGGATGCCATGTTAGCTAGCTGGCAATAGTTATCCAACACTTGAACTCTTTCAAGTCAAGGTTTGCTTTTGGTTTTATAAATGTATTGCCACTGGGGCCCGATATTACAACTGCTAAACTGCTTTCTGACTGTACACTGAACTGCATGATTATATCGGGTTTACTAATGCGTTAGTTTTAGTATGTTGACTATGAGGTGAAAACGATGTAGGCTGTGTGTAGTGGTTAGCAGTTATAATTTGAAGGTTTAGCTTGGCAAGTTTTTTTTGCCTGGTCACAGATAGGTGATGTGTTGTGCACTGAAGTCCACAAGTGAAGGGGAAAGGTGAGAGGAGGAGAGTTCATAGTTGCAAGAAGGAATTATATTTACAATGATATGAAATGTGAACTGTGTTTGCGTGTGATCAGGGGTGTACCTGATACCTGAATTTGTCCAATAGAAACTCTAATTTGCAATTGTTGGACTACAGATTTCAGCCTAGATCAGCTAGATGCAGACAAGAGTGTGCAAGGCAGTATTGAATGTGTCACTGTCTGTCACTTTGTTTACTAAAAATTCACTTAGCAACCTCATGATGGGTAAAGGGAAATTAGAGTATGATGTAGTAACCTAAACCTATCAATGTTACATTGAGCTGGGTGAATAGAATATGAATAGCAGTCATCCAATATGCTGTACTATAAATAAGGCCATGCTCATTAAAAAAATGATCATCCTCCCTCATCTTAAACAGCACCGACTGCCACTGATTGAAGCCCATTTCAGAATCATTCTATATCCTGACAGGATAAATGCAGACAGCCAACTCTGAACGGCTGTTTGGAATAATTGAGTGATACCCAATCAGACAGCGGTAGACAGCGGTGGGCCCCTATTTCTGAAATAATTACACCCTGACAACACACTATGCACGGCTTCTACTGCAGGGAGGGGCCTTGACTTTCAATGTCTTCAAATCAGAACACACACCAGCGTGATTGGCCATGAACAGAGGGCATCTGTGAGGGCATCTCATTGTGTTGGGTTGCTACCCTCTCAGAGGTGTGCATTATTGCATCTAAATTCACTTATTGCTGATCAAAATGTGTGCTCTCCCACCATTGTGAGTTTTCTTTTTGTCATCACTGTTGGGAAACAAATACAGCTGGAATGTGGGCATATGTGGCTTATACAGCTTGTGAGTTGTGTTGTATCCACTTTCCATATGGAATATCTCGCTCAACGCTTTTTGGAGGTGCCATGTTTGATGTGGCACAGCAGGAGTGACTGGGGTGAGAGGAAGAGGAGGAAGAAGGGCTTGTCTGAGTGAGGAGAGGAGAGATGTGTGACAGTGACAGAACCATAGAGATCCTATTAAATTGCTAAGTAAGTAAGTAAAAAATACAAAAAATAAATATAATTCCTAATTCTATGGGCAGAACCCACTCAGCCATATAGCTCTATAGACCTGGCTAGGCCTGTGTGACTGAGACACCCATGAGCTCGTCTTCCACAGCTGACTGTGATTGACAGTGCAGCCTCTGGGCTCTGGCAGAGTTCCTGTTTGACTAGAGATCTGCTCTGGGCTCTGGCTCTCCTCCAGTTATTCGCACCACAATATACTCTATCTGCCGTACCTGGACTCTATTACTGACAGACAGAATGGATCTAATTTCTACACCGTACTGTATTTACTTGTCATTTTACAGTGTGCAGTCCATGGATTTGTTTGGTTTATCCTCAAAGTAGAAGAACTGTGGATTATGTCCACAAATGTTGTGGGATGAACCAACTAAAAACCTTGCTTAGAAAGACCCTTACCCCCCCCCCCCCCCCCCTCTCTCTCTCTATTTCTCCCAGTGTTGCGTGATGACTTCAGACAGAACCCCCAGGACTTGGTGGTGGCAGTGGAGGAACCTGCCACCCTGGAGTGCCAGCCTCCTCGTGGGCACCCTGAACCTACCACCTTCTGGAGGAAAGACAAGGCCCGTCTGGACCTCAAAGATGACAGGATCACTGTGAGTACTACGTCCCGAGGACCCGGTCCATTGTGTCTGCTCTCATTATGGATAGCTAAAATATACAGATTAAATGACCCCCCATCCCAGATTGTCTGATGTAGACTTTGTTGAGCCATCTCTGTTGTCTGACTGTCAGATTCGTGGAGGGAAGTTGACCATCTCCAAAACCAGGAAGAGTGATGCAGGGATGTACGTGTGTGTGGCCACCAACATGGTGGGGGAGAGAGACAGTGAGACGGCTCAGCTCTCTGTGTTCGGTAAGGACAGATACTGGACAGACACTTCTCTCTGTGCTTACCTGTAATGGCTGCAGTGGCTACATGCTATATGTTTATGTTTTAAAACCTTGCTTAGAAAGCTTATAGACTACTGTCTTGTCTGTCTATGTGTTTCGTGGTTTTCCAGAGAGACCCACTTTTGTGCGTCGGCCGGTGAACCAGGTGGTCCTGGTGGAGGAGAGTGTGGAGCTCAGGTGTCAGGTGCAGGGAGACCCACCTCCCTCTCTACGCTGGAGAAAGGATAATGTGGATATACCCCGCGGCAGGTGAGGAGAGAAAGTGTGTGTGTGCATATGTTTGTGCATGTGCGTATGCAGAACATCCCTGGTCATCCCTACTGCCTCTGATCTGGCAGACTCACTAAACATAAATGCTTAGTTTGTAAATGATGTCTGAGTGTTGGATTGAGCCCCTGGCTATCCATAAATAAATAAATAAAAACTGGAAAATGTGGCCGTCTGCCTTGCTCAATATAAGGAATTTGAAATTATTTCTACTTGTACTTTTACTTTTGATACTTATGTATATTTTAGCAATTACATGTACTTTTGATACTTAAGGATATTTAAAACCAAATACTTTTAGACTTTTACTCAAGTAGTATTTTACTGGGTGACTTTCACTTTTACTTGAGTCATTTTCTATGAAGGTATCTTTACTTTGACTCAAGTATGAACATTGGGTTCTTTTTCCACCCCTGTGCGTATGTGTGCGTGTACAGGCTTGTGAGTGTGTGTGTGCCTATGTGCCCTAAGTGGCTGTGTGTGCGTTCTTGTCTTTTATGATTCCTGTTGTGGCCATGGTTGAAACGTGTTGATATATGGATTGTGAGGCAGGACTAATGAGTCCCAGGCTGAAGCTGGAGCAGGTAAACACCTGACATGTTACTACAGCGTTGCTTTGATCACGGCGCCTAACATTGTTTTTCAAAGCCCACGGAGTCCTGTTCTTAAGCCCAGATTAAATGTAATATGCTACTTAACATACGCATGCTACCCTGAGGTACAGATTAGATTTGGTATGTCTTCATGCTCTTGTGTATGTTGTCTGTGAGTGTGAGTGCATTAGTATAGCATATATTGCCATTTACCTGTGCATGACTGTATGTACAATATATACACCACAACCAAAAAGATGTGGACACCTGCTTGTCGAACTTCTCTTTCCAAAATCATGGGCATTAACATGGACTTGGTCCTCCCTTTTCTGCTATAACAGACTCCACTCTTCTGGGAAGGTTTTCCATTAGATGTTGGAACATTGTTGAGGGGACTTGGTTTCATTCAGCCACAAGAGTGAGGTTGGGCACTGATGTTGGACGATTATTATTGCCTGGCCCGCAGTTGGCATTCAAATTCATCCCAAAGGTGTTCGGGGGTGAGGTCAGGGATCTGTGCAGGCCAGTCAAGTTCTTACACACTACTCTTGACAAAAATTTCTGTATGGACCTCGCTTTGTGCAAGGGGGCATTGTCATTCTGAAACAGGAAAGGGTCTTCCCCAAACTGTTGCTACAAAGTTGAAAGCACAGGATCGTCTAGAATGTAATTGTATGCAGTAGCGTTAATTTTTCCCCTCAATGGAACTAAGAGGCCTAGCCATAACCATGAAAAACAGCCCCAGACCATTACTACTCCTCCACCAAACTTTGACAGTTGGCACTATGCATTCAGACAGGTAGCGTTCTCCTGGCATCCGACAAACCCAGATTCGCACATCGGACTGCCAGATGGTGAAGCGTGATTCATCACTCCAGAAAACGTCTTTCCACTGCTCCAGATTTCAATGGCGGCGAACTTTACACCACTCCAGACGATGCTTGGCATTGCGCATGGTGATCTTAGGCTTGTGTGCGGCTGCTCGGCCATGGAAATCCATTTCATGAAGCTCCCGGCGATCAGTTCTTGTGCTGACGTTGCTTCCAGAGGCAGTTTGGAACTCGGTAGTGAGTATGGGAACCGAAGACAGACAATCTTTACGCTGTAAGTGCTTCAGCACTCGGCGGTCCCGTTCTGTGAGCTTGTGTGTCCTACCACTTTGCGTCTGAGCTGTTGTTGCTCCTAGACAATTCCACTTCACACTAACAGCACTTACAGTTGACCGGAGCAAGCCTAGCAGGGCAGAAATTTGATGAAGTGACTTAGTGGAAAGGTAGCATCCTATGACGGTACTACAGTCGTGGCCAAAAGTTTTGAGAATGTCACAAATATACATTTTCACAAAGTCTGCTGCCTCAGTTTGTATGATGGCAATTTGCATATACTCCAGAATGTTATGAAGAGTGATCAGATGAATTGCAATTAATTAAGTCCATCTTTGCCATGCAAATGTACTGAATCCCCCAAAAAACATTTCCACCGCATTTCAGCCCTGCAACAAAAGGACCAGCTGACACCATGTCAGTGATTCTCTCGTTAACACAGGTGTGAGTGTTTACGAGGCCAAGGCTGGAGATCACTCTGTCATGCTGATTGAGTTTGAATAACAGACTGGAAGCTTCAAAAGGAGGGTGGTGCTTGGAATCACTGTTCTTCCTCTGTCAACCTTGGTTACCTGCAAGGAAAGAAGTGCCGTCATTATTGCTTTAGACAAAAAAGGCTTCACATGCAAGGATATTGCTGCCAGTAAGATTGCACCTAAATCAACCATTTATCAGATCATCAAGAACTTCAAGGAGAGCGGTTCAATTATTATGAAGAAGGCTTCAGAGCGCCCAAGAAAGTCCAGCAAGCACCAGGACCTTCTCCTAAAGTTGATTCAGCTGCGGGATCGGGGCACCACCAGTACAGAGCTTGCTCAGGAATGGCAGCAGGCAGGTGTGAGTGCATCTGCACGCACAGTGAGGCGAAGACGTTTGGAGGATGGCCTGGTGTCAAGAAGGGCAGTAAAGAAGCCACTTCTCTCCAGGAAAAACATCAGGGAGAGACTGATAATCTGCAACAGGTACAGAGATTGAACTGCTGAGGAATGGTGTATAGTCATTTTCTCTGATGAATCACCTTTCCGATTGTTTGGGGCATCCGGAAAAAGGCTTGTCCTGAGAAGACAAGGTGAGCGCTACCATCAGTCCTGTGTCATGCCAAAAGTAAATCATCCTGAGACCATTCATGTGTGGGGTTGCTTCTCAGCCAAGGGAGTGGGCTCACTCACAATTTTTCCTGAGAACACAGCCATGAATAAAGAATGGTACCAACACATCCTCCGAGAGCAACGTCTCCCAACCATCCAGGAACAGTTTGGTGACGAACAATGCCTTTCCAGCATGATGTAGCAACTTGCCATAAGGCAAAAGTGATAACTAAGTGGCTCAGGGAACAAAACATCGATATTTTGGGTCCATGGCCAGGAAACTCCCCAGACCTTAATCTCATTGTGAATTTGTAGTCAATCCTCAAGAGACGGGTAGACAAACAAAAACCCACAAATTCTGACAAACTCCAAGCATTGATTATGCAAGAATGGGCTGTCATCAGTCAAGACGTGGCCCAGAAGTTAATTGACAGCATGCCAGGGTGGATTGCAGAGGTCTTGAAAAAGAATGGTCAATACTGCAAATATTGACTCTTTGCATCAACTTCATGTAATTGTCAATAAAAGCCTTTGACACTTATGGAATGCTTGTAATTATAATTCAGTATTCCATAGTAACATCTGACAAAAATATCTAAAGACAATGAAGCAGCAAACAAGGTGAAAATGTATATTTGTGTCATTCTCAAAACTTTTGGCCACGACTGTACATTGAAAGTCACTGAGCTCTTCAGTAAGCCCATTCTACTGCCAATGTTTGTGTATGCATGGTTGTGTGGTCAATTGTATACACCTGTCAGCAACATTGTGGCTGAAATAGCCGAATGAAATAGCCAAATCCACTAATTTGAGGGGGGGTCCACATACTTTTGTATACATAGTGTATGATGCACGCAATTCAATTTCTTTACTCTACTTCCTCCTTTTTGTCTGTGTTTCTGTATGTATATTTTAGTATTCAAGCTCTTGATTTTCGATGATATACAGTGCATTCGGAAATGACCATAATGACCAAGTTTTTACAGTTATTAAAAATTATAAACAGAAATACCTGATTCACATAAGTATTCAGCCCCCTTGCTATGAGACACGAAATTGAGTGCAGGTGCGTCCTGTTTCCATTGATCATCCTTGAGACGTTTCTACAACTTGCTTAGAGTCCACATGTGGTACATTCAATTGACTGGACAGGATTTGGAAAGGCACACACCTCTCTATACAAGGTCCCACAGTTGACAGTGCATGTCAGAGCAAAAACCAAGCCATAAGGTCGAAGGAATTGTCTGTAGAGCTCTGAGACAGGGTTGTGTCGAGGCACAGATCTGGGGAAGGGTACCAAAACATTTCTGGAGCGTTGAAGGTCCCCAAGAACACAGTGGTCTCCCTTATTCTTGAATGGAAGAAGTTTGAGCTGGCCGGGAGCTGGCCACCCGGCTAACTTTGAAAATGAAGGAGACAGGCCTTGGTCAGGGAGTCAACCAAGAACCCGATGGTCACTCTGACAGAGGTCAAGAGTTCCTATGTGGAGAATGGAGAACCTTCCTGAAGGACAACCATCCCTGCAGCACTCCACCAATCAGGCCTTTATGTTGGAGTGGCCAGACAGAAGCCACTCCTCAGTAAACAGGCACATGACAGCCCGCTTGCAGTATGCCGAAAGGCACCTAAAGGACTCTCAGACTATGAGAAACAAGCTTCTCTGGTCTGATGAAACCAAGATTGAACTCTTTGGCCTCAATGCCAAGTGTCACATCAGGAGGAAACCTGGAACCATCCCTACGGTGAAGCATGGTCCTGGAAGCATCAGGCTGTGGGGATGCTTTTCAGCGGCAGTGACTGGGAGACTAGTTAGGATAGAGGAAAAGATGAACGGAGCAAAGTAAAGAGAGATCATTGATGAAAATCTGCTCCAGAGTGCTCAGGACCTCAGACTGGGGCGAATATTCACCTTCCAACAGGACAACGACCCTAAGCACACAGCCAAGACCATGCAGGAGTGACAACTTTATGAATTTCCTTGAGTGGCCCAGCCAGAGCCTGGACTCAAACCCGATCTAACATCTCTGGAGAGACCTGAAAATAGCTGTGCAGCAACGCTCAGCTTCTAACCTGACAGAGCTTGAGAGGATCCGCAAAGACGATTGGGAGAAACTCCCCAAATATAGGTGTGCCGAGCTTGTAGAATCATACCCAAGAGGACTAAAGGCTGTAATCGCTGCCAAAGGTGCTTCAACAAAGTACTGAGTGAAGTGTCTGAATACTTATGTAAATGTGACATTGCATTTTTTACAAACATTTTTTACTTTTTCATTATGGGGTGTTGTGTGTAGATTGTTAAGGGGAAAAAACAATTTAATCCATTTTAGAATAAGGCTGTAACGTAACAAAATGTGTTAAAAGTCAAGGGGTTTGAATTCTTTCCGAATGCACTTCAGAAAGTATTCACATCACTTGACTTATTAAATAAATAATGTTACAGCCTGAATTCGAAACCCCATAATGTCAAAGTGGAATAATGTTTTTAGACATTTTTACAAGTTCATTAAAAATGAAAAGCTGAAATGTCTTGAGTCTGTAAGTATTCAATTCCTTTGTTATGGCAAGCCAAAATAAGATCAGGAGTAAAAAATGTGCTTAACAAGTCAATTAATACGTTTCATGGACTCACAGTCGAGCAATGAATTTCAAACAGAGATTCAACCACAAAGACCAGGGAGGTTTTCCAATGCCTCGCAAAAAAGGGGACCTATTGGAGGAAAGGTTAAAAAAAGCAAACATTGAATATCCCTGTGAGCAGCGTGAACATATGAATTACTCTTTGGATGGTGTATCAATACACCCAGTCACTAGAATTATACAGGCGTCCTTGCTAACTCAATTGCTTGATTGGAAGGATACCTCTCAGGGATTTCAAAATGATTCCAATGGTGGTTGTAAAACAGTTACAGAGTTTAATGGCTGTGATAGTAGAAAACTAAGGATGGATTAACAGCGTTGTAGTTACTCCACAAAACTAACCTAAATGACAGAGTGAAAATAAGGAAGACTTTACAGAATAAAAATATTCCAAAACATGCATCCTTTTTACAATAAGGCACTAAAGTAAATCTGCCACAAATGTGGCAAATAAATGAACTTTATGTCCTGAATACAAAGCATTATGTTTGGGTCAAATCCAACACAACATATCACTGAGTACCATTCTTCACATTTTCAAGCATACTGTAGTGGTGGCTGCATCATGTTATGGGTATGCTTGTAATTGTTAAGGACTGGTGAGTTTTTCAGGATAAAAATTAACGGAATGGAGCTAACCTTTCTGAACCACCCATCCCGGATCCGGGATAATTGTCATCAGCAACGCTGAATAGCATAGCGTAGCATAGCGCCACAGGTAAATAATATTACCAGAAAATATTCATATTCATGAAATCACAAGTGCAATATTGCAAAACACAGCTTAGCCTTTTGTTAATCCATCTGTCGTCTGTGTAAGTTTATCGATCGCTCAACAAAACAATAATTACACTTAGCATCAGGTAACTTGGTCACGAAAATCAGAAAAGCAATCAAATTAATCGTTTACCTTTGATGATCTTCGGATGTTTTTACTCACGAGACTCCCAGTTAGACAACAAATGTTCCTTTTGTTCCATAAAGATATTTTTATATCCAAATACCTCCGTTAGTTTGGTGCGTAATGCCCAGGAATCCACCGGAAAGAGCGGTCACGACAACGCAGACAAAAATTCCAAATTATATACATAATGTCCACAGAAACATGTCAAACGTTTTTTATAATCCATCCTCAGGGTGTTTTTCAAATATCTATTCGATAATATATCAACCGGGACAGTTGGCTTTTCACTAGGACCGGTAGTAACAATGGCTGCCTTTCTCTTTTGCGCACAACTCACTCTGAGAGCCCCCACCTATCCACTTACGCAATGTGGTCGTTCACGCTCATTCTTCAAAATAAAAGCCTGAAACTATGTCTAAAGGCTGTTGACACCTTAGGGAAGCCACAGAAAAAGGAGTCTGGTTGATATCCCTTTAAATGGGCAATAGGGATGCATAGTAACAGAGAGGTTTCAAAAACAGGGGCACTTCCTGATTGGATTTTCCTCAGGTTTTAGCCTGCAATATCAGTTCTGTTTAACTCACAGACAAAATTTTGACAGTTTTGGAAACTTCAGAGTGTTTTCCATCGTAAGAAATAGGCAGTTTTAAATGGGTACGTTTTTTTAGCAAAAAACGAAAATACTGCCCCCTAACCTTAAGAAGTTCTAAGCACAGGTTACATCCTAGATGAAAACCTGATGAAAACCTGGTTCAGTGTGCTTTCCACCAGACACTGGTAGATTAATTCACCTTTCAGCAGAACAATAACCTGAAACACAAGGCCTATTGCACACTGGAGTTGCTTACCAAGACAACATTGAATGTTCCTGAGGAGCCTAGTTACAGTTTTGACTTAAATCAACTTGAAAACCTATGGCAAGACTTAAAAATGGCTGTCTAGTAATGATCAACAACCCAAATTGACAGAGCTTGAATCATTTAAAAAAGAATAATGGGCAAATATTGTACTATCTAGGAGTGTAAAGCTCTTAGTGACTCACAGTAATCACTGCCAAAGGTGATGTATTGACTCAGGATTGTGAATACTTATGTAAATTAGATATTTCTATAACACATCAAAATGTAGAATACATCAAGGGGTATGAATTATTTCTGAAGGCATTCTACCCGTTCTAGCTAGACTCATAGAAATAGTCATTTTATTTATATAACTACTCTACACAAGACCTAAGCTCTAGCAATACCATATATTTAGGCCACTATTATGTATCATTATCTAATTGAAGTGCAATCAGGACAACTGTCCAGAGCAATAATCCATTTACACAACTGGCTTTGGACATGCAGGGTAGTCTGAGGTTAGAGTCCTTAGCCTGGTGTCACAGCAGGAGGACTACGCTGCCAATGGAGTCAATATGTGGTTAGGTCCACAGCATAAAACAACATTTACCATAACTCTTTGTCCCTCCCAGCAGCCGGCTTTACTCTGTTGGCCTGGCTTGTTTCACAGTAACTGAAAACCCTTTCACAGTTCGCCAATGTCAAATTCCATATAACGTCTTTGACCCTATTGGGATCTGTATGAGAGGAAATATATGTTTCAGTCCATGATATAATTGAAGTGTGTATTTCTAAAGGAAGTGCCCTGAAGTAGTAGTGGTGTGGGAGAGAATTAAGATAGTGTTGGCTTCAGTCTGTGTGTTCAGCATGACCATGTGTCCGAGACGGGAAGTGGCCGTGAGGAACATTCTCTCAGACTGGGGTAGAATTGAGTAGTGTCTGTCTGGCTGTACTTCCGTCTGGTTGTCTCTCTGTCTACTCCCTGCTCACTCCTTTCTCCATCCTTCCCCCTGATTCCAGAAACATGCCCTACTTTCAGACCTGCCATTCTCTCTTTCTCTTTCTCTCTCTCCTTCCTTCCTTCCCGCCCTCTCTTTCCCCATCCCTCCCAGACCAGCCCTCCAGGGATGTGTGTATGTGGGTCAGAGACGTGACGTGACTGGAGTCTTCACAAGTTTCAGACAGATATACCAACTGTCCGAACGGACAGAAAGCTCTATCGATATTCTCCCCCTCACTTTTCTCACCTCTTGTATCTGTGGCCCCACCCCACTCATTCTGTTTCAGTGCTCTGCTCGTCTCACATGTCCAGACGTTATGGAAGACTGGACAGAATACCGTCTGCTGGTCTGTCTGCTTCAGAGACCAGAGGAGGCCCCTTAGAGGGGAGAGTCCAGCTCCATAATGTTCCATGCTCTGTAGCCATGTCAAACCCTCTGCCCTTGAGTGATGGACTGTTAGACCTGCTTTGTTAGGACTGGTGTTTCTCTGAGTGATGGACTGTTAGTCCTGCTTTGTTAGGACTGGTGTTTCTCTGAGTGATGGACTGTTAGTCCTGCTCTGTTAGGACAGGTGTTTCTCTGAGTGATGGACTGTTAGTCCTGCTCTGTTAGGACAGGTGTTTCTCTGAGTGATGGACTGTTAGTCCTGCTCTGTTAGGACAGGTGTTTCTCTGAGTGATAAACTGTTAGCCCTGCTCTGTTAGAACTGGTGTTTCTCTGTGTGATGGACTGTTAGTCCTGCTCTGTTAGGACTGGTGTTTCTCTGAGTGATGGACTGTTAGACCTGCTCTGTTAGGACAGGTGTTTCTCTGAGTGATGGACTGTTAGACCTGCTCTGTTAGGACTGGTGTTTCTCTGAGTGATGGACTGTTAGTCCTGTTCTGTTAGGATAGGTGTTTCTCTGAGTGACAAACTGTTAGTCCTGCTCTGTTAGGACTGGTGTTTCTCTGTGTGATGGACTGTTAGTCCTGCTCTGTTAGGACTGGTGTTTCTCTAAGTGATGAACTGTTAGCCATGCTCTGTTAGGACTGGTGTTTCTCTAAGTGATGAACTGTTAGCCCTGCTCTGGCTGCCTTAATCGACTTCCGCCTCATCGGCTCCCGGGGAGCAGTTGTTGTGGGGGTAAACTGCCTTGCTTAAGGGCAGAAGGGAAGATTTTTCCACCTTGCCGGCTCTGGGATTAGACAGCCTTTCTCTTTCTTTCTTTCTTTCTTTCTTTCTTTCTTTCTTTCTTTCTTTCTTTCTTTCACTCACTCACTCACTCACTCACTCACTCACTCACTCACTCACTCACTCACTCACTCATACACACATACACACATAGCACACCCACTCACACACACCCCACAGTGGGTGCCTCTTCTTCATAAATATTGAAATAGAGGAACAGTCAGGGTTCCAGCTGAAAGCACCTTTCATTTTACCTTGCCTTTCAGCCCTGCACAATTGACCCCCCCCCTTCTCCTCCTCCTCCTCCTCTGTAGCAGAATGTAGTCTCTCTGCAGTGGGGAGTTTTAAAGTGTCTCAGAAAACCTTGCTTTATTTTTCAAAACAACCTTATCTCCACAGCCTATTATTTTATGTAAGCTTTACTCTAAAATGTCCCAGAGGTGGACTGCTTTTCTTACTGAATTGTACATAAGCATACGGCTACATTTTTAAGTGTAATTGTTATTTATACAGAACATAGCCCCTTTTTCCAACCGTATCATATCAGCCGTTTAGTAAAACAGCCATGGCATGCAAGCCAGCAGAGGTGTGAGACTGACTACTGCAAGCTTGACTTGTTTAATGTCAACGTCTCCTCTCCTCCTTCCTCAGATATGACATCCGTTATGAGAAGGAGGATTTCCTCCTGAGGATCAAGAAGGCATCAGCTGGCGACCAGGGCACCTTCACCTGTGTGGCTGAGAACCGTGTGGGCAAAGTGGAGGTCTCGGCTACCCTCACCATCAGGGGTGAGTATATGCTACTGTAGGAGACAGACAAACAACAGTCCTGTTCCTGGAGCTGTGGTAATAGTCCCAGCAGGGTGAGTCTGTGCGAGTGTTATTGCCCCCCTGATGTGAGCCTGGAGCTGGGCTCAGTCCCTCTCTCTCCCAGGGCCCAGACTGAATGATTACACCAGGACCTCCAGCCTCCACAGAAAGATGAGCAACTTAACCAGAACCAATTGTGCTACACACCCTGCATCCCTCTCTCCACTGGGATGCTAATATAACTGGTGCAGTGAGACTCTGGTGGGGTATTTTAAGGGTATTTGAGTTGAAGAGGGTAAGGGCAGGCGAAACTCAGCGTTCTGATTTTGCCTTTGTTTGTTTGTACATAAGCACACAGTGCGTCAGTGGTGATGCTATGATGTTTCCACATCTGTGAACATTGTATTACTATAAAACCCTTCCAACCCAAGATTATGCCAGGTTTATTTCCTTTACCTAAGCCCCATGCCATCACCTGCCATGGTGACTGAGCCCCACTCTCCTCATCCGTACCTGCTGGACTTTTGTACCCAACACCATATGTCATTCATTTCTGATTTTCATTTATTTTTCTTTCCCTCTCCTCTCCTCCTCTCCTCCTCTCCTCCTCTCCTCTTGGTCTTGTGTTTTGTCCTTACCCATCCACACCATTGTTCTTTCACCAGCTCGCCCTGTTGGTAAGTAAGACCTGATCCCATTGTGCATGTATTACTCTCTCTCTCTCTCTCTCTCTCTCTCTCTCTCTCTCTCTCTCTCTCTCTCTCTCTCTCTCTCTCTCTCTCTCTCTCTCTCTCTCTCTCTCTCTCTCTCTCTCTCTCTCTCTCTCTCTCTCTCTCTCTCTCTCTCTCTCTCTCTCTCTCTCTCTCTCTCTCTCTGTCACACAACAATACACACATGCACACACACACACACGCAAAGGCACATGCTTTAAAGGGCTCAGTAAATGTCCCTACACTAGCATACATACACACCCATAAACACAAAACACACATTCACACCTGATTATTTAACATACAGTACTAATACATGCACATTTAGTTCCTTAGTTTGAACCACCCAACCCTGCCCTCCTTTTAGTTGTGTGTTGTAAAGTTAGTTGAAAACCCTTTGTTTCTCCAACAGTATCAAGACATAGTAGTTGATATGCAGTAGTTCTGATGTAGAGACTAGAAGGGGAGAATGTTTGTTAAAGCAGTCGTGCTCATGAGTTGGTCACATTCATGCAGGTTTGCGGCCAACTGGATCTATGGCTTCTGTGGTCTGTTACCTGTAGTAATGGCTCTTAAGAGAGACTACTAGACAATCACCTGTTGCATGTTCCCTGCAGCCTGTAGCTTGTAGCTGAAACCTGTAGCGCTCTTTGCTTAGTTTGTGTACATGAACATAATTTTCTCTAAATGTGTTCCTGCTGTGCTGTGGTGACAGTTTCACATCTCTGACCTTTGACCTTCAGAGGCTCCCTTGTTTGTGGTGCGACCCCGGGACCAGATCGTGGCTGAAGGGCGCACAGCCACCTTCCCCTGTGAGACCAAGGGCAACCCCCAACCCACTGTGTTTTGGCAACGAGAGGGCAGCCAGGTAAGAAACACTTGTTTGAATAACGTGTGTTTAATGTCTGTGTGCTTTTATACATGAGAGTTCCCCTTAGTGTGTTGGCCTCCTCCAATGCACATAAACAAAAAAAAAATCTCCTTGTTTACCTAATTGAGACATGAAGGTTGGGTCCTGATTCGACAGTGGATAGAGCCGTGGAACGAGAGAGGGCACTCCGAATTCCCGAGCACGGTGACAGTTACATAATGAAGTGGTTATCAATCATCAGTCCACTCTGCAGGGCTCTGACCAGCAATTTATTTCACAAGAAATTACATTAATTTGCTGCATTAGTTGTTAGGCATAATGGGATCAGGCTAATGTCCTTCCCTTCCCCTCCGTTTGTCTGCTCTCATGTAGCGGAATGGGAAAAAAATCGAATTGAAGCGAAAGAGGTAGAGACTTCAAGGCTATGTGTGGGCGGCCGTGAGGACTCACTTAACTTCAAGACCCGTAGTGCAGGGCATCATCACTGGCAGGGCTGACTGGGTCTCACCCACAGTGTAAATTACCGACCACTCCGAGCAGATAGAGGACCACAAACCCTTACTACTGAATTACACACACATTTCTAGGACAAGTGAGTGAATATGAGGACTAAGGACATAACATCCTAGTCAGTAATGAACACACACTGAGAATGGAAATTGAGTAAAAGAGAGCAAGGTTTCAGATGATTGGTTTGACCTGTTGTTGCTTTTTAGTTAATGCAGCCTGATCTTGCCTTGCACATGTACGGTGATTGGGACTATACTGTTATATAACATTGTATTGCCAAGGTTGTCACTGACAGCAATTATGACTCATAACTGCACAGTACAGTTATGACTTACTATTTACTCATACTATCAACGGCAACATTTAGGCCTACATTGAATCTCGCCATGTTTTCTATGGAGCACAGGACAAAACACCATGCTGTTTTTCATAATGAATCTATGTTACCTCACCAGGATCTGCTGTTCCCCAGCCAGCCAGCGCAGGGAGACAGCCGTGTGTCAGTGGCAGTGAGTGGAGAGCTGACCATCTCCTCCGTACAGCGCTCTGATGCAGGCTACTACACCTGCCAGGCCCTCACTGTGGCCGGCAGCATCCTGGCCAAGGCTCAGCTAGAGGTGGCAGACGGTGAGAGCATATAGAGCATGCCATGCACAAACACACGCGCACACACACACACACACACACACACACACACACACACACACTGGTACATGTGGTCATATCAATGCGCACCTGCAGAGCTATCCTTGCCAACAGAATTGTGCGCCTTGCCTGAGAACAATGCACAACTAAGTGCAAGCACACACACTTGCTTGACCACATGCACTGAAGGTGCATTAAATGCATCAGAGGCTGACTGTTTAATGCTTGGCACTTGTCTTGGCTGAGATGTGCTGAAAGGTGTAAGAGCTAATCGGTCAAATGCCTTCATCCATTTCATTAGCACGTCACTGTGGGAAGTTGCACCAGAGAGAGGCCATGAAAGGCCTGCAAAGAGAGAAACTGTTCAAATGAAAACTCTCTCCCTGATGGAGAGTCACATGTACACCTCTCTCCTCCTCTCAAAGAGCATCATTATCTTAAGTGCTGAGCTAGTGCCAGTTAGGAGCTGTTTACGCCTCTCTCGCTCTCTCTTTCCCTCTCTCGCTCTCTATCTCTGTCTCCATCGCTCTCTCTCTTTCTCACTCATTTCCTGGATTCCTCTCAAACACATTATTGAATTAACATCTGCTAAAGGATTTTTTGGAAAGAGAACATACTTTGCCATGCGAGTTGGAAAATATGTAAATAGTGTTGCTGTATACAGTACAGGGGATTGAAGGAATGATCAAGTGGTTGAGTGTGAAAAATGCAACAAGAGCTCACGGTTTTACCAATTTCACTTCAGATTCAGACACAAATTTTGAAGATGCTCCAAAGGTCAAATTTTGAAGTGTTTTTGACGCCCTGGGTTGCTCCTAATGCTCAAATCAAGTAAATCAAATCAAATTGTATTTGTCACATCTGCCGAATACAACGGGTGTAGACTTAACAGTGAAATGCTTGCTTACGAGCCCAGTGATACAGAATTAAAAAATAATAGTAAAAATAAAAATAGTAAGACAAGAGGAATGAAATATACAAGAATGAAGCTATATACAGGGAGTACCAGTACCAGATCAATGTGCAGGGAGGGGAATGAGGTATTTGAGGTAGATATGTACATGAAGGCAGGGTAACGTGATTAGGCATCAGGATAGATAATAATAAGACTAAAATAAAGAACAGAGTAGCAACAGCATATGATGAGTATGTCAAATCAAATCAAATTGTATTTGTCACATGCGCTGAATACAACAAGATTAGACCTTACTTTGAAATGCTTACTTACAAGCCCTTAACCAACAATGCAGTTTTAAGAAAAACAAGAATTAAGAACAAATATTTACTAAATAAACTAAAGTAAAAAATGAAAGAGCAACAATAAAATAACAATAACGAGTTTATATACAGGGGGTACCGGTACTGAGTCAATGTGCGGGGGTACAGGTTAGTCGAGGTAATTGAGGTAATAAGTACATGTAGGTAGGGGTAAAGTGACTATGCATAGATAATAGATAATAAACAGCAAGTAGCAGCAGCATTAAAAAAAGGGGGGGAGGTCAATGCAAATAGTCCAGGTAGCCATTTAATTAGCTGTTTAGCAGTCTTATGGCTTGGAGGTAGAAGCTGTTCAGAAGCGTTTTGGACCTAGACTTGGCACTCCGGTACCGATTGCCATGTCGTAGCAGAGAGAACAGTCTATGACTAGGGTGGCTGGAGTCTTTGGACATTTTTAGGGCCTTCCTCTGACACCGCCTGGTATAGAAGTCCTGGATGGCAGGAAGCTTGGCCCCAGTGATGTACTGGGCCGTATGGGAGGCCGAGCAGTTGTCATACCAGATGGTGATGCAACCAGTCAGGAGGTTCTCGATGGTGCAGCTGTAGAACTTTTTGATGATCTGAGGACCCATGCCAAATCTTTTCAGTCTCCTGAGGGGGAATAGGTGTTGTCGTGCCCTCTTCACAACTATCTTGGTGTGTTTGGACCACGATAGTTTGTTGGTGATGTGGGCAGGAAGGAACTTGAAGCTCTCAACCTGCTCCAGTACAGCCCCGTCGATGAGAATGTGGGCGTGCTCTGCCCTCCTTTTCCTGTAGTCCACGATCATCTCCTTTGTCTTGATCACATTGTGGGAGAGGTTGTTGTGTGTTGTGTGTTTTTGTTGTGTCTGTATGCATTTGTGTGTTATGTGCGTATGTACAGTAGTGAATGTGTGTTGGTTTTGTGTGAGTGGGTCCGTATGGTATATGTGTGAGTGTGTATATAGTGTGTATATTTTGTCTTGTGAGTGTGCATAGAGTCAGTGCAAGACAGGGTCAGTGCAGAGGAACCATTAACTAACTATTTAGTAGTCTTACGTTTGCCTGATATAGAGGTGCTGGATTGCAGGGACCTCGGTACTGGGCTGTCCGTATCATCCTCTGTAGTGCTTTGCAGTCGAGGGTGGTGCATTTGCCATATCAAGCGGTGATGCAGCCAGTCAAGATGCTCTCGATGGTGCAGCTGTAGAACTTTTTGCTCAGCATAGTTCCGTTGTCCGTTGCTCCAAACTAGGGCTGTGTGGTCACAAAATTTCGTCACCCGGTGGTTGTCAAGCAAATAACTGTCAATCTCACGGTAATAAACACATTTAGCATCTCCTAGTTTCCACACATAGCCTACAAGCCACAGATGCAGACCTTTGGAACATCTACATTTTAAAAAGGCTAATAAATCCACGTAATATAGCCAACACATTCACAAGAAATCTATTATTTATTTTACACAGGTCTAAAGAAATATGATATAAAGAAAATGTAATTTATTTCAGAGGAGCAAATTAGCATACTCTCAGTTGTCCTTATGTTAGGTCCTAATCTGGCTCTGCCATGTGGCTGTGGGCTACACTAGTTCATTTAGCAGACAAGATTTGGTTAGAATTATGGGGCATTATTTTATATTGTTTTATAGTCTGAAGAATACAATTGAATTAAGCTGAATGAAATTGTCAGAGTCGTTTGTATAGGTGGCAGGGAAGTCAGGCGCAGGAGAGTCAAACGTAGTGTAAAATGGAGTCTTTTAATGACAGTCAAAATACCCGCTCCATAACACTAAATAATAAACAAACAAAACAAATATGGGTACGAAGACCCGTCGCGCACCTATACACATAAAAACAATCCTAACAAGAAACAATCTCTGACAAACACATGAGGGGAAACAGAGGGTTAAATACACAAGAGGATAATGGATGGGATTGAAAACAGGTGTGTGAGAAGACAAGAGAAAACCAATGGAAATTGAAAAATGGATCGATGATGGCTAGAATACCGGTGACGTCGACCGCCGAACACCGCCCGAACAAGGAGAGGCAACGACTTCTACCGAAGTCGTGACAGAAATAGAAAGGATATTTTCTCCAAACTGTTTGAGGGAGTGCGTGCATGTGTCTATTGCATGCGTGTTGAGCGGTAGCAAAGAAATAGGTACTCCTATATGTTTAATTTATAGTTATTAATGTAACTTTAGGCTGAATGACACAACTCTAATGATGATTTGAAAAAAGTCGCTTGAAAGGCATGAGCTCTGCTTTGTTTTTTGCGCAGGCTGTACACACTTCATCAGTCTCTCATTCACAAGTTGACAAGCACTTGATAATGCCTCTAATTTCACGACGGCATCCCCTTTGTGTGGCCATAATGCACCCTAAAAAAAGTAAATGACTTTTGCGGCCAGTTGTTGCCTTCTCCCTGAGTGCTAAGTGCCCCGAATCACTTCTCACTCACATGGCTCTCCATCACGTGATCGGTTCTTTCTCACAGGCTACAAGTCAAGACAGACACATCGGGGACGCAACTGCGTGCGTGCTTATCCAATTCCGAGGCGCATATTGAAGATATTGGAAGAACTGTCCACATTTACTTTTCGTCAGCCAACAAGATGAGTTGGCCTAACAAACAGCAAAAGCACTAGCCTATGTCAATCTACTATCCCCCAAAGTACAAAAGTTTACCTATTCTATTCTGTGCCAGAAATAAATATTCTAAACAGAGTCTGGTACAGTTGTGGGATGCAATAGATCCTAAATGAATGCAACCACTAGCATACTTTTTTTAATGCAATTGTCACACCCTGGCCATAGTTATCTTTTGTTTTCTTTATTATTTTAGTTAGGTCAGGGTGTGACATTTGGGATGTATGTGTTTAGTATTGCCTAGGGTTTTGTATGTTTATGGGGCAGTGTTCAGTCTAGGTGTATGTATGTCTATGGTTGCCTAGATTGGTTCTCAATTAGAGACAGCTGTCTATCGTTGTCTCTGATTGGGAACCATATTTAGGCAGCCATATTCATTAGGTAGTTCGTGGGTGATTGTCTATGTCTTTACGTTAGTTGCTTGTGTCTGCACTTTCGTTTTATAGCTTCACGGTCGTTTGTTGTTTTGTATAGTTTGTCAGTGTTCGTTTCGTTTTCGTCTTCAAAAAAAGAGAAGATGTATTGTTATCACGCTGCGCCTTGGTCCTCCTCTCTTCCACGTTACAACGATCGTGACAGCAATGTGGCTGACGCAACAGATCAGAACATTTAGCTTGACATCTCGTTAACTATTAGGCTATTTCTACACATTATAAGCGCAGCAATGCACACATGGCAGTAGGTGATAAGCGTGAATGTTCCATTAGTGGGAAAACACCATTATCAAAAGTGAGATTATGCATGTAATGCTTTGATTATAAAGGTGCATTTTTATGGTGAAAAGTATCTTCCCCAAACTTGAAACTCACGCGCTACTTATGTATGCCAGGTATGCTCTAAACTCATTGTAAAGTGGATTAATGTGTTTAATTTTAAGAAGTTATTTGGCCACTTTAGTTGTGATACAGTCTTATCAAAACATATAGGCCCAGTGGTGGAAAAAGTACCCAATTGTCATACTTGAGTAAAAGTAAAGATACCTCATTAGAAAATGACTAAAGTAAAAGTGAAAGTCAACCAGTAAAACACTGCTTGATTAAAAGTCTGAAAGTATTTGGTTTTAAATATACTTAAGTATCAAAAGCGAATGTAATTGCCAAAATATACTTTAGTATCAAAGTAAAAGTATAAATCATTTCACATTCCTTATATTAAGCAAACCAGAAGGCACTATTTTCTAGTTTTATATTCATTTACGGATAGCCAGGGGCACACTCCAACACTCAGACATAATTTACAAACCATGCATTTGTGTTTGGGAAGTCTGACAGATCAGAAATAAAAGGGATGAACAGGGATGTTCTCTTGATAAGTGTATGAATTGGACAATTTTTCTGTCCTGCTAAGCATTGTAAATGTAACGAGAACTTTTGGGTGTCAAGGAAAATGTATGGTGTAAAAAGTACATTATTTTCTTTAGGAATGTAGTGAAGTAAAAGTAAAAGTAGTCAAACATTTAAATAGTAAAGTAAAGTAGAGATACCCCAAAAAACTACGTCAGTAGTACTTTAAAGTATTTTTACACAAGTACTTTATACCACTGTATAGGCCTATAGGATAGGCTACATAAGGTGTGCAACTATGATTTGGAAAAGTGTCAAAAAAAGGCATTGTTTCTTGCCTTACGCTGGGCATCATTCACAAGTGATAATATGTAATTCACAAGTGATAGGCTAATATTGTCACCCATCAGACTATTCTTGATTTAATCTTGTCTTTACGCATACTAAATAATATATGTGTGAAATTTGTTTTGATTTAGAATGGACCATTATCATGCACCTGTCTCCAAACAGGGGAAGGGGAAAAAATACATGTCATCTATGCACTTAAATAGCGAATGGAGGACGCTTTTCCCGTGATTCATTTTCATGCCAGCCAGGTAGGCTATACTCTCGTTGTAAAGATAAGCAATGTGCTTAGTATTAGGAAAGTTGAGAAATAAATATAGTAGGCCTATAGAAAGCTGATTGGATCCTCTTTTTAATAGAGGCCGTCACTGTTTTCTCACGCAATTGCATCGCCTATAGATAGTAACATGAGCTCATGGGCTCTCATGAAGTGTTTGATTCAATTTTTGATGACATTTGCATTGATGTCAGCGTGATTGCAGGGGCAATAGAGTGCTGAGTACCAGGCAGTACCAGGCAGTTAGCAAGTTTGGTAGGCTACTAATGACCATCAGCAGCATCAGAGCTTGGAGAAGCCTAATTACCGTGACTAAACGGTGACGTGGAATTTGACTGCCTTCATGACTCGTGTCCGCCGGTGTGGAGGTAATATGGTCACTGAATCAGCCCTACTTCAAACCTCACATTTTTTAAATTAAGGGTTAAGGTTTTGGATAGAGTTAAAACATTAAAGCTCCAATGTGTAACTTTTTGGGCGACTTGACAAAATTCACTTAGTAATGTGAGTTATAGATATGTAATTCTCATTGCAAGCCTACCTGGCTAAGAAGCTGTAGATATGTTCTATGTGCACTATTTCTATGCTTCCTGTTTTAAAGTTACATTTTTGTAGCTTTTTCTTTCGGTTTTGTACACCAGCTTCAAGCATTTGAAAATACAATATTTTTGGTTATGGAACATATATTAACAACGGTTTAGATGGTACAATGATCACCTACACTATACTTGCTTGTTTGTCACATAAACTGAAATTAGGCAATTTCTGCGTAGTGCATCTTTAAGTTTAGGCATTCATTCCGAATGGTTACGTTAAGGGTTAAGGTAAAAATAATGTCAAAATTTGTCTCTACAACTGGAATTGAACACGGGACCTTCGGAACCCGGGAGAGGCTATACGGACATGCCTAGTGCCCAAATGTATTAGATATTTGGTGCAGCAAAAGTAGAGTGGAGATAAACAGATTCGGTTCAGTAAGTCATCCTATTGAGCCCTTCCCAGCTTGCTAGTTGATAGATGTTGCTAAAAAGAAGTTGCTTGCCTGCCAAAGTTGGAACTTGGGAGCGTGCTTAGAATAGTTTTTGTATGTAGTCGTTAATGCCGTAGTTGTAAGTTTTAGTTGAAAATCACTACAATAAATGTGCTTTAGCCTTCACCCTGGCCTGATGTTGGCTACACTATCTAGCTACTTCCCCTTCCTAACTGCGGCAAGCAGGATCGAAGGGACACTGTGCCCTGTGTTGTGGTGTTACCTGCATGCAGTGCAAACTCTCCCCATTGAGCAGTAGACTGTATCACTTTGACATCCACATGGTGACTAGTATCAAATACCAATATTACAAGTTAACTCTCGTGTAGGATGTTATCCTACTCTAAATAAAATCAAGTGGGATGGAATAAATTGCCCAATTTAGCTACCGCCAGTGACATGTTATGCTGCTACCTGGTGGGAGGCAACTGCTGGCCAGTGGGAAGCAGCACACGTCGGCAAGCACTAGCCTCTAAGCCCAACCATATTGCATTGCTCCAGGAGACCTGTTGCCCGGAGAAAAGATGCTAGCAAGCGCCTCAATAGAACACTGTTGCACTGGTCATTCGCAACTGCTTGTCATTATGTTAGCTAATTGGCATGCCACGGTGACATCCAGATGTCGACCGCAATACGACAAATTATTTCTCCCTCGACCATCGAAATAAACATCACTTTCTTTTACAAGTTTTAACTAGCGCCATACTGCTGTTGTTGCCAGCATAAACTAGTATGCTGGGAAGTTCTCATCAAGACCACTAACTGAACCGAATCCATTCATCCATTCATTCAAACTGGAACATGCTTACCACCCCAGCCATCCTACAATCGAAGCTTGATGCCCTCAATCTCACACAAATTATTAATGAACCTACCAGGTACCACCACAAAGCCGAAAACACGGGCACCCTCATAGATATCATAAGAAACAACTTGCCCTCTAAATACTCCTCTGCTGTTTTCAACCAAGATCTCAGCGATCACTGCCTCATTGCCTGCATCCGTAATGGGTCAGCGGTCAAACGACCTCCATTCATCACTGTCAAACCTGAAACACTGGAACACTAGAGCGAGCAGGCCTTTCTAATCGACCTGGCCGGGGTATCCTGGAAGGATATTGATCTCATCGCATCAGTAGAGGATGCCTGGTTATTTTTTTTAAGTGCCTTCCTCGCCATCTTAAATAAGCATGCCCCATTCAAGAAATTTAGAACCAGGAACAGATTTAGCCCTTGGTTCTCTCCAGACCTGACTGCCATTAACCAACACAAAAACATCCTATGGCGTTCTGCATTAGCATCGAACAGCCCCCATGATATGCAACTTTTCAGGGAAGCTAGAAACCAATATTCAAGCAGAAATTTGCTTCCTGCAACACAAACTCAAAAAATTTCTGGGACACTGTATAGTCCATGGAGAATAAGAACACTTCCTCCCAGCTGCCCACTGCACTTAGGATAGGAAACAATGTCACCACCAATAAATCCACTATAATTGAGAATTTCAATAAGCATTTTTCCATGGCTGGCCATGCTTTCCACCTGGCTACCCCTAACCCGGTCAACAGCAATGCACCCCCCACAGCAACTCGCCCAAGCCATCCCCATTTCTCCTTCTCCCAAATCCAGTCAGCTGATGTTCTGAAAGAGCTGCAAAATCTGGACCCCTACAAATAAGCCAGGCTAGACAATCTGGACCCTTTCTTTCTTAAATTATCTGCTGAAATTGTTGCAACCCCTATTACTAGACTGTTCAACCTCTTTCTTTCGTGAGAAAGAGTGTCTGAGATTCCCAAAGATTGGAAAGCAGCTGCGGTCATCCCCCTATTCAAAGGGGGGGGGGGGGGACAGACACTCATGACCCAAACTGCTACAGACCTATATCTATCCTACCCTGCCTTTCTAAGGTCTTCAAAAGCCAAGTCAACAAACAGATTACCGACCATTTCGAATCCCACCATACCTTCTCCGCTATGCAATCTGGGTTCAGAGCTGGTCATGGGTGCACCTCAGCCACTCTCAAGGTCCTTAACGATATCTTAACCGCCATCGATAAGAAACAATACTGTGGAGCCGTATTCATCGACCTGGCCAAGGCTTTCAACTCTGTCAATCACCACATCCTCATCGGCAGACTCGATAGCCTTGGTTTCTCAAATGATTGCCTCGCCTGGTTCACCAACTACTTCTCTGATAGAGTTCAGTGTGTCAAATCGGAGGGCCTGTTGTCCGGGCCTCTGGCAGTCTCTATGGGGGTGCCACAGGGTTCAATTCTTGGACCGACTCTCTTCTCTGTATACATCAATGATGTCGCTCTTGCTGCTGGTGAGTCTCTGATCCACCTCTATGCAGACGACACCATTCTGTATACTTCTGGCCCTTCTTTGGACACTGTGTTAACAACCCTCCAGACGAACTTCAATGCCATACAATTCTCCTTCCGTGGCCTACAATTGCTCTTAAATACAAGTAAAATTAAATGCATGCTCTTCAACCGATCGCTGCCTGCACCTGCCCGCCCGTCCAACACCACTACTCTGGACGGTTCTGACTTAGAATATGTGGACAACTACATTTACATTTACATTTACACATTTAAGTCATTTAGCAGACGCTCTTATCCAGAGCGACTTACAAGTACATACATTCATACTTTTTTGTACTACAAATACCTAGGTGTCTGGTTAGACTGTAAACTCTCCTTCCAGACTCACATCAAACATCTCCAATCCAAAGTTAAATCTAGAATTGGCTTCCTATTTCGCAACAAAGCATTATTCACTCATGCTGCCACATACCCTTGTAAAACTGACCATCCTACCGATCCTCAACTTCGGCGATGTCATTTACAAAATAGTCTCCAATACCCTACTCAATAAATTGGATGCAGTCTATTACAGTGCCATCCATTTTGTCACCAAAGCCCCATATACTACCAACCACCGCGACCTGTACGCACTCGTTGGCTGGCCCTCGCTTCATACTCGTTGCCAAACCGACTGGCTCCAGGTCATCTATAAGACCCTGCTAGGTAAAGTCCCCCTTATCTCAGCTCGCTGGTCACCATAGCAGCACCCACCTGTAGCACGTGCTCCAGCAGGTATATCTCTCTGGTCACCGCCAAAACCAATTCTTCCTTTGGCCGCCTCTCCTTCCAGTTCTCTGCTGCCAATGATTGGAACGAACTACAAAAATCTCTGAAACTGGAAACACTTATCTCCCTCACTAGCTTTAAGCACCAGCTATCAGAGCAGCTCACATAGCCCATCTATAATTTAGCACTTGTACATAGCCCATCTATAATTTAGCACTTGTACATAGCCCATCTATAATTTAGCCCAAACAACTAGCTCTCCCCCTACTGTACTTCTTTTTTTTGGGGGGGGTGGTCCTTTGCACCCCATTATTTCTATCTCTACTTTGCACATTCTTCCACTGCAAATCTACCATTCCAGTGTTTTACTTGCTATATTGTATTTACTTCGCCACCATGGCCTTTTTTTTCTTTTTTGCCTTTACCTCCCTTATCTCACCTCATTTGCTAACTTACTTATTTTTCTACTGTATTATTGACTGTATGTTTGTTTTACTCCCTGTGTAGCTCTGTGTTGTTGTATGTGTCGAACTGCTTTGCTTTATCTTGGCCAGGTCGCAATTGTAAATGAGAACTTGTTCTCAACTTGCCTACCTGGTTAAATAAAGCTGAAATAAAAAATTTAATAAATAGAAATCTACACTACACTCTCAGCTGCGTGACATACGTCATCAATTTGGGCACCGGGCGTATCCATATATACTCTCCCATTCCACCGCCGCTATCCACGCCTTAGCAAACCCAAGCCTACTTGATCGTAATAGCGATCTATTGGCCGCTTTCGAAGGCATTTACAGATGTCCTCAGGACATGGACAGGCGTACAATCTTGAGCGGTCTGGCTGGAAAAATTATGCAAGAAAGAAGTAATCTTTTGTTATAGCATCTGATTACAGTTAAGTCATATTTTTTGAGTCTAGCAATTGTTCAATATTAATCATACAATGCGGTGCTGACAATTATTACGTATACAGTGGCTATAGTATAAAGGTCTCGGCAGGAAAGTTAGCAGAGTAAAAGGATGTCTCACTCTATAAAGGCTGGTGTCTGATTGGTTTCTCTGCATTTCTGGTTTAGTGACTATGTCCTCTGAGTCTGAAGGAGCTGTGATAGAATTTTAGAGCTCTAGAACCTGGTGCAAATACTCTGTCTGAATTGAGACTAACAGCACTGATAAGCAGGGGAAGAAGAGACAATATTAAAAGATTGAACACCCCAGAAATGCAGTGGCTTGTTTCTTGTCTGAGGGAGGGAGCTGTGAGGTGCAGCAGTGAGTCAGAGGAGGAAGAGAAGGAGGAAGAGAAGGAAGGAGGGAGGGTGTGAATGTGTTATGAGGAAGGCAGGGTAATTAGCGCCGTAGGCGAGCCATCGTTATTCTACACCTTGTAAATAGAGCGCTATGGTGTGATGTGGTGCCATTAGCACACACTATCAGAAATCTGCAAACGACCCCCAAAACAGGTACCCCCTATCACAACAGATACATCAAGAAGACCTAGCGCCTCCAATGATAAATTCATGAACATTTATGGGGTCAAATTTGTAATTTAGTATAGCACTAAACTGTAATTCATAGTTTGTGTTTCAATGTTTTCATTGTGATTCCTTGTTTTTCTCCAGCCTCAAAGGACCGCCCCCCACCCATCATCCGGCAGGGCCCGTCCAACCAGACGCAGGCTGTTGGGGGTGTGGCCTTGCTGAGGTGCCAGGTGTCAGGGGACCCAGAGCCCACCGTTACCTGGCTGAAGGATGGCCTCAGTCTGCTGGGGAAGGACCTTCGCATGGCCCTGCTGGAGCCTGGCAGCCTGCAGATCCAAAGCACCAGGGTGGGTTCATAGGACTGATGCTGTACAAACACAATACACACAGTCACAGCAGCAAGCCTCCACACTCTGTTCACTCATGATTGATTTGGCCATGAGTCTGCCTGCCATAGTGACTCCATCTTTTCTCTCTCTGCTTCTCTACTTCCATTGCCTTCATTTCAATAAACTGCCCATTCTTTACAGTTTCTCTCTATTCTCAAAGGCAGGTTGTTAAGGTTTGTGTGTGTGTGTGTGTGTGCGTGCTTACGTGTGTTTATGCGCTTGCCTCACATTTTTTATTTTATTTTATCCATTATTTTATATTGCTTGTGAGAGAGAAGAGACAAATTCCCATCTGATATCAGTTGGATCTAATTCAAATGGACAAGTGCAGGCAGGTTGCCTTTAAAGATGAATAGAGGGTATTGATTTTTATAAGTCATTTAAAGCTGTCATTTAGAGCCATTCGCCTAGGCAGCATTTAGAGATGCTCTAACCCAAGGACAGTGATTGGGGGGATTGCAACCATGTAAGGGACAGATCGAAATTGACAAATAACAATACATGTAAAAACACATCCCTCCCTATCTTGTAGGCTTACCCAGTATCGAATCTCTGAATTTCATTCGACATTTTGGTGTTTTGTACCAGATGTCTCTTTCCATTCATCAAATTGAATCTGCACAGTTTGGATTGATTGATTGATTCAAAGTAAAAAATATACATACAGTGCATTCGGAAAGTATTAAGACACCTTCACTTGTTCCACATTTTGTTACGTTACAGCCTTATTCTAAAATTGCTTCAAGAGGGCCACCGTTGTTCCTGTTCCCAAGAAAGCTAAGGTAACTGAGCTAAACGACTACCGCCCCGTAGCACTCACTTCCGTCATCATGAAATGCTTTGAGAGACTAGTCAAGGACCATATCACCTCCACCCTACCGGACACCCTAGACCCACTCCAATTTGCTTACCGACCCAATAGGTCCACAGACGACGCAATCGCAACCACACTGCACACTGCCCTAACCCATCTGGACAAGAGGAATACCTATGTGAGAATGCTGTTCATCGACTACAGCTCAGCATTTAACACCATAGTACCCTCCAAACTCGTCATCAAGCTCGAGACCCTGGGTCTCGACCCCGCCCTGTGCAACTGGGTCCTGGACTTCCTGACGGGCCGCCCCCAGGTGGTGAGGGTAGGTAACAACATCTCCACCCCGCTGATCCTCAACACTGGGGCCCCACAAGAGTGCGTTCTGAGCCCTCTCCTGTACTCCCTGTTCACCCACGACTGCGTGGCCATGCACGCCTCCAACTCAATCATCAAGTTTGCGGATGACACTACAGTGGTAGGCTTGATTACCAACAACGACGAGACGCCTACAGGGAGGAGGTGAGGGCCCTCGGAGTGTGGTGTCAGGAAAATAACCTCACACTCAACGTCAACAAAACAAAGGAGATGATTGTGGACTTCAGGAAACAGCAGAGGGAGCACCCCCCTATCCACATCGACGGGTCAGTAGTGGAGAAGGTGGAAAGTTTTAAGTTCCTCGGTGTACACATCACGGACAAACTGAATTGGTCCACCCACACAGACAGCGTTGTGAAGAAGGCGCAGCAGCGCCTCTTCAACCTCAGGAGGCTGAAGAAATTCGGCTTGTCACCAAAAGCACTCACAAACTTCTACAGATGCACAATCGAGAGCATCCTGTCGGGCTGTATCACCGCCTGGTACGGCAACTGCTCCGCCCACAACCGTAAGGCTCTCCAGAGGGTAGTGAGGTCTGCAGAACGCATCACCGGGGGCAAACTACCTGCCCTCCAGGACACCTACACCACCCGATGTCACAGGAAGGCCATAAAGATCATCAAGGACAACAACCACCCAAGCCACTGCCTGTTCACCCCGCTATCATCCAGAAGGCGAGGTCAGTACAGGTGCATCAAAGCAGGGACCGAGAGACTGAAAAACAGCTTCTATCTCAAGGCCATCAGACTGTTAAACAGCCACCACTAACATTTAGCGGCCGCTGCCAACATACTGACTCAACTCCAGCCACTTTAAAAATGGGAATTGATGGAAATTATGTAAAAATGTACCACTAGCCACTTTAAACAATGCCACTTAATATAATGTTTACATACCCTACATTACCCATCTCATATGTATATGTATATACTGTACTCTATATCATCTACTGCATCTTGCCATCTTTATGTAATACATGTACCACTAGCCACTTTAAACTATGCCACTTTATGTTTACATACCCTACAGTACTCATCTCATATGTATATACCGTACTCTATACCATCTACTGCATCTTGCCTATGCCGTTCTGTACCATCACTCATTCATATATCTTTATGTACATATTCTTTATCCCTTTACACTTGCGTGTACAGTGATCCCTCGCCACTTCGCGGTTCACTTATCGCGGATTCGCTATTTCGCGGATTTTCATAATGCATATTTTTTTTTTTTTTGGTGCATTGTGCTCTGCATTCTGATTCGCTAAAAACTCACTCCCGCTTCTTGTATCAAAACATGCTACGAATTGTGCTATCATTTTGTCGTCTCGTGCAGTTATGTGTACGAACATCGCTTAGCAACCATGGTGCGAATGGCCACTGAACTTAAGCGAGTAGCTGAGGAATGGGACCCTTTGATGAGCCGTTCATTACAGTTCTCCAACGTAATCGATGGTGGCATGTCGGTGTACAAGGATCTTTTTGCAAAGAAGAAAAAAGAGCGACAACAGCTGCCTATCACTATGTTCTTCTCCCGAACAAACACACCTGCACCGCGGGCTTCAGAAGAAGAGAACACTGCAGAGCGCAGTCAGGATGCAGCGGCCCAGTCTGAAGAGCAGTGAAACGGCCTACACGTGAGTCACTGTATTTGTATACATGTAATAGTTGCTAATTGTAAAAAAAAAAAAAGTTTTCTATTTCGCGGATTTCACTTATCGCGGGTCATTTTCGGAACGTAACCCCCGCGATAAACGAGGGATTACTGTATAAGTTAGTAGTTGTGGAATTGTTAGGTTAGATTACTTGTTGTTATTACTGCATTGTCGGAACTAGAAGCACAAGCATTTCGCTACACTCGCATTAACATCTGCTAACCATGTGTATGTGACAAATAAAATTTGATTTGATTTGATTTGATTTGATTTGAAATTGATTAAATGTTTATTTTCCTCATCATTCTAAACACAATACCGTGCGATGACAAAGCGAAAACAGGTTTTTATACATTTTTGCAAATGTATTGAATTGAATAACAGAAATACCTTATTTACATAATTATTCAGAGCCTTTGCTATGAGACTTGAAATTGAGCGCAGGTGCATCCTGTTTCCATTGATCATCCTTGAGATGTTTCTACAACTTTATTGGAGTCCACCAGTGGGAAATTCAATCGATTGGACATGATTTGGAAAGGTACACACCTGTCTATATAAGGTCCCAGTTGACAGTGCATGTCAGAGCAAAAACCAAGCCATGAGGTCAAAGGACTTGTCCGTAGAGCCCCGAGACAGGATTGAGTCGAGGCACACATCTGGGGAAGGGTACCAAAACATTTCTGCTGCATTGAACCATTGGCCTTCATCATTGTTCAATGGAAGAAGTTTGGAACCACCAAGACTCTTCCTAGAGCTGGCCGCCCGGCTAAACTGACTAATCAGGGGAGAAGGGCCTTGGTCAGGGAGGTGAACAAGAACCCGATGGTCACTCTGACAGAGCTCTAGAGATCCTCTGTGGAAATGGGAGAACCTTCCAGAAGGACAACCATTTCTGCTGCACTCCACCAATCAGGCCTTTATTGTAGAGTGGCCAGATGGAAGCCACTCCTCATTAAAAGACACATGACAGCCCACTTGGAGTTTGCCTAAAGGACTCTCAGACTATGAGAAACAAGATTCTCTGGTCTGATGAAACCAAGATTGAACTATTTGACCTGAATGCCAAGCATCACGTCTGGAGTAAATCTGGCACCATCCCTTTGTTGAAACATGGTCGTGGCAGAATCATGCTGTGGGGATGTTTTTCAGTGGCAGGGACTGGGAGACTAGTCGGGATCAAGGAAAATATGAAGGGAACAATGTACTGAGAGATCCATAATAATAACCTGCTACAGAGCGCTCAGGACCTCAGACTGGGGAGAAAGTTCACATTTTAACAGGACAAAAACCCTAAGCACACAGACAAGACAACATAAGAGTGGCTTCGGGACAAGTCTCTGAATGTCTTTGAGGGCCCAGCCAGAGCCCGGACTTGATCCAGATCTAACATATCTGGAGAGCCCTGAAAATAGCTGTGCAGCGACCCTCCCCATCCAACCTGACAGAGCTTGAGCAGATCTGTAGAAGAATGGGAGAAACTCCTCAAATACAGGTGTGCCAAGCTTGTAGCGTCATACCCAAGAAGCCTCGAGGCTGTAATCGCTGCCAAAGGTGTTTCAACAAAGTACTGAGTAAGGAGTCTGAGTACTTATGTAAATGTGATATTTCATTTTTTTTATTTTTAACATATTTGCAAAACTTTATAAAAACTTGTTTTTGCTTTGTCATTATTGGGTATTGTATGTAGATTGATGAGAGAAAAAAATATTTCATACAAGGCTGTAACGTAATAAAATGTGGAAAACGTCAAGGGGTCTGAATACTTTCTGAAAACAGAAATCATTTTTAAAGTGACTGGGATTGCACAATAAAGTCAGGGACTTTGTGGTCACATTGTGGTCACTACATTTTCTGCAGCACATGTTGCAGAAATATAAGGACTGAATGCACGCCTAATTTACACTTCTCCATCTGGCTTTTGGGGGTCACCTTATTTTTTAACATGTATTGGATAACGGCTCAATCATTTGGGCTTTTTTGGGCTTGGGCTCATAACATTTATTAAATGCATGACTCATCAGCCTCAGGTAGCATCAGACTTGAATTTTCATGCCGATCAAAGCTCTAATCAAATCCAGACATACATGTATTAATATGCTTTAGAATGGCACTTCCGGTTTGGGCGGGAAATACCGGATAACCTGGGAGAAAAGTGGTTATTCTCGAGGTGGAACATTTTGTAAAATACCGGGAAATTATTCAAACCTAGTCTGTAGCTTATTTTTGAGATGTTTGGGGCTGCTGGTGAACCATGATGTGCAGGCATAATCAAAGTGACACTGGACTAGCACACTTGACAGAGTCTTTAGGGTGTCTATAGGTTTCCATCTAATTGGCAACAGATTTTCATGTGAAAATTCTAAAATATGCATCAAAACAATATGCATATTTCAGGGTTTCCTTTTGGAAAATGTGTCGCCTGACAATGTGACTGGGAAGATTTGAATTTACTAGACATGAGAAATTTACCGGACATCCATTTGCATTCAGATCCGACTTGGCGGCACCAGCGCCATCAGTAAATGAGGGTTATTGGCCAAATGAGCCACATTTACGTGACCCTAAAAACAACCTATATCAAATTACCTAATCATTATTCCTTATGTTTCGATGTGTAGCATATGCAACAACAAAAAATATTGTTTTTTAGGCTTCTTTCCTAAAAAAAATATTGTCCACCTCACAATTCAGCTGTCAGAGATTTGAGCACTAAATGCATTGCATGCATAGGCTTAGGTGTCCACTATATGATATTAACATTACAAAATATATAGAGCCTATATAAGGAAGAGAAGCATAGGCCTAGCCCCAGAGAGATAGAGACAGATATTACATTTACATTTAAGTCATTTAGCAGACGCTCTTATCCAGAGCGACTTACAAATTGGTGCATTCACCTTATGACATCCAGTGGAACAGCCACTTTACAATAGTGCATCTAAATCTTTTAGGGGGGGGGGGGGGGGGGCAGAAGGATTGCTTTATCCTATCCTAGGTATTCCTTGAAGAGGTGGGGTTTCAGGTGTCTCCGGAAGGTGGTGATGACTCCGCTGTCCTGGCGTCGTGAGGGAGTTTGTAGATATGCTTGTGACATGCTAACACACTGACATGCATTTCTTTATGTCAGATGGCTAGATAGTACAGATGTACAGAAGGAGGCTAATTTGTTATTTTTCAATCAGAATATCTGGTATAAGGATAAGCATTGTTTTATTAGATTATAGTAGTAACTCTGGTAGGCATGAAACATTCTTCCTCACCTCAAGTTCTACTGTTGGAGTCAGTTGGAGCGCCAGTGCACACTGCCTTCATATCATATGCTTGCAGTGGCTAAAGCTTAATATTAGCCACACCAAACCTTCACTAAAGTGTATTATTAAGGTAATGTCAAAAGTAATTTAAGCCATTGTTTATAGGGAAAATACGAGCAGGCTGTCACGTTCCTGACCTATTTATGTTAGTTGTTATGTGTGTTAGTTGGTCAGGACGTGAGGTTGGGTGGGCATTCTATGTTTTCTGTTTCTGTGTTGGTTTTGGGTTGCCTGGTATGGCTCTTAATTAGAGGCAGGTGTTTGGCGTTCCTCTAATTAAGAGTCATATTTAGGTAGGCGTTGTCACAGTGTTCGTTGTGGGTGATTGTCTCCTGTGTCTGTGTTATGTCTTACACCATACGGGATTGTTTCGGTTGTTCGTTTCGTTTCGTTTCGATGTCGTCTGTTTCCTGTACGTGAGTTTATGTTTAGTTATGTAAGTTTATGTTCAGGTTTCGTCAACGTCATTTTCTTGTTTTGTAGTTTTGAAAGTGTTTTGTTTTGTTTCGTGTTGCCATCGTATTTATAATAAAGATGGCTTATTTCCCTCATGCTGCGTTTTGGTCTGAAGATCCTTCTCTCCTCACCTTGTCCGAGGATGAGGAGAGAGACAGCCGTTACAGAATCACCCACCACGCTAAGACCAAGCGGCAAGGGAAAACTAAACGGAGTAAGGGACAGGAGAGAAAGGAGCAATGGACATGGGATGATGTATTGGACGGAAAGGGTTGCTACACTTGGGAGGAGATCCTGGCTGGTAGGGATCGCCTCCCATGGGAACAGGTGGAGGCACTGAGGAGAGCAGAGGCTACCGGGGAGAGGAACCGGAGCTATGAGGGAACGCGTCTGGCACGGAAGCCAAAAAAGCCCGTAAGTAATTCCCAAAAATTTCTTGGGGGGGGGCTAGGAGGTAGTGGGCCAAGGGCAGGTAGGAGACCTGCGCCCACTTCCCAGGCTTACCGTGGAGAGCGGGAGTACGGGCAGGCGCCGTGTTACGCAGTAGAGCGCACGGTGTCTCCTGTACGAGTGCATAGCCCAGTGCGGGTTATTCCACCTCCCCGCACTGGGAGGGCTAGATTGGGTATTGAGCCAGGTGTCATGAGGCCGGCTCAACGCGTCTGGTCTCCAGTGCGTCTCCTCGGGCGGCATACATGGCACCTGCCTTACGCATGGTTTCCCCGGTTCGCCTACATAGGCCGGTGCGGGTTATTCCACCTCCCCGCACTGGTCGGGCATTCAACCAGGTAAGGTTGGGCAGGCTCAATGCTCAAGAGTGCCAGTACGTCTCCACGGTCCGGTATTTCCGGCACCACCTCCCCGCCCCAGCCTAGTACCTACAGTGTCTACACTACGCACTAGGCTACCAGTGCGTATCCTAAGCCCTGTTCCTCCTCCACGCACTCTCCCTGTAGTGCGTGTATCTAGCCCGGTGCCTCCAGTTCCGGCCCCACGCACTAAGCTACCAGTGCGTCTCCAGAGCCCTGTACAAACTGTATCTTCTCCCCCTACTAATCCTGATGTGCTTGTCCTCAGCCCGGCGTCACCAGTGCCGGTACCACGCATCAGTTATAGAGTGGGCTTTGAGAATACAGTGTGCCCTGTCCCTGCTCCCCGCACTAGTAGGAAGGTGCTTATCCTTAGCCCGGTGCCTCCAGTTCCGGCACCACGCACCAGGTCTACAGTGCACCGTATCCGGCCAGAGCCATCCGTCTCCCCAGCGCCATCTGAGCCATCCGTCTCCCCAGCGCCGTCTGAGCCATCCGTCTGCCAGGAGCCTGCAAAGCCGCCCGTCTGCCATGAGCCTGCAAAGCCGCCCGTCTGCCATGAGCCTACAGAGCCATCCACCAGACAGGAGCCGCTAGAGCCGTCAGCCAGACAGGAGCCGCTAGAGCCGTCAGCCAGACAGGATCTGCCAGAGCCGCCAACCAGACAGGATCTGCCAGAGCCGCCAACCAGACAGGATCTGCCAGAGCCGCCAACCAGACAGGATCTGCCAGAGCCGCCAGCGAGCCATGAGCAGCGAGAGCCGTCAGAGAGCCATGAGCAGCCAGAGCCGTCAGAGAGCCATGAGCAGCCAGAGCCGTCAGAGAGCCATGAGCAGCCAGAGCCGTCAGAGAGCCATGAGCAGCCAGAGCCGTCAGAGAGCCATGAGCAGCCAGAGCCGTCAGAGCGCCATGAGCGTCGAGAGCCGTCAGCCTGCCATGAGCGTCGAGAGCCGTCAGCCTGCCATGAGCGTCGAGAGCCGTCAGCCTGCCATGAGCGTCGAGAGCCGTCAGCCTGCCATGAGCGTCGAGAGCCGTCAGCCTGCCATGAGCGTCGAGAGCCGTCAGCCTGCCATGAGCGTCGAGAGCCGTCAGCCTGCCATGAGCGTCGAGAGCCGTCAGCCTGCCATGAGCGTCGAGAGCCGTCAGCCAGCCATGAGCTGCCCTTCAGCCTGAAACGGCTAGATACCCAGAACTGCCCATCAGTCCAGAGCTGTCTCTCTGTCCGGAGCTGCCTTTCAGTCCGGAGTTGCCCCTCTATCCTGATCTCCCTCTCTATCTTGATCTACCTCTATAATCTTATCTATCCCTCTGTCTTGATTTATCTCTCTGTCCCGGTGCTGTCCTTATTAGTGATGTTATTAAGAGGATTTTGTGGGGGAAAAAAGAGGGTGGACATTCTTGGAGGGAGGAAGCTAGGATGGATTATGGTGGGGTGGGGACCTCGCCCGGAGCCTGAGCCACCACCGTGGTTAGATGCCCACCCAGACCCTCCCCTAGACTTTGTGCTGGTGCGTCCGGAGTTCGCACCTTGTGGGGGGGGTAATGTCACGTTCCTGACCTATTTATGTTAGTTGTTATGTGTGTTAGTTGGTCAGGACGTGAGGTTGGGTGGGCATTCTATGTTTTCTGTTTCTGTGTTGGTTTTGGGTTGCCTGGTATGGCTCTTAATTAGAGGCAGGTGTTTGGCGTTCCTCTAATTAAGAGTCATATTTAGGTAGGCGTTGTCACAGTGTTCGTTGTGGGTGATTGTCTCCTGTGTCTGTGTTATGTCTTACACCATACGGGATTGTTTCGGTTGTTCGTTTCGTTTCGTTTCGATGTCGTCTGTTTCCTGTACGTGAGTTTATGTTTAGTTATGTAAGTTTATGTTCAGGTTTCGTCAACGTCGTTTTCTTGTTTTGTAGTTTTGAAAGTGTTTTTGTTTTGTTTCGTGTTGCCATCGTATTTATAATAAAGATGGCTTATTTCCCTCATGCTGCGTTTTGGTCTGAAGATCCTTCTCTCCTCACCTCGTCCGAGGATGAGGAGAGAGACAGCCGTTACACAGGCAAACGCAGCATTAAAGTTGGAACTTAATTTGGTTTAAACCTTTACAGAAGTTTTGAACAGGCTATATTGCAGCAATTACCAACAAAGGCAAGTGCCTACCATACCCAACAAATGACAGAAAAAAGTATAATGTTATTTATTTTAAAACAGGCCTACTTATAACCTATCTAAGCACACAATTAAAAAGACAGATGTAATTGTAGCCAATGAAAATGTCTCAAAATATTTAAACAAAACAGGTTTTTCATATTTAAAGAACTGGTTTTGAATAATAAATAAGCTTACAAAAATAACAGTTATATACAGTAATAATAATACAGATAAAACAAATTACTATAAAGCTCCAAAATGCTGCATTCTTCAGATCTTAGTCCACAACAATATTAAAAAGTACATTAAATTCCCCTCATAAGCTTTTCACAATACTGTAGGCATAGCATACTCTTTTTCCTCTTTTGTTTTACTTCAATGAAAAAGGCCTCCATCTTCACAATCAACAGTAGCCAAGGCCAAGGCTCCTCTGTTGCTCTCTCTCTCCTCAACAGCAGGCGTACGTGAGCGCAAGGCGTGAGAGAATGGTGCTGACGATCGAATTCGGGGTATAGGCTATGATAGACAGCCTCTTCTGGACAATTTGGCCTTCTACAATTTAATTTATTGGCTTTGAATTTTTTTATCGCCCAAATGCAGGCAATTACCATATACATAACGGAAAACCTGGAGTATTTTCCAATCATAGTTGTGTTTCCATTAAATTGACTTGTTGCAGATAAAATCTGTGCGTAAATACATAGTGCACATACAAAAATATATTTTGGGTTTAAATTGCTATGTACCGAATAAAAAATACAAGGTAAAAGGGTTTCCAATGCATGTTCAACTCTAGGCCTGCTGAAGGTTTTGTCACAAAAATGTTGTGTAGGTATAGCGAATGTGCCCACCAGTATTGACACATGCGGTCTAGTCAACAGCTTGCAGATACAGTGCAGGTATAGCCTACTACATCATGATATTATTATGGACAAAGTGTGAGATTATTTTTATTTGTCAAACGGCAGCCAAGCATCGATCATCGTGTCAACAGAATAAGACCCTCAATATCTATTGAAAGGAGCATCAACCTTATCAATGTGCACTTTCACCACCCTGTGAAGTTCATCAGAACTTATTTCATCTGTAGCCTAATAAACTGTATTCTTTCCTATGATGTGTTGACATTTTTTATCAGACATGTAGGATACTTTACTCGCATAAACAATTTGGATGGAAACCTGGTTAATGTCGAGCTATTTTGAGGATGCTGGAATGATATTTTGGATGAACGTGCGCATGCCTACAGGAAACTTTTGAAGTAGCATAATCAGATGGCACATTGTGACTGGTTGTGTTTATATTAAAACAATTAAATTATAAATATTTAGGCTATATTGAAGCATTAGTTTCTAGGTGTGCAAGGAATAGCTGCATGGATTGGAGAGGAGGCCAGAGTGTGTTGACATTTCCTGAATAACTGGGCCTGCCGGGAGCATATGTGGCCACATTACTATAGGAAGGCTTTGAAATGATGATCTGCAACAGATTGCGCATTCAGTATCAGAAGTAAAAAATACAGCAAGACTGGCCTGCTACAGTGTGTTTCTAGACCTTATAAAGAGTAGACCCAAAACTGATCCAAATTGAATGAAACATTCAAATCACAGGGCTTTTGCGCCAATATTCAAATGACAATTTCACTGCAGCCTAGAGTAGGCTAGAATGTTGTACTCACTGGAAAACAATAATGCCATTTTCCATTGTATTGTGGTGTGGTAGGCTAGTCTAGGTAGGATCATTGCATTGTCCCTAAAAAACATCAATAGGGAAATTGTTTTAGCTGTGTGTCTCATGTCTTCACTGTTCTTTCATGCACAAGGAGGCATCTGGCCTCTCTGCTGCCTATCAGCTATTCCTATTTGTTCTTGTCGATTCATATAAAAAGTGTATGCAGCTTTGAATGTTTTAATGTGTGGTATGATTGCTACAAACGATCCACCTACCACTATTGTCACTATAAATGGTGGATAAAGGGCATACAAGACCGTTAGGTTTACTATACTGTGGTATAGTAAAAGTTAGCACATGGAATAGCGTACTGCATAAGGGGAGTACCAAAACACAGTGATATAGGGGAGGTTCACACAAGCAGGTAAGGAAATGTGGCTAGGATGGAAGAAACTTGCAAAAGAGCAATTGTAAAAAACACACAACCCTTCCCAAATCCCCCCAAAAAGTTTGACAACCCTCTCCTATTTTGGAGAGAGATATATAGAGAGAGAGAACAAGGGAGAGAGAGAGGGGGAACAAGGGAGAGAGAGAGAGAGAGAGGAACAAAGGAGAGAGAGTGAGCGGGAACAAGGAGAGCGAGAGAGAGAGTGTGTAAAGGAGCAGCCCCAGTATTAAAGAGGCCAGCGTTAAATAGATGATCATGTCCCTGTTTCACTGTGTCTGATCCGTACTAATGATGATAGGGCTGAGGATGTGGGAGGCTGACTAGTACTAAGCGATGTATTTTCTTTTTTAAATAACTTCAGCACTTACAGCATCTTCCCTGCTCTATCTTCTTGTTGTCACCCACTCCCTCTCTCCCTGGGTGCGAATCAGGCCAGTGGAGGTTAATTAATGCATTTTTTGTGTACTGCTGCCTGCCCTTTCAATAGCAGAGGTTGACAAAAGGGCTGTGAAGGCCAACTGGGATCAAGGTTGGACTGGAAAGACCAATGGAGCCACCAAGCATCACCAACAAACAATATTACTACTATCAAAATGGCACACTGGTTTTAATGAGCATACAGTGCCTTCACTGGCATAACGCAGTTTCTCTGGACTCCCCTGCAAGGTCTGGACCCCCCCTTAAATAAAATAAAACATTTAAGTATAGACTACTGATCACTCTCCATAGTGCTGATGTCTATGTGGCTGCATACCTATCGAACTGACGATAGGCTTTCTGTGATGCCAGGGCTTAGCTTAGCTTTAGCTAATAGATACATGTTTATTGGTAGGCCTATTTGGTCGTCATTTTCTCATATTAAGCCTAACATTTCACGAAGGTCTACATGGTGAGGGATTGTTTCATTATGCAGTGTACTATCTCAATCAATCAATCAAGTTTATTTTATATAGCCCTTCGTACATCAGCTAATATCTCGAAGTGCTGTACAGAGACCCAGCCTAAAACCCCAAACAGCTAGAATGCAGGTGAAGAAGCACGGTGGCTAGGAAAAACTCCCTAGAAAGGCCAAAACCTAGGAAGAAACCTAGAGAGGAACCAGGCTATGAGGGGTGGCCAGTCCTCTTCTGGCTGTGCCGGGTGGAGATTATAACAGAACTATGCCAAGATGTTCAAAAATGTTCATAAGTGACAAGCATGGTCAAATAATAATCATGGATAATTTTCAGTTGGCTTTTCATAGCCGATCATTAAGAGTTGAAAAACAACAGGTCTGGGACAGGTGGCGGTTCCATAATCGCAGGCAGAACAGCTGAAACCGGAACAGCAGCAAGGTCAGGCGGACTGGGGACAGCAAGGAGCCACCACGCCCGGCATTCCCGACGTATGGTCCCAGGGCTCAGGTCCTCCGAGAGAAAGAAAGAGAGAAGGAGAAAATTAGAGAGAGCCAAGATTTTCAAAATGTTCATAAATGACAAGCATGGTCAAATAATAATCAGGAATAAATCTGTTGGCTTTTCATAGCCGATCATGAAGAGTTGAAAACAGCAGGTCTGGGACAGGTAGGGGTTCCGTAACCGCAGGCAGAACAGTTGAAACTGGAATAGCAGCAAGGCCAGGTGGACTGGGGACAGCAGGGAGTCGTCATGCCCGGTAGTCCTGACGTATGGTCCTAGGGCTCAGGTTCTCAGAGAGAGAGAAAGAAAGAGAGAACGAGAGAATTAGAGAAAGCATACTTAAATTCACACAGGACACTGGATAAGACAGGAGAAGTACTCCAGGTATAACCAACTGACCCTAGCCCCCCGACACAAACTACTGCAGCATAAATACTGGAGGCTGAGACAGGAGCGGTCAGGAGACACTGTGGCCCCATCCGAAGATACCCCCGGACAGGGCCAAATAGGAAGGATATAACCCCACCCACTTTGCCAAAGCACAGCCCCCGCACCACTGGGGGGATATCTTCAACCACCAACTTATAATCCTGAGACAAGGCCGAGTATAGCCAACAAAGATCTCCACCACAGCACAAACCAAGGGGGGGCGCCAACCCAGACAGGAAGATCACGTCAGTAACTCAACCCACTCAAGTGACGCACCCCTCCCAGGGACGGCATGAAAGAGCACCAGTAAGCCAGTGACTCAGCCCCTGTAATAGGGTTAGAGGCAGAGAATCCCAGTGGAGAGAGGGGAACCGGCCAGGCAGAGACAGCAAGAGCGGGTTCGTTGCTCCAGAGCCTTTCCGTTCACCTTCACACTCCTGGGCCAGACTACACTCAATCATATGACCTACTGAAGAGATAAGTCTTCAGTAAAGACTTAAAGGTTGAGACCGAGTCTGCGTCTCTCACATGGGTAGGCAGACTGTTCCATAAAAATGGAGATCTATAGGAGAAAGCCCTGCCTCCCGCTGCCCTGCCTCCCGCTATAGCTATATACAGTATTTAGCTTCGATTTAGAAACGTGTTATAAAAATGACACATCAAATAGCCAAACAATGAGGAAAAAAGTAGTCGGTTGAGGATAAATTCAGCCACCATTTATTGTTGAACTCAGCGGCTTTTGTCTGGCTATTGGGCTGCAATATTCCTGGTAAATAAAATCAAATTAATATTAAATCCAACTTGAGAGACTCCCCTGGTCTTCTGAAGTTCTCCTTTTTGTGAGCTAATGTTTCCACCACTGCCTGTAGGCCCAGGTTGTGGAACCGACTGTTTTATATATTGAGTATTACCAACCTAGACAGTCTTTTCTGAGACATTGTGCTGCACACAATTTCAACTTAGTCTTGAATGACGCATGCCAAGATATAACATAGATAACGGACTGTTGATATTGCAACCACACAATTTAAGCGCTGGTTCACTAGTATGAAAGAAATCGCAAACTGCTTTTTTTGTTCAAGCCCCAAGAACTGTTGTCTGCTGAAGATGATAATCTGTTTGCATCTGTCAATTTATTGGTTGCCCAGTATTCAGACGAGCTGTCCCCAGAGCTTCCTATACAGTGATTCTCTTTCCGTAATGTGTTGATGCTGGCAATTAAGGAGAATGAGAGGATTAATTAGAGATGTTACAGAACTGCTGTATTTCAAGCACAACTCCGTTCTGCCCAGTTTCCCTGATGTTGCTAACGCAATCAAACTGTTTTTACCATTCCTGTAACTGTCGCTTCTGTGGAGAGATAATTTTCTAATTTAAAACATACTAATAACTACCTAAGAACCATTAGGCTCTCAGTCTGATATGTGCTTTTGAACAACTGAGTAAGCTCCACTCATTGCACTGGCGTCATCGTAGACTTGACCCCGGCATTTGTTCACTGATATTCCCTCATACCTATAATCAGTTTATTTTAAATGTTTCAGTCACATTCCTGAAGCCCAAAAAACAAACACTTAGCCTCCTAGCACACATGGAAAATAAAACGTTTTATGAATTACTTTTTAGAGGGTTAATGTCAAAATAATAAAAAATTATAATAAAAATATACATCAATGATAGGCGCATGGCCCCCCAGAGCTCATCGGCCCCTACCTTGCTGGGGTGTCCGGTACGCCAGTGAGTGCCTTCAGAAAGTATTCTCACCGATGGATTTTTTCCACATTTTGTTGTGTTTCAAGGTGGGATTAAAATGTATTTAATTGTAAAAAAAAAAAAAAAAAAAAAAAAAATGGCAATGATCTACACAAAATACTCTGTAATGTCAAATTGGAACAATAATTCTAACATTTGTAAAAAATTCATGAAACACATATCTTGATTACATAAGTATTCAACCTCCTGAGTCAATACATGTTAGAATCTCATTTGGCATTGATTACAGCTGTGAGTCTTTCTGGGTAAGTCTCTAAGAGCTTTGTACACCTGGATTGTACAATATTTTCACATTATTATTTTTTGAAATCTTCAAGCTCTGTCAGGTTGGTTGTTCCTTTTTCAAATCTTGCCATAGGTTTCAAGCCAATTTAAGTTAAAACTGTAACTTGGCCACTCAGGAACATTAATTGCCGTCTTGGTAAGCAACTCCAGTGTAGATTTGGCCTTATGTTTTAGGTTATTGTCCTGCTGAAACGTGAATTTGTCTCCTGGTGTCTGTTGGAAAGCAGACTGAACCAGGTTTTCCTCTAGGATTTAGCCTGTGCTGAGCTCTATTCAGTTTATTTCTATAAAACAAAAACTCCTTAGTCCAATGTTGACCCATCCTCAGTTTTCTCCTATCACAGCAATTAAACTCTGTAACTGTTTTAAAGTCACCATTGGCCGTATGGTGAAATCCCTGAGCGGTTTCCTTCCCCTCCGGCAGCTGAGTTACGAAGGCCCTCTGTGTCTTTATAGTGACTGGGTGTATTTTTACACCATTCAAAGTGTAATTAAAAAATAACTTCAGCATGCACAAAGGGATATTCAATGTCTGTTTTTTTACCCATCTACCAATAGGTGACCTTTTTGCGAGGCATTTGAAAACCTCCCTGATCTTTTTTGTTGAATCTGTGTTTGAAGTTCACTGCTCAACTGAGGGACCTTACAGATAATTGTATGTGTGGGGTAAAGAGATGAGGTAGTCATAAAAATAATAATGTTAAACACAAGGTCCATGCAACTTATTATGTGACTTGTTAAGCATTTTTTTACCCCTGAACTTATTTAGGCATGCTATAACAAAGGCGTGAATGCTTATTGACTCAAAACATTTCAGCATTTCATTTTGTATTTATTTGTAATTCAACTTTGGCATTATGGGGTATTGTGTGTAGGCCAATGACACACAATCTAAATTTGATCTATTTTAAATTCAGGAGGTAACATTACAAGGGGTGTGAATATTTTCTGAAGGCACTGTACTGTATATAAAAATGTTTGTCTTTCCAAACTGTTATTAATTGAGGAGTTGATTGATTTGTTCATCAGCTGAATGTTTGGTTGGTCAGTTGTATGATCAGTTTTAGGGTTGCATGTTTGGTTGTTTCTCTTTTGAGAAATAAATGGGAAGACAGTTGTTTCATTGTCAACTGTCTGGTCAGTGTATGTTCTGATGTGTTCCTCTGTCCTCCTCAGCTATCTGACTCTGGGCTGTACACCTGTGTGGCCACCAGCTCCAGTGGGGAGACCTCATGGAGTGCCTTCCTGGATGTCAGAGGTATAGTAACAATGTGTACATCTGATTCTACACTCTTAGAAAAACAGGTGCTATCTAGAACCGAAAATGGTTATTCGACTGTCCCCGTAGGAGAACACTTACAACCAGTTTGGGTTCCATGTAGAACCTTTTCCACAGATGGTTCTACGTGGAACCCAAAATAGTCCCTGATTGGCAGATGAGTGGCAACCCCGATTAGAAGCACCTGCTGCTATTCTGTTGTTCTTTACAAATGCTGTTTGGAATTAACGAAAAGTGTACCTACACACTGAAGAAGGCTCTAAAGCCAAAACGTCTGTGTACACTATCCCTGAGGTGGTAAAACATCAAACAATAAAGTAAGCTTTACAGTATGTAAAAGAAAATAGTGTGTGAACCCATTACACCTCTTTGTTTGTCTGAATTCAAAGGTTTTACGCACCAGCCAAGCTTTTGGGAGAGCACAATGGTTCTCTTTTGATTAACCAAAATAGTTCTACCTGGAACCAAAAAGGGTTCTACCTGAAACCAAAAAGGGTTCTACCTGAAACCAAAAGGGGTTCTCCGACCTATGGGGACAGCCAAGAACCCATTTGGAACCATTATTTCTTAGAGTGTACAGTACACACCATTGATTGAAGCCAATCAACCTGATGCGTTTGTTTCTCCTTCAATCTGCCATGTCCATTTTGATTCATTTTGAAGAACCTGTTCTCCTTTTCTCCATCTCAGAGTCCAGTGACCTCACAGACTCCATGTCCCACAATGCCAGTACCCTACCAGGGCCTCCCTCCAAGCCAGTGGTCACTGATGTCACCAAGAGCACAGTCTCGTTGTCTTGGGAACCTGGGACCGAGGAGGGTTCCCCAATCTCCTCCTATGTCATTGAGGCCTTTGGGTATGTCTGGGAACCTTGGCCCTAAGAGAAGCTGCAGTAAATTACCCCAAACTTTCAGAGCAATGATAGATGTATGCATGTATGTGGGCATAAGGTTCACTGGCCTGTTCAGGGCAAGCACATACATCCTAGGGCTTTGGCCTAATAGTCTGCATACAAGAATCATGTACAGTCCAACAAGGTTGTTCAGAGTTTTTTTGAGCCACTAAAAAGTGTTTAGGTTTCAGACTAGAGTTTCAGATGTCTTGATGTTGCCAGTTAAATTAGCTAAGTGAAAAACAATAGGACTGCCATAGCTACAGTATGGAATGTTATTTCCGTAAAAGCTTTTTTTTGCTTCACTAAATATCTTCCTCCTGTTTTCTCTGTGAGCAGTCAGCTGGTCAGCAACAGCTGGCAGACTGTGGCTGACCACGGGAAGACCACACAGTTCACGGTCAAGGACCTGCGACCCAACACGGTCTACCTGTTCATCATCAGAGCGGTCAATGCCCAGGGTCTCGGAGACCCCAGCCCCATGTCTGAGCCTGTCCGCACCCAAGGTACTGTACCAAACTAACCACTGTGTCTCAGTGTACCTCATGGCATTAGAACATTTTCATAAGGGTTTAATTGCAGTTGGCATCATCCTCTCTCTCTCTCTCTCTCTCTCTCTCTCTCTCTCTCTCTCTCTCTCTCTCTCCCACACATTCTCTCTTTCTCTGTCTGTCTGTCTGTCTCGCTCTCTCTCTCTCTCTTTCTTTCTTTCTTTCTTTCTTTCTCTCTCTCTCTCTCTCTCTCTCTCTCTCTCTCTCTCTCTCTCTCTCTCTCTCTCTCTCTCTCTCTCTCTCTCTCTCTCTCTCTCTCTCTCTCTCACTTTCTCTCTCTTTCTCGTTCTCTCTCTCAGACATCAGCCCTCCGGTGCAGGGTGTCGACCATCGACGTGTTCAGAAGGAGCTGGGTGATGTGGTGGTCAGCATGCATAACCCTGTGGTCATCAGCTCCACCTCTGTCCAGGTCACATGGGCTGTGAGTACTACTGATAGGAATCTATGCTGTCAATTGTTTTTATTGTTGCATATCGACAGAATTGCAGTTGACAGTTTGAGCATCTGTTGACCATCTGTAATGGGACGCAACAAACACACTCTAACTTAAGATTTAGACTTGCAGAGCCCAATTATTAATTTATGTATAGATGTCACAATGAGGAACTGGTATGAGTAGGTTTGGTATGAACAAGGATGCTTTGTATCTGTGCTGAGTTATTATTCTCACTGAATCAAACAGGCAGTATAGAACCTGAAGAGCTGAGTAGCGAGAGAGATGAGCCTTGTACAGCGGTAGGATCGTTCAAGAACAGAGCCAGTTCCAAGCCTTTGCTTATCTCCAAGCTTCATACACAGTTTGAGTTTAGTTTTTCACTCATATATGCTGTGTGTCACCCACTGTCTGTTCTCAGTTGGCACACACACATGCATAAACACACGCACGCATCTACGCGCTCTCCTCCTCTAACCGTTTCCCTTCGCATGTGGACTTCAGTGTACAACACATCAGTTGTCTGTGACCATGCAAAAAAAAACTTCCCAGGCCAAACCTTCATAACATAACCACTACACACAGCCTACATAGTTGTCACCATATTAGCTAATGTCATAGCTAGTCAACATACTCTAGCCATTAGAACTAACGCGTTAGTAAACCCGCTACAATCAAGCAGTAAATTAATAAAACCAAAATCTTACCTTAACTTGGAAGCGTTCCAGTGTTGGATAGCCATAGCCAGCTAGCTAACATAGCATCCCTCTGTGTTTGAGTACGCTAAACTAGCTACCTGCATTCGCTAGGTAAGTGAAGGTGAAAAAAAGTACAATGAAATATAGCTTTCGCACTCTCTCTCTCTCGCTCTCTCGCTTCTCCTTCCTTTTAGAAAAAAATGTATTTGTTCAAAACTGTTCCAACTATTCTCTTTCTCTCTCTTTGAGTCAAATACTCACCACATTTTATGCACTGCAGTCTTAGCTGTAGCTTATGCTTCCAGTACTAGATTCATTCTCTGATCATTTGATTGGGTGGACAACATAGGTTGGAGGACATCCTCTTGAAGTTGTCATAATTACTGTGTAAGTCAATGGAAGAGGATGAGAACCATGAGCCTCCTAGGTTTTGTATTGATGTCAATGTACCCAGAGGAGGATGGAAAATAGCTGTCCTCCGGCTACATCATGGTGCTACCCTGCAAAGTGCTGTTGAGGCTACTGTAGACTTTCATTGCAAAACAGTGTGTTTTAATAAATTATTTGGTGACGTGAATGTATTTAGTGTAGTTTTATCTAAAAAGGATCACTTTTGTAATGTTTTAAACATTTTATTTTTATACAATTCACTGAAGATGATGGTCCTCCCCTCCCTCCACTGAGGAGCCTCCACTGACATACATACACATGCACACACACGTACACCCATGCACTCCATATGCTTCAGCACTGTATGCAACGGTGCCTTGATGTCATTTTAACATTATTAGGTATCTGGTTCTCTTTGAGAAAGGGATTTGTAAAGTGCTGCATAGCACCATTGTTTTGTTTAGCAGATGGTACTGTCACGACTTCCGCCGAAGTCGGCCCCTCTCCTTGTTCCAGCGGTGTTAGGCGGTCGACGTCACCGGCTTTCTAGCTATCGCCGCTCCAATTTTAATTTATCCATTTGCTTTGTCTTGTTCCCTGCACACCTGGTTTTCATTCCCCAATCACACCTCATGTATTTATTCCTCTGTTCCCCCTCATGTCTTTGTGTGAGATTGTTTTGTGTTACGTGTCTATGTTGACTCGTTTTACTGATATGTGTTTATTCCGTGTTTTATTTCACGAGGTATGTTATTGTGTTTATACAATATTGTTGTGACTGTTTGCGCGTTTGCACTTTTGCATTGGCTGGAGGTTTTGACACAGTGGCGTCCGTCTGTTGGTTTCTCCTGCCAAAATAAAGTGTGCGCCTGTTCACAACTCTCTGCTCTCCTGCACCTGACTCCGCTCCCAGTACGCACACCGATGACAGGTACACCAGTTCATAACATGGCTTATTCAAGGGAACAATCCAAAATACCATTCAATTGAAATTACACTTTGAGATACAATCTACCATCTTCAGGTAGTGACATGATAATATTTCTAGTATGTAATTACATTGTAACACAGGCCAGATTAAGTCTCCGAATAAGCGTAGGTTTTTAATCTTCACAAATACTATTATTGTCAAGCAAAACCCTTCTCCTAACATACCCTAGCATACCTGTCCTATAAGACAAGGGAAAACTAAACAGAATGGGCTTGTTTATGATATTTACTCCCACTATGGCTGCATCTAGATGGATCAAGCAGTTCTATTACAGGTAAGGGAGGGAGGGGAAAGAGAGAGTGTGGGGCGGGCATTCATAAAGCTTTTAGATTCACGAATCATATCGTTAAATGAAATGCAAGCAGGCAACCGTAGAGGCAGAGCATCAGCAGCACGTTTCCATGATTTATTTGGACTGGGCTGACGGTAAACAGCTGCTTTATTTGCCCTGTAAAAGCTTTTGCTTGCTTCTGCCCCTGTTAACAAGCCATTACTGTGAGTTATGTTGCACACTCCATCCCCAGACCCCACCACTGCAACTTTCCCCTGCCATAGTAACACGATTTGTTTACAGAAAAGGATAACGTGTGGTTTTAATCCACTCTGTCAGGGTGTAAGAGCTTCGTAGCTCTCTGTTTTGCTGGTTTGGTTGGCATGTGGTGTATTTAAATATGCAGGAAGTAGTTACTATGAATCAAAGTTTATATAATTTAGCTAATGTTGAAGAATACATTTTTTTATATCATTATTGAAAAATCCCTTCAAAAATCTGCAATATACACGTCTGTCTCCTTTTCTCTCCTTCAGGTGGAGAAACCTTCGCAGTTTATCCAGGGCTATCGTGTTCTGTACAGGCAGACGTCAGGCCTGCCCTCCCCGGGGTCCTGGCAGGTGCAGGACGTGAAGGTCCCCTCAGAGAGAGACGTGGCTCTGTCTGGCCTGAAGAAGGGTGTTGTCTACGAGATAAAAGTCCGTCCGTACTTCAACGAATTCCAGGGAGCAGACAGTGAATCAATGACAGCACGCACCTTGGAGGAAGGTAAAGGACCTTTATTGACTCAATATGTGAAGTGATGCAACAGATATTGCCAACTCTGTAGGAGGTATTATTTTCACTGTCAGAAACTCCTGAAATTATTTTACATCAATGCTACTTGTTTGCTACATCAGGTAATGGCCACCTACTGTACCTAGAAGCTGATACAGAATGTCATTACACACACACACACACACACACACACACTCTCTGCAAACAGACACACTCAAGAGAAGGGGGGGTGGTGGGGGGGCTGTTTCCTGTGACACCAGCTCAACCCTCCTTCCTGCTTCTCTCCCTGCACCTCTCCCTGTCCCTCTCTCCCTGGACACCTGCTGTCACCTGCCATGCCCCTGTTGCATACAACATTCATGCTGTGACTTTTTGATTTTACCTCCCTCCCTCCACCCCTTCTCTTTCTTTCTTTCTCTCTCTGTCTCACCAACTCTCCCCCTTTCCATCATATACATGCATAAATGAAAAGTTACTTAAGTTAAATCAAACATTGATGTCAGTCAGAGATTTGAACAGAAGCTCAAGTTACACAGGTGTCTCAGGTTAAGATTCAGCCCTCTGTGAATGGTTGATTAATTGGGTTGCTTTTTATTCCTTGTGTACATTAACACAATTAGGCCCACACAGTAGCTGTTCTCCACGTCCCATGCTCTGGGAATGTTCAGTTTGTCCCTCTAGCCTTCATGTACATATCTACCTCAAATACCTCATTCCCCTAATGCATATTGATCTGGTACTGGTACTCCCTGTATATAGCTCCATTCTTGTGTATTTTATTTTATTCCTCTTGTGTTACTATTTTAAACTCTGCATCATTGGGAAGGGCTTGTAAGCAAGCATTTCACAGTTAAGTTTACACCAGCTGTATTCAGCGCATGTGAAAAATAAATCCCTAACTTTAATGTTAACCTTCACCCTAGCCTAGTTAACGTTAGCCACCTAGCTAACGTGTGTGTTAGCCACCTAGCCACCTAACTAACGTTAGCTACAACAAACTGCAATTCGTAACATATCATACAAATTGTAATTCTTAACATATCATACAAAATGAACGATGGACATCCACAAATTAATACATACCATACCAAACGTAATATATCATATGAGTGTCCTGGATTTTCATTTACTATGTTATGTCTACCCCTGAGTCCAGGTTGATCCAGTAGCTGATTCGCATGGTTCTTCCACAGACTGTATAATGCCATTACAAAACTTGTGGCTTCTCAATTGAGTTTAGTCCTGAGTTTTCCCATCCAACCAATCTGATTTGAATGAGTTGTACCTCGGAAATACAGAGATGGTAGTTCAAAGTATGAAGTTACTGTAGAGTGCTGACTGAATGAATAATAATGAGCCTCCAACACTATAGAAACAATAGGCCCATGTGTTAAGCGATCCCATAGCCATGCTGTTAGCCTGCAGGTGTCTGCTAGCTGTTTGAATCCCCATACAGCTTTTGAAAGTGAAGGGTCTGAGTGGTCTGTCTGCCCACACAGGGGATAAAGAGTGTTTTGTAGATCTCAAACGATTGGCCTTGGGGTTGCCATAGTGTCACTTAGCACATTACGTGAAACACCGCGGGTCATATTTCTGCCGGCGATACATCACAGAGCTAATGGACTTACTAGCATCTCCTTCATTACTGTACGCCAGAATGGAGTGCTTTCATTTAGCTCAGATATGCACATCTTTAGCGTCCAAGTGCTAGTGTGTGACTGCGTGTGTTGGCCGTGATCCATTAATATGAAATCCAATAGTATTGTGTAGCATTAGAGGTTCTAATTGGCTGTTCTATTAGATGGACTGTTATAGTTGATTCCCCTAAACCTATGAAGGCACCAAGAGACCTCTGCTACTTTGTTACTCTGTTGCAACTTTAAAAGAGAGGAAAAGGAATGAGATATTAGAAAAAGCAAGATTGAAGTATACTGTAAGGGATGGAGGTTGGAGAGAGGAAGAAAAAGAGAGAGAGAGTCTGGAAGCATGAAGTGTAGAGAGTGGTGTCTCTCCCAAGCAGCAAAGCACAATGCCGCTGCTTTAACACATGTTGGCTTTAACAAATGTTATTAAAGCAGTGGCATTGGGCTTTAATAAATGTTATTAAAGCAGTGGCATTGGGCTTTAACAAATGTTATTAAAGCAGTGGCATTGGGCTTTAATAAATGTTATTAAAGCAGTGGCATTGGGCTTTAACAAATGTTATTAAAGCAGTGGCATTGGGCTTTAACAAATGTTATTAAAGCAGTGGCATTGGGCTTTAACAAATGTTATTAAAGCAGTGGCACTGAGCTTTTCTGCTGCTACAGAGAAAGCCTGCCTCACTGAACTAGTTTCCTATAAATCAAGGATTAACTCTCTGTTGTGCTCAGGTAAACAGCAACGACAGGCAGCAGCAGCAGTTTTCTGTTGGAATGAGAATATCGGTATGTGGTAATATTTATGTTGATGTGTTTTGTTGTGCCTCCTCCCAATGCAGCACCCAGCGCTCCTCCTCAGCAGGTGACAGTGCTGACAGTAGGGAACCATAACAGCACCTCCATCAGTGTGTCCTGGGACCCCCCTCCCACAGAACACCAGAATGGCATCATCCAGGAGTACAAGGTAGGGAGCAGCAATCTGTATAGGATACAGTAGTCTTATTGACAATAAAGGCTCTGGCATACAGGTTCACTGTATTTTTATTGTGTAGAAATATTACAAGAAATGTTTACATTGCACTGTTGAGGAAGCTTGCTATTAAGCATTTTATTACACTGTTTACCTGTGCCAATACGCTTTGATTTGATTTGAAATTGGGTATCAACTGTCTCTCACCACAAATTCCTGTCCCTGTGTGTGTTAGATCTGGTGCCTGGCAAACGAGACCCATTTCCATGTGAATAAGACTGTGGATGCGGCCATCCGTTCGGTGGTGGTGGGGGGTCTTCAGGCGGGGGTGCAGTACCGTGTGGAGGTGGCGGCAGGCACCAGCTCGGGGGTGGGAGTGAAGAGCGAGCCCCAGCCTATTATCATAGGTAACACATAAACACACAGGGCACAAGGTCTGAGGCAACCCACATAATAGCAGGGAACCCTAACCTGATTCACAGGCAGGCGGTCTGGAGGAATGATTGATCAATTTATCACACTTGGGAAAAATACAATTGTGCATTGTCGGAGATCACATGTGTACGATTGAAACAAGGGGTTCAGTGAGTTCTGTAAGGCAGGCTACATACATAGTGATCTATCAGGAAATCAATAGCCTTTCATTTAGTGTAGTGTCCAGTAACAGTGTGTTGAGAGCTGTTAGCCATAATAATAATCCTCGATATCTGTGTGGCCGTCGCTAAAAATGGTAGACAGTGTTATTGGGGTGGGTTTATCATCCTATCACATCTTATCAAACAGCTGAGGGATGCGCTGAGTATATAGGCCTAAAATCAATAGCAGAACCAGGCCAGATGCTCTTCATCCGTGACTTTTGACTGATGTGTGGGGAAAATATCCTTAACGGCCAGAGACAGGCAAACAGAGGCCTGTGGACTAAGGCTTAATGACTGGGGCTGGGACTCCTGCTCACGCTGGAGACTGTGAATCTAATTTCACAGCACAGTAGCTGCAGCAGAAAATCAAACTGTCTGAGCTGCTCTGTCAATCTCCCGTCTCGGAGTTCAAATTGATGAGAGCACTGCTGAATTGATGAACACTCTGCCTACATATTGCAGTTTTTTTATGGTTTCGATGGTGTGTTTTTTATTTGATATTCTTTATCTATAGTGTTTCATGGTGTTGTATTGTTTTAAACCTAGAAAATAACTGTAACGTGATTGTACCTTTCGTACAGAGTTTATTGTTTTTAAATCATATAGTAGATTTTGATATTACCTATTGATAAACATTGATTTTAATCAATTTTGAAAGATGTTAGCTGTTGACTGGTTTAGGTCTAGTGGACAACATAGCACTATCCATCCACCAGATGCCATGCTGTCAATCCGATGGGTGTCCCCTGTCCCCTCCTGTCTGTCCCCAGGTGCAGAGCTGCGTGATGTGATGACGGGGGCGGAGGGCAACAACAGCATCTCAGACGTGGTGAAGCAGCCAGCCTTCATCGCTGGGCTGGGAGGGGCCTGCTGGATCGTCCTCATGGGCTTCAGCGCCTGGCTGTACTGTAGGAGGAAGAAGAGGAAGGGCCTCAGCAACTATGCAGGTCAGAACCACTATGTCGTGTCTTTGGCTATGCCAGATTAATTGCTATGACATGCTATTCTATAAAATAATTTCTCCGTAATTAATATTACCTGATTGAAGTAATCATGTAAATGTAATTAACTAGAGAGGGACACCACGAAATAATATTTATAGAGCTGTTATCTTTCGAATAAACTCTTAAAGATTTAGTAATATTTTACATCCATAGCAGTCACATTAATCGTCATTTTATTCAGTCTCATCTGAAAGTTGTAAATCCTTGGTTATCTGCAAGAATCCTGGCTAACAAGTTGAATCAGCAATACAAAATTGGGTTTAATTATTTATTTACTAAATACCTAACTAATCACACAGAATCACACATACACAATTAAATCATAACTTGATCACAAATTGCCGTCATAAAGGCAAATGTCCCTAGCGGGCGGAATAGATATGACACAAAGAAAAGGGGTGGGATTTTTGTGAAAGAGCGGTAGACTGGAACATAGGCAAGCTGTGCTATCGTAAATACAGTATCTTATGCATTCTGAATTACCGCCCATTTGAAAAAGGAAAATGCAATAAATATTTACTCTGAGCTGCGCTTCAGTAGGTTGGTGGTAGATGGAAGACCGTATCGCCAACCCGAGTCCTCTGTCCTTTGAAGAATGTCTCTGGTGGTCACTGGATATGTGGTAACGTCGTTGTGGAGTCTGACTGTCATTCCTAACCTACGTTTGTAGCAGCTGTTGCTAACTCAACGGCTAGGAGGTATCACTTCTGTAGTGAATACGGGTTCAAAGTTCATACCATTTACAACCAAAGTCCATGTTGATGTTGGCTTAGTTCTGTAGTTATTATCTGAACCATTCTGACATCGGATCGTCATCCTAGTGTCCCCGGAACAGGAAGTTATTTTTGTCAATGGCTTTTATAGTGGAGGGAGAGGGGTGTGTCTGAAAAGTTTGTAACCCATGTCTCTTCACAGGGGCGGGCCCCTGGTTGAGCAGAAGCCAAACTTATGAAAACCCAAATCTCTAATTTGGAAGCTAAAATTACATTTCATCTCTTCACAAATAATTTCATTTTCAAACATTTGAATTAAACAACAATTCCATGTGAATCCGATACCTCTGACGTTTAGACTTTCCACAGTAGAGTTTATGTCATTCTATCATTGATGAGAATGTGTCAGAGGGCAACCGAACTGACATAATATACCTTAAGTACCACCGCATATGTTCAGTTGGTCTGATTACCAGGATATAGTTCATTTCCCCCCAACTTCTGATGTTCCCAGAATCTCTATGTTAACCAATGGGTTTTCTTATGTCACATCAGTTATAGTAGGGAGAGGGAAAAAGGGGGAAAGAGGTATTTATGACTGTCATAAACCTACCCCCAGGCCAACGTCATGACAACTATATACTGTTACAGACACAGGCCTGAGTAATATCAACAGAGATCAGACACACTATATACTGTTACAGACACAGGCCTTAGCAATATCAACAGAGATCAGACACACTATATACTGTTACAGACACAGGCCTGAGCAATATCAACAGAGATCAGACACACTATATACTGTTACAGACACAGGCCTGAATAATATCAACAGAGATCAGACACACTATATACTGTTACAGACACAGGCCTTAGCAATATCAACAGAGATCAGACACACTATATACTGTTACTGTAAAGGCAGTCAATGTTGTTCTCCCCCTTAGACGAGAAGGAGCATGGATAGGACCAAGATGCGGATTGAGGGAAATAAGCCATCTTTTAATGGAAACAGCAAAACAATACACTACAAAACTACAAAACAACAAATGAGACTAACCTTCAACTGTCCTGTGAGGACACAGGAACAAACACCCACAAAACACCAGTGAAACCCTGGCTGCCTTTGTATGACTCTCAATTAGAGACAAACAATACACACCTGTCTCTAATTGAGAATCATACCAGGCCGAACACAAAACCCCACATAGAAATACAAACATAGACAAACCCACCCAACTCACGCCCTGACCAACTAAAATGAATACAAAACAAAGGAAAACAGGTCAGGAACGTGACAGAACCCCCCCCTTAAGGTGCGAACTCCGGGCGCACCAGCACAAAGTCTAGGGGAGGGTCTGGGTGGGCGTCTGTCCACGGTGGCGGCTCTGGCGGTGGACGAGGTCCCCACCCCACCATAATCAATCCCCGCTTCTTTATCCCCCTCCCAATGACCACCCTCCCACTAACCCCACCTAAATGAAGGGGCAGCACCGGGATAAGGGGCAGCACCGGGATAAGGGGCAGCACCGGGACAAGGGGCAGCACCGGGACAAGGGGCAGCACCGGGACAAGGGGCAGCACCGGGACAAGGGGCAGCACCGGGACAAGGGGCAGCACCGGGACAAGGGGCGGCACCGGGATAAGGGGCGGCACCGGGATAAGGGGCGGCACCGGGATAAGGGGCGGCAGGTCCTGGCTGAGGGACTCCGGCAGGTCCTGGCTGAGGGACTCCGGCAGGTCCGGGCTGAGTGGCAGCTCCGGACTGTAGGGCAGCTCCGGACTGTAGGGCAGCTCCGGACTGTACGGCAGCTCCGGACTGTAGGGCAGCTCCGGACTGTAGGGCAGCTCCGGACTGTCGGACGTCTCTGGCAGCTCCTGACTGGCGGGCGTCTCTGGCAGCTCCTGACTGGCGGGCGTCTCTGGCAGCTCCTGACTGGCGGGCGTCTCTGGCAGCTCCTGACTGGCGGGCGTCTCTGGCGGCTCCTGACTGGCGGGCGTCTCTGGCGGCTCCTGACTGGCGGGCGTCTCTGGCGGCTCCTGACTGGCGGGCGTCTCTGGCGGCTCCTGACTGGCGGGCGTCTCTGGCGGCTCCTGACTGGCGGGCGTCTCTGGCGGCTCCTGACTGGCGGGCGTCTCTGGCGGCTCCTGACTGGCGGGCGTCTCTGGCGGCTCCTGACTGACGGACGGCTCTAGCGGCTCCTGACTGACGGACGGCTCTACTGGCTCGGGACAGACGGGCGGCTCTAATGGCTCGTGGCAGACGGATGACTCAGATGGCGCTGGGCAGACAGATGGCTCAGACGGCGCTGGGCAGACAGATGGCTCAGACGGCGCTGGGCAGACAGATGGCTCAGACGGCGCTGGGCAGACAGATGGCTCAGACGGCGCTGGGCAGACAGATGGCTCAGACGGCGCTGGGCAGACAGATGGCTCAGACGGCGCTGGGCAGACAGATGGCTCAGACGGCGCTGGGCAGACAGATGGCTCAGACGGAGCTGGGCAGACGGGCCGTTCAGGCACCGCTGGGCAGACGGCAGACTCTGGCCGGCTGAGACGCACTATAGGCCTGGTGCGTGGTACCGGAACTGGAGGTACCGGGCTGAGGGAACGCACCTCAGGGCGAGTGCGGGGAACAGGAACAGGGCACACTGGACTCTCGTGGCGCACTCTAGGCCTGGTGCGTGGTACCGGAACTGGAGGTACCGGGCTGAGGGCACGCACCTCAGGGCGAGTGCGGGGAGAAGGAACAGTGCGTCCAGGGCTCTGGAGACGCACAGGAGGCTTGGTGCGTGGTGCCGGAACTGGAGGCACCGGGCTGGAGACACGCACCATAGGGAGAGTACGTGGAAGAGGAACAGGGCTCTGGAGATGCACTGGAAGCCTGGTGCGTGGTGTAGGCACTGGTGGTACTGAGCTGGGGTGGGAAGGTGGCGCCGGATATACCGGACCGTGAAGGAGGACACGTGCTCTTGAGCACCGAGCCTCCCCAACCTTACCAGGTTGAATGGACCCCGTAGCCCTGCCAGTGCGGCGAGGTGGAATAGCCCGCACTGGGCTATGCAGGCGAACCGGGGACACCACCTGTAAGGCTGGTGCCATGTACGCCGGCCCGAGGAGACGTACTGGAGGCCAGATACGTTGGGCCGGCTTCATGGCATCCGGCTCGATGCCCAACCTAGCCCTCCCAGTGCGGCAAGGTGGAATAGCCCGCACTGGGCTAAGCACGCGTACTGGGGACACCGTGCGCTTCACCGCATAACACGGTGTCTGACCAGTACGACGCCCTCTTACTCCACGGCAAGCCCGGGGAGTTGGCTCAGGTATCCAACCCGGCTTCGCCACACTCCCCTTTAGCCCCCCCCCAAGAAATTCTTGGGTGAGCCTCTCGGGCTTCCAGCCTCTCATACGTGCTGCCTCCTCAATCCACCGCTCCTGGGCTGTGGCTGCCTTCTTCACCTCCCGAGAGCGGCGATTCTCTCCAACCCTTCCCCAGGGTCCTTTTCCGTCCATGATCTCCCAAGACCATTCCTCCTGTGTCCAGTGCCTTAGTTCTTTTTCTCTCTCCTCAATCCGCTTGGTCCTGTTGTGGTGGGTGTTTCTGTAAAGGCAGTCAATGTTGTTCTCCCCCTTAGACGAGAAGGAGCATGGATAGGACCAAGATGCGGATTGAGGGAAATAAGCCATCTTTTAATGGAAACAGCAAAACAATACACTACAAAACTACAAAACAACAAATGAGACTAACCTTCAACTGTCCTGTGAGGACACAGGAACAAACACCCACAAAACACCAGTGAAACCCTGGCTGCCTTTGTATGACTCTCAATTAGAGACAAACAACACACACCTGTCTCTAATTGAGAATCATACCAGGCCGAACACAAAACCCCACATAGAAATACAAACATAGACAAACCCACCCAACTCACGCCCTGACCAACTAAAATGAATACAAAACAAAGGAAAACAGGTCAGGAACGTGACAGTTACAGACACAGGCCTGAGCAATATCAACGGAGATCAGACACGCTATATACTGTTACAGACACAGGCCTGAGTAATATCAACAGAGATCAGACACACTATATACTGTTACAGACACAGGCCTGAGTAATATCAACAGAGATCAGACACACTATATACTGTCACAGACACAGGCCTGAGCAATATCAACAGAGATCAGACACACTATGTACTGTTACAGACACAGGCCTGAGTAATATCAACAGAGATCAGACACACTATATACTGTTACAGACACAGGCCTGAGCAATATCAACAGAGATCAGACACACTATATACTGTTACAGACACAGGCCTGAGCAATATCAACAGAGATCAGACACACTATATACTGTTACAGACACAGGCCTGAGTAATATCAACAGAGATCAGACACACTATATACTGTTACAGACACAGGCCTGAGTAATATCAACAGAGATCAGACACACTATATACTGTTACAGACACAGTCCTGAGTAATATCAACAGAGATCAGACACACTATATACTGTTACAGACACAGGCCTGAGTAATATCAACAGAGATCAGACACACTATATACTGTTACAGACACAGGCCTGAGTAATATCAACAGAGATCAGACACACTATATACTGTTACAGACACAGGCCTGAGTAATATCAACAGAGATCAGACACACTATATACTGTTACAGACACAGGCCTGAGTAATATCAACAGAAATCAGACACACTATGTACTGTTACAGACACAGGCCTGAGTAATATCAACAGAGATCAGACACACTATATACTGTTACAGACACAGGCCTGAGTAATATCAACAGAGATCAGACACACTATATACTGTTACAGACACAGGCCTGAGCAATATCAACAGAGATCAGACACACTATATACTGTTACAGACACAGGCCTGAGTAATATCAACAGAGATCAGACACACTATATACTGTTACAGACACAGGCCTGAGTAATATCAACACAGATCAGACACACTATATACTGTTACAGACACAGGCCTGAGTAATATCAACAGAGATCAGACACACTATATACTGTTACAGACACAGGCCTGAGCAATATCAACAGAGATCAGACACACTATATACTGTTACAGACACAGGCCTGAGTAATATCAACAGAGATCAGACACACTATATACTGTTACAGACACAGGCCTGAGTAATATCAACACAGATCAGACACACTATATACTGTTACAGACACAGGCCTGAGTAATATCAACAGAGATCAGACACACTATATACTGTTACAGACACAGGCCTGAGTAATATCAACAGAGATCAGACACACTATGTACTGTTACAGACACAGGCCTGAGTAATATCAACAGAGATCAGACACACTATATACTGTTACAGACACAGGCCTGAGTAATATCAACAGAGATCAGACACACTATGTACTGTTACAGACACAGGCCTGAGTAATATCAACACAGATCAGACACACTATGTACTGTTACAGACACAGGCCTGAGTAATATCAACAGAGATCAGACACACTATGTACTGTTACAGACACAGGCCTGAGTAATATCAACACAGATCAGACACACTATATACTGTTACAGACACAGGCCTGAGCAATATCAACAGAGATCAGACACACTATATACTGTTACAGACACAGGCCTGAGTAATATCAACAGAGATCAGACACACTATGTACTGTTACAGACACAGGCCTGAGTAATATCAACAGAGATCAGACACACTATGCAAACACAGTGTAGACTAGCTTTCCCAACTGCCTTTAGAGGATGTGTCTAGTGTGAGTAAGTGGAATCCCAGAGATGAGAGACAGAGGTGTTTTGGCTCGATGGTATATCATTTAATGCAGAACAAAGGTAGAGATGTTCAGCTCAGACGGAAATAAGTCATATTTGCTTTAATCCATTGTGCACCTATATGCATCGGCTATAAACACAATCCCATCAAAACTGCACATTAAAACTCAAATACACTCATTTCAAATAAGTAATTCACATTCCCTTTCATTATGGAACCGTGACCCATGTTCACACATTAGCCGTAAATGCATTTTCCAGATTTAGTTATGCTTATTTTTCGATTGGCCTTCTGGGGGATGGGTGGGTAGCATGTAGCTCTGGACTATTCTCATTATAATGTGTATTGCTATCACCATGCTTCAGTGGCTGGTGTGGAAACCATGTTGATTACCTAATTCAATAGTGATTTACTTTATTCACCATCGCTGCTCCTCTGATCCCACCCCTCTCAGAGCAAATGTATCTTCAATATCCAGTTACATGTTTCTGTCTACTTTTTCCTGCCTGCTTTGTATTTCTCATCCAGCCAACCTCCATACTCTAGTTATTCTTGTGTCACATTTTTCCTGATCAAAATGTCACTACCATTGTCAAAAGGATGGTGTTTGCATATTTTTTATGTCTGTGGTTGTGTTCATGTTTGTTTATGCTGATGTCACATCGACTGTGTCGAGTGTCGACAGGCTTTTAACACACACACACACTCTCTGTCTTTTTGTTTTGCAGTTCAGTCCTTCACCTTTACCCGTGCAGGTATTGACCATTTGTCCTGTCTTGTCACCTAACTTTGGATATTGGGCTAGAATATATTTTGAGAATATATATGAGAAAAATATATAACAGCTTGAAACACATTCAATCTTAACAAAGAACTCTTCTGATTAAAATTCTTCCCTCTCTCTCTCTCTACTCCCTGCCATCTCTCTCTGGTTGGACCACAGTGACATTCCAACGAGACAGAGGCCTGATTGGAAATGGAAGGTGAGGACCACACCTCTAAAACCTTTCCATAATACAATCAAAATCCTTATTAAGTCACTCAACCCTCCCATCACTCAAACACATTGTCATGCCATGGGCTTTACAGTAACAAATAAACATTAGAAGTGATGGTACATCCCTTGTGGAACGACATAGATGTTAGTGTGATGATGGAACTTGATCAACCTTCATGGAGGGCACAAAGTCATTGGAATATGAATTCACTTCTTATATGTTCCAACGCTCCTCCACTTATTCATCCTGGTGCAACACGTGCGTTGATGTATCGATTGTGTGAGTCATCAATCACTCCCGTGAAATGATCAGAAACGATTAATGCATGCAGAGCAGGTTTTTTTATTGGCTCGTTCATCCTGTGCAGAGGTGCCGGTGGCGGCGTTTCCAGGGGGTGATGAATTTGCCTGTCGATAGACAGGCTACGGCGAGGCTCACGGCACGCCTCCAGAATGCAAGCATATGTAACGATGTACAGTGATAATGACCCAGGAGAGAGGGGCCGGAGAGGGGACAACCCAGTCCCATTGAACCCCAGGCATGCTTGCAGGCAGACAGATCAAATCAAAGTTTATTGGTCGCATCCACAGTTTTGCAGATGTTATCGCAGGTGTAGTGAAATTAATATTAATGCTTACAGACACTGGCAGTATAAGAATGTAGATCACCCCTGTCTTCTAGAGCTAGTCTAGTGTGGTCTGCCTTACAGAGCAGAGAGATACCTAGCTCTGAATATCATTGGCTGAATATCATTGGGCACTGATTCAGTGAGAATATGAAGAGAGCTCCCACAGCAGCTAGGGATCAGGGTTGTCCTCTCTCTCTCTGCTGTCTTGTGTTTTTTCTATTTCCTCTCTATTTCTCTACTTTGTCACACCTGAGCAGGCAGATCCAGTCCTGAGCTGAAACAAATATAGCAAAAAAATACACTAAAATAAACTGTGTTGTGTTGCCTGTGTCAACAAGTGTGTGTTTGAGAGAGTAATCGTACCCCTTGACTTTTTCCACATTTTGTCAGGTTACATACAGCCTTATTTTAAAATGTAAACAAATATGTTCCTCATCAATCTACACAGAATACTCCATAATGACAAAGCAAAAACATTTTTTTTTTAATATATATACAATTTATGAAAACAAAAAACTGAAATATCACATTTACATTAGTATTCAGACCCTTTACTTGGTTGAAGCACCTTTGGTAGCGATTACAGCCTTGAGTCTTCTTGGATATGACGCTACAAGCTTAGCACACCTATATTTGGGGAGTTTCTCCCATTCTTCTCTGCAGATCCTCTCATGCTCTGTCAGGTTGGATGGGGAGCCTTGCTGCACAGCTATTTTCAGGTCTCTCCAGAGATGTTTGATCGGGTTCAAGTCCGGGCTCTGGCTGGGCCACTGAAGGACATTCAGAGACTTGTCCCGATCGATCTGATGAAGGGTACCAAAACATTTCTGTAGCATTGAAGCTCCCCAAGAACACAGTGGCCTCCTTCAATCTTAAATGGAAGAACATTGGAACCACCGAGACTCTTCCTAGAGCTGGCAGCCTGGAAAAACTGAGCAATCGGCCAAGACCACGCAGGAGTGGCTTTGGGAGAAATCTCTGCATTCAGAGACTTGTCCCGAAGCCACTCCTGCGTTGTCTTGGCTGAGTGCTTAGGGTTGTTGTCCTGTTGGAAGGTGAACCTTCACCCCAGTCAGAGGTCTTGAGCACTCTGGAGCAGGCTTTCATCAAGGGTCTCTCTGTACTTTGCTCCCTTCATCTTTTCCTCGATCCTGACTAGTCTCACAGTCCCTGCCGCTAAAAAACATCCCCACAGCCTGATGCTGCCACCACCATGCTTCACCGTAGGGATGTGCCAGATTTTCTCCAGATGTGACGCTTGGCATTCAGGTCAAATAGTTTAATCTTGGTTTCATCAGACCAGAGAATCTTGTTTCTCATGGTCAGAGTCTTTAGGTGCCTTTTGACAAACTCCAAGCCTGGCTGTCATGTGCTTTTTACTGAGTAGTGGCTTCAGTCTGGCCACTTTACCATAATGGCCTGATTGGTGGAGTGCTGCAAGTATGGTTGTCCTTCTGGAAGTTTCTCCCATCTCCCCAGAGGAACTCTAGAGCTCTGTAAGAGTGACCATTGGGTTCTTGGTCACCTCCCTGACCAAGGCCCTTCTCCTCCAATTGCTCAGTTTGGCCGGGCGGCCAGCTCTAGTCTTGGTGGTTCCAAACTTCTTCCATTTAAGAATGATGGAGGCCACTGTGTTCTTGGGGACCTTCAATGCTGCAGAAATGTTTTGGTACCCTTCCCCAGATCTGTGCCTCGACACAATCCTGTCTCGGAGCTCTACGGACAAGTCCTTTGACCTCATGGCTTGGTTTTTGCTCTAACATGCACTGTCAACTGGGACCTAATATAGACAGGTGTGTACCTTTCCAAATCCTGTCCAATCAATTGAATTTACCACAGGTGGACTCCAATAAAGTTGTAGAAACATCTCAAGGATGATAAATGGAAACAGGTTGCACCCGTGCTCAATTTCGAGTCTCATAGCAAGGGGTCTGAATACTTATGTAAATAAGGTATTTCTGTTGTCATTATCATTATGGGGTATTGTGTTTAGATTGCTGAGGATTTTTATTTATTTAATACATTTTTGAAAAAAGCTCTGACGTAACAAAATATGGAAAAAGTCAAGGGGTCTGAATACTTTCCGAATTCACTGTATTTGTCTATGTGTGTGCGTGTGTGTGTGCACGCACACATGTGTGTGTGTATTATTCAATGTGTGTGTGTCTGTGTAAATTTGTGTGAACACGCCTGTGTGATTTTTATGGAAATTACGCCCATTCTTGTTTAAACACCTTTAAAGCCATCACAAGTCAGATGTGTACAATTCCCTGAGCACTTGGCAGGCTTGGCTCACAGGGAAATGCATTTGTGGACTACTGCATTAATTAACCAAATGCAAACAAAGGCATGTGAGGCATGTGACTGAAGCCTCTCTTTAAACCAACAGCTAGATAAGGTAATAGGGTAAAACACGGATATAAATTGTTCAAAATATAGATACAGTATCTTAATTTGATCACTCTGTTGTTGCTGAGAATTTTCTTGAGCTGCAGGAAATGCAGATGAGCTTCGTGAGTTACATAAATTCACTGAAAACCCACACAAACACATTATATTAACAGTATTCCACGTTTCATGTAGCCTCATTTTGACCAGCTAACCATCGACCATGGCAACCTAACCACTCATCAAGCGACACTGAAGGTTCAAATCCTGTTGCTGCAGGATTATTTTGCTGTGACAATACAGGTCAAATTTAGATCCTATATATGTTCCTTATTCAACTCTTAGTAACAAGATACAAGTATTTCTGTATTTATTTCAGACAATGGAGTGAAATTGCCAATTTCCTGTGCAATATGGGAGGGGTGGTTTCACCAAACCATCCTATGAGTGTTGCCGTGTGTGTTGCTATGGAGACACTACCCAACTTCCCCGGGCTGGCAGACTAACCGCCAGAAGGCCCTCCATGATTCTACATTTAAAATGGAAATTTCTGTAGTGCTGGGCTCTAAAACTGATTTAATGTCTGTGCATTTAGTCCTGGTCCGTTTCTCCAGGGGGTGTTAGGGGCGCTAAAGCCCAGCACTGATTTGTGGACTTGTCAGTTTTTTATGTCTCTCTGTTTGCTTGTTTATTGTTGCCTCTGCTCCAGGCTGCTCCAGAGGAGCAGATATGCTGAATGAGGTTCCACAGCAATTTGTTGTTGAAGCAGTCGGTATTACAACATGTGAGAAAATGAATAATATTGCTGGGATTCAGACAGCACCAGAGGTTTGTCTAATAACAATCTCACATTCCCTCCCCTCTTTCCCATTCTCTCTATGTATCCCTTCTTTCTCCCTCCCTCCCTCTCCTCTCTATATCTTTCTAAAAAACAGTCATCCTGGTCTGCTGAAAGCCGGTGACCCAGGATTCCCCTGGTTGGCTGACTCCTGGCCCTCCACCAACCTGCCAGCAAATGGGGGCTTGGGAGGTACCAAGGAACGAGGAAACTTTGGCAGAGGAGGTAAGAACACAGAGGTATCACCCCTCTCTCAAACAGGTTGAGAGAGGGCTGATCCAGACCCTCCCAGCTGACCACGGTGTCACTCTATGCCACGGCCACACCATGGCCCCACAGTGAGGCCAGAGGTCAAAGGTCATGTGCCCAGAGTGAGAGGATGTTAATACATGTATGAGCGGCATGCATTATTCAGTGTGGAGGGTATACTTCAGCAGGCACACTGACAGGCTGACACACACACTTTGGACTTTCAGTCTCTCTGGATCACGTTAACTCTCTCATCACTATTGGCTTAAAATAACTGACAAGAACTTGAGAGTGTGTATGTGTTTCTTCTGTCTGTCCATGATTGATTTAATACACTTTCATACTAGCTGTAGTAATAATAATAATATTAATAATTAAACCTGCAAGCAGCATTGCCAGGGTTCAAGCTAGGTCAATCAATCAAATGTATTTATAAAGCCCTTTTTACATCAGCAGATGTCACAAAGTGCTTAAACAGAAACCCAGCTTAAAACCCAAAGAGTAAGCATTGCAGATCTAGAAGCAAGGTGGCTAGGTAAAACTCCCTAGAAAAGCAGGAACCTATGAAGAAACCTAGAGAGGTGCCAGGCTCTGAGGGGTGGCCAGTCCTCTTCTGGCGGTGACCGGTGGAGATTACAAGAGTACATTACCATTAAGGCCAGATCGTTCTTCAAGTTGTTCAAACGTTCGTAGATGACCAACAGTGTCAAATAATAATCGCAGTGGTTATAGAGGGTGCAACAGGTCAGCACCTCAGGAGTAAATGTCAGTTGGCTTTTCATAGTGGAGAATTCAGAGGTCGAGACAGCAGGTGCGGTATAGCGAGAGACAGCGACCGAGAGGGACATACTGTTATTCATTTTTGATAAATGTTGAAGTGAGTTGAACAGTTGTTATAAGAGGCCAAAAGTGTTAGTAGTACGTGAAGAGGTGCATCGGGAGTATTGATAGTGTTTCACAATGAAACGTTTTACACACACACATAAATCCACAGTCAAACACACACAGATTAAGAGATATAAACATGTTCCTGCTATAGCTGGTAGGTAGCCTAGTGGTTAGAACGTTGGGCCAGTAACCGAAAGGTTGCTATATCAAATCCCCGAGCTGACAAGTAAAAATCTGTCGTTCTGCCCCTGAACAAGGCAGTTAACCCACTGTTCCCCGGTAGGCCGTCATTGTAATTAAGAATTTGCTCTTAACTGAGTTGGGTAGTTAAATAAAAATAGCTTGACTGTGTTGTTCTGAATGTGCTGACACAGGTTGAATCTTTGGAACATGTGTACCACGTTTTATTACAATAGGAATATCTGTGACTGATTTATGTGCCAGACCACGCACAATTAAATGCTTATTGGTCAGTAACGGCCATGTTGTTTTAAGTACTTGTCTGGAAAATTGTCAGGTTTTGGCCAGGACTGTTCTGGTTTTGGTCACTAGATGTCCCCATTGCACCTTTTTTGAACCTTTTGTTTTTTCCTTGCTCTAATTATTGTTTGCACCTGTATGTCGTTCCCTTGTTAGTATTTAAACCCTGTGTGTTCCTCAGTTCTTTGCTCAGTGTTTGTATGTTAGCACCCAGCCCCAGTCTTGTTCTGAACATATGATTCTCTTATTGGATTTTCCAGAGGTTCTCTGGTTTAGTTCTTGTGTATTTTTTTTAGTAGACTTCTGAGGTTTGTTTTTCCCTGCTGTTTTTACCACTTTGGAGTTTCTTTGTATTTTGGAGGATATCCATTTTGTGCTTCTTGGCTTTATGTTTGGACATTGTGGATTTAGATTCTTTGCCTGAAGATTTTGTTCTTTAATTAAACCACCATCTCTAGTACTGCTGTGTCTGCCTCATCTTCTGGGTTCTGACGATTATTAGTGACTGTTTCTCGCACCGGGTCCTGACAGAAACACTGAGCCATTATAATGAACCCAGAGGCAGCCAGTACCCAGGATTTTTGTTCCATCCTGTCCCACCACGAGGGGACTGTCCAACGCCACGAAGCTGCTCTGGTTCAGCAAGAGGCCTTAATGGCTGGACATTCTCAACTTCTGTCGGAGATGATGACTTCCATAAAGCAGATTTCTGATCAACTTTCCCCTGCAACCGCTTCTGCTCCAGTTCATCAGATTCTAGTGCCCGTGGCAGTTAACCTGTCTAGGATCAGCGTGGCGCTAGCGGCACCCCCCCCCCCCCCCCCACTGAAAAACCAGTGCCGCGAAATTCAAAAAAATTTTTTTTTTTAAATATTTAACTTTCACACATTAAAGTCCAATACAGCTAATGAAAGACACAGATCTTGTGAATCCAGTCAACATGTCCGATTTTTAAAATGTTTTACAGGGAAGACACAATATGTAAAGATGTACATCTATTACCTAAAAACACATTAGCATAATCCACCATCTTTTATTTGTCCACCAACACCAGTAGCCATCACCAATTCGGCTAAACTAAGATATTTATAGCCCCTAACCAACAAAAAAACTCATTAGATGACAGTCTGATAACATATTTATGGTATGGGATAGGTTTTGTTAGAAAAAAGTGCATATTTCAGGTAGATGGCATAGGTTACAATTGCACCCACCGTCACAAATGGAATAGAAAAACTACTTAGAGCAACGTGTTTACCTACTTACTAATCATCAAACATTTCGTAAAAATACACAGCATACACGAATCGAAAGACACAGATCCTGTGAATACAGACAATATTTCAGATTTTCTAAGTGTCTTACAGCGAAAACACAATAAATCGTTATATTAGCATAGCACATACCACATAGCAGCCCAGCATTGATTCTAGCCAAAGTGAGCGATAAAAGTCAACATCGCCAAAAGATATTAATTTTTTCACTAACCTTCTCAGAATTCTTCCGATGACACTCCTGTAACATCACATTACAACATGCATATACAGTTTGATCGCAAATGTTTATATTTAGCCACCAAAATCATGGTTAGACAATGTGAAATGTAGACAAGCTGGTCAGAAAATGTCCTTGCGCCACTTAGACAGTGATCTACTCTTATACATAAATACTCATAAACGTGACTAAAAAATATAGGGTGGACAGGGATTGATAGACAATTTAATTCTTAATACAATTGCGTTATTACATTTTTTAATTTATCCTTACTTTTCAATACAGTTTGCGCCAAGCGAAGCTACGTCAAAAAACATGGCGTCCTAAGCCACTAAAATGTTTCGACAGAAACACGATTTATCATAATAAAAATGTCCTACCTTGAGCTGTTCTTCCATCAGTATCTTGGGCAAAGGATCCTTTCTTGGGAGAAATCGTCTTTTGGTGGAAAGCTGTCCTCTTGCCATGTGGAAATGCCAACTGCGTTCGGGATGAACTGAAAAGCGTGCCCAACTATTCACATCGTTTCAAAAATAAATGTCCCAAAATCGCACTAAACGGATATAAATTGCTATAAAACGCTTTAAATTAACTACCTTATGATGTTTTTAACTCCCATAACGAGTAGAAACATGACCCGAGTAATATTACCCCCTTCACTAATGCTTGGAAAAGGTGCGGGCCGGTGTCCTCCAGGCGCATGACGCAGCTCCAAAAGAATGACTAGCTTCAGGGTTTTTTCATTTGTAGGGCCTGTGAACGCGCAATCGACCCCATTGGAATCGTCATCACGTAAAGGCATCCAGGGGAAGACGTAAGAAGTGTCCGTATAGTCATAGCAAAATCAGTGCCCTTTTAACTGACTTCAGAACAGTGGCCAACATTTCTGAAATCTGAATCCATGTCAGGGAAATTGCTGTAGAATGGGCTCTGTTCCACTTAGAGACAAAATTTCAACTCCTATGGAAACTATAGACTGTTTTCTATCCAATAATAATAATAATATGCATGTTGTACGATCAAGGATTTTGTGGGAAGCCGTTTAAAAAAGTACCCAATTAGCATAAATAGTCTAAACAGCGCCCCCATCCCCAACAGGTTAACCCCCTGGCTGAACCTCATCTGCCACCTCCCCAACGGTTCTCAGGTGATCCGAGTGTTTGTAAGGGGTTTTTCACCCAATGTTCTCTCTCCTTCGAGCTGCAACCCTCGTCGTTTCCCACCGACCGGTCCAAGATAGCATATATCATCACCCTGCTGTCGGAAAAAGCCCTAGCCTGGGCTACTGCTGTGTGGGATGCCCAAAGTCCCTGCTGTGCCAGCTACTCTACCTTTGCTGAAGAATTCAAGCGAGTGTTTCAAGGTCCTACCAGCGGTCCTGACTCAGCCAAACAGCTCCTGACTCTCCGCCACGGTCGGCACAGCGTGACGGACTATGCCATCCAGTTCCGCACGGTGGCAGCAGCGAGTGGCTGGAACGACGAGGCGCTCACAGTGTGCTTTTTGAAGGGTCTTTCCTACACCATCCAAGATGAACTGGCCACTCGGGAACCACTGGACAACCTCGAGTCCCTGATAAAGTTGGCGTCACGCATAGACCAGCGTCAGAGAGAGAGAGCTCAACCGTAGATCTCTCACCCTAGCTCTTATCGGTCCCAGCTCCGAGTCTCCACCTTTATCCTCGCTGTCTCCACCGGAACCCATGCAGGTTGGACGCAACTCCCAGGCTGAGAGAGACCGCCGGATGAGGGAGCGATGCTGTCTATATTGCGGCAAACCGGGCCATTTCCTCTCCACGTGTCCCGGGCTCCAGGGAAAACGCACTCTCTCGTGCAGGCCTGGGAGGACTGTAACGGGAAACATAACCTCCTCCCATCCGTCCAACTCCCGCCTGCTCATTCCAGTTACCCTTTCCTGGGACAACCACGAGCTTTCCCTTCAAGCCTTGGTAGACTCTGGAGCCGCAGGTAACTTCATGGATGGTGTCTGGGCGAAGGAGAATGGCGTTCCCTCTGAACCTCTAAGTGACCCCATAAGGGTTACTACGCTGGATGGAAGCCCTTTGGGATCTGGACTTGTCACTCGTGTCACTACCCCCTTGCGACTTTCAGTTTCCCAACACCAGGAAGTGATGAACTTTCATCTGACCTCGTGTTCCGAGTTCCCTCTCGTCCTTGGATACCCCTGGCTTCACAGCCATAACCCTCACATTGACTGGTCTGTGGGCACTATCAAGCAGTGGCGTCCTACGTGCCAAGCCACTTGTATCTTCCCAAGTTCCCTGAGTTCCCCTCCTGAGTCTCTAGAATCCATCGACCTGTTCCGAGTTCCCGAGTGTTACCATGACCTCAAACCGGTATTTAGCAAACAGAGGGCCACCAAACTACCACCCCATAGACCTTACGATTGCCCCATCGACCTGTTTCCGGGCACCTGCCCCCCCAGGGGTCGGATCTTTTCCCTATCTCCTCCCGAACGAGCTGCTATGGATACCTACATCAAGGACGCTCTGGCAGCAGGCCTCATGCGTCCATCCACCTCGCCGGCGGGAGCAGGGTTTTTCTTTGTGGCTAAAAAAGACGGGGGATTACGTCCTTGCATCGACTACCGGGGACTTAATGCCATAACCGTCCGTAACCGCTACCCGCTACCCCTTATGGCCACAGCCTTTGAGCTGCTCCAGGAAGCAGTGGTCTTCACTATGCTTGACCTGCGGAACGCATACCATCTTGTGCGGATCAAACCCGGTGACGAGTGGAAGACCGCTTTCAACACGCCTACTGGTCACTACGAATACTTGGTGATGCCCTTCGGCCTGACCAACGCCCCGGCTGTGTTCCAAGCGCTCATAAACAATGTGCTTAGGGATATGCTTAACATTTTCGTGTTTGTTTACTTGGATGACATCCTCATCTTTTCGAGCTCCCTTCAAGAACACACTAAGCATGTCAGACAAGTGCTCAAACGCCTCCTAGACAGCCATTTGTATGTTAAGCCGGAAAAGTGTGAATTCCATTCCTCTCGAGTACAATTCCTGGGATTTGTAGTGGAACCCGGTCGAGTCCAGATGGACCCCAAGAAGGTAGGGGCGGTAGCGGATTGGCCCACCCCCAAGTCCGTTAAGGAAGTTCAGCGTTTCCTGGGCTTCACTAACTTCTACCGCAAGTTCATCAAGAACTTCAGCTCGGTGGCAGCCCCTCTCTCAGCTTTAACCAAGGGTGGCAACACAAGGTTTCTGTGGGGAAGAGAAGCTGAGACGGCCTTCCAAGGACTCAAGCAGCGCATCCTCTCTGCTCCCATCCTGACACTACGGACGGCGGATGAACCTTTTGTGGTGGAGGTAGACGCATCAGAGGTTGGTGTTGGAGCTGTCCTGTCTCAGAGGGGTGAAGACAAGAGGCTTCATCCTTGCGCCTTCTTCTCTCACCGGCTTACCCCGGCCGAGAGGAATTACGATGTGGGGGATCGTGAACTCCTAGCGGTTAAGATGGCATTGAAGGAATGGAGACACTGGCTCGAGGGGGCTTCTCAACCGTTTCAAGTGCTTACAGACCACAAAAATCTGGAGTATATCCAGCAGGCGAAGCGGTTGAACTCCAGACAAGCTCGATGGTCTCTTTTCTTCAGCCGATTCCAGTTTATCCTCACCTATAGACCCGGGTCGAAGAATCTCAAACCGGATGCCTTGTCACGAGTCTACTCTCCTGCCATTCGAGAAGATACTGACATGACTGTTCTTCCTGCCGCTAAGATCGTGGCTCCAATCTCGTGGCAAGTTGAGGATACCGTGAGACAAGCTCAAGCCATCGAACCGGGTCCTAAAGGAGCTCCTGCCAATCGGTTGTTTGTTCCCAAGGCAGCAAGATCCCAAGTCCTTCTGTGGGGGCACTCCTCTCGCCTCACCCGGGCGTAGGTCGCACCTTGGAGTTCATTCAGCGTAAGTTCTGGTGGCCCACCATAAAAGAAGACGTTGCTACTTTCGTCAAGGCCTGTTCCGTGTGCTGCCAGGGCAAATCTTCTCACCTCCGCCCTCAAGGACTCCTTCATCCCTTATCTATTCCCCACCGACCCTGGTCCCATATCTCGTTGGACTTTATTACTGGCCTTCCTCCGTCCCATGGTAATACTACTATCCTAGTCATCATCGACAGGTTTTCTAAGGCGGCCAGGTTTGTTCCCTTGACCAAATTACCTTCTGCCAAGGAAACAGCTGAGTTGGTGATTAACCATGTGTTCCGAGTCTTTGGCATCCGGCAAGATATGGTTTCCGACAGAGGTCCCCAGTTCGCCTCAAGGTTTTGGAAGGCCTTCTGCCAACTCATAGGGGCCACGGCCAGTTTATCTTCAGGGTACCATCCGGAGTCCAACGGCCAAACTGAGAGGATGAATCAGGAGCTGGAAACCACCCTCAGATGTATGGTTTCCAACAACCCGTCCACATGGTCATCCTTCATTGTTTGGGCCGAGTACGCGCACAACACCTTGTGCTCCTCCTCCACTGGTATATCCCCGCACGAGTGTCAGTTTGGCTATGCTCCTCTATTGTTCCCGGACCAGGAGGCAGAAGTCAGAGTGCCTTCAGCCTCGAGGTTCATCAAACGCTGTCGGCTTACGTGGAAGAAGGCCCGTCTTAATCTTCTGCGTTCCTCACAGCAGTACCAACGACAAGCCAACAGACGTCGCCGTCCCGGTCCTACCCTGTACCCCGGCCAGAGAGTATGGCTCTCAACAAAAAACTTACCGCTACGGGTGGAGTCTCGCAAGCTGTCCCAGAGATTCATCGGTCCCTTTAAGATAACCAGGAGAGTCAATCCCGTTACTTTTCGCCTGCACTTACCCAGATCCCTTAAGATCAATCCCACATTTCACATTTCTTTATTAAAACCTGTTGTTTTTTCTCCCCTTATCCCGGCAGGCAGACCTCCCCCTCCGCCCCGTATCATCGGAGGCCAGTCGGCTTATACAGTCCACCGGATACTGGACTCCCGCCGGGTGCAGCGGTCCTGGCAGTATCTGGTGGACTGGGAAGGCTACGGTCCCGAGGAGCGCTCCTGGGTTCCTGCCAAGGACATACTGGACCCTGACCTCATTCGTCAGTTCAGGGCCCTCCACCCTGAGAAGGCTGGTAGGAACGTCAGGAGCCGTTCCTAGGAGGGGGATTCTGTCAGGTTTTGGCCAGGACTGTTCTGGTTTTGGTCACTAGATGTCCCCATTGCACCTTTTTTGAACCTTTTGTTTTTTCCTTGCTCTAATTATTGTTTGCACCTGTATGTCGTTCCCTTGTTAGTATTTAAACCCTGTGTGTTCCTCAGTTCTTTGCTCAGTGTTTGTATGTTAGCACCCAGCCCCAGCCCAAGCCTTGTTCTGAACATATGATTCTCTTATTGGATTTTCCAGAGGTTCTCTGGTTTAGTTCTTGTGTATTTTTTTGAGTAGTCTTTTGAGGTTTGTTTTTCCCTGCTGTTTTTACCACTTTGGAGTTTCTTTGTATTTTGGAGGATATCCATTTTGTGCTTCTTGGCTTTATGTTTGGACATTGTGGATTTAGATTCTTTGCCTGAAGATTTTGTTCTTTAATTAAACCACCATCTCTAGTACTGCTGTGTCTGCCTTATCTTCTGGGTTCTGACGATTATTAGTGACTGTTTCTCGCACCGGGTCCTGACAGAAAATATTGCGTTGTTAGAACTTTATCCATAAGCAGAATAATAATAACCAACGGCAGCAAATTCAATAGGTTTTCACCAGCTTCGTTAGCTTGATCTCCTAATAATAGATGTGGGCTTGTGGTGGTGAGTGTTTATGTCTGTGTACTTGTGTGTATGGCTGTTTGAGAAGGAGAGATGCTATGTGTGTATTGGTGCCATTTTCCTGTAGCTCATTTAACTCCCACCAGGCTGATGAGAGGCCTGGGGCTCCTGTGGGTAAAGCTGAAGGTCAGCCTTGTGTGACAGGCCCTTTCCCTGTGTCACAGCGTAGGGCCCCTACAAGGCATTGCATGACAACATGATAATTATTCTGCTAGCTAATCACTTTGATTCATCTCAGTTCATTTGATATCAGTTTAACTAATCCAGGGAGCCTAACACTGGAGCAGCAGGGAGTGATAATGTGTTACACACTGACCTTAAAGATTGGTAACTTTATCTCTCCATGAATCTCTGTCTGTTCCCTGCTGTCTCGCTCATCTCAGACGTGCTGCCCTCTGGAGCGGGTGAAAAGACAGGTACCATGCTGTCTGATGGTGCCATATACAGCAGTATAGACTTCACAGGCAAGGCGGGCTACAGCAGCCCAGCACGGGGCAGCCAGGCTACCCCCTATGCCACCACTCAGATCCTGCATTCCAACAGCTTCCATGAGCTGGCTGTGGACAGACCAGACCCTCGCTGGAAGGCTTCCCTTCGAGCCCAGCAGGAAATAGCCAACCTGGGCTACTCAATGACCGACGGACACCCCTGCAACGGTATGCCACAGCAACACTGGGGAAACACAGGGAGGGGATGGGCAGGGTAGGGCTGTGTGGTTTTGAATGTGTGAATGTGTGTGTGCCCCGAAGGAGCGTGCTCTAAAGCATAGCATCAGATCTCGCTAGGTTGTAGCATCGGCTGGATGGTCAGTCACAGAGTGAAGCTTAGCATTCATTAGATGCCTTTTTGGAATGACAATAGGACTAGTAGAGGAGGAGTAGAGAAAGAGAGATAAAGAAAGAACATTCGAGTCTAGAAACAATAGAAGAAAAGATTATTTTCAGTAGATTGATTGGAAAAGAGCAGAATGTTTAGTTGACATGTTAGCAGACGGTCTTATCCAGAGCGACTTACAGTACAGGAGCAATTAAGGGCACATTGACAGATTTTAGCCACTAGGCTACCTGCCACTTTGGAGAGAGAGAGAGAGAGAGAGAGACACACACACTGCGTGAAAACAAATTAAAGAGAGCGAGAGAAAGAGGGAGCGAGAGGGGGGCAGCAGAGAGAGGAGAATGTTATATTTACATTTTCATTGAAAATGGACCCTGAGGATATTGTTGTTAATCGCTCCTCTCTCCTCATGTCGATTTTTACTCCTCTCTCCTCATGTCGATTTTTACTCCTCTCTCCTCATGTCGATTTTTACTCCTCAGCCTCAGGAGTTTTTCTACCCTAGAAATGTCAGAGAATTAAGGCACATTTCTTTGGATTAATTTGATTAGCAGAGGCAGTGTTTTGACCCGTGGATATACAATTACCTTGGCTGTGCGGAGCGGAGGCGTATTGTTGAGAGGGTCTCAGGCTGTCTGTCTGTTGGTCGGACGTCCATTCTCTTATGTGCTCTGGGCTGTATGCTCAGCTGAATGCTGGTTACCTGAGAGAGATAATGAACGAAGAGGAAGAGAGAGAACAGACGGAGGGAGGAAGCCAGCCTGCATCCCCGGGCCCCAGGTCTCTACGCCTCTTTAAGAAATGTCAACATAGAGGAAAAGTCTTAGTGCTCCGTCAGCACACTGAGAGGAGAGAAATAATGAGAGCCAGGTGGGGGAGAAAGTGAGGGAGAAAGCCCAGGTGATGATGAAATAGCTTTCCAAGGAGCAGTGTGTGTGTATGTGTGTGTGTTTGAACCCAATGGGGAATAGTATCAGCTCATTAAAACCCACAGCTTGAGGGCTATAGGGATATCTCCGTATTGTGAGGCAGAGACCAGGCTGATAAGATAAACTATCAATCTCTGACTTCCCTTCCCTTTCTCTATCTGTCTTTTTTTCTCTCTCTCTCTTTCCTCCTCAGGTGGAAAGGGCAGCAAGAAAAAGAAGTCAAAGGGTGGGACAAAGACCTCCAAATCCAATGGGTCCTGTTGGGTCAACATGCCCCTGCCTCCCCCACCCATGCACCCTCTGCCAGGCACCGAGGTGGACCACTACCCCCCAGAGAACCATGGAGGAGGGTAAGATAATATTCTCTCTGTCTGGACACACGTATAAACATACACCTATACACATCATATCATGATGCTACACAGGAAGTGAAATAATGACAAGGAACACATGCAGCCTCTCTTGTCTATGGGATCTGAGGTATGTCTGTGAACCACTGAGAGGAAAGCAAACCCTCTCCTAATTGGCTGTAACCAGCGTGACTCTCTCTCTCTCCTTGAACTCTCCTATATCTCTTGCTGTGTGTGTGTACTCAAGGAGAGCGCTAAGCACAGATGAGCAGGAGGTTGCTACATGGAGTAGTAAGCTCCCTCTGCCGGTGCCTGTACTAGTCATACTGAGGAAACCTTCATTACTCTGCTTGGTATTACATGAAAAAGACACTGGTTTTGTCACAGGCATTTTTTGAAAGGATGGCAGTGGGAACACCTTGGGGTGTGCACACATATCTTGCAGCCCGTTTCAGACAGCTTTGGTTGGTTTAACCACCACTTATGACAAAACAGCATGTGGTTAGATCTTGTAATTTGATCTCACCATCCCATCCCTGCCAGTGGATTTGTAATTACAAACAGCAGCAAATGTGTGTAATTCCCTCTCTCCCTCTGCTGAGAGATAGAACATCAGATAACAATGTTTTTAATGGTCTGGCAAAATACAAACCAGTAGAAAAACAATTGTATTTGTCTGTGAGCTAAGCGTACAACACTGAGAGCAGGTCACTGTGCACTAGCAATAACAATTAGAATTCTAAACACCTTAAACACACATCCACAGAGAAGTGCAGGATACGGTTTTAGTTAAAATTACTCACATTGTAGTTCATGTTGCAGGTATGACAGCGACAGCTGGGCCCCGCCCCTTCCTGTTCAGACGTACCTCCACCAGGGATTGGAAAGCGATCTAGAGGAGGAGCGAGTGCCCACCCCGCCCCTCAGGGGAGTGGCTTCCTCCCCGGCAGCAGCTCCCTACAGCCAACCGTCATCCTCCTCCCTTAGCTCCACCCACCACGAGGAGATGCAGTCCATGCTGCAGGCCCACCTGGATGAGCTGACCAGAGCCTACCAGTACCAAGTGGCCAAACAGACGTGGTGAGCAGGAGAGAATTTACTGTGGATCTGTCAATGTCTTTATTAAAAAAATATATTATACCTCTTTACTTTCTACGTAGTCTTTTCTCGAGTCTGAGTCTGGTGAGAGATACTACTTTCTATGTAGTCTCTTCTCAAGTCTTAGTCTGCTGAGAGAGACTGCTTTCCATGTAGTATCTTCTCAAATCTGAGTTTGGCGAGAGAGACTACTTTCTTTCTAGTCTCTTCTCAAGTCTGAGTCTGGCGAGAGAGACTACTTTCTATGTATCAGTAGATCATGATATGATACAACAATTGTCTTTGCTACATGTTTTCAGTGTGATATGTATCCACTTTCCACTATGAAAAGAACCCAAAGTACTGTACTTTGTGTTCTTTTGAATTGCCACAGGTACTTGTTAGACTAAATTGCCTATGATATTTCAATCATGAGACATTTACCCTGCAATTTCTGATTTGTGCTGTGGATGAATGAGGTGTCATTCTCTCCAATTGATCTGGATGCTTTTGTATATCAATAGCCAGTTTTTTTGAGTGTTTCATATCAGTGTGGTATATAGGTATGTCATCCTATCCCCTGGTTTCATGTTTCCTGCAAAATATAAAAACAGCCCTTCATTGATTACACCTCATTGGGAAACTTGTTATGTCAGTAGGAAATAGCGTTGAGGTGGTAATGATGGGGTTTGGCCTAGCGTGCTGCTCTGACAACAGGAACAAGAACTGCTAATTACATGGGTGTCTCATCCATAGTGGGGCTAGGCGTGGGGCGAGGTGTGGGGCGAGGCGTGGGGCGAGGCTTCAGAGGGGACAGCTGTGGGGGAGATAACAGACATGTTACTGACAGCCCTGCCTACCCTGCCATTCTTCTCCCTTCACCCAGACAATTACCAGTTCATTGTGTTAGTGCGAGCACGAGCACCGCAGAATTAGCCAAAGTAATCGCCGCGCGCCGCACATGGAAAATAATTAATTCAATCTCCCACACAGGCACTCACTCAAACATGCTGAACGGGGCTCTAGTACTGCACTCTGGTATTTGGTTGTTCGTGGATTTGTGTTTTGGCCTTTACTTCCTGTTTGTTAGTGTCTTTCTCTACCTCTCTGTGTCCAGCCTCAGCGCCATAACATGTTCCCTCATGTTCTATACAGGCATATGAAGGGCAGCCAACACCCACCTATGGCCCCTGTCCCTCCGATGGGGTACGTGTCTAGCACGCTTGGGTCTGACCTGGGAAACAACATCCCGTGTGAGGAAGAGGAGGAGGATGAAGCCTACGGAGTGTCACATCAGCTCTGTGGCTTTGACTACACGGCCAGATGCAGCATGGACAACCATGAGGGCTCAGGTGAGACACACACACACACACACACACACACACACACACACACACACACACACACACACACACACACACACACATATACATACACTCAGATCATGCCCCACATTTCTTCACAGTGCAGACAGGTGCACACGTCTTTACATCGAGCAGGATGACAAAGATTTGGGAGCAGTGAGAAAAATTGGCAATAGCAATATGGTTTTATTCAGTCACCACTTACGGAGACTAAATGCCTTGCTCATTATGCAGTTTCGACTGACAGTTTTATTATTTCCAATTTTCTCAACCGTATCGTGTCATACTCAGAACCAATTGTCTGATTGTTTCATATTGTGATATTCAGACTCATTAATTTGAACAAGGAATTGGATGAAAGGGAAAGATGTATTGTAGTCTGGTGTGGACACATGAGTGAAATCCATCTCCATTAAATAAAGAAACGTTAGACTGGCTAGTTATTTGATTTCAGATGGAAGCAATCATTTCTCCACAATATCTAATTTAGGTTTTTTTGTTCAATCACTCAAAGCCATTTCAAGTTTATGACCATATTGTCTAAACACTTAGTCTTTTAGCCTCTCTAAAGCAAATGACTCGGAAGAGTGTCTAACATCAAAGCAATGAGGAGAGTGAGAGCACAAGGTGTGGGGACAGATCCAGAGGTCAAAAGTGTGATGTGTTTTTGTAGACCACTAGTCTGTGTTGTGGGGGAGAGTGAGACCATGGTTCAGTCCTAGTCATGGAGATCATGGAACGTATGGCGTGCTGGCTGAGACACGGGAAACTGTGCTAATATACTGTGGTGTGTCTGTGATAAAGTAGGTGATGTGCAGTAATCTGCTGTGTTGCCTCTATGGGGAGAATGCTATGCTAGATCAGCTTATCTCTACAATGGTCTCTCCGTTGTCTCCTCTCCCGCAAAGACCAGGCCAACACACACACACACAGAAAGTCCAATGCACTTAGGATGGGAACCAGGAATTATAACCACATCGTATCCTTTACCTTAAATTGTCAAGATGTGAACGTTTACCCATACTACCCACACAAACAGTCTTATCTAGGAAGGTTTCTTGCACTGATTTGTACCCCCTCTATCATCCTCTCCTCAGTTAATTTGATTTACAACATGTATTTTTTCATACTTGAGTTCATTTTAGTACTACACTGAATCATTTCTAGCATATAGTTTAGCAGTGCAAAGCTATGATAATGAGTCATTTCTTGCTAATCTAAACTGATTAACTATGTTGTGCGTCTCCCTAATTCTCTGTCCCTGTGTCCCTGTCCTTTCTCCTTCGCCCCCTGGAGGTAAAGGTTACTCCCAGCGGGGTCGACCAGTCAGCTCAGGCTCCACAGAGAGCAGTGCTCTGGGTACACAGAGCCTCGGTCACCAGAGGGCCACACACACTGGACGCAAACCCCAGGCAGAAACTGTTGGGACACTGCCCCGCCGGAGAGACTCCCCCACAGATGGTAAGACATGGGGTGAGGGGGCACAGAGGACAGACAGAGAGAGAGATGGGGAAGGTGGATGGGATCTCTCTTTGTTGAATGTGGTTTATAGCTAACTACATTGAGTGTACAAAACATTAAGAAAACCTTCCTAATATTGAGTTGCACAACCTCATTTTCTTTCAGAACAGACTCAATTTGTCGGGGCATGGACACTACAAGGTGTCGAAAGCGTTCAACAAGGATGCTGGCACATGTTAACTCCAATGCTTCCCACAGTTGTGTCAAGTTGACTGGATGTTCTTGGTGGTGGAACATTCTTGATACACACAGGAAACTGTTGAGCATGAAAAACCAGGCAGTGTTGCGGTTCTTGACGCAAACCGGTGCACCTGGAACCTACTACCATACCCTGTTCAAAGGCACTTAAATATTTTGTCTTGACCATTCACCCTCTAAATGGCACACATACACAATCCTTGTCTCAATTGTCTCAAGGCTTAAAAATCCTTCTTTAACTTCTTATGGCTGCAGGGGCAGTATTGAGTAGCTTGAATGAAAAGGTGCCCATTGTAAACGGCCAGCTCCTCAGTCTCAGTTGCTAATATATGCATATTATTATTAGTATTGGATAGAAAACACGCTAAAGTTTCTAAAACTGTTTGAATTATGTCTGTGAGTATAACAGAACTCATATGGCAGGCAAAAACCTGAGAAGTTCCACTTCCTGTTTTGATTTTTTTCTGGGGGTGCCATATTTTCAACCAAGCTCTCATTGAAAATACAGAGAGATATGGATGGGTTTTCACTTCCTACGGCTTCCACTAGATGTCAACAGTCAATATAACTAAGTCTGATGACTCTAATGTGAAGGGGGGTTGAAAGAGACAGAAATTAGTAATCACTGCCATGAGGTGCCCACGCATTTAACTGGCACATTCACGTGAGAGTGAGCTCCGTTCCATCTCTCAATTGAAGCCGATGTAATTCTCCGGTTGGAACGTTATTCAAGATGTATGTTAACAACATTCTAAAGATTGATTCAGTACATCGTTTGACATGTTTCTACTGACTGTAACGGACCGTTTGGACATTTCGTCACGTTATAGTGGTCGCGCTTTGAGACTTTGGTTAGGGCGTTTGGTAAACAATTTGAAAGTAGCTAATTTGACATAAATAACGGACAAATCAAGCATTTATTGTGGACCTGGGATTCCTAGGACTGCATTCTGATGAATTCATCAAAGGTAAGGAAACATTTATCATGTATTTTCTGGTTTCTGTTGAGTCCAACATGGTGGCTAATTTGGCTAATCATCTGAGCTCCGTCTCAGATTATTGCATGGTTTATATTTCCGTAAAAAAAAATTGAAATCTGACACAGCGGTTGCATTAAGGAGAGGTATATCTATAATTCTATGTATATTACTTGTATTATAATTTATATTTATGTTGAGTATTTCTGTTGAAACGATGTGGCTATTCAAAGTCACTTGATGTTTTTGCAACTAGTGAATCTAACGCCTCAATGTAAACTCAGATTTTTTTATATAAATATGAACTTAATCAAACAAAACATGCATGTATTGTATAACATGAAGTCCTATGAGTGTCATCTGATGAAAATAATCGAAGGTTAGTGATTAATTTTATCTCTATTCTGGTTTTTGTGAAAGCTATCTTTAGCTGGAAAAAATGGCTGTGGTTATTGTGGTTTTGTGGTGACCTAACATAATCGTTTGTAGTGCTTTCGCTGAAAAGCCTATTTGAAATCGGACACTTTGGTGGGATAAACAACAAGATTACCTTTAAAATGATATAAGACACATGAATGTCTGAGGAATTTTAATTATGAGATTTCTGTTTTTTGAATTTGGCGCCCTGCACTTCGACTGGCTGTTGTCATATCGATCCGGTTAACGGGACTGCAGCCATAAAAGGCTGTCTCCTCCCCTTCATCTACACTGATTGAAGTGGATTTATTAACCTGTTTGGCGTGCAAGCCCGACGTTGGTACACTTATGACAACAGCCAGCTCAAAGTGCAGGGCGCGAAATTCAAAATATATATTTTTTTAATATTTAACTTTCACACATTAACAAGTCCAAGACACCAGATGAAAGGTACACATCTTGTGAATCAAGCCAACATGTCCGATTTTTAAAATGTTTTACAGGGAAGACACAATATGTAAATCTATTAGCTAACTACGTTAGCAAAAGACACCACTATTTTTACTCCATCAGTTTTTTACTACATCAGTAGCTATCACAAATTCGACCAAATAAAGATATAAATAGCCACTAACCAAGAAACAACTTCATCAGATGACAGTCTGATAACATATTTATTGTATAGCATATGTTTTGTTAGAAAAATGTGCATATTTCAGGTATAAATCATAGTTTACATTGCAGCTACAGTCAGAAATTGCACCGAAAGCAGACAGAAAAATTACAGGCACAAACGCCAAATAACCAAATACTCATCATAAAACATTTCTGAAAAATACATAGTGTACAGCAATTGAAAGACAGGCATCTTGTGATTTCAGACAATATTTCCGATTTATCAAGTGTTTTACAGCGAAAACACAATATAGCGTTATATTAGCTTAGCACAATAGCAAACATAACAACAGCATTGATTCAAGGCAAAAATAGCTATAACGTATAAACCACCAGAATATATTAATTGTTTCACTAACATTCTCAGAATTCTTCAGATGACAGTCCTGTAACATCATATTACACAATGCATATAGAGTTTGTTCGAAAATGTGCATATTTAGCGGCACCAATCGTGCTTATACAATGAGAATAGTGTCCATAACGTCAAGCAATCTGTCCGGCGCCATCTTGTAAAGGCACCTATTCTTATCAAAAACTATTCATAAACTTGACTAAAAAAATACAGGTTGGACAGCAATTGAAAGACAAATTAGTTCTTAATGCAATCGCTGAATTACATTTTTTAAATTAACCTTACTGCGCAATACAGGCTGCGATAACGCAAGGCTACACTGCAGGAAATGGCGTCCTATGCATTTGACATTTTTCAAAAGAACAATGAATTATCAGCATAAATAGTTCTTACTTTTCGATCAACTCCCATCAGAATCTTGGGAAATGTGTCCTTTGTCCAAAAGAATAGTTGCTAGGTTGGAGAACGTCGTCTTCAACGTTGCAATTAGCAGTAAACAATAGCCATGTGGGCCAGAGATACCCAACTTCCTACAACGTCACGAAAATAAATAACCGAAAATCGCAATATACTGACAAACTGATATAATTCGGTTTAAAATAACAACATTACGATGTCTTCAACACCTATATCGAATAAAAACAGAGCCGGATATATCTAGGAGCTGAAACGGGAGCTTCTAAAATGACATGCCAAGACCCTCCCTGCGTCAGAGCGAAGAGTGGAAAGATGGGACACTTCGGTTCCAAGCAATTTATAACCTTTGGGAACTACGTAGAAACTCCATTTCAACTCTCCCTATTCGCTGACACCCAGTGGAAGGCGTATGCAGTGCATCTCAACCAATAGAGGACAGGCAAATTAATACACAGGTCTCAGAACAGCCAGCAAAATTCTGCATTCTGACATACACATAGGAAAATTGCTCTAAGTCCAGTTCTGTTTCACCCACAGATATAATTCAAACGGTTTTAGAAACTAGAGAGTGTTTTCTATCCAATAGTAATAATAATATGCATATTGTACGAGCAAGAATTGTGAACAAGGCCTTTTTGGAATGGGCACCTTTTATCTGGCTACTCAATACTGCCCCTTGAGCCCAAAGAGGTTAAGTGACATCAATAAGGGTTCATAGTTTTCACCTGGTCAATCTATGTTATAGAATGTTTTGTCCACTCAGTGAATATACCCATGCTGATCTCTGTGACATGTTCAACCGATTACAAAGGCCGCTGTGTATAACCCATCTTGGGAGCAGTATTAACCAGTGCCTTATGTCCTCCTCCCCTCATCAGTGGCCTCTCCTACCCCTGAGCCTGTCCACAGTGTGGGGGCAAGGCTGCATGGGTCATGGGCGTCTGGGGGCTCGGACCCACCAGAGGAGTGTATGGTCTCAACGCTGGAGCGGCAGCATATGGCCTCCTGGAGCGGCAGACCCTCTAACATGGCCACTCTGGGCAGGACACGCCACAGGGCTGCGGCTGGGGTGGGCACAGACCATCCACACAACATCCACCCGCCTCCCAACAGCACCGAGCATAGCTATGGAGAACGATGTATGTATTCAGGCTCTCCGTAGTCACACAATGGTATTGTTTCTGGTTGGTGTGAAGCAATTTTCTGTTGGTTATATGTGATATACTGTATTCACACGTTTGTCTGTCTGTGTGTCTTCATCTCTCAGAGTCTTTGTGAGTCGGACCCTCCAGTGCTGCCTGTCCCAGGACACCTTGTCTATAAGTGCAATGAGATTTCCCCTCTGCGAATGCTACAGGATGGAATATAAAGAGAAGGCTGGAAGATGAGAGAGAGAGAAAGAGGGAGCCAGAGAGAAACGCAGAGCTGTAAATGTGATGTACAGACACACATCTCAGTGTTCTTTTTACAGTGTTACTTTCATCCCTCCTTCCAAAAGAATATACTGTATATCACATGCCCCTCCTATTTCATGTCACATGATGTACAGAAACTCACTCCACATTAATGAAAAATAAAAATCCCTACAGTTAAGCTATTGACTCATGAAAGTGAAAGGACTTGCATTTCCTGTAAATAGGTTTTGTATTTTCAGTTTTTCAATTTTTTTCTTTGCTATGCAAGCCAAATTCTGACATTGAAGTTGTCTCGTTTACTTGTCATTTTACATTGTGAGTTGATGGACTGTGGTGCCACATGTGTTTTTCATAAATGCTCGAAATATTGCTTCATTTTGATGAAACTACTGTGTTGTTGTTTACTTTGCACAGAGCGTTTTGTGATGATAAGCACAAAGTCATCAGCTGAGGCTCAGAGAAGAATGATGAAGAGGAGTGTCTATAATATACCTTACATTTAAGAAATATAATATTTGACACAGTAAATGCTTTTCAGAGACAGATGTATTGAGAGATATAAGAAACACAAAGAAATTCAGAAATGAAAAAGACGCCCACATGTTATGATGTTTTGTTTTTCAATCTGCAGTGGTCCGTGGGGATGATGTGGCAGATGTGCAATGTTGCCCATACACAATATGCCCATGACAGTGAGACAGCAGTACTTGAAACTTTCCAAATAATGACAGTTCAGAATAATCAATACATTCAAACCATCTATGTGTAACATTTCAAATGGAACTGTTAATGCAGAGGACAATAGCTAGTTGTTGATAGGGAGGTGTTTGGCCCACAGAGCACCACTCAGGTGTGGTCAGGTGTGGACAGCTGTGTGCACAGATGGACTCTGTCAGTGTTACCCATGGGGATAGAGTGATAACACAGTGAGACAGGTCTTAAAATGAAGAGATATTGGCCTTTAGAAATCTAGCTAATCCCAGACTGGGTTTCCAGAGCTCTGAGTGACTAGCAAGCATGATTAACAACAATATGCAATTAGATTATAATAATAGACCCATCATAGATGTGATGGCCGTCTGTTTTAATCCTACTGGTGCAGTATAATGTGGCCCCTTTATCACCCTGGTAACAGATGAACGCTCATCAGGACGTATGGTTACCTAGGCATAGTGAGCCCCTTGCCAAGTGAGGATATCCTTAACACTGTAACCAGTCACGGAGGGCAGCTGGTTGCTAGTTTTTGCCTACGAGATTCACAATGAAGTGTTTTGATTCTCTTCTTTGTATGGTTCTTTTCTGGTTGTTCTTTGTATTGGCTCCACCCGGTCTGCCCTCAGGAATACACGTACAGTGTGGCCAATCCTATGATACAAATAAATGTGTATGTGGAATCAACCATGAGTCTCTGTGCTATGCATTTGAGTTGATGGTCCAAGATATTCTCCTCATATGATAAATGTTAATGCTGATTTTCTTAATACTGATTTTCCCATTAGGACATTATGTGCAAACACTTATAAGCTCCACATTAGCATAATGCACACACTTTTAACAGGATCAGAGATTAGTTACATATGAATAAGAACAATACTCGGTCTCCCTCTCTCAAGCGTCTCCGTGTTAAATCGGTCTTAGTCAGAGCTAATGGGAAAATTAAATCATTATTACTCCATTTTTATGCATCCATCCCTTCACTCTCTTTTTTCCTACACCAGAACACATTTACTCACTGGAGGAAATGTCAGAGTTATCCATTTACCAAGAAAACATTGAAGACAGCTCTAGCATCGGCGATTTGGGGACTTCGTGATACAACGAAAGATTACGACGATGATTCTCTCCTTCATTCCAGTTATTTTCCATCATCTTTATGGGATTTTGAAGATGCATGTGAATTCAGTGGTGATTACATTTCAGACATGTTTGTCGTTAGCAGTCTACGTACTGTAGCTCATTTACTGTATTCAAGAAATGCAATTGCATTGATTTATAGAGTTATGGTGGCTTTTCCTTGGGCATCCATGCCTTTCAACTCCATTTGTCATATCATATAATGTACACTCTACACCTAATGAATCACAACTGCTACATGAGATCACATTTCTACTACAACTATCCAAATCACTGTTGCATGCTGCATTGGCTCCAGCCTCTGTCACACACGGTACATTTCTCATCTTTCTGGACTAAGCCTGGCTGTTCCTACTGGCCAAACACAGAGGAACAGGACACAACTCTAATGACAGAAATGGAAGCTATAACGTATTCCACCCCGCATCTTTTCCTTAACATTTCTGTAATATTACCCTTCTTTACACCCATTGCAATAACGATTAACCATGTCAGCTTAGTCATCCATCATGTTTAACACCTTTCCTCTATTCAGTGTTGCCATTCCGTGTGTGGACAAAACCTTTGAAATGATTCTGTAGAGCCGTGGCCTTGGAGCTAGAACAGCTCATTAATGAGTCATGAAATTTGTCTAATTGCAAAGTTTGAACAGTAATCTTGTGTGATGTGATTACATGGGCCACAGGACAGCAGACGATGGAGGGAAGGAGAGGATGGAGGTCCCAGTCTAGAGCACCATTACCCTCAGGTGTAGGGGGTAGAGGCCCCAGTCTGCAGTACCATTATCCCTAGGTGGAGGGGGTGGAGGCCACAGTCTGCAGTACCATTACCACCAGGTGCAGGGGGTGGATGCCCCAGTCTGCAGTACCATTACCCCAGGTGGAGGGGGTGGAGGCCTGGGTCTGCAGTACCATTACCCCCAGGTGGAGGGGTGGAGGCCCCAGTCTGCAGTACCATTACCCCCAGGTGGAGGGGGTGCCAGTCTACAGCACCATTACCCCAGGTGGAGGGGGTCCCAGTCTACAGAACCAGTACCCCAGGTGGAGGGGGTAGAGGCCCCAGTCTACATCACCATTACCCCCAGGTGGAGGGGTGGAGGCCCCAGTCTGCAGCACCATTACCCTAGGTGGAAAGGGTCCCAGTCTACAGAACCATCACCCCAGGTGGAGGGGGTGGAGGCCCCAGTCTACAGCACCAATACCCCCAGGTGGAGGGGGTAGAGGCCCCAGACTACAGCACCATCACCCCCAGGTGGAGGGGGTGGAGGCCCCAGTCTACAGAACCATTACCTCCAGGTGGAGGGGGTGGAGGCCCCAGTCTACAGCACCAATACCCCCAGGTGGAGGGGTAGAGGCCCCAGACTACAGCACCATCACCCACAGGTGGAGGGGGTGGAGGCTCCAGTCTGCAGTACCATTACCCCCAGGTGGAGGGAGTGGAGGCCCCATTCTGCAGTACCATTACCGCAGGTGGAGGGGGTGGAGGTGCCAGTCTACAGCACCATTACCCCAGGTAGAGGGGGTGGAGGCCCCAGTCTGCAGTACCATTACCACCAGGTGGAGGGGGTGGAGGCCCCAGTCTGCAGTACCATTACCACCAGGTGGAGGGGGTGGAGGCCCCAGTCTACAGAACCATTACCTCCAGGTGGAGGGGTTGGAGGCCCCAGTCTACAGCACCATTACCCCAGGTTGGCCATGGTCTCGCATTGCCATACCTCCAAAGTCAAGCCATCATATTGTGTTGCAAAAATGTTTTGAATTGTCTACTGGCTCCCAGTGGCCAGATTTTGATTAGATGTTACATTTCAAGCAGTGGAGGCTCCTCAGAGGAGGAAGGGTAGAACCATCGTCCTCAGTAAATTTAATTTAAAAAAATAGTGAAACATTAAAAAACTTTTTAGATAAAGATATACTAAATATATTCACATCACCAAATCGTTTATTAAAACACACTGTTTTGCAATGAAGGTCTACAGTAGCCTCAACAGCACTCTGTACTGGTTGTAATGCAACAAAATAAGGAAAAACGCCAAGGGGGATGAATACTTTTGCTAGGCACTGTATGTGGCTGCTATGAACGTGAACTGTGTTTACGTGTGATCAGGGGTGTATTTATTCCGGCGATTCTGTTGAAAAATGTTTCTTAGACGGCTTTCGGTTGAGCGATGTAGAAAGAAGTCGCACGAGATCTCCTCCGACAACTTTTTGTAAATAATCCCACATTTTGCCTAAATTCATACTTCTCATGACCTCAAAAGTTGTTTTAATTACCCAGTAATAGAGTGTACCTAAGTTAGCATGAGCAAACCAGTCACACGCTCTGGATAATCGACAGACAAAACGTCACACTCCGCCAAATCAAATTGCATTGATAAAAGTTTGCTGTAGATTAGCTATGTTGTTCGAAACGTAGAGCACTTACTTTAAATATGCAGTGATCACTTTCGTTGTTGTCACTTAAAGTCGATGATGCACCAAAATACAGTGCTTGTAGTGGTTGAATTCCTTTATCTGGTGGCTGGTCATCTGTCGCTGGGGCTGGGTCCTTGAATAGGCCAGCCAGGTCATGTGATACAAGTTAGTATTCGAAGTCCCTTCATGTCTAAGGACGTCGGGAGGTGATGCAAAAACCAGCCGCTAGGGGAAAAAGTGAGTGCTGTTACCTTCAAATAGGTTTCGAATAAGCATCTGATTCCAAAGGGTGCAATTTCCAATCAAGCGATAGAAAGTTGTTTTTGATATTTTTGTTTTAAGCCTATCCTAAATATTGACCCTTACCTTAACCATTCAGAGTTCATGCCTAAACTTAACCTTAAACACTTTGAAAATTGATGTTTGAGAGGCACGGATGAACGTCTAAATCTGACCTGAGACTGTGAGAGCTGGTAGCAGCAGGCCTCCTCTCACCGGACTCTGTGCTTTCCTGAACAGAAACTATTATTGGTACTTCTGGGGGTAAAGACAGCCACGGAAAATCTTTTCGTTCTTAATCTTGCTCTTTCCCTCACAAACAGACAATTCTTTCCACGTCATTGGCACTTCTTTTAAATTTGAGTAGAATATTGCGACAGGGGCCACATACTGCTTTTAAAAACCCATCAGTCAGCGTGACAGGTCACATTATCTCTTCTAAAGCCATCATGTAGTCCGGTCGCAATAAAAAACGATTTACCTTGCAAAAGGTTATGTTTGTTCCTGTTATAGTTGTACGGTTCACCAGAAACATGGCATATATCAATATATTTTGATGGGGTTTTAATCTGCGATTTCTCGGCCATCCTCACGCTCTGATGTACCTACAACACTAATCTAGTGAGCACCTCCGCCCAAACAAGGCATTTGATTGGTTTGACGTGTTGCAAGGCGTCACTGATTTACATAGATTCTTTAGCTGATTTTGTGCCATGGACTTCAACAGGCTTGCCTGGTTCTTGACGAGGGTATGTAGACCCTAACCCCAGATGGATGGGTAGGTAAAGACTGGGGGTCCTCTGATCTTCAGCTCCCTCAGTGGCCAGTTTGTCTCTGTCTCCCACCGTCATTATTAGAGAGATTAAAGTAGATGTCACACGTCAAGATTTGATGGATGACCCTATGTGAGCCTATGTGACCGCTATGTGAACCTAAGGGGCTGCCTGTCAGGACATTCTTATGGTTAGGTGGGGGTCTTTGGGTAAGGGTCCAGTTGTCAGGTCAACCGGTAATGATTTATGACCCAAGCCTGATTTATGACCCTATGTAATGATTTATGACCCTATGTCCTGTTGTAGCAGGCATGCCCATATTTGGGCTTCCGGTCAGGACATCCTGGCCGGGGTGGGGGTCTTTGGGGTAAGTGTCAAGTTGTCAATGTCGTAAATCAGAAAAAGATCATGATTTATGACCCTATGTAGTGATTGATGCCCCAATGGTTTGTAGAAAGGGGGGCATGCCCATATTTGGGCTTCCGGTCAGGACATCCTGATCCTGGGCTTTTTGGGGTAAGTGACCAGGTGTCATGTCAAACTGTTCCTGGATGTCTAGTGTTGGGGGGTTGTTAATGAACATTTCAAAGAGGCTGGCTTTGCAGAAGCCTTATAAAGCCCCAGAACAATTCCTGTTTAAGACTGTACAAGATCTTAAGAATAACCATGGAATTTGGGATCGGTGGCAAAGCGGTGATGACTGTAACAACTGAAGCGGGTCCTCGGTTGGTCCATAGAGCACGGGCCAAGTATAAACCCGCAATATATGATGCTCCAAAAAAACGTTTTTTAAATGTGTATAGAAGCCAAATACCTCCATCAAATGCGCTGAAAGATCAAGTGTTGATGTCTAATGGACAGCTGTGGGGGTATCGGTTTGATTACGTGGCCTGTAGAGTGACCCTCTATACGGTCGCTGAAGGAGAAGAATATACAGACCAGACTGTAGGCTTGGACTATGGTGTTGAAGACTGGTCGGTTTTTCGCAAGGTTGTGTGTCCTGAACTGCGCCTTATCACCAAGGGGTATAGTGTGTTCACGGGCCACGAGACCCGTTGGGAAGGTACCCCTGACTCCTCAGGACGAATATTTCACAGGGTGAAAATACAAAGACAGAATGGACGTCCCTGCGGCTTGGAGTTCTATATCGGCACCCAGGAAATCCGAAACAAAAACCTTCGGGAGGGGGGCCATACTGGGGATACCAGACTGCGTCTGCTTATTCCTTTTAAAAGTTGGGATGTACTGGAATTGAACATGTTGCAGGCGTTGGATGATCTCTTTGTATAGAGCCAACAGAGGCAGAGCCTTGTGCATTTAAAGAAGTGCATAATATATACGAATCTTGAAGATTACGTTTCAAAAGAGCCTCAAGAAGATACAACTTCAGAAGAAAACTAAGTACGGGGAGTCTTTAACCACGCCCAGATACCCAAATGCTGGGGTTCTACAATAAAAGCAAAAGCAGCCGGTTCTTCATTTCATCATAGACCATGGATATCCCTACCTTCTACGAGGACTCCGCTACGTCATGGGGCCCCGAAACTAAGGACTCAATGCCTCGCAGCCCTACACTCTACTCACCCCTGGCAAGACCCGCGACACCCCCTACATGTACCCAGCCTGAGGATGTGTTTGATGGGGTGGTCAGTACTATTTTTGTGGATACCATCAAGGCCTCTGTAGCTACACTTTTAGACTTGGTGATTGGCGACTATATAAGAGAAAAATGCATCGGCTGTGAGATCAATCACCCCAGCCAGCGTCGTCATCCTTGCCTATACGACCCTCCGAGATACTACTTTTTCAATCATTTTGAGGAGCTGGTGAAAAGACTGTGGTCCCGCAGGTTTATACCATCGCTGGTCAGCGCCCTGGAGTCTATGGGTCTTGTGCCGTCTATCCCCAGAGTTTACGGGGTAACCGAGGCCTTCCTACATGAACTGAAGGAGGCAATTTTCATCCACGAGAAACTCAAAGAAATCCGACACACCCTGGTGACCGACAACAAATACCGGGAAGCTGTGGTGGCTGATGTGGTGCTTTTCTGGCTCAATAAATCCCAAGAGACCGAGTGACATTTTGTTATTTAGAGCTATGGGTAACTATGTGTCTACGATGTTGGAGCGAATACATACATTTTTTCTTTTGAGAGACCTTACAAATGTTATGCATCAGATTATTGAAAATAAAGTGAATAATGTATCGTTCTACACGACACACAATACCTGGGCTAATGTCGAGCGTTTGTTGAAAATGGAACAAATCATGAATCATGTACGACATACGGGTGGGAGTTTGCAATGGACACAAATGGTATCAAGAATTGTTGATGAGTCTGAAGAGCTAGAAGTAACTTTGGCTAAGATTTTGCATTATTTGTTTGAACCCCCATTTAATGTGAACGTGTATCATATTTGTTGTTTATATACTTATATATCCGACGTGTGTGTTTTAAAAATTCAGCGACACAAACCTGTAAATCTAAACCATATATACAGGGTGTTGCATGATGTGATTGTTGAGAAAACTGGGACTTGTATCTTGCAACAAATCCTGAATTGGTTGTATACGTAATACTTGGTGTTAAAAAAAATAAAAATTCTCAAACTGAAATGTTGTCGTTATTTGAAAGTGGCTCATTAACGTTATTGTCCCTCAGAGAGGCAAGAAGGATGGCTGAACAGCTGTTGAAAAACATTTATTATAATCCCGCTAACCCCGGGTCTTATGGTGGTAAAGAGCGTTTACAGAGAGCAATAGCCGAAGAAACAGGTAGCCTGTTAAGCGATGCTAAAGTGAGTGAGTGGTTATCAGAGCAGGATGCCTATACTCTCCATAAATCTGTAAGAAAACATTTTCCAAGAAATATAGTTTTTTCTACGCATCCCTTATCCCAATTTCAGGCGGATCTATGCGACATGCAGGCCCTTGCCGATAAAAATGATGGAAATCGCTACATGCTAACGGTTATAGATATTTTCTCTAAAGTAGCCTTTGTAAGGGTTTTAAAAAATAAGAGCGGGGCCGAGGTAACCCGGGCCTTTGACTCGATCTTGAAGGCAGGAGGAGCACCCAATAAAGTGCAGACTGATGGAGGAAAAGAATTCTTCAATAAAACATTTCAGAAGCTGATGAATAAGTATAACATAATACATTTTGCTACAGGCTCGGATTTGAAAGCTTCGGTTGTGGAACGCTTTAATAGGACTTTGAAGGAGCGGATGTGGAGATATTTTACAGCTCACAACACACACCGATATCTCGATATAGTTCAGGATTTAGTAACGGGGTACAATAACAATTATCATAAGAGTATAAGGATGAAACCGTCGGAGGTGTCTTCTGAAAACTCTTTTCAAGTCTTTAAAAATCTGTATGGTTTGTTCCCCGTTCGCCGTAAGAAAAAAATTAACTTTAAATTCAACGTGGGTGACTTGGTGCGTATATCTAAATTGAGGGGTGTTTTCGACAAAAAATACGAACAAGGTTTTAGCTCGGAGTTGTTTACCGTTACAGAATGTCTGCCACGCATACCCTCTGTCTACAAATTACAAGATTATGACGGGGAGCTTATAGAGGGATCTTTTTATGAAAAGGAATTACAGAAGGTCCAGTTGGGTAAAGACAAAGTCTTTCACGTGGAGGAGATTCTAGATCAGAAGAGAGAAAAGGGTAAAAAATGGTTGCTGGTCCGCTGGAAAAACTGGCCCCAAAAGTTCAACAGTTGGGTATTGGAGCATGATGTGGTGGAGGCAACGGGGATTAACTTAAACCCACAGTCCTGATAACTAGCTCCTCATTCTCGTGTACACAGGAGTGCATCATGGAACACAGCGGCTTCTACCTGACTCTCCCCAGTAATGCGTCTGCACATATATATCGTAATAATCAGAGTTCGAATTATACAACCAATTTTCCAAAGCCTATAGAGTTATCCGAGGCTTGGGAAGTAGGTCTCAGCGAGATTACATACCCCCATAGTTGGTATAATATCAAAGATAAGGACCGTGATTTTTATTGCAAAAAGTTATCGGAACCTGCGAAACTTATTAAGCTTAAAAAAGGTTTCTATAGAACCGTCGACAGGATCGTCTCAGAGTTGAATGAACACCTAACCCTAAACAAGATGGAAATATTCCTATTCTACAATCCAATCCATAAAAGGATACAAATCTCAGGGCCTGCTAACGGGGGTATAAAGACCAGCGGTAATTTATCCTACATGTTGGGGATGGGTCCCAATAAATGGACGTATGTGAAAGATAAATTATTCCCATTCCCTGCGGATATCCATGCAGGCTTTTACAACATATTTGTGTATACCGACATCATAACCTATCAAAGGGTCGGAGACACATGTGTGCCCCTCCTGAGAACAGTTCATATAGACGGAAAGGATGGGGACATCGTCACTGTCAATTATGACAAGCCGCACTACGTACCCGTCAGCAAGAAATATATTGAAAACATTCTGGTTGAGCTTAAAACGGATCAGAACGAAAACATTGAATTTACTTATGGTAAAACGATTGTAAAACTACACTTTAGACCCACCAAAACCTCTCTACATATATATTATTTGGTATTATATTTATAAACATAATACCAAATAAAAGGGTCATGGAGCACCCTCAGCTCGACCCCAACCGTTATGTTTCATACTATGTGGATCAAGTTGGTAATGGACTACCAGGATATCATGGAGCACCGACAATGTATGGTGCGGGGATAGGGGGTATATTTCGTAACCTCTTTAGGATGGTTTTACCGTTTATGAAGAGAGGCTTCAGCATAGCCAAACCACACTTAAAATCCGCGGCTAAAAATATAGTAAGTGAGGTTGTAGCAAATGCTATGACCCGCAGAGCGTCACCAGAGGTGGAGCATCAAGAAGGCTCGGGTCTTATGATATTGTCTCGAAGGCCAAAAAAGAGACCCCCAGGTTTAAGACGCAGGCCTGCACCTAAAAAGCGGAGGTTAACTGTTAAAAGAACCTCAGTAAGTCAAAGACGTGGTAAAGTGAGGAGGTCTGGACCAAAAAGAATACTAGGAAGTATTTTCTAAAAGAATAAGTGACATGGCTCTTTTACACCGAATGTCCTCTGAAGCTATAAAGACAGAACTCGATCTTTTCACGGCACCGTTAACGCAGCATTCAATAGACAGGTCCAGTTATGTGGAGATAGCCCCCCTCTCGGCTATTACAGATAACGGGCCTATCGAATTTTTCATACCAGGCCACGGTGACAACTATCTGGACCTCAACAACACCTTGGTGCATTTACGTCTAAAAGTGACCAAAAGAGATGGGTCTAATATTGCAGGCGATGCCAAAGTGAGTCTCATTAATTACCCCTTGGCCACCATCTTCTCCCAAGTGGATGTGACTTTGGGTGAACGCCTAATCAGTCAAAGCAGCGCCACATACCCATATAGAGCCATCATGGAGTGTTTGCTAAACTACTCCGAAGACACTCTCAAAACACAATTTAGCGCCGGGTTGTTTAGCAAGGATACTGCAGGAGTCTCTATGGAATCGACAGACCCTTCCACGGGGGCGGACAAAGGCCTAGCGGCACGCGCTCGCTACTGCGCCGAATCTCGAGAGTTTCATTTGCTAGGCCCTATACACTCTGACATTTTCTTTCAAGAACGGTTGCTCCTAAATTCTGTTGATTTAAGATTAAAATTAACCAGGGCCAAGGATGAGTTTTGCCTGATGTCTCCCCAAGACGGGGATTTTAGTTTGAAAGTGTTGGGGGCCACCCTTTTTATTAAAAAAGTGTCTGTATCTCCGGCAGTACGCCTGGGTCACTCACATGCTTTGATGAAAGGAAATGCCCTTTACCCTCTCCAAAGAATTACCATGAAAACCTTTAGCATACCTGTGGGCAGTAGAATCTGCAGTCAAGAAAACCTATTTCTAGGCCCTTTACCTAGATATGTGGTTATAGGTCTGGTTGATCACGCCTCTAATACGGGGAGTTTAGATAAAAAACCCTTTAATTTTCAACACTTCAATGCAGAGTATGTAGCTCTCTGTCAGGACGGACGTCAGGTTCCTGCTAAGGCTTTCCAACCCCAATTTAACAACAACATATCTGTGCGAGAATTTTACAATCTATTCCTGGCCACAGGGAGGCATCTAAAAGATCTCTCTTTGCCTATTGACAGAAATGATTTTGCAGAGGGTTACACTTTGTATGCTTTCAATTTATCACCTGATGATGACACCTCAGGAAATCTGTCTGTGATGTCCCAAGGTAACCTCAGGCTGGAAATGCGTTTCCGTACACCTTTAACCTGTACAGTTAGCATGATTGTTTACGCATGCTCTGATTCAATCTTGGAAGTGAATGCCCGAAGACAGGTCTTAGTGGATTATTATTAAGGACCTTTGAGCAAAGACATGAATACCCAAGAGTTGGAAGGGCTCATGAGCCGCTTGATTGGAAAACAATTTTGTGGAGTGATGGCTTGTGATGAATTACCTATTGAGATATGGCCTGAGAGGCCTGCAATGTTTATTGTCAATACCCATCCTAAACACATGCCTGGTGAACATTGGCTAGCTATGACATTAGAACAGGAAGGTGGAAGAAAAATCTCAACTTTTTTTGATTCCTATGGCTTTCCCCCCGGTTTTTCACATTTCCCTAAATCTATTAAAGATTTTTTGACCCTAAACGGTTCAAAGATCTACTACAGCATCAAACAAGTGCAAGATAACCTTTCCACTACATGCGGTCACCACTGTGTATTTTACCTGTGCCAAAGAGCCCGGGGAGTTTCTTTTGAAGATGTTATGTTTCTTTATAAGGATGATTTAAGAAGTAATGATAACTTTGTATCTTGTTTTGTTAGAAAACATCAAAAGTGTTCAAATGTGTGTCGTTTAAGAACACGTAATCAAGGCGTATGCTCACGTCATATGTTTCAAGAATGCCACAAATGTTAAATTGCTTATTTTTCAAATAAAACATTTTATTGAATTTAATCATAGTCATTCAAAAGTCATTTTCAAAAGTCTAACCACGCCGAGAGATCGGGATTAGGAAAAGGTCCTGAGACGTTCATGGGAGTAAATGAGTTAGCATCATCGCTTTCATAGGGGGGCGGTGTCGTTGGGGCATCTTTAGGGGTGCTGTATCTCGTTGAAGGCTTTTGTTTTAAAGCTTGAATCTGTTGACGAAGCTTATGGTTGGGTACACCCGAGAGGGGAATGTTCAGGATTGCCAGGGCCTTAAGAAACTGACGCCAGCCGGGAGGCCTTCGGTCATCAGCAACCTTGTGGGCAGCCGTGGTACTTTTAAGTAAGTCCACCATATGGGAACCCCTAACAACAGCGCCCTGAAGTATAAACTCTCCAGAATCGTTCCAAGCAGCTAATCCCTTTGAGTCTTTTATCTTGTTCATAATGTATTTAACATTCTTCCGGTTACGTAAAGGCACATGTGTCAGTAGGTCATGCATAACTTTATCTTCAAAAGGCATTTGAGCTTCACCAGACATAGGATCTTCACTAGGTAAGATCGCCGGTACAGGCCTTACCGGGGCCTGGCTATCGTTAGGTTCGACATCTGTTAAAGGGTCCGGTAGGGAAAGTGTTAAATGGTTGGTCTCTCTCTCCCCTTGCTTTACCAGAGTCAAATATCTTTGCATTAGGTTTGTGTATTTTTGGATCTTATCATAAGGGTTCAATCCTTTTCGGTTCAAAACATCCTTCATGGCCGTATCCAAATCATTTTCAGCTGTTTGTCTGATATTTTCAGGACCCTGCATTTGATTTTTAAGTCTATCCAACTCTTGTTGTGGCACCAAGTACATTTTAGTGGCCATCACACCGCGTGTTCAACCCCCACGTCTGGCCGCAATAAGGCTGGTGATGAAGGGCACAGCTATGCTGAGTAAAGGTATAAGAAAACCTCCAGACTGTTGTATACTATGTCTTTTCTTTTGAAGACTGGCCCTTTTATTGGCAAAGAGTTTGATCGCGGTCTTTTGTCTCTTTAATTTTTTCAATTGGTTCAGGGTGAGTGGAATGCGTCCTTTGAGAAGATTCAAAGCAATCTCACATAAGGCTAATATGAGATCTGAAGAACAACTACCCAAGATGGCCTTCCGTCCTTTAGCTGTAGACCCAACTAGCCTTGTCAAGAGGGGCAGGTTTCTTTTTAAACGCAGAGACATAGCGTTTACTTTTTAGGAAGGTATGCAGCAGGCCGCTCCCACGGAAACAGACCTGTACGTAGCCTAAGGTGTTCTGGAGTATTTGCTTTTAAATCCACGATTAAATACGAAAATGGCTCTTTGGTAGCGTCCTCATAGCTCTCCATAAAGTATGATTTCCTTCCAGGGTACATCTGCTGAGCTAGAGTGCTAATTTGCAGTTTGTCTCTAGGATTTTTAAACAATACCATGTAGTTGGCATTCAAGCTAATGGTACGGCTATTTTTACCTTGGTGAAACACATTCTGGACCAAGTAAAGCACGGACAGGTTTCTATGATGAGTATATTGGGTAAAAGCTCTTGCAATTTCTGGATGTTCGCTACCAGCAAATAGCATATCGTCCAAAACAAGCAGATTGTGTATATGTGGGGGGAGAAGTTGATCATCAGACAGAGAATCGGGTATTCCTTCAACAAACTTGATTTTTATTGTCTTCAATAATTCATCATACAGAGGTTGGTAACAGGAATAACACCATACAATATTGTCAGGCTTTTGAGATAACACATGTTCAGAATTCTCTAAAATACTTTTTACAAAAAAAGTTTTACCACTGTTTGATGGGCCTGCAATTAAGGCCGAAAAGGGCAGTTTTAAACGGGGGTCAAAATCCTCGACAGCCGTCATTATATCTTAAGCTTTAAGACACACTGGGGCTTGTAGCCTAAGTCAGTAGCCAAAGGGCAATGTGGTACCGTCAGGCAATAGCCGTCTCTTGTCATAGACTACCCTGAATCTTTTAGTGAGTGGGGCGTTTCTTAGATGGAACCCCTTTTTATCCCTCACTATTTTGTTGTAGGAGGTCAAAATCTCCAAGTCACTATTCTTGTCATTTACGAACCCGTCGACCAAGCGCGTGATTGATTCCAAGTTTACACGCGGGGCATTTTCGTAGTTTTGAGTCACGCCTTTGGCTTTCAACACCCCGTGATTGTCTTTAGTCCTAAAAGCATAGCTTTTGGGCCCACATGAGGACCATTCTGTGATATGGTCACCCTCGGCGAGTTCACTAGTTAACCTGTCTAGGATCAGCGTGGCGCTAGCGGCACACCCCCCCCCCCCCACTGAAAAACCAGTGCCGCGAAATTCAAAAAATATATATTTTTTAAATATTTAACTTTCACACATTAAAGTCCAATACAGCTAATGAAAGACACAGATCTTGTGAATCCAGTCAACATTTCCGATTTTTAAAATGTTTTACAGGGAAGACACAATATGTAAAGATGTACATCTATTACCTAAAAACACATTAGCATAATCCACCATCTTTTATTTGTCCACCAACACCAGTAGCCATCACCAATTCGGCTAAACTAAGATATTTATAGCCCCTAACCAACAAAAAAACTCATTAGATGACAGTCTGATAACATATTTATGGTATGGGATAGGTTTTGTTAGAAAAAAGTGCATATTTCAGGTAGACTTCATAGTTTACAATTGCACCCACCATCACAAATGGACTAGAATAATTACAATGAGCAACGTGTTTACCTAACTACTAATCATCAAACATTTCGTAAAAATACACAGCATACACGAATCGAAAGACACAGATCCTGTGAATACAGACAATATTTCAGATTTTCTAAGTGTCTTACAGCGAAAACACAATAAATCGTTATATTAGCTTAGCACATAGCAATTAGCAGCCCAGCATTGATTCTAGCCAAAGTGAGCGATAAAAGTCAACATCGCCAAAAGATATTAATTTTTTCACTAACCTTCTCAGAATTCTTCCGATGACACTCCTGTAACATCACATTACAACATGCATATACAGTTTGATCGAAAATGTTTATATTTAGCCCCCAAAATCATGGTTAGACAATGTGAAATGTAGCTCAGTTGGTCAGAAAATGTCCTTGCGCCACTTAGACAGTGATCTACTCTTATACATAAATACTCATAAACGTGACTAAAAAATACAGGGTGGACAGGGATTGATAGACAATTTAATTCTTAATACAATTGCGTTATTACATTTTTTAATTTATCCTTACTTTTCAATACAGTTTGCGCCAAGCGAAGCTACGTCAAAAAACATGGCGTCCTAAGCCACTAAAATGTTTCGACAGAAACACGATTTATCATAATAAAAATGTCCTACCTTGAGCTGTTCTTCCATCAGTATCTTGGGCAAAGGATCCTTTCTTGGGAGAAATCGTCTTTTGGTGGAAAGCTGTCCTCTTGCCATGTGGAAATGTCAACTGCGTTCGGGATGAACTGAAAAGCGTGCCCAACTTTTCACATCGTTGCAAAAATAAATGTCCCAAAATCGCACTAAACGGATATAAATTGCTATAAAACGCTTTAAATTAACTACCTTATGATGTTTTTAACTCCTATAACGAGTGAAAAGATGACCGGAGAAATATAACAGGCTAAACTAACGCTTGGAACAAGTGCGCGCCGGTGTCCTCTTGGCTCATGACGCAGCTCCCAAAGAATGACTAGCTTCAGGGTTTTTTCATTTGTAGGGCCTGTGAACGCGCAATCGACCCCGTTGGAATCGTCATCACGTAAAGGCATCCAGGGGAAGACGTAAGAAGTGTCCGTATAGTCATAGCAACGACAGTGCCCTTTTAAATGACTTCAGAACAGTGGCCAACATTTCTCAAATCTGACTCCATGTCAGGGAAATTGCTGTAGAATGGGCTCTGTTCCACTTAGAGACAAAATTTCAACTCCTATAGAAACTATAGACTGTTTTCTATCCAATAATAATAATAATATGCATATTGTACGATCAAGGATTTTGTGGGAAGCCGTTTAAAAAATTAGCCAAATTAGCATAAGTAGTCTAAACAGCGCCCCCATCCCCAACAGGTTAAACCTAGGGCTTTCGTTCTGTACATTGTGATCAAGACCTTCCCGCTCCAGATTTGATAGACATTTGTTCAGCTGTTCAAAAACATCGTATTGGGTTTCCTCTTCGAACAAGGGTGTTAAAGGATGGCTTAGAGGTGTAGGGGGTGCAGAATTAAACCTTGGGCTCTCGTTCATCTGGGTAATTAAAGATATGAGTGATTCGGGTATCTGTGATAACCTGTTTTCATCTGCAGACCCTGACTCATTCATACGTGTAATAATTTCAATGAGTTCGGAGGGAATCTGGGATAATAGGTTTTCATCTATAGCCCCTATGTCAATTAGCCCAGAATCATTCATATGGTTAATTATATCTTGGAGCTCTGTAGGGATTTCCGCTAAGAGGGTTTCAATTGTCTCGCTTAGGTCTATAGGGGGCGCCATTTCTCTACTTAAGGATGTGTGTGCTTGTGTTTTTTTACATATGTGTTTTTTAACGGAGGTATTTGCTTGTTTTAACCCTACTGTTGTTTAACATGCGGGGAAGCTCTCTACGCCAGAATGACACATCCTGATTGTATTGATGTTCGAATAGAATACCCATACGACGTTGAAGTAAAGCCTTTCGTGATTTTAAACCCTGTGTAAAAGCCTTGAAAAGCACGGCTTGGTCTATTTCACAAGAGGCTTTTGCCCCACCAGAATTGGCCGCTTCAATAAGGTTGGCCACTTCACAGAACATCAAATCGTCTACCTCAGAAATGTCATTTAAAACTTTGAAATCATCAGGCTTCGCTGTTCTGGTGACTGGGGTCTTTGGCGCCTCCTCGGGATCTAGATGTGTAGCTTCTTGGAGGTCTTTATAAGCCGGCGAGGAGTCTGCATTAAAAATAATACATACAGAAAAATAGGTTATTAACCCTAAAATATGTTTGATAAAAATGTAAAATACATTTCAGATATAAGCCTATATATTAACAATACATTAATTAAATACCTCGGCTTTTTTGAAGAGGGCTGTTCTGAAGAAGCTCTGAGAACTCGGGAACATGTCTTTGGGCAACCCTAATTATAGCATCTGCCTGGTCTGTAGCTTGTGAGCCTGAAATTTAAAAAAAAACAGCATTAGTCCATGTTTAAACATATTCAGGCATAAAAATAAAATATATATATATAAATGATAATTGATTCATACCTTGTCCTTGTAACGCTGTCTCGTGAATACCCTCCCAGTAGTATTGTTCGGGTGAAGCGGACCTGTGGATCTGGGCCCTGATTGTCCGTTGGTGTTTAATAGGGGGCGTCCAACGGTCCTGGGTCAGGGGAGTTGACAGGCCGTTTAAAGGCTCTGTTTGCGGCTTGTGTGTAAATACATCCTGGGAGTAGGGCACAATTGTCTCGTAGGCATATCCTTCACAGAAACCGTGTAGACTCCCTATGGCACCCGTTCTAGGATGTATTTCCGCTGTAAACACATAAAATAACTTTTAATATAAGATGCCGACACTTTTTGTTTTTAAGGTATAAATATTCTTACGGAATTCTTGAATCTTACTTACTACAATTCAGGGTCGGCGTTGGGATGTAAGCAATTTGTTCCGGAGACCCTACGGCCGGTTCGAGTTCAGTTATATCTCGGAGAATCTGAGTGAAGGTTTGAGAATCTAAAAAAAAACATTAGATAATATTAAAGCTCTAATCATTTTAGCTAATATTGACATTTTATACGTTAAGAATCCGGGCCCTAAGGCCTGTTTAATATTTCTATAACATACAACGTTTTCAAACAATTCCCAAGAACAAACAAATCTAATATATAGCATATGTAAATATTTATTTCCAGAACTAACCTTGAGAAATATCCATGAGGAGGGTTTTTACCAGATGATCTTTTTTAACGGGGTCCGTCCGATAACTATTCCTGGGGGAATGCTGTAGGGTAAATGCGCGAAAACGAAGCTAACAGGGGGGACCTGTTTTGCTTAGCTTTTGTAGCCGTATGACTCGCGTGGTGTCGTATTTTTTCGCGCTAAAACCGCATCAAAGTTATCTTTGAAGCCTAAGGCATGTGGTTCAAACACCCGCCATTTGGTTCAAACATAGGGTATTGGGTGGTGTCTAAACATTAGGTATCTTTTGATATTCTAAAATCTCCGGGGGCTAGCATCTAGATGCTAGGGGTGGGGAGGTCTCGACAGCGCTGGGCTGAATGACTTTTAGGCATCTGTTTTGCCAGATAGTGTAAACCTTGGTTTCAAACGACCCCCATGCATAGAGAGCCTTGAGCGCAGATGCAAGGGTATTTTTTTTAACAAACACCTCGCCCCCTTTTTCTGTTTTTGAAACACACACACACACACACACACAGGCACTACATCATACGCACGCCCATACGCGCGCACATTGCGCAAGTTTTTTTTCTCAGGGACAGACTGCGCTAAGAGTGAACAAACGCGAGAGTTCATAACGTGGTGAGATTCTGCTTTTAAAACCATTTATTTCATTCAAAATATTTAGTACATACATTTTATAGCGTTACATTCTTAAGGTATTTTACGAAGCCTTTCTTACAGATCCAGGGATCTGATGCAACCACCCCCCATTGTCAGTGTCCAGTTGGTCATCAAAATGCCGGGATCTCTTGCCAGGCTCATCAACACTTGGTAAGTTTTCACTCCAGGGGTACATCCTACGTCGGGCCTTTTGGTCCTGGCTATGTCTCAAGAAAAGCCGAGGCCAGCGCCTTAACTGTTCGCGATTTTTGAAGAGAATGTCCAGCTTATTCATAAGTGTTATGAAAATTGGATAATCCACCCATTTAAAACTAAACACAGGAATAAAAAAGTTGACATCTTTGCATGCTCTGGATGCTACTGGAGAATTGACAGACTTTGTAGCATTACCCGCATCATAAACTTGACAGGCTAAAATTGTCACTTTGTTGTCCGGGTTATAGTCCATTGAAGCAATTCTTAGAGCCTTGAGATCACTGCGTCCGAAGACCTGTTCTTCCAACGCATAGCCTGGCACAGCTGTGCCACTCAGGACCTGTTCAATTTTACAAAGAGCCAGCCTGATGTTTAGCCATTCTCTCATGCCCAGAGCAGGAGAAAAACTCCCAGGTTTTGCCTGATAAACGGGTTTGGGGCCACTGGCGTTGAAGATCTTTACCGTAGAATCCTCCGGCTGGAATATGTAAGACATATGGCCCTCACTCGTACCCAAAAATCCTTTAAAACATTCTGGAGCTTCACACAGAACTTCCTCAATGCTTTGTTCACTGGGTTCATGACAAGCCGAGCATAACATACCATAAATTGACATATGTGTCATTTTTGTTTAATATTCAGGGGGTTTATCTTGTACAATCTTAAACATGCATTGTTTTGGGGCTTTATAAGGCTTCTGCAAAGCCAGCCTCTTTGAAATGTTCATTAACAACCCCCAACACTAGACATCCAGGAACAGTTTGACATGACACCTGGTCACTTACCCCAAAAAGCCCAGGATGTCCTGACCGGAAGCCCAAATATGGGCATGCCCCCCTTCTACAAACCATTGGGGCATCAATCACTACATAGGGTCATAAATCATGATCTTTTTCTGATTTACGACATTGACAACTTGACACTTACCCCAAAGACCCCCACCCCGGCCAGGATGTCCTGACCGGAAGCCCAAATATGGGCATGCCTGCTACAACAGGACATAGGGTCATAAATCATTACATAGGGTCATAAATCAGGCTTGGGTCATAAATCATTACCGGTTGACCTGACAACTGGACCCTTACCCAAAGACCCCCACCTAACCATCAGAATGTCCTGACAGGCAGCCCCTTAGGTTCACATAGCGGTCACATAGGCTCACATAGGGTCATCCATCAAATCTTGACGTGTGACATCTACTTTAATCTCTCTATTATTAATCTCTCCCCCTGGAGTGGGCACTTCCATGCTGGCTCTGTGACACAGGCCATTTCACTCAATATGAAATATAGGGAATATATTAACATGAGTCAGTGTTGTGTGATACATTGTGCATTGTCACCATGCTTGAAATCATTGTGTACCATTACGCAATACAGATGAAAACCCCAGAACACAGTATGTTGTAGTTTAAATTCTTTCGTATAAAATCATTTATGAGACAGGATTTCTGTATGTCGGATACGTACTGTAGATGTGTGCTCTGATCAAGTGCTGTAGGCCTACTGGGGTGACAGCCTTCAATTTCACTCTTTCAGCCTCACTGGTATTCTCCAGCATTTTAAAAGCCTTGGTTTTAATTAAGGACAGCCCTTTGTGAACAGAGGGAGGCAAGAGTGCAATGAAAACATTCTGACATTTGAAATGAAAACAAGGAAACCTACAAGCACAACACAACACATACACATACAGGTAGCCTAGTGGTTAGAGGGGCGGCAGGTAGCTTAGTGGTTAGAGCGTTGGGCTCTAACCATTGAATCCCCGAGCTGACAAGGTAAAAATCTGTCGTTCTGCCCCTGAACAAGGCAGTTAACCCACTGCTCCCCGGTAGGGCGTCATTGTAAATAAGAATTTGTTCTTAACTGACTTGCCTAGGTAAATAAAGTTCAAATGTAAAACAAACACACACACACACACACACCTGTAGTATCTAAGAAACCATTTTGAATAGACATAAGGCAGTTGTCCAAGACAAAGGCCTTCTTTGCCATAGGATTTCAGAGTAACCAATAGCCCGTTATCTCTAAATGGAAGAATAACATTGAGAAAATAGGCAGCACAGACAGACATACAGTATCTTAAATTCAGATTTTTGCTTCTGTCTTTCAAAATAATAGATTTTTCTTGGCATTTTAGCTCATGAATGAACTCATTTCCTAGCCATTTCACGTACTGTAGAGTCAACTGTCACTACTCCAGCTGCCTGTCTGACTTCTGCTAAAGTTTATTTTTGGTAAATAACACAGCAGATGGCCTAGTTACCTGCTTTTATTTCAAAGCAGCTGCTATGTCTCTCTTTTAATCAATTAAAAAGTGACATGAAGACCACCATTAATCACTTATGAGCCCAAGGATAAACAGGCTGAGATAAATAAATCCACACACACGCACGCACGCATACACACACTCACACGTGCACAGTCGGCTGGTGAGGGGAGGACGAATCATAATAATGGCTGGAATGGAGTGAATGGAGTGGTATCAAATACATGCATGTGTTTGATTCCATTCAATAACTCCGTTCCAGCCATAACTATGAGTTCATCCTCCCCAATTAAGGTGCCACACACACACACACGTGCACACACACATACATGCATGCAAGAACACACAACACCACGCAGACACACAAACACATGCGCAGACACACACATAAATGCAAACACATAAATGCGTGGTGCACACACACACACACACACACACACACACACACACACACACACACACACACACACACACACACACACACACACAGACATCAAAAACACATGGTTTCTAAAACATGGTTTGCTTTGGCACCAGCGCTTTAGGACAGGTCTCTAACCATATGACCTGCTCCTAGTGCATTGTGAAGGTCAACTATGAGGTGTGATTCCCTGGGGCTGCATGGGCTATATGTGGATTTACGTTGACACTGCTTTCAATGTGGGACTGGAGGGTAATACAATGATATGTCAATGTCCTCATAGATTTGGGTACCATATGACCTCTCTGTCTGCCTACTTGTCTGTCTGCATCTCTGTCTGTCTGCCTGCCTGTCACAATGGCAGAGCTTGTAGAGTCATGTGCATTTAGATTTGTTAAATAGACTGCATAATGCTTGTATACCACGATGGATTGCATTTGGTTCATTGTCCTGGAGCAAATGCATAAGGTTTACATTTGCATACAATCTATAAACAACAAACAGCATGCAGAAATAGCATTATAATTGGATGGTAACATTTCTGTGATTGCTGACGTGTTCATTTCATGATATTTTAGTAGATTGAAATAACAGGGAGAAGAAATGTCTGTCCCCCCACTCCTCTCCTATTCCTAATGGTGAAATTAAGGTACAGAGGACTGTGAGTGGCTCCACACCACTGGCACCATTACTGGTAATAATTTAAACAGTAAGCGACAACTCGAGGGTTCTCTCTCCAGCTTGGTATTCGGGAGATTGTCACAAACCACTCCTGGAGTGACTTGTTCCACTGAAGCAGGAAATTAACACGAGCACATATATATGTATATGTATATATATATATATATATATATATATATATATATATATATAGAGAGAGAGAGAGAGAGAGAGAGAGAGAGAGAGAGAGAGAGAGAGAGAGAGAGAGAGAGAGAGAGAGAGAGAGAGAGAGAGAGAGAGAGAGAGAGAGAGAGAGAGAGAGAGAGAGAGAGAGAGAGAGAGAGAGAGAGAGAGAGGAATGTCAAAACTAAATAGAAGGATATGGAACAAAGAGTCATGAATATACCAATGTATTATATTGCTACTGACAGGATAGATCATCTACATTTTATCAACTGATTTTGGGAGTTGAATGGCTGTGTGTGAATGATCAAACAGAACATACAGTACATGAACAAAAGTGGGCACCTGCTCGTCGAACATCTCATTCCAAAATCATGGGCATTAATATGGAGTTGGTCGCCCTTTGCTGCTATAACAGCCTCCACTCTTATGGGAAGGCTTTCAACTAGATGTTGGAACATTGCTGCGGGGACTTGCTTCTTTTCAGCCACAAGAGCATTAGTGAGGTCGGCCACTGATGTTGGGCGATTAGGCCTCAGCGTTCCAATTCATCCCAAAGGTGTTTTATGGGGTTGAGGTCAGGGCTCTGTTCAAGCCAGTCAAGTTCTTCTTCAGCAATCTCGACAAACCATTTTTGTATGGACTTCGCTTTATGCATGGAGGCATTGTCATGCTGAAACAGGAAAGGGCCTTGCCCAAACTGTTGCCACAAAGTTGGAAGCACAGAATCATCTCTAGAATGTCATTGAAGCTGTAGCATTGGGGCAGGTAGCGTTCTCCTCAAATCCGCCAAACCCAGATTCATCCCTCGGACTGCTAGATGGTGAAGCATGATTCATCACTCCAGAGAACGTGTTTCCACTGCTCCAGAGTTCAAAGTTTAGCTAGCTTTACACCAATTCAGCCGACACTTGGCATTATGCATGGTGATCTTAGGCTTGTGTGCGCTTGCTCGGCATTGGAAACCCCTTTCGTGGACCACCCGACGAACAGATCTTGTGCTGACGTTGCTTCTAGTGGCAGTTTGGAACTTCCTAGTTAGTGTTGCAACTGAGGACTGCCGATTTTTACACGCTTCAGCACTCGGCAGTCCCGTTCTGTGAGCTTGTGTAGCACACCACTTCGCGGCTGAGCCGTTGTTGCTCCTAGTCGTTTCCACTTCACAATAACAGCACTTATAGTTGACCGGGGCAGCTCTAGCAGGGTACAAATTTGATAAACTGATTTGTTGGAAAGGTATGACATTGCGACCTAGCATCCTTTATCTTGGCCAGGTCACAGTTGTAAATGAGAACTTGTTCTCAACTGGCCTACCTGGTTAAATAAAGGTTAAATAAAAACAATACAAAAATTGACTGTGCCACGTTGATAGTCACTGAGCTCTACAGTAAGGCCATTCTACAGCCAATGTTTGTCTATGGAAATTGCATGGCTGTGTGCTCGATTTTATACACCTGTCGGGAATGGGTGTGGCTGAAATAGCCGAATCCACAAATTTGAAGGTATGTCCACAAACTTTTATATATATAGTGTATGTTACTCAAAAGGGGTAAACCAAAATGAAATAAGAAGTTCCAGAAACTCATACATGTAAAGTGACGGTTGCCTGCAAATGCCTCATTCTTGATGAGCGGGCATGGCCTGATTCCATGGAAACGATTTGGCATAGAAATTAAGGCAACAATTAAGAGCCATTTCATCTTCCTCTGGAGATTGAGGTAGGATTTGAAGAGAGAGGGAGCCTGCAGAGAGGGGCATTAAATCCCTCTTGTCAATGTTTAATTGACGCAGCATGGAGGAAAGGGATGAGGGGAAAGGATGGAAGGGGAAAAGAGGGGAGAGGATGGGGAAGGCAGGCAGTGTGTGTGGGTTAAATTGCATGAGCAGAATAGAGGAGGAAGTGACAGGGGATTACCCTCTCTCTTTTTTCTCTCTGTTTCTCCCTTCCCCCCACTGAGAAGTGCTGCTCTGCTGTGAGCTGGATTACAGACAACATTCGCACTGAGCTAAAGACAAGAGCTGACGCTTTTAAGGAGCGGGACTCTAACCCGGAAGCTTATAAGAAATCCCACTATGCCCTCCGACAAACCATCGAACAGGCAAAGTGTCAATATAGGACTAAGATCAAATTGTACTACACCGGCTCTGGCGCTCGTCGGGTGTGACAGGGCTTGGAAACCATTACAGACTACAAAGGGAAGCACAGTGACACTAGACTACGAGACGAGCTAAACTACTTCTATGCTAGCTTCGAGGCAAATAACACTGAAACACGCATGAGAGCACCAGCTGTTCCGGAAGACTGTGTGATCATGCTCTCCGCATCCTATGTGAGTAAGACCTTTAAACAGGTCAACATTCACAAGGCCGCAGGGCCAGACGGATTACCAGGACGTGTACTGCGAACATGCTCTGACCAACTGGCACGTGTCTTCACTGATTTTTTCAACCTCTCCCTGCCCGAGTCTGTAATACTAACAAGTTTTAAGCAGACCACCATAGTCCCTGTACCCAAGAACACTAAGGTAACCTGCCTAAATGACTACCGACCGGTAGCACTCACGTCTGTAGCCATGAAGTGCTTTGAAAGGTTGGTCATGGCTCACATCAACACCATTGTCCCAAAAACACTAGACCCACTCAAATTTGCATACCGCCCCAACAGATCCACAGATGATGCATCTCTATTGCGCTCCACACTGCCCTTTCCCACCTGGACAAAAGGAACACCTATGTGAGACTGCTATTCATTGACTACAGCTCAGCGTTCAACACCATAGTGCCCTCAAAGCTCATCACTAAGCTAAGAACCCTGGGACTAAACACCTCCCTCTACAACTGGATCCTGGACTTCCACCCCCAGGTGGTAAGGGTAGGTAACAACACATCCGCCACGCTGATCCTGGGGGCCCCTCAGGGGTTCGTGCTCAGTCCCCTCCTGTAATCCCTGTTCACTCATGACACCAAGTTTGATTTGATTTGAGTGCTGCAGCACTGGGGTAGACCTTCCTGCTGGAGCACCAGGGAGATAGATGGTGAGGAACACATACTGATGGAGGACTAAACACTTCAATCATGGCCCATTGTCTTTATTCTGTTAACTGTGGCAAATGAGAGGTTATTGATTTTAATATCTGACCAAATGGCATTCCAAACCCTGGCACTAGACTACCTGTGATCACCGAGAACTGAAACCCAGAGAGACAGAAAATCAAGCGGTATTCATCACATTAAAGATCACTACTGTCCACGTTTAAGCAGCGCTCTGCGTTAGTGGGCTCACCCTTTGAATTTGACTGTAAGTTGTTGAAGAGGTCTCTCCTCTCTATAAATGCAACCATGTGGTTCCATTGTAGTTTGAGGCCAATGGAAGCTAGGCAACAGTTCCAGTCTCTCAGGACTGCTCTAAAGACTCCCTTACAAGTAATGCCCCTCTCCCTGTTTAGCGGCATCTGAGGCTGTCCACACTAGGGCATAATGAAGATTGATAGACTCTGTTAATTTGCTGATGTTGACAGGAAAAGCGTGTCTCGACTCAGCTGTGATCCATCATCAAAGCCTGCACACTACTCTGATGGCCACAGGTGTGTGTGTTCTGTATGTGTGTGTACATGCTGCTTATGAATGTTGTACCCTTAAAGCCCCAGTGCAGTCAAAAACCTGATTTCCCTGTGTTTTATACACTCAGTGGCCAGTTTATTAGGTACACCCATCTAGTACCGGGTCAGCCCCCGCTTTGCCTCCATAACAGCCTGAATTCTTTGGGGCATGGGCACTTTGCTCAATTGTTATCAAGGGACCTAATGTGTGCCAGGACAACATTCCCTAAAACCGCCACCTGCCTGTACCATTGACACCAGTCAGGAAGGGGCCATGGAATGCATACCCAAATCCTGACTCTGCCATCAACATGACACAACAGGAATCAAGATTTGTCCGATTTTTTTTATTTTTATGTTCCACTCTTCAATTGTCCAGTGTTGGTGATCGCGTGCCCACTGGAGTGGAACCCGGTATGGTCGTCTGCTGCAATAGCTAATCCGTGACAAAGCCCAACAAGTTTCGCCTTCCAAAGATGGCATTCTGCACAACACTGTTGTACTGCGCCTTTATTTGCCTGTTTGTGGCCCGCCTGTTGGCTTGCACGATTCTTGCCATTCTCCTTCAACTTCTCACCAAGGAGCTGTTTTCACCCACAGGACTGCCACTGACTGGATATTTTTTTGTTTGTCACACCATTCTCAGTAAACCCCAAACACTCTTGTGCGTGAAAAGTCCAGAATGACGGCCATTTCTGAGATACTGGAACCAATGCGCCTGGCACCGATGATCATACCACTCTCAAGTCGCTTAGGTCACTCATTTTTGCTCATTCTAACGTTCAATCAGTAACTGAATGCCTCAATGCCTGTTTGCCTGCTTTATATAGCAAGCCGAGCCCACATGACTCACTGTCTGTAGGAGTGAACCATTTTCGTGAATGGGGTTGTGTATCTAATAAACTGTCCACTGAGTGTATATATTTACGTGTATATATTTATAAAACTGTTAAATTGGGGAAATGATGATAATGCCCTTTTAGAGTAAGAGCTGTTTGAAAAGGCTGCCTTAAGAACTAATTTGTCTTTCAATTGCTGTCCACCCTGTATTTTTTAGTCAAGTTTATGATTATTTATTCATTAGACTAGATCACTGTCCAAGATGGCGCCCGACATTTTCAGGCCAGTTTTGCTACTATTCTCATTGTATAACCACCTTTTTTTGTGGCTAAATATGCACATTTTCGAACAAACTCTATATGTATGTTGTAATATGATGTTACAGGAGTGTCATCGGAAGAATTCTGAGAAGGTTAGTGAAAAAATTAATACATTTTGGTGGTGATAATGCTATTGCTCTTTTTGCCTTGAATCAATGCTGGGGTAATGTTTGCCCATGTGGTATGCTAATATAACAATTTATTGTGTTTTCGCTGTAAGACACTTAGAAAATCTGAAATATTGTCTGGATTCACAGGATCTGTGTCTTTCAATTACTGTACGCTGTGTATTTTTAAGAAATGTTTTATGATTAGTAATTAGGTAATACACGTTGCTCTATGTATTTATTCTAGTCGAGTTGTGATGGTGGGTGCAATTGTAAACTATGATTTCTACCTGAAATATGCACATTTTTCGAACAAAACCTATCCTATACAATAAATATGTTATCAGACTGTCATCTGATGAGGTTTTTTCTTGGTTAGTGGCTATCAATATCTTTATTTGGCCGAATTGGTGATAGCTACTGGTGGAGAGAAAAAATGGTGGACAAAGAAAAATGGTGTCTTTTGCTAACGTGGTTAGCTAATAGATTTACATATTGTGTCTTCCCTGTAAAACATTTTACAAATCAGAAATGATTGCTGGATTCACAAGAAGTGGATCTTTCATCTGGTGTCTTGGACTTGTGATTGAATGATATTTAGATGCTAGTATTTACTTGTGACGCTATGCTAGCTATGCTATTCAGCTTTTTTACTGGTGGGGGTGGTGGGGGGTGCTCCCGGATCCGGGTTTCTGAGGCGGTAGAAGTTAAAGTTCTGCTTATCTTGCTGGGATGGAATCACTGGGCAGTAGATTAGTAAATAGACCAACAAGAGAGTTCCAAACCTCTCTGCAAATAACAGCCCGTTTTCAGTTTTACCCTCCCCACTCAGACCACTCCCAGATAGTCCAAGCAAAATTCCTGCTGAGAAATTGCTCTTTGCTAAGAAGCTATTTTGTTTCTTTTTGACAATTTTCATTTAAAACAATCCCAGTAAGTTACTTAATTATTACCCCAAAATTATTTGATACTGAGATTTAAAAAATCCCGGCTCCATTGGACCTTTAAACTGAGTTACTTCAATATCTTGATAAGTATGCAATATAGAATTTAAGTGGGGCCCACCAGATGAGTCGGTAAAAAACTGGCATAAGGCCTCTCCACTTTACTGTTACTGTAACTTAAAGCAGTAAATCTGAGTCATCCATTCCCACAGACAAGAGAATTGCGCAGGGGAAATATAGATGATTACCTAATTAATGGAAAGAGCAATCAGGATAGAGTATGACTCAATCAGCAGGTCCTACTGCGGGACCACAGGGAATTACATAGAGGAGGCAGATAGAGTGGGCTAGAAGCAGAGGAGGCGACAGTGTGGTCTTTCTGGGTTAATTGTGTCGACCCTTTATGGCACTGAATTAGCACTGTGGTGACTGGGGCTGTTGATGTTAATGTAGGTGGCTAGCCTTTACAGACAGCCCTGTACAGCTGCCGGGACACTGGTTTCATTCCACTCTGATGGAGAGAGGAGAGAGAAGCTCCAGCTAATATCAGCAACCTGTCCCATCTCTCATGGAATGCAATTGTGTAGTTCAATCAGTGATAGGACTTCCAGCAGCTCAGCCTCTGTCTCCTGCTCTGCTCTCGCTGATTATGCAGAGATGTACTTACAGTTAAACAATATGAACACATTAGAATCTTTCTGGAGGAATCTGTGTGTGGGTGGCTGATGGACAGGTTCTTTCTCTCCATCACAATCTTGCGCTCTGAGGAGGACAAAGAGAAGAATTTTGGCTGCCGCTCGTAGCTGTAGTTTTGACTGCTATCCACCCCCCCCACTACACATACACACATACATGGCACACACACAGAGCCACACCTGTGCTCGGCTTCAGAGCATCTCTTTCCCTTTGACAGCACACAGCTGCTCTGTTAATTAACCACAAGGGTTCATGAGTGAGGTTAATTAAGCAGCGGGTCATCACATTCCCATAAAGAACAGGCTTTTGGGTGCCTCACCTCTTCCTCTTCCATTTTCCTTCTTCACTTCAACCTTGTGTTAGGATGTATTGACTGATGAAATGCTAGAGAAGTAAGGTATTAACCTAACAAGTGAACAAAGATTGAACCACAAAAAAATTCCAAGTGGACACTGTCATTTGAAGACATTTTAATAATAAATAATGTGGTAAAAATGACAATATTTTTTTTCATCCCCGTTTATAACATACTCAGTAATGACATAACATGGCTGACATCATGAACATAGTTGCAATTCTTTAAGACATGTCAAACTCCAAACAAATGTCAGGTGTCCTCAGCGAAAAATGTTTTACACATTTTGTAGATGTACCAAAAAATGTACCCAAAGCTTGGCCTAGATGTAGCCATAAAGAACCTAAACCCAACATGCTGTTCCATCGCCAAGCAGCATGGTTTTCAAGTCCCAGTCTTTTGTCACCTGTTGTCCTCTTTCTGTAATAGAGTCCTTCTTTAGGGTAAGTATTAATGTCACTTTCCTCTGCCCTCTGTCTTGCTGGGAAACAATGGTGGATGTGTCACTGTGTACTGGTTGCTCATGGAGAAAACGCTATCCATCATCAGGCATGGAGAAATCCATTTTCCAGGATGTATCCATCAACGTTCCCTACTGATGGGGAGACTCCTACTAATGGGGCTTCCTCACCCTTCTCTATTGGTACAATGTATCCGTCAGCTTGTCTACTGTCTCTCTCACTTCCTCATAAGTGCAATTTTAGACATGAGAGTATAGTCCGATTAACACAGTAGTTTGTGTCATAATAAATCTCCAAATGAACACAGTGGTTTGAATTAAACCTAAACTAGACAGGGGAGTTGAGTTTCCATCCCAACCCCTAACAGAAACAGAATATTAAGACACATAACACTGGTCCAATCGTGTATATAGACAACGATTAACAAGATCATTTGTATCATTGTTCCTCTTGTATGACGGAAGGTCATAGATAACAATAGTTTAAAATAAAGTTAAGTGATTGTGCTTTTGAAACCAAAGTAGAACAAATAATGCACATTGACAAGACCAACATCAATAACAAAACAATAACAGTGCATTACAAAAATACATTAAAAACAAATGTAAAATTCCCATTGTAGCAATTTTTGTGGCAGTAAAATTAACAAACAATTTACAAGATGGATAGTGATGTCCAAATATTAATTACAGGGGCAACAGACATGTACCACATCAGGTGGTCCAAGACAAGGTATCTGTATACACTGACAACAGCCATCTAATGTGCATGTACTTTCATTGAGGCTGTGACTACTTTCATCGAGGCGAATGGAAGCCAGTTCTCTACCAACAAGTCAAGTAAACAATGATCTAATGGTGCTTCATACCAGTGAGTTAACACACTCAAATGCGATTGCACCTTTTTTCTCACTTTCTTTTTTCCTGGAAGATGGACATCGAATGAGAAATTGTAATAAGAAAAACAAATATTCAATATTGTTCTGTTTTTTTTGTTCTGTATGATATGAAAAGTAATTTACATAATAGTCACTGAATTGTGATGTCAGATCCCCTTTCCTTTTCTTCTCCCATGATCCTCAGCTCTCCAGAAGCTGTAGACTCAAGACACAAGTTTATAATATAACCTCTTGAATAATTGCCATAAAAAGAAGATCATAGACATACTAGATTTTCAACTCTTGGAAACTAGTAAATGGACACTTTTATGAGTATCTTGTTCTCACCTCTAGCTCCTCTTCCTGGGTCTGGAAGCCTGTGATGCTGGGCAGTGTGTCTGTGGGGTTCCTGCGGGCCCCATCTCTCCTCCGTCCTCCTGAGCCCCGGGAGGACATGGAGCTGGAGGAGCTCTGAGCCTGGCTCTGGCCCTGCACCGAGGGGAAGGAGGGCCTGCTGTACGGGGGGATGTCCTCAGAACCTGAGACAGAGAGAGATGGTGGTTGGTTAAACACATTCTACTTAGTTTGTGCTGGATAAACTCCATTGTGATGAATCATCTAGTTTTCAAGGGGATTTATTTTGACATGTAGGAACCACATACAAGCATAATGTTATAAAGCTTATATTTGTACTTTGTTCCAACACACAAACCACATTGGAAGTAAACTACATTGCAGTAAGTACCTGGTGGCTGATGGGCTTTGCTACTCCCCTTGCCTCCCTGTGGAGTCATGTTCTTGTCCTGGCCCTCCTGTCTCTCTACAGAGCCCTCTCTGGTCCTCTGGCCTCCTGCACTCCCTCTCCGGCCCCGACCCTCCCCAGAGCCAATCCTCGGGAGCGTGGCACCTCTCACCTCATAGCCACACCGCGACATGTGACTAGGGGACTTCAAGGGCATGCATGAGTCTGAGGAGAGAAGAACACAGACATGGAAATTGAAACTTTATTCACCAAGGCATATGTACTGTATAGCTAGAGAAGTCAATGTGAGAGCTGTTCCATGCAGTGACCCATGTCTCAGACCCAGTCCCTTACCGTCTGTGAAGTCGTTCCTCTTCTGGTGACCTTGGTGGCCAACCTGGGCCTGGTGCTGCTTGTGCCTCTTGGGCGGTCTCTTCTGCATCACTGCAGAGCTCATGTTGCTGTCTGTGGACAGTGGGCTGCTGGGACGCTGGTGCCTTCGCCCTGAGGTAACAGACACACAGTCAGTCCATGAAAGTTTATCTAAGAAGGTATATCTATGAATTTTATTTCTGATATTTTCCCCTGACCCAGTTTCCTGCCCCTCTCTCCTCCTCACCTGCTGGTCCTGTGTCCTCTGGGAACCTGGCCATGCGTAGGCCTGCTGTGTAGTCTCCAGTGTTGGCCACAGCCTGGGCGAAGTCTGCGTCTGTGAAGAAGGATCCGTCTGAGGAGCTGACTGCGCTGGAGCGTCCTGACGAGCCGTTGTCCTCCTCGGAGGCCGAGCCCCAGCCGTTAATCATGGAGCCCGTCACGGAGCTCTCCAGGTCCCCCGTGCTGGAGGCCGGCGTCTGCTCCAGCCCCCGGAGGTGTAGCCTGCGTGGGGAACGGGGGTGCTGGTGGTGGCGCAGTTGCTGGTGGGGCTGGTGGTTATTTTGGTGCTGGTGGTAGTGACTCTGTGCCATGTCTGCATCCGTCTCATCCCCTGCCTCTTCTTCATCCTCCTCCTCCTCCTCTTCCTCCTGGCCGTCAGTATCCAGTGCCAGGGGGCTGGAGATGTAGCCGTAGGTATGTGGGGGGGAGAGGGGGAGCGGGGAAGGAGGGGGGCTGGCCACGTGTTGTCTAAGAAGGGAAAAAGGGAAAGGATCAAAGCATTGATTAATACAAATGGCTGACGGTTGTAGCAGGGATGAGTGAGATGCAGTGTGAGTTGGGCTCATAGTTACCTGTGGTGGTCTGTTCCATTGTGTAGGCTGTTGTGCTGGTCTCCCTGGGGGGAGGGGGTGAGAGTTGCCATAGACTGGTGACTGCAGGACAGACCCTCAGGGGATGAAGCTGCCCCTCTGACAGGGGGGGTGGGACACCTATCCATCCCCTCCTCCGCCTCCTCTTCCTCCATCTCATCCGGATGCAGGTACATCCGCGAGGGAAGCATTGGGCATAGGGCATCTGGGTTAAAGCTTTTTTCCATGGGCAGGGTATATTCGTCACAGCTTTGGCTTGGTGGGGGCTTGGCAGAGGAAGGGTGTAGAGGTTCACCCCGGTTCACTGTGTTCGTTTTGGGCAGTTTGGGGGTGCGAATTCCCTTCTTATGACTTTGGCTCCCTGCAGAGGTAATCGAACAAACTCTTAGAACATACTGCAGAACAAATACTTATTTGTCCTATTGCTATGATCCGGGCAATCAGTGTCTCACCAGAGGTGCTGTTGCTGCCCCTGTCAGAGCTGTGATGGGAGCCTCCTGTGTGGTGTTCGTGGGCCTGGTTGTACGGGACGGTGCCTTGCAGAGGCCCATCTCCTCTATAGTGGTCTGAAGACACAGCAGATACAGAGAGAAAGAGACAGAGTTAAACAGATATGTAGACTACACATAGTAAAACAAATAAACACAAACAGAAGTAACTTCCCAAATACCCTCCCTCCCACCACTGCTACGCTATGTCCAATCCTCTCACCTTTATTGAGCCTGTTGCTCTGCTCCATGATGTTGTACTGCATATGTGCTTTCTGCAGCTGGGAGGGGGGCTGGTTCCAACAGCGTATATCAGGGGCCCCAGCCGCAGCCCCTGCAGCTCCAGCCTTGTTTAGGATGCTAGACTGGATGAGCTGGGTGGTGGCGTAGGGGGTGGGCTCGTAGGGGGTGGGCGGCCCTGCCCCTGGGCCCATGTAGCACAGGCTGGGGTTGTTGAAGGTCTTGAGCTCGTTGAGTTTGTTGGAGAGGTCCACGTCGCTGTACACGGCCTGTTCAGGCCCCTGTAGACCCCCCTGCTGGTTCTCCAACTGGCTGCCATAGTTGGCGATGCAGTCAGCTGAGGAAAGGAGACCACATGGGGTTAGGGTTAGAGACACTTTACCTATTCATTAACCCTTCACACAGGAAGTCACATAACACCATTAATTATCATGTTGAAGCCATGTTTAATTTCCATGATAACCCTCATTGCTTATTTGATTTGCATTATATCTCTATACTATAAGTTCCATTGCTGGGACCTAACCACTATCACCCCCAGAGGAGGTCTGTAGCTTTACCGGTACTGACCTGGGCGGCTGTAGGTGGTCATGTTGCTGTCGCTGGTGCCGTTTCCAGTGTTGCAGCAGTTGATGCTGCAGTCTTTGTGGTTGGCACAGGCGTTGGGCCAGGAGTCTGGCAGCCACGGCTGGTTCACACTCTCGCCCATGTTCAGCAGCCCGGGTCTGAACCAGAGGCATGAAACCAGAACCATTATCACACAGAACAAACAGGGTTTCAGTCAGGGAGGGGCATGGGAGTTTCTGTCCTCACTCATTTTTCAGACAGTGGGAGACCTCCCTCTGGTGGTTCAAGTAGGGAATACACTGCTGTTGCTTTTACCACTTCCCTCCTGCATTTCTGAACACCATCATAAGTGCCCTATATAGACAGTGGGGAAATCATATCCAGTCAAGTGTACACATAAAACCACACCCCTTACCTCCCAGCACTGCAGACAGACTCTCCTCCTCTCTGATAGTTCACTGATTTAAAGAAAGAGACCAAATGTGAGAAACACAAGAAAGCAACCTGCACGACAAATGAAAGAGAGAATCCAGATTGGTGTGACCTGTCTGTCACTCTGTACTCATACAGCTGTCCTTAGGTCAGTCTGACTCATCGCATCTGATAGACACATCCTGTCATGAGTCATACTTTGCACGGACGCGCACACACACACACACACACACACACACACACACACACACACACACACACACACACACACACACACACACACACACACACACACACACACACACACACACACACACACACACACACACACACACACACATCAACACACACCTGGGGCACTTGGCATTGAAAGGTGTACATGTAGAAAAACAAAATCAGTATCAGTGTTAAACATGATATATTGACCCTGAGGCACACCTCACAATGAATGATAACCCTTTATTTCAGACATATCCTGTTCAATGGAGGGTGAGTCATTTCAACCACATGATTAGATACACTTTACTACTTCTACGGTCACTGTGTAAAGGACAAGTGGGGACATGGGACTGTGGTTATGCTTTGTATGGCACTAACTGCCTCTCTACTTGTCACAAAGCACAGTGACTCAGCAGTACTCTAAACTGTCTTCACCACAACCACAGGACAGGCCAACTGGTGGCCATGTTGTGTGTCGTTGTCTATGCCTGGTCTAAGAGGGTGGGATAGGGATGGCCTAATGACCTCTTTAGGAGCTGTCTGCCCCCTGATTCACCTTATGTCAGAACACCCCTTTGTGTAGCCCTGAACGGACCTCCCTCCGTGAGATTTTGAATTGTATATCATTGGTTTGTGGATGTGAGGCCACCAAAGATAAACACTAGCTCCATTAGCTGTTTGTGTATTGGAACAGATTGTTTGTGAGTGCTGGGAGGAACTGAGGACATAGAGAGAGAACTGTGTTTGTGTACAGGCATCTCTGAATCATAGGGGCTTCAAGGTCAGTACCGTACCGGTAAATAACACATACATGTTTACAGCTGAACACATTCCTTCATACATACCTGTAGGAGTGAAGGTGAAAGATGGAACTGCAGGAACAAACCCAACCCGACCAGAGGAGGAGGGAATAAAAAGAAAAGGAGGTGGGAGAGAAAGAGAGAAGATGGTTCATTTATTGATTGCAAAATAGACATTTCATAAGCCTGTGAAAAAAGCCCCACAAAAACCGGCAGACATATTGACGCATGCACGCACACTCAAACACACACACACACAGTCAGATGAGGCTCCCTGTCCTTCATCAATCAGGAACATGTGGCCTTATGGGTAATGGAGGTCACCTGTGGTCAGACGGAAGGAGATAACAGAGATAGCAGAACACGTGTCATATTACCTGGGTGACAGGCTTGTCCCTACTCTAACTGTGCCTCACCGGGGAGAGGCGGCGGGCAGCGCCCTGGAAATGAACCCTAAATGTCAGCGTTTGAATGTCAGCGTATTCTGGGATGTGCCGGCTCATCGTCACTACCCTTTGAGGTCTTCGAGTCAGGGGAGAAGATTAGACCAAACCCGTTTTATTTCACATATGAGATGTTGTTATCATGCTCCTTACTTTGAGGATAAAAGCAGCTGACACTAGGCAAGTCACATTATGGGCTACTGGAGAAAAACACACCTTAATGTAAAAGCATTGGTTTCATGCATGTTAACATTAGAAGCCTCCTCCCTAGGTTTGTTTTATTCACTGCTTTAGCACACTCCGAAAACCCGGATGTCCTAGCCATGTCTGAATCCTGGCTTAGGAAGGCCACCAAAAATCCTGATATTTCCATCCCTAACAAGAACATTTTCCGACAAGATAGAACTGCCAAAGGAGTCGAAGTTGCAATCTACTGCAGAGATAGCCTGCGGAGTTCTGTAATACCTATCCAGGTCTGTGCCCAAACAATTCGAGCTTCTACTTTTAAAAATCCACCTTTCAGAAACAAGTCTCTCCCCGTTGCCGCTTGTTATAGACCCCCCCTCAGCCCCCAGCTGTGCCCTGGACACCATATGTGAATTGATCGCCCCCCATCTATCTTCAGAGCTAAACTGGGACATGCTTAACACCCCGGCCATCCTACAATCTAATCTAGATGCCCTCAATCTCACACACATTATTAAGGAACCTACCAGGTACAACCAAAATCAGTAACCATGGGCAACATCTTAGATATCATCCTGACCAACTTACCCTCTAAATACACATCTGCTGTCTTCAACCAGGATCTCAGCGATCACTGCATCATTGCCTGCATCCGTAATGGGTCCGCGGTCAAACGACCACCCCTCATCACTGTCAAACGCTCCTTAACCTGTTGAGGCTGGGGGCGCTGTTGTCACTATTTATGGTAATCGTGTAATTTTTGAAACGGCTTCCTACAAAATTCTTGATCGTACAATATGCATATTATTATTATTATTGGATAGAAAACAGTCTATAGTTTCTATAGGAGTTGAAATTTTGTCTCTAAGTGGAACAGAACCCATTCTACAGCAATTTCCCTGACATGGAGTCAGATTTCAGAAATTTTGTCCACTGTTCTGGAGTCAGTTTTAAAGCCAATGTTATTCCTATGAGTATACGGACACTGCTTACGTCTTCCCCTGGATGCCTTTACGTGATGACGATTTGAATGGGGTCGATTGCGCGTTCACAGGCACTACAAATTAAAAAACCCTGTAGCTAGTCACTCTTTTGGAGCTGCGTCATGCGCCTGGAGGACACCGACCCGCACCTGTTCCAAGCATTAGTGTTGGTAGTAATCTTTCTCCGGTCATGTTAAGACTCGTTATAGGAGTTAAAAACATCATAAGGTAGTTAATTTAAAGCGTTTTATAGCAATTTATATCCGTTTAGTGCGATTTTGGGACATTTATTTCTGAAACGCTGTGAATCGCTGGGCACGCTTCCAGTTCATCCCGAACGCAGTTGGCATTTCCACATGGCAAGAGGACAGCTTTCCACCAAAAGACGATTAGACCCAAGAAAGGATCCTTTGCCCAAGATACTGATGGAAGAACAGCTCAAAGTAGGACATTTTTATTATGATAAATCGTGTTTCTGTCGAAAAATGTTAGTGGCTTAGGACGCCATGTTTTTTGACGTAGCTTCGCTTGGCGCAAACTGTATTGAAAAGTAAGGATAATTTAAAAAATGTAATTCCGCGATTGTATTAAGAATTAAATTGTCTATCAATCGCTGTCCACCCTATATTTTTTAGTCACGTTTATGAGTATTTATGTATACGAGTAGATCACTGTCTAATATGGCGCACGGACATTTTCTCACCAGCTGGGCTACTTTCCCCATTGTCTAACCATGATTTTGGTGGCTAAATATGCACATTTTCGAACAAACTGTATATGCATGTTGTAATGTGATGTTACAGGGGTGTCATCTGAAGAATTCTGAGAAGGTTAGTGAAAAAAATAATATATTTTGGCGATGTTTACATTATCGCTCACTTTGGCTAGAATTAATGCTGGGGTAATGTTTGCACATGTGCTATGCTAATATAACGATTTATTGTGTTTTCGCTGTAAGACACTTAGAAAATCTGAAATATTGTCTGTATTCACAGGATCTGTGTCTTTCGATTAGTGTATGCTGTGTATTTTTACGAAATGTTTGATGATTAGTAAGTAGGTAAACACGTTGCTCTATGTAGTTATTCTAGTCCATTTGTGACGGTGGGTGCAATTGTAACCTATGCCATCTACCTGAAATATGCACATTTTTCTAACAAAACCTATCCCATACCATAAATATGTTATCAGACTGTCATCTGATGAGTTTTTTTCTTGGTTAGGGGCTATAAATATCTTAGTTTAGCCGAATTGGTGATAGCTACTGGTGTTGGTGGACAAATAAAAGATGGTGGATTATGCTAATGTGTTTTTAGGTAATAGATTTACATCTTTACATATTGTGTCTTCCCTGTAAAACATTTTAAAAATCGGACATGTTGGCTGGATTCACAAGATCTGTGTCTTTCATTAGCTGTATTGGACTTTAATGTGTGAAAGTTAAATATTTTTAAAAAATATTTTTTTTGAATTTCGCGGCTCTGCCTTTTCAGTGGGGGTGGGGGGGGAGTGCCGCTAGCGGCACCCTCATCCTAGACAGGTTAAAACACTTCAGCGAGCAGGCCTTTCTAATCGACCTGGCCCGGGTATTCTGTAAGGATATTGACCCCATCCTGTCAGTAGAGGATGCCTGGTTGCTCTTCAAAGGTGCTTTCCTCTCCATCTTAAAGCATAAGCATGCCCAATTAAAAAAATGTAGAACTAAGAACAGATATAGCCCTTGGTTCACCTCAGACTTGACTGCCCTTGATCAGCACAAAAACATCCTGTTGCATTCTGCATGAGCATCGAATAGCCCCCGCGATATGCAACATTTCAGGGAAGTCAGGAACCAATATACTCAGTCAGTTAGGAAAGCTAAGGCTATCTTTTTCAAACAGAAATTTGCATCCTGTAGCACTAATTCCCCCAAAATGAGGGACACTGTAAAGTCCATGGAGAATAATAGCACGTCCTCCCATTTGCCCACTGCACTGAGGCTAGGTAACATTGTCACCACCGATAAATCCACGATAATCAAGAATTTTAAAAAGCATTTCTCTACGGCTGGCCATGCTTTCCACCTAGCTACCCCTACCCCGGCCAACATCTCAGCACCCCCTGCAGCAACTTGCCACCCCTCCCCCCGCTTCTCCTTCACCTAAATCCAGACAGCTGATGTTCTGAAAGAAATGCGAAATCTGGATCCCTACAATTCATCCGGGCTAGACAATCTGGACACTCTTTCTAAAATGATCCGCCAATATTGTTGCAACCCCTATTACTAGCCTGTTTAACCTCTCTTTCGTATCGTCTGAGATCCCCAAAGATTGGAAAGCTGCCGCGGTCATCCCCCTCTTCAAAGGGGGAGACACTCTAGACCCAAACTGTTATAGACCTATATCCATCCTTCCCTGCCTTTCCAAAATCTTAGAAAGCCAAGTTAACAAACAGATCACCGACCATTTCGAATCCCACCGTACCTTCTCCGCTATGCAATCTGGTTTCCGAGCTGGTCATAGGTGCACCTCAGCCACGCTCAAGGTCCTAAACAATATCATAACCGCCATCGATAAAAGACAGTACTGTGCAGCTGTCTTCAACGACCTGGCCAGGGCTTTGACTCTATCCATCACCGCATTCTTATCGGCAGACTCAATAATCTTGGTTTCTCAAATAACTGCCTCGCTTGGTTCACCAACTACTTCTCAGATAGAGTTCAGTGTGTCAAATCGGAGGGCCTGTTGTCCGGATCTCTGGCGGTATCTATGGGTGTGCCACAGGGTTCAATTCTCAGGCCGACTCTTTTCTCTGTATATATCAATGATGTCGTTCTTGCTGCTGGTGATTCTTTGATCCACCTCTACGCAGACAACCCCATTCTGTAAACATCTGGCCCTTCTTTGGACACTGCTAACAAGCCTTCAAATGAGATCAACACCATACAACACTCCTTCCGTGGCCTCCAACTGCTTTTAAATGCTAGTAAAACTAATTCCATGCTCTTCAACTGATTGCTGCCCGCACCCTCCCGCCCGAATGGCATCACTACTCTGGACGGTTCTGACCTAGAATATGTGGACAACTACAAATACGTAGGTGTCTGGTTAGACTGTAAACTCTCCTTCCAGACTCACATTAAGCATCTCCAATCCAAAATTAAATCTAGAATCAGCTTCCTATTTCCCAACAAAGCCTCCTCACTCATGCCGCCAGACATACCCCCGTAAAACTGACTATCCTACCAATCCTTGACTTCGGCAATGTCATTTACAAAATGGCCCCCAACACTCTACTCAGCAAACTAGATGTAGTCTATCACAGTCCCATCCGTTTTATCACCAAAGCCCCATATATCACCCACCACTGCGACCTGTATGCTCTTGTTGGCTGGTCCTCACTACATATCCGTCGCCAAACCCACTGCCAAACCCACTGTACCTGTACACAGCCAATCTGTAAATAGCACACCCAACTACCTCATCCCCATATTATTACTTACCTTCTTGCTCTTTTGCACCCCATTATCTCTACTTGCACAACATCATCTGCACATATATCACTCCAGTATTAATGCTAAATTGTAATTATTTTTGCCTCTAGGGCCTATTTATTGCCTTACCTCCCTACTCTTTAACATTTGCACACACTACATCGATGTTTCTATTTTTCTTTTATTTGGTGTTACTGACTGTACGTTTGTTTATGTGTAACTCTGTGTTGGTGTTTTTGTCGTACTGCTTTGCTTTATCTTGGCCAGGTCGCAGTTGTAAATGAGAACTTGTTCTCAACTGGCCTACCTGGGTAAATAAAGGTGAAATAAAAATACATTAAAAGAATGTGATTGAAGTGAATAAATGCAATTACCCTGGTGACACAGAGGACAGTGTCCCGTCTCAAACTTGTGTGTCAGAGGACTTAGGTTGCTAGTGTTCAGCTGAATGATCATAACACTAACCTAATGTTCTCCCTCTATCCACCTCCCCACATCTAATTACTATCACCTTCCCAGTCTCTTCTCATCTCCCTCCAATCTCTACACAACAAAATATTAGCTGGGTGTGATCAACATTTGATACTCTACTTACTAATTAAATAATCATATTTTCCCAAACTCCTAAGCCTAACCCTAAACTTACAAAATGTCCCCAGTGGGTCAAAGTTTTGTTCGTTTACTTTTCTTGATCCCCACAATTATAGTTAAACATGTCCACTGATAAATACACCCAAGCCCACATCCACTATGGACCTTTGCGTATGCCGGCGTAGCTGCTGCTGAGGCCACTCCTCTTCTTGTGGTGGCGGTAGAGCCAAACACTGAACACCATGAGGACCACCCAGCAGGTAGCACCAATGCCCGCGATGAACGCCGGCTGTTTGACCACGTCTGAGATCTGAGACAATGTGTCCTGGTCCTCACGACTGTCCATCATCTGACCTGTAGAGTCTGGGGGAGGAAGAGGAGGAGAGGAGATTGACACGAAGGACATGTATATAGTAAACTCCATCATAGAAAATTGACGGGGAAGAATTGAGGTGGACCCTGAAGGACAAACATCAATCCTTCAAAACATTAAAGTTCAACTGATGGGCAGGAGTCTGAGATGGAAAACAACATCACAGAGAGGAGACAGGAGAGTCAGCTGAAAGGAGATATCTTTAAATACATCTGGTCACACAATCTGTCATGGAGAATGTTCTCATTCTCTGCTCATCACAGTGCTAGGCCAAGAGGTGAACTGGAGTGAATGGGCTTCATCATGTAACTCTAAAAGCTTTATATTGGTAATGTGAAAAGGCTGGAATGTACTAATATGATGGAGAGGTGGAAAATCGAGTTGAAAATGTCTGTGGTGTGTGTGCTTTTTGTCACATATAGTGAACCTGAGACTAGGGCAGGAGGCTGAATGCAAATTATTTAACTAAAGGCATTGTGAAATGACTCAGAGACATATTCATGTTGGGACTTTAGATAGACACCTGTACTTTACATTTGTCATGGTGAGAACTGACACAGTGTGCAAATCACACAGACCATCTATCACATGGCTATAACTGAAAAGACCGTAGACAGGTAGCGATTGAAATGGTGTTGACCTGAAGCTTGTGAGTCGACAGGCATAGATAATGGATTAACACTGTTAATTGACCTCTTCTTTTCTTGGTTCTGAGATAAGGTAACATTCTTAATGTATTTTTACATGCTCTAAACTTAGGGGAGACTCACCAAGTTGAAAGAAGGTGACATCGCTCTTGACCCCTGGGCCAGCACCGTTGCTAGCGGCGACCTCCACACTGTAGCGTATCCCTGGCACCAGGCTGGGGATTAGCACGGAGAAGGTGGAGCCATCTACTGTCCGGTTGACGTGGTAACGGCTCTCATTGCCCAGGCACCAGATCTGTAGAGGATAGGGTGAAAGAAGGAGTGTGATGGTGAGAGTCAGTGGATTTTTTTTCAGTAAATGCAAAAACTGTATTTGATGTGACATATCAACATTAGCCCATGACAGTGTCTCACATCAATGTGCTTAGTCCACCTCTGCTGAAGCAACTAAAAACACACGAACCCAAGGAAGTGAGAGGGAGGAAGTGGGAGGCTTGAGATTCTGCTCCATACCTCTCTCTGTTTGTTCCCCTCTTTCCTTCAGCAGAAAATCAAACTCTCTCTCCATCTTACCTTGTACTCCTGTACCATTCCGTTCTGTTCCTCCTCAGGAGGCGGTTGCCAAGCGACCAGGATGGCGGTCCCATTGGCATCACTCTTCGTCACGGTAACACCTCGGGGGGCTCCACTGGGAGCTGAGACGGGAACACACCATCAGACAGATGCACAGACATCATGATGACATCAAAGACCCCCACTCTCATTTGATCCTGTACATGTCAGAGCTCCGCTCAGCGTCTGCCATGTCTCTTACTGAACATTAAAGAACATTTAGTGACAATTCAGATCAGATGCAACTGCTTCACCTGCAGTAGTCAGATTATTCTCAATACAATAGGCGATGCAAAAGCTCTAAACAAGACTAATGTTACTGAACAGAATGATCATAAAGCGCTAATGAACAGCATGTGGAATAAATACAGATTGATATTCTAGAAGTTTTAAATTGTAAGGGTATGGAACTAGAGTGAATAGCCACAGGGCACAGATGTCAGTTCAGCGTATAGTTTGGATTTACATTTGGTTGAGTTGTCAACTAACGTGCATTCAATGTGAAATCAACAAAACATTTTACCATGTCATTGGATTTAGGTTCAAAGTTGGGTAAAAAAATATGAAATGCCCTTACGTTGATGACTGTTTACAAATATAATCTGTTTTCCAGGTTGATTCAACGTCCTCACATTTATTTTATTTGTTGAAATGATGTGGAAACAATGTTTATTCAACCAGTTTTTGCCCAGTGGGACAGTGGGGACTTTGTATGGATGTTGTGATAATTGTTAGTATTTGTAAGATGAGAAGAAGAAAAAAATGTGTATACACAATGTTATCTCTGACAAACTGGGGCACTGAACGTTCCACATATCTATCTATCTAGCCCAGCCCACTACATCTTCTTGCAATTATCTGCCTAAGGGTATGAAGTTTACAATTGGCTCATTCATCCCCCTCCTCTCCCCTGTAACTATTCCCCAGGTCGTTGCTGCAAATGAGAACGTGTTCTCAGTCAACTTACCTGGTAAAATAACGGTAAAATAAAAATAAATAAAAATGAAACCCACATGAAGCCACAGGTCGATGTAGCAAGTTTGTCACCAGTATAATACAGGAATTGACTGAGCTGATGTTGTGATGAATGGTACGTTGCTCGAGCTCTAGTAATGCCTGGAGGCTTTGTGTGCTGTGCCACGGTGTTGGTGGTGGTGGTGGTGCTAGTCACCTGATGAGAGCAATTCAAGTGTATCAGTAGCGCGTTGGCCTCAGGAGCTTAGTCATCGCCTAGTTAAAGATAATGAAAGCAGGCATGTCTGTTGTCTCGGGCTGGCTGGGGCTCTACGCATGAACTCAGAAAACAATTAGCAGCGCAATTTGTCTGCACAGCTGCTGCTACACACTCATCTATACAGAATACAGACACACATCAGCTTTAAACAATGTGAAACTCCCAAATCTCACCAATGTTGATTACTATGCAACAACCATACAGTAACACCCACACATCTCCGGAACAATTAGCACAATTTATTTGGATAGTACAGATTTTCCATCGGTAAAAGCTCTGTAGATAGTATCACCAACTATCTGTTGATAAGCAACTGCTTGCTAAGGTTACTATTAGGTTTAGAATAAGGGTTAGGGTAATGGTTAAGGTTAGGGTTAGGGTAAGGGTTAAGTTTAGGGTTAGGATAAGGGCAGTAGAGGCTTCTGAGGGGAGGACGGCTCAAAATAATGGGCGGAACAGAGTAAATGGAATGGCATCAAACACATGGAAACCATGGAAACCAAACTACCCTCTCTAACAGACGCCCTTGACCCATGATCGATGACCCCTGGCCTCAGCCTCTCACCTTCCTCAGGCGTTCTGGCCACCTTCACCTCGCTGTCCGCTCCCTGGAACTCATCAAAGAAGGGACGCACTTTGAACTCATAGGTAACTCCCTTCTTCAGCTGAGGCACCACAGCACCGTCCTCCCCAGGGTTCCGCACCTCGAACACGCCCCACTGCCCCCCCGGCTGGCCCAGCTCCGCAGACGCCCTGTACATCACCTTGTAACCCTGGATGTATGGAGACTGCTGCTCTACCTAGTGGCAGAAAGGGGAACAGGTTTTAGGGTTTCTTAGAAGGCATCTAAAACACAACATCATTTTATAAGCAAGGTTATGACCATGTGTTCTCACTTTGAACTTTGGAACACATTCTAACGCTAGAAAAAGGAACCCTACTGTAAAATAGTCTATTAAATTGCTATAACATTTTGGTTGCCATGGCCGCTGATATTTAATATTATAGTTCCAACCAAAACTATTTCATAGTAAGCCCTGGGATCTATGACACAAGTGTCAAAGAGCCATTACAACAGCAGGAAATGGTACAACGATCTCAGATGTTGGGCCAGTGTGTCACATGATGAAATAAAAAAACAATACACATTATAAAACCATAACTCTTCTGCTGCGTGTGTTGGGCTGTTAACCATATTATGAACATCCTCCAGGAGAAGTCTTTAGTTCTGTGCTATGTTGCCCCCCAAGCCCACGGGGAGTTCTTAGGTTACACCCCCTCTCATCTTCCAGAGCTCAGAGAAACCACAGCATGAGGTTATCACCAGCCACCAGTTTCCTGAGAGCCTGGGACTGGTTAGGACACTGCCAGGAGGGCACTGCTAACCAGCACACAAAGAAACATGGGCCTCAGAGTTAGGTGTCGTAGATATGGCTGAGGAAGCTAGGACTTCATAAGCACTTTATGAATGACTGGCCCCAATACTTTTTACTTGGCAATGGCCCATAACAAAGTGTTCTCACCTATTTTAAAGGGGATCATGTTAATTTGTACTGTCCAGTGGCCCTATTAATAATTTTTGGTCCAAGTATGCGGAAAGCTCAAAAACTCTCCAGGCAGCCAAGTTCCACAGACATTGGCCATGGGGAGCCTTCTCCCTGTCAGTCTGGCTTTGGGCCTGCTCAGCTAAACTATTTACATTCTGTCTCTGTTTAGTACTGTACCCCTGACATGTGCTCATTCATCACTGAGCCCCTTGGCCCTTCCTGGGGGAGAGAGGGAGAAAGGCCTCACAACATATACAAGTCCTCTTTCATAAACCAGGATCAAAACTCACTCTGTCAGCACAGGTGGTCTTGATTAGGCCATTGGTACACATCCTACCCACAGCTCCGCACAACTGGCTATACAGCACAGTCTATGCTCTATGTGTTCTGAAGTACATTATTTCTCAATCAATCAAATTATATTTGTATAGCCTATTGTGAATATCAGGCGGTCTTGATTAGGCCATCGGTCCACATCCTACCAGAGGTTGAAACAGGTTCAGGGAACAGATCCGAAAACTGTAAAATAACAATCATAACCGGGAACGAAAGTGATCTATACTGTTCTGGAACAGAACCGTTATTTTAAAATCATGGGAACTGGTTAATAACGTTATTTTACGTTTAGGGAATCTTTTTCTAGTCTCACAAAAAACACAACAAGGTGCCAATGCAAAAGCCTCACTCAGTCACTCAGAAACGTTTTCCAGTGTCTGCCTGCTAGCTGAAAATCTTTACGTGTGTGTACGTGTATAGGCTACATGCCCCTCCCCCTCCGAAGCACAGGCTACTGTAGCCTGTTGATGTTACCTTCTTGACGCTAGGGGTCAGATTATTATATATTTTTTTAAATAACGTTCCCAAGGTAAACGGACTATTTCTCAGGTCCAGATCGTAGAATATGCATATAATTTACAGATTAGGATAGAAAACGCTCCAAAGTTTCCAAAACTGTCAAAATATTGTCTGTGAGTATTACAAGACTGATTTTGCAGGCGAAAACCTGAGGAAATCTAACCCGGAAGTGATTTTTTTTTTTTATCTGTGTTTCATTTCCCGTCTTTCTTCCATTTAAACCATTTAAACCAGATTCCTTTTCCAATGGCTTCCTCAGGCTGTGACCAGGCTTTAGACATAGTTTCAGGCTTATATTTTGAAAAATTAGCAATATTTTTCAAAACTAGTCAGGTGTCCTTTGATTAGTTCCTGCGCGCGAGAGGGGTAGCTCTCCATTTTCTTTCTCTCTTTTATTGAATAGGTTACGGTTCGGTTGAAATATTATCGATTATGTATGTTAAAAACAACCTGAGGATTGATTATAAAAAACATTTGACATGTTTCCACGAACATTATCGATACTTTTTGGAATTTTCGTCGAACGGAACGAGGCTGTAGTTTTCTGAACATAACGCGCAACCCAAATGGCGGTTGTTTGTTATAAAAGTAATATTTATTGAACAAAAATAACATTTATTGTGTAACTGGGAGTCTCGTGAGTGCAAACATCCGAAGATTACCAAAGGTAAGCGATTAATTGTATTGCTTTTCTGACTATCATGACCATGCTAAATCCAAAAGCTTGGATTGCTTTCGCTGTAAAGCATATTTTCAAAATCTGACACGATAGGTGGATTAACAACAAGCTAAACTGTGTTTTGGTATATTTCACTTGTGATTGCATGATTATAAATATTTTTAGTAATATTTGGCGCCCTGCAATTCAGCGGTTGTTTAGGAAAATGATCCCGCTAAAGGGATCCGTAGCGCAGAGAGGTTAAAAGCGTGATTCAGAAATTAGGGAGAAAGATTTTTTATTAGAGAAGAATGGATTCACTTTTTCAATGCTACTTAAGGATACTTTAGTTATCATCTTTCACATTGTAATAAGTCCAAAAAGGTAAGACATGTAAAAAATATATTTTTATATTTCATAGGTTTAAAACTTCTTGTGAATAGGGGGGCGCTGTTTTCACTTGGAAAAAATCATGCCCAAATGAAACGGCCTCGTACTCTGTTCTAGATCATACAATATGCATATTATTATTACTATTGGATAGAAAACACTCTGAAGTTTCTAAAACTGTTTGAATTATATCTGTGAGTAAAACAGAACTCATTTGGCAGCAATGAAGGAAGGAAGTGAAAAATCTGAAAACGAGGCTCTGTGTCAGGGCCTGCCTATTCAACTGGCTTTTATTTATGGATCTGTATGCACTTCATACGCCTTCCACTAGATGTCAACAGGCAGTAGAAGGTTGAATGGGTTGTCTAGCTTGATGTGAGGCCGAATAAGAGCTTTTGGAGTGGCAGGTCCGGTCTTTTGTCAGTTTTCGACGGCGCGCAGGGGAACCTCACATTGTCTTCTGAAAAGCGTTCGGTATACACTACTTAATTGCTCTGGCTCTCATTTTATTGGATACATATGAGAATAACATCATAAAGTAGGATTTTCAACCGAGTTTGACCAGTTTATTCAACGTTTATTGGGAATTTTGGAATTTTTCGTTTCAAGCGCCAAGAGTTGATGGGCATGTTCGCGCAACAATGCTAGCCAAAGTTGCTAATTCGACAGAAGAAATGGACATTCTAAAACCAAACAACGATTTATTCTGGACCTAGGACTCCTTGCACAACATTCTGATGGAAGATCAGCAAAAGTAAGAGAATATTTATGATGTTACTTCGTATTTTTGTGGTAAATGTTGGCTCCAACAAGGCGGAGAATATGTGAGCGCTGTCTCACAATACTGCATGCTGTATGTTGTACTAAAGTTATTTTTTTTTAAATCTAACACAGCAGTTGCATTAAGAACCAGTGTATCTTTCATTTGCTGTACAACATGTATATTTTAGTAAAGTGTATGATGTTCTTTGGTTAGATTAGATGACTGTCCAAAATATCTCAGGACAATTTGGTGAATTGTTGCTATGTATTCACAATGTATAACCACGATTTGCAGCTCTAAATATGCCCATTTTCGAACAAAACATAAATGTATTGTATAACATGATGTTATAAGACTGTCATCTGATGAAGTTGTCCAAAGGTTAGTGATTAATTTTATCTATATTGCTGGGTTTTGTGAAAGCTATTTTGGCGGTGAATAAATGGCGTTGTGTGTTTGGCTATTGTGGTGAGCTAATATAAATATATATTGTGTTTTCGCTGTAAAACACTTAAAAAATCTGAAATTATGGCTGGATTCACAAGATGTTTATCTTTCATTTGCTGTATTTTTCATAAATGTTTTATGATGAGCATTTATATATTTCAAGTTGCTCTCTGTAATTATTCTGGCTGCTTTGGTGCTATTTGTGATGGTGGCTGCAATGTAAAACTACGATTTATACCTCAAATATGCACATTTTCGAACAAAACATAAATGTATTGTATAACATGATGTTATAAGACTGTCATCTGATGAAGTTGTTCAAGGTTAGTGATTAATTGTATCTCTATTTATGGGTTTTGTGAAAGCTACCTATGCGGTGGAAACATGGTGAAAACATGCCGTTGTGTGTTTGGCTATTGTGGTTAGCTAATATAAATACATATTGTGTTTTCGCTGTAAAACATCTAAAAAATCGGAAATGATGGCTGGATTCACAAGATGTTTATCTTTCATTTGCTGTATTGGACTTGTGATTTCATGAAATTATATTATATGATATCCCTGTCGCGTTAGGCTAGGCTATGCTAGTCAGCTTTTTTGATGAGGATGCTCCCGGATCCGGGATGGGTATCACTGAAAGGTTAAAAAGGAACAGAAAGGAACAACATAAACCATCACTTTTTTGGGATTGGAACCAGTTCAGAACTTGACTTTGCTGGTCGGAAAATTGGAATGGAATGAAAAAAATTATGGTTCTGTTCAGAATGAAACGATTGGAAAATAATTTAGGTTCCAACCCCTGCATCCTGCCCACAGCTCTACACAGCTGGTTATACAGCACATTCTATGCTCTATGTGTTCTGAAGTACATTATTTCTCAATCAATCAAATTAGCCTATTGTGAATATCAGTTATAGCCACGCAACAGAAAGGTTTAGGGCAGAGGTGGGCAAACTTTTTGGCTCAAGGGCCACATCGGGATTTTGAAATTCAATGGAGGGTCTCATTTTATGGGGGAACAAATGTTAAAATCAATTTGCGGGGGCCTCCTGAGTGGCGCAACAGTCTAAGGCACTGCATCGCTGTGCTTGAGGCATCACTACAGACCTGGGTTTGATCCCCGGCTGTGTCACATGGGCTGGGAAACCCATGAGGTGGCGTACAATTGGCCCAGCTTCGTCTGGGTTAGGAGACGGCTTGGCAGGCCGAGATTTCCTTGTCCCATCGCGCTCTAGCAACTCCTGTGGCGGGCCGGGCACATGCACGCTGACACAGTCGCCAGGTGTACGGTGTTTCCTCCGACACATTGGTGCGGCTGGTTAAGCGGGCATTGTGTCAAGAAGCAGTGCGGCTTGGCTGGGTCGTGTTTCAGAGGACGCACGGCTCTCGACCTTTCTCTCCCCAGTCCGTACGGGAGTTGCAGCGATGGGACAATTGAATACCATGAAATTGGGGAGATAAAAGGGGTTAAAAAAAATATTATTATTGTATGTCTCACAGGCTGGATTGAAGTTCCCGGTGGAACAGATACGGCCCGAGTGCCATACTTCCCCCCCCCTCCTTTGTGTAGGGAGACCAACAGACCATGCAGTCTAAGAAGCTGGGAGTAATCATTCACAATCAGCTGACACAGACAGACACTAGGGTAACTTTTCCTTAGAATGGATAGTATCTGCAGACGGGCCAGGCCCAGTTAGGTCGAGGGTCAGGGTTCTACTCACTGTCCACTGCACCCTGACGGAAGAGGAAGAGAGAATGGTGGGGTTGTGGAGATGGATCACCACATCCCCCAGCTCCCTCTGGATCTGACGATGGTCTACCCCCTGGCTGGTGGGAGGGGTGTCTGAGTGGGGACACAGAGAGAGGAAAGGGTTCAAACAGATTGGCCATGTTAGCTCACTCAGGCATTCACTTTGCCCCTGCCAAGCCAGCTGGTTACAATATGAGGACCACTAAGTCTCAGTGTCTCTGACATCAGCTAAATGTGACTCGATCATCAGGTAAAGCTTGTAGAGGAGAGGGTTATATCACCTTGTGTCCTGACTGCATCAGTGATGGGGCTGGGGTCACTGAGGCCGTAGGCATTGGCTGCTCTCACCAGAAACAGGTAAACTGCACCTGGCTTGAGGTTCTTCAGGACAAAGGTCTCCATCTTCACGTGGTCAGCCAGAGTCACCCAGCTACTCCCCGACGCGTGACTACACAGATGGAGGAACAATAGTCAATCATTCACAACAGGCAAGGTCTTAAAAATGAGTGCATACATGCATATAGATACAGCCCTGAACACACATAATAGACACACATCTCGGGCCCTCCTAGACTTACCTGAACACCTTGATGATATAGGAGATGGGCGTGGACCCAGCGTTTGTGTTGGATTTCCTAGACTTACCTGAACACCTTGATGACATAGGAGATGGGCGTGGACCCAGCGTTTGTGTTGGATTTCCTAGACTTACCTGAACACCTTGATGACATAGGAGATAGGCGTGGACCCAGCATTTGGGTTGGATTTCCTAGACTTACCTGAACACCTTGATGACATAGGAGATGGGCGTGGACCCAGCGTTTGGGTTGGAATTACTAGACTTACCTGAACACCTTGATGACATAGGAGATGGGCGTGGACCCAGCGTTTGGGTTGGATTTCCTAGACTTACCTGAACACCTCGATGACATAGGAGGTAGGCGTGGCCCCAGCGTTTGGGTTTGATTTCCTAGACTTACCTGAACACCTTGATGACATAGGAGGTAGGCGTGGCCCCAGCGTTTGGGTTGGATTTCCTAGACTTACCTGAACACCTCGATGACATAGGAGGTAGGCGTGGCCCCAGCGTTTGGGTTGGATTTCCTAGACTTACCTGAACACCTTGATGACATAGGAGATGGGCGTGGACCCAGCGTTTGGGTTGGAATTACTAGACTTACCTGAACACCTTGATGAAATAGGAGATGGGAGTGGACCCAGCGTTTGGGTTGGATTTCCTAGACTTACCTGAACACCTCGATGACATAGGAGGTGGGCGTGGCCCCAGCGTTTGGGTTGGATTTCCTAGACTTACCTGAATGCCTCGATGACATAGGAGGTGGGTGTGGCCCCAGCGTTTGGGTTGGAATTCCTAGACTTACCTGAATGCCTCGATGACATAGGAGGTGGGCGTGGCCCCAGCGTTTGGGTTGGATTTCCAGGACAGAGTGACTGAGGTGCGGCTCACGTCAGTCACGTCAGGCTTGGACGGGCCGCTGGGGATCAGGTTAGGGTCTGTGGGTCGACCTGGCTGGACTACTACTCCGAACTCTGCCACACACGAAACAGAGAGATCAGAGTGGCAATCAAACAATCAAATAAATACCCATTTACTCACAGCAATGACTCCAGAGAGTGAAAGATACAGCTGAAAAGATCATTATGATGTCCATAACCTACCTTCCACCTCCAGGTAAGCCCTCCAGGATGCCTCTCCACTGGGGCTGGACGCCACGCATGTATAGACGCCTGTATCTCCAAGCTGAGGAGCAGAGACACAGAGACAGTGTAAGAGTGGGTTCATTTGGTGGTGGCTGAGTGGTGGTCTGTGAGTGTATGTTGGTGGTGGTGTTACGCTGCCCCCTACCTTAGCGTAGCGGATCTGCAGGGCTCCTGTGTCTATCTGGGTGATGCGGGCCTCCTCGGGGGACACCATCACCCCGTCTTTCTTCCAGTGAACTGTTGGTGTGGGGGTCCCTGTTGCTTGGCAACCCAGGACCACTGTGCTGTCCACAGGTACCGTATGATTGGACGGGCCCTGTCGGATCACGGGAGGGGGGCGGTCCGACACCACTATTCGAAAGAGAGCGGGAGAATGTACTGTTTAATACCAGTTACTGTGAGAGTAAATAGTTTAGTAAATCACCCCTTCAGATAGAGAGAGAAATAAAACATGTATAGAAGAGAATGGAATGGGGAAAGACAGAGAGAAAAACAAGGGCAGATGTGATGTGAGAGATATTGAGGGAAATTGATATGAGGAGAACACAATAGGAGTGATCGGTTGGGGCAGTGGAGGGAATAGAAATCAGATTATCCCAATGCCCAGAGCAACTGGCTAATGACTGGGAAGTAGCAGGAACAGTAGAAGCTGGCAATAACCAGAGCACCACAGACCAACTAATAACAAATCCCATTTAGACAGCAGTCACGCAGCCATCACTCTCCCACTTCACAACCTTGTGGAAATAGGGGGGGAAAGCTCTCCAAAATCAGAGGCAGAGGGAAAAATAATGGAAACACCTTGAAAACCGCCAGAGGAAATGGCAGCAAGTTATTTCCATACAAATACACCTCGCAAACAGGGAGGGAGGAGGGGGAAGGGAGAGGGGAGAGACGGGTAGGCCTATTCACTTGAAGGAAATATAAGGGATAGCAGAGTGAGAAGTCCTCCTTGGATTAGACATGCTACATCCTTGTTTCATTTCCATTAAGTGTAATTGAGTGTACATTACGTCGGTGACTCTTATTTGTACGTTGCGACACCTTGGCAGCTGCAGAAAGCTTTATCATCATCATATGATTAGCCAGAACCAATAGCTACCACTGCTGAAGTCACCTTTATGCACAGACAATGCTTGCCGCCTGTACCAGCCTCAGGCAATTATGTGAATTAACATAATATATGTACATAGTGAAGACACACACACACATGCGCACGCATGCCCACACTCAAGTCAGTTTATTATAACCAAGTAGACTTTGCTGGTGGTGATGGTTGCTGTAATTACAGTTGTAGGCCTTTGAGCCAGACTCACCATTTTAATTCAGCTTTTAATAACTGATGCAATTATCAGGATTATCATCATTCGGTTCACCAGCATGACATTAGGGAGGAGAACGAAAGGTGTCTGTGTTTAAATATGTGTGTGTGTGTGTGTGTAAAAATGTGTGTGTGTGAAAATGTGAGTATATGTGTGTGGGTTTTGGGGGAGGGTTCAGTTTGTAAGGAGGGGATGGGCAGTCTGCATGCACAGTGTCACCATGGGAACAGGGGGTTTGGAGTCCCAACGCCTGCAGCTGAGGGTTCCTGAATTCACTCCAACAACAATTAGTAACATAAGAAACAATGAACCATAGAGGACACAGCATCTCAGCAGTCTACAGGAAAGGCTGATCTGCCATACATCCAGTCAGCAAAGCAGAAAGTAGCTATTCAGCTACACAGTGGTGATCTTTTAGTCATGACATTGGAGGCCACAGATTCTGTATTTTCCAATCATGGAGAGACAACTCAGCCAACCAGGCCAGTGGAGTCAACTTACATAACGGAGGAGCTTTGGTCAGTTGATAAGAGGAAACCCTCCCTCCCTCCCTCCCTCCCTGACTCACTGTCAGTGACCTCCAGCAGGGCCTTGGTGATGACGGAGCCAGCAATGTTGAGGGCCTGACAGCTGTAGTACCCGGCGTCAGAGCGCTGGGCATCTGCGATGGTCAGACTGCCAGTCTGGGACACAGAGAGACGGCTGAAGGGCTGGGGGGGCTGGTAGGAGAATAGCAGGCTCTGGAGGACAGAGAGAAAGAGACAGAGGGGTCTTGAGAGACTGGAATTACATGTCTATGCTTGAGACATCCACTGGACATGGTGTTATCAATATCCTATATCCTACACTAGGATATGGATCAATAACTTCAACTCTATGCATCTACATTTACAAATTAGATGGACTAGATGGTATCTCACATTGCTGCCCTCCCTCTGCCAGAAGATAGCAGGCTGGGGGTTGCCAGTGGCCTCACACTGGAAGGTGACCGTTCTCCCCACCGCCACCACCTGGTTTCTGGGGCGCATGGCAAACGCTGGGGGCACTGCAGGGGTGGAGAGATGTGGCTTGGTTAACAGGACAAGCCATTGAAAAACTTTGCAAGCATTGCAATATAATAATCGAATAAACAACTAAAATCTCATAGAAATAGGATGACATAATGATGATAACTTACCAGTGAAGTCTACAAGAGAAGAGAAGAGACACAAACACGGGAGATGAATAATGATGGCACATGCAATGGGAAAAGATTATCAGTCAATCATTAAACATTTTCAACAAACACTTTGATGAATGAATACATGACTGAGTAAATGGATGGAACAAACAACAATCTAACACACAGTGGGGCCATGAGGCGCAGAAGCTCTGTTTGTGTGCTAGACTACTTTCCAGTCATTAATGGGGGATATGCGTGGTAGGGTGTGTTGACTGAGGCTGGTCTTCGGAGGAGTCGGCTTGTGTGTTCAATGAATGGGACCCCAATGGGGGAATGCTTTAGTGTGTGTTTGACCGTAAATACATCTCCCTCCCTCTATCTAAATTCCTCAACACTAGCAAAACACACACATGTAGTTACTGTGGACATACACACTCTCACACATACACGCACATTACAGCAATGTACCTTTTACTATTTTATCACTATTACACTACTAATAGAGATAAGTAGAAATCTCCTTTCTTAAAGACACGAAGAGAAAGTCCGGAACACATAGGGACATATGAGACCATAAAGAAAGGACCAAACAGAGGGCGAAGAGAAAGGGAGGACACAGACAGGAGAAAGCAGTGTGTTGTTGTTGTTGGATTTGGCTGTGCCCTCTGAACCCTCTAACCCTCTAACCCCCTGACAGCCATGTTTTCGGAGCGGGACTTGATGAATGTGTGACCATGGACATCATAAGAGCCGAGGTCCAGCTCCCAGCATGCCATGCTGTATGGTAAAGGAAGTGGAGCGTCCTGCCTCAGTGTGTTTAGCTCAGACCAGACCCCCTCTACGGGCCACATACGCAGCCTACAGGCTCCCACCATATTTCATATAGTCGTATGTAATTATTTCCATTGACCAAATACTATGCCTCTGGAGAACGCCATGTTTCCTTCACTATGTTTGTCTGTGTAATATTTAGGACCCAGGATCTTGGAGGAAAACATTTCCTTGGCACATGCATGCAAACCCGCACACAGACACACACAAACACATATTGGTGGAAGTGTTTGAAAGGTTTGGTGTCGTGCTTATAGGTCCACACTGAAAGCCAATGTGATGACCCCTGACATGTAGCTTGTGTTTTATGGAGCTATCTGGGGCCAGAGGCAGGAAGTCCCCTGGCAGCCTTATGGGGTGACTGGAGGTGGTGCTGAGGGAACACGTGAGCTCTTGTGTTTGGTCAGTTGAATGGGCCAGTGAAAGGTGAAGATAGAGTGTGAGAGTGTATCTTGAAGCGTGTTTGTGAATGTGTGCCTCGCACATGCGTGTGTGTGTGTGTATTTGTGTTGATGTGTACGTGCGTGCCTGTGTGTGTGTCGTGCATCTGTGTGCCCCTGTTTGTCGTGCATGTATGAGCCCCCATGTGTGTGCCCCTGTGTGTGTCCCTGTGTGCGCCCCTGTGTGTGTTCGTGTGTGTGCCCCTGTGTGTGTGTCCCTGTGTGTGCCCCTGTGTGAGCCCCCATGTGTGTGTCCCTGTGTATGTCCCTGTGTGTGCCCCTGTGTATGTCCCTGTGTGAGCCCCCATGTGTGTGTCCCTGTGTGAGCCCTCATGTGTGTGTCCCTGTGTATGTCCCTGTGTGAGCCCCCATGTGTGTGTCCCTGTGTATGTCCCTGTGTGTGCCCCTGTGTATGTCCCTGTGTGAGCCCCCATGTGTGTGTCCCTGTGTATGTCCCTGTGTGTGCCCCTGTGTATGTCCCTGTGTGAGCCCCCATGTGTGTGCCCCTGTGTATGTCCCTGTGTGTGCCCCTGTGTGTGTGTCCCTGTGTGAGCCCTCGTGTGTGAGCTCCCATGTGTGTGTCCCTGTGTATGTCCCTGTGTGTGTGTCCCTGTGTAAGACCTTGTGTGTGAGCTCCCATGTGTGCCCCTGTATGTGTCCCTGTGTGCGCCCCTGTGTGTGTTTGTGTGTGTGCCCCTGTGTGTGTGTCCCTGTGTGTGCCCCTGTGTGAGCTCCCATGTGTGTGTCCCTGTGTATGTCCCTGTGTGTACCCCTGAGTGTGTGTCCCTGAGTGTGTGCCCCTGTGTGTGCCCCTGTGTGTGTGTGTATATTACTATGTGTGCTCAGTAAGGCTGCTGGGGCACAGCGTTCCCAACCCTTGAAGACCCATTGGACCTGTTGACTCAAAGGTGTGAAAAGCCTTGCATGGGAGTGTTGGGTTGAGTTACAAGGCCAGCCAGTCCTGCAGCCTGTTTGGACAGAGTTACAACCCCCCCGTAAACACATAAACCTGAGGGGGAAAAAAGGGGGATGGATTCTACTACAGCTCCATGTGCTGGATTAACTAAAACAGACACTCGGAGACTGGAACTCTGGGTGTCGAGCTAGGCCTATAGAGCCTTATTGACTGAGGGCTTCATTTCTCTGAATGCTGTGGCACAATGTGAGTCTTATTGGAGATAAACAGTGATATGCATGGATGGATAGAGAGAGAGAGAGAGAGAGAGAGAGAGAGAGAGAGAGAGAAAGGGAAAAAGAAGGGGGTGAAAGAATGAATGAATGAAGCAGAATAGCCGTAGTAAGAACAGAAAAGGGTGAGAAATGAAGACTTTACTTTGAGGAGGAAATACATTAAAACGCTACAAGATGATCTGGAGTGTTGGCACTAGTTAAAGTGTGATGAACGACGTCAGTAAAAGTGTTAGATGATGGAAATAATGCTAAATAAATAATAATAAATAGACAAAAGAAAAACGTTTTATTTTAAAATAACAGCTTAGCCTTGGTGTGTTGGGATTGAACGCAGCTCGACTGGAGTGGGGATCCAATATGCTTTGATTTTCACTACTGATAAGGTGGCCTGGCTGCAACAATAACACGGCCAGACTGTTTAAAGAGGAAACAAAGCCTTAATCTCCTGCCTGCCGAGTGGATATGTTCAAACACAGCAAGCCCACTAGACTGTTTATGTTTGGGGCAGAAAACAGAGAAACCATAGAGCTATGTTTCATTTATGCCAGTAATTATCTTTTTGTTTTCTCATGATTTGGTTGGGTCTAATTGTGTTGCTGTCCTGGGGCTCTGTGGGGTCTGTTTGTGTTTGAGAACAGAGCCCCAGGACAGCAACGCAATTAGATCCAACCAAATCATGAGAAAACAAAAATATACAGTGGCTTGCGAAAGTATTCACCCCCCTTGGCATTTTTCCTATTTTATTGCCTTACAATTTGGAAATAAAATAGATTTTTGGGTGGTTTGTATCATTTGATTTACACAACATGCCTACCACTTTGAAGATGCAAAATATTTTTTCTTGTGAAACAAACAAGAAATTAGAGGAAAAAAACAGAAAACTTGAGTGTGCATAACTATCCAAAATCAAAACTTTGTAGAGCCACCTTTCTCAGCAATTACAGCTGCAAGACGCTTGGGGTATGTATCTATAAGCTTGACACATCTAGCCACTGGGATTTTTGCCCATTCTTCAAGGCAAAACTGCTCCAGGTCCTTCAAGTTGGATGGGTTCCTGCTGATATACAGCAATCTTTAAGTCATACCACAGATTCTCAATTGAGATCTGGGCTTTGACTAAGCCATTCCAAGACATTTAAATGTTTCCTCTTAAACCACTCAAGTGTTGCTTTAGCAGTATGCTTAGGGTCATTGTCCTGCTGGAAGGTGAACCTCCGTCCCAGTCTCAAATCTCTGGAAGACTAGAACAGGTTTCCCTCAAGGATTTCCCTGTATTTAGCGCTATAATAGCACTATCCATAATTTCTTAAATTCTGACCAGTTTCCCAGTTCCTGCTGATGAAAAACATCCCCACAGCATGATGCTGCCACCACCATGCTTCACTGTGGGGATGGCATTTTTGGGGTGCTGAGAGGTGTTGGGTTTGCGCCAGACATTGTGTTTTCCTTGATGGCCAAAAATATCAATTTCAGTCTCATCTGACCAGAGTACCTTCTTCTATATGTTTGGGGAGTCTTTTGGCGTACACCAAACGTGTTTGCTTATTTTTTTCTTTAAGCAATGGACTTTTTCTGGTCACTCTTACGTAAAGCCCAGCTCTGAGTGTACGGCTTAAAGTGGTCCTATGGAGAGATATTCCAATCTAAGCTGTGGAGCTTTGCAGCTCCTTCAGGGTTATCTGTTCAAAGTTTCTGATATTTTTTTATAACCCAACCCTGATTTGTACTTCTCCACAACTTTGTCCCTGGCCTGTTTGGAGAGCTCCGTGGGCTTCATGGTGCCGCTTGCTTGGTGGTGCCCCTTGCTTAATGATGTTGCAGACTCTGGGGCCTTTTAGAACAAGTATATATACTGAGATCATGTGACACTTAGATTGCACTCAGGTGGACATTGTTTAACTAATTAGGTGACTTCTGAAGGTAATTGGTTGCACCAGATCTTATTTAGGGGCTTCGTAGCAAAGGGGATGGATACATATGCACGCACCACTGTTCTGTATATTTTTTAATTTTAACTTTTATAAACAAGTTATTTTTTTAAATTTCACTTCACCAATTTGACAGAGAGGCAGGCAGGTTTTGTGTAGAGTAGATTGTGTAATTGGAACCATGTAATTTCCCTACATGGGACTCAGGCTTGTCTTTAATTAAGCTCTGCTCCTCCTCACTGTCTGTCTATTCTATCTCTCTCTTGCTTTGTGTCACTGTGTGTGTGTGTGTGTGTGTGTGTGTGTGTGTGTGTGTGTGTGTGTGTGTGTGTGTGTGTGTGTGTGTGTGTGTGTGTGTGTGTGTGTGTGTGTGTGTGTGTGTGTGTGTGTGTGTGTGTGTGTGTGTGTGTGTGTGTGTGTGTGTGTGTGTGTGTGTGTGTGTGTATTCGTGTACACGCAAGTATGTGTGAGTAGTGGGGTGTTGCTGCTCATTTCCTGCCATCAGTCCCAGTGCTGTGGGGGTCATTGTGGAAGGGCATCCCTGCTCATAAATGAAACCACTTCCTGGTGCCTCATCAACAGTCCCATCGGGGCACCTATTCAGAACTGTTACACTGATCCAGTCATGGTTAGACTACGAGTTGTACGAGTAGGGAACAAGGCAAGTAGAGTGCTGATTGCTGCAGAACTAATATGAACTCAAGCCAAGTAAATACAGTTGAAGTCGGAAGTTTACATACACCTTAGCCAAATACATTTCAACTCAGTTTTTCACAATTCCTCACATTTAATCATAGTAAAAATTCCCTGTCTTAGGTCAGTTAGGATGACCACTTTATTTGAATAATGTGAAATGTCCGAATAATAGGCGAGAGAATGATTTATTTAATCTTGTATTTCCTTCATTCCCAGTGGGTCAGAAGTTTACATACACTCAATTAGTATTTGGTAGCATTGCCTATAAATTGTTCAACTTGGGTCAAACGTTTTGGGTAGCCTTCCACAAGCTTCCCACAATAAGTTGGGTGAATTTTGGCCCATTCCTCCTGACAGAGCTGGTGTAACTGAGTTCTATAAGATTGAGGTCAGGGTTTTGTGATGGCTACTCCAATACCTTGACTTTGTTGTCCTTAGGCCATTTTGCCACAACTTTGGAAGTATGCTTGGGGTCATTGTCCATTTGGAAGACCGCTTTGCGACCAAGCTTTAACTTCCTGACTGATGTCTTGAGATGTTGCTTCAATAAATCCACATCATTTTCCTGCCTCATGAAGCTATCTATTTTGCGAAGTGCATCAGTCTCTACTGCAGCAAAGCACCACCACAACATGATGTTGCCACCCCTGTACTTCACGGTTGGGATGGTTTTCTTCGGCTTGCAAGCCTCCCCCTTTTTCCTCCAAACATAACGATGGTCATTATGGCCAAACAGTTCTATTTTTGTTTCATCAGACCAGAGGATATTTCTCCAAAAAGTACGATCTTTGTCCCCATGTGCAGTTGCAAACCATAGTCTGGCTTTTTTATGGCGGTTTTGGAGCAGTGACTTCTTCCTTGCTGAGTGGCCTTTCAGGTTATGTCGATATAGGACTCGTTTTACTGTGGATATAGATACTTTTTTACCTGTTTCCTCCATAATCTTCAGTGTCCTTTGCTGTTGTTCTGCGATTGATTTGCAATTTTCTCACCAAAGTACGTTCATCTCTAGGAGACAGCATGCATCTCCTTCCTGGGCGGTATGACGGCTGCATGGTCCCATGGTGTTTATACTTGCGTACTATTGTATGTACAAATGAACGTGGTACCTTCAGGCATTTGGAAATTGCTCCCAAGGATGAACCAGACTTGTGGAGGTCTACTATTTTTTTTCTGAGGTCTTAGATGATTTCTTTTGATTTTCCCATGATGTCAAGCAAAGAGGCACTGAGTTTGAAGGTAGGCCTTGAACCATATCCACAGGTACACCTCCAATTGACTTAAATTATGTCAATTAGCCTATCAGAAGCTTCCAAAGCCATGATGTAATTTTCTGGAATTTTCCAAGCTGTTTAAAGGCACAGTCAACTGAGTGTATGTAAACTTCTGACCCACTGGAATTGTGATACAATGAATTATAAGTGAAATAATCTGTCTGTAAACAATTGTTGGAAAAATTACTTGTGTCATACACAAAGTAGATTTCCTAACTGACTTGCCAAAACTATAGTTTGTTTAACAAGAAATGTGTGGAGTGGTTGAAAAACGAGTTTTAATGACTCCAACATAAATGTATGTAAACTTCCGACTTCAACTGTACATGACCTCACATTTAACTGATAACCAAACTCAGTCGGTTACTCTGGCAACTGCTTGACTCGACATATGAATGTAAACTGATCCATGCTAAATAAATCAGGGCAGGCCAGAAATCAGTGGTATGACACTCTTTGGTGTGGCTAGACAGGTTTAGGTAAGATATCCAACTGCTCTGAGAACAGCTGTCTTCTCCTTCACACTTTATCTAACGTTTCATGAATGTCAGAGCAACAGCTGCACAGCATAAACCCAGTCTGCACTTTACATAGTCTGTGCACTTTCATGTCAAACAGCAGGTGTGACCTGGGTTAGGGTTGGGGTTAGGGTTACGCTCGGTGGAGGTTGTACTGACCGTGTACGGTCAGTGTAGCGGATGCCTCAGCCTTTCCCACCATGTTCTCCACAACACATGTATAGGAGCCCTCGTCTGACAGTCTTACATCTCGTACGCTCAGGGTGTGGTCCTCTAGGATCTCATACCTGTAGACAGACAGACAGACAGACAGACAGACACATACACACAGTGTGAGAGAAAGGGACTGGGAGATATAAAGAGAGAGATGGACATGAGACAAAGGAGCTTCACATGATGGCATGCACACTGTAATATACCACGCATCTAATTCCATGACCAGACGTTAACCTAAGTGTGCATATTAATTTTGATCAGAGTGTGTGTCTATGATGTGTAACAGCGTAATATAAAGAGTACTGCTGGGCCATCCATCCATACCTCCCCTTGGGTAGGTCTGCATCCTCTTTCCTCCAGCGGACAGTGGGGACCGGATCTCCCTGCGCCTCACAGTGGAACTCCACACTCTCATCTGCCAGAACCATAACACTACTTGGCCTCTTCACAAACCCTGGGCGCTCTGAAGAAGGGGGAGGTCATTATCATAATGTGTTTAAAGTTGTGTGATAGACTGATATTTTTGCTTGGATCTCCAACCCTTAGCCCTTGCAAAATCAAGCTTATACAATGCTATTAGATAAGCACCTAAAAACGCTACCTCTGAATACCATTAGCACCCTGTAACTCTCTCTCCATGGGACGGATGTAGCACACGCACATTCCCCCCGTGTTTTACCCTCTTTCACCCACTGGGACAAGTAGTTCCACAATTAATTTTCTTTTCACTAAAACACATTCATTTATGTGAATGAAAACAACTTAAATCCACTTAAAACTAGTAGGGCTTGTTAAAACTAGGGCCATTTTATTCACATTGGTCCCAGAGCACATTTGAAAACAGATCTGTTTATTCAATACACAGTATTATTCTATTAGCCCTAGAAGTTTTTACTAGTTATTATAAATGTGTGTGGTGTGCCCAGGCCAGTCGCCCAGCCCAGCCTAGCAATTCCCGTGATAAGATGTCTCAGTCTGCTACAATGGAAGTGTTTGGAGAGGGGGTGGGTGCTGGTGGAGAGGGGGACTGCATAGGGTGGAGGTGGGGGTGGAGAGAGGAACCAGGCTAGGAGTCAGTGGTCTGGGACAATTGGCAGCAAGAAGAACGAGTGAGAGTGGGGGATGAGGGTGGGGATACAACCTGGTCCAGGACAGCTGGGGGGTGGCAGGGGTCACGGTGGGAAGACAGGGTCACCCTGAGTTTAGGATTCAGGAGAAATGCCTTCACAGCTGCAGGGCTGGGGGCCATTGTTATGTAACCTGTTCCATTATTGGATTATGTGCCAAGGAGAAAAACCTTTACCAAGGGGACATGCAGACTCACTGACACAACTAAGACTCACTGAATGGGGCTGAGAGGAGGGAGAGGGAAACAGACTCTACTAGAGGGACAGACAGACAGACAGACAGACAGACAGACAGACAGACAGACAGACAGACAGACAGACAGGTCTTACCTAGAACAGTCAATTCTGCAATCTCGCTCTCCCTCTCTCCCACCATATTGGTCCCCACACAAATGTATTTCCCTGCGTCACTCTTCCTGGCGTTGGTGATCATCAGCTTCCCACTGCGGATCTGAAAGATGGAGGGAAGAAAAATACAAGTTATAAGGTCATATCTGTAACTAGATACCTATATAAACCAAATATAAATAACACCACACTGAATATGGCAAGTTATGCTTTGAAAGGCTATCAAAAAGCGATTTGGTGAAATTATTTGTGGTTTAGAAGGCACTAAATCTAGGACAGCTTCTACCCCCAAGCCATACGACTGCTAAATGTTAATCAAATGGCTACCCACACTATTTGCATTGACCCCCTTTTTTACGCTGTTGCTACTCACTTTACACCCACCGACATGTACCTCAATTACCTTGACTAACCTTGACTAACCTGTACCCCCACACATTGACTCGGTACCGATACCCCCTGTGTACAGCCTCTGTGTTGTTATTTTATTGTGGTACATTGTATTTAAATGTTTTTTTACTTAAAAAAATTAGCAAATATTTTCTTAATTACTTAAAAAAACAAAACTCTGAATTGTTGGTTAAGGGCTTGTAATAAGAATTTCACGGTAAGGTTAACTTCACCTGTTGTATTCGGCGCATGTGACAAATACAATTTGATTTGATTTGACATTACTACAGAGCAGTGGTCACCACCTTTTCTGAGTCAAGATCAAAGCAAAACGCAAGTCCAAAAGCAAGCTGAGATCTATCGCTCAGATTTATTAAAAAGAATATGACTTAAAAAACATGCAATATTTTAACCTATTAAAAACAGTTATTTAGCAAAGTTTGTGCAGTCAGCTATATGCCCAATACATTATCACTGCATATTGTCTATGCTTGAATTGCAATGTTGTTCTTCTCAGACCATTTCGAAATAATACTTCAAAACGTTTGGTATATGATCACACTGGGAATAGATTATAGTAATTTGTTGTATTACTTGTAAGGCACAGCTGAGTGAGCATAATCATTAGCTTTTTTTATTTTTCTGTACTGATGGCCTGCATCTGATGGTCAGTCTGAGGGGAGGGAGGGAGCAGAAGTGAGGCTGCCTCTCACCCGTCTCACAGTCCCCCCGCTCTCCTTCCCTCCGCTGAGATAAGGGGACACAGTCTTCCAGCTGATGACAAAACTCAAGTCACACTGCATTATTTCTGTCTCATGCACCAATTCATGTTGTTACTCTTATGACCAGAGAAAGTGAAATATTCCTCTCTATTAAAAAAGACAAGCAGCTAATAATAACAGCGCAAGCCTATCGAAATACTTTGATATACTCATTCATTGCTGCTGCAGTGCTGGTTGTAGTGTGAGTGGATGTAGGGAGAATACACATTTTATGGCTTATAAAAGTGTTGAAGAAACGGTTGACAGTGCTGAATAACAACTTAAACATGATGGTTTTAACAGTTTTGAAATCTCACAGCATCAACTTTGTTGTGCGCTCGAGGCCTCTTTTTACAGCCTATGTCTCGAGGAAACTGTGCAGATACGGTGATCTGATTGGCCAGCGGTAGGCCTATAGGTGCCCTTGATTTGCTCTCTGGGCCTGCCAGGTATGCAGAGTTCTACACTTAGATACATGAAATAGTTCAAAATTGGAACACTTTGCCTGCTGAATCAAGTGTACTTACCGAATGAAAAAAGCAGGAACGCAAAGGCTTTATCGTTGTTGTTTGTCACAGAAATGTTTGGTGACCGACTATGAATACCTTGGAGATCACGATCAACCAGTTGGTGACCACTGCTATAGAGCCCAGACAAAGATCTGGTAGGTTTAAGGCAGAAGCTTTAAGAAGTAAACAGTGTGCATTCCCAGCTGCCCCAGCTGGCTGGCTGCCTGGCAGGGAGGGCAGTGCCTGACAGGTTTTTTTCCACTGAAAGAGGAAGCAGTGAGCCCACAATATCTCAGGCCTCAGAGAACACTGCTACAGCACCAGCCTAGAGATCCTGTACTGTGACATGCAACAGGATTGTTGTAATGGGAAATAACTTTAGATGGTTGGGTTGGAGAATTATGCTAGTTTCAAAGAAGAACCTCCGTGCAGAAAATATGGAATCAGGGTTTCTGCAAACATAACTGATAAGTAAAAGCCAAATCATGCATCAGAAATGTTCAAATAACATTAAAATGTCTTGAAAGAGGGATTGCTATTCAAACACTAGGGTGAGGTTCGGTGTAGGAAAACCTTTCTATAGTCCCTGCCTCTTGTTTCCCAGTGGTAAAGTGCAGTGTAGAGTGACGTTGGTTAGTGAGTGTGAGGTATCATAAGGCACCAGAGCCTGTCAGAAAGGAGGGAAGTGGAGGAGTCCTGATATGGCCAGGCCAGTAGGTTACAACTTCTTGTATGTAAACCATGCTGGGAAGACCAGCCAAACAGTCATAGCTAATCTACTCACAGCCTGATTTACAGCAGACTAGCTCCCGCCCATTCTCTGCCTCATACACAAACACTAACCCTCTTCACCACCTCTTGTCCCCCCTTGCCCCGCTCGCCCTCATAATACCTGAAACCTGCTGAGAGGAGGTTGACCTTCCCTCTTCACACTGACATATTCTCCCAGGCCATAAAAGTCATCATGTGTTACACAGGGAGAGGAGGAGGAGAAGAGTGGGAGAGGAGAAGATGGGAGAGGAGAGGAGAGGGAGGAGGGGTGGGGAGAGGGATGAGGGGGTTAGGAGGGGAGAGGAGAGGGAGGAACGGGATAGGAAGGGAGAGGAACGTTCTGTCACGCTCTGGCTAAAAATACTTGAATCAGTTATAGAACCCATTGCCCTTTATGGTTGTGAGGTCTAGGGTCCGCACACCAACCAAGAATTCACAAAATGGGACAAACATCAAATTGAGACTCTGCATGCAGAGGGACCCCACAGAGCCCCAGGAAAGCAATACAATTGGACCAAACCAAATCATGAGAAAACAAAAAGATAATTACTTGACACATTGGAAAAAATTAACAAAAAACAGAGCAAACTAGAATGCTATTTGGCCATAAAAAGAGAGTACACAGTGGCAGAAAACCTGACCACTGTGACGGACCCAAACTTAAAGAAAACGTTGACAATGTAAAGACTCAGTGAGCATAGTCTTGCTATTGAGAAAGGCCAACATTGGCAGACCTGGCTCTCAAAAGTATACAGGCTATGTGCACACTGCCCACAAAATGAGGTGGACACTGAGCTGCACTTCCTAACCTTCTGCAGTGTATGACAAATATTAAAGACACAGATCTTCAAAGAATTCGAAAACAAACCCAACTCCCATATCTACTGGGTGAAACACCACAGTGTGCCATCACAGCAGCAATATTTGTGACCTGCCTGTTGCCACAAGAAAAGGGCAACCAGTGAAGAACAAACACCACTGTAAATACAACCCATATTTATGTTTACTTATTTTCCCTTTTGTACTTTCACTATTTGCACATTGTTACAACAATGTATATATACATAATATGACATTTGAAATGTCTTTATTCTTTTGGAACTTCTGTGAGTGCATCTACTCCACTTGCATTGGCAATGTTAACATACGTTTTCCATGCCAATAAAGCCCTTGAATTGAATTGGAAGGGGAGAGGAGGGGGAGGAAGGGGATAGGAGTGGATAGGAGGGGAGGGTGAGATGAGGGGGAGAGGAGAGGAGGGGGGAGAGCAGGGGAGAGGAGGGGAGAGCAGGAGAGATCAGGGGTGGAGCAGGGGAGAGGAGGGGAAGAGGAAGGGGCAGAGGAAGGGAGATGAGGGGAGAGGGCAGTGGCCAGGTTTCAAATCCCAGAGGTCTCAGAGGTCACTGGGCCAGGAACTGTTTCATGTTCCACCCCCTGTGGTGTTGGCAACTTTTAAAGTGTCATCACATTACCCTGCATTTAATGGGGGGCAAAGGTCAGAGGAGTGTGATACATTCAGTGTGAGTGTGTGAGTGTGAGTTTGTGCCTGCGTGCATGTGTGTATGTGCATGTGTGTGTGTGCATGCTAGTGGTGCAACGGATCACAAATCTCACAGTTCGGATCACGGTTTTGAGTCACGGATGGGATCATTTTTCAGATCAGCAAAAAAAGGGAGACAAATTTAACTTTGCTTTCCATTTATTACTTAAAGAACACCTAAAGCAAGGAACTTTTCAATGTATAAATCTTTAAATGAAATATTCAATACTCAATTGTTAAATTAAAGTGCAATATGAGGCATGATACCTTCTTCCTTTGAACAATAGTGAATGTAAAAATAGCCTGTGTCAACCCGTCATACAAAAAAGTTAAAAAAGAAAGAAAGCGAAGCAAACCTGAGCTTATAACTTCACATTATTTTTCTAAAAGTCTACATTGTCTGGGGAGAGGGTAGACCTCTTTGCAGTCACTATGTCCCCTGTCGTGGAGAACACCCTCTTGCTAGGAACTGAAGTACCAGACACAGCCAGGTAGCGTCTTGCCATCATGGAAGGGTATTTACACTCATTGTTTTTCCACCATGCCAGTGGATCACTATCCACTGGAATGCCGCTTGCTGCCTTGTAGGAAGTCACTTCCTCTTTGATGGTGTTGGAAAACGTCTTGCCTGTGTCCTTGCTTGCAAAGGTCTCCCCAAAAAGCTCCTTCATGGCCAAATTATTTTGTGGAGGAGATGCCTCTGAGTCAGCTCCTGTTGGCTCAGTGGCTTAACCTTGCAGAAAAAATGACATGATCTATTAAACTGACTAATTACTTATTTTCATATTTCATATTTCATATTCCCCCCCAAAAATGGATGATTCTAATAGCAATAGCATAGACTAAGATTAGACTGCAGTATATTTAATATTTAAGTAATTCACTCTTATTTCTTTTTTTTTACCTCTTCAGTGGCCATAATCTCAGTGGTGAGATCACTGTATGTCCCCCGGTGTAGGGCAGGGTCTAGGTGAGACAGGGACTTGAACCTTGGATCCAGTGCAGTAGATCTATGAAGGTAGTCCTGTACATTATGGGGGTATCTGGGGTTCAGGTCCTCTCTAATGGCAGCCTTGACATCTCTAGTGATGGTGCTGTCTTCCTCACTTGGGGCCATGGATTGTAGAATCCTTGTTTTCAGAGGTAGGATCATGGACACAGACGGTGCAGGTTCAGGGCTCAGTAGGGTTGTAACTGGTTTGAGGGGTTTGAGCACCTGGAGGACCTCCTCTGCCACGATGTCTTTATTTTTTTCAGGGTCTCATCTGGCAGTGCAGAGTATTCATCTTGTTGTGACATTGTGTACGAGCTTGTGGGTCAGTAGCTGTAGCATTTCTTGCTTGGTCTTAAACACATGAGTGGCTGTTGTGCTTCGGTGAAAAAAGGAAACCACCTTCCTAATCCTCCCAAGGAGGCGGTCCATCTGGTTCACTGAGATTCCCCTTTGGGACGTTAAATTAATCACATGTGCAAAGCAAGCTATCTTTGGCCTCAGTCCAGCCTCTATCAATGCATTTACTTGGTTCTTGGCATTATCTGTGGTGATTGGGATATTGCTATTGGGCCTCTCTAGCTTCTACTCTGCTACTGCTTCCAGCAGTACCTGCGCCAGATTTGTGCCTGTGTGACTCTCATAGAGGGGGCGTGTCTGTAGCACCGGACTTCGCATCTCCCACTCCTCTGTGGTGTAGTGATCAGTCACATTCACATAGATTTCCGTTGCCCTGGAGGTCCACCCATCTGTGGTGAGGGCAACAGAGGATGCCTTGGATAATTTGTCGACAATTTTGATATTTTGCTTTTCATAAAGATCTGGCACGATCTTCATACTGAAGTGGGCGAGAGGGGATTTCGTAGCGTGGCTCAAGCACTTTCACCATATTTTTAAACCCTTTATTTTACACAACAGAGGATGGCCTCATGTCTGCAGTGATAAACATCCCAATAGATTTGGTGATGGCTTTAGTCTGGTCTGATTCTGCAGCAAAGGGCTGCTTAAATGTCGCAGTGAGAAGTTGTTGTCTCTTGGCTGAGTTGGCTCCCGTCACTGACTCACCAGGGTGATGACGCTTTAAATGTGTGGCCATGCTCAATGTATTTCCATGATCATACGGCTTTATTGTGGCACAATGCCTACACACCATAATGGTATTGTCCACCACCTTTCTTCCGTCATCATATCTGACAGGGAAGCCAAAATGCCCCCATACATGAGACTTAAATGAAGCGGGAGGCTTTTCCAGTTCTTCAGCTCCTCCGCTAGCCATGGCTGTCACTGCACTTTTTTCTGCTTTGCTTTTTGCAACACGAGCATCCAGGATTGATTCGTTGGGATTCAACATGCCCCATTCACGTGAACAGTACACACAACTGCTTTTTAACAAAATCAAATCAACCTTCAGGCTTCAGAGTAAAACACAGCTTCTGTCTTGTCTTTATCTTTTCACTGCAACTCTGCATCGAGATTTAGGGAACTATTACTTTAAAAAGTAACAGCGGCAGTAAAACTGTATTTCACACTATGATGGTTAAACTTTGCAATTGATCCGTGGTTCACATGCAGGCCGAACCGTGGGGGGTGATCCGTACGGATCACGGATCAACTACGATCCGTTACACCACACGTGCATGCCCACACGTGCATGTGTTTTGCATTAACAGCATGCAACTCAGCCACTCAGTACAAACACACAGCACCGTAAGGGCTCAGACACAACAATAGCGGTTGCTAGCTGAGAGTATTTAGCACCTCTGAACGTAATTTGCGAACCGAATGCGCACCGATTTTACATGTACAAATGGTTAAACATTTCGTCAGTCAGACCACTACAGAAGGTGGTCCCTAAAACAGCGCACTGAACGATGGGCAGATGAAACATAGATCCACATTCAGTGCGATATGTGCGAGCCTTTATAAGTCCACCTTTGGCGATAATATGTGGGAAATCCTTGTGTCTTTGTGGGTCTGTCTGCATGTAGCAACTAAGAAGTGCTGCTCAGTTTCCACCTCATTTTGTGGGCAGTGTGCACATAGCCTGTCTTCTCTCTAGAGCCAGGTCTGCCTATGGGGGTCTTTCGTAATAGCAAGGCTATGCTCATTGAGTCTGTACATAGTCAAAGCTTTCCTTAAGTGTGGGTCCATCACAGTGTCTCACCCCACGGCCCTGTGGAAAGATATGTGTGTTTTTTGCCACTTTAACCACACAATTGTTGTTTGTGTACATGGATTTTATGATGTTTTTCCCCCAACACCACTTTCCATCAATTTGAATAGCAGACCTTCATGCCAAATTGAGTCAAAAACTTTTTTGAAATCAACAAAGCATGAGAAGACTTTACCTATGTTTTGGTTTGTTTCTTCGTCAATTAGGGTGTGCAGGGTGAATATGTGGTCTGTCGTATGGTAATTAAGTAAAAAGCCAATTTGGCATTTGCTCAGTAGATTGTTTTCACTGAGGAAATGTACGAGTCTGGTGTTAATGATAATGCAGAGGATTTTCTCAAGGTTGCTGTTGACGCATATCCCATGGTAGTTATGGGGTCAAATTTGTCTTCACTTTTGTGGATTGGGGTGATCTGTCCTTGGTTCCAAATATTGGGGAAGATGCCAGAACTAAGGATAATGTTAAAGAGTTTAAGTATAGCCAATTGGAATTTTTGGTTTGTATATTTGATCATTTCATTGAGGATACCACCACAGGCCTTTTTGGGTTGGAGGGATTGCATTTTGTCCTGTAATTCATTCAATGTAATTTGAGAATCCAGTTGGTTCTGGTAGTCTATAATAGTTGATTCTAAGATTTGTATTTGATCATGTATAATGTTTTTGCTGTTTGTTCTTTGTTATAGGGCCAAAAAGATTGGAGAAGTAGCTTACCCATACATCTCCATTTTGGACAGATAACTCTTCGTGTTGTTGTTTGTTTAGTGTTTTCCAATTTTCTTCGATTTTCTTCGATTTTCTGCTTGAAATGTTTAGATTTGATAGGGAAGCTGAGAGGTCAAATATACTGTTTAAGTTTTCTACAGCCAAGTTTACACCTTCACTATTACAGTGAAATGTTTTGTCCAGGAAGTTATCTAAAAGGGATTGAATTTGTTGTTGCCTAATTGTTTTTTGGTATGTTCCCACACAACTTTCCTTCCATCTATAACATTTCTTAATATTATTCAGTTCATTTGGCTTTGATGCCTCATGATTGAGCATTGCTCTGTTCAAGGAAAGTGTGATGTTGCTGTGGTCTGATAGGGTGTATCAGTGGGCTGACTGTGAACGCTCTGAGAGATTCGGATTGAGTTCAGTGATAAAGTAGTCTACAGTACAACTGCCAAGAGATGAGCTATACTGAAGGTGTACCTACCGAGTCACCTCGAAGCCTACCATTGACCATGTACATACCCAGCATGTGACAGAGCTACAAGAGTTGTGACCTGTTTGTGTTGGTTATGTTGGCGTAGTTGTGCCTAGGTGGGCATATGGGGGAGGGAATGCTGTCACCTCCAGGTAGGTATTTGTCCCCCTGTGTGCTGAGGGTGTCAGGTTATTGTCAAGTTTTGGCATTTAGGTCGCCACAGACTAGTACATGTCCCTGGGCCTGGAAATTATTGATTTCCCCATCCAGGATGGAGAAGCCAATTAACTATGGGGATTCTAGTAGTGGGATATAGGTAGCACACAGGAGGACATTTTTCTATGTTGAGATCATTTCCTTTTGAATTTTTTGCCAAATGTTCCTGTTTTTATTAATTTAATAGAGTGAGTTATAAGTCGCTCTGGATAAGAGCGTCTGCTAAATGACTTAAATGTAAATGTAAGTTAGGTCTGCTCTATACCAAATTAGCATACCCCCTGAGTCCCTTCCCTGTTTCACACCTGGTAGTTTGGTGAATGGGACTACCAGCTCTCTCAACGTCAGATCCACAACAACACCAGCAAATACATCACTCCTGTCCTCCTCCTCTCTCCCATCCCTCTCTCTCGCTCTCACCCTTCCTTTCCTGCGTTCCCCTCTATTTATGCATCTGCCACATCACCACCCAACCTGACCCCACTACAGTCAATATAGGGTGTTATATGATGTTATGCCACAGTATAGTACTCTATCTAGAAGTACTCCTGTTGATGCACTGTTGCACTGATGCATTGTTGCACTGATGATGCATCTGCACCACTGGCCGCTTGTCCAGTGCCCACCCACTCAAAACCTTCCCCCAAACGTCCTTCACCCCATTACTTCAAGCTTGGCCACAACAGAACCCCAGAACTCGCCGTGGTTTTAAGAAACAACAACAACTTTGGGAGTGGATGTTGTGTTAGAAACAGAGTACAAACACAACACTCCATCACCAGCGCTGTATTGTTTACAGGGCCTGAGGACTCATTAGGAAACAGTCTTATCTGCAGGCCCATTAGTCCAATGAGCCGAGCTATAGCTATGAGACAGAAACCAAGCCGGCCTTCTGTTTACACACTGAGCCAGTACACTAGGGAAAACCACATATGCTATAGGGACTGGGGCCAACATGGCTGCCCTGACTTGACACTACAAGACCTTAGTTGATTTTGACTTCGTATTTTATTTTATATACTGCAGGTGTTGGTCCTCATGATATCCTGGACATAAATCAGGAGAAAAGAGGGAAGTACAAAGTCAACACAGGCTCCACCTCCCTCTTGTTGGTGCGGAGGAGAGCTGCTCTGTCCACTGCAGTTCCTCAGAGACAGACTAACTGTCAATCCGGAGGAGGATAAGCCTTGGATCCCAACTAACAAGTACCCTATACAGACAAACAAACAAACAAACATGCTTGCATACACACACACACCCTCCCCTGATTCCTTTTCACGCTTCCCCAGATAGCCTTTGTTCCAAATAGACATTGATTGGCCAAACTACAGTGCAATATGATTTCATTATGTTTGTCAAATAGATGATGCACTTGTTTCTCCTCATTATGCCACACGTCTGCCAACAGAGACACTTTGATCTTCCTGGAGCTTCGCCAGCAAGCAGTGGGCCGTGTTTGTGTGCGTGCGCGCGTGCGTGCGTGCGTGCGTGTGTGTGTGTGTGTGTGTGTGTGAGACGTGCAGGCCCAGGGCAGTGCCGTGTATGCTCTACACAGAGAGTGTGCTCCGATGTTAGCAGAGCTTGTGTCTTACCGTGATGCGCTCATCCCTGTCATTGATGTTGGTACCGTCTTTCCTCCATGAGATGGTGGGCTCAGGATGCCCACGGGGGGGTTGGCACTCCAGTACGGCAGGTTCCCCCGCCGCCACCATCACATCCGCTGGGTTCTGTCTAAAGTCATCACGCAGTACTGTGGAACAGAAGAGAGGAGGGGTTAATGGCCTGTTAGCATTGCAGGTACATTGCAGGTCGAAATGAAACAGAAAAAAAGGCACCCCCAAAAAAATTGCTAATGCACCAATGGACAGGGTATACGTGTCAAATATTCAAGACTATTATGACCAGACTCTCGATGTGTAATGACAAAACTCTGAAGTCTGAGCAAAGGCAGTCAATCATGTCCATCACAGATAGAGTCTTGAGGTATCTGGACATGATATAATGCTATAGTGTAAAGTGGTCTCGGGGGGCTGGGCCAAATCCCTGATGTGCTTTAGTGGTATAGGACTACAACTCTCTCTGTCTGATTAGACTAGCTCTCTCCCACCTGCCTCTCCACTGTCACTCTCCACTCCAGCCCTGAGGGAACGTACAAACACACAGGCAAACATTTGCATCACAATCCCATTTACGACTCCCAGGAACTTTGTTTGAAGTGTGAGATAAACACGAACAAAATACAACCTCTCCAGTTAATGTTTCCATACAACGTTTGCCCATCAAACACTTCAAGAGAGATAGGTGGATATTTCGCAAGAGCCATTAACAAGCTAGCTAGGTGAAAAACACACACTCAACATCTTCAAAGGTTTAAGGACCATTAACGCAACATCTCGATACATTATACATAGGGTTGCTTTACATGTGGCTTTATCACATGTAAAATATATGAAATAACATGATTTTCAAAGAAAAAATGTAATGACAAAGCAGTAAAACATTTTCTTAAATATAAACCATCAACTTAGTGACTAACGTTGGTGTTTAATATGAGGGTTTCAGCATGAAATATCATTTACTTGCACATTTTATTTATTTTACCATGTCAGTATGCATTTGTTGTCAATGTTTCGGCCTCAAACAGTTGTGACAAAAGTCAATAGTTGGAAGAGTTGCAGAGTTAACTGAAAAGAATGCAATTTTTTATTAGATGCTTTTTCATTAATTTGGCTATTTTCTGTTGAACCATATAGTCTATCTACTAGAAACTCGTGGACAATATGGACGCAGATATAAAAATGAATACTCTATATGAATAAAAAAAAGTTTTATTAAAGTATAAATTACCAAAGTTACGATAGATTGCCATAGATTTTCTGTTAATTACCTAAATTGCTTAAGATTCCTGTAACTTTGGTAAACTATCGATAGCTTTGCAACCCTAATCACACTAATCACACAGCAATAACAGCCTGACACAATTACAGTGTAATGGTAGTTAGTGAATATATGGCTGTGGAGGTGAATGGTAATGGTATCATACGTTTGGGTGAGGCTCTGTTTTGACAATAGAGACAATGAGTTTGTCAGGGAGCGAAGACAGGCTACTGTATCTGCTCCTGGTGATATTTAGACACTGATTGGACTTGAAGAAGGGATGAACATACTGGCATACTTACCTAGCTAACAGAGGCCTAGAGAAGAGAAGAGATGGGAAAAGAAGAGAAAAGATGGGAAGAGAAGAGAAGAGAAGAGATGGGAAGAGAAGAGAAGACAAAAGAAGAAAGGAGAAGAGTAGAAAAAATAGAGCAGCTATTTCAGCCCAGTCTAGGCTGTTTCAGTCAATCCCAGAGTCCCAGTCATTGTCTTCCCAGCCCGTTCTGGATGAATGTACAGCGAGTTAGCGACTACACCCTGAGGGACATCATGCTCTCATAAATTGGAGAAATTGTTCATCCCTTCTCCGCAGCTCTTTTCATTCTATAGAGAGCAATAGTAATGGTGTCTTTTTGTAGGCACTAACTCCGCCATGGTTCATTGAACAAAGCCTATAGGGGAAAAAAATTGAGTTTTTGTATGCTTGTTGGATAAATGCCGAAAATAAGTTATGTGTTAAACACAGGCCGAAGAGATATATGTTTTGTTCTAAGAGATAATCTTCATCAGTTAACGTCACCCTTTATGAATTTTGAAGCATTTACTTAATTAAAAAAAGCACATAAAGGCTTCATAATGCATAAAGGTCATGTTAATTGACTGATATTATCTCATAGAACAAAACGTATAAGATCTCATAAGCCTGTGTTAACCTCAGAATTAATTTTCAGCGTTTATCCGAAAACACTAATCTTTCCCCATTCATTTTCCCCATAGGAATGGCTGAACAAACCAGATGTAACTTATTTCCAGGTTTTAGGACTACAAGCTGGCAGGCTCTATTCCCAATACAGTTAATGATGCCCTCCTCCCTTCTCCCCAGTCCCCTCGCTGCCAGCATTTAATCAACACTGTCTCCCCAAACCAGATTACATTACATTACATTTCACTGAATATATTACATTGAAGCACATTGCATTACCCTACATTTCAATACCAGGCACTATATTTTATTTCATTACACAATATGACATTATGTTACATTGTACTGTATTGTAAGACATTCCTCTGTGTCTAGGTTGAATTTGTGTGCACACTCAAAAGTGAATAATGTCAGCTAACAGCTAACAAATTAATTTTACATGAACTCATCACAAAAAAACTTTATAGAGTCTTCCAGAATGTCTAACTGTCATATTTAACAGTTGGTGGTTATCAAGGGAACATGCATGTTGTAAAAGCCATGTAAGCCCATCTATGCAAACCACCAGTGATGTATGCAAATGAGAGTAATCACAGACGTGCCTGCCATTTGGGTATGAATAGAATTTGCATACTCACTCATGTTGCTTACGACGCTACAACCTTATCGGTACAGCAGAATTATGTACGTCTGTCAAAATATACTATACTGTTAGTGGCCACAGGAGTCTGATGACAAATACATGTGTGACACCATAATTATACCAGCTAGAGTCCCACTGACTAACAGTGTGTTTACCTGAGACTACTGAATGGAATGCTGTTTATCATTTATATTGGAATGTTTTGCTATTGATTCTTCTAGGTCAAATTCTCCGTTTTCTGTCACTGCTATTTTTTACTGTAGCTGTGAAGGCAAATTCAGTTTAGCGTAGCTCTAAGAGCAACAACACTGACCGAGGGGGTAATTACATTAGGGTGAAGTACACTTTGGACCGCTGACATTTACAGCCCCAAACCCAGACAGAGAACACTTCATTTTGGACTCACACCCCACAGCCAAAAGGGATAATCCAGTAGTTCTGTATCATTTCTTGGACAGTAGTTCTGAAAGTTGCGCTCACAAGCCAAAAGTGGTCCCTGAAAATTGGGTACTACGTCATACTGCACATTGACACATCCAGCCCATTGTGCGAAGTTTCAAAAATACTTAGACGTTGCCAAAGTTCCGGAGCATGTCTTTAACCTCCCAAATCACAGGTTGTAGGAAAGCAAAATAAAGGGATATAAAGGCACAGGAAGAGACAGGCAGAGAGGGAAAGAGTAGTACCAGTAGCAAATGCTTATTAAAGTGTTTGACAGTGAGAGAGAAGCCTCAGCTTTTCTGGATTCAGGAACATCAAACCGAACCTCCCTTCTGCGCCCCTAACCTTCAACTCCCAGTCCCTCTCCATTCGTTACAGCGCGTTCATTAACAGCCACTAGCGCTCATGGCAAGTCATTTATTGCTCATGGCAGGCCATTTATTCCGCTTCCCTTATACAGTGCATATACAGTATATACAGTACCAGTCAAAAGTTTGGACACACCTACTCATTCAAGGGTTTTTCTTTATTTTTTACTATTTTCTACATTGTAGAATAATAATGAAGACATCAAAACTATGAAATAACACATATGGAAACATGTAGCAACCAAAAAAGTGTTATATTGTATATATTTGAGATTCTTCAAAGTAGCCACCCTTTGCCTTGATGACAGCTTTGCACACTCTTGGCATTCTCTCAACCAGCTTCATGAGGTAGTCACCTGGAATGCATTTCAATTAACAGGTGTGCATTGTTAAAAGTTAATTTGTGGAATTTATTTCCTTCTTAATGCGTTTGAGCCAATCAGTTGTGGTGTGACAAGGTAGGCGTGGTATACAGAAGATAGACGTATTTGGTAAAAGTCCAAATTATGTCAAGAACAGCTCAATAAGCAAAGAGAAACGACAGTCCTTCATTACTTTAAGACATGAAGGTCAGTTAATGCGGAATGTTTCTTCAAGTGCAGTCGCAAAAACCATCATGTGCTATGATGAAACTGGCTCTCTTGAGGACTGCCACAGGAAAGGAAAACCCAGAGTTACCTCTGCTGCAGAGGATAAGTTCATTAGAGTTAACTGCACCTCAGATTGCAGCCCAAATAAATGCTTCACAGAGTTGAAGTTTAAGACACATCTCAACATCAACTGTTCAGAGGAGACTGCGTGAATCAGGCCTTCATGGTCAAATTTCTGCAAAGAAACCACTACTAAAGGACACCAATAAGAAGAAGAAAGGTGCTTGGGCCAAGAAACACGAGCAATGGACATTAGACCGGTGGAAATCTGTCCTCTGGTCTGATGAGTCCAAATTTGAGACTTTTAGTTCCAACGCCATGTCTTTGTGAAACACAGAGTAGGTGAACGGATGATCTCCGCATGTGTAGTTCCCACCGGGAAGCATGGAGGAGGATGTGTGATGGTGTGGAGTGCTTTGCTGGTGACACTGTCTGTGATTTATTTAGAATTCAAGGCACACTTAACCTGGCTACCACAGCATAGCGGGACTATCATTTGTTTTTCAACAGAACAATGACACAACACACCTCTGGGCTGTGTACGGTCTATTTGACCAAGAAGGATGGAGTGCTGCATCAGATGACCTGGCCTCCACTATCATCCGACCTCAACCCAATTGATATGGATTGGGATGAGTTGGACCGCAGGAAAAGCAGCCAACAAATGCTCAGCATATGTGGGAACTCTTTCAAGACTGTTGGAAAATCATTCCATTTGAAGCTGGTTGAGAGAATGCCAAGAGTGTGCAAAGCTGTCATCAAGGCAAAGGGTGGCTACTTTGAAGAACCTCAAATATAAAATATATTTTGATTTGTTTAACACTTTTTTGGTGACTACATGATTCCATATGTGTTTATTTCATAGTTTTGATGTCTTCACTATTATTCTACAATGTAGAAAATAGTAAAAATAAAGAAAAACCCTTGAATGAGTAGGTGTGTCCAAACTTTTGACTGGTACTGTACGTTAACTTAGGGAATGATGGATATTGGGAACAGCTGCTGAGACGTCATATTAGAAGACCATGGCTGTCAGTCCTGTTGGTGTGTCCTAATGGCTGTGACAGTAATGAAGACGGGGAGCTGCTACCTACCACACAGCAGCGCAAACCAGCCCAGACAGGAGAGACTCAGCTCAGAGAACATTGAGCTATGCCGGGAGAAAATGGAAAACTGCCACCGCAATTCCTCAACTCTCCACATGTGAAGCACAGGCTGAACTGGATACAAAGACAACTCACATCTCCCCCAAAATGGCAGGCAGAATGGTCAGTTTTCCGGTCATGGGCCACTGACAATCCTTTCCTGTCTCCTCTGGCTGCCAGCTCCCAGAAGCATCACAAGGAACACAGATGTGATTAGTGGGACAGGACTCCAGACCTCACAACATGCTCCAAAATGTACACTGGTGTAATCTTAGGTCTAGACACACTAGCCGGGCCCCTGCTACAATTGGAAATGTGAGAAGATGAGATCCAGTGAATGTAGATGGCAAAGACAGAGATGGCGAGAGAGAGGTAAAGAGAGAGATGGAGAGGGGGATGGATAGAGACCATCGAAAAATAAGAGGGAGGGAAATAGAAAGAGAGAAAATTAGAGAGCACGAGAGAGAGAGAGAGAGAGAGAGAGAGAAAATGAGAGCAAAACAAAAATAGAGAGAATGAGACAGAGACCGAGAGAACTATAGAGAGCGTGAGAGGGGAATATTTTTGCACCTCTCTTTACGTATCGCTGAGCAGACTCCTGCTCCTGATAAAGCAGCTAAATTGTGCTAATTTGGCCTGCGTACCAGCCAACTCTGTCCAACATTACCAGTCATAAATAACACAGGATTAAACCTTGAACACGCCAGGCCAGGGGAGCCCAGCCAACAGAACAGGGAGAGAGAGAGCACAGCCAGCGCTCAGCCTCACAGAGAGCAAACACGAAACAATGAGAAAGTACAACATGGGTAATCACTCCCAGATGGCTCCAGCTCTCTCCTCTCAGGCAGACCGCCTCGCTGGAGGGGGAGATGCCTGATGAGCAGTGTGGACATGGGAGAACAAATTGGGATGACCCTCTAATTGGTGACATTTTAGACTGACTCTTTCAGTCTCACGTGTGATCACCCCGGCACCTCTGATCTGATCCAGCGACCAGGGAGAAAACTGGCTGACTACAGGCAGTCTACAGGCCTGCAACTGACTGATTCGCTGGATGGCTTATTGGCTAAGTGACTGGGGCCTGATGAGAAACAGCTGTTCCCATGTTGCATGATAAAAGGCATGCCTTGTGGGACACAAAAACATGGCTGCATTTACTTGAGACAGGAACAAAAACTGAACCATGAGAACTCCTAGCAGTTAAGAGTGTTGGGCAAGTAACCGAAAAGATGTTGGTTCGAATCCCAGAGCCGGCAAGGTGGAAAAAACCCTAACAACTGCGTCCCAAGTGCTGATGATGTCGATTAATGCAGCCCCCCGCACCTCTCTGATTCAGAGGGGTTGGGTTACATGTGGAAGTTGTGCAACTGCTAGGTATCACTGTCCCCTTCCCTTTTTGTGTAAAGAGTCTCCTAGCTTCGGAGTGTTGTAAAATCATGATTAGTTAGCGCGCAAACAACCTGGTGGAACTGATGTTTTAAGCATTGTTGTTAAAGTAACTGTTCAGTGTTTCCAGATATCTATGAAATATTACCTATAATTAATTGCAATATGAGTTAAATGGTAGTTAAATAGGTTGAAAACAGCTTTTATGTGTTGGAATGGTGTGGGTGTACCCCAACAACAGAATGGTTTGGGCAAACCGGTCATTAAAATTATTAATGAGAGTAGACTGCTGATTGGCCAGCTCATCCTCCTCAGTAGGATGACATCATCCTTTAAGAGGAAAAGCAAGAAGTTTTTAAATGGTCTGTTGGAGATGGGGTTTTTGAAGTGAGTTTTCTCAAATGTATGTTTTAGCTGAAAATACGAGTATAGGATGAGTAAACAACATTATTAACAAAATATTAACTTTTAAAAGTTAGATTTTCACTGGACAGTTACTTTAAGTTGCTAAGAACATTAGGTGATTTTGCAGGATAATACACACGCGCACACACACCACACAATCTGCTAAACTAGTTTTCTCCTTCTCTTTCTCCACATCCTCCCTCTTCCTTACATTACATTGCCTCTCCCTCTCATCCATCAGCCCCATGTAATTCCTCCCCTGCAGTATTTTTGTAAAGTAATCCTGACAGTCTCCTTCCTTGAACCAGTGTACCTGACACCGCTTTCTACTCTTAAATCCTCCAAACCAGCAGGCTCCATACTACAACCTCTACTGGCATGCAGAAATAGAGAGGGAGATATAGGAGGGAGAGAATGAGGGAGAGGGTTGACGGGGAGGGAGAAAGAAAGGTAGAGGGAGAAAGATAGAGATAGAGAAACAGGGAGGAAGACCGATGGAATGGGAGCTGAGGGAGAGGTCAGTGACTGTGTGTTAGTGGAGCTCTGTGCTCTGCAAGGAGCGCTAACATATTTAAGCTATCCCAGCTAGCCTGCAGGCCTGTCCGTTGAGCTGAACCCTGCACCTCCTACTCTCTCCCTCCCTCTCGCCATCTGATCCCTCGCTCCAGAGCAGAATCCCACAGCCCACTTCAAAGGCGGAGCCCCCTGGACACGGAGTCTTAACCCTGGATTTGATTCTGTCTGACTGCTGGGCCCGATGGAGCCTCTCTTTCTCTCCTCTTCACTCCCAGCCTGAGGATAGAGCAGGAGCATACTCACTGCAGCAGTAATCCTCTCAACACAGACAGACAGGGCACACTGTAGCCCTGCAGACAGGGGCACACACCACAAAGCACAGTCCCTCATCCTCCCAATACATCAGAGCATGTGTTAGCCAGAGGGGCCCGGGGTAACCTAACCACTAACCACAGCCCACCCTAATCCTGCCTCTTCCCTCCATTTTGTCTTCTCTATCCTTTTCCTGTTAATGCCGACCTTCTGTGAAACTGGTTGCACCATTTTGTTAAAACTGTTTGGTCATGTCTTTGTAGGTATGGTTAGAAAAACTTGACACTACCTCCTCTCATCCTTGTTTCAACTAGGCTATCACTCCAAGTTGGAATAGTTTATAATTACAGTACGTTGTAGGTTAAAAGAAAACGGCTGCCAATAGTAGTTGTGGTTCTCTATCCACCTACAGTGTGACTGTGTGATGGTGAGCAGAGCCTGGGTTTAAGGCCAGGAGTCTAGTTGAGCACCTGTCACTACCTCAGACAGCCTTGTCATACAATGGGCAGCCAGCCACACTGAGATTCCGTTAGAAATGAATGAGCTTCCCCCCAGTGCACACGCTGGGCAAGGAGGCCTATATAAATACATACAGATTACAGAACACACACACACACACACCTGCTGGTCATGCAACACTTGGTAGAGACCTCAAAGAACGTTAGGGCGGAACCATTTGGCCCATCAAGCAGGAGTTTGTGTACACTATCTATCCTCTTCCAGTCTGTGGAGATAACAGATATCGGCCACTCTAGACCAATTGCATTACAGTCTTTGTCCAACTATATGGAGTTGATTTTGTAATAGAGTAAAACATTAACATTGATCTAGTGTACCTTGCTGTCAACCAAGCTGCCATGTAAGGTGACTTCACCAGGCCTTAAATAGAGAGGTGAGAACTTGCCCGAGGAATATATTCTGTTCTCAACTAGCTATGTTATAATAACCTAATTTTACCACCTTGTTAGTTAAAAGCACTGACACTTCAACAACAGGGAATTGAGAGCCTGTCTTCCCTGTGTCTATAGTGTACTGTTCCCGGTGTCTTCACTGTGTCTACAGTGTACTGTTCCCTGTGTCTTCACTGTGTCTATAGTGTACTGTTCCCTGTGTCTTCACTGTGTCTATAGTGTACTGTTCCCTGTGTCTTCACTGTGTCTATAGTGTACTGTTCCCTGTGTCTTCACTGTGTCTACAGTGTACTGTTCCCTGTGTCTTCACTGTGTCTATAGTGTACTGCTCCCTGTGTCTTCACTGTGTCTATAGTGTACTGTTCCCTGTGTCTTCACTGTGTCTATAGTTTAATGTTCCCTGTGTCTTCACTGTGTCTATAGTGTACTGTTCCCTGTGTCTTCACTGTGTCTACAGTGTACTGTTCCCTGTGTCTTCACTGTGTCTACAGTGTACTGTTCCCTGTGTCTTCACTGTGTCTATAGTGTACTGTTCCCTGTGTCTTCACTGTGTCTACAGTGTACTGTTCCCTGTGTCTTCACTGTGTCTATAGTGTACTGTTCCCTGTGTCTTCACTGTGTCTACAGTGTACTGTTCCCTGTGTCTTCACTGTGTCTATAGTGTACTGTTCCCTGTGTCTATAGTGTACTGTTCCCTGTGTCTTCACTGTGTCTACAGTGTACTGTCCCCTGTGTCTTCACTGTGTCTATAGTGTACTGTTCCCTGTGTCTTCACTGTGTCTATAGTGTACTGTTCCCTGTGTCTTCACTGTGTCTACTGTGTACTGTTCCCTGTGTCTTCACTGTGTCTATAGTGTACTGTTCCCTGTGTCTTCACTGTGTCTACAGTGTACTGTCCCCTGTGTCTTCACTGTGTCTATAGTGTACTGTTCCCTGTGTCTTCACTGTGTCTATAGTGTACTGTTCCCTGTGTCTTCACTGTGTCTATAGTGTACTGTTCCCTGTGTCTTCACTGTGTCTATAGTGTACTGTTCCCTGTGTCTTCACTGTGTCTACAGTGTACTGTTCCCTGTGTCTTCACTGTGTCTATAGTGTAATGTTCCCTGTGTCTTCACTGTGTCTATAGTGTACTCTTCCCTGTGTCTTCCCTGTGTCTTCCTAGTGTTTTCCTTGTGTCTATAGCATACCATGTTCCAGTACCATCTTGTGTCCCACTAGCAGATGGCCTCCCGGCATGGCTGTGTGCTGCACCAGTTGGTGCTGACATGGTGCCACCGGTCATACTGCCAAATAACTCAAGGAGGGGGAGGGAAAAGGGTTCCTCACAGCCTGATTGAACTACAGCCCAAAGCAATCAGTGGCCAATCTACTGCTCTCAAGACTAGCTGTACAACTCCACATTAACATCCCCACCCAGTCAAACACAGAGAGAGAAATACAAGCTTGCGCACATGCACGCACACACACACATACACAACCCATTGATCTGCCAGTGTTTATTTTCCCCTGCAAAACTGTTCTCATCAGGACTTGAGGACTGGGGAACTGGTGGTCTGCTCTGCTTGACCAGTGGGTAGACTTTTTGACAGACTTGGCACCTCAGTTTAAATAAATAAACCCTGTATTTTGATTGGAGGGTTGTGGAGAAGCAGCCGGGGCCAGCAGGAAAGCACATTGGCCAAGAGAGAAATGTTTCAACCCTGGGCCCCACGAAACTTCACCACATACTATACCCCCCACTTCCCATCCATACACTGCACCCCTTACCTCTTCCTACATGAAAGGATCCCGAGTATAAACTACAGGGGTACCGAGACATCAAACCCATGTCCTGTAGGATGTAGAGACTGCATTAGGTACAGTATGACACGTCTTGGCCAAACAAACTCTCCCTTCACAGTCTTTCTCTCAGCACAGCCTGCCTGCTTCCTCCCTCAGAGAGCACTAAAGCTACCCCTCTACTGCAAATACACATGTACTGTACATTAAGCTACATAAATCACAGCCTACACTATACGTTACAGCTTGGCCACTTCATTTTATGGCATAACACAGATGCGTTGGCAAAGCCGTGCCATGGTGAAAGTCAGAGAACTACAGTATGTTGAAACTACAGCTACAAAAACCCACATTTTGGACGCTTAGAAAAAACAAGATATTTATTTATTTTTTCTCTCCGTTTTTCTGTTGTTGAGGGTAGATCAGCTTTTTTGTGGCCTCTATCAGTGTAATTGTCTGCATCATTTCCAATACCCATATATATTTTTTGTAAATATTGTAACGACCCTGGGTTTATAAGCGCAGAAATCGACTCTGCTGCATGGGCATGCTTTTGCGGCACAGCCGATAGCGCGCCGGACCTGCTCCCTGCTGTTTCATTACAATATATACAGTGCATTCGGAAAGTATTCAGACTCCTTGACTTTTTCCACATTTTGTTACGTTACAGCCTTATTCTAAAATGTATCAAATTATTTTTTCACCCTAATCAATCTACACACAATACCCCATACTGTAAAAGCAAAAATATGTTTTTTGATTTTTGGGCAAGTGTATAAAAAAATTTAAAAAATGGAAATATCACATTTACAAAAGTATTCAGACCCTTTTCTCAGTACTTTGTTGAAGCATCTTTGGCAGTGATTATAGCCTCTTGGCTATGACGCTACAAGATTGGCACACCTGTATTTGGGGAGTTTATCCCATTCTTCTCTGTAGATCCTCTCAAGCTCTGTCAGGTTAGATAGGGAGCATCGCCGCACAGCTATTTTCAGGTCTCTTTTCAGGTTAGATTGGGTTCAAGTCCGGGCTCTGGCTGGGCCACTCGGACATTTAGAGACTTGTCCCGAAGCTACACCTGCATTGTCTTAGCTGTGTGCTTAGGGTCATTGTCCTGTTGGAAGGTGAACCGTCGCCCCAATCTGAGCGCTGTGGAGCAGGTTTTCATCAAGGATCTCTGTATTTTGCTCTGTTCATCTTTCCCTCGATCCTGACTAGTCTCCCAGTCCCTGCCTCTGAAAAACATCCCCACAGCATGATGCGCTGACCTCTATGCTTTACCGTAGGGATGGTGGCAGGTTTCCTCCAGACGTGACGCATGGCATTCAGGCTAAATAGTTCAATCTTGGTTTCATCAGACCAGAGAATCTTGTTTCTCATGGTCTGAGAGTCCTTTAGGTACCTATTGGCAAACTCCAAGCGGGCTGTCATGTGCCTTTAACTGAGGAGTGGCTTTCGTCTGGCTCCCATAATGGCCTGATTGGTGGATTGCCACAGATATCTTTTGGAAGGTTCTCCCATCTCCCCAGAGGAACTCTGGAGCTCTGTCAAAGAGACCATCAGGTTCTTGGTCACCTCCCTGACCAATGCCCTTCTCCCCCGATTGCTTAGTTTGGCCGGGTGGCGAGCTCTAGCAAATTTCTTCCATTTAAGAATGACGGAGGCCACTGTGTTCTTGGGAACCTTCAATGCTGCAGAAAAATGTTTGTACCCTTCCCCAGATCTGTGCGTCAACACAATCCTGTCTTCGATCTCATGGCTTGCTTTTTCCTCTGACATGCACTGTGGGACCTTATATAGACAGGTGTGTGCCTTTCCAAATCATGTCTAATCAATTGAATTTACCACAGGTTGACTCCAATCAAGTTGTAGAAACATCTCAAGATGATCATTGGAAACAACATGCAAATTTGAGTCTCATAAATCAGGTATCCGTTTTTTGTTTGTTTTTTATACATTTGCAAACATTTCTAAAAACCTGTTTTCGCTTTGTTATTGTGTAGATTGATGAGGATAATTTTTTATTTAATACCTTTTAGAATAAGGCTGTAATGTAACAAAATGTGGAAAAGGGGAAGGGGCCTAAATACTTTCCGAATGCACTGTATATTATTTGAAATATATACAGTACCAGTCAAAAGTTTGGACACACCTACTTAAAGGGTTTTCCTTTATTTTTACAATTTTCTACATTGTAGAATAATAGTGAAGACATCAAAACTATGAAATAACACATATGGAATCATTTAGCAACCAAAAAGGTGTTAAACAAATCAAAATAGATTTCATATTTGAGATTCTTCAAAGTAGCCACCCTTTGCCTTGATGACAGCTTTGCACACTCTTGGCATTCACTCAACTAGCTTCATGAGGTAGTCACGTGGAATGCATTTCAATTGACAGGCGTGCCTTGTTAAAAGTTAATTTGTGGAATTTCTTTCCTTCTTAATGCGTTTGAGCGAAAAAGTTGTGTTGTGACAAGGTAGGGGTGGTATACAGAAGATAGCCCTATTTGGTAAAAGACCAAGTCCATATTATGGCAAGAACAGCTCAAATAATCAAAGAGAAACAACAGTCTATCATTACTTTAAGACTTAGCTCCAACTAAATGTTGCAATTATTCAGCCATACCTGTGACAAAAAACAAGCTACATATGGGCAGTACTAAAACAAACAATCTGATGATTCCCTTTGCAACAAAAACTGCAGAGTTGGATATTTCACCAACATGTAAACAACACAAGATTTCACCAACTATGTAAATGACACCACTCTAGTATTTTTTTGTAGTTACATAGTTATGTATAATCTACAAGATGTATATGCAATATTCATGTAAACTGCACATTTTATAAGTCAATTCGGTAAACCTTTTTATTTTGTTTATTCAGCATAAGCATAGGAATCAGCCTTGGTCAGCATGTGATTTCATAAACAGAGCATGAGCAGGGTAGCATGCTTCTCTAATGATGCTCCCTGGTGACTACTCTCTGGCTGGGTGCTGTGGTTACCAGGGAGGCTGCTCTCTGTGGTGTGTTATGCCATATGCAGGTCATCACCACACCACACCATGTTCCTCTCAGTGAGGAAGAGAGAGAGAGAGAGAGATGATGTGCATGCACTGCATACCCTGATATTATAGGTTGTACTATGCTTTCAGAGTGTTATATGATGGCAGCAATTTTGCTGGGATGACTAGGACACTGGCAGAGCACATATTCCTAGCAGAAAACAAAAAACACTGAGAAATCTCAACTCAACTGTCTGTGGTAGGGGTGCTTTCAGTGCTTCAAATACATTAATTTAAACTCAGACCTAACCCTGACTGCTTAGACTAAAATATCCCAGGGCTTGGAGATGAGAAAAACATGCATATATGGATACTATACCTCACCTTCCTTCCCCTTTGGATTCAGATGTGTTCAAATCTCAACGGAGTTCCAATCCTCGCTTTCTCACAATCTCTGTCCTGACCTCTCCCTCCCCCAGCCTCCCTGCCTTTATCCATCTCTTTTCCTCCTCCATGCTATCTCTCGCTGCACTGGGCTCTCGGGGGGGGGGGGGGGGGAAGAGAGAGAAAGAGAGAAAGAGAGAGAGAAAGAGAGAGAGAAAGAGAGAGAGAAAGAGAGAGAGAAAGAGAGAGAGAGAGAGAGAGAGAGAGAGAGAGAGAGAGAGAGAGAGAGAGAGAGAGAGAGAGAGAGAGAGAGAGAGAGAGAGAGAGAGAGAGAGAGAACTTCAGGAGATGCAGCTGCCCCACACACACCAGAGCAGACCAGCAGGCATTAAGCCCATCCACCAACATGTAAACTGAGGTGAGGTAAATCCAATAAAACAAAGATATGGTAAGAGTACTGTATGTACAAATCAACATACATGGATTAGCTGAGAATCATAAATACCCCCACAGAGCCTCCACTATACATACACCACAAACACACTGTTAACACCACTTGTTTCTAGACGCTACAGGAATTCCTATTCATCCCTCAGAGAGTGATCTGAATTACATCTTCATCTCAGATGAAGCAGATAAATCATTCCTCTTCTCCTAAAAGACAGTCCCATGGCAAACACATGCTGCACACACATATATTAATCCACCTGATGTTTGGAAAGCCGGTTAGCTGAGTACCGGTGCACCCTCACCCAGCTAAAGCCCCTGGTTATACTGGCAACATGAAACTGATCTCTCACTCTCTCTCACTATCTCTCTCTCACTTTTTCTCTCTCTCTCTCTCTCTCTCAGTGGGCAACACTCTCAGCACAGAGAGAGGGGATCAGAGAATTTAGAGACAAGCTAAAACTAGGCCTAATCATAGGCTTGCTGGTACTAAACACATCTGTAAATCCATTTGAACGTCAGCACAGTGAAAAGGCTATATTGGGTTCAAGTCATTCACACTGTGACAGCAAAGGACAAGCTCTCCTCCAGAAAGTGATGAGTGGATATATGTGGAGCTTATAACATGACCCATACATCTGAGACTGGATTCTGTTGATTTCTCCTTTGCCATACCAGGGTGTGTGCGTATGTGTGTGCATGCATGCGTTCATGTGTGTGTTGCGTACGTGTAGATGAGCCATGGCGAATCCCCTATGCGGCTCGTCAGCCCCTGTCTGTCTGGTCTTCCTGACACCCTAATCCTGGTGATGTGATGTGTGCACCGTCGTAAAGGGATGAGACACATTAAAGCTAGCTAAAAGGGTTGTGTAACCCACGCTTTCATCTCCTCCACTCATGCCCTTCTACACCAGCACAACTCACATCCAACCAACGAACCAACGAAGGATGAGAGAACCAGAGTGATGTAAATAAAATAAATTGAGAGAGAAAGGGGAATGAGGAGGAAGAGGATTAGGAGAGGGCGTTGGCAGCGTACAGTGGAAGAAGAAAATCTAGCATTACATAATTTGAATAGAGCAGCAAAGAATGAGTTCTCAGGCCTGGCCCCTCTCTCTGTTCATTTCCTATAGCTCAATGCCTTCTCACACTGTGTACCACATACACTACATGGATGTGGACACCAGCTCGTCAAACATCTCATTCCAAAATCATGGGCAATAATATGGAGTTGGTTCACCCTTTGCTGCTATAACATCCTCCACTCTTCTGGGAAGGCTTTCTACTAGATGTTGGAACATTGCTGCAGGGACTTGCTTCCATTCAGTCACAAGAGCATTAGTGAGGTCGGGCACTGATGTTGGGCGATTAGGCCTGGCTCGCAGTCTGTGTTCCAATTTATCCCAAAGGTGTTCGGTGGAGTTGAAGTTGTCCTGGCGTTGTCCTGGCATCCACCAAATCCAGATTTGTCCGTCGGACTGCAATATGGTGAAGCGTGATTCATCACTCCAGAGAACGCGTTTCCACTGCTCCAGAGTCCAATGGCGGCGAGATTTCCAACGCTTGGCATTGCGCATGGTGATCTTAGGCTTGTGTGCGGCTGCTTGGCCATGGAAACTCATTTCATTAAGCTCCTGATGAACAGTTCTTGTACAGATGTTGCTTCTAACTCGGTCGTGAGTGTTGCAACCGAGGATGGTTTTTATATGGTACGCGCTTCAGCACTCAGCGGTCCCGTTCTGTAAGATTGTGTGGCCTACCACTCCGTGGCTGAGCCATTGTTGCTCTTAGACATTTCCACTTCACAATAACAGCACTTACAGTCGACAGGGGCAGCTCTAGCAGGGCAGAAATTTGACAAAATGACTTGTTGGAAAGGTGACATCCTATGACGGTACGACGTTGAAAGTTACTGAGCTCTTCAGTAAGGCCATTCTACTGCCAATGTTTGTCTATTGCGATTGCATGGCTGTGTGCTCAATTTTATACACCTGTCAGCAATGGGTGTGTCTGAAATAGCCGCATCCACAAATTTAATGGGGCGTCCACATACTTTTGTATATAAGGTGTATAGTAGTACTTTGTCAGTCATCAACAAGAGGTACAGTGCATTCGGAAATTATTCAGACCCCTTGACTTTTTCCACATTTTATTACATTACAGCCTTATTCTAAAATGGATTAAATAAAAAAGACCAAGACATTTCCTAGAGCTGGCTACCCGGCCAAACTGAGCAATCGGGGAGAAGGGCATTGGTCAGGGAGGTGACCAAGAAAATGATGGTCACTTTGACAGAGCAAAGAGGTTCCTCTGTGGAGATGGTAGAACCTCCCGGGAAGAACACCCATCTTTGCAGTACTCCACCAATCAAGCCTGTATGGTAGAGTGGCCAGACGGAAGTAAAAGACTCATGACAGCCCGCTTGGAGTTGGCCAAAAGGCACCTAAAGGACTCTTATCTGGTCTGATGAAAAGAAGATTGAAGTCTTTGGCCTGAATGCCATGAGTAATATCTGGAGGAAACCTGGCACGATCCCTACGGTGAAGCATGATGGTGGCAGCATCATGCTGTGCGGATGTTTTTCAGCTGCAGGGACTGGGAGACTAGTCAGGAATAAGGTAAAGACGAACAGAGGGAAAGATGAAAGGAGCAAAGTACATAGAGATTCTTGATGAAAACCTGCTACAGAGTGCTTAGGACCTCAGACTGGGGCGAAGGTTCACCTTCCAACAGGACAACGACCCTAAGCACACAGCCAAGACAACACAGGAGTGGCTTTGGGACAAGTCTCTGAATGTCCTTGAGTGGCCCAGAGTCCGGACTTGAACCCGATGAAAAATCCCTGGAGAGACTTGAAAATAGCTGTGCAGCAACGCTCCCATCCAACCTGACAGAGCTTGAGAGGATATGCAGAGAAGAATGGGAGAAACTCCCCAAATACAGGTGTGCCACGCTTGTAGTGTCATACCCAAGAAGTCTCAAGGCTGTAATCGCTACCTAAGGTGTTTCAACAAAGTACTGAGTAAAGGGTCTGAATACTTATGTAAATGTGATATTTCAGTTTTTTATTTTTAATAAAATTGTAAACATTTCTAAAAAACTGTTATTTATTTTGTCATTATGGGGTATTGTGTGTAGATTGATGAGAAACACAAAAACAATGATCCATTTTAGAATAAGGCTGTAACGTAACAAAATGTGGGAAAAGTCAAGGGGTCTGAATACTTTCCGAATGCACTGTAAAAGGGGGATGAAGAAGTATCACTCAGAAGGGGTAAAAATGAAGGGTCTGCTTCAACATATGGAGGCAGCTATAGAACACATTGTTAATGCCTTATGATTTAAGGCCAAATACTCCTAATAACATTTATGCAAGTAAAGTAAAGATTATTATCAATTGTAAGGGAAGCAGGGGAAGAACTATACTGGAAAACACACACACACTTTCCACTTTGTTTCATGGGTTACTCCGCTCCTGTTTTCAGTGAAAACATTCCTACACTTAACTTACAGTCGTTTCCTCTGAGAGGTGCAGACAGTGAAAGCTGACGTCTACTGCTGCTGTACAATGAACCAGAGGCTGTCCCATAGGATCCACATATCATCCACAGAGACCAGGGAGACCAATATCACATTTTTCATTCAACAGAGATCATACTGTATATCAACGTATCATTTGGCCATTCAGACAAACAAGGAAAATGTAAACTCATACAGTATAGTTTGACATACATAGGCTACAGATGATTGACTATTCAGAACTCCAGCTCTCTAGAGGTAGACACTATTTGTTTGCCATGACTGTGGCATGGAGTTTGCAGTTGAAAACTATTTGCATGACAACAGAACAGACGATTTGGGAGCTTTGTGAATAAAGATACAGTTGAAGTCAGAAGTTTACATACACTTATGTTGGAGTCATTAAAACTCATTTTTCAACCACTCCACAAATGTCTTGTTAACAAACTATAGGTTTGGCAAGTCGGTTAGGACATCTGCTTTGTGCATGACACAAGTAATTTTTCCAACAATTGTTTACAGAGAGACTATTTCACTTATAATTCACTGTATCACAATTCCAGTGGGTCAGAAGTTTACATACACTCAGTTGACTGTGCCTTTAAACAGCTTGGGAAATTCCAGAAAATGATGTCATGGCTTTAGAAGCTTCTGATAGGCTAATTGACATCATTTGAGTCAATTGGAGGTGTACCTGTGGATGTATTTCAAGGCCTACCTTCAAACTCAGTGCCTCTTTGCTTGACATCATGGGAAAATGAAAAGAAATAAGCCAAGACCTCAGAAAAGAAATTGTAGACCTCCACGAGTCTGGTTCATCCTTGGGAGCAATTTCCAAATGCCTGAAGGCACCATGTTCATCTGTACAAACAATAGTACGCAAGTATAAACACCATGGGTGCCGTCATACAGCTCAGGAAGGAGACACGTTCTGTCTCGTAGAGATGAACGTACTTTGGTGCAAAAAGTGCAAATCAATCCCAGAACAACAGCAAAGGACCTTGTGACGATGCTGGAGGAAACAGGTACAAAGTATCTTTATCCACAGTAAAAGGAGTCCTATATCGACATAACCTGAAAGGCCGCTCAGCAAGGAAGAAGCCACTGCTCCAAAACCACCATAGAAAAGCCAGACTACGGTTTGCAACTGCACATGGGGACAAAGATCATACTTTTTGGAGAAATGTCCTCTGGTCTGATGAAACAAAAATATAACTATTTTTCCATAATGACCATCGTTATGTTTGGAGGAAAAAGGGGGAGGCTTGCATGCCGAAGAACACCATCCCAACCGTGAAGCACGGGGGTGCTTTGCTGCAGGAGGGACTGGTGCACTTCACATTATAGATGGCATCATGAGGTAGGAAAATTATGTGGATATATTGAAGCAACATCTCAAGACATCAGTCAGGAAGTTAAAGCTTGGTCACAAATGGATCTTCCAAATGGACAATGACCACAAGCATACTTACAAAGTTGTGGCAAAATGGCTTAAGGACAACAAAGTCAAGGTATTGGAGTGGCCATCTCAAAGCCCTGACCTCAATCCTATAGAAAATTTGCGGGCAGAGCTGAAAAAGCGTGTGCGAGCAAGGAGGCCTACAAACCTGACTCAGTTACACCAGCTCTGTCAGGAGGAATGGGCCAAAATTCACTCAACTTATTGTGGGAAGCTTGTGGAAAGTTTCCCGAAACATTTGTCCTTGAGTGGCCCAGAGTCCGGACTAAAACCCGATCAAAAATCCCTGGAGAGACTTGAAATTAGCTGTGCTGCGACGCTCCCCATCCACCCTGACAGAGCTAGAGAGGATCTGCAGAGAAGAATGGGATAAACTCCCCAAATACAGGTGTACCTAGCTTGTAGCGTCATACCCAAGAAGACTCAAGGCTGTAATCGCTGCCAGAGGTGCTTCAACAAAGTACTGAGTAAAGGGTCTGAATATTTATGTAAATGTAATATATAAGTTTTTTTATTTTTTATAAAATTGCAAACATTTATACAAACCTGTTGTTGCTTTGTCATTATGTGGTATTGTGTGTAGATTGATGAGGGGGAAAAAACGACTTAATCATTTTCAGAATAAGGCTGTAACGTAACAAAATGTGGAAAAAGTCAAGGGGTCTGAATACTTTCTGATTGTAGTGTATGTCAATACAGAAGAAGCATGGGGAGGGAGAGCAGGAGAGGACAAACAGAGCTCCGTCACCCATTCATCCACCCTTCACTCCTTCCCTTCCCGCCTCAGGGGCTGTGCTCTCAGCTGGGCTCTCTCTGTGGTTAAAGCTGCTCAGGTGTGAAGGAGCTGAAACTGGAGCTGAAGCTCGGTGATAACCTGAGCCAGTGCTGAATCACACCGGGATGTGGAAATATAGTCTGGACAATGAGGAGTGATACATTAGTTGTAGGGTGAGGTTGCTATCATACTCCCTCTATACCCCCTCACATTGACAGATATATGCCGCAGTCCTTGGGGAAAAAAATATATTTTTCTGTTCTAATGGAAAGTGAGAAATCCCTCCTAGTAAAATCTGATATGGATAAATAGCCCCAGAGCTACTGCAGAATGACCAAGAGACTTTTACACACAGCGTGCCACTAGAAACACACAATGGATCACTAATGAGCTCCGTTTGACTGCATTTAGAGGTCTGCATTCCAATTGCAGCTGAGTAGCAGTAGACAGACAGGGGTGTACTTCAGTGTGTCTGAAAGAGACAGACTGATTCAGACAGAGAAATTCTGTGTTTGCTCTCTCTAAGAGCCTGTGTTGGATCATTCATTTGACAGGAGCTCAGTTGTCTAGAAGGAGACAATGTCCACAGTGAAGGTCTGAACTGTTCCTGTAACGTGTGTCCACGTGTGTCCAACTCACCTGTTGCATGGCCCCGTGCAACACACACACACACACACACACACACACACACACACACACACACACACACACACACACACACACACACACACACACACACACACACACACACACACACACACACACACACACACACACACACACACACACACACACACACACACACACACACAGGTCAGCCTTCCTGACATAGAGCACCCATCCCTAGCCTGACCACTATGCTCCACTGAATCCCTCTCTATTTAACCGAGAGCCTCGCTCGCATGCAGAAATAACATTTCCCTCAACAAAATGAAGGAATACCTTGGGAACAACTTGAAACTTGAAATACCTTTTCAACTTGAAATACCTTTTCCAGCCCTATTGGGCTGCCACAGGCAGAGCACAGGGATCTCTCATTACCCAACTAGGCAGGTCTAGATCTCCTGCTACCCCACCAGGTAGCCCAGACCCAAGCAGTAGGCCCAGGCCCCAGGCACCAGGCCCAGGGCTAGGTAATGGACCTGACAGCAGCATACACTGCTCACCCTCAACACAATGTCATGTTTGTTCCCTTTATCTCTTTCTCTTTCTCCTTCCTTATTTCTTTCCCCAGGCCAGAGGGAGTGGAAAAAATATCAGTTTCTCTCAGACTATCTACAACATCCACTTTGCTTCTCATCTCAAGGGCAGCATTTGTCAAAACCAAGCCACTGTTTCTTTTCAATTACTTGGCAAAGACTTGGTCTGAAATCCACTGGAACATTCACCCACTCACCAATACTGCCCTTGGAGTCTCTCTTCCTGCGCCTCTGTGTTTCCTCTGCCTCAGAAAGAGAACAAGCCACCTCTGTCACATACACACATACATCCACCCAGAAGCATCATCATGCCCCTATATCAAAGCTACTTGATCTCGGTGCCCCATGCCTGCTGGGAGAAACAGTAACCCGCTCCAACAAGCTCTGAACCATCCACAGCTTACCCGCATGGCATGCCCCCTCTGCCCACACAGAGTGTCACTGTGGATATGATAACAATATGCAGGCCTGAATGCCTCAGAGCTCAGACAGACTGGTTCTTTGAATAGTCCTCACAAGCCAGGAATTCAGGGCTGTTCTTTCAACCAATCGATTGCTCAAAATTTTTATCATGTATTTTTCCATATATATATATATATATATGTTTGAATAAAATCAACTATATGCAGGCTACTGAGGTTGAGATATTATTTAGTTTGGCACTGAGCTTGTCTGAGGCTTTAAGCACTGCGTTTAAAAATGAAGACACACAAATTACTAAAGAGGGAGCCAGAGATCAATATAGCCTAACCAGAAGACAAAAAACTGTTCCCGACGCTATGCCAGCAGTCGGCCACCTTTTCCATTTGGAGTGGCAAGTTATCGTGCCATTTCTACTGATCTGCGTGCCAGTTATGATTTTCATATGCATGCTTTCGTGAAACAGTTTCATTTAATTTTGAATAATGTCTTCATATCTCAAAATCAATGTCATGTGGATAATCAAAATTCTATCTAAATGAAAATTATACAAATCTAAAAGTAACTTCTATTGCCATTGCCAATATCTAAAATAGCCTACATAAAACCAACAAATAAGAGCACTCCAGCCCACGGGTAGAAAATATCCTGATAAAAATAAATATCCTATATATCACATTGCCTTATGCATGGCCTGTCTGCAAGGAACTTGAAACATTGTATCAACTATTAATTTGGTGCTGACCAAAAAGAAGCTCTTGCTAGCAGACTTGCAACATTGTCTAAATTATTCTGGCCCCTCAGAGTTTCCAGATTCAGAGGCTGACACAAGGAGGATACATCCCCACAGACCTGAGAATAAAGCAGATTCAGAGGGGGGGACAGGGAGGATACATCCCCACAGAGCTGAGAATAAAGCAGATTCAGAGGGGGGGGACAGGGAGGATACATCCCACAGACCTGAGAATAAACCGGATTCAGGGGGGGGGACAGGGAGGATACATCCCACAGATCTGAGAATAAACCAGATTCAGAGGGGTGTACACAGGGAGGATACATCCCCACAGAGCTGAGAATAAACCAGATTCAGAGGGGGACACAGGGAGGATACATCCCCACAGAGCTGAGAATAAATCAGATTCAGGGGGGGACACAGGGAGGATACATCTCCACAGAGCTGAGAATAAACCAGATTCAGAGGGGGACACAGGGGGGATACATCCCCATAGAGCTGAGAATAGACCAGATTCAGAGGTGGACACAGGGGGGATACATCCCCATAGAGCTGAGAATAAACCAGAATCAGAGGGGGGGACAGGGAGGATACATCCCCACAGAGCTGAGAATAAACCAGATTCAGGGGGGGACACAGGGAGGATACATCCCACAGATCTGAGAATAAAGCAGATTCAGGGGGGGGGACAGGGAGGATACATCCCACAGAGCTGAGAATATACCAGATTCAGAGGGGGGGACAGGGAGGATACATCCCCACAGACCTGAGAATACACCAGATTCAGAGGGGGCACAGGGAGGATACATCCCCACAGAGCTGAGAATAAACCAGATTCAGGGGGGGGGCACAGGGAGGATACATCCCACAGATCTGAGATTAAAGCAGATTCAGAGGGGGGCCAGGGAGGATACATCCCCACAGAGCTGAGAATAAACCAGATTCAAAGGGGGACACAGGCAGGATACATCCCACAGATCTGAGAATAAACAAGATTCAGAGGGGGACAGAGGCAGGATACATGCCACAGACCTGAGAATAAACCAGATTCAGAGGGGGACACAGGGAGGATACATCCCCACCGAGCTGAGAATAAACTAGATTCAGGGGGGGGCACAGGGAGGATACATCCCCACAGAGCTGAGAATAAACCAGATTCAGAGGGGGGGAAAGGGAGGATACATCCCCATAGAACTGAGAATTAAGCAGATTCAGGGGGGGACACAGGGAGGATACATCCCCATAGAGCTGAGAATTAAGCAGATTCAGGGGGGGGGGGGCAGGGAGGATACATCCCACAGAGCTGAGAATAAACCAGATTCAGGGGGGGACAGGGAGGATACATCCCATAGAGCTGAGAATTAAGCAGATTCAGGGGGGGGGGGGGCAGGGAGGAAACATCCCACAGAGCTGAGAATAAACCAGATTCAGGGGGGGACAGGGAGGATACATCCCATAGAGCTGAGAATTAAGCAGATTCAGAGGGGGGGACAGGGAGGATACATCCCACAGAGCTGAGAATAAACCAGATTCAGGGGGGGACACAGGGAGGATACATCCCATAGAGCTGAGAATTAAGCAGATTCAGAGGGGGGGACAGGGAGGATACATCCCACAGAGCTGAGAATAAACCAGATTCAGGGGGGGACAGGGAGGATACATCCCACAGATCTGAGAATAAACCAGATTCAGAGGGGGACAGAGGGAGGATACATCCCCATAGAGCTGAGAATAAACCAGATTCAGAGGGGGACACAGGGAGGATACATCCCCATAGAGCTGAGAATAAACCAGAATCAGAGGGGGGGACAGGGAGGATACATCCCCATAGAGCTGAGAATAAACCAGATTCAGAGGGGGACACAGGGAGGATACATCCCCATAGAGCTGAGAATAAACCAGATTCAGAGGGGGACACAGGGAGGATACATCCCCATAGAGCTGAGAATATACCAGATTCAGAGGGGGGGGGACAGGGAGGAAACATCCCACAGAGCTGAGAATATACCAGATTCAGAGGGGGACACAGGGAGGATACATCCCACAGAGCTGAGAATATACCAGATTCAGAGGGGGGGACAGGGAGGATACATCCCACAGATCTGAGAATATACCAGATTCAGAGGGGGGGACAGGGAGGATACATCCCACAGAGCTGAGAATATACCAGATTCAGAGGGGGGGAAAGGGAGGATACATCCCCATAGAACTGAGAATTAAGCAGATTCAGGGGGGGACACAGGGAGGATACATCCCCATAGAGCTGAGAATTAAGCAGATTCAGGGGGGGGGGACAGGGAGGATACATCCCACAGAGCTGAGAATAAACCAGATTCAGGGGGGGACAGGGAGGATACATCCCATAGACCTGAGAATTAAGCAGATTCAGAGGGGGGGACAGGGAGGATACATCCCACAGAGCTGAGAATAAACCAGATTCAGGGGGGGACACAGGGAGGATACATCCCACAGAGCTGAGAATTAAGCAGATTCAGAGGGGGGGACAGGGAGGATACATCCCACAGAGCTGAGAATAAACCAGATTCAGGGGGGGACAGGGAGGATACATCCCACAGATCTGAGAATAAACCAGATTCAGAGGGGGACAGAGGGAGGATACATCCCCATAGAGCTGAGAATAAACCAGATTCAGAGGGGTGTACACAGGGAGGATACATCCCCACAGTGCTGAGAATAAACCAGATTCAGAGGGGGACACAGGGAGGATACATCCCCACAGAGCTGAGAATAAACCAGATTCAGAGGGGGACACAGGGGGGATACATCCCCATAGAGCTGAGAATAGACCAGATTCAGAGGGGGACACAGGGGGGATACATCCCCATAGAGCTGAGAATAAACCAGAATCAGAGGGGGGGACAGGGAGGATACATCCCCACAGAGCTGAGAATAAACCAGATTCAGGGGGGGACACAGGGAGGATACATCCCACAGATCTGAGAATAAAGCAGATTCAGGGGGGGGGGCAGGGAGGATACATCCCACAGAGCTGAGAATATACCAGATTCAGAGGGGGGGACAGGGAGGATACATCCCCACAGACCTGAGAATACACCAGATTCAGAGGGGGCACAGGGAGGATACATCCCCACAGAGCTGAGAATAAACCAGATTCAGGGGGGGGGCACAGGGAGGATACATCCCACAGATCTGAGATTAAAGCAGATTCAGAGGGGGGCCAGGGAGGATACATCCCCACAGAGCTGAGAATAAACCAGATTCAAAGGGGGACACAGGCAGGATACATCCCACAGATCTGAGAATAAACAAGATTCAGAGGGGGACAGAGGCAGGATACATGCCACAGACCTGAGAATAAACCAGATTCAGAGGGGGACACAGGGAGGATACATCCCCACCGAGCTGAGAATAAACTAGATTCAGGGGGGGGCACAGGGAGGATACATCCCCACAGAGCTGAGAATAAACCAGATTCAGAGGGGGGGAAAGGGAGGATACATCCCCATAGAACTGAGAATTAAGCAGATTCAGGGGGGGACACAGGGAGGATACATCCCCATAGAGCTGAGAATTAAGCAGATTCAGGGGGGGGGGGACAGGGAGGATACATCCCACAGAGCTGAGAATAAACCAGATTCAGGGGGGGACAGGGAGGATACATCCCATAGAGCTGAGAATTAAGCAGATTCAGAGGGGGGGACAGGGAGGATACATCCCACAGAGCTGAGAATAAACCAGATTCAGGGGGGGACACAGGGAGGATACATCCCATAGAGCTGAGAATTAAGCAGATTCAGAGGGGGGGACAGGGAGGATACATCCCACAGAGCTGAGAATAAACCAGATTCAGGGGGGGACAGGGAGGATACATCCCACAGATCTGAGAATAAACCAGATTCAGAGGGGGACAGAGGGATGATACATCCCCATAGAGCTGAGAATAAACCAGATTCAGAGGGGGACACAGGGAGGATACATCCCCATAGAGCTGAGAATAAACCAGAATCAGAGGGGGGGACAGGGAGGATACATCCCCATAGAGCTGAGAATAAACCAGATTCAGAGGGGGACACAGGGAGGATACATCCCCATAGAGCTGAGAATAAACCAGATTCAGAGGGGGACACAGGGAGGATACATCCCCATAGAGCTGAGAATATACCAGATTCAGAGGGGGGGGACAGGGAGGAAACATCCCACAGAGCTGAGAATATACCAGATTCAGAGGGGGACACAGGGAGGATACATCCCACAGAGCTGAGAATATACCAGATTCAGAGGGGGGGACAGGGAGGATACATCCCACAGATCTGAGAATATACCAGATTCAGAGGGGGGGACAGGGAGGATACATCCCACAGAGCTGAGAATATACCAGATTCAGAGGGGGGGAAAGGGAGGATACATCCCCATAGAACTGAGAATTAAGCAGATTCAGGGGGGGACACAGGGAGGATACATCCCCATAGAGCTGAGAATTAAGCAGATTCAGGGGGGGGGGGACAGGGAGGATACATCCCACAGAGCTGAGAATAAACCAGATTCAGGGGGGGACAGGGAGGATACATCCCATAGAGCTGAGAATTAAGCAGATTCAGAGGGGGGGACAGGGAGGATACATCCCACAGAGCTGAGAATAAACCAGATTCAGGGGGGGACACAGGGAGGATACATCCCATAGAGCTGAGAATTAAGCAGATTCAGAGGGGGGGACAGGGAGGATACATCCCACAGAGCTGAAAATAAACCAGATTCAGGGGGGGACAGGGAGGATACATCCCACAGATCTGAGAATAAACCAGATTCAGAGGGGGACAGAGGGAGGATACATCCCCATAGAGCTGAGAATAAACCAGATTCAGAGGGGGACACAGGGAGGATACATCCCCATAGAGCTGAGAATAAACCAGAATCAGAGGGGGGGACAGGGAGGATACATCCCCATAGAGCTGAGAATAAACCAGATTCAGAGGGGGACACAGGGAGGATACATCCCCATAGAGCTGAGAATAAACCAGATTCAGAGGGGGACACAGGGAGGATACATCCCCATAGAGCTGAGAATATACCAGATTCAGAGGGGGGGACAGGGAGGATACATCCCACAGAGCTGAGAATATACCAGATTCAGAGGGGGACACAGGGAGGATACATCCCACAGAGCTGAGAATATACCAGATTCAGAGGGGGGGACAGGGAGGATACATCCCACAGATCTGAGAATATACCAGATTCAGAGGGGGGGACAGGGAGGATACATCCCACAGAGCTGAGAATATACCAGATTCAGAGGGGGGGACAGGGAGGATACATCCCACAGAGCTGAGAATAAACCAGATTCAGAGGGGGACACAGGGAGGATACATCCCCACAGAGCTGAGAATAAACCAGATTCAGGGGGGGGGACAGGGAGGATACATCCCCACAGAGCTGAGAATAAACCAGATTCAGAGGGGGGGACGGGGAGGATACATCCCCACAGAGCTGAGAATAAACCAGATTCAGGGGGGGACACAGGGAGGATAAATCCCCATAGAGCTGAGAATTAAGCAGATTCAGAGGGGGGGACAGGGAGGATAAATCCCCATAGAGCTGAGAATTAAGCAGATTCAGAGGGGGCACAGGGAGGATACATCCCACAGAGCTGAGAATAAACCAGATTCAGTTGGGGACAGGGAGGATACATCCCACAGTCCTGAGAATAAAGCAGATTCAGAGGGGGACACAGGGAGGATACATCCCACAGATCTGAGAATAAACCGGATTCAGGGGGGGACACAGGGAGGATACATCCCCACAGAGCTGAGAATAAACCAGATTCAGGGGGGGACACAGGGAGGATACATCCCTATAGAGCTGAGAATAAAGCAGATTCAGAGGGGGGGACAGGGAGGATACTTCCCACAGACCTGAGAATAAAGCAGATTCAGAGGGGGGGACAGGGAGGATACATCCCCACAGAGCTGAGAATAAACCAGATTCAGGGGGGGACACAGGGAGGATACATCCCTATAGAGCTGAGAATAAAGCAGATTCAGAGGGGGGGACAGGGAGGATACATCCCCATAGAGCTGAGAATAAAGCAGATTCAGAGGGGGGGACAGGGAGGATACATCCTCACAGATCTGAGAATAAAGCAGATTCAGAGGGGGGGACAGGGAGGATACATCCCACAGACCTGAGAATAAAGCAGATTCAGAGGGGGACACAGGGAGGATACATCCCACAGAGCTGAGAATAAACCAGATTCAGGGGGGGACAGGGAGGATACATCCCCACAAACCTGAGAATAAAGCAGATTCAGAGGGGGGGACAGGGAGGATACATCCCACAGAGCTGAGAATAAACCAGATTCAGGGGGGGACACAGGGAGGATACATCCCTATAGAGCTGAGAATAAAGCAGATTCAGAGGGGGGGACAGGGAGGATACATCCCACAGACCAGAGAATAAAGCAGATTCAGAGGGGGGGACAGGGAGGATACATCCCACAGACCTGAGAATAAAGCAGATTCAGAGGGGGACACAGGGAGGATACATCCCACAGTCCTGAGAATAAAGCAGATTCAGAGGGGGACACAGGGAGGATACATCCCACAGAGCTGAGAATATACCAGATTCAGAGGGGGAAACAGGGAGGATACATCCCCACTGAGCTGAGAATAAACCAGATTCAGAGGGGGGGACAGGGAGGATACATCCCCACGGAGAGGATATGGCTATTAGTGAGAGGCCTGGCTGACAGCAGCAGGCAGCAGGTAACCTAGCTGATAGCAAAAGACCCTGAGCTGGGGGCAGAGTGGAGAGACATGACCTACATACTCAGAGCTGATAGCTATCTATCTACCCACAGGGATGGGGCATCCTGCAGAAAGAAGAGGAAACACTTCACACACTGAGATTAGCTTAACCTACAGCTAACGCAAATCTTACTATTCACAACACCTGAACCCAAACAATGTATACTGAACAAAAATATAAATGCAACATGTAAAATGTTGGTCCCATGTTTCATGAACATTTCCCATCATTGCCAAGATATTCCATCCACCTGACAGGTGTGTCATATCAAGAAGCTGATTTAACAACATGATCATTACACAGGTGCACCTTGTGCTGGGGACAAGGCCACTCTAAAATGTGCAGTTTTGTCACACAACACAATGTCACGGATGTGTCAAATTTTGAGGGAGAATTCTATTGTCATGCTGACTGTAGGAATGTACACCAGAGTTGTTGCCAGGGAATGTAATGTTAATTTCAACTCATAAGCCACTTCCAACGTCGTTTTAGAGAATCTGGTAGCACGTCCGACTCGCCTCACAACCGCATATCACATGTAACCACGCCAGCCCAGGCCCTCCACAGCCGGCTTCTTCACCTGCGAGATCGTCTGCGGAGGAAGGGTGGGGGTTCTAAGGAGTATTTCTGTCTGTAATAAAGCCCTTTTGTGGGGAAAAACAAATTCTGATTGGTTGGCCTGGCTCCCCAGTGGGTGGGCCCATGACCTCCCAGGCCCACCCATGGCGCCCCTGCCCAGTCATGTAAAATCCATAGATTAGGGCCTAATTCATATATTTCAATTGACTGATTTCCTTATATGAACTGTGACTCAGTAAAATCATTGAAATTGTTGCATGTTGCGTTTATATTTTTGTTCGGTATATTAGCCTGCAGCCAACGCTTACCTTGCTATTCACAATAATCATCTGACCCTTAGGCCTAACATTCCTATGATGATTCAATTCACAAGACCCATTATGTACATGAATACAAAGCACTCAACTTCCTTACATAAATCCTAGAAATAAAACAATGTTCCCTCCAGAGCAACCTTTCTTTCAGTAATTCAAATTCAACCACAATTAAAAAACTGATAGCTTTAAGTAGTGGGCCATTGACTGACCACCCTGTGGCTTCAAACAGGCAATATACATGACTGAATGTCATTCACAGGAGGAAAACTTCATGATAGATGGTATCACTGTCAATCAGCATCATGGCGTTCCATCAAAGAGAAAACAGTGACCGTTTCTGCCTTCCTTTAGTAGCTGGAAACCACAGAGGATTGAGTTATTGAGGGTGTCTCATAACAATTACCACAAGTGCCACAGTCAACACTAGTAACCTAGTGTCATTCAAGCTCATTTACCTTCCCCACATCCAAATGGATACACAACCACTTGCAGACATGTTTCACATTGACACCTGCTCCTCAGTCTGTCAACCCTCTCTGTCCATATCTGTGCTCATATGACCAGCAGACACCCAGGCAGCGAGACCCAGGCTGTGTTGTTGGCAGAATGTCCATGCTACATGCTACATCCAGATCTCATCTCCTGCCTCAAGGGAAGGGGACACAGAGTGGAAACATGGGGGCCGAGCCTAACAGGACCCAGAATCCCCTGCATCAAAGCAGAGAAAGGTCATGCTCGCCGTGCGTCACCCTTTAACCCCCTCATTAGAATAATCCAGCGTGAGAGCAGTAAATTGTCATGAATAAGTTCACTTAGAGCCGCATGAATGAAAGAGCAGCACTTTGAGACGGCTCCATTAACATTTCAATAAGTGTGGCATATGGCACAACGTTGCAAGCTACTATTTGAGAAAAGTAATTTGAAGCATTAACCAGGGAATAAAATATTGGTAAAAAAGATAATGAGCTAGTATGTGTGTGTGCATGCTATTTAAATCACATTATGAAAAATGAAAAAAGGTTTTAACCACTGTTAGTCAGTACAGTACTGAGAGTGAGAACTGTACTGTCTGGTTTATAGGAAACAAACAGGTTTGTGGGCTTTGTTATGTAAAACAAAGGGATTGGAAACCAGACAGACAGGAACCAGGGACACACAACCACCCTAAAATAAACACATACATAAGCATACACATTCTGACCCCATGAAACCCTCGTTAGAGAATAAAAGGGCCCATCGGCAACAAGCTGGATCTCCCCATGCTCTGGGCAGTGATTTAAAGAGGCGTAGTTCATGGACCATACACCCACGAGAGAGAGGGCAACCGCAGGCTATGTAATGCATATTTATATTGAATAGTCTTTAAGGTCTACATTATGAGAAAGACAAGGGTGTTTTTTATTCCTACCTGCCCTTTGTTTGTGGGAGAAGACAAAGAGAATAGAGAGAGCAAAATAAAATAAAACCCTGGAGAGATGATCCTTGTTTGGGGTCAGAGGAGAGAGAGAGCAGCAGAGGGGGCGGGTGCGTGGTGAAACAAAGCCAATAGGGAGGTAGTAGAGAGAGGGAGGCACAAAAACAGGTAGGGATGGATAGAGCAAGAAACACAAAAAAAAGACAAAGAAATACAGTGTATTATAGACTCTAGTGGTGCGCGGGTCAGCTGTTTGTTCACCCGCCCGCAAATGCTAATAACCCATCTGCAGCTATATGTGATAAAGTGAAAATCTGTGGCCCACACCGGACTCTAACCAGCTAACATAGAAAATGCAAATGTGTAGGCTATAGTCAGAGAACATGGAACGATAATTTCCGGCATGTTGGTAGGCTATGTGTTAGTCAACTTGTCTATAATTAGATACATGCAGCTTTTCTTCTGTCATTACTTGTTGCCCTAGAAGACGAAATAAACCAGAATAATGTAATAAATCGATAGAATGAATACTTCAATCTAGTTGATATCGGTAAAGTTCTCTGTCATCTATGCGTCTTTTGCGGAGCAAAGACGTTTAGGGACCGGGAAGAAAATGCAAAAACTAAAAAATACATAATTTAACGATTTTCTGTGCAAAATGTCCAAATGACATCAGTTTGACCGGTTGTAAAAAAAAATTGAAAGCTGTGAAAAGACCCAATATGTGTCACGTTCCTGACCTTATTTTCCTTTGTTTTACTTTGTTTAGTTGGTCAGGACGTGAGCTGGGTGGGTAGTCTATGTTATGTGTTTCTATGTTGGGTTAAATGTGTTGCCTGATATGGTTCTCAATTAGAGGCAGGTGTTTGACGTTTCCTCTGATTGAGAACCATATTAAGGTAGGCTGTTCTCACTGTTTGTTGTGGGTGAATGTTCCTGTGTCTGTTGCATCACACGGGACTGTTTCGTTTGTTCGTTCGTTTGGCTGGTCTTTCCTGTTCGTGCGTTCTTCGTGTCTTTATGTAAGTGCTCAAGTTCAGGTCTGTCTACGTCGTTTGTTGTTTTGTAGTTTGTGTAAGAGTTTTCGTGTTTCGTCTTGTTTAAATAAATATTCCATTATGTCTGCATACAACGCTGCGTTTTGGCCCGACCCTTACTCCTCCTCCTCATCCGAGGAGGAGGCATTAGACAGCCGTTACAGAATCACCCACCAAACCCGGACCAAGCAGCAGCAGCAGCAGGAGAGGCTGAACTATTTGGAGAAATGGACATGGGAGGACGAATTAGACGGAAAAGGACCCTGGGCAGAGCCAGGGGAATATCGCCGCCCCAAAGAAGAGCTGGAGGCAGCGAAGGCGGAGAGGCGCTATTATGAGGCGCTCGCACGGCAGAGCGGCTGGAGGCCCGAGAGGCAGCCCCAAAAATGTATTGGGGGGGGCACACGGGGAGTGTGGCAGAGTCAGGAGTCAGACCTGAGCCAACTCCCCCTGCTTACCGTAAGGAGCCGGTGAGGGTGAATTGGAGGTGAGTGACGCAGAGACAGTGAAGGAATTAATGGGGAAATTGGAGGAGAGAGTTATGAGGGATGTACTGGTTTGGTGCATGAGGCACGACATCCGTCCGACTGAACGTGTCGGTGAGTTGATGTCACCAGGAACAGCTCTCCATACTCGTCCTGAGGTGCGTGCTAGCCGTCTGGTTAAGACAGTGCCTACACCACGCACCAAGCCTCCTGTGCGTCTCCAGAGTCCTGTGCGTACTGTTACTGCTCCCCGCACTAGCCCTGAGATGCGTGTCCCCAGCTCGGTACCACCAGTTCCGGCACCACGCACTAGGCCTAATGTGCGTCTCCAGAGCCCTGTACGCACTGTTCCTTCTCCCCGCACTCGCCCTGAGGTGCGTGCCCTCAGTCCGGTACCACCAGTTCCGGCACCATGCACTAGGCCTAATGTGCGTCTCCAGAGACCTGTACGCACTGTTCCTGCTCCCCGCACTAGCCTGAAGGTGCGTGTCCTTAGCCCGGTACCTCCAGTTCCGGCACCACGCACCAGGTCTACAGTGCGCCTCAGCCGGCCAGAGTCTGCCGTCTGCCGAGCGGCGCCTGAACTGCGCGTCTGCCCAACGGCGCCTGAACTGCTCGTCTGCCCAACGGCGCCTTTACTGCCCATCTGCCCAACGCCGTCTGAGCTGTCCGTCTGCCAAGCGCCGCATGAACTGCCCGTCTGTACTGAGCCTTCAAAGCCGCCCGTCTGTCATGAGCCTTCAGAGCCATCTGCCAGACAGGAGCCGCTAGAGAGTTCCGCCAGACAAGAGCAGCCAGAGCCTTCCGCCAGACAGGAGCAGCCAGAGCCTTCTGCCAGACAGGAGCAGCCAGAGCGTTCCGCCAGACAGGAGCAGCCAGAGCCTTCCGCCAGCCATGAGCAGCCAAGATCCGCCAGAGCCAGCCAGCCAGGATCCGCCAGAGCCAGCCAGCCAGGATCCGCCAGAGCCAGCCAGCCAGGATCCGCCAGAGCCAGCCAGCCAGGATCCGCCAGAGCCAGCCAGCCAGGATCCGCCAGAGCCCTCTAGTCATGAGCTGCCCTCCAGTCATGAGCTGCCCTCCAGTCATGAGCTGCCGCTCAGCCCGGAGCTGCCTCTCAGCCCGGAGCTGTTCCTCAGCCCGGAGCTGCCAGTAGTCCAGAGTTGCCCCTCTGTCCTAAGCTACCTCTCTGTCCTGAGCTACCTCTCTGTCCTGAGCTACCTCTCTGTCCTGAGCTACCTCTATGTCCTGAGTTATTTAGGGGGGACCTGTGTTAAGGTTCCTAGACCAGGGTCGGGGGCGAGGATCGCCACTCAAAGGACGCTAAGGAGGGGGACAAAGACAATGGTGGAGTGGTATCCTCGTCCTGCGCCGGAGCCGCCACCGTGGACAGATGCCCACCCAGACCCTCCCCTTGAGGTTCCTTTTTTGCGGCCGGAGTCCGCATCTTGGGGGGGGGGGTACTGTCACGTTCCTGACCTTATTTTCTTTTGTTTTACTTTGTTTAGTTGGTCAGGACGTGAGCTGGGTGGGTAGTCTATGTTATGTGTTTCTATGTTGGGTTAAATGTGTTGCCTGATATGGTTCTCAATTAGAGGCAGGTGTTTGACGTTTCCTCTGATTGAGAACCATATTAAGGTAGGCTGTTCTCACTGTTTGTTGTGGATGATTGTTCCTGTGTCTGTGTCTGTTGCACCACACGGGACTGTTTCGTTTGTTCGTTCGTTTGGCTGGTCTTTCCTGTTCGTGCGTTCTTCGTGTCTTTATGTAAGTGCTCAAGTTCAGGTCTGTCTACGTCGTTTGTTGTTTTGTAGTTTGTGTAAGAGTTTTCGTGTTTCGTCTTGTTTAAATAAATATTCCATTATGTCTGCATACAACGCTGCGTTTTGGCCCGACCCTTACTCCTCCTCCTCATCCGAGGAGGAGGCATTAGACAGCCGTTACAATATGTTTCTGATAAGATTTCAGTTCGGCTTGGATGCTTATTTTATGTGGTTGAAATACTATCAGTTTTATAATTCTGATAAAGATAAAGCACCTCTACAGACTGTATCTAACTGCACATTCACATTCTCTCAAGATGCTGATAGTAACAAATCATATTTCTACACTCTTGTTCCCAGAGTTATGCTTAATTCTGCAAGAGTTAATATTAAGGCTATGTGCAAGGTTATAGACCTACAGTCAGTTTACAGATTTCAGTTTCCATTTAAGCAACCTGAACAAAAGGCTACAGTTCCCTTGACGTGTCATAGGCCTATTTGAAGACCCCATCTGTGGAATTTTTATAGGGCCTCACAATCATCACACATAACATAACATTACGGGCGCTGCTATGATCCTCTTTTACCACTTCACCAAATCTTTCAATTTTGTAGCTTTTCTCTTATCGAATGAAACTCCGACATTGTCCTTTTTACTTCTGTGGATCAATGTTAACTTTTTCTGCCTGTTCCCAAAAGCATTTGGCGATTGGCGTGTAGGCTATTTGGAGTGCGTACAGTTAGGCCCGAAAGCTTAGTGTTACGCACTAATGCCAGATAGCCTAAAATAATGAAAGAAAAACATAAATGTAGTCTACAGATATAAATTGCACCAGAATCACTGATCAGAACGTGTTTTCTCATGTCTCTCTCTTGTCCCTCTGCAGCAGACATATATGTTGAGCAATATGTTTGGAACATCGAATCGCAATACATATCGTATTGGCACCGAAGTATTGTGATAATATTGTATCGTGAGGTCCCTGGAAATTCCCAGCCGTCCTATGTGACGACAGCCAGAACCGGGCTAAAAGGGGATCCATTACCTAAACGGATCCCAGGATGGGAATCACACAGCTCACTCTCAGAGGAGATACGGAAAAGGTCACCAGAGGAGGTGTCACAGCTTAATGTGAGATGTGTTTGATTGTGATTATGCCTGTGTGTGTGTGTGTGTGTGTATCTTGGAGGAATTTGTCCTCCTCCAACAGCAGTAACAAATCTCCAATTATTCCGAGTTATCTCCAGTATAGCTAGCTCTATGAATATCTCTGTGTGGTAAATTGATAATTTTCCTTGCCTGGCTGCTTTCAGATGCGCCTCTGAAACAATGCAGTCTCCAGCCACATCAGTGCAAACTGCATGAAATATATGCTATTTTCGAGCAATCTGATTATCAGTGGTTACACACACTCCCGTCTTCATAAATGGAAATATGTTCCAGGAGGAAATTCTGCAAATTTGAACATGATTATTGTGAGGCAGGCATCAATCATCCGTCTCTACACACATGCTTGACACAATTCCATGTGTGCAACATCTAAAGACCTGCAACATGATACTGAGAGCGTTGCCATTTGTAAAAGGATGTATTTGGGTGTGTTTGGGGCCTTTATTCATGTTTTGGAGCACCGTGGAACTCCAGAATGAGGCTCAGGAAGTTAATTGCCGGTAGCATAAGTTTCTGAAAAACAAGTGAAATTGCTAAAATAAACTGTCTAGAAACTTCAATAACATGCAATTTACATAACAAATTGAGATTAGGGTCCTAAATAGTGATTCTCCTTTAATGCATGAGTAAACCCCATAATGTTATTGAGGACTGTGTGAATAGACCCATACCAGGAGGACTGGATGTTCTGGAGTTTAATTGAATCCATAATAAGGTTGGATGAATGTTCTTGTCTTACATAATAACCTGGTCCACATACATATCAATCACTGTGCTCACTGGGAGCATTGGCTCTGGTAATTATATATATATCTATGCTTCCTTTCCTTCACTCAGTGGGAGCCCAGAGTATGGTAATTATATATCTACGCTAGGAGAAGTATTAGAGGATGGACAGAGCAGTGTCATGGGTTTGGAGTGAGATGCACCAGGGAGGAGGGATGGGTGAGGAAGGGAAGGAGGAATGGCAGAGGAAGGAGTGGGATTGGGAAAGAGGGAGAGAGGGGAAGAGTGAGGGAAGGAGAGGAAATGTGGATGGTACCACATCAGGCCCCCCAGCCCATTAAAGTGGGAGGAAACAGAGGCCCCCGAGCAGACTGGAGCCACATGAGAGAAATTCCCCATGTCTCTCTCTCTCTCCTCTCCTTCCCTCGCTCCTCTCCTCTATCTCTACTGCCTCTCTACTGTGGGCCAGTCTTACCACAGCACACTCCCAGCAAAGTCATGTCTCCCCCATATACCTCCCCTCCTCCCCCTTTCCTCCCCTTCACTCGTCACCTGCCCCTCTCTCCTCCACTCTGTCTGTCGCTGGGACTGAGAACTAAATAGAGTCTCAAGTTCCCCCGCAAAATGTCTCCTGTCAAGATGTGTGTACCCTCGCCTCTAAAACACATAAACGCTAGAGTTAGTGAATGCTCAATAGCCCCTTTCGGCACACTGCTCTGACAGTAATGGCTCTTATTCATATTACACAGACTGGCTGATAATGGAGGACTGTGGAGACAAGCTGCAGTGGAAAAGGGCCCAGAACATAGAGAAAGCGATGACAAGCAGGATAATAAGATACTCTGGGCCACCAGGCATCACATTTAGACAAAGAGGAAGGGTCATTGTGGACATTTTAAAAATGCAGCAAAACACCCATAAAAGAAAGAGAGACAGAACATGTTCCTATCCTCCACTCCTCAGAGAAAGAGAGACAGAACATGTTCCTATCCTCCACTCCTCAGAGAAAGAGAGACAGAACATGTTCCTATCCTCCATGATGACTGACCATTCAGTCGTTACCCTGTTACCCCGTTACCCCTACCTCCTGTGATTTGGAGGTAGAGGGCGGCGGGCAACATTGCCGTGGCGACCTGTGTAGTGATCTCAGTAGGTAGGAAAGGGGGGTGGGACATGTCTCTGTACAGTAGTGCCCTGCCCTCACCTTGGATCTATCACCTTGTGTTGCTAACCTCTCTCTCTCTCTCTCTCTCTCTCTCTCTCTCTCTCTCTCTCTCTCTCTCTCTCTCTCTCTCTCTCTCTCTCTCTCTCTCTCTCTCTCAGAGCATGCCAGGGGACCACAGTGTATACAATGTCCTAACCTTAGTCACATGGCTACCATCTTTCAGTGGGGCTCCAGACTGTGTTCATCCCTTGAGTGTGTTTCTGTCCTCAAACCTCCAGAGGTTTCCATAAGCCTCACCTCTCAGGGATATCATCTAGCTGAGAATGTGTTTCTAGAATACAGCAGAATGCACCTCCCTCCATCCCTCCTTACACACACACACACACACACACACGAGGAGCCAGGCAAGGTCAAACATGCCAAGTTCCAACAGAGCAGCACGTGTCATTCCTATACACACACCACACGTACACACACACACCAAGACACACACACTGAGCGTCCTGATGTCTCTCTGATGGAAACGTGCTGAGGCGTGTAAGTGAGAGGTGGTCCACACCAGCAGAAAGGCTGACATTGTCACTCAATCTGCCACCATAACCAGCCACAGCCAACCATAGACCTACAGCCATGCACTGAGCTCAACAACCCTGCACCCTCACAATGTGTTCCCAATGTATCAACAAATCATGGTTTGGGTAGCTCTTTTTCCCTTCCCTACCTTTTTCTCTTTCCTGGAGCACCGTCTCTCCTCTAATTATGAGGCCGGTGTGGTGCAGTGTAGCGCTGGTCCCCACCCAACCCCCACACCTCCACCATCCTCATACAAAGGGGCCCTGATGAATAATTTCACACGTTTCTCTCCCTCTCAGTCTCTCTCAAATTGATTATTGTGCAGTAAGCACGTCTGAAAGAGCAGCACACAGGGTGATCAGTCTTTCTAAAGCACTGATATGTAGGGGAAGGGGGAGACGGAAAGGTAGTTGGCTGTATGAAGAAGGGAAAAAAAGTGACTATAAAAAATGTATATTACATGTTTAGCCTGCCATGCTTCTGATACGCCGTTCTGTTTGAAGTTATGGTCAAAGGGCTGTCACGACTTCCGCCGAAGTCGGTCCCTCTCCTTGTTACGGTGGCGTTCGGCGGTCGACGTCACCGGTCTTCTAGCCATCGCCGATCCACCTTTCATTTTCCATTTGTTTTGTCTTGTCTTTCCACACACCTGGTTTCAATTCCATCATTACTTGTTGTGTATTTAACCCTCTGTTCCCCCCATGTCCTTGTCCGGAATTGTTTGTTGTAGTGCTTGTGCACGTTATGCTGGTGTGTAATGGGTTTTGTTTACCCATTGATTTATTGTTCTGTTTACGTTGGTTTTGTTTATTAAACTGCGCCGTTGTAAATCAGTTTTTGCTCTCCTGCGCCTGACTTCTCTGCCGCCAGTACGCACCCCCTACAAGGGCCACGTTTGGGGAGGACAGTGAGGGATAGGCTGGGGCTCGTATTCTGAAGTTCAAGAGTAGTGTGTGTACGTGCATGCCATGTGTGTGTGTGTGTGTGTGTGTGTGTGTGTGTGTGTGTGTGTGTGTGTGTGTGTGTGTGTGTGTGTGTGTGTGTGTGTGTGTGTGTGTGTACATGCATGCCTGTGTCCGTGTTATATTTTCTCTTTTACTTTGTACATGTATAAATTATATAGTACAATTTTCTCTATTGTCCCCAGTCCAACCCCAGCTAATGTATTTAACTGTAATCATGGTTCCGTTTAAAAGCAGAGCTCAACCACAGTCTCCAAAACACAAAGAGGATATTTCACACATTCCAACAGGTGAGAAGAGAGCGTCAATCTGAAAAACCCCTGTAATTAACCTCTTGGAACTATAGGGGGTGCTGTTCCGCATTAGCATATTTGTGTCTCCAAATTAAACTGCCTCGTGCTAAATTCTTGATCGTACAATATGCATATTATTGTTATTATTGGATAGAAAACACCTTCTAGTTTCTATAGAAGTTGAAATTTTGTCTCTGAGTTGTACAGAACAATTTCTACAGCACTTTTCATGACAGGGTTCAGATTTCAATTTTTTTTACCTCTGATCTGGGGTCTGTTTTTAAGGCGACAGTGAATGCTATGAAGAAACCGACACTGCCTACGTCTTCCTCTGGGTGTCTGTACGTCATCACGCTTTCAATGGAATCGATGGGATATTCACAGCCAGTATAAAAGACCAAAATGTATAGAGACCGCCCTTTCTCGTCGTGCGCCTGAAGCGTGAAGGGCATCGGACCTGCCTCGTTCCAAATCGTTTTCTAACCAGCAATATTTCTCCGGTCATGTTTTCACTCGTTTTAGGTGTTAAAAACATCAAAATGTAGTTAATTTGAACCGTTTTATAGCAATTTATATCCGTTTAGTGCGATTTTAGAGGAATTTATTTGTTGTGCACTCTGAAACTTTGGACACGTTTTGGGGTGTCGGTCGTTGGTGGTGGACATTTCGAAGGACAGAGGACATCTATCGACCAAAAGACGTTTATAACATAGAAAGGATACATTGCCCAAGAATCTGATGGAAGAACACCTCAAAGTAAGCAATATTTAATATGATAAATCGTGTTTCTGTCGAAATATTTTAAACGCACATTTCGCCATTTTGTTTGGTATAGCTTCACTTGGCGAACCCTGTATTGAAAAGTAAGGATAATTTTAAAAATGTAAATCAGCGGTTGCATTAAGAACTAATTTGTCTTTCGATTCCTGTAAACCCTGTATTTTTTAGTCAAGTATATGATTAGCTATTAATTAAACCAGATCACTCTGAAAGATGGCGACCGACATTTTCAGGCTTGTTTTGCTACTATTTTCATTGTGTAACCACGGTTTTGTATGGCTAAATATGCACCTTTTCGAACAAACTGTATATGTATATTGTAAAATGATGTTACAGGAGTGTCATCGGAAGAATTCTGAGAAGGTTAGTGAAAAAATTAATATCTTTTGGCGATGTTGACTTTTATCGCTCACTTTGGCTAGAATCAATGCTGGGCTGCTATGTGCTATGTGCTACGCTAATATAACGATTTATTGTGTTTTCGCTGTAAGACACTTAGAAAATCTGAAATATTGTCTGTATTCACAGGATCTGTGTCTTTCGATTCGTGTATGCTGTGTATTTTTACGAAATGTTTGATGATTAGTAGTTAGGTAAACACGTTGCTCATTGTAATTATTCTAGTCCATTTGTGACGGTGGGTGCAATTGTAACCTATGGCAGCTACCTGAAATATGCACTTTTTTCTAACAAAACCTATCCCATACCATAAATATGTTATCAGACTGTCATCTAATGAGTTTTTTTGTTGGTTAGGGGCTATAAATATCTTAGTTTAGCCGAATTGGTGATGGCTACTGGTGTTGGTGGACAAATAAAAGATGGTGGATTATGCTAATGTGTTTTTAGGTAATAGATGTACATCTTTACATATTGTGTCTTCCCTGTAAAACATTTTAAAAATCGGAAATGGTGGCTTTATTCACAAGATCTGTATCTTTCATCTGGTGTCTTGGACTTGTGATTTAATGATATTTAGATGCTACTATCTACTTGTGAAGCTATGCTAGCTATGCTAAACAGTGTGTGGGGGGTGGGGGGTGCTCCCGGATCCGGGTTTCTGAGGCAGTAGAAGTTAAATCACACGCTTCCAGGAAGATGAAAAACAGTGTCATATTTGTGGTGGGACACACTTGCCTCCTACCCAATCATAGCCCCCACCTCCTCCCACCTCACTCCACCTCCCTCCATCTCCTTAATGCTCCTCTCTCTATCTCCAATATATCCTCATCAGAAACACATTTGTATCCCTGGAGGATATTTACACTTATGTCCATTTTTGATTTCAACATGGCTGCTCCCTGACTGACTGACGTGTCCTAGCCGTTGATGCTAGCTGCCAGCCTCAAGGTGTTGTTCCTCCCGGTCACCAGGGAGATGAGTGTGTGTCATGTGAATGGAAATGAATGGAGACATAAGTGTTGTGTTGAGACACCCTGCTGTATCATTCTTCAAATGATTTATCATTATTTCCCTATCGACTATGTCCAATTATCCATCAACACCTTCCCTGGCACCATCATAAGGTACCTCAGTGAGGTCAGTTCCTTTTCTGACAGAGAGGGGTTAGTTGGACTCAGATTATTGATCTGGTCATATGAGGACTGAACCATAATGACCAATAACAGAGGAAACATAGAGGTGTTGATAGCATTTAAAGGTCATGGGGGATTGGGGGTTGGGAGGCTGACTATGGAATAACTGAGTGTGTAGGCCAATGGTTTGGCAGTGTGGGTGTGAGTTGGTATACGCATGGACGGAGAACATCCTTGTCACGCCCTGATTTGTTTCACCTGTCCCTGTGATTGTCCCCCCCCACCCCCCCTCCAGGTGTCGCTTATTTTCCCCAGTGTATTTATCCCTGTGTTTCCTGTCTCTCTGTGGCAGTTCGTCTTGTATGTTTCCAAGTCAACCAGTGTTTTTCCCGTTCTCCTGCTTTTTGCATTCTCCTTTTTCTAGTCTTCCCGGTTTTGAGCCTTGCCTGTTTCTGGACTTTGTACCCGCCTGCCTTACCATTCTGCCTGCCTTGACCACGAGCCTGTCTGCCACTCTGTACCTCCTGGACTCTGATCGGGTTTTGACCTTTTTGCCTGTCCATGACCATTCTCTTGCCTACCTCTTTGGATTAATAAACATTGTAAGACTCCAACCATCTGCCTCCTGTGTCTGCATTTTGGTCTAGCCTTGATAATCCTGGATGAGGGGTGTTTTTTTTACATTCCATGCTTGATAAAACTACTTATCAAGCATGGAAGAGGGAGAGCAAGGAAGGTACTTGAGAGAGTCTGTCTCCCTGTATTCAGGGTTAAATTCTTGGAACTGAGCTTTTCAGCTGTGTGTGTGTGTGTGTGTGTGTGTGTGTGTGTGTGTGTGTGTGTGTGTGTGTGTGTGTGTGTGTGTGTGTGTGTGTGTGTGTGTGTGTGTGTGTGTGTGTGTGTGTGTGTGTGTGTGTGTGTGTGTGTGTGTGTGTGTGTGTGTGTGTGTGTGTGTGTGTAAATTGATGGGGGCTGGTCCTCACTGGTGCTGGTGGAGAATTAGAGCAGCACATATTGGCATCATCTGGCCAAACCACACACACACACACACTCTCCCTGGGGTTTCTCCCTATTCTCTCTGCTTCTCCCCTCTGCTCCTATCCCCCAATACCTCTCTCTCTCTACCCCTCTCTCCTCTCAAATTATTTTCTGTTCTCATTAAAAACCGTTCTCTCTAACGTCTCTTCCAGTCAACATTTTTGTATGACAACCTTTCCTCTCTTTTTTCTCCCTCTCTTTCCTCGTGGTGTGGTCTCCGTTCCACACCCCTCTCTCTCTGTCTCCCTCTCTCCTCATTTCTCCAGTGTCTCAGGAATGCCAGTCTAAATCTTGTGGCTTCTCCTCTGTCTCTGCTTTTCCTCTCCGATGTAAAAACATCTTCAGCTGATTCTCAACACAAGACAAACGTAATGAAGAATGCACTGATGAGACAGATGGTTCTCGTCTATATAGAAATCACCTCCTCCTACTTATATGATGTCTAATTAGGACAATCACATCAAGTCCATTAACAGAGAAATGAGTGTGGTGATGGTGAGGACATTACTACCGTCTTCGTCATTATGAATGAACTGAGACTGAAGCTGAGGCTTCAAAAACCCAGGCACCAAAAGCATGACAAAAACATCTGCTATACAACAGCCAAGGAGCCAAACAGGGCAAAGGCATTTATCATTAAACATCAGCGCTATAAATGTCTCCTTAAATTCCACTTTGCTAAGTCACAACCAGAGGGGAGAGAGACAAGCATATAAAATCTGGTTAACGTGAACTACTGTAAATATGCTTCCAACGACCAGGCTTCACAGTCATAACATCTCAATTGACTGTTAAATAAATATACATATAAACAGCCTGGTGGCGTGCCTGCTATATGTGGTTACTGCTCTTTTGGTTAGATAAGAATTTATAGTATCCCACCAACTGTATTGCCTGGCTACCCAGACTCATGGCTCCTTCCAAACGCCACGCCCACCAACATTTGTTTCTCCTCCGCAATGAGTCCGGATTTGACTCACTCAACGACCCTTCTAGAATACGAACTAGGGATGGGCATTTTATATGTTTTGACTGTTCAAGTACTCATATGATTTTATTTCAAGTACTCAAAAAAAATAAAAATAAATAGAACACAAGGCCTGCACACATTTATCTATATGCCAACAGTGCGTAACAATGCCTACTTTATAATAACCATTACAGATAACAAATCCTAATGGCTAAATTGCCCCATATACAGCATTGTCAATAAAAAAAACAAAGAGTGATAATTTGAAATGGGCTCAATTTGGCGAGTTTCTTCAGGGTTATAAACCAAAATCTGTTTTCTTTTCGATATATAGACGTTCGATTTAGTTTATTCTGCCAGTTCTTTGGAATTTTCCAAATGGATTAACAATTCCACATTGAACACTGTATGGTGATGAATTAGAGCCACAACATCTGTTTGGTCAGTATGCCTAGGCTTAAAACCTCTTAAGGATCGTACTCTTTTTCTCAATTTTCGCCTAAAATGACATACCCAAATCTAACTGCCTGTAGCTCAGGACCTGAAGCAAGGATATGCATATTCTTCAAACCATTTGAAAGGAAACACTTTGAAGATTGTCGAACTGTGATATTAATGTAGGAGAATATAACACATTAGATCTGGTCAAATGTAATACAAACAAAGTTTCAGATTGATCCAGTGAAGCGTTGCAATACTGCACAGTATTTTGTATCAAGTCTGCCCAAATGTGCTGAATTGGTTAATTGATACATGTTCAAGTACATAACCACAGAGGACATACAAAAATGACATGGTAAGGCAAAATTTAAGTTTACACACTCCCATACATGATGGATCATTAGCTTATACACTAACTTTCACACATCAGATGGCTGGGCGGGGTGGGTGTGGAGCCAGAGACAGCAAGGGTTCAAACTGTAGAACCCAGGTCCTACATTTGAATATAAAAACAGATTTTATCAAACAAAACTATTCTACATTTTATCTCTGGGACCCTCAGGATGACAAAACAGAGCAAGATTACTAAATATATGTACATTATTTACCTTCAGAGGTGAATGTATCAAACCAGTTGCCGTGACAAGTTTTTTGTTGTTGTGCACTCTCCTCAAACAATAGCATGGTATTTTTTCAATGAAATAACTACTGTAAATTGGACACTGCACAGGAATTTAAGCTTTCTGCCCATATAAGACATGTATATGTCCTGGAAAATGTTCTGTTACTTACATTCTAGTCACATTAGTGCACGTTAGCATCAACCATCCCGGTATAGGGACACCGATCCGTAGAGGAAGTACGGAAGTACGGAAGTGGTCAGATGACGCAGATTCTAAGCTACAGGACTGTTTTGCTAGCACAGGCAGGAATATGTTCCGGGACTCATCCGATGGCATTGAGGAGTACACCACATCAGTCACCGATTTCATCAATAAGTGAATCGATGACGTTGTCCCCACAGTGACTGTACGTACATACCCCAAAAAGAAGCCATGGATTACAGGCAACATCCTCACTGAGATAATGGGTAGTGCTGCCACTTCCAAGGAGCGGGACTCTAACCCAGGCGCTTATAAGAAATCCTGCTATGCCATCAGACAAACAATCAACCAGGAAAAGCGTAAACACATAACTAAGATTGAATCCTACTACACCGGCTACAAAACTCGTCAGATTATTTTTTTTTATGTTTTATTTCACATTTATTTAACCAGGTAGGCTAGTTGAGAACAAGTTCTCATTTACAACTGCGACCTGGCCAAGATAAAGCAAAGCAGTTCGACACATACAACAACACAGAGTTACACATGGAATAAACAAACATACAATCAATAATATAGTACAAAAATCTATATATAGCATGTGCAAATGAGGTAGGATAAGAGAGGTAAGGCAATAAATAGGTCATGGTGGCGGAGTAATTACAATATAGCAATTAAACACTGGAATGGTAGAATGTGCAGAAGATGAATGTGCAGTAGAGATACTGGGTTGCAAAGGAGAAAAAAAATACAGTATGGGAATGAGGTAGATTGGATGGGATATTTACAGATGAGCTATGTACAGGTGCAGTGATCTGTGAGCTGTTCTGACAGCTGGTGGTTAAAGCTAGTGAGGGAGGTAAGAGTCTCCAGCTTTAGTGATATTTGCAGTTCGTTCCAGTCATTGGCAGCAGAGAACTGGAAGGTGAGGCGGCCGAAGGAAGAATTGGCTTTGAGGGTGACCAGTGAGATAAACCTGCTGGAGCACGTGCTACGGGTGGGTGCAGTTATGGTGACCAGTGAGCTGAGATAAGGCGGGGCTTTACCTAGCAGAGACTTGTAGATGACCTGGAGCCAGTGCGTTTGGCGACGAGTATGAAGCGAGGGCCAGCCAACGAGAGCATACAGGTCGCAGTGGTGGGTAGTATATGTGGCTTTGGTGAAAAAAAACGGATGGCACTGTGGTAGACTGCATCCAATTGCCATTTTGTAAATTACATCGCCGAAGTTGAGGATCGGTAGGATGGTCAGTTTTACGAGGGTATGTTTGGCAGCATGAGTGAAGGATAATTTGTTGCGAAATAGGAAGCCAAATCTAGATTTAATTTTGGATTGGAGATGTTTAATGTGAGTCTGGAAGGAGAGTTTACAGTCTAACCAGACACCTAGGTATTTGTAGTTGTTCACATATTCTAAGTCAGAACTGTCCAGAGTAGTGATGCTGGACGTGCAGGCAGGTGCGGGCAGTGATCGGTTGAAGAGCATGCATTTAATTTTACTTGCATTTAAGAGCAGTTGGAGTCCACGGAAGGAGAGTTGTATAGCATTGAAGCTCATCTGGAGGTTAGTTGACACAGTGTCCAAAGAAGCGCCAGAGGTATACAGAATGGTGTCGTCTGCATAGAGGTGGATCAAAGAATCACCAGCAGCAAGAGCGACATCATTGATGCATACAGAGAAGAGAGTCGGCCCGAGAATTGAACCCTGTGGCACCCCCATAGAGACTGCCAGGCTTGGAAACTATTACAGACTACAAAGGGAATAGTCGCAAGCTGCCCAGTGACAAAAGCCTAACGAGCTAAATTACTTCTATGCGCGCTTTGAGGCAAGCAACACTGAAGCACGCATGAGAGCACCAGCTGTTCTGGACGACTGTGTGATCACGCTCACCGTAACCGATGTGAGCAAGAGCTTTAACTTCTTTGTGATAGGGGGCAGCGTTTTCACTTTTGGATGAATAGCGTGCCCAGAGTGAACTGCCTCCTACTCTGTCCCAGATGCTAATATATGCATATTATTATTACTACTGGATAGAAAACACTATGAAGTTTCTAAAACTGTTTGAATGATGTCTGTGAGCATAACATAACTCATATGGCAGGCAAAAAACAGAGAAAAAATCCAAACAGGAAGTGAGAATTCTGAGGCTGGTCGATGTTCAACTCATCGCCTATTCAAATCACTGTAAGATATGGATCTGTTTGCACTTCCTACGCCTTCCACTAGGTGTCAACAGTCTGTAGAACATTGAATGAAGCCTCTACTGTGATGTGGGTCCGGATGGGAGGTGTTTCAGTCAGTGGTCTGGCAGAGTGCCAGTTCTTGGTCACGCGCATTCCAAATGATATCGCCTTGCGTTCCATTATTTCTGTAGAAACAAAGGAATTCTCCGGTTGGAACGTTATTGGATATATATGATAACAACATCCTGAAGATTGATTCTCTACTTAGTTTGACCAGTTTATTCGACCTGTAATATAACTTTTTGAAGTTTTCGTCCGAGTTCGCCTGCATCTGCGCAAGCGTTTGGACGTGTGTACTAAACGTGCTAGCTACTTGGAGATAAGTAATGGACATTATCGGACAAAACAACGATTTATTGTGGAACTAGGATTCCTGGGAGTGCATTCTGATGAAGATCATCAAAGGTAAGGGAATATTTATGATGTAATTTCGTATTTCTGTTGACTCCAACATGGCGGAGAAATATTGTTATATCTGAGCGCCGTCTCAGATTATTGCATGGTGTGCTTTTTCCGTAAAGTTTTTTTGAAATCTGACACAGCGGTTGCAGTAAGAACAAGTGCATCTTCAATTCTCTGTAAAACATGTATCTTTCATCAAAGTTTATTTGATGTGGCTCTCTGCAATTTCTCCGGATATTTTGGAGGCATTTCTGAACATGGCGCCAATGTAAAACGAGATTTGTGGATATAAATATGCACATTATCGAACAAAACATGTGTCATCTGATGAAGATCATCAAAGGTTTGTGATTAATTTTATCTCTATTTCGGCTTTTTGTGACTCCTGTCTTTGGCTGGGAAAATGGCTGTGTTTTTCTGTGGCTATGTACTGAACTAACATAATCGTTTGGTGTGCTTTCGCCGAAAAGCCTATTTGAAATCAGACATGTTGGCTGGATTCACAACACGTGTAGCTTTAATTTGGTATCTTTCATGTGTGATTTATTGAAAGTTTGATATTTATAGTATTTTATTTGAATTTGGCGTGCTGCATTTTCTCTGGCTAGGTTAGTGATTAATTTTAACTCTATTTCTGCTTTTAGTTACTCCTCTCTTTGTCTGGAAAAATGGCTGTGTTTTTCTGTGGCTATGTACTGAGCTAACATAATCAGGTGTGCTTTCACGGTAAATCCTTTTTGAAATCGGACACTTTGGCTGGATTAATGAGAAGTTTATCTTTAAAATGATGTATAATACTTGTATGTTTGAGGAATTAAAATTATGAGATTTCTGTTGTTTTGAATTTGGCGCCCTGAAATTTCACTGGTTGTTGGTTAGGAGGGACGCTACCGTCCCACATATCTCAGAGAAGTTAAACAGGTCAACATTCACAAGCTCGCAGGGTCAGACGGATTATCAGGACATGTACTCAGAGCATGCACTGACTAACTGGCAAGTGTCTTCACTGAAATTTTCAACCTCTTCCTGACTGAGTCTGTAATACCTACATGTTTCATGCAGACCACCATAGTCCCTGTTCCCAAGAACACCAAGGTAACCTGCCAATATGACTACCGACTCGTAGCACTCACGTCTGTAGCATGAAGTGCTTTGAATGGCTGGTCATGGTTCACATCAACACCATCATCCCAGACACCCTGGACCCACTCCAATTTGCATATAGCCCCAACAGATCCACAGATGACGCAATCTCGATTGCACTCAACACTGCCCTTTCCCACCTGGACAAAAGGAACAGCTACGTGAGAATGCTGTTCATCGACTATAGCTCAGCGTTCAACACCATAGTGCCCACAAAGCTCATCACTAAGCTAAGGACACTGGGACTAAACACCTCCCTCTGCAACTGGATCCTGGACTTCCTGACTGGCCGCCCCCAGGTGGTAAGGGTAAGCAACAACACATCTGCCACTCTGATTCTCAACACAGGGGTCCCTCAGGGGTGCGTGATTAGTTCCCTCATGTACTCCCCGTTCACCCATGAATGTGTGGTCAAGCACGACTCCAACAACATCAGTAAGTTTGTCGACAACACAACAGTGGTGGGCCTGATCACCGACAATGACGAGACAGCCTATAGGGAGGAGGTCAGAGACCTGGAAGTGTGGTGCCAGGAAAACAACCGCTCCCTCAATCAAGACAAAGGAAATGATCGTGGACTACAGGAAAAGGAGGGCCGAGCACGCCCCCATTCTCATCGACGGGGCTGTAGTGGAGCAGGTTGAGAGCTTCAAGTTCCTTGGTGTCCACATCACCAACAAACTATGATGGTCCAAACACACCAACACAGTCGTGAGGAGGGCACAACAATGCCTATTCCCCCTTAGGAGACTGATTTGGCATGTGTCTTCAGATCCTCAAAAAATTCTACATCTGCACCATTGAGAGCATCCTGACTGGTTGCATCACCTCCTGGTATGGCAACGGCTCGGCCTCCGACCGCAAGGCTCTACAGAGGGGGCCAAGCTTCTGGGGCCAAGCTTCCTGCCATCCAGGACCTCTATACCAGGCGGTGTCAGAGGAAGGCCCTACAAATTACCAAAGACTCCAGCCACCCTAGTCATAGACTGTTCTCTCTACTACTGCTCGGCAAGCGGTACCAGAGCACCAAGTCTAGGGCCAAAAGGCTTCTGAACAGCTTCTACCCCCAAACGATAAGACTGCTGAACAGCTAATCAAATGACTACTCGGATTATTTGCATTGACCCCCCCCCCCCCTTTTAAGCAGCTGCTACTCGCTGTTTTTCGTTATTATCTATGCATTGTCACTTTACCCCTACCTACATGTACATATTACCTCAATTACCTCGACTAATCTGTACCCCCACACATTGACTCGGTTCCAGAACCCCATGTATATAGCCTTGTTATTGTTGGTGAAGGGCTTGTAAGTAAGCATTTCACGGTAAGCTCTACACCTGTTGTATTCGGCGCATGTGAGAAATAAAATTTTATTTGATTTGTAGAGGAAGCGGTTGGAACACAATTGAGTGAGTGAGACATATGGAATAGAAATGGAATTTAGGGAGAAGAACTGTTTGATGCTTGGCTTGGTACATTTTTTGGGGTGCCCTGTAAAGGCACATGTACAAATGGAACACTAGAACCAAAGCAAATTAACGTTAACTTCAAGACAACATTTTTTATGGGTAACATTTCACTTGCGCATTCGAGCAGCCACAAAGCACATTCCACCAAATAGTTTTACAGTATAATTATTATTTTTTTATCTCTGATTAAAGATCGAGTTTTGATGTCCGTTCGAGTACATGCCCAACCCTTATGCTATCAAATTCGGACCGTCTGATTGGTCCCAGAAACCATGGCTTTAGACAGAGCCAGACCACATGTGGATAAATCGACAAATTCTGGTTGGTTAGAGACGATCGCTGATGATTTTGTTTTGTACGACCTCCCTCGTCACTACAAACAACTTAAAAGATGGCAGATTCAGACTGAAGTATGTAGCAATCAATAGAGCAGTGGAAGACTTCAGAGTGAGTCATCAGGCAACCAACTCCATGCAAAGCCATTAGCTGTAGAGCCTTTGGCTGGAATCCCAGCCTATCATGTTCAAGAGGGTCTCGCTTGCCAAAAAGGAATACACCAGAGTGAGAGAATGAAGTTGTGGCAGTTCTGCAAGACATTAAGAAATTAGTCCATTAACACAGGTTTCAGTGTCTAAGCATAGATAAATTATGTTATCTTGCTTCCCATCCAACACGCTGATGACAACATCTCTCAATTTATACACATCTCCCCCCCATTGTCCACTTCCTCTACCTTGTCCATTCTGTACTGTCATTGGCCTCTGCCCCATAACCTCAGAGCCGGCCAACACTAACTCATCTCAAACACATCCAACTTATTAATAAGAGCATCAAGGTGGGCTTGAGGTCAGGAAAATAAAACTGCAGCAATCAAACTGAAACACCTGGCCACTTTGAGCAGAGTGTATTTACTGTCCTGTAGGTTCGGAAGAGCTATTTTCCACTTTCCCTGTTCTATCATCATTAAACGGGCCATCTAAACACGCTCATTAAAAGGGCCACCTGAACACGCTCATTAAAAGGGCCATCTGAACAAGCTCATTGGTGTGCAGGAGTCGCTCATGCATATGACCAGGAAATAGCATGAGTGCACACACATAAACACACACCCTGCATATACAAATAGAAGAGCAGCCATCCCCGTGGCGGTGTCCTCTGCTGGGGTACTGGGGGGGGGGGGGGGGGGGGGGGGGGGGGGGGTAGTGGTGGAGAGGGGTGTAGGGGGCCTACTGGGGCAGGATGGAAGGGGCTGATAGGACCTGATAGGGGCTGAGGCTGGCACACTGACAGAGCCCTGCTGGCCCAGGTAGTCCACAGCTCAGCCAGATCGTGGCAGTGACAAATGGACCCAATTTCCATGTATTTATCTATCTGTGGAGTGGAGAGAGCAACACAGCCAGGCCTGGCCTGCAATACATCTTCATCCCGTTAAGCCTCTCCCAATAAACACATACATATCAGGCCCTCAACCTGCAGGTACACGGCCTAATCACACACACACACACACATATACAAATTAACACACACGAACAAGCACACACACACAAAAACAGACAGGTATAGTGGCTTGCGAAAGTATTCACCCCCATAGGCATTTTTCTGATTTTGTTGCCTTACAGCCTGGAATTAAAATAGATTTTTGGGGGGTTTGTATCATTTGATTTACACAACATGTCTACCACTTTGAAGATATAAAATATTATTTATTGTGAAACAAACAAGAAATAATACAAAAGAAAACAGAAAACTTGAACATGCATAACTTTTCACCCCACCAAAGTCAATACTTTGTAGAGCCACCTTTTGCAGCAATTACAGCTGCAAGTCTCTTGTGGTATGTCTCTATAAGCTTGGCACATCTAGCGACTGGGATTTCTGCCCATTCTTCAAGGCAAAACTGCTCCAGCTCCTTCAAATTGGATGGGTTCAAATGGTGTACAGCAATCTTTAAGTCATACCACAGATACTCAATTGGATTGGGGTCTGGGCTTTGACTAGGCCATTCCATGACATTTAAATGTTTTCCCTTAAACTACTTGAGTGTTGCTTTAGCAGTATGCTTAGGGTCATTGTCCTGCTGGATGGTTAACTTCCGTCGCAGTCTCAAATCTCTAGAAGACTGAAACAGGTTTCCCTCAAGATTTTCCTGTATTTAGCGCCATCCATCATTCCTTAAATTCTGACCAGTTTCCCAGTCCCTGAGGATGAAAAACATCCCACAACATGATGCTGCCACCACCATGTTTCACTGCGAGGATGGTGTTCTCAGGGTACTGAGAGCTGTTGGGTTTGAGTTTTCCTTGATGGCCAAAAAGCTCAATTTGACCAGAGTACCTTCTTCCATATGTTTGGGGAGTCTCCCAAATGCCTTTTGGCAAACACCAAACATGTTTGATTATTATTTTCTTTAAGCAATGGATTTATTTCTGGCCACTCTTCCATAAAGCCCAGCTCTGTGGAGTGTACGGCTTAAAGTGATCCTATGGACAAATACTCCAATCTCTGCTGTGGAGCTTTGCAGCTCCTTCAGGGTTATCTTTGGTCTCTTTGTTGCCTCTCTGATTAATGCCCTCCTTGCCTGGTCCGTGAGTTTTGGTGGGCGGCACTCTCTTGGCAGGTTTGTTGTGGTGCCATATTGATTCCATTTTTTTAAATAATGGATTTAATGGTGCTCCGTGGGATGTTCAAAGTTTAAAAAATATATATATATAACCTAACCTTGATCTATACTTCTCCACAACTTTGTCCCTGATCTGTTTGGAGAGCTCCTTGGTCTTTATGGTGCCAATTGCTTGGTGGTGCCCCTTGCTTAGTGGTGCCCCTTGCTTAGTGGTGTTGCAGACTCTGGGGCCTTTCAGAACAGGTGTATTTATTCTGAGATCATGTGACAGATCATGTGACAATTAGATTGCACACAGGTGGACTTTATTTAACTACTTATGTGACAGATCTTATTTAGGGGCTTCATAGCAAAGGGTTTTCCGTTTTAAATATTTTTTTATTTTTTGAAACAAGTAATTTTTTTTCATTTCACTTCACCAATTTGGACTATTTTGTGTATGTCCATTACATGAAGTCCAAATGAAGAACCATTTAAATTACACACACACACACACACACACACACACACACACACACTCTCCTCCTTCCCTGGTCTGTTAGCTTACAGACATACACACACCAATCTGTGTCTGACTCTGTGCCAGGCCATCAGCGGTCTGAATGAGTGAGCTGGTGGATTTAATTAGCCCTGTGTCCATACATATGGAAATGTATCCAACGGCGTCACAGCAACACACGCACACACATGTCGAAGCTTGTCACATCACCATCCACTCAGTGTTCGACACGCCCCACGGTGGCATACGCAGTCTTACACACACACAAACAAGCACAGTGAGGATGCAGTGGGAGACACTATCCAGCTTCATGATTTTGTCTGATTAGGTGATTTGTATGTAGCACATGTAACTGGTTTTGGAGAGGATCGGAATGAAAAGATCTCGCTTGACTGGCTGCTCCAGGGGTGCAGGGCCCAGCTGTGGTGCTGGGGTGGAAAGGAAAGGGGTAGAGAACCAGATTTGGTTGGGGAGTGAGGGGTACCGTTGCGGGGGAAGGGCGAGAAGGCTCCTTGATCAATAGCTCCACAGATTAAATGTGAACGGCGCTCTTGTGCACGCTGGGTCCACAGACGACCCCCTCGCTCCAAAAAATCAAAAATAGATTTTCGTGGTCAGGAGGGCCATTCGTCATCATTAGAGCAGCACATTGGAGCGGCTGACCTGGTCAGGAAGTAGAATCACATCACGCCCTCCATCTGGGATCAGCCATCAAACACTAAGCACTGACTCATCCTCTGGTCTGGTTGGAGCTCTCTTTCTCTCCCCTCTCTCTCTACTGTACGTCTCCTCTCTAACTCTCTCTCCCTTCTTTATCTACTGTATGTCTCCTATCTAACTCTCTCTCGATCTACAGTATGTCTCCTATCTAACTCTCTCTTTCTCTCTCTACAGTATGTCTCCTCTAACTCTCTCTCTATCTACAGTATGTCTCCTCTCTAACTCTCTCTCTCTCTCTCTACAGTATGTCTCCTCTAACTCTCTCTCTATCTACAGTATGTCTCCTCTCTAACTCTCTCTCTTTCTCTACACTATGTCTCCTCTAACTCTCTCTCTATCTACAGTATGTCTCCTATCTAACTCTCTCTCTATCTACAGTATGTCTCCTCTCTAATTCCCTCTCTCTCCTATCTTTCCCCTCCCTCTCCCCCTCCCTCTCTCTCTCCCCTCTCTCTCTCTACAGTATGTCTCCTCTCTAACTCTCTCTCTTTCTCTACAGTATGTCTACTCTAACTCTCTCTCTATCTACAGTATGTCTCCTCTCTAACTCTCTACCTCTCTACAGTATGTCTCCTCTCTAACTCTCTCTCACCTATCTTTCCCCTCCCTCTCCCCCTCCCTCTCTCTCTCTCTCCCCCCTCTCTCTCTCTACAGTATGTCTCCTCTCTAACTCTCTCTCTCTCTATCTACAGTATGTCTCCTCTAACTCTCTCTCTATCTACAGTATGTCTCCTCTAACTCTCTCTCTATCTACAGTATGTCTCCTCTCTAACTCTCTCTCCTATCTTTCCCCTCCCTCTCCCCCTCCCTCTCTCTCTCTCCCCCCTCTCTCTCTCTACAGTATGTCTCTTCTCTAACTCTCTCTCTTTCTCTACAGTATGTCTACTCTAACTCTCTCTCTATCTACAGTATGTCTCCTCTCTAACTCTCTCTCTCTCCAATCTTTCCCCTCCCTCTCCCCCTCCCTCTCTCTCTCCCCTCTCTCTCTCTACAGTATGTCTCCTCTCTAACTCTCTCTCTCTTTCTCTACAGTATGTATCCTCTCTAACTCTCTCTCTCTCCTATCTTTCCTCTCCCTCTCCCCCTCCCTCTCTCTCTCTCCCCTCTCTCTCTATCTACAGTATGTCTCCTCTCTAACTCTCTCTCTCTCCTATCTACCCCCTCCCGCTCCCCCTCCCTCTCTCTCTCTCTCTCTCTCCCCTCTCTCTCTCTCTACAGTATGTCTCCTCTAACTCTCTCTCTCTCTACAGTATGTCTCCTCTCTAACTCTCTCTCTCCTATCTTCCCTCTCCCTCCCCCCTCCCTCTCTCTCTCTCTCCCCTCTCTCTCTCTACAGTATGTCTCCTCTCTAACTCACTCTATCCCCGCTCAATTCAATTCAATTCAAGGGGCTTTATTGGCATGGGAAACATGTGTTAACATTGCCAAAGTAAGTGAGGTAGATAATATACAAATGTGAAATAAACAATAAAAATGAACAGTAAACATTACACATACAGAAGTTTCAAAACAATAAAGACATTACAAATGTCATATTATGTATATATACAGTGTTGTAACAATGTACAAATGGTTAAAGTGCACAAGGGAAAATAAATAAGCATACATATGGGTTGTATTTACAATGGTGTTTGTTCTTCACTGCTTTCCCTTTTCTTGTGGCAACAGGTCACAAATCTTGCTGCTGTGATGGCGCACTGTGGAATTTCACCCAGTAGATATGGGAGTTTATCAAAATTGGGTTTGTTTTCGAATTCTTTGTGGATCTGTGTAATCTGAGGGAAATATGTGTCTCTAATATGGTCATACATTGGGCAGGAGGTTAGGAAGTGCAGCTCAGTTTCCACCTCATTTTGTGGGCAGTGTGCACATAGCCGGTCTTCTCTTGAGAGCCATGTCTGCCTACGGCAGCCTTTCTCAATAGCAAGGCTATGCTCACTGAGTCTGTACATAGTCAAAGCTTTCCTTAAGTTTGGGTCAGTCACAGTGGTCAGGTATTCTGCCACTGTGTACTCTCTGTTTAGGGCCAAATAGCATTCTAGTTTGCTCAGTTCTTTTGTTAATTCTTTCCAATGTGTCAAGTAATTATCTTTTTGTTTTCTCATGATTTGCTTGGGTCTAAATGTGCTGCTGTCCTGGGTCTCTGTGGGGTGTGCTTGTGTTTGTAAACAGAGCCCCAGGATCAGCTTGCTTAGGGGACTCTTCTCCAGGTTCATCTCTCTGTAGGTGATATCTTTGTTATGGAAGGTTTGTGAATCGCTTCCTTTTAGGTGGTTGTAGAATTTAACGTCTCTTTTCTGGATTTTGTTAATTAGTGGGTATCGGCCTAATTGTGCTCTGCATGCATTATTTGGTGTTCTACGTTGTACACGGAGGATATTTTTGCAGAATTCTGCATGCAGAGTCTCAATTTGGTGTTTGTCCCATTTTGTGAAATCTTGGTTGGTGAGCAGACCCCAGACCTCACAACCATAAAGGGCAATGGGCTCTATGACTGATTCAAGTATTTTTAGCCAGATCCTAATTGGTATGTTGAATTTTATGTTCCTTTTGAAGGCATAGAATGCCCTTCTTGCCTTGTCTCTCAGATCGTTCACAGCTTTGTTGAAGTTACCTGTGGCGCTGATGTTTAGGCCAAGGTATGTATAGTTTTTTGTGTGCTCTAGGGCAATGGTGTCAAGATGGAATTTGTATTTGTGGTCCTGGCGACTGGACCTTTTTTGTAACACCATTATTTTGGTCTTACTGAGATTTACTGTCAGGGCCCAGGTCTGGCAGAATCTGTGCAGAATATATAGGTGCTACTGTAGGCCCTCCTTGGTTGGTGACAGAAGCACAAGATCATCAGCAAACAGTAGACATTTGACTTCAGATTCTAGTAGGGTGAGGCTGGGTGCTGCAGACTTTTCTAGTGCCTGCGCCAATTCTTTGATACATATGTTGAAGACGGTGGGGCTTAAGCTGCATCTCTGTCTCACCCCACGGCCCTGTGGGAAGAAATGTGTGTTTTTTGCCAACTTTAACTTCTTATGGCTGCAGGGGCAGTATTGAGTAGCTTGGATGAAAGGTGCACAGAGGTGCCCAGAGTAAACGGCCTGCTCCTCAGTCCCAGTTACTAGTATATGCATATATTATTAGTATTGGATAGGAAACACTCTAAAGTTTCTAAAACTATTTGAATTATGTCTGTGAGTATAACAGAACTCATATGGCAGGCAAAAACCTGAGAAAAAATCCAAACAGGAAGTGGATATTCTGAGGCTGGTGGATTTTCAACCAAGATCCCATTGAAATTACAGCGAGATATGAATGGGTTTGCACTTCCTACGGCTTCCACTAGATGTCAGCAGTCTGTAGAATTTTTCTGATGACTCTACTGTGAAGGGGGGCCGAATGAGAGAAGAATTAGTCACCACTGACATGAGGTGACCAGTCTTTGACCATGCGCGTTCACATGAGAGTGAGCTCCGTTCCATCGCTCATCTGAAGTCAATGTAATTCTCCGGTTGGAACGTTATTCAAGATTTATGTTAACAACATTCTAAAGATTGATTCAATACATCGTTTGACATGTTTCTACTGACTATTACGGAACTGTTGGACATTTCATCACGTTTTAGTGAACGCGCTTTGTGACTTTGGAATTGTTTACCAAAAGCGCTAACCAAAGTAGCTAATTGGACATAAATAACGGACATTATCGAACAAATCAAGCATTTATTGTGGACCTGGGATTCCTGGGAGTGCATTCTGATGAAGATCATCAAAGGTAAGGGAATATTTATCATGTCATTTCTGGTTTCTTTTGACTCCAACATGGCGGCTAATTTGACTTGTTCTGAGCGCCGTCTCAGATTATTGCATGGTTTGCTTTTTCCGTAAAGTTTTTTTGAAATCTGACACAGCGTTTGCATTAAGTAGAGGTATATCTATAATTCCATGTGTATAACTTGTATTATCATCTACATTTATGATGAGTATTTCTGTTGAATAGATGTGGCTATGCAAAATCACTGGATGTTTTAGGAACTAGTGAACGTAACACGCCAATGTAAACTCAGATTTTTTTATGTAAATATGAACTTTATCAAACAAAACATACATGTATTGTGTAACATGAAGTCCTATGAGTGTCATCTGATGAAGATCATCAAAGGTTAGTGATTAATTTTATCTCTATTTGTGCTTTTTGTGACTGCTATCTTTGGCTGGAAAAATGGCTGTTCTTATTCTGTGGTTTGGTAGTGACCGAACATAATCGTTTGTGGTGCTTTCGCTGAAAAGCATATTTGAAATTGGACACTTTGGTGGGATTAACAACAAGATTACCTTTAAAATGGTATAAGACCCATGTATGTCTGAGGAATTTTAATTATGGGATTTCTGTTGTTTTGAATTTGGCGCCCTGCACTTTCACTGGCTGTTGTCATATCATCCAGTTAACGGGATTGCAGCCATAAGTCGTTTTTAACCGCACACTTGTTGTTGGCGTACATGAATTTTATAATGTTGTATGTTTTACCACCAATACCACTTCCATCAATTTGTATAGCAGACCCTCATGCCAAATTGAGTCGAAGGCTTTTTTGAAATCAACAAAGCATGAGAAGACTTTGCCTTTGTTTTGGTTTTTTGGTTGTCAGTTTGGGTGTGCAGGGTGAATACATGGTCTGTTGTACGGTAATTTGGTAAAAAGACAATTTGACATTTGCTCAGTACATTGTTTTCATTGAGGAAATGTACGAGTCTGCTGTTAATGATAATGCAGAGGATTTTCCAAGGTTGCTGTTGACACATATCCCACAGTAGTCTCCACTTTTGTGGATTGGGGTGATCAGTCCTTGGTTCCAAATATTGGGGAAGATGTCAGAGCTAAGGATGATGTTAAAAAGTTTAAGTATAGCCAATTGGAATTTGTTGTCTGTATATTTGATAATTTCATTAAGGATAACATCAACACCACATGCCTATTTGGGTTGGAGGGTTTTTATTTGGTCCTGTAGCTCATTCAAGGTAATTGGAGATTCCAGTGGGTTCTGGTAGTCTTTAAAACCTGTTATGGCTGCACGCTGAATATTGAAAAAACTGGAAAATGTGTGCACATTTTCAAACGGCCTCCTAAGAAACTTTTTATTTTCCAATATGCATATATTTACTACTGTTGGATAGATAACAGTCTGTAGTTTCTAAAAAGGTTTGAATTGTTTCTCTAAGTCGAACAGAAATATTTTTACAGCCATTTTCCCAGCCGAATTGAGTTTTCCAAAATGCGATGTGTCTCTTTAAGACCTTCTCTATAAAAGGCCATTTGACTTGGGACGATAGAGACACGTCACAGGCGTCCGTCAGACTGTAATGCGGAAGTGAGAATTGAAAGGAGTCGAATATCTCGTCCCTGGACTGAATAACCCAACTTCTTGTGAGACCTCCGCAGTTAAAAAAAAAATCCGGGCGCGAAGGATAATTTGGGCTCAGCTTCTGGAACAAGGTAGATAACGTTGAATATGATGCCTGACTACGATATTATTTGATACATGTCACAAAATCATCCTAAAGTATGTTTTTTCAATATACTTTAATTATATTATTGCAATTTATTCTGGACTTTAGATGTGAAACGACGGAAGAATTTTTTGAAGAAACGCTTTCTGGCGCAGCAATGCTATCGTGCTAGCTAACCAAAGAGGGAAATAATTCGTTCTGGAACCCAACTAAAGACTCTACTGGACATTGGACCCCGTTACAACATTCTGATGGAGTATCAAGAAAGATAAGACCCAATTTGGGATGCTTTTTCAAATATATGTCGAACTGTTGAATGCTAACTCTGCTAACTGTGCTAGGCTAGCGCTTGACTAGAATCAATGCTGCCTTATGCTAGCTTCTGTTGTTAGCTAATATAACGATATATTGTGTTTTCGCTGTAAAACACTTCAAAAATCGGAAATGTTGGCTTTATTCACACGATATCTGTCTTTCATTAGTTATCCACCATATGTTTTTCTGAAATGTTTTATGAGGTGTAATTAGTAGCCGACGTTGGTGTATGTATTTTCTCTGGCTACTCCCGGCTGGATTCAGACTCAAGCTATGTATTAGCATTTTTGGGTAGCATCAATGTAAAACTGATTTATAGCTAAAATATGCACTTTTTATGAACAAAACATAGATTTATTGTGTAACATGTTATATGACTGTCATCTGAGGTCGTTTTTTCTGGGCTCTTTAGGTTGGTTTTAGTTTATTTCGGTTGGTTGTGCATGCTACTTCAATCATAATTCATACTTCATAATCATAATTCATACGTGTCTGTCCACTTTTGTATTTGGTGGTGAGCTAACATAAATATATGTGGTGTTTTCTCTGTAAAACATTTAAAAAATCGGACATGTTGGCTGGATTGACAAGATGTTTATCTTTCAAATGCTGTATTGGACTTGTTAATGTGTAAAAGTTAAATATTTTTAAAAAATAGATTTTGAATTTCGCGCCCTGCAGGGGTGTCATTTTCGGTCCGAGGTCGGGCTTGCACCCCAAACAGGTTAATAGTTGATTCTAAGATTTGTATTTGATCCTGTATATGTTTTTGCTCTTTATTCTTTGTTATAGAGCCAAAAAGATTGGAGAAGTGGTTTACCCATACATCTCCATTTTGGATAGATAATTCTTCGAGTTGTTGTTTGTTTAGTGTTTTCCAATTTACGCAGAAGTGGTTAGAGTCTATGGATTCTTCAATTACATTTAGCTGTTTTCTGACGTGCCGTTCCTTCTTTTTCCGTAGTGTATTTCTGTATTGTTTTAGTGATTCACCATAGTGAAGGCGTAGACTCAGGTTTTCCGGGTCTCTATGTTTTTGTTTGGAGAGGTTTCTCAATTTCTTTCTTAGATTTTTGTATTCTTCATCAAACCATTTGTCATTGTTGTTCATTTTCTTCGGTTTTCTATTTGAGATTTTTAGATTTGATAGGGAAGCTGAGAGGTCAAATATACTGTTAAGATTTTCTACTGCCAAGTTTACACCTTCACTATTACAGTGGAACGTTTTACCCAGGAAATTGTCTAAAAGGGATTGAATTTGTTGTTGCCTAATTGTTTTTTGGTAGGTTTCCAAACTGCATTCCTTCCATCTATAGCATTTCTTAATGTTACTCAGTTCCTTTGGCTTTGATGCCTCATGATTGAGTATTGCTCTGTTCAAGTAGACTGTGATTTTGCTGTGGTCTGATAGGGGTGTCAGTGGGCTGACTGTGAACGCTCTGAGAGACTCTGGGTTGAGGTCAGTGATAAATAAAGTAGTCTACAGTACTACTGCCAAGAGATGAGCTATAGGTGTACCTACCATAGGAGTCCCCCCGAAGCCTACCATTGACTATGTACATGCCCAGCGTGCGACAGAGCTGCAGGAGTTGTGACCCATTTTTGTTGGTTATGTTGTCATAGTTGTGCCTAGGGGGGTATATGGGGGAGGGAATGCTGTCACCTGCATGGAGGTGTTTGTCCCTCTGTGTGCTGAGGGTGTCAGGTTCTTGTCCGGTTCTGGCATTTAGGTCGCCACAGACTAGTACATGGCCCTGGGCCTGGAAATGATTGATTTCCCCCTCCAGGATGGAGAAGCCGTCTTCATTAAAGTATGAGGATTCTAGTGGGGGGATATAGGTAGCACACAGGAGGACATTTTTCTCTGTTAAGATAATTTCCTTTTGAATTTCTAGCCAAATGTAAATTGTTCCTTTTTTGATTAATTTAATGGAGTGAGTTAGGTCTGCTCTATACCAAATTAGCATACCCCCTGAGTCCCTTCCCTGTTTCACACCTGGTAGTTTGGTGGATGGGACTACCAGCTCTCTGTAACCTGGAGGGCAACCAGTGGGTCCGTCTCCTCTATACCAGGTTTCTTGCAGGATGACAATGTCTGTATCAAAGATTTTTTTGGTGAAGTCCGGGTTCCTGCTCTTTAGGCCAAAGGCAGATGACCTCAGGTCTTGGATATTCCAGGATGATATAGTGAAGGCTTTGTGTTCCATAAAGTGTCCAATGTTGTTGGTTGTGTGGTTTGGCCTCAGGCCAGTAAGTGTGAGCAGAGCCTGCTGAGCATCTGGTACATGCCATTGGCTTGGGCTAGTGTAAGAGTGGGGGTTGGGCCTGTTTACCTGCTCACTGCCTGGGCGTATGTGTGACTTCCATGTCGAGGCCCTCTTTGCGGGGGTGTCATGCATGCAGTGGGCAGGATGGGCATACGTCTGATCTGATGGGGCTTAAATGGGGTGTGGGCATGGTTGACTTCGGGGGGGGGTGTTGATTGGTTGGGGTGAGGGTGTGGATGTGGCTGGGGGTGCTGTGGTCTGGATGTAAGTGCTCTTGGCGTGGGTCCTCTATGTGTAGGTCCAGGGGGGGGGGGGGGGGTCCCGCAGGTCTGGGAGGGTGTCTCGCTGGTCTGGGCGAGTGCTGAGGTGGGCTGTTCTGCTGGCTTCTCTGCGGGGGTGGCCACCTCTCTAGTGGGTTGTTCTCTGTCACACGCCATCCCCCTCAACCTCTGCTCCAGCAGTTTGATCCGCTCCTCTAGTGCTCTGTTCTTCTCCTGCTCCTGCGCTTTCTCCTGTTGAAGTTGTCTCACCACTGTCCAGAGTGCAGATATGTCTCTCTCCACCTCCAGCTCTCCGGGTCTGGTTAAGAGAGTGTTGTTGTGCTGGACTGTTGTCTGGGTCTGTGCTGACTGGAGTGTAATCACCTGCTGTTCCAGCTCCACCTGCCTTACCTCCAGCTGGGTAAATGTATCCTTCATTTCAATGAGAGGGTAGTACTCTGTGCTGGGAGGTTGACTTTCCACTGGGGGTGGCTCGTCTGTGGGGTTATATAATGAAGAGGTCTGGTCTGACCTGCTCGGGGTGGGGGTATCTTTCTCAAGGGAGAGCTTCTCCTGCTGGGCTAATTTTTTGATTAGGTGAAAGTCCAGCTGAAACTGTTTGGGGTTTCCCTGTACCATTACTGTTCCAGACTTATAGAGATTTATATTAGCTGACTCAGAGTCCTCGTTGTCAAGTATCCTGAGTTTCCACCCCTCGTTAACAACACCTCTCTTAACAGAGGGGTAGTGTGCTAATATAGCACTGTGCCATGCCAGGGGATGGTCTGGTTAATATAGCACTGTACCATGCCAGGGGATGGTCTGGTTAATATAGCACTGTGCCATGCCAGGGGATGGTCTGGTTAATATAGCACTGTGCCATGCCAGGGGATGGTTTGTGTGGAAGATCAGGTTGCTGATGTTCCCATTTTTGTAATAGTCAGCAAAAAGTGTCTCTTGATTTTCCATAAGGAGCTTCATTTTGTAATCTTTTCTTGCCTTATCATTCTTTGCGTACACAGGTTACTGTATTTTAATTACCTCTGAACAGCGAGAGGCAGCTTCTAAGGCCTCTCCATTTGGTTGGAGTAGACTGTTTGACTCTCCTGCCATTGTTGGAATAAAGGGCTTTGACACCTCTCACTTGACATGTCAGTGCTAATTGAAGCTGTATCTAGCTTGGCAGCCTTCAGTTAGCTTTAAGTCCTTATAAAGTAATGTAGTGTATTTTTCTTCTTGGCTTTTGGAAATAGACTAAACATTACTTAGTTGGGTGGTGTTCTCAGGTTTCTGTTGTTCTCCAGAGAATTTGCTGTATAGAATAATAATCCTTGGTAGTTGTAAACCTTCCAGGTGATTCTGTAATTCCGTCCAAAATCAGGTTGTAGGTTTTGAGTTTTGATTTGAAGTGAAGGTTATGTTGTAGAGGGTAGCATCCTGTATGTGTTCCTGACAAAAAATCCAAGTTTATCTAACTCTAAATCTATCTTTTTTTAAGAAAATGCTGAAAAATGCAGGAGCTCATCTGATCATGTCCTCTAGCCTGCTCTCACTCTCTCTCTTCCCCTCTCTCTGGACCCTGTCTCTTCACCTCTCTCTCTCTCCCTCTCTTTCTCTCTCCCCTCTCTTTACAACCACCATTATAGCCAAATGAAGCCATTAGTGATACAGTATGTAACGGGTGTCCTGGTCAGAGAAACTAGGATGAGATGAGAGAAACCACCAACCTACTACTCCTGAGCAGTAGGGCACGGTACTTAACCTGAATTGGCTCATTTCATTTCCAGTATAAATACTGAATAATGTATAGAAATGTAAGCTACTTAAAGTGGGCCCGAATAATGGCTACTCACTCAGCTAAGCTCTATGAATAATGGAATAATCCACTGTAAAATATGGATAGATAGCGTATATTAGCTCACTCTCATCCCTCCAGCTGTCCTGCGTCTCGCGGACCGACCCACAGCATTTCAAGAGCCAGAAACAGAGGGATGAGAAGGAGGAGGAGAGGAGATGGAGGGGTGTTGCATGATGGGGAATCCATTTTCCAAAGAGCCATATCATGGGGCACTGTTGGGCCAAATGAACAAGTGTCCTTGGAGCCCGAGGGCAGGTGTTCAGATGTGTCTATCACTGTCGAAGCGGTGCGCATTCGCGAAAAAGGACTGTCGTTGCTCCAACGTGTACCTAACCATAAACATCAATGCCTTTCTTAAAATCAATACACGAGTATATATTTTTAAACCTGCATATTTAGTTAATATTGCCTGCTAACATACATTACTTTGTGTCACTTCTCTTGCAAAAGAGTCAGGGTATATGCAGCAGTTTGGGCCGCCTGGCTCGTTGAGAACTGTGTGAAGACTATTTCTTCCTAACAAAGACAGCCAACTTCGCCAAACGGGGGATGATTTAACAAAAGCGCATTTGCGAAAAAAGCACAATTGTTGCACCTAACCATAAACATCAATGCCTTTCTTAAAATCAATACACAGAAGTATATATTTTTAAACCTGCATATTTAGTTAAAAGAAATCCAGGTTAGCAGGCAATATTAACCAGGTGAAATTGTGTCACTTCTCTTGCGTTCATTGCATGCAGTCAGGGGATATGCAACAGTTTGGGCCGCCTGGCTCGTTGCGAACTAATTTGTCCGAATTTTACGTAATTATGACATAACACTGAAGGTTGTGCAATGTAACAGGAATATTTACACTTATGGACGCCACCCGTTAGATAAAATACGGAACTGTTCAGTATTTCACTGAAAGAATAAACATTTTGTTTTCCAGATGATAGTTTCCGGATTCGACCATATTAATGACCTATGTTATAATTAGGTCTATGATTTGATAGAGCAGTCTGACTGAGCGATGGTAGGCACCAGCAGGCTCGTAAGCATTCATTCAAACAGCACTTTCGTGCATTTGCCAGCAGCTCTTCGCAATGCTTCAACATTGCGCTGTTTATGACTTCAAGCCTATCAACTACCGAGATTAGGCTGGTGTAACCCATGTGAAATGGTTAGCTAGTTAGCGAGTTGTGCGCTAATAGCGTTTCAAACGTCACTCGCTCTGAGACTTGAAGTAGTTGTTCCCCTTGCTCTGCATGGGTAACGCTGCTTCGAGGGGGGCTGTTGTTGATGTGTTCCTGGTTCGAGCCCAGGTAGGAGCGAGGAGATTGACGGAAGCTATACTGTTACACTGGCAATACTAAAGGGCCTATAAGAACATCCAATAGTCAAAGGTATATGAAATACAAATCGTAGAGAGAGAAATAGTCCTATACTTCCTATAATAACTACAACCTACAACTTCCTACCTGGGAATATTGAAGACTCATGTTAAGAGGAACCACCAGCTTTCATATGTTCTCATGTTCTGAGCAAGGAACTTAAACATTAGCTTTCATACATGGCACATATTGCACTTTTACTTTCTTCTCCAACACTCTGTTTTAGCATTATTTAAACCAAATTAAACATGTTTCATTATTTATTTAATTGATTTTATTGATGTATTATATTAAGTTAAAATAAGTGTTCATTCAGTATTGTTGTAATTTTCCTTATTACAAATAAATGTAAACAACATTGTATCGGCTTTTTTTGGCCCTCCAATAATCGGCGTTAAAAAATCATAATCGGTCGACCTCTATCCTAAACCCTGTGGACTGTAGACAAAGAGACAGTGAGCTAACCCTAACCCCTGCGGACTGTAGACAGAGATACAGTGAGCTAACCCAAACTCATGTGGACTATAGACAGACAGAGACAGTGAGCTAACCCTAACCCCTGTGGATTGTGGACAGAGACACAGTGAGCTAGCCCTAACCCCTGTGGACTGTAGTCAGAGAGACAGTGAGCTAACCCTAACTCCTGTGGATTGTAGTCAGAAAGACAGTGAGCTAACCCTAACCCCTGTGGACTGTAGTCAGAGAGACAGTGAGCTAACCCTAATCCCTGTGGACTGTAGACAGAGAGACATTGAGCTAACCCTAACCCCTGTGGACTGTAGACAGAGACAGACAGCGAGCTAACCATAACCCCTGTGGACTATAGACAGAGAGACATTGAGCTAACCCTAACCCCTGTGGACTGTAGACAGAGACAGACAGCGAGCTAACCATAACCCCTGTGGACTATAGACAGAGAGACAGTGAGCTAACCCTAAACCCTGTGGACTGTAGACAGAGATATACAGTGAGCTAACCGTAACCCCTGTGGACTGTAGACAGAGATACAGTGAGCTATCCCCTGTGGACTGTAGACAGAGATTCAGTGAGCTAACCCCTGTGGACTATAGACTGAGGTACAGTGAGCTAACCCTAACCCATGTGGACTATAGACAGAGATAGACAGTGAGCTAACCCTAACTCCTGTGGACTGTAGACAGAGACAGTGAACTAACCCTAACCCCTGTGGACTGTAAACAGAGACAGACAGTGAGCTAACCCTAACCCCTGTGGACTGTAAACAGAGACAGACAGTGAGCTAACCCTAACCCCTGTGGACTGTAAACAGAGACAGACAGTGAGCTAACCCTAACCCCTGTGGACTGTAAACAGAGACAGACAGTGAGCTAACCCTAACCCCTGTGGACTGTAAACAGAGACAGATAGTGAGCTAACCCTAACCCCTGAGGGGTGTGCTATGAGAGATATGAGACCATATCTCAGCAGCAGCACGGTCCACTCAGTCTATCGAGTGCTAATGACATCATCCTGTGTGTGTGTGTGTCTGTGTGTGTGTGCGCGTAGCACCCAAGCTGGGTGTGCGTTGCCCTTGTGTCAGATAGGAGAGGAGAGGCACTTTGAACTTCACAGCTCTGTGAGCACACAGCAGGGAGTGTATGTGTACTTTTTACAGTACACACTCCGTCTGTGTTCCCCAGCCCTCCCCTGTCACTCCTCCAAGCTCCCTCAATACAGCGACATGCTCGGAAGTGCATAGCTTAACAGCCAATGCATGTTAGCAAGCGACATCAATGAATACCATAACTGCCTTCCGTATTCATATGACTGAACCAGTCGACCATTTGATGAACTTTCCAATTTGTTAACTTAATTTCAATGTCCTGACAGCAGGTGTCGAAATGAATTGGTTTCCCTGGTGTCTTATGTGTGATGCACCGTTGGCTCCATGCTGTTTGACTGCCCACACTGTATGAGTGTTGGGTTCTGGATCAAGAGGAGGGAAAATATGACGTTGACGTTCTCTTGCCGTGATTCATTACTTAATGGAAGATTGGGTCTGTGGATGTGGGAACCCTAACGAGACCCTGCTATGGTTTTAACCTCTACCGCTTTTCTCTCCCGGATCCGGGATCCTCCTCATAAAAAAAGCTGACTAGCATAGCCTAACGGGACAAGGATATCATATAATATAATTTTCATGAAATCACAAGTCCAATACAGAAAATGAAAGATAAACATCTTGTGAATCCAGCCATCATTTCCGATTTTTTAAATGTTTTACAGCGAAAACACAATATGTATTTCTATTAGCTAACCACAATAGCCAAACACATAACCGCATATTTTCACCATGTTTCCACCGCATAGGTAGCTTTCACAAAACCCACAAAATAGAGATAAAATTAGTCACTAACCAAGAAACAACTTCATCAGACGACAGTCTTATAACATGTTATACAATACATTTATGTTTTGTTCGAAAATGTGCATATTTGAGGTATAAATCATAGTTTAACATTGCAGCCACCATCAAAAACAGCACCAAAGCAGCCAGAATAATTACAGAGAGCAACGTGAAATACATAAATACTCATCATAAAACATTTATGAAAAATACATGGTGTACAGCAAATGAAAGTTAAACATCTTGTGAATCCAGCCAATATTTCAGATTTTTTAAGTGTTTTACAGCGAAAACACAATATAGAATTATATTAGCTTACCACAATAGCCAAACACACAAACGCATTTATTCACCGCAAAGGTAGCTTTCGCAAAAACCAGCAAAAGATATAAAATTAATCACCAACCTTTGGACAACTTCATCAGATGACAGTCTTATAACATCATGTTACACAATACATTTATGTTTTGTTCGAAAATGTGCATATTTAGAGCTTCAAATCGTGGTTATACATTGTGAATACGTAGCAACATTTTCCCAGAATGTCCGGAGATATTTTGGACACTCACCTAATCTGACCAAAGAACTCATCATAAACTTTACATAAAAATACTTGTTGTATGGAAAATGAAAGATACACTGGTTCTTAATGCAACGGCTGTGTTAGATTTTTTAAAATAACTTTACTACAACATACAAAATACATTATTGTGAGACAGCGCTCACATATTCTCCACCCTGTTGGATTCTACATATTCCACAGACATACGAAATAACATCATAAATGTTTTCTTACTTTGCTGAGCTTCCATCAGAATGTTGTACAAGGAGTCCTATTTCCAGAATAAATCGTTGTTTGGTTTTAGAATGTCCATGTCTTCTGTCGAATTCGCGCCACAATGCTAGCCAAGGTTGCTAACATTCCCATCCTCTCTTGGCGCAAAGAACGGAAAACTCCAAAAGTCCAAATAAACCTTGAATAAACTGATAAAACTCGGTTGAAAAAACCTACTTTATGATGTTATTATCATATGTATCAAATAAAATCAGAGCCGGAGATATTCGCCGTGTATACCGAACGCTTTTCAGAAGACAATGTAGAGCTCCCCCGCGCGCCTTCGAGGACAAAGAAAATACCGGACCTGTCACTCCAAAAGCTCTTATTCGACCTCAGATCAAGCTAGACACCCCATTCCACTTTCCACTGCCTGTTGACATCTAGTGGAAGGCGGATGAAGTGCATGCATATCGATAAATAAAAGCCAGTTGAATAGGCAGGCCCTGAAACAGAGCCTCGTTTTCAGATTTTTCACTTCCTGTATGGAAGTTTGCTGCCAAATGAGTTCTGTTTTACTCACAGATATAATTCAAACAGTTTTAGAAACTTGAGAGTGTTTTCTATCCAATAGTAATAATAATATGCATATTGTATGATCTAGAATAGAGTACGATGCCGTTGAAATTGGGCATGATTTTTTCCAAAGTGAAAACAGCGCCCCCCTATTGACAAGAAGTTTTAAGGGGGATTACTTAACAGAATAGAAAACACAAACACACACACCTACATGCGCGAGCAAGCACACACACACACACACACACAGAGCACGCACACACACACACACACACACACATTCAGGGACCAGGAAGATATGCCCATGATGACTCTACATGTGTTTACACTAAGAGATGCTGCCACACTTAGTCCTATAGTATGATGTTTTGCAAGGGGTGTGGAGTCCAACTGCCCGTCCACACCCGCCAGACAGGACATGGAGAATTGTGTAAAGTGATAGGAAGAAGATGTAGCATTTGAATAGCCATTGTTAAAAAAACATATTCACAAGACCAACTTTCTTAATAACCTGTTTGGGGTGCAAGCCCGACCTCGGACCGAAAATGACAACAGCTGCAGAGCGCGAAATTCAAAATCTATTTTTTAAAAATATTTAACTTTTACACATTAACAAGTCCAATACAGCATTTGAAAGATAAACATCTTGTCAATCCAGCCAACATGTCCGATTTTTTAAATGTTTTACAGAGAAAACACCACATATATTTATGTTAGCTCACCACCAAATACAAAAGTGGACAGACACGTATGAATTATGATTATGAAGTATGAATTATGATTGAAGTAGCATGCACAACCAACCGAAATAAACTAAAACCAACCTAAAGAGCCCAGAAAAAACGACCTCAGATGACAGTCATATAACATGTTACACAATAAATCTATGTTTTGTTCATAAAAAGTGCATATTTTAGCTATAAATCTGTTTTACATTGATGCTACCCAAAAATGCTAACACATAGCTAGAGTCTGAATCCAGCCGGGAGTAGCCAGAGAAAATACATACACCAACGTCGGCTACTAATTACACCTCATAAAACATTTCAGAAAAACATATGGTGGATAACTAATGAAAGACAGATATCTTGTGAATACAGACAACATTTCCGATTTTTGAAGTGTTTTACAGCGAAAACACAATATATCGTTATATTAGCTAACATCATAAGCTAGCATAAGGCAGCATTGATTCTAGTCAAGCGCTAGCCTAGCATAGTTAGCAGCGTTAGCATTCAACAGTTCGACATATATATGAAAAAGCATCCCAAATTGGGTCTTATCTTTCTTGGTACTCCATCAGAATGTTGTAACGGGGTCCAATGTCCAGTAGAGTCTTTAGTTGGGTTCCAGAACGAAGGATTCCCCTCTTTGGTTAGCTAGCACGGTAGCATTGCTGCGCCAGAAAGCGTTTCTTCAAAAAATTCTTCCGTCGTTTCACATCTAAAGTCCAGAATAAATTGCAATAATATAATTAAAGTATATTGAAAAAACAACCTTTAGGATGATTTTGTGACATGTAGCAAATAATATCGTAGTCAGGCATCATATTCAAAGTTATCTACCTTGTTCCAGAAGCCGAGATCAAATTATCCTTCGCGCCCGGATTTTTATTTTAACTGCGCATGTCTCACAAGAAGTTCTGTTATTCAGTCCAGGGACGAGATATTCGACCCCTTTCAATTCTCACTTCCGCATTACAGTCTGAGGTACGCCTCTGACGTGTCCCTATGGTCCCAAGTCAAATGGCCTTTTATAGAGAAGGTCTTAAAGAGACACATCGCATTTTGGGAAACTCAATTCGGCTGGGAAAATGGCTGTAAAAATATTTCTGTTCGACTTAGAGAAACAATTCAAACCTTTTTAGAAACTACAGACTGTTATCTATCCAACAGTAGTAAATATATGCATATTGGAAAATAAAAAGTTTCTTAGGAGGCCGTTTGAAAATGTGCACACATTTTCCAGTTTTTTCAATATTCAGCGTGCAGCCATAACAGGTTTTAATCAATTAAAATATTTAACCCTCAAGAGAAAAAGTATAATTAAAAAAACAGCATTAGCATACATTTTTTATTGAATTAAGCAATTCCCTATTCGGGGTTGACTAAATTGCACCTTTTAGTATTTGGGGGATGAACTATAGGTTGCCTTTTTTTTTATGAGTACATACCCATGACCAACTGTGCTCCTAGACAGTGCATTCCCATGGTATCTATCTCTGCAAGAAAAACAAACAGATATTTAAACGAATCTAATCCAGTAGAGATGTGGAACTGGTAGGCTTTGTGGAGAAACTGCGGCACTGGAAGGCTAATCAAACAGATAAGGTTTCACTCATATCTGGTAACAGGTGAATACTTTCCTCCCCTTCATCCCCCTTTCTTCTCCTCTCCTATCCTCTCCCCTCATGACGATCTGATGGGGGTAACAGTATCCACGCTGTTACCGAACCTCTGGAGATAGCTGCCCCTCTCAACATGCAGCTGAGGTGGACGAGGGAAACCCACAAACACACACAGACACACAGCCAGGGTTGGTCTTTGGTTAGCAAAGCCCGCCTTAGGTTTGGCTGAGATAATCAATACCAATATAACAGTAGAAGGGAAGAAGAGGAGAAGAAGAGTACATCCACCCAGCTGCCCACTGAACTGAGACTAGGAAACACTGTCACAACTGATAAATCCACGATAATCGAGAATTTCAATAAGCATTTCTTTACGGCTGGCCATGCTTTCCACCTGGCTACCCCAACCCCGGCCAACAGCTCTACACCCCCCGCAGCAACTGGCCCAAGCCCCCCCGCTTCTCCTTCACCCAAATACAGACAGCTGATGTTCTGAAAGAGCGGCAAATTCTGGATCCCTAAAATTCAGCTGGGCGAGACAATCTGGACCCTCTCTTCCTAAAATTATCCCCCGACATTGTTGCAACCCCTATTACTGGTCTGTTCAACCTCTCTTTTGTATCGTCTGAGGTTCCTAAAGATTGTAAAGGGGCCGTGGTCATCCCCCTCTTCAAAGGGGGAGACACTCTGGACCCAAACTGTTACAGAGCTATATCCATTCTGCCATGCCTTTCTAAAGTCTTCGAAAGCCAAGTTAACAAACAGATAACCAACCATTTCGAATCCCACCGTACCTTCTCCGCTATGCAATCTGGTTTCCGAGCTGATCACGGGTGCACCTCAGCCACGCTCAAGGTCCTAAACGATATCATAACCGCCATCGATAAAAGACAGACCTGTGCAGCCATCTTCATCGACCTGGCCAAGGCTTTCGACTCTGCATTCTTATCGGCAGACTCAGTAGCCTTAGTTTCTCAAATGACTGCCTCGCCTGGTTCACCAACTACTTCTCAGATAGAGTTCAGTGTGTCAAATCGGAGGGCCTGTTGTCCGGATCACAGGGTTCAATTCTCGGGCCGATTCTTTTCTCTGTATATATCAATGATGTCGCTCTTGCTGCGGGTAATTCTTTGATCCATCTCTACGCAGACGACACCATTCTGTAAACATCTGGCCCTTCTTTGGACACTGTGTTAACAAACCTCCAGATGAGCTTCAACGCCATAAAACACTCCTTCCGTGGCCTCCAACTGCTCTTAAATGCTAGTAAAATTAAATGCATGCTCTTCAACCGTTCACTGCCTGCACCCACCTGCCCGACTAGCATCACTACACAGGACGGTTCTGACTTGTGGACAGCTATAAATACTTGGGTGTCTGGCTAGACCATAAACTCTCCTTCCAGACTCACATTAAGCATCTCCAATCCAAAGTTAAATCTAGAATCGGCTCCTATTTCGCAACAAAGCCTCCTTCACTCATGCTGCCAAACTCATGCTGCCATACCCTCGTAAAACTGACTATCCTACCGATCCTTGACTTCGGCGATGTCATTTACAAAATAGCCTCCAACACTTTACTCAGCTAATTGGATGCAATCTATCACAGTGCCATCCGTTTTGTCACCAAAGCCCATATACTACCCACCACTGCGACTTTTATGCTCTCATTGGCTGGTCCTCGTTACATATTCGTCGCCAAACCCACTGGCTCCAGGTCATCTATAAGTCTTTGCTAGGTAAAGCTTCGCCTTGTCTCAGCTCACTGATCACCATAGCAACACCCACCCGTAGCACGCGCTACAGCAGGTACTATATCTCACTGGTCATCCCCATCTCACTGGTCATCCCCGCCTTTCCTTCCAGTTCTCTGCTGCCAATGACTGGAACGAATTGCAAAAATCACTGAAGTTAGAGACCTATCTCCCTCACTAAGCATCGGCTGTCAGAGCAGCTTACTGATCCCTGCAGCTGTATACAACCCATCTGTAAATAGCCCATACAACCAACTACCTACCTCATCCCCATATTTGTTTTTTGTTTTTTCTCTTCTCTTTTGCACACCAGTATTTCTACTTGCACATCCTCATCTGCACATCTATCACTCCAGTGTTAATTGCTAAATTGTAATTACTTTGCCACTATGGCCTATTTATTGCCTTACCTCCTTACTTCATTTGCACACACTGTATACAGATGTTCTATTGTGCTATTGACTGTACGTTTGTTTATTCCATGTGTAACTCTGTGTCGCACTGCTTTGCTTTATCTTGGCCAGGTCGTAGTTGTAAATGAGAACTTGTTCTCATCTGGCCTACCTGGTTAAATAAAGGTGAAATAAAAAATAAAAAAAATAAAAAAGCTGCATACCACGAGGACAAGAGGAGAGACTACAGCACCACACAGCAAGAGGACAGAGGAGAGACCGTACAGCACTGAACAGAAAGAGGGCAAGAGGAGAGACTGTACAGCACCGAACAGAAAGAGGACAAGAGGAGAGACCGTACAGCACTGAACAGAAAGAGGACAGAGGAGAGACCGTACAGCACTGAACAGAAAGAGGACAGAGGAGAGACCGTACAGCACTGAACAGAAAGAGGACAAGAGGAGAGACTACAGCACCACACAGCAAGAGGACAAGAGGAGAGACTGTATAGCACCGCACAGCAAGAGGACAGAGGAGAGACTGTACAGCACCACACAGCAAGAGGACAGAGGAGAGACTGTACAGCACCGAACAGAAAGAGGACAGAGGAGAGACTGTACAGCACCACACAGCAAGAGGACAGGGGAGAGACTGTACAGCACCACACAGCAAGAGGACAGAGGAGAGACTGTACAGCACCACACAGCAAGAGAACAAGAGGAGAGACTGTACAGCACCGAACAGAAAGAGGACAAGAGGAGAGACAGTACAGCACCGAACAGCAAGAGGACAAGAGGAGAGACTGTACAGTACTGCAGAGCAAGAGGACTAGAGGAGAGACAGTACAGCACCAAACAGCAAGAGGACAGAGGAGAGACTGTACAGCACCAAACAGCAAGAGGACAGAGGAGAGACTGTACAGCACCGCACAGCAAGAGGACAGAGGAGAGACTGTACAGCACCGAACAGAAAGAGGACAAGAGGAGAGACTGTACAGCACCAAACAGCAAGAGGACAGAGGAGAGACTGTACAGCACCGAACAGAAAGAGGACAAGAGGAGAGACCGTACAGCACCGAACAGCAAGAGGACAGAGGAGAGACTGTACAGTACTGCACAGCAAGAGGACAGAGGAGAGACCGTACAGCACCACACAGCAAGAGGACAGAGGAGAGACTGTACAGCACCGAACAGCAAGAGGACAGAGGAGAGACCGTACAGCACCACACAGCAAGAGGACAGAGGAGAGACTGTACAGCACCACACAGCAAGAGGACAGAGGAGAGACCGTACAGCACCGCACAGCAAGAGGACAGAGGAGAGACTGTACAGCACCACACAGCAAGAGGACAGGGGAGAGACTGTACAGCACTGCACAGCAAGAGGACAGGGGAGAGACTGTACAGCACCACACAGCAAGAGGACAGGGGAGAGACTGTACAGCACTGCACAGCAAGAGGACAGAGGAGACTGTACAGCACTGCACAGCAAGAGGACAGAGGAGAGACTGTACAGCACCACACAGCAAGAGGACAGGGGAGAGACTGTACAGCACTGCACAGCAAGAGGACAGAGGAGAGACTGTACAGCACCACACAGCAAGAGGACAGAGGAGAGACTGTACAGCACTGCACAGCAAGAGGACAGGGGAGAGACTGTACAGCACCACACAGCAAGAGGACAGAGGAGAGACTGTACAGCACCACACAGCAAGAGGACAGGGGAGAGACTGTACAGCACTGCACAGCAAGAGGACAGGGGAGAGACTGTACAGACCGAACAGCAAGAGGACAAGAGGAGAGACTGTACAGCACTGCACAGCAAGAGGACAGAGGAGAGACTGTACAGCACTGCACAGCAAGAGGACAAGAGGAGAGACTGTATAGCACCGAACAGAAAGAGGACAAGAGGAGAGACTGTATAGCACCGCACAGCAAGAGGACAGAGGAGAGACTGTACAGCACTGCACAGCAAGAGGACAGGGGAGAGACTGTACAGCACTGCACAGCAAGAGGACAGAGGAGAGACTGTACAGCACTGCACAGCAAGAGGACAGGGGAGAGACTGTACAGCACTGCACAGCAAGAGGACAGAGGAGAGACTGTACAGCACTGCACAGCAAGAGGACAGGGGAGAGACTGTACAGCACCGAACAGCAAGAGGACAGAGGAGAGACTGTACAGCACCGAACAGCAAGAGGACAGAGGAGAGACTGTACAGCACCGAACAGCAAGAGGACAGAGGAGAGACTGTACAGCACCGCACAGCAAGAGGACAGAGGAGAGACTGTACAGCACTGCACAGCAAGAGGACAGGGGAGAGACTGTACAGCACCGAACAGCAAGAGGACAGAGGAGAGACTGTACAGCACCGAACAGAAAGAGAACAAGAGGAGAGACTGTACAGCACCGAACAGCAAGAGAACAAGAGGAGAGACTGTACAGCACCACACAGCAAGAGGACAGGAGGAGAGACTGTACAGCTCCGAACAGCAAGAGGACAGGAGGAGAGACTGTACAGCTCCGAACAGCAAGAGGAAGACAAAGGAATGAGGGGATAACAAAGAAGGAGAAATCATTACTGCCAAAAACATTTCTAGATCTAATTGTCTGTATATTACAAAGTATTCTGGTATGTTGTAATGTATGTAAGTTGTCAGCATAAAACACAATGGCTCCGTTCTCATAGCTGGATTACCTTCCCCTGTGAACCTTATAGAGCTGGATATAAGCAGTCTGAACAAAATGATTAGCTCCACAGCATGGAGTTCAACCTCAGGTAACAGAGCCAGATGAAAGCATAGCAGTAGCACACGAACCTACTGAACTGATGGCATCCACCTAAGCTCAGCTAAGGGCAAGTCTACTGGAATGAGTTCATGTCGTAGGACATTAAAACAATCCTGTGTTTCCGCTCGAAGGAAACAATATGCTCTCTCTGATCCTTGAGTCCCCATAAACACTTCTGGAGACCAGCCACTCGGTGTGAAGGAAGGAAGCTCCATATAGGGCTAACACAGCAACACATGCTATAGCTAGATGAGAGCGCTGGAGTCAAAAAAGTGTGGTGTAGCAGAGAGAGGGTGAGAGAGAGAAAGTAAAAAGAGAGAGAGAGAGAGAGAGAGAGAGAGAGAGAGAGAGAGAGAGAGAGAGAGAGAGAGAGAGAGAGAGAGAGAGAGAGAGAGAGAGAGAGAGAGGAGAGAGAGAGAGAGAGAGAGAGAGAGAGAGGAGAGAGGAGAGGAGAGGTGAGAGAGAGAGAGAGAGAGAGAGAGAGTGAGAGAGAGAGAGAGAGAGAGAGAGAGAGAGAGAGAGAGAGAGAGAGAGAGAGAGAGAGAGAGAGAGAGACCCCCATGGGGCAAGCAGGTCACCCTATCCCTGACGCCAGACTCAGATTACCCCCAGCCCTGTCCCTGACTACCCCACCACACAAAAGAACTAACTGTCCAGTGTCACATTCATGTTCTGCTTCCCATACGCATAATAGTGAGCATACACAGACCCACACACTTAAATGCAATAGGCCTACAGACCAGTTATTTCTACAAAAACTGATTTGTTTTTGCAGAAATGTATTCCGATTGCATCTTGCAATATATTATAGTAAACCTATATTTCACTCCACAACGTTCACCTTTTCACTTTCCTTTGCTCAGATACGAGCCACAAACAGAGAGTGGTTTTGAGGCCTGTCATACACACCTAGAAAAAGCCACTGAGGCATTGGACCCAGGTGTTTTCTCCACAGGTGAGAGTATCACACCCATCCGATTGTGACATCAGACTGCCACTGTTTCCACATCAGACTCCTTACTGTATCTATCTTCACCCCTTCTGGCAGGCCTGACAATAGACACAAGACGTACAGCTAGAGTCTTTGAAATTTATGTAGAGGGAATGCAACCATTGATCTATCAGTGTGAGGAGACCGCCACAAAGCTGTGGCTAGGTGGTGTGAGGAGACCGCCACAGAGCTGTGGCTAGGTAGTGTGAGGAGACCGCCACAGAGCTGTGGCTAGGGGGTGTGAGGAGACCGCCACAGAGCTGTGGCTAGGTGGTGTGAGGAGACAGCCACAGAGCTGTGGCTAGGGGGTGTGAGGAGACCGCCACAGAGCTGTGGCTAGGTGGTGTGAGGAGACCGCCACAGAGCTGTGCCTAGGTGGTGTGAGGAGACCGCCACAGAGCTGTGGCTAGGTAGTGTGAGGAGACCGCCACAGAGCTGTGGCTAGGTAGTGTGAGGAGACCGCCACAAAGCTGTGGCTAGGTAGTGTGAGGAGACCGCCACAGAGCTGTGGCTAGGTGGTGTGAGGAGACCGCCACAGAGCTGTGGCTAGGTAGTGTGAGGAGACCGCCACAGAGCTGTGGCTAGGTAGTGTGAGGAGACCGCCACAAAGCTGTGGCTAGGTAGTGTGAGGAGACCACCACAGAGCTGTGGCTAGGTGGTGTGAGGAGACCGCCACAGAGCTGTGGCTAGGTGGTGTGAGGAGACCGCCACAGAGCTGTGGCTAGGTAGTGTGAGGAGACCGCCACAGAGCTGTGGCTAGGTGGTGTGAGGAGACCGCCACAGAGCTGTGGCTAGGTAGTGTGAGGAGACCGCCACAGAGCTGTGGCTAGGTGGTGTGAGGAGACAGTAATCGGACACAAGTGAGGTGTGATGGAGGGGCTTTATTTAAAGAGTTGTCTACTGCTGGACTGCGTTGTACTGTGAGGCTCTCCCCAGCACTGTCTGCCTTCTACAGGTACTGTGACAGAGACTGGAGCTCTGTCTGTGGGACATGATATCCACTACTGCCCATGCAAATGTTTTCACTTGAGAAAAACTACACCAAACATCCTAGGTAGATGTAAAATTGAACAACTAGGATCTCGTCGGCAAAGGCGTAAACATTTGTTACAGATTTCAAATGTATCTTAGATTCATTTGGACTATTTTGAAGAAGTTTATTTTGACTATTTGTTGCTACAGTGCCTCAATCAAATTGTTGTTTTTTCTCGTTTACTAAGCGAAGGTCGTTTAAGGGAGTATGTGAGGCACAGATGTTCGCATCGCCTAGCCGAGTTCTGCTTAGAGCAAACTGAACCTACTGCAGTATGTATTTTACACCTGTAAAATACAAGCAAAAGAACAAAAACAGATTACAGAGAGAGTGTATTTGTGTGTGCCTGCGGGTGTGTTTGAATGTGTGTGTATGTGTGTTTGGGCTCAGCGAGGTCCTGGCTGCTGTGAGTTAATGAGGGGATTAGTGTATTGGCCTACAGCTAGGAGACTCCCTCAACACCACCCCCAGCCCCCACACCACTCTGTAGACAGGGGGAGGGATGCACCCCCTCCCCACACACACAAACACACTTTCTATGAAAATGTATTCCAAGCGGGGGGGGTGTCAGAGGGGTCCTGACACTTCACCTGCATCCTCTTACCTCCCACCCCCTTAACATCTCCCTGTCTCTGGTGTGGGAAAGTATTGACCGCTATCGTCACATATAAACGGAACTTATAGAGAAGACGTACTTTAATGGCTCTCTCTCTGAATGTCACATACCGTAAACCTATGCTGGGAATGTGAATGGCTATCTGGAGGTTGTTTTTGTACATGGCAAATAACCCATAGGTCAGACAAGGTATTCCGGCTGCTGATCGTCAGGAATAGGCCACAAGGGCAACAGGTGATGACAGTTGATAGTGTTTATATGAGGGGCTGATGTTACACACACATACACACACACACCTACGTAAGAAGGGACGCACGCATACACACACGTCAACACACACACACACATTCCCTCTGCCCTGGAGATGACAGTGACTGGGAGGAATACCGTGCCTCCATGTTCTGAGAAGTGTTAAGGAGAGGGAGAGAGCGAGAGAGAGATAGAGGGATAGAGGAGGCAGCCTCCACTCACCCCTGATGAAGCCACTGAATCTGTGATTAGCAGAGGGAGCCAGTAGGACAATGGAGGGGAATGGAGTCCCCCTCGCCGCAACAGATTTTTATCACATCCTATTATCACCTGCCATTGTGAACACACACAAAACCCATTCACACAGGCAGGCAGACAGGCAGGCAGACAGGCAGACTGAGCCACAGCCATGCACAGCTATATGTGGCTACGCTAGGACTGAGCTACAATAGAGCGCAGGATGGAATGGCTCACTGACGCTGGGTCTGAATGTAATGACATGGAATAGGTAGGTATGCAGTTAAACTGGCAATTTTTTATTCATGGCTTGCTGTGACACATTGCATTCACTGGAACCAGGCAATGCATCATGCAGAAACATACATTTTTTCAATTAATTACAACACAGACTAAAATGTGCCAGGGGCTTAATTGAAAAGGTTTGACGATAGCCAGACCAAACCAATTAAGCCTATGCGTTAGGTAGATTAATAACAGAGATGGCCATGACAGTGTCATGCAGTGTGTTCTGCCATGTGTGTGTGTGTGTGTGTGTGTGTGTGTGTGTGTGTGTGTGTGTGTGTGTGTGTGTGTGTGTGTGTGTGTGTGTGTGTGTGTGTGTGTGTGTGTGTGTGTGTGTGTGTGTGTCTGCCCACCACATCTCTGTTCTTCCCTTGTCAGCTACCCAGTGGGAAACCCAGGCCTGATGATGGGGGGCTGACAGCAGTGCCTCTCACCCATCGCCCCTCAACTCCATGGCCAAACGAGTGCCAAAAATATTTACCCAGAAAATGTCAGGCACACAAAGAGAGGGCGAGGAACACGGCCGAGATGGAGAGAGAGAGGGGAAAGTAATATAGAAAAGCTAATTGGATTTGAATTGGAGTGTGTTGTAGCAAACCTCTGACCCCCACTCTCAGCACACACACACACCCAAACACACATACACACACACACACGGCCCTGGGAGCAAGCCTCCTGACAGTCTGTATGATTTATCCTCTACTGGAAGCCAGCCGGCCGGGACAGACCAACAGACAGACCGACAGACAGACAGGGTCTCCCATTCGCCCTTCTCATTATTTCCAGGGTCAGAGTGAGTTGGTTCACAATAGCGATGGTATTTCCATTCAATCTCACAACAGCAACAGACTGCCATCGTCTCCATCGTCTCGTCTCTCTCAAAAAATAATTTGGTTGCAGCCCTGCCGTTGACAGGACTGTGGACAGGCTGTCATGTCAGCTGATCCTTTCTCTGTCCTGGGGGGTCTGTGGCCACTGCGTCGCTACGGTAACGGGCCCCATGGCCAGACAGTGTGCCGACAGAACCCCCTCATCTCCGCCTGCAGGGTGGCGGCGCAGATGGCAAAGGTCATGGGCTGTGTGTCAGCAGGAGTGAGTCGGGCCACTTAATAGGCACTAGTAGATTAAGATTCCCCTAGACACTTCACTTCAGCAGTAACTAAGATAACCAAGTCCTCTCTGCTCCTCCTGACCCAGCTCTGAGACATTCCACCATAAAGACATGACTCTGATAACAGGCCTGGGAACTAACACCTCCACTACATGAGGGAGGGCAAAGTATTAATAATATAAAATATTAATATTCTCAGTAGGTTGAGTGTATTTGAGAGATAGAGATTAAATAGGTGGTAGAAAGAGAATAGAGAGAGGAAAGAGTAGGACGATGACAAAGGGAAGAGAATTAAAAGGCGTAGAGTGGGAGAGAGTGCGCAGGATGCCAAGCCTTCCTGTGAGGTGATGAGTTTGACATGGGGCAGACTGCTGCAGACCTGTCAGTCATCACCGACTGGCCCTGACACACACACACATAGGGCTGGCACAATTACCGTATAACCGTGTAACCGACGGTTATGGGTGAAGACAGTCATGAAAATAAAATAACCGCCATAACCGTTTAAAAAATATATATGTTTGTTTATGTGTGGAATAAACGGCTGACAAGACAGGACGGCCGGGCATTTGTGCGGTTGAGTACGTTTCCATGGTAACGTAACCTCTTGACAACTATTTGTCACGGATTTCCCCGGTAATGCAACTCATTCCGTGCACCAGTTCCGGAGGTCTACGTCACCGGCCTTATAGGCGTCACTGAACTGTCTCATTATGCCCACCTGGTTCCAATTCCCCTGATTAGTAATTGTAGATTTGTGCCCTCTGTTCACCACTGTCTTGTCGGTTATTGTACCCATGTCCGTTGGTCTGTGAGTACCTGTGCTTTGTCATTTCGGCTTTCGTGCTGCATGTATTGTGTACTTGTTATTACGGGTCTCGTCCCATGTAGTGTATTACGGGTCTCGTCCCGTGTATTTATTAAAGGTTTTACCCAGCTCTTTTGTTTGAGTTACATCCCTGTGTATTTGTACATGTTTGTTTTGGGCTTCGTCCCTGTACCTTTTCATGGCATGTTGCATATTTTGGGTGGAGTATTAAAACCCCCTATTACGAATTCCTGCGCACATCTCCAATCATTTATACGTGACAGTGATGAAACTTTATTGCTCCTTGCTGAAACAAGCAAGGTGTTGTAGTTAATTAAAATGATGTCAACTGATGTGGGTCTATGATGTCAGTTGAGTTGAATCATCAAATCACAGCATGTATTGATGGGTACACTTTCTACTTTTACTTTCTGCTTTGCTCCTATGGGTACATTCGCAAAAGCTGCCAGTCCACCCATTATGCCATTATTGACTTGAATAAGAATGCCCATTCTATTCATTATATTTCTATGTTAGTACATGCAATCAGGAGCGGAGGAGAAGAGAAAATATTAAAACATTTTGAATTTTTTTGCTATTCGAACGGTAATTATGGTGACCGTAATTATTTGCCTGGCCAATAACCGGCATCCATAATTCCATGACTATCACAGCCCTACACACACACACACACACACACACACACACACACACACACACACACACACAAGGAGGAGGAGGAGAGGAGGGAAGACCTTTCTTTTTTAATTGATTTAAATTAATCAAATTGACTAATCCATTCAGACTCGATACAAACCTATCTGGAATCTCATAATATCTCTCAAAGAGACAAAGCAAATATGTCAACAAGGGCTGCAATTCTAGGTAGCACAAAATAATCAATTACATGACATTCTATGATATAAAACTCTATCCTTCTGCAACTCCCCACATCCCTCCTCCTCTCCCTCCCTTTCTGTTTCTGTGGTAAACTCTCTTTATCTACTGTTTCTCTCAGACGTCCCAAGGCTATTGCACAGGCAAATTATTTAACAAAAGAGCGCAAATGAAAACAGCATGAGACAAGCTGCTGGGAGCCGAGGGGAGAGAGAGGGAGAGAGAAGGCAGACAAAGAGAGGTAGGGAGGGACAGGACTGTGGGGGAAAGATAATTACAGAAAGGGATGTTCAGAGCAACACGAGTTGCAGCACTGGGACTTCTGAATCTTGCTATATTTACACACACACACACACACACACACACACACACACACACACACACACACACACACACACACACACACACACACACACACACACACACACACACACACACACACACACACACACACACACACACACACACACTCCTTCCCTGCATGCCCACACCCATGGACTTCTTCCTCTTAATGGCTTCTCCAACCCATGGTGTGTATTGCAGTGGCATGCAGAGAAAATTAGACAGTATTTCCTTATCTCTTCTCTGTTTCCAAAACCAAGATCCACTCTCATCACATGTCATATATTTTCTTTTCAAAGTCCAATTTAACCTGATGTCAAGGATGCAATCAATTAATATTCTTACGATAAGCCCCAAGCAATAATGTGGATACAAATGTAATTGAAAATACATTTTATATAGTAACCAAATGCAGATCTGAAAGAAACATGGAAATGGGTAAATGTTGTTTTCCCAGGTTTAATCTATTGTGCAGTGTGTGTTGTGGTGTGTGTTTGTGAATAGCTGCATGCTGATAGTTCCCAGCTGTGTTTATAATAAGAGCAGGATCCCTCTCACAAGAGACCATACTAAATGACTCTATTGGAAATTTCTGATTCTACCAGAAATCTACTGCTGTCTGTCTGTCTGTCTGTCTGTCTGTCTGTCTGTCTGTCTGTCTGTCTGTCTGTCTGTCTGTCTGTCTGTCTGTCTGTCTGTCTGTCTGTCTGTCTGTCTGTCTGTCTGTCTGTCTGTCTGTCTGTCCTACCTTCCCCCCTCCCTGGACATATGTTCCTCGTTCTCGGAGAGAGGCAGAGCACCCCCGACTCCCAAAACCCACCCAAACACAAAATATGCATGCACAAAAAATCACGCACACATACTCACACATACACACATACAAACAAATACACTGAAGCACAAAGACCCAAGACCTTGAAATAGAGGCGAGGGAGAATTCATATTTGGGGGGAGGGGTGGGGTTAAGGCTCAGTGAGACAGACTGAGGCTGCTGGTACTGTGAATATGAATGATTCTACCATCAACACTCTCTCTCCCTCTCTCTATCTCTCCCTCTCTCTATCCCCCTCTCTCTCAGTTTCACCACCCCTCTGCTCTCATCTCACTAGGGAGTTCCTACAGTGTCTATATCTGCAGGCATCTTCCACACCACAAACCATAAAGAAATGTGAACATCTGTCTGTCTGTCTGTCTGTCTGTCTGTCTGTCTGTCTGTCTGTCTGTCTGTCTGTCTGTCTGTCTGTAATTTTAGACCTCTTTGTGTTCTTCCTGGAAATAGCCATTACCTGGTTGCCAAGGCTTTCAATTAGCAAGCTGGTGAATCAACAACAGCAAGAGCTCCATCAGAACAGAAGCAGCCTGCCTAAACACAACAAAGTGTTCCTATGGGAGGAGATGAAGGGACGCTCGCTCCACACAGCCTGGTAGAGGAGGAGGGAATGGAGGAGAGCGAGAACTGGCAGCAGTCACAGTGAGTTTGGTAGTGCCACGCACGTACGCACGCACGCACGCACACGCACACTCACACACACACACACACACACACACACACACACACACACACACACACACACACACACAGAGAGAGAGACGTACAGACACACACAGACACACACACATCCCGTTTGGAATGAATGCAACAGCAGGAACAAAAGAACAAATTCTGCCTCTAATTATCAAGCTTTCCTCTGACATCCCTCCTCGCTCCCTATTTTCTACCCCTCTAACTCCCTCTCCCTCTTCCTTCCCTCTCGCTCTCCTCCATATCAATCTTCCCTCTCTCTCTCCCCCCGGCCCACTGTATGTTATAAATCACTACACCCTATTGGATAAGATGCCAGAATGTTTGGTCACATTGGAATAACATTGGAAACAATACATAGGAATGGGCCTTTTTTTCATCCTTACAGTAGCACCAAGAAAACTGCAGCTGCTCTCTTTGTGTGTCTTTTAGGAGGTAGGAACATTATACTATATCACCAATGAAATGTCCTCTCACCCGCCCCCTGCACTATTGTCAAAGCTTTTTAGTGTACACCCTACAGTGTCTATCATGCTCTCTCTTCCTCACTAAGTCTACCTCTCTCCCTTCCTCCCCCTTCTCCTGCATCCTATAGAAATTCTCTACAGTAAATTGAAATGTGTTTTAACCCAGTCATGGTTTTCCACTTATGCTCCACACCTAACAGAGAGTGGTCTGAGTGACATGCCTCCAATCTCTCCATCTCAATTTTACATTTGTCATTTAGCAGATGCTCTTATCCAGAGTGACTTACAACTAGTGAATTCATCTTTAGATAGCTAGGTGAGAACCACATATCACAGTCGTAGCGAATATATTTTCCCTCAATAAAGTAGTTGCCAGCAAAGTCAGGGGTATCAATTGCAGTGCAAGGCTAACAAATTAGTATTTGTCTTTTAACCTCAAATGGAGAGTCACTGACATCTATCACTCTGCCTCATGGTTTCAAAGGATTGGGGCGGCAGGTAGCCTAGTGGTTAGAGTTTTAGACTAGTAACCGTAAAGGTTGCAAGATCAAATCCCCGAGCTGACAAGGTAACAATCTGTCGTTCTGCCCCTGAACAAGGCAGTTAACCCACTGTTCATAGGCTGTCATTGAAAATAAGAATTTGTTCTTAACTGACTTGCCCAGTTAAATAAAGGTTAAATAAAAATACAATTGCATGGCTCCATAGGGTTCACATGGGATTCACAATAGATCTGGGACTTATGGGAGATGATGGGATCTGGATCTAAGTGACCAATGATCAACACCTGTAGATATATGTTACTGTATTTTAGAACTGTAAAAAACATTTGTTCCTTTGAAGTACTTTGGTTTATTTTGATCGCTCTGACTGTTTCATAGCGGTATGCTGGCGTTAGTTGACGCTAAGGTGAATGGTATGGTGTGGCAATCACAAAAGCCCACGCTCTGTCGCCGTGGCAACCAATGGAAGCCAAAGTGATTTGCGTCCTGCACATTAGCAGTTCTAGTATAATAATGCTGGCGCATTAGTGCCTATTGAGTGACCCCATTCCACTTTCCAAAGCTAACAATATGCACATCAATGACTGTCAAGTAGTGAGGGGATCACACTCGATGGGCTTGGGAGCTTGGCAGAGTGTTTTTTCTTAAAAGCCACAAAGTAAAAAACACTGGGTCGAATTCCTCAGTAATGTAGGTGTCTGCCTGGTGTGTGGTTTGCTATGGCATGGTAAGTATTTAATTGTCCGTCTCGTTCTGATCACACAAGCACTTTGATTACTTTAATGACAGCCTACTAGGTCTGCATTTTAATCACAGACACCAATACACACACACAGCAAACTGAAAACACCGCTGCTACAACACAATGGGAAACACTGAAAGTGTGCCCACTTCAAAATGCACTGCATATCCCATTCTTTTATGGAGTGATGTTGTTACAGATATTGTGTGTTTGAATCCCCTTTTGGGGTTATACAAAGATCAACTGTGGTAGTATGTAATAGACGTTAACATGTCATAGTTGAACCACTCTGCAGAGCACCAGGACCCTGGAACTTCCAACTCTTTTTAAGCAATATTTACTGAGCGAGATAATAGCATACACGGTGTATACAGACAATCAATGTAAACAAGGACAAGCAGTGAGTGCCACCCAGCACATATAAAGGCTCTGGCGGCTGATAGTTGAGTTTAGATGGAAATGGCCATGACAGAGGGGAGGCCAGATAACCTTTGACCCCAGGGAGATAGCATTGACCCTGTCCAGTGATAAGGGGAGTGGGTCACAGTGGTCTGGTGTGTAGGTGAAGGGTCCTGACTGTAGTGTAGGTCTCTGGCATGCTGTGTGTGGACTAGGGAGAGTGACAGATAGTGGATGGATAAGGCGAAGACCTCAGCAAACACACGGCCAGACCTGGCCAGACCTGGCCAGACCAGACCATTCCTCTCAGGCTGCCTGACAGACAGCAGGATTACCCAACAGCACCACAGTGCAGCGCTGGGCTGGCAGGCTCTTATCTCGTCTTTAACCCTATAAATCAGACAGAAACATAAACACCTGCTAAAACAGGACCCCTGGGCCGCCAGCCTGCCGCTGGGGAGATGACACACGGTAGGGGGGATGACCATGTTGAAAGAAACAGAGATATGTGGGTGCTCATAGCATTCAGTAGCACATGGAGAAATTGAGTCTGCTGTCAACTTATTTGAGTTCAGAAATAGCTCATCACATTCACAGCACCCCAGTCTGTAAACAAATAGGCATTCCCATGTAACAGCCTGTAGGTACACTCCTAGGAAACTGTGACTAATCTAGACCCGGTGAGCACACACGCTCACACACACACACACACACACACACACACACACACACACACACACACACACACACACACACACACACACACACACACACACACACACACACACACACACACACACACACACACACACACAAACACACAAACACACAGACACATACATATACACACGCAGATGTTCGGCTCTGATTGGTGTGCAGTGCCAAAAGCCACAGCCTGAGTGAATATTGGGTCATTTGATAGCTTGCTGTATTTGATCAGATACTGTTTGCCTGTTTGTCTGTGCTCTCTCACCCAGTATACTGATCCACCATCCAAATAATACATTATACAACCTTAGTCGGGTACGAAACAGAGGTTTGTCATGACTGAAGTAACCATAGGAACAGATATAAGAGTGTCAGCTAAGAAGGACACAGAGGGATCAGAGTTTTCCCTCAGATCTGAAAGGGCTAGTAACTTGGGATCAGAGTTTTCCCTCAGATCTGAAAGGGCTAGTAACTTGAAGCCTGCAATGAATAGAATCAAAAGAAAATGTGATTTTTGTATGACAAAATCATTATTTTACAGATGCATGCATCCCCAGTTTAGTATGAGACTGAATGGGCTAACAGGGTGAGGTTGTAACAGGGACTATGTTCTTTCCTTTCCTCAAGTCTAATCTGGAGAGCAGGCTGCAGTGGAAACGGGAAGGACACACCAGGGCTCCTATCACTGAGACTCACAGTGGCTCTCCCAGGTCAGGATACATTAACTATCAGGACCTCAGGACGATAAACCCAAAATTACCGACACAGACATTGCCTTCCTCTTACCAAAGCATTTTGCTTATATCTGTGATTTCTGGGGATTTTTCTCCACAATGTTTCTGTAGATTGTTCTAAAACTATTATTGTTCAACAGTAATATATGCATTATGTTGATTCCAGCTATGAAAGTATCTGCCGTTCCCTGTTTCGCTGTCGCCTGCTGACTCCCACTACCTCTTCCCACTGTGCGCAAGGAGGTGGGAGAGACTCATTCTGAGAAGCACAAGCACATGACCGTTGCTCAGAATGCCATTGCGTAAAAAAGACAGTTTTCAAAGCAACTAGTGTTGTTCTAGTTACACAGAGGAGAGTACTAGCCTTCTGGGTGTAGATCATGTATTTCTAACCTCTTAATATTGAGTTCATGGCACCACTTTACAACCGGAGTAGGCTGTAGGTTTTGACCATTTGCAGTGAATAGGCCTACATTAAGTAGCCTAGGCCTAGCGCTGGAAAGCTTTTGAAGACATTAACCTACATTAACCAATTAGCCTACATGGCTATCTAGCAACAATATCATATTTAGAGTTAGCAATCTGGCGGAGGGTATACAGTGTGTTGTGAAATCTGTGAATGTACTGTAATGTTTTTAAAATTGTATAAACAGCCCTTAATTTTGCTGGACCCCAGGAAGAGTAGCTGCTGCCTTGGCAGCAGCTAATGGGGATCCATAATAAATACAAATACAGATAAAAATGTTTGTGGTGAATAACAAAGATGTCGGCAAATTCTCTGAGGAGCCCAAAATAAATATTTTGACAGGTTGCAAATCAAAATATCAATCATGTATATTGTTGTATTAGTTGTTATCGAGCAAAATATCTCAATTCATCACGATATGACTAGTTGTCCATATCTTCCAGCTCTAGCACCTCCCCCCAATAATTATTTATTGTAATTTATCGCAGATTTATTACTATCGCAAAACAATGTCCATTTATCACGACATGGGTTTTGTCCTTATCTTCCAGCTCTACACTGACCAGATCCTGCCTGACTACAGCAGCCTGCATCTCTCTCTCCCCCTCTCTCACTCTTTATCCACTCTTCTCTTTTCACCCTGCTTCCCCTCCCTCCCTATCTGTCGGTCTGTCTTTCTCCAGCGAGCTGGTCATGCTATCTGTAGGCGACAGCATTTTGTTAGCCCACTATTCAGAGAAGGTATTAGGGTGAGGAGAAAGGAGACAGGAAAAAGGCGACAACACTGGTTTGAAAAATTGCAATTTGCCAACAAAAAAGGGGAGAAGACAAATGTGTTGGACATAAATAAGGTTTGGTGACAGGAGCAGCGGGTCCAGGATTAAGAGTGTCTCAGAGATAACAATTAGAGCTGAATACATTAGCCTCTGTGATGGATCGAGTGGCTGGGAATGTAAGGGGATTTTTCTTCCTCAATTCCCTCATTAGATGTGTAGGTTGGGAAGTCTTCTGGGGTTTGTGGACAAAAGGAGAACATGCCTAAGGGATGGATGTTTAGCCAGCATACATCTGCTAAGGGGCCCCAGATCCGCACAACACATAACCTGTTCAGCCAATCCCATCTTCTCATTCTCATAAGCTAAGAAGAGCAGGGGTGAAATCACGCCACAGCATATTTGTGCTAGTTTTCTCCCTATATGTTTGGAATGGGCTATTGAATGTGACCGTATCTCTCAAACGCACCAGAAAACACACTCTGACACAAATCTGTAAGCATGATACACATAATGGTTTGGAAGCTTCACGCACGCACGCACACACACACACACACACACACACACACACACACACACACACACACACACACACACACACACACACACACACACACACACACACACACACACACACACACAGACACAGACACAGACACAGACACAGACACACACATGCGCACGCACACCACACACACAATTTCAACTTTAATTGGCAGAGAAGATGTGAATCCCCCGGCCTGGTCTTTCTCCCTCCACCCATTCCTATTCCATTCCCCTGTGGCTTGCAAGTCTCTCCTCGTCAGCAATTTATTCTCTAAAGATAGGCACAAAAAAAGAGTAGAGGAGAAAAAAAAGACATTCAGCCATACGCCTTGAAAGAAGTATCCTCTATATTCCTAATAAAGAGAAACCCCCCACAGTGCTGATCATTCACTATTCACAAAGACTGCACATTATCATCACAAGAGGAGAGACAGAGCAACAGTAGAGGGGAGGGCGAGGAAAGGAAATAGACATTCTAAAAGCATCTTTACTGCTCAATAGATTCTTCTCCATTATTTTGGAGTTGTGTATTTGTGTATCTCCATCCTCCCAAAGAGGCCACAACCCATCTCCTGTGCTTCTAGGCTATACGAGATCAGTAGGGCTGGAGCAGGGAGCCGTGGGTTATATACAGATCCTCCTAACACACATTCAGTCTTAAAGCAACATCTAATGTAGAAATGAATGGTGCTTTTTCTTCTTCTGCTTATGAAAACATCCTTTTGGCCTGTATGGCCTTTTTTCTGTCTTGCAAACTAGCAGCTGTCATTTCATTTATGTCAATACACAAGAAGCCATAGAAACTCCCAGAGAAACACAAGACGTTAGCCAAACAGAGGAAAAACAAACACACACCACAGAGAGATGAGGACTAACAGCTCTGAGCCTTCAGCGGCTGGGCCACACAGCCCAGAGCCACATGGCCCACGTCTCAGAGAGACTCTACTTCCTTTCCCCTCTGCCTGTGTTGATGGCCAAAGGCACACTTTCCCGGAGTGTTGGCACTTTGATATGAATCAGCCTTCTCCCTGCTCTGTGGAAACGCTGAGCCTATGGGAATGAAGGGGAAGGAATGTATTTAGACAGTATGTTTCAGCACACTCAGCCAAGCGCCAACTCTACACACACACACACCATCTGTCCCCATATATGTTCTATAAGTTAGTGAACGTGTTCTGTGAATGATACAAACATAGGAAGACTGGATTGACGGGAGAAGAGGGCGCTGGGAAACTTAATAGGAAATGTGGAGGTCGCACACCTCACAGGCAAACTGACCCAAGTTAATGAAAATAAACCATGCTATTTATCCACCTTAATGGCTGTGAGCGGAGACTGGAGAGCACTTACAATCAGTCTGTTGGCAGTGTCTCCACGTCCATACCCAGGCATCAGGGAATAACGCCTCCTCAATACAGAGCCAAGGCTAAGAAATCCCCCTCTCCTCTCACTGCATCCCCTCTTCAGAGACTTCAATCAAAGAGGAGTACACAGAAAAATAGAGAGAGAAAGAGAGAGAGAGAGGTGAAAGGGGTTCCCGCCTCCAATCTATCAATCACCCAGCCTGACATACTGACACATATCCTCAGATCCACATCAGGGGGAGCTGGCTTCCTACACCCCCCACCCCACCCCCTCTATCAATTACATTTAAATGGCTTTACTGGCATGGGACACATATTGCCAAAGCAAGTGTAATAGATAATAAACAAAAGTGAAATAAACATTCACAGATGAACAGTAAACATTACACTCACAAAAGTATCAAAGGAATAGAGACATTTCAATTGTCATATTATGTATATATACAGTGTTGTAACGATGTGCAAATAGTTAAAGTACAAACAAGACAATAAATAAACATAAATATAGGTTTTATTTACAATGGTGTTTGTTCTTCACTGGTTGCCCTTTTCTTGTGGGAACAGGTCACAAAGCTCACACAGTGGGAGTTCACCTAATAGATAAGGGAGTTTATCAAAATTGGATTTGTTTTCAAATTCTTTATGGGTCTGTGGAATCTGAGGGAAATATGCATCTCTAATATGGTCATACATTTGGCAGGAGGTTAGGAAGTGCAGCTCAGTTTCCTCCTCTTTTCTTAAGAGCCAGGTCTGCCTACGACGGCCTCTCTCAAAATCAAGGCTATGCTCACTGAGTCTGCACATAGTCAAAGCTTTCCTTCATTTTGGGTCAGTCATAGTGGTCAGGCATTCTCTGTTTAGGGCCAAATACCATTCCAGTTTGCTCTGTTTTTGGTTAATTCTATCCAATGTGGAAAGTTCTTATCTTTTTTTTTTCTCATGATTTGGTTGGGTCTAATTGTGTTGATGTCCTGGATCTCTGTGGGGTGTGTTTGTGCTTGTGAACAGAGCCCCAGGACCAGCTTGCTTAGGGGACTCTTCTCTAGGTTGGGGGGTGTAACTCAATATTAAGAAAGTGTTCTGAACGTTTGGTATACTCAGTGTATGTTGAAAAGGGTTGGGCTCAAGCTGCATCCCTGTTTCACCCCACGCACCCCATGTTGTTTGTGTACATGGATTTAAAATCTTGTAGGTTCTCTCTGTCTCTCTCTCTCCTGCTCTCCTCTCTCTCTCATTCAGATTATGCCCATTCCCCCTCCTCCCACTAACAATTCCAGCTTTTTAAGGAAACTCATGTCCCTGTCCATCAAAGCCAAGCCCAGTGAATGTCTTTCTTAGAATGTAATATACTACACACAGCTCTTGTTTCACCACCACACCCTCTCCAGGAAAAGAAAGAGAGAGAGAGAGAGAGAGAGAGAGAGGAGAGGGAGAGGAGAGAGAGAGAGAGAACAGAAGGAGAGAGAGAGAGAGAGGAGAGAGAGAGAGGAGAAGAGAGAGAGAGGAGAAGAGAGAGAGAGAGAGAGAGGAGAGAGAGAGAGAGAGAGAGAGAGAGAGAGAGAGAGAGAGAGAGAGAGAGAGAGGAGAGGAGAGAGAGAGAGAGAGAGAGAGAGAGAGAGGAGAGAGAGAGAGAGAGAGAGAGAGAGAGGAGAGAGAGAGAGAGAGAGAGAGAGAGGGAGAGAGAGTGAGGAGAGAGAGAGATAGAGAGAGAGAGAGAGAGAGAGAGAGAGAGAGAGAGAGAGAGAGAGAGAGAGAGAGAGAGAGAGAGAGAGAGAGACTTGACTGGGACAAAGAGGAGACAGGTCCAGTACATACATGTCTCCCCTGCCTTTCTTCTGTTTACATCTGAAAGGATCCAATTACGCAACCCCATCAGGTTAGATCCCTCCTCTGGTGTCCATGTAGCCATCCACTAAGTATGGAACAACCCACACACACGTAAGCATGTATGCACACACGCACAGTTGTGTATTGTGTGTGTGTGTCGTGTAAGAGTGTGTATCTTGTAAGAATGTGTATGAGTGATGTTGTGGAAGTGTGGGTATTTATGTGACTCATTACCTCATCCATAGAGGGCAACCTGATGCTTTGTGGTTCAACTTTAGACCCTGCCGCAAGCCTAACTGTCTCTCAAATGGCACACTGTCCAATTAGGTCAACAATTTCATTTATTTGTCTTCATTCACTGGCCCTTAAACGGACTCTACTACCCAATAACCTTAAGTGTACACTGTCCATGACTTTCCCTTCACCTCAATAAAGAGCTCCATGATTGAATCAACTCTCTGAGGTCAATAGAACCCATGCTCATTTCCTAGGGTCCTCTAGGCTTCCTGCAGGCAGAGAAATATGTTGAGTGTCCTGCCTGACATTTATTGGATGGGAACTAGGTTATACATCTTTTTCCCTTTCTTCAGTTACAGCATGGCTCTGCTGGTCTGCGCATGTGTGTGTGTGTGTGTGTGTGTGTGTGTGTGTGTGTGTGTGTGTGTGTGTGTGTGTGTGTGTGTGTGTGTGTGTGTGTGTGTGTGTGTGTTTTGAGTGTGCATGTGTGTTTCTGCTTACCGGGCGATATCCCGGCCCCTCAGTCATGCTTCAGGCTCCAGTACACACTACATCTGTCACTGTCTGTGCTCTGTCACTTCAGCTCTCCGTCCCCAAAAGAACAAGTCTCACTTCCTCACCATGAAGGACAGAGAGCGGTGCCCACACTTCTCCATCTGTTTCTCTACATCTCTGTCACTTATCTCCCTCTCAATTCAATTCAAGGGCTTTATTGTCATGGGAAACATATGTTAACATTGCCAAAGCAAGTGAAATAGACGATAAACAAAATTAAATAAACAATAAAAATTAACAGTAAACATTACAACTCACAGAAGTTCCAAAATAATAAAGACATTTCAAATGTCATATTATGTCTATATACAGTGTTGTAGTGATGTGCAAATAGTTAAAAATAAAAAACATAAATATGGGTTGTATTTCTCTCTCTCTCAATCTCTCAGTCTGGCTTTAACCATGCTTACACATTTCCAATGATGTTAGTGTCACCATACACACAATGCATACACAGACAGAGTAAGTGTTTTTGATGCTCTGTACTGTAACCCTATCGGAGTCTCTCTCCCCGGTATGGGGGAGCAGCAGCAGTAGGCAGTAGGCACTAACACAAAGAGCCACTCCCGCTGGGCCATTCTACAGAGAGCTCTTTCATCCACACCACGAGCTCATACATTAACATGACTCATTTGAAGATGTGATCAAAAGACAGTGACTTTGCCTTCTCTAAAGTCAGCCAGTGGAAAATGGGGGAAAAGGCCAGAGCAATGAAAGGCATTATCTCTGAGCAGGTCAAACTTCTGACCAACACACATCATCACCGGTCACCTCACATCTCCCTCCATCCTCCACTCTCCATCCCCGTTACCATTACCCATAATCCCCTCTGCCTGCTCTGTGTCTGAGCTACCCCTCGGGGATAGGGCTGTGGTGGTCATGAAATCTTATCAGCTGGTGATTATCAAGTATTTAACTGCCGGTCTCACGGTAATTGACCTTTAATTAACATAAACACGTTTTAGCATCCACTGTCTTCCATGCATAGCCTACAAGCCACTGATGCAGAACTTAGGAACATCTACATTTAAAACATTCAAATTAATCAATTTAGTATAGCCTACACCATCATAAAAAATCCATTATTTATTTTAGACAGATCTAAAGAAACATGGTATTAAGAAAATGTAGTCAATTACAGAAGAACATAATAGCATACTCTGAGTTGTCCTTATGTTAGGCCCTGATCTGGCTATGCCAAATGGCTGTGGGCTACACTAGTTCATTTAGCAGACAAGAAGAATGTAATGTCACGGGCGTGGATCAGCTTTAATATAGCAAAAATATTGAGGCTGCTGTGATATAACTTTTTCAATTAAAATTATTATACAAAATTCATGCAACAAATATAATGTTCTATATACACTACCGTTCAAAGGTTTCGGGTCACTTAGACATTTCCTTGTTTTTGAAAGAAAAGCACATTTTTTGTCCATTAAAACTTCTTACGGATGAAATCCCATTAACGCGATCGATTTGACAACAGCCAGTGAAAGTGCAGGGTATCAAATTCGAACAACAGAAATCTCATAATTAAAATTCCTCAAACATACAAGTATTATACACCATTTTAAATATAAACTTGTTGTTAATCCCACCACAGTGTCCGATTTCAAAAAGGCTTTACGACGAAAGCACACTATGTGATTATGTTAGGTCAGCACCTAGTCACAGAAAAACACAGCTATTTTTCCAGCCAAAGAGAGGAGTCACAAAAAGCAGAAATAGAGATCAAATGAATCACTAACCTTTGATGATCTTCATCAGATGACACTCATAGGACTTCATGTTACACAATACATTTATGTTTTGTTCGATAAAGTTCATATTTATATCCAAAAATCTCAGTTTACATTGGCGCGTTATGTTCAGTCATGTTGTGCTTCCAAAACATCCAGTGATTTTGCAGAGAGCCACGTCAATTTACAGAAATACTCATCATAAATGTTGATCCTGCAGAGGATAAGTTCCTGAGAGTTACCAGCCTCACAAATCGGCAATTAACTGGCCCTCAGATTGCGCCTAACAGAGTTCAAGTAACAGACACATCTCAACATCAACTGTTCAGAGGAGACTGTGTGAATCAGGCCTTCATGGTCAAATTGCTGAAAAGAAACCAATACTAAAGGACACCAATAAGAAGAAAATATTTGCTTCGGCCAAGAAACACGAGCAATGGACATTAGACAGATGAAAATCTGTCCTTTGGTCTGATAAGTCCAAATTTGAGATTTTAGGTTCCAACCGCCGTGTCTTTGTGAGACGCAGAGTAGGTGAACGGATGATCTCCGCATGTGTGGTTCCCACCGTGAAGCATGGAGGAAAAGGTGTGATGGTACTTTGCTGGTGACACCGTCAGTGATGTATTTAGAATTCAAAGCACAGTTAACCAGCATGGCTACCACAGCATTCTGCAGCGATATGCCATCCCATCAGTTTTGTGCTTAGTGGGACTATTATTTGTTTTTCAACAGTACAATGACCCAAAACACACCTCCAGGCTGTGTAAGGGCTATTTGACCAAGAAGGAGAGTGATGGAGTGCTGCATCAGATGACCTGGCCTCCACAATCACCCGACCTGAAACCAATTGAGATGGTTTGGGATGAGTTGGATCGCAGAGTGAAGAAAAAGCTGCCAACAAGTGCTCAGCATATGTGGGAATTCCTTCAAGATTGTTGGAAAGGCGTTACACCTCATGAAGCTGGTTGAGAGAATGCAAAGCTGTCATCAAGGCAAAGTGTGGCTACTTTGATTAATTTAAATTATAAAATATATTTTTATTTGTATAACATTCTTTTGCTTATTACATGATTCCATATATGTTATTTCATTGTTTTGATGTCTTCACTATTATTCTACAATGTAAAAATAAGAAAAACTCTTGAATGTGTCACACCCTGATCTGTTTCACCTGTCTTTGTGCTTGTCTCCACCCCCCTCCAGGTGTCGCCCATCTTCCTCATTATCCTCAGTGTATTTATACCTGTGTTCACTGTTTGTCTGTTGCCAGTTCGTCTTGTCAGCGTATTTTCTCATCTCCCTGTGTTCTCAAGTTCTGTTTCCCCGGTTCTGACCATTCTGCCTGCCCTGACCTCGAGCCTGCCTGCCGTTCTGTACCTGACTGACTCTGACCCGTTTACGAACCTCCGCCGGTCCTGACCCCGAGCATGCCTGCTGTTCTGTACCTTATTGACTCTGCCCTGGATTACGGACCTCTGCCTGCCTTTGACCTGTCTTTTGCCTGCACCCTGGTTGGGTCAATAAACATCTGCGACTCCAGCTGTCTGCATCTGGGTCTTATCCTGAGTTCTGATAGAATGAGTAGGTGTGTTCAAACTTTTGACTGGTACTGCGTGTGTGTATATATATATGTTCATATATATATATACAGTTGAAGTCAGAAGATTACATACACTTAGGTTGGAGTCATTAAAACAATTTTTTCAACCACTCCACACATTTCTTGTTAACAAACTATAGTTCTGGCAAGTCGGTTAGGACATCTACTTTGTGCATGTCACAAGTAATTTTTCCAACAATTGTTTACAGACAGATTATTTCACTTATAATTCACTGTATCACAATTCCAGTGGGTCAGACGTTTACATACACTAAGTTGACTGTGCCTTTAAACAGCTTGGAAAATTCCCAAAAATGATGTCATGGCTGTAGAAGCTTCTGATAGGCTAATTGACATAATTTGAGTCAATTGGAGGTGTACCTGTGGATGTACTTCAAGGCCTACCTTCAAACTCAGTGCCTCTTTGCTTGACATAATGGGAAAATGAAAAGAAAACAGCCAAGACCTCAGAAAAAAAATTGTAGACCTCCACAAGTCAGATTCATCCATTTCCAAACGCCTGAAGGTACCACGTTCATATGTACAAACAATAGTACGCAAGTATAAACACTATGGGACTGCGCAGCCGTCATACCGCTCAAGAAGGAGACGCGTTCTGTCTCCTAGAGATGAACGTACTTTGGTGCAAAAAGTGCAAATCAATCCCAGAACAACAGCAAAGGACCTTGTGAAGATGCTGGAAGAAACAGGTAAAAAAGTATCTTTAATCACAGTAAAAGAAGTCCTATTTCGACATAACCTGAAAGGCCGCTACGCAAGGAAGAAGCCACTGCTCCAAAACCACCATTAAAAAGCCAGGCTACAGTTTGCAACTGCACATGGGGACAAAGATTGTACTTTTTGGAGAAATGTCCTCTGGTCTGATGAAACAAAAATAGAACTGTTTGGCCATAATGAGCATCATTATGTTTGGAGGAAAAAGGGGGAGGCTTGGAAGCCAAAGAACACCATCCCAACCGTGAAGCACAGGGGTGGCAGCATCATGTTGTGGGGGTGCTTTGCTAAAGGAGGAACTGGTGCGCTACACAAAATAGATGGCATCATGAGGAGGTGAAATTATGTGGATATATTGAAGCAACATCTCAAGACATCAGTCAGGAAGTTAAAGCTTGGTCGCAAATGGGTCTTCCAAATGGACAATGACCCCAAGCATACTTCCAAAGTTGTGGTAAAATGGCTTAAGGACAACAAAGTCAAGTTATTGGAGTGGCCATCACAAAGCCCTGACCTCAATCCTATAGAAAATGTGTGGGCAGAACTGAAAATGTGTGTAAGAGCAAGGAGGCCTACAAACCTGACTCAGTTACATCCGCTCTGTCAGGAGGAATGGGACAAAATTCACCCAACTTATTGTGGGAAGCTTGTGGAAGTCTACCCGAAACGTTTTACCCAAGTTAAACAATTTAAAGGCAATGCTACCAAATACTAATTGAGTGTATGTAAACTTCTGACCCACTGGGAATTTGATGAAAGAAATAAACGCTGAAATAAATCATATATTTGTATATATATATATATATGCATTTATTTTTAATATTTTTAATATATTTTCCTTTATTCTCAATTCTTATTAGCCAATGCCAGTAATGTGATCGGGTCTTTCTCACAGGAATCTCAGTACCGAAGTAGGCTACAAGTGAAGACAAACACATCGGGGAAGCAACTGCGCATGTCCTTCTTATCGGATTGTGAGGCGCATATTGAAGATGTTAGAACTGTCCTCATTTACTTTTCATCAGCCAACAAGATGAGTAGGCCTAATGAACAGCAAAAGCATGAGCCTATGTCAATCTACTACAAAATTTGACCTATTCTATTGGTCAACTTGTCCTTCTACATGAGAAATAAATATTTCAACCAGTCTGGGACAGTTGTGGGATGCAATAGATCCCAAATTAATACATTCAGTAGCATAAAAACAATATTTAAAAGTAATGATGCTGATGCAACAGATCAGAACATTTAGCTGAAAACTTTGATAAACTATTAGGCTATTTCTTCACATTATAGGTGTAGGATTGCGCACACGGCAGTAGCCTATAAGCGCAAATGTAAGTACGTGGTACCTATATATGCCAGTTAAATCTTTACAACCGCTGTAGAGCCTATGTGCTTAATTTTAACAAGTTATTTGGCTACTTCAGTTGTGATACAAACCTTATCAAAACATATAGGCCTGTGGCTAGGCTACATGAGGTGTGTGACTATGATTTGAAAAAGTTGCAAAAAAAGCTATACTCTGTTTCTTGCCTTAGTGCACACAAGCTGTGCATCATTCACAAGTGTTAATCATTCACAAGTGTTAATCATTCACAAGTGATAGGCTAATATTGTCACCATTCAGACTATTTTTTATTTATTCTTGTCTTTACATATATTAAATAATATTTGTGTAAAAATAGTTCTGATTTATAATAGACCATTGTCATGCACATCAAGCACATAAATCTGTCTCGGATCAGGGGCAGGGGGAAAAATACATGTCATCTATGCACTTAACCTGTTGAGGCTGGGGGCGCTGTTGTCACTATTTATGGTAATCGTGTAATTTTTTAAACGGCTTCCTACAAAATTCTTGATCGTACAATATGCATATTATTATTATTATTGGATAGAAAACAGTCTATAGTTTCTATAGGAGTTGAAATTTTGTCTCTAAGTGGAACAGAACCCATTCTACAGCAATTTCCCTGACATGGAGTCAGATTTCAGAAATTTTGGCCCCTGATCTGGAGTCAGTTTAAAGGCCACTGTTATTCCTATGAGTATACGGACACTGCTTACGTCTTCCCCTGGATGCCTTTACGTGATGACGATTTGAATGGGGTCGATTGCGCGTTCACAGGCACTATAAATTAAAAAACCCTGTAGCTAGTCACTCTTTTGGAGCTGCGTCATGCGCCTGGAGGACACCGACCCGCACCTGTTCCAAGCATTAGTGTTGGGAGTAATCTTTCTCCGGTCATGTTAAGACTCGTTATAGGAGTTAAAAACATCATAAGGTAGTTAATTTAAAGCGTTTTATAGCAATTTATATCCGTTTAGTGCGATTTTGGGACATTTATTTCTGAAACGCTGTGAATAGCTGGGCACGCTTCCAGTTCATCCCGAACGCAGTTGGCATTTCCACATGGCAAGAGGACAGCTTTCCACCAAAAGACGATTAGACCCAAGAAAGGATCCTTTGCCCAAGATACTGATGGAAGAACAGCTTAAAGTAGGACATTTTTATTATGATAAATCGTGTTTGTCGAAAAATGTTAGTGGCTTAGGACGCCATGTTTTTTGACATAGCTTCGCTTGGCGCAAACTGTATTGAAAAGTAAGGATAATTTAAAAAATGTAATTCCGCGATTGTATTAAGAATTAAATTGTCTATCAATCGCTGTCCACCCTATATTTTTTAGTCACGTTTATGAGTATTTATGTATACGAGTAGATCACTGTCTAATATGGCGCACGGACATTTTCTCACCAGCTGGGCTACTTTCCCCATTGTCTAACTATGATTTTGGTGGCTAAATATGCACATTTTCGAACAAACTGTATATGCATGTTGTAATATGATGTTACAGGGGTGTCATCTGAAGAATTCTGAGAAGGTTAGTGAAAAAAATAATATATTTTGGCGATGTTTACGTTATCGCTCACTTTGGCTAGAATTAATGCTGGGGTAATGTTTGCACATGTGCTATGCTAATATAACGATTTATTGTGTTTTCGCTGTAAGACACTTAGAAAATCTGAAATATTGTCTGTATTCACAGGATCTGTGTCTTTCGATTAGTGTATGCTGTGTATTTTTACGAAATGTTTGATGATTAGTAAGTAGGTAAACACGTTGCTCTATGTAGTTATTCTAGTCCATTTGTGACGGTGGGTGCAATTGTAACCTATGCCATCTACCTGAAATATGCACATTTTTCTAACAAAACCTATCCCATTGTAAAGGCAGTCAATGTTGTTCTCCTCCTCAAACGAGGAGGAGCATGGATAGGACCAAGATGCGGATTGAGGGAAATAAGCCATCTTTTAATGAAAACAGCAAACAAGACACTACAAAACTACAAAACAACAAACGTGACTAACCTTCAACCGTCCATGTGTGGACACAGGAACAAACACCCACAAAACCCCAGTGAAACCCTGGCTGCCTTAGTATGACTCTCAATTAGAGACAAACGATACACACCTGTCTCTAATTGAGAATCATACCAGGCCGAACACAAAACCCAACCTAGAAATACAAAACATAGACTGCCCACCCAAAACACACGCCCTGACCATAAACACATACAAAAACAACATAAAACAGGTCAGGACCGTTACAGAACCCCCCCCCCTCAAGGTGCGAACGCCGGGCGCACCAGCACAAAGTCCAGGGGAGGGTCTGGGTGGGCAGTTGACCACGGTGGTGGCTCAGGCTGAGGGCGAGGTCCCCACCCCACCATAATCAATCCCCGCTTCTTTATCCCCCTCCCAATGACCACCCTCCCACTAACACCACCTAAATGAAGGGGCAGCACCGGGATAAGGGGCAGCACCGGGATAAGGGGCGGCAGGTCTTGGCTGAGGGACTCCGGCAGGTCTTGGCTGAGGGACTCCGGCAGGTCTTGGCTGAGGGACTCCGGCAGGTCTTGGCTGAGGGACTCCGGCAGGTCTTGGCTGAGGGACTCCGGCAGGTCTTGGCTGAGGGACTCCGGCAGGTCTTGGCTGAGGGACTCCGGCAGGTCTTGGCTGAGGGACTCCGGCAGGTCTTGGCTGAGGGACTCCGGCAGGTCTTGGCTGAGGGACTCCGGCAGGTCTTGGCTGAGGGACTCCGGCAGGTCTTGGCTGAGGGACTCCGGCAGGTCTTGGCTGAGGGACTCCGGCAGGTCTTGGCTGAGGGACTCCGGCAGGTCTTGGCTGAGGGACTCCGGCAGGTCCTGGCTGAGGGACTCCGGCAGGTCCTGGCTGAGGGACTCCGGCAGGTCCTGGCTGAGGGACTCCGGCAGGTCCTGGCTGAGGGACTCCGGCAGGTCCTGGCTGAGGGACTCCGGCAGGTCCTGGCTGAGGGACTCCGGCAGGTCCGGGCGTAGGGACTCCGGCAGGTCCGGGCGTAGGGACTCCGGCAGGTCCGGGCGTAGGGACTCCGGCAGGTCCGGGCGTAGGGACTCCGGCAGGTCCGGCCTGAGGGACTCCGGCAGGTCCGGCCTGAGGGACTCCGGCAGGTCCGGCCTGAGGGACTCCGGCAGGTCCGGCCTGAGGGACTCCGGCAGGTCCGGCCTGAGGGACTCCGGCAGGTCCGGCCTGAGGGACTCCGGCAGGTCCGGCCTGAGGGACTCCGGCAGGTCCGGCCTGAGGGACTCCGGCAGGTCCGGCCTGAGGGACTCCGGCAGGTCCGGCCTGAGGGACTCCGGCAGGTCCGGGCTGAGGGACTCCGGCAGGTCCGGGCTGAGGGACTCCGGCAGGTCCGGGCTGAGGGACTCCGGCAGGTCCGGGCTGAGGGACTCCGGCAGGTCCGGGCTGAGGGACTCCGGCAGGTCCGGGCTGAGGGACTCCGGCAGGTCCGGGCTGAGGGACTCCGGCAGGTCCGGGCTGAGGGACTCCGGCAGGTCCGGGCTGAGGGACTCCGGCAGGTCCGGGCTGAGGGACTCCGGCAGGTCCGGGCTGAGGGACTCCTCCGGCAGGTCCTGGCTGAGGGACTCCGGCAGGTCCTGGCTGAGGGACTCCGGCAGGTCCTGGCTGGACGGCTCCGGCAGGTCCTGGCTGGACGGCTCCGGCAGGTCCTGGCTGGACGGCTCCGGCAGGTCCTGGCTGGACGGCTCCGGCAGGTCCTGGCTGGACGGCTCCGGCAGGTCCTGGCTGGACGGCTCTGGCTGGTCATGGCAGGACGGCTCTGGCTGACTGAGACGCACTATAGGCCTGGTGCGTGGTACCGGAACTGGAGGTACCGGGCTGAGGGCACGCACCTCAGGGCGAGTGCGGGGAACAGGAACTGGGCACACTGGACTCTCGTGGCGCACTCTAGGCCTGGTGCGTGGTACCGGAACTGGAGGTACCGGGCTGAGGGCACGCACCTCAGGGCGAGTGCGGGGAACAGGAACTGGGCACACTGGACTCTCGTGGCGCACTCTAGGCCTGGTGCGTGGTACCGGAACTGGAGGTACCGGGCTGGAGACACGCACCATAGGGAGAGTGCGTGGAAGAGGAACAGGGCTCTGGAGATGCACTGGAAGCCTGGTGCGTGGTGTAGGCACTGGTGGTACTGAGCTGGGGTGGGAAGGTGGCGCCGGATATACCGGACCGTGAAGGAGGACACGTGCTCTTGAGCACCGAGCCTCCCCAACCTTACCAGGTTGAATGGTCCCCGTAGCCCTGCCAGTGCGGCGAGGTGGAATAGCCCGCACTGGGCTATGCAGGCGAACCGGGGACACCACCTGTAGGGCTGGTGCCATGTACGCCGGCCCGAGGAGACGTACTGGAGACCAGATACGTTGGGCCGGCTTCATGGCACTCGGCTCGATGCCCAACCTAGCCCTCCCAGTGCGGCAAGGTGGAATAGCCCGCACTGGGCTAAGCACGCGTACTGGGGACACCGTGCGCTTTACCGCATAACACGGTGTCTGACCAGTACGACGCCCTCTTACTCCACGGCAAGCCCGGGGAGTTGGCTCAGGTATCCAACCCGGCTTCGCCACACTCCCCTTTAGCCCTCCCCCCCCCAAGAAATTTTTGGGTGAGCCTCTCGGGCTTCCAGCCGCTCTGCCTTGCTTTTGCCTCATAAAACCTCCTCTCCGCTTTTGCTGCCTCCAGCTCCGCTTTGGGGCGGCGACACTCCTCTGGCTTTGCCCAGGGTCCTTCTCCGTCCAGAATCTCCTCCCAAGTCCATTCCTCTTTTCCCCATTGCTGTAGTTCCTTTTCTCTCTCCTCAATCCGCTTGGTCCTGTTGTGGTGGGTGTTTCTGTAAAGGCAGTCAATGTTGTTCTCCTCCTCAAACGAGGAGGAGCATGGATAGGACCAAGATGCGGATTGAGGGAAATAAGCCATCTTTTAATGAAAACAGCAAACAAGACACTACAAAACTACAAAACAACAAACGTGACTAACCTTCAACCGTCCATGTGTGGACACAGGAACAAACACCCGCAAAACCCCAGTGAATCCCTGGCTGCCTTATTATGACTCTCAATTAGAGACAAACGATACACACCTGTCTCTAATTGAGAATCATACCAGGCCGAACACAAAACCCAACCTAGAAATACAAAACATAGACTGCCCACCCAAAACACACGCCCTGACCATAAACACATACAAAAACAACATAAAACAGGTCAGGACCGTTACACCCATACCATAAATATGTTATCAGACTGTCATCTGATGAGTTTTTTTCTTGGTTAGGGGCTATAAATATCTTAGTTTACCCGAATTAGTGATAGCTACTGTTGTTGGTGGACAAAGAAAAGATGGTGGATTATGCTAATGTGTTTTTAGCTAATAGATTTACATCTTTACATATTGTGTCTTCCCTGTAAAACATTTTAAAAATCGGACATGTTGGCTGGATTCACAAGATCTGTGTCTTTCATTAGCTGTATTGGACTTTAATGTGTGAAAGTAAAATATTTTTAAAAAATATTTTTTTTGAATTTCGCGGCTCTGCCTTTTCAGTGGGGGTGGGGGGGGAGTGCCGCTAGCGGCACCCTCATCCTAGACAGGTTAAATAGCTAATGGAGGATGCTTTTCCCATAGTTCATTTTCATGCCAGCCAGGTAGGCTATACTCATGTTGTAAATAGAAACAATGTGCTTAGTATTAGGAAAGTTGAGAAATAAATATAGTAGGCCTATAGAAAGCTGATGGGACATCAAAATTGTTTTCTCACGCAATTGCATCGCCTATAGAAATGTTGCGCAACATGAGTTCATGGGCTCTCATGAAGTGTTTGATTAGATTTTTCGAAAACATTTGCATTGATGTCAGTGTGATTAGAGAGACAATAGAGTGCTGAGTACCAGGCAGTTAGCAAGTTTGGTAGGCTACTAATGACCATCAGCAGCATCAGAGCTTGGAGAAGCCTAGCTACCATGACTAAACGGTCACTTGGAATTTGACTCTGGTCATGTCTCGTGACCACTCGTGTGACAGTAATACGGTCACCGTAACAGCCCTACTCGGGGAGTGATCACTGACTGACAGTCATATCACCGGCTTAGTGACAGAGTGTTGGCCAGGAGAGAGGGAACACACACACACCTCATAAGATAAAACGGCCAGGGGCCAGTCTGTCCTGACCTACAGGGGCTTTACAACAATCCATCAGGGACCAGAGACTAGGATTACAGTACTATTCAAGATGTATCTTACACAGCAGAAACACAGTCACATAAATACCACCACATCAGGCGAATGCTTGTTGACTCTCTTACAGGTCTGTTTGCATGATGGTGTCAAAAGCACCTCTGAACCCCCATGTTCTACTGTTCTGTTCTGCCACATATGGGTGACCCCGGGACCCGGAATGACCCGGGGAAAACCCCTGCGCCAGCACGACCCCTTTGAGTTGAATCAGTAGGACATAAGTCAATTTAGCCTCTACAAACGTGCCCTCAACATCCCCAAAGAAACTTGCCAGGTCAGAACAGAGAGAATGAAGAAAGAAAGAAAGGTTTGCTGTTAGGCAGCACAGTAGATCTCCTTAGAGTGAGTCAGTGGAGTGGACACATGAAGTACTGTAGCTGGGTGATAGATGGATACAAAGTGTGACTGTGGCAGGGACAGAGTGTGAGGGCATGCCCACTGTCGTTAATCCCTGTCAACAGGAAGTAGAGGAACGCTGCTTTGAGTGCTTCCCTCTCTTCCCTCTGTCCCTGTTGTCTTTCCTGCCTACTGCCAGAACCAGTGCTTTGGTCACCTCCACCACCCTTCCCCTCCCTTATAGATTCACCATGCATTGGTTGATGTGTATTTTGGCCATGCAGGCAGACAGAGTCCTCCTGGGGGGGGGGGGGGGGGCAGCACCACAGGCTTACCACAGGCGTGCCTAATGGGCAGCACCACAGGCTTACCACAGGCGTGCCTAATGGGCAGCACCACAGGCTTACCCCTCACACTGGGCAGACTCAGCAGAAATACACTGGCATCAGTTAGGTTCACAGTAACCCTTAGTCTAAACTACAGCACTACTAGATACTCAAACACACATAAACACATCTATTATGGATGGTACAGTAGGTGGGTCGTATAGTAAATGTTCACCAACCTTTTTGGAGTGTTATTTTACTACAGGCATCTGAAGCAGACATTGAAATTATGCATTTGTCACATCTCAAAAACCGTACCCCTGAGCTCTCAGACAGTCCCAACCTACCCTTGACACCTCACTAAGACTCAGGTGGTGGAAGACCGCGTGGTTATGGATATGAGGTGGTTCTGGGACAGCGAGGACATGCTCAGCCCTGAGAGGCCCAGGACACATGCTGAGACACGTCATGTGAGCATAACTTAAATTACCTCACCCTGCAACTGAGTATACCCACTACTGAGAAGAGTGGTTTACACAACTGTACAAAACAGATATAATGGTAAAACAGGGATGGGTGGAAGAATAATTAGAAGGAAGAGAGAGAGTGGGGGGGTAGCGTGTTCTCCTGGGATCCCTAGCCTTTTCCCTTGAATGTGAGAGGACCACACAGCAAGCAGAGAGCAAAATACATCAGGGGACTGACTGAAGGGAAGCAAGGGAAGCTCCTTGTAATAAAGTTAATGAAAGACAAATAGTCTGGCAAGTAAACAAAGTATCTTCAGTGGAACTTGGCAAAGGGTTAGAAGAGAGAGACAGAGTAGGGTGCAGGCTCTATTTAAGGCAACAGGTTAGAGGTGTAGGCTAAACTAGAGAGAAGATGAGTGTTGTGGGGGCAGGGACCAAGGTCCCAGGGGGTGAGGGGACAGAGGCAGAGCAGAGGCCTTGAAGACAGGGGATACAGAGAGCTAGAAGTAGGTCAGTGTATAAGGGAAGTTTGCATGCAACTACAGCAGGTCACCTTCCCTTCGGTCCGGTCGTGCAAAGATCAGTCAATTATATGTGTGAATGTGTAATCTGATTCACTGATGTTTCTATTAAGCTCTGGTTGTGCTAAATTAGCTTTGATGAAAAACACATTCCCTCTACTCAACAGGAGGACACGGACATTAGACATAGTGTGAATGTGCGTGATTAGACAGTGTGAATGTGCGTGATTAGACAGTGTGAATCTGCGTGATTAGACAGTGTGAATCTGCGTGATTAGACAGTGTGAATGTGCGTGATTAGACAGTGTGAATCTGCGTGATTAGACAGTGTGAATGTGCGTGATTAGACAGTGTGAATCTGCGTGATTAGACAGTGTGAATCTGCGTGATTAGACAGTGTGAATCTGCGTGATTAGACAGTGTGAATCTGCGTGATTAGACAGTGTGAATCTGCGTGATTAGACAGTGTGAATCTGCGTGATTAGACAGTGTGAATCTGCGTGATTAGACAGTGTGAATCTGCGTGATTAGACAGTGTGAATCTGCGTGATTAGACAGTGTGAATCTGCGTGATTAGACCGTGTGAATCTGCGTGATTAGACAGTGTGAATCTGCGTGATTAGACAGTGTGAATCTGCGTGCGTAGCAGTGTGGTTGTGTGTCGATATCCATGTTTATAAGCTCCCGTGTGTGAGAGAGTTCATGTTGCTTGTGATAGAAACATATTCTGGTGAAATAAAACACCCGAGACCAAACAGAGAACCTTATCTCACATCCAGTTTGTTGTTTGTCTTCACATGGCTGTGACACATTCACTGTATAATGTGTTTGTTCAGCTGCACAAAAGAAGGTTGGTTCATTGGTCAAGTTTAAAATAAGAGGCAAATAAACCTGTAAGAGAACTCTGAGAGTTTGTACAATTGGTCTGGCAGACTTACCACGAAACAAGCTGGTGCATCAACAAACTAAGCGTTAACGGGTCCTGAACTACACTGTCTGGAAACACTGAACAACAGCTAGACCAGGCCCCTTCCAAACACTACACCGATTATAAAGCATTGTAAGATTGCATATGAATAAACAGTGATACAGCACTACATCAACCCAGGCAGGTAGAATATAAAACATAGAGAGAGGTATATGTATGGTTATTCCTGCCCTGACATGTGAAACCCTCCTGTTCTAAAAAGGCCTTAAAGGTAGAGAGTAGAGTATTACTTTATTAATCCCAACTTGGGAAATAGTTAATCACAGCATGCATCATCAATCATTTACACGGTAGTGACGGTTGGAGTTGCTCCTCCCGTGTTTGTAGCTCCAGAAAAGCTGTGCTAAACCCTGGGACTGACTCTGCCCTCCCTACCTGTCAGACAGACAGCACTTGTTGAAACAAGGATTACCACTACAGGCCCATTAGCAAGAACTAATAGAGAAAAAGCCAAAATGAAGCTGTTATTTCAATGTTGAAAACCAAGTTGGTAATAAGGCTGTTTCCGTGATGGCAGAGGATTACTGCTCTCTCTCCCTAGGGTTTCACAGGGTGTTTTGAACAGGACAGAAGATCAAACTGTAATGAAAATCCTTATATAACCCAAAAACTGCTAGTTAGACCATATTTCACATTTACTATGGACAGACGATACACTTCCTAACCAAAAGTATGTGGACACCTGCTCGTCAAACATCTCATTCCAAAATCATGGGCTTTAATATGGAGTTGATCCGCCCATTTGCTGCTATAACAGCCTCCACTCTTCTGGGAAGGCTTTCCACTAGATGTTGGAACATTGCTGCAGGGACTTGCTTCCGTTCAGCCATAAGAGAATTAGTGAGGTTGGGCAATTAGGCCTGGCGTTCCAATTCATCCCAAATGTGTTCAATGGGGTTGAGGTCAGGGCCAGTCAAGTTCCTCCACAACGATCTCGACAAACCATTTGTGTATGGATCTCACTTTGTGCACGGGGGCATTGTCATGCTGATACAGGAAATGGCCTTCTGCAAACTGTTGCCACAAAGTTCGAAACACAGAATTGTCTAGAATGTAATTGTATGCTATAGCGTTAATATTTCATTTCACTGGAACTAAGGGGCCTAGCCCGAACCATGACAAACAGCCCTAGACCATTATTCCTCCTCCATCAAACTTTAGAGTTGGCACTATGCATTGGGGCAGGTAGCGTTCTCCTCAAATCCGCCAAACCCAGATTTATCCATCAGACTACCAGATGGTGAAGCGTGATTCCCCACTCCAGAGAATGCGTTTCCACTACTCCAGTGGTGGTGAGTTTTACACAACTCCAACCAATGCATGGCATTGCGCATGGTGATCTTATCATGCATTGGTTGGAGTTGTGTAAAACTCACCACCACATACTCTTGTATAGAGCAAGCTAGCATTTTACCTTGTTTGACCTTGCACTGGGGTTTAGAAAATAAACAACGATGACAAAAATAATAAACAGGCTGCCATACTCTGCAGATAGTTCCAACGGTCCAGTAAGGGGCCTGTAGAGTAATTAGTATCGTTGAGCTGACTTCAGGTAAACTGTATGCAGGCTCAGATGCAGCCTTCTAAAAACCTTGGCATTTAAAGCTCAGTCTCCATATTATCTGTCTATTGTGTGTCTGGCATGGCTGTAGTCATCTTAGATGCTGTTCAAAGGCTGAGCTAGAGAGAGAGAGAGAGAGAGAGAGAGAGAGAGAGAGAGCAGGGCCAGACTTGTCATCACCATGAGACCATGACTTCACAGTCTATTCTGGTCCATGGCTTTGACTGGGCTGGTTTGGTGCTGTGGTTGGTGACATTGGATATTCTCCTTTTAGTGATCGTCCCAACCTGGCAGGAACCACAGTACTGCTCAGACATCTAATGAATGACTGCTTTCTGTAATTATTAAGAACACTGACCACAGTGTAATAAAGAAGTGCTATCCATCATTTACATGTACATGTTCCATGCACATCCTTTGAAATAAAGCAAATAGATGTCTTCAGCATGCCCACGTAGTCTCTTGAGACTAAGGTCATTCACCAGCCCAGCCCCGAGGGGGTTTTAACCCACCACCACCCAGAGAGAGAGAGCATTACTTACTGGCTACTTCCAGTGAGGCGTTGTGGCTAACGGCCTGGCCCAGGTAGTTACGGGCCACACACACGTAGCTGCCGTCGTCTGGCTTGCTGCGTCGGCCGTGGACGATGCGCAGGAAGAAGAGGGAGCCGCTGGGCAGCAGCATGCGGTGGGAACGCGGGTTGTCCCGGTCTGTCTCCACCCGCTCCCCGTCTTTGTACCACTCCACCGTGGGGGTGGGACGCCCCTCTGCCTTGCAGTTGAGGGTGGCCGGCTCCCCCTTGGACACGATGAGGTCAGAGGGGTGCTCCACGATCCGTGGAGGGGAGTCATCCTGACGCAGACGAGATCCTGAGACGAGAGGAGACATTACATGAGATTTACATTGCACGTATGTTAAAGCCTTCCCTGACCGGATGCCCCTCACGTATCTCAAAATAAAAATAAAAATCAGAAAAATGTAAAAGTGGTACTGTAATATTGCAAGATAATAATTTCCTCTAGCTTCCAGTCAAGAGATGCAACTTCCTCTCGGATTATGGCTGAATTAAGGCTCTTTCAACCTCCCCAACAGGCTAACATCTGCTGAATAGGAGTTGAACTAAGGTCATTCAAGTATTTGAAAACTTTTTTTTGGCTCAATTGCCTCCCTCTGTTAAATATTTATTTACATTTGTAAGGCCTAAGCACAATATAATCAGCAGCACATGCCATGACCCAAACATGGTCTATCCCTCCCCTTTTACACACACACAATACTGTAACCCTCTGAGGAAGCATGCATCAGAAAAAGTAGCTTATTAGAGTCTGGGGGAATAGAAACTATGTGGAGACCATATTTATCACGCACACAGAGACACACACATTAACAAAGCACCCACTAAGATTAAGTGATTTACCTCACAAACTCACTCAAACACGCACACGCACACACACACACACAGACACACACACACACACACGCTATACATTTCTCTAATGCATAAATAGCCCAGGAAGCCATCCTGTGTCTGTAATGCACACATCCAGCAGTACAGTACATATCAGTCTCAGCAGTTGTTCACTTCAGCAGCAGCACAGTAATTAGACAGGGCAATTTCGTAGCTGTGCTGGTGGATGTACCAACTGTTATCCTGTCTGACATTCTAATGAACACACATTGTCATGTGGCAGACACAATGTTTCTCTATTGTTTAAGGGCCCAGAGCCCCAGGAGGCAATACATAGCAGTAAGCACAGCTGGCATATCTTAATAAACAATTCTTCCCTTAAATCTCCACTGCAAAAATAAAATGTTGTTTATAGTTGTGAGAGTATGATATGAGCATTTTTCTAAATCTATATGTTCTGTGCTATAATCTGATTATAAGGGGGTAAAAGCTAATGCTGTTAATTTTCAATATGGACGCTATATAATATTTTCCAAGGCTCTCGCACTCTCTGTTGATATGCATAAAGCTCAGAGACAGGGAGAGATAGAAGCGAGAGGGAGGTTTATTTTGAAACATTTACAATCCCACTGAAGGAATTCAGGGCTATTCACTCCTGTGAAGCGCTGAGGCGGCCGGGTCTAGCTGTTAATCAACTTCCATTTGTCAGAAGTCTTTGATCCTGCTGTCGGCACTGTAACACTCTCTGAGAGGGAGAAGAAGAGAAAGCTGCTATGTCCACTGTATGTTTTATTAAACAAGGCTTTGAAGTGTTTCCATGTTCTGCCATGGGGTTTAGCCCTCCCTAATCAATTATTTCAACCCAAAAATGATATCTATCAGGCAGCAGTCAGGGGCTATTTCTTTAAGGAATTATACATTAACATTCTGCTGGGTAAGTGGTGCAAAGCTGCAGAATATGGCAGATTGGGAGCTGGGCAGGCAGTGGGCAGGCAGGCAGCGGGCAGGCAGTGGGCAGGCGGGCAGCGGGCAGTCAGGCAGGCTACAGAATGAAGGGGTAAAGCCCCCTCTCTGCTCTCTCAGAATATTAATTATGACAATGGAGTGGGAGAAGGTGTGTGAGTGTGTGTGTGGGTGTGTGGTGTGCGTACATGTAGATCATTCAAATGGGTGTAAGCCAAAACACCTGGTCTTAATGGTGAGTAATTATCTTCTCCAAATCAAGAGTGCTGGCATGTGCAACTGCGTCCCTGTGTGTTTGCGAGTAGAGCCTCTCCTTGAAGTCATTACGGAAAACCTGGAGATATGGGCCAATACCTCCATCTATACAAACACTAAGAATCACACAGTCTCCTCCTACTCTGTTTACCTGTCACTCATTCCACAGTGTCCTAGCCTCCTGAGTCCCTCGCTCCCTCAGGGGATATGAGACAAAGGCTCCTTAATGAGCTCCATGTTACTGCCTCCCTCCATCCATCCCTCCGTCCTTCTATCCTTCCGTCCTGTTACGACTAACAAAGGACATTTGTACTGGCTCTACTGTAGCTACCCTTACTATTTGAACGGATCCACTTTGGCATAAAAAGGTTTAAGTGCTTAACTATGCTTGTCTGTGTGTGATACTCAGAGAGAGAGAGAGAGAGAGAGAGAGAGAGAGAGAGAGAGAGAGAGAGAGAGAGAGAGAGAGAGAGAGAGAGAGAGAGAGAGAGAGAGAGAGAGAGAGAGAGAGAGAGAGAGAGAGAGAGAGAGAGAGAGAGAGAGAGAGAGAGAGAGAGAGAGAGAGAGAGAGAGAGAGAGAGAGAGAGAGAGAGAGAGAGAGAGAGAGAGAGAGAGAGAGAGAGAGAGAGAGAGAGAGAGAGAGAGAGAGAGAGAGAGAGAGAGAGAGAGAGAGAGAGAGAGAGAGAGAGAGAGAGAGAGAGAGAGAGAGAGAAGGAGAACGGTTAATACTGTCCAGTAATTGCAGCTATTTGTGGGTGGTCCAGTATATTACCTGTTTTACTGCCTGTTGGGAACGCAGGGATGTGATTTGGCTGCTCTTTCATGTGGCTGGGAGCACAGTGGTTCACAGTGCTGACTTACAGGGCCCGCAGTGGGCCTGACTGGGGAGTTCATGTTTTATAATGCATGTTTTCTAATGCTTTAATGGGGAGATGATGCAGTAGAGCAGATACAGAGCCCTAACTCACATACCTACACCAGAGAAGCTGCAACACATTACTGTACTGTAGCACAGAGACTGTGGCGGGAGGAGCAGTCACTGTGCTGTCGTCCTACTGATTCCTTTAAACCACAAATAGTCAGCCACATAAATACCTCACACATTGTATGTCTGTTGGATGTGTGTGCTCTGTCTTCCTCTGGAATTTACTACGGATTTGCTACATTACAAATAGAAATGATATATTGTACATTCAGTGATGCTATGACTTCAGTGCAGTAGGTATAAAATTACACTGGCTCAACAGAATTCTAGACACAGACCTTGATGGCAAGGTGCTGCTGAGAATGTCACTGAAAGAGGGCACTCCGATTGATCAACTGCTGCTTCCAGTCAGCCTCACCCTGTATTACAGGCACATATGCCTGTAATAACTGTGCTCCCAGCCACACGCACACACACACACACACACACACACACACACACACACACACACACACACACACACACACACACACACACACACACACACACACACACACAGGACCATTGCACCCCACATCCCCCATTAGGTTGCAGGTAGAGGGAAACTGATCTATGGGAAGATCGATAACTTCTATACTCTCCATTTCATCAGCAGAGCGTTCGGGAAGTGAGAAGGGACAGAGGGCCACGTGGTACACTACTCCTACATTTCTTTTTCCAGTAGTGCTCATTACTCTGTCCCATAGATAACACTGAAAACCCACCAGGACAGAGAACCTACATGCCTTGTCGTCCTGAGAACAATGATCTAATTAAGTCTCGCTATAATGAAACGATACAAAACATAATTATCGGGTGTTTTCTAAGGCAGGTGAGAGGGCTCCATCAAGCATTTCAAATGAATGCACAAAAACACAAACACATCCATACACAAACAACTCCATGGTGGAAAAGACAGCAAACCACCAACCTAGCCGCAGGGCAAGATCATACATATTTAATTTGAATTATAATAAACACACTGTGCAGACATATTCAGAAGGGTAATAAATGGAGTGGGAAACGGCCACCAGTTTACCCAGTTCCCTGTTCTCTGCACGCTTGTTGTTTTGCTTGTTTTAATTATGTTGGGTTTGTGCCTGAGGGGTAGAGAAGCTCCCTGAGCTGGCTGGTGTTACTGGGCTGTAGTATCGCCCCACCACAGGTGGGCTTGAGGAAGACCAAGCCTTATCTGCAAAGAGCCAGCCGCAAGCCAGCACGCAATCCCACACATAAACACACACACATACAACTGCACGCTCACACACCGAAATGAATGCATACACACAGACCATAACACACACACATACACCGCACACACAAACTCTGCATGCATACACACTAGAGGTTGACCGATTAATCAGAATGGCCGATCAATTAGGGCCGGGTTCAAGTTTTCATAACAATCGGAAATCGGTATTTTTGGACACCAATTTGGCCAATTTTTTTTACACCTTTATTTAACTAGGCAAGTCAGTTAAGAACACATTCTTATTTTCAATGACGGCCTAGGAACGGTGGGTTAACTGCCTTGTTCAGGGGCAGAACGACAGATTTTTACCTTGTCAGCTCGGGGATTCGTTTTTTGCAACCTTCCGGTTACTAGTCCAACGCTCTAACCACCTGCCTTACATTGTACTCCACAAGGAGCCTACATGTCAGGCTGACTACCTGTTATGCGAGGGCAGCAAGAAGCCAAGGTAAGTTGCTAGCTAGCATTAAACTTATCTAATAAAAAACAATCACTAGTTAACTACACATGGTTGATGATATTACAAGTTTATCTAGCGTCTCCTGCGTTGCATATAATCGATGCGGTGCCTGTTAATTTCTTATCGAATCATAGCCTACTTCGCCAAACGGGTGATGATTTAGCACTGTCGTTGCACCTAACCATAAACATCAGTGCCTTTCTTTAAAATCAATACACAAGTATATATTTTTAAACCTGCATATTTAGTAAATATTGCATTCTAACATGAATTTCTTATAATTAGGGAAATTGTGTCACTTCTCTTGCGTTCCGTGGATGCAGTCAGGGTATATGCAGCAGTTTGGGCCGCCTGGCTCGTTGCAAACTGTTAGAAGTCCATTTATTCCTAACAAAGACCGTAATTAATTTGCCAGAATTGTACATAATTATGTCATAACATTGAAGGTTGTAAAATGTAACAGCAATATTTAGACTTAGGGATGCCACCCGTTAGATAAAATACAGAACGGTTCCGTATTTCACTGAAAAAATAAACGTTTTGTTTTCGAAATGATAGTTTCCGGATTCGACCATATCAATGACCAAATGCTCGTATTTCTGTGTGTTATTATGTTATAATTAAGTCTATGATTTGATAAAGCAGTCTGACTGAGCGGTGGTAGGCAGCAGCAGGCTCATAAGCATTCATTTAAACAGCATTTTCGTGCGTTTGATAGCAGCTCTTCGCTGTGCTTCAAGCATTGAGCTGTTTATGACTTCAAGCCTATCAACTCCCAAAATTAGGCTGGTGTAACCGATGTGAAATGGCTAGCTAGTTAGCGGGGTGCGCGCTAATAGTGTTTCAATCGGTGACGTCACTTGCTCTGAGACTTGGAGTAGTTGTTCCCCTTGGATTTTGTGGAGTGATGGGTAACGATGCTACGAGGGTGGCTGTTGTCGATGTGTTCCTGGTTCGAGCCCAGGTAGGAGCGAGGAGAGGGACGGAAGCTATACTGTTACACTGGCAATACTAAAGTGCCTATAAGAACATCCAATAGTCAAAGGTATATGAAATACAAATGGTATAATAGAGAGAAATAGTTCTATAATTCCTATAATAACTGCAATCTAAAACTTCTTACCTGGGAATATTGAAGACTCATGTTAAAAGGAACCACCAGCTTTCATATGTTCTCATGTTCTGAGCAAGGAACTTAAACGTTAGCTTTTTTACATGGCACATATTGCACTTTTACTTTCTTCCCCAACACTTTGTTTTTGCATTATTTAAACCAAATTGAACATGTTTCATTATTTATTTGAGGCTAAATTGATTTTATTGGTGTATTATATCAAGGTAAAAGAAAAGTGTTCATTCAGCATTGTTGTAATTGTCATTATTACAAAAAAAAATAAAAAATTGGCTGATTAATCGGTATCGGCTTTTTTTGGTCCTCCAATAATCGGTATCGGCGTTGAAAAATCATAATCGGTCGACCTCTAATATACACAGACCATAACAGGTACGCATCCACACTGCATGCACCTTGTGAACACACACACACACACCAATGTTCATTTGTAAACACCTCTGCCAGAAATACACTTCCTTCTTACGTCTGTCAATCATCCCTGAGGCTCTTCTGCTGTAGTGATGAGAATCAGCTTTGGTGTGGAGGGGAGGACGAGGGGAATACGAGGGAGGATGGGAGGAGAGAGTGAAGGAAGGAAGATGGGAGAGGTGAATCTCCTCTGTCTTTTCAGAACTGCTCTGGGTTCTCTTTCCAGGAAGAGACAAAGAGAGTGTGAGACCAAGCAAGAGACAATAGTATTGTACAGATATCCAACACACCTTGATAAGCATGGTTCCACCCAGATACTGTATGAACGCATACAAATGAAGGAATGAAAACAGAACAGACATCAACATCTTTATTAAAACATCAAAGACTATGCAGTGACTGTCTGAGCATATGTCGAGTATTGCATTGCTGAGATCAAGTGTGGTTTTATGACTCTGTTGGTGGTCCTGAACCCAAAGTGTCTCCTTTATGTTCCTGTGTCTCAGTTTGCCAAACAGAGTGCGATGCCATAAGCGGGGTGATGCAAACACACCACTTAAAGAGATGCGATATCAACCGCAAATCCAAGCATGGCACTTGGGATTACAATGGCTGCAATCTCTCAATGTAAAATAACCACTCTACAGGTAGGAAACCACATTATCACACACACACACAGGAAATGAGTGGTAAAAACTGATCTGGAGATAAAGCAGTTCCACAGGCAGCAGTGTGAAGAGGTGTAGCTTCGGGTTACAGTTTCTGGCCCAGCTTCACACACCAGGCCCACTAAAAGCACTCCTTAAACAATGTGAATATTTGTCTCCTCGCTGGTTCCCCAAACACCCAGGTACTTGAGTTGCGGTTGGTGACATTGACAGTGTGGAATGCTTTGGCCGCTATGTCACCCCCTGGTATCGGTGATGCTGTAAATGACATCACCGCATCAAGTGGAGAGTCCTGGCCAATCAGAACTGATGTAGCGGGTAAAGTAAATCTGTGCCTGGGGTGCGTCTGGGATTACCTATGTATGAGTCTATCCGGTGGGTTCATACTGTGGTAAATGGAAGAGTAATCTAATATGTGCATCCTCCCCTCTCATCCCTTTGGCCAAATGGCATAGACAGGAATATGGAGGGAAATTGATTCTTGAAAACGGATTACAACGAACCTCAAGGGTCTTCACACTATCTATCATAACAGTGGACATACACAGAGACAACACACATAGCACTCTGCACTCAGCACTCACATGCAACATACAGGTAACTGCCAAAATAAAGGAAACACCAACATAAAGTGTCTTAAGAGCATTGGGCCACCACTAGCCGCCAGAACAGCTTCAATGCGCCTTGGCATATATTCTGGGATGTGACACCATTCTTCCATGAGAAATTCCATCATTGGTGTTCTGGTGATGGTGGTGGAAAACGCTGTCTCAGGTGCCGCTCCAGCACCTCCCAAAAGTGTTCAATTGGGTTGAGATCTGGTGACGACACACACACACACACACACACCCTTTATACCCCCTATGCTCTTTTGAGACTCCTCTTTCAAAGTCACTTCTAGCCATGGTAGCCAAAATCATGGGCAACTGGGCATTTTTATACATGACCCTAAGCATGATGGGATGTTAATTGCTTAATTAATTTAGGAACCACACCTGTGTGGAAGCACCAGGGGGAGACGATTGCCCCCTCTCAGTGAAGCCACAGAAGTTCAAGGCCAACCACGGTCCTGCAGGCATTGTTAGCAGAAAACAGGATCCCCATTATAGTGAATGGAAAAATGGCAAACTTTGTGAAAATAAAAATATGTTTAGAAGACAATATTGGTACCAATAATTGCTTCTAATACACCAGATGTATGGCCTTGTAACACAGAAGAAGTTATAAGGATAACTTAGTTGCTAGTGGCAGCCTGCAGTACCCCATTCGGCCATCAACTTCATATACTCAAGAGGGGGCAGCACTGGGCTAGCCTGCAATATCACTTCCTAGAATAGCTCAAACTGCTCATGTTATGTCTCTATGAGACACCATCTTAACATAATTAATTTGGCTTCAATGCGCTATTGAGTCTTCACATAGGAATGAATGGTGACACGTGATCGACGGCTTTGTCCATTCATATATACCAGAGATTATCAACTAGATTCAGCCTAGATTATTCTTGAGCGGATGGTCAGAGGGCGGGAACATAATTACAAACAATTTGTAGACTGAGAATTGGCCGCAAGATGCCCAAACAGATATAATATTTGACTAAAACTTCATCTCAAACCTTGCAAAACATACTAATTAAACCTTGCTTACATTTGTATGTGATCACATATACAGTATCTCTCTATTATGCGTGGGAATGATATGGAACAGATTTCCAAAATTAAAATCACTTGGAGCTGATTTGTTGGTGTTTTTACAGTCTTTTATGTCAAAGAATTAAAACAAATATATTTGGGGGGCCAAATAAAATAAACGGTACTTGGCGAACCATGATATATACAGTCATTGGGAAGCACCTGCTTTCAATATACTTTGTATCCCTCATTGAATCGAGTGGTTCCTTTATTTTGGCAGTTACATGTATATAGGTACATACAATACACACAAGGTAACTAGGTAAATCTTTATGTGTCACTATGACTGCACCTGGTAGAAAACTAGCCAGGCCTAATGAGAGCAGGCAGATATGAGGGAGGAGTTAGGGGGGCTATAGAACAGAGGGCAGAGGGACTGCTTATTGAAACAATCACATTTGTCCATAAAAGTCTGTTAGCTGCATTGATGTGATCCGCAGACTAGGCCCAGGATTACTGTCCACACTTAGACAGGGATTTGGAGCTGGCTGGTCCGTAGTTACTGCTCTATGCCTTAGCCTTTAACAACATCTCTCATTTGGAGAGAGAGGTCTACCGTCTCTACAGCTAATACAACACAGATGGTTATTTAAAAGAACAAACACGAAACAGATGAGAGAGAGAGGGAAAACAAGAGATTTATATTGGGATGGTTTGGTGTTTTTGCTATGATTCTACTTCAGATTCTTTAATAGAGTTGAGACTAATGGGTTGCGGTCTTGAATTAGGTCAGCTTGTCTGTCTCCTGAGAAGGTTTAAGTATGATGTCAATGTTCAGGCTGGGGGAGACCCCCATACCCTATACTTAATGACCTCATTCGTCTGGGAGTATTTGCGTAACGTCTCTGGCTGGGATCTGGGATGGAAACTAACAGGGAAAAAACAGGACGGTATGCAGGGGTAGAGTTCAGTGCTGGCACGGAATACTGCGCTGGAACCCGGGAAGGGATGGGAAGGACAGGATCAAGTTGGCTGTGACAAAGTCCATTGGACATCAGAGAGAGAGAGAGGACGCTCCGCTCTGCTCCGGACGTTAAGTGGAGGAGATTGGAGGAGAGTTGCTTCATGGCTCTCTCAGAGAAACCAGAATGTAGAACCTTTCTTCATCCCCCTCTCTCTCTCTTTTCCCCTCTCTCTCTTCCCTGGCCAAGTTTATAATGAGTTCCGGCAAATTGGGATTCAGCAGAACATCTAAGGGTGTGCAGGAGCAGAGCAGTGTTTATGGGTAATCACATGTGTTGAAAGAAACATTCATCAGATCTGTTGGTTACTATACTTTTCAACTGACCACGTACTCCATGTATGCCTCATCTCACCCAGGAGATGCACATCAAATCCCCCTGATGGGATATATAGTTATATAAGGACGTAACAAATTGATTCTGACCTCTCCATACCAGAAACTTCAAAGTCAACCGAGACAATGTCAAGTCCCCCACTACTTCATAGTCTGTGTTTCCCATGCCTTCCAGACCAGTATTCTAGACATACACACACAGTCACACACTCAGGCTCTTTGTAGTGAAAAATAGGGCAAGACAGAGTGCCTGGCAGTCTTCTCAGGCTGTATAAACTACAATTAAATGAACAGCTGAACACTGTCATTTACTCAGGTATGTGGGAAAGGAATGTATGTGTGTTTATGTGCTTGTGTGTGGCCTTGTGTGTGAGCGAGATGCCTACAACCACTCGCTCTCAAAATGTCCACTGACAGTAGCAGTAGTGCCACACACAGTCTATTTGAAACTCACTCCTAAACATGGCTGGAAAATGCTATGAATTCTGATACGTATAAAGAAGCCCTTTTCAAAGTTACGGCCCCTAGTTGAGCATGTGGGCTGTCCACACACACAGTAAGAGCAAAGCAGAGCAGAGGCCTCTGGAGAAAGAGCAAACGCCTGGGGCTCGGTCAACCCCCCTGCTGGTGCATTTCTGCTCACTGTGCCTTTCCCACTGAGAGGAGAACAGAGGCACAGGGTGCAGGATACTAAGAAAGGGAGAGAAATTAAGTTCAATAAGACTGCAAAGTAGTTAGATAATGTGTGAGTCTGTGGGTGTGTGTGTGTGTGTGTGTGCAATGACAGAGTCTATAGAAAGAGCAGTCTCATACAGGCCTGCCAAATCCTTAAATGCTTTTCAAATTTCACACACTAGCGCGACAGTCATTTTCATGGCACTGTTTATTTGCTTGACACCATCATACAGAGTAATCCTAAGTGCTGGCAATAGCAGAGTGCTATAACACAGGACTGTGTGTGTGTATCAGCATGAACTACATTTATTTTAGATCTTAATTGCGCCCCTGACAGCGGCGGCCTAGATGTGAACTCTCTGTCACACTGTGAGGGGAGACAGCATGAGCAGCACTGAGCACCAAGCCATTTACAGAGCAGCATGGGACCATAGCCCACTTAGGAGTGCATATCCCACTTACAGAACCCCCATCATGCACACACACACACACACACACACACACACACACACACACACACACACACACACACACACACACACACACACACACACACACACACACACACACACACACACACACACACACACACACACACACACACACACGCGCACATATACAGACACATTACACACACTACACAGATACATCCAAACAAAACCATACATACACACATACAAACACACACATTCTTAGAACTTGAAAGGACTCTCTCACCCTTTCAATGTTAATGGCCGGTCTACAGAGGCTATTTCCATAAAGGTGCATGTGAAACAGCAGAATGAATGGTCGGAGCCCTGGATGTTATTGGCCTGAATGGGAATGAATGACATCATAAATCCAAGGCAGGATTGAGATTCCGAGAAGGCTGTTTTCAGAGGATGTTGATCCTAGACAATGGAAACAATCCTGGCAGCAGCCAGGTGGAATGAAAGGATCTTGTTGTTGGAACTTAGCACATGATTTACAAGGCAATGTAAATGTTTGGACAGGAAATTAATGAGGGGCCAATTCGGCTTGAGCGGGCATTGTCTATCAATACAGCCACAGTAATGTGCTTGGCTGGGATGTTGTTAAAAAGACATTCCCTTCTGTTGGGGGAGGCTAGGGGCTAGATAAGTGTTCCCCTAGCCTGGCCAAGGCCACAGTCAGTCATTAGCTAGACTGGGAGTTGGGAGCTCCTCACTGGGACTAAGAGCTGAGACGAATCTACCCTGGGGGGCTAAGGTTGTGACAACACATCCACACATTATAACCCCCATCTCACTCCCCTGGACCCACACCAGTCTCTAAAAGTGATTAAGGTTGGAAACAACTGAGACTTCGTCGCTCCCCACTCTGAATCAACAGGAGCCACTCCAGTCTTCTCCTCCCATTGTATATCCTATGGAACCATCCCTCAAACACTACACAACCGCAAGACAATTTGACCTTTGAGACTCAATAAAAAAGGAATACAGAGGGAAGAGTGGCAATAAAACAAGCAGTCTAGCAATACACTGCCCTGCCATGAAGGAGCAAGTCAGTTCATTATAGTGAAGAACAGTCATTCCTAGAGCTCTATAATTACCCAACCTGAATTCTACAGGAATTCTGTTAATGTCAATCACCCCCTCAGGTCTAACCTGGCTAGATGACATTTCTTACTGTATCACGTTTCTCTTTGTCTCTACCCTCGAACGCTGCAAGCTGGAATTGAGGGATTGTTGAAGGCACATGTGTGATATATGTGTGAGTGCAGAGAAACAGCAGTGGGTGTGTTCAGTGAGAGATGAGGATGGAGTGGACACCATGTGGCTAGAGGGGATAGGATTAAAGGTTAATAACCTGTTCACTGCAGGACACTCATCATATACAGTAGCAGCCATGCGACCTTGCATAACCTCCCATCAGCTCTGCAATTATGCAGAGGCCATGAATCAAAAAATATAATCAAACGTACAAATGATGTTTTCACCTTGATCATAAACAGCAGTAGTTGATGAATGTACAGTATTGTGTGTGTCAGACACACTGCAGGTTTAAATGTTCCGAGGTGAAACCGAGGTGTGTTGCTGCTGAGCAGAGTAAAGCAAGGTGCAGTGCGGTTCTATGGGAGAAAATGTCAGTGAGATGAATGACTACCTGATGTCCCATTTATCACAGAGCTCATCCACACAGCCACTGATCCTCCGCCTGGATCTCTCATGAGTTCATTATCTTCGCACACAACCACCAGAGACCACTGCCGTCAAAGACAGCACCACTCAACACCTCTGATCCCCACCCTTACCACACACCCCCTCTCCATCCCACCCATCCTCTCTCTATCACCCTGGAGCAATTTCTTCCGATGAGGTAAGGTTTCAATTTCAGATAGTCACAAAGGCATCAAATTTAGCTTAAAGTAGCAGTTTGAGCGCCTCTGCAGTGGAGGGGCTGGCGGATCGCCACATGCTGTGGTTGTTATTCAACTCTGTCTTTTACTCTCAGGTAGAGAGAGAAGGGCTCTGGATGTACTGCAACCCAGACTGAGAGAGACAAACGGAGTATACTGTGGCTTCTACTGCTAAGGAGAAGCAATAACCTCATCATCAGCTTACTGCAGAACATACAGGACACAGAATGAGAGGATATCATTATGATCAGTTAGGGCTGAAGTATTTGTGACGCGCACATCACACTGAATGGATGAGAGATAAGTATTGATGTCTTTTGTATCTGTGGCATTCAGGTGCATACTGCTGAACAAACCAAACAAACAACCCTGTTCATGGCCCCTATCTCACTCTCGACCTGAAATGCTCTGTGCACACCCGCTTTATAACACACACACACACACACACACACACACACACACACACACACACACACACACACACACACACTTTAGAACACACACACTGTACACAGAAACCGGATAGGCCTACACCCACACCAATACACACACACACTAACTCAATCACTCCCACATTGTATAGTAACTACAGTAATCTTCTTTCCCCACTAATGAAATCGGCCATCAGTCCAGCCCTTCATTAGAAGCTTCCAAATGATGCGTTGTCCGTCCATACTGAGTGTTGCTCTCCTAGGAGAGGAGACTGACTCCTGATAGTGCAGCCAGCCAGGCATGCAGGCAAAGGCTGAGGCTGCATTACAAGGTCAACCTCTGGTTAATTAAGCTGAAGATCGGCATGTCCTCTCTCTATGATAACAAGGTTAGCCCTCAGGGCACAGTACTCTACTCTACTCTACTGTACTCAAACAGCCAGCGCTACTGAGGCCCCTCTTCTCCTTGACTTAGTCATTCACACCCACTAAGACTGAAGGTTTAACTCAGCCAGGTTAGGTGGAGTGGCTGAAGAACAGGAGCTGGTTTATTAATGGGACTTGAATTGATGTGATGGAGAGTAGGGATGTGAAAAATTGAAAACATTTCTTAAGGTTTAAACAGCCTTTTTCCCCCAATATTTTTTTGTAAAAAAGTTACAAGAAATGTATAAATCCCACCTGAATTCACAATGCAGCTGCCAGCAATGGTTTGGGCCTCACGATTCGTTCCTTTCAGATGGTTAAGCATTAGAGGTCGACCGATTATCATTTTCAACGCCGATACCGATACCGATTATTGGAGGACCAAAAAAAGCCGATACCGATTAATTGGCCAATTTTTATATACGTATATATGTGTAATAATGACAATTACAACAATACTGAAGGAACACTCATTTTAACTTAATATAATACATCAGTAAAATCAATTTAGTCTCAAATAAAAAATGAAACATGTTCAATTTGGTTTAAATAATGCAAAAACAAAGTGTTGGAGAAGAAAGTGAAAGTGCAATATGTGCCATGTAAAAAATGTAAAGTTTAAGTTCCTTGCTCAGAACATATGAAAGCTGGTGGTTCCTTTTAACATGAGTCTTCAATATTCCCAGATTAAGAAGTTTTAGGGTGTAGTTATTATAGAACAATTTCTCTCTATACCATTTGTATTTCATATACCTTTGACTATTGGATGTTCTAATAGGTACTTTAGTATTGCCAGCCGAATCTCGGGAGTTGATAGGCTTGAAGTCATAAACAGTGCATTGCTTGAAGAACGGCGAAGAGCTGCTGGCCAATGCAGGAAAGTGCTGTTTGAATGAATGCTTACAAGCCTGCTTCTGCCTACCACCGCTCAGTCAGACTGCTCTATGAAATCATAGACTTAATTATAATATAATAACACACAGAAGTACGAGCCTTAGGTCATTAATATAGTCAAATCCGGAAACTATCTTTCGAAAACAAAACGTTAATTTTTTCTGTGAAATACGGAACCGTTCCGTGTTTTATCCCTAAGTCTAAATATTGCTGTTACATTGCACAACCTTCAATGCTATGATATAATTATGTACAATTCTGGCAAATTAATTACGGTCTTTGTTAGGAGGAAATGGTTTTCACACAGTTGGCAACGAGCCAGGCAGCCCAAACTGCTGCATATACCCTGACTCTGCTTGCACAGAACGCAAGAGAAGTTTCCCTAGTTTAAAGAAATTCATATTAGCAGGCAATATTAACTAAATATGCAGGTTTAAAAATATATACTTGTGTATTGATTTTAAGAAAGGCATTGATGTTTATGGTTAGGTACACATTGGTGCAACGGCAGTGCTTTTTTTGCGAATGCGCTTGTTAAATCACCCGTTTGGCAAAGTAGGCTGTGATTCAATGATGAATTAATAGGCACCACATCGATTATATGCAACGCAGGACAAGCTAGATAAACTAGTAATATCATCAACCATGTGTAGTTAACAAGTGATTATGTTAAGATTGATTGTTTTTTATAAGATAAGTTTAATGCTAGCTAGCACCTCACCTTGGCTCCTTGCTGCACTCGCATAACAGGTAGTCAGCCTGCCACACAGTCTCCTCGTGGAGTGCAATGTAATCGGCTATAATCGGTGTCCAAAAATGCCGATTATCGATTGTTATGAAAACTTGAAATCGGCCCTAAGTAATCGGCCATTCCGATTAATCGGTCGACCTCTATTAAGCATTGCACCTGTACTATCATTACATTACCTCAAATCCACCTCCCACAGTTAGCATTTCCTTCTCATATAACTTCTCAAAATATTGCCATACAGGACTTCACTGCTGTCGCGTTTCTTTCTCTGCCATTTTTCTAATTGTTAACAATGATGTAGTGTTGGAGAGTTGACTCCAAAATAATTGATTCCTCAAACCTCATGCACATCGACTCCCGGTGTCATCTCCCATTTCCCATCTTCCATTACGCAAGGAATCGACTCCTCAGATTCAGTATTTTTGGAACGGAGGAGACTGATTAGTTGCCGAACACAAACACACATATTTTATAGCATGCTAGCGAGGGACGGAGAGAGAGGGGCACAGTTTAGGCAGGTCGGCCACCAGGCAGACAGTCACAACCATGCACTAGGCCTATCTATCGGCAATCAAAAGCTGTGTCACGCAATGGAATGCTATAGCTTGCAATTTCTTGGTTGCAATGTCTCGCAACTTCAGTAAAGCAGGGTTAATCATCAATGAATAGTCTAGGATATTCTACAAGTACAAGACCGAAGACTGGACACACACTTGAATCATTAGCGAAGAGAAAGAGCAGGGGTGTAATTATTAGTCAAAATAGTTGACTAATCACAGAAAATATATATATATTGGACAAATTCAAGTAGGTCCCTCCCTATTTCGTTCCGTTTGCTTCCGTTTAAGAAACGTTTAGCAACATAATCTGCGTAATGACTACGCCCCAGGCGAACCAGCGCAAGGGAGAGAGAGGAGGGGGCAGGCAGAAAAAATGTGGTGCACACATGTCTTGGTAATCTGTTTTGCATGCCTCGCAAATTCACCAAAGTAGCCTAAAGTTTGCCTCTTCCTCTGGTATTATTTACATTTTACATCTTTCCCCCAGGCATTTATAGCTTATCGTCTAGTTAGGCTACAGTGCCTTCAGAAAGTATTCACACACCTTGACTTATTCCACATTTTGTTGTGTTACAGCCTGAATTCAAAATTGAACAAATATATTTTTTATCACCCATCTACACAAATACCCCATAATGACAAAGTGAAAATATTTGTATTATTATATATATTTTTTCAAATGTATTTAAAATGAAATACAGAAATATTTAACTGAGTCAATACATGTTAGAATCACCTTTGGCAGTGTTTTACATCTGTGAGTCTTTCTGGGTAAGTCTCCAAAAGCTTTGCACACCTGGATTGTACAATATTTGCACATTCTTTGAAAATTCTTCAAGCTCTGTCAAGTTGGTTGTTGGTCATTGATAGACAGCCATTTTCAAGTGTTGCCATATATTGTCAAGCCTATATTATTCAAAACTGTAACTAGGCCACTCAGGAACATTAATTGTCGTCTTGGTAAGCAACTCCAGTGTATATTTGGCCCTGTGTTTTAGGTTATTGTCCTGTTGAAAGGTGAATTTGTCTCCCAGTATCTGTTGGAAAACAGACTGAAGCAGGTTTTCCGCTAGGACTTTGCCTGTGCTTAGTGTTATTCCATTTATTTTTATCCTAAAAAAACTCTCTAGTCCTTGCTGATGATAAGCATACCCATAACATGATGCAGCCACCACCATGCCTGAAAATAGGAAAAGTGGTACTCAGTGATGTGTTGGATTTGTCCCAAACATAACGCTTTGTATTCAGGACATCAAGGTCATTTCTTTGCCACATTTTTTGCAATTTTACTTCAGTGTCTTATTGCAAACAGGATGCATGTTTTGGAATATTTATATTCTGTATAGGCTTCTTCTTCACTCTGTTATTTAGCTTAGTATTGTGGAGTAACTACAATGCTGTTGATCCATCCTCAGTTTTCTCCTATCACGGTCATTACACTCTGTAACTGTTTTAAAGTCCCCATTGGCCTCATGGTGAGATCCCTGAGTAATTTCCTTCCTCTCTGACAACTGAGTTAGGACAGACACCTGTATCTTTGTAATGACTGGGTGTATTGATACACCATCCAAAGTGTAATTATTAACTTCACCATGCTGAATGGGATTTTCAATGTCTGCTTTTTATGTTTTTACCAATCTATCAATAGGTGCCCTTCTTTGTGAGGCAAACCTCCCTGCTCTTTGCGGTTGAATCTGTGTTTGAAATTCACTGCTCGACTGAGGATCTTTACAGATAATTGTAGTGTGTGGTAGGTACAGAGATGAGATAGTCATTCAATAATCATATTATTATTATTGCACACAGATTGAGTCCTTGCAACCTATTATATGACTTGTCAAGTACATTTTTCGTCCTGAACTTATTTATGATTGCCATAATAAAGGGGTTGAATACTTACTGAATCAAGACATTCCAGCTTTTCATTTTTTATTCACTTATAAAAATGTCTAAAAACATAATTCCACTTTGACATTTTAAATTCTATCACTAACACACCATAATTAGGAAAAAGTCAAGGGGTGTGAATACTTTCTGAAGGCACTGTATAACATGGAAAATAATATATTTATTTATACTATACTGAGTTTTTTATTTTGTGAAATAAATAAGAAAACAAACATTGTTTTTGGGTATGGGTTTTTTCTTGACGTTAAGGATCCCAAATGAATTGAAATATTTTAACGTTTAAACATTTAAACACACCCCTAATGGAGATGGACTGGGGAGCATACCAACCATGCCATGCTGAGCCCAAACCAGACCAGACGAAGAATGAGGCCAGCCTCTGGGACTGGAGCCATGATGGTTTATCCATCTATCCATCCGGTTGAAGTGAACCACCACTGACTGAGGCCTGGTAAACCAAGCAACCACAATGGAGGAGCCAAGCCGAACACAGAGCGCCGAACACAATAGAAGAATGTTTACAATTACAGTATACCAAGACTGTGAATCAGGCTGACTTCTCCACGGTGTTTATCATTTACTCCATGGGAACTACATAATGACAGAGACAGAGTACTGAATCCTTAAAATGTTAATTCATGGGTTTTAAAGTGAAAAATGTACCCAGCAGAATCCTGTCTAAATCTAATATAAAAGTGTCCCTGATGCACATTGACAAGCTGATCTCAGCGTATTCTTTATCAGAGATCTCACCACTGCACTGACCAATCCGGACCCCTCTCTCTCTTACTCATTCAGATGAGAGTGGCATGGTCACATGCTGCTGATGTTTAGGCTAAGAGTGGTGGAGTGGGGCAAGGCCAGGTACACTGCAGGGGGCTGTTCAATCCCAAACAATTATGGGAACTATTGGAGCCTTCAGCCTGACTCAATATACATGCTTATCAGTGGATACCAGCCCCCAGCATTACAGATACTGGCTCATCATAGATCTGCAAATTAAGGCCAATTAAGTGAGTTTTGGACTCTTTATGAAGAAAGCTGCGCTGATGGGAAAGCTATTCATTAAGATTCAGTCTTCCCTAGAAAGCTTTGAACTGTGTATCTGGTGTGTCACTAATGACTGACTGAGCGTGGGGGAGAGAGCAGGAGGAATGGGTGTGTGGTACAGGGATAATGCCCATTTTTTGCCTATCCTCCCTAACAAGATTGAGCTGTTTCACACATCCTGATTAGTCCTAATCCTGCGCTTAATTATTCAAAGATCCAAGCTAATCACTAGTGTGTGTGTGTGTGTGTGTGTGTGTGTGTGTGTGTGTGTGTGTGTGTGTGTGTGTGTGTGTGTGTGTGTGTGTGTGTGTGTGTGTGTATGTCTGTGTGTGTGCCTGTGTGTGTGCCTGTGTGTGTGCCTCTGTGTGTCCATGTGTGAATGCAAGAGAACAGGAAAAATCCAGAAGAAAAGTATTGATCAGATCTCATATTCAATCAATCAATCGATAGACACCTTTATGAAACTAAGAGAGTTGACACAGAGCCAAATGAATATCAGCAACCTTTGTCCTGCTATCACCATGGCATTTTACAGCTGTCCTTTGAAAACATAATTCCTCCCACACATACCTGGCTGCACACACAAACCTTATCCTCCATTAACCATTGACTATCTAATACAGCTCATTTCACATTGAAATTCAATTGGGGCAGGTGGATGGTTTGTGATAATGTAGTTTGGGGGAGCTATTCCTACTGAGGTTAGCCCTAGAACAGTGGGTGCTAATTGGCCCTAGACAGTAGAGAAGAGCATGTTGTCGGAGTCCCGTAACGTTGCCGTCAGGAAGGGTATGGCAGGAGGTGGAGAGGGAGGACAAGAAGAGAGCAACATATGAAGCTAGTTATGAGTCAAGCTGCCAAGGTGGGTTCTGTGCAGCTGACACCTGGCTGGGTTAAACTATGTTGTTTGATGAGGAGAGAGCTACTTGTCTCTAGGTGCCAAGGGTATGTGGCATGCAACCCTATCACATTATATGCGATTTCTTCTGTAAACATACAGGGTTATGCATAAACCCTCCCACCCAGAGTTGGAAGCAGCCCAATAGTCTTATCTTAGTAAGTGTTTGGCTGACGTCAAGAAGACCATCAGGAATCCTGGGGTATTAAAGAGAATGAAGACATGTAGGGCCGTCCTGAGGGCTCTGTTTGGACTCCCACCGAGAAGAGGGGGGAGAGCGATTTATTTTTAGGGAGGGGGTGGGGGTAGTCAGGAGACGGGCTAGGGGAGATGGACTAGGGCTGAGAGGAACAGGCTTTTATATGATTAAACATTTCCACCTAGGTCAGCTCTGCTCAATGGGTTCCACTCTGTACTCAGCCACATTCTACTCAGAGAAAAGCTGGTATTGACACTCTAAAAATAATACAATATAAGACAGGTCAGTATTAGGTCCTTGTTTATTGGTAAAAACCCCACTGGGGTATTAGCAACCATGATGCCTTGTCATAAGAGCATAATATGCACTCCAAATGTGTTTTTCACAAAGACCCTTTTTAAAGCCAGTTGAGAGTGAAACCAGCTGTCTGACCCTCTCCACACACTCCCTGTCTCCATAGCTTTACAGCGGGAGGAGGAGGAGGACACTGGCTGGAAAGCCAAAGTAAACAGACACTCCAGGGCCAGACACGTGGGATCTCTCCTCATCTCAACCACATACAAACCCATGGGCAGGAGAAAAAACTAAGCAGCGTTTATTTACAGGACCAATTATCCAAAACTGACCTCGCTCTCCCTCAGCACTGAGCACACAGCTGAGGCCGGACACCTCAGAAGGACAGGAAGCTTTGGTAGAGATAGAACAAATAGCCCACAAGACCCTTAGCATTCTTTAGCTTTGGGCCCGATGGTCTATCTAAAACAACAGACCAGCATGGTATGCAGAGGGATGGTTGCCTGTTTGGTTCAGGGTCAGTGACAGGGTCCTCTAGGGAGAGACCTCTCTGCTTCACCTCAGGTCCCAGGAAGCAACAGTCTGAAGCCTCACAGCACCGTGGACTGACGGGGAGGAGGGGGAGGCTGAGGGGAGAGGGGGAGGGGGAGGCTGAGAAGGAGGAGAGGGAGGCTAGTGGGCAGAGGTGGAGGGGAACTCCATGCCCCAGGCCAAGAACATAATTCAGACACACACATTCCAGGCACTCCTCTGGGGCAGGCGCTGATCCGCCACAAAAACCTAGGAGTGTGTGCGTGTGTACGCCTGCGTGAGTGCGTGAATACGTGTGTGTGTGTGGAGGTGTGATGACCTCTGACCTCTAGCCCCAGAGGCACTTGTTAAAGCCCTCCGTGTCTTCCTCAGCCCCAGGCTGGCGGCCAAGGCTCACTGAGCACCCCAGGAAACCAGCACGTAAACAAGGAAAGCAATCAGGAAACACTGCTTTCAGCACAACTCTGACAACACGCACACACACACACAAACGAGCACACACAAACACCATTACCCATGCACACACATGCACACCCACATCCAAACACACAACAGATATTTCAAACAACTTGTCAATGAATGAAAAAGGATACATTTATTAGTATGGGAAAGAAAGACATGAAATAACTCAGATAATGACAACAAGAAATACTCCACGGCAAAATTCCCTCTAAATTCACTGTATAACTGTGCTGTGCTTTGTTGAGCCACAAACCAATAAAGCATGAACGAGACCGACCAAGCAAGCAGTGAAAACAAATGGATGGTGACAGTTGCATAACGGTGTGGTTTTATTGTGGTTTATTGCAGGTCTTAGTGTTCTCTGTTGGGGTGATAGAATTTCTTTCTCAGGTATTCAAGTGTTCCTAGTGAGCAGAGTTCTCAGTGAGGGCTCTTCTAGTGGCTTGGCAACACACCTTGCTTACAGGGTCCATTTGTCACAGCTTTATTTTCATATGGGTTAACTGTAGATCACTGTGTTGTGTATGTGGGAGTTTGTGCGTTATGACAAGGTATGGGTTAACTGTAGATCACTGTGTTGTGTATGTGGGAGTTTGTGCGTTATGACAAGGTATGGGTTAATTGTAGATCACTGTGTTGTGTATGTGGGAGTTTGTGCGTTATGACAAGGTATGGGTTAATTGTAGATCACTGTGTTGTGTATGTGGGAGTTTGTGCGTTATGACAAGGTATGGGTTAACTGTAGATCACTGTGTTGTGTATGTGGGAGTTTGTGCGTTATGACAAGGTATGGGTTAATTGTAGATCACTGTGTTGTGTATGTGGGAGTTTGTGCGTTATGACAAGGTATGAAAAAGGTAACAATGTGATCTTGTTGTCACCTCCAGCTCAACTCTCAACAAAAACACAGCCAACTCACTTCAAACATAAATCACAAACCAGGTTTAAAATATCCACCCCAAAAAAGAGAAGGAAACAAATTGCTTTAAAAACCATTACGGTGTGGTTGAGGGAGTAAGCTGTGCCAAGATTGCTGCCGGCAGGAGAGAGAAAGAACACAGAGGAATGACTGAATGCTACATTTAGCTTGAGCTGTGTGCATGTCCTTTTAACTTGAATGATAGGGCAAAATGTTGATTTCCGCACAAACAGACATATGCAAACTATTATTTTTCATAAGATGGCCATAAACAATAAGTGGTAATGTTTTAGAAAGGTCTGGAACCACCTTTCTGCTAAACATAGTTACACATTCCTGAGGTGTACTCACTTTTGAGGACACAAGCTCAAGTACATATTAGAAATAATATGATAATACGAAAAATCAAATATGTTTTTTCCCCCTATTCAACAAGTGGGACAATAGTGCTTGAAATACCCCAAAATACTTTCTAAATATAGTAACAATCAAAATTTAAATAAGATTTCACATTTCTTAGAGCTAAAATAAATATGATCATACTTAGTGACAGTACAATATTGGCACAATTTCATAACTGACATAGACATAGAACGTCCACTGAGTGGCACAGAGACACCATTCAAATATGAGCAGACTCGTTACAACTTCAGCTTTAAGCATTAAGTGATTTTGTCAGTCTACGACCAAGAGAATGTGGTTGTCGTTCAAATCTATGAGATAATTTAGTACTTTTTCATGCTGAGAGCTTTAAATCCGTCTGAGAATATCACAGCGAGATGAAACCACAATTGTTGGATTTGCAAGACTGCCCCCTTTCATGTAAATATGGGGTCTGAAACACGATACTTGAAGTCAGCTCTGCTGAGAGACTGGTAGTGGAGAGCAAACCGATGGGGCTTTCTGGCACTAATGCACGGGACCCTACGACATTCATAGAGCGCTTTGTAAACCAAAATGGCAGTCGGAACCGGTTCAGAACCCCAATATAGGGGACTTGACATCTATTAAACAAACAACCATTTGAGCAGACTTCTTCAGCCAGCATGAATGAGCCAGCTCCAACTCCAACCCCGAGGAGAGGATATGAGAACTCTACAAAACACACTATAGGGGGTGATTATACACACGTTTTACTCCTCCACCCCCCCCCTCTCTATCTCTCTTCCTCCATGTATGTTTCTCTTTCTCCCTCCCTCCCTTCACTCCCCCCTCTCTATCTCTCTTCCTCCATGTATGTTTCTCTTTCTCCCTGCCTCCCTGTCTCTCTATGTCTCCCTTTCTCTCTCTCCCTCCCTCCCTCTCTCCCTTTTTCCCTCTTCTTTAAAGCCTCAGTCGTTTATATCACATGGTGATGGAATCCAGAGAGAGGGAATAGATAAAATACATGCTGGGAGACACATTCCATTCAAACTGGCCTCGGCTGCTTCTTCCTCATTAGTTCCTTATTCCAGAGGACGAACAGAAGGAAACTGACAAGTCCCTCATGAACAGGGATATCAAAGGGAGACTCTTTAGAGCACAAGATGGCCCAGCCGTCAGCCTCATCATCAAATAGGAGTCTCATTAGTGGAGGAACACAGCACGTCACTGTCAGCGTCAAATAGACTGGAGGGAGACTCATTAGCATACAGGATGACATAGCAGGTCAACTTAATCATCAAGCTGTATTAGTCCATTATACTCCACACTGTTTTATTACTGACGGTGTCACAACACAGGGCTGTGGGATGTCCCTCTGTCAGGAGCATGGGAGTGTCACTGTGTCACTGTCAACTACCCAGCGTTTTCAGGTACATGTGAACTCTGACCTGTGCTCATCTATCCAGGCAGTGGTAGGCCAGGTGTCTTCATGCTCTCCTCCCCTCTGGAGCATATTCTAACCCCGTTCTTTTCTGTTCCCTTCTCCTCTCACACTGCCTTCTGACCTCATTCAGAAGGAGATATCTGGCACCCCAATGACCCAGCTACTGTATGGTCTAAAGTCTAAAGGCCAAACAAGGTCTGGACACAAGTCTATTATCTCAAACCAATTTTACTCATTCACAAGCCCAACATAACAAGCAGTCTTAGAAACAACAGTCCAGAAAAAACGAAATTCAAAGGAGGGAAACATATACAGTACCAGTCAAAGGTTTGGACACACCTACTCATTCAAGGGTTTTTCTTTATTTTTTTATTTTGTTTTACATTTTAGAATAATAGTGAAGACATCAAAACTATGAAATAACACATATGGAATCATCTAGTAACCAAAAAAGTGTTAAACAAATCTAAATATATTTTATATTTGAGATTCTTCAAAGTAGCCACCCTTTGTCTTGATGACAGCTTTGCACACTCAATGCATTCTCTCAACAAGCTTCATGAGGTAGTCACCTGGAATGCAGTTCAATTAACAGGCATGCCTTGTTAAAAGTTAATTTGTGGAATGTCTTTCTTTCTTAATTGGGGATGGGGGCGCTGTTTAGACTATTTATGCTAATTTGGCTAATTTTTGAAACGGCTTCCCACAAAATCCTTGATCGTACAATATGCATATTATTATTATTATTGGATAGAAAACAGTCTATAGTTTCTATAGGAGTTGAAATTTTGTCTCTAAGTGGAACAGAGCCCATTCTACAGCAATTTCCCTGACATGGATTCAGATTTCAGAAATGTTGGCCACTGTTCTGAAGTCAGTTAAAACAGCACTGATTTTGCTATGACTATACGGACACTTCTTACGTCTTCCCCTGGATGCCTTTACGTGATGACGATTCCAATGGGGTCGATTGCGCGTTCACAGGCACTACAAATGAAAAAACCCTGTAGCTAGCAAGTCTTTTCTTGCTGCGTAACGCGCGTGGAGGACACCGACCCTCTCCTGTTCCAAGCGTTAGTTTAGCCTGTTATATTTCTCCGGTCATCTTTTCACTCGTTATAGGAGTTAAAAACATCATAAGGTAGTTAATTTAAAGCGTTTTATAGCAATTTATATCCGTTTAGTGCGATTTTGGGACATTTATTTCTTTAACGCTGTGAATAGGTGGGCACGCTTTCAGTTCATCCCGAACGCAGTTGGCATTTTCACATGGCAAGAGGACAGCTTTCCACCAAAAGACGATTCCTCCCAAGAAAGGATCCTTTGCCCAAGATACTGATGGAAGAACAGCTCAAGGTAGGACATTTTTATTATGATAAATCGTGTTTCTGTCGAAACATTTTAGTGGCTTAGGACGCCATGTTTTTTGACGTAGCTTCGCTTGGCGCAAACTGTATTGAAAAGTAAGGATAAATTAAAAAATGTAATAACGCAATTGTATTAAGAATTAAATTGTCTATCAATCCCTGTCCACCCTATATTTTTTAGTCACGTTTATGAGTATTTATGTATAAGAGTAGATCACTGTCTAAGTGGCGCAAGGACTTTTTCTTTACCAGCTTGTCTACATTTCACATTGTCTAACCATGATTTTGGTGGCTAAATATAAACATTTTCGATCAAACTGTATATGCATGTTGTAATGTGATGTTACAGGAGTGTCATCGGAAGAATTCTGAGAAGGTTAGTGAAAAAATTAATATCTTTTGGCGATGTTGACTTTTATCGCTCACTTTGGCTAGAATCAATGCTGGGCTGCTAATTGCTATGTGCTAAGCTAATATAACGATTTATTGTGTTTTCGCTGTAAGACACTTAGAAAATCTGAAATATTGTCTGTATTCACAGGATCTGTGTCTTTCGATTCGTGTATGCTGTGTATTTTTACGAAATGTTTGATGATTAGTAAGTAGGTAAACACGTTGCTCTAAGTAGTTTTTCTATTCCATTTGTGACGGTGGGTGCAATTGTAACCTATGCCATCTACCTGAAATATGCACTTTTTTCTAACAAAACCTATCCCATACCATAAATATGTTATCAGACTGTCATCTGATGAGTTTTTTTGTTGGTTAGGGGCTATAAATATCTTAGTTTAGTCGAATTGGTGATGGCTACTGGTGTTGGTGGACAAATAAAAGATGGTGGATTATGCTAATGTGTTTTTAGGTAATAGATGTACATCTTTACATATTGTGTCTTCCCTGTAAAACATTTTAAAAATCGGACAAGTTGACTGGATTCACAAGATCTGTGTCTTTCATTAGCTGTATTGGACTTTAATGTGTGAAAGTTAAATATTTTAAAAAAATATTTTTTTTGAATTTCGCGGCACTGGTTTTTCAGTGGGGGGGGGGGGGGGTGTGCCGCTAGCGCCACGCTGATCCTAGACAGGTTAATGTGTTTGAGCCAATCAGTTGTGTTGTGACAAGTTCAAGTAACAGACACATCTCAACATCAACTGTTCAGAGGAGACTGCGTGAATCAGACATTCATGGTCGAATTGCTGCAAAGAAACCACTACTAAAGGACACCAATAGGAAGAAGAGACTTGCTTGAGCAAATAAACATGAGCAATGGACATTAGACTGGTGGAAATCTGTTCTTTGGTCTGATGAGTCCAAATTAGATTTTTGGTTCCAACCGCCGTGTCTTTGTGAGACGCAGAGTAGGTGAACAGATTATCTCTGCATGTGTGCTTCCCACCGTGAAGCACGAAGGAGGAGGTGTGACGGTGTGGGGGTGCTTTGCTGGTGACGCTGTAGTTGATTTATTTAGAATTCAAGGCACACTTAACCAGCATGGCTACCACAGTATTCTGCAGCAATACGCCATCCCATCTGGTTTGTGCTTAGTGGGACTATCATTTGTTTTTTAACAGGACAATGACCCAAAACACCTCCAGGCTGTGTAAGGGCTATTTAAACAAGAAGGAGAGTGATGGAATGCTGCATCAGGTGACCTGGCCTTCACAATCACCCGACCTCAACCCAATTGAGATGGTTTGGGATGAGTTGGACCACAGAGTGAAGGAAAAGCAGCCAACAAGTGCTCAGCATATGTGGGAATTCCTTCAAGACTGTTGGAAAAGCATTCCAGGTGAAGCTGATTGACAGAATGCCAAGAGTGTGCAAAGCTGTCATCAAGGCAAAGGGTTGCTACTTTTGAATAATCTAAAATCTAAAATATTTGTTTATTTGTTTAACACTTTTTTGGTTACTACATGATTCCATATGTTTTATTTCATAGTTTTGATGTCTTCACTATTATTCTACAAATTACAAAATAGTACAAATAAAGAAAAACCCTTGAATGAGTAGGTGTGTCCAAACTTTTGACTGGTACTGTATGTGTTTCTCTTGGGAAAGATTGCTATTTTAAGGCTGAGTGTTTACAGAGCATTCATTAAGGAGAATGTTGGCTGCTAAAAACATGGGAGGGAGGAAGGAGAAGGGAGGAGGAAGGAGGAGGGAGGGGTGGGACTGGGGGTAAGGCAGCTTAGCATCATGTTGTCACTTCAGGGATGCATAATCAGGATTTATTGGGGAACAAATCCTTTCCTGCAGCAACCTGCTTTTAATGGGCATCATTTACAGTATTATGGATTACTTAATTACAATACCAGATGTAGCATTGAGAAGAGGAATGGGAGTGTGATCGCAGGGTTGTCCTATAGGCAAGGCAGCTACACAAAGCTACTGTATGGTGTCTGAGAGGCCCTCTGGGCAGAACACCTGCACAGGTCTATTGTGTTGTACTTAATGGTCGTCGGTTCTCTTGTCTGTTGATGTGCTGTGGAGTGGGAGAGACAAGACAAGGTAGCATTCTTCAAATACCTGTCCAAGTAGGGTGGGCAGAGCTAGGGCGTGAAACACCTGAGTACAATCTGTTTGGTAAACAGGGACCACTTTGAAGGGATGGTATGCAGCACAGCAGGCCTCTGGGCTATCATGGGCCTATTACCTCCAGCGTCCCTGTAATCTGGGATTCTAAAGAGGCCATGCACACACACACACATACACACACACACACACAAACATACACACTCACACTTACACTCACACCAGCCCAGCTTGAAAAGGGGCATTGACTAGTGAATTTCCCTTTGTCATTAGCACTTCCTCAACACAATCCAGCTTTGACACATATAGCCGATAATGGGCTGCCATCTAACATACTCATATCAGTGTTTCTCAAACACCATTTGTCTTCATAACTCCATTATAAGTATGTTTCCTTGTTCATATAGCTAAGTACAGTTTTTTCATTCACAAACAAACAGAAGAGGCAAGGGGTTTGTGTATTGAGAGTGTGTATATATGTCAGAAATCCCTAACAGTGTTAGCAGATGATAAGTCATATCAATGTGGGCAAATCAGTCTGTACAAAAGCCTCACCTGTTCAAACTAACTGTGCTGTTAATGGGACATCATTAGGCAACTATCTGTCCACTGACCTGGGCCTCTTTCTACTGTTAGTCATTAACCAGCTCCGTTACTGATCTCTGTGACCAGAGAGTGTGTGTTGACCGGCAGGTCAGCTCCTTTGACCGGTTGGTCAGCTCCTTTGACCGGTTGGTCAGCCCCTTTGACCGGTTGGTCAGCCCCTTTGACCAGTTGGTCA